>NW_026643221.1:6009791-7219582 GCF_028829455.1 Penicillium robsamsonii
CAATCTGCTAAATCGCCCACGTTAGGGAGATCGAATATATCTTCACGATGCGACCGTCCGCGGGCTTTCTTGTTGTAGTTCTCCACATCTTCAAGCTTCTCCCCTGCATCGGGTGTACCCATAGATCCAAACCAAGCCCATGAGGCTGTCTGAGCAGCCGTTCTTATGTACTTATTAGGCACAACGCTAGGTAATAGTGTGCTTAACTGAAGCAGGCGCATCTTATTAAAAAGAGCAGATGGCTGAAGTGTTGATTTCTGGGTCTCGCTTTTCTCCTTTTCTGCTGCTGACACATTTCCAGCAAGGTTAAGATGGGGCGGGTAACCGTCTGAGCCATCTGTGAAGGCAAAGAACTTTTTCTTCTCATCCCTAGTCAGGGGCGATGGAACCAAAGGTTCAAAATTGGCTGCGTCCATGAAGGATACAAAACTATTGAGCATATTAGCCATCTTCGAGAATCGAAAAAGGACTGATGTAAGTACCGCTGTTCTATAAGATCATAGATCTTAGTAAGTGCCAATTGAGTCCCTCGGTAAGTTCCTTCCTCAATCAGAGACGGCCCTTGTTTGTAGGCCTTCCAATGTAGGTTCTCGGGGTTTTTCTCGAAGGCCTTCCTCTCGCCGTCACTAAGTGATTCGAGCTTCCCCGGCAAAAGTTCAATGTTCGCCAATTCATTGATGAATACGCCGCTGTCAATGCCGTTGACAGCGAGTTGTTGAGGATCCCTAGGCCATTTCCCCTTGGTATCGGTATAGCCAAACACGTCCCCAGGAGTCAGTGGGGTGGCGTTTGGATCCATAGCTGCTGGAACAGGGTCGTATTGGTCGGCAAATTCAGGCCAAACTTAGATAACGGCTAGAAGACTCGCGCAAGTAAGCTTGTATAAGAACGCTTAGGTTATGGAATTGGAAGGACTTAAGTATGTCCAAAACATCCAAGAACATGGTGAATTTCATCTGATTGCTGCCTCGTGATGTCACGAAAGCGATACAGCACCACCATTGAGGTTCCAAATCATACTACGTTGCAGCAGTATCTCATACTGGCCCATAATTCCAAGTGCGGTGAGTCCTCATGTACTGGTATGTGTATATTACTGCATTTCCAACGCTTTGGGGGGTTGCATTACACATTGGAACCTATCGGGGCCGGCCCCGAAACAGCCCGTTGCAGGTGTGCCTGATTGTTCGCACACGCATCTGCCCCTCAAAAGCTCCCATATAAATGTATTGCGGTATTCCAGGCAGAAGCTGGCTAGCCATCAAAATCACCTCATCATACTTGACGATTCGGAGCCCTTCAAGCCTCATTTCGGTGATCTCGGAAAGAATGAAAAATCATTAAATGCTGAAGATACTATAATACCATGTTATAAGGAAAGTGGCTACTTGCAATCCAAACCCGCCCCAAGATTCTTTGGATTAGGCGTCGGATTGAATACTTTTTTTCTTGGATTTCGATGACAACGTCAATGTAGGAAGTAACATTCCATATAAACCGGGGGGGCTCCGGAATGTAACCAATTATATTAACACAAAATAATATCTACTGACTAGGCCTTGACTTGAACATGATATGTTACGTTCAAGCTATGATTCCCCCGAAGGTCGCTTGATTTTCGACGGCCTAGATGTAAGCCACATCCTCAAATACTTGGTGCAATGGCTTTCCACGACTTTGGAACAGTAAGATTAGAATCGAAAGCCCATTAAGTCACGAATCGAACGATATTGGCAGGCTCCGAGTTACGCCTATTGGTGCCGCATGGCTCCGCTTCCAATTGAATTGTCCCGTTTGCGGGTACGGGAGTGAACCGCTGAGCATTGACATCTACAAGGTAAAGCGTACGAACGTGAATGTAGGGAGTGTCCCAAAACATCGCTGCCAGTAGCTTAAATATGTGTCAGAAGACTTGTTTCTGAAATTCACAAATAAAGGAAGTTCGGCGCGCTACGGCTGCAGACGAGGAAGCTGCAAACGACCAAGATCTGGATTTTTTGGAGATAAAATTCAGCCATGGACATGATGTTTAATGAAATAAACCGATAAAATGAATTGTCCGTGGTTTTGGTAGTAAAAATGGTGGTATTAATCACCTTAAAAGCCCCTTGATAAATCGGTTTGAGACAGCTTATCGGGCCAGTGTACGCCAAGGAATTCTTTTATCCGAGATAAAATGGATTAGGGCTATCTATAGGTATGTTACTAGAACGATTAAATAGTATAACAGGTAAGCTATAGGGAGTTTGTCCCCGAAGAGTTGGACTGTACATCTCTATCGTATTGAATCACGGGTCCTAATTCATTTCCATGGTGTGGGCGGTGGATTCGTTAGTCTTTGCAGCCTCGATTATCGACATTGCAGTATCATTCCAACCCCCAAGCGGCGAGAAGCAGCCCTTCCGGAAAATGCCGTCATAACACGTGGAAGGGCGGGCGTGAAAAGCTAGCAATTAGTCAGAGGGCCAGAAGAATATATACATATATGTATCGATTGATGATTATGTGGTAACATGACAGGGGGAGAGTCATTATCTAGCGGAGCATTAGTATTGTAAGTCTAGAGCTCTTCTATTCCGTTGAAGTTCGATGCGACTTATGCATATATATTTCATAAACCGCAGTGCCAGATATAAAATTGGTGGAGGTTCTGTTAAAATGAATATAAGTCTCGGGTTCCTCAGTGGGTAGATTCGACGCTCCTTGCCTATTATAGGGCCCTCTTCGAAGTTTACTACTAACATAGAAGCCAGCAACCTACATGACAAATGACCACCCGAGATCTCCGATCCCTGCTTAGAGGGGTTTAAGGCCGTTTGGGGGCCATCTGTGTGAACAGCTCTCGCCGCGTAATCTCACTACAATTAGGTTCATGCTCAGACAAATATGATACCCGTGGCCCCCTTTCGCTCAATTTGGTAGTTTGCTTTCTTGCATCGCATATTTTTGTCATGTCGATAGGCGTGCTGCCATCAGGAGCAAACATTAAGTCCCTTCAAATTAAACATACTAGTGCCCATATCACTCACTGATTGCTCTCCTTGAAAATCCTTTGCGCTTTCGAATGGACAACAACGTCAGTTCCCCGCACTCGACCATTTGTTTTGCCGAAGATTGGGATCTGCACGTTTCCACCCAACGAACAACAGTGCAGTTGAGAAAGAGTGTTATTTGAGCTCTTCCTCCCCCCGTAAAACTTCAATCGGTACATCCTTCTCTATACCCAATCTACCTTAACCCCCTCGCTAGGTTTAAAACGATTAAACTACAATGTGTGGGATCAGCGCCGTCCTCTCACTGGGAGCGAACCCCGCGCAATCGAACGGGGAACACTCGCCATCTATCAATGAGCAGCTCAGCAAGAGCCTAGATCTTGTTCAACACCGTGGACCCGATGCGCGTGGAGAATGGGCAAGCGATGATGGTGACGTTTGTATGTGCCTTTTTGCCCTTTAAACTGAAAGATCTCTCCCTCGAAATACTGAACCCTCTTTAGATCTGGGCCACGTTCGACTCTCCATCGTCGATCTCAGCCCCCAGGCAAATCAACCCTTCCATGATAGCGAGAATGACGTCCACGCGATCGTTAACGGTGAACTTTACAATGACGCATACTATCGAAAACTCCTGGGTAGTGAATATCAATTCCGTAGTCTAAGCGACTGTGAGATTGTTTTGGCTCTCTACAAGCACTACGGTTTATCTTTCCTGTCACATCTTCGGGGCGAATTTGCTTTAATCTTGTGGGATTCCCGCAGAAAGGTATTCATTGGCGCAAGGGACCGGTATGGAGTCAAGTCGCTCTACTACACGATTGTGAACAACAGATTGCTCGTAGCAACTGAAATGAAATGCTTCCTCCCTTTTGGGTGGAAGCCAGAGTGGGATGTTCAAAGCCTCAGGGAGCGCGGCTGGATGTTTGGAGCGGGGACAATGTTCAAAGGGGTCCAATCGGTTTGTTTGCAATTCCCTTTTACGTTTGGATATTTCTAATAAGAACCAGGTTGCCCCGGGGCATTATATTATAAGCAGAAGTTTCAAGCCTATTCAAGATGCAGCTTACTGGGATATTGAATATCCAGACAAGGTGAGTGAGATTCTGTACTCTCTCTAGAAACACTTAGCCTTGGCCACTAAGCACTAGGCTTAGAGGACACCTGAGCTTCGATCAGAAGTTGAGATGGTCGAAGGCGTGCGGACCCGCCTAATGGAAGCTATCAAAGTTCGCCTGAGGGCCGATGTGCCTTTAGGGATCTACCTCAGTGGTGGAATCGATTCCTCTGCAGTGGCCGGCATGGTAGCTCATCTCGTCAAGGAGGAAGGAGCTCGTCTTGGTAATGATGGGAGCCATCTGCTTTCGCGAATCAAATGCTTCACGGTGCAATTTGACAAGGACAGCGGAGCGGACGAGTCTGGTATGAAATTTGTCATACTTTAACTCCCAACACCGGAACGCTAAACATTACTAGATATTGCACAGCGTACGGCTGAATGGCTCGGTGTTGACTTCCACCCAGTTCCTGTCAATGAGGATATTATTGTTTCTAAATTTGAGGATACTGTTTGGCACAGCGAAATGCCCATGCCGGACACAAATGGCATGGGAAGGCTTGCCATGGCCGAAGTCGCCAAATCGCACGGCATTAAAGTGATATTAACAGGTCCGTCTTCCTAGGAGTATATTTCATCGTCCTTATTCTAATAATCATGCCGATAGGGGAGGGATCTGATGAGCATTTTGGAGGATACAAAGAATTGGTGGGTGATTTTTTGCTTGAAAGTGATCCCTCATGGCTCCCCTCGCCATCGGAGAAAGAGATTGCAGAAGTCGCAAAAAGTCTCAGCGACTCTTATACAACACTGGCCATCCCCGTAGATGAAAAGAGGGTACCCGAGTCGACGCAACGAATGCTTAACAATACCTCAATTCTGAAGTTAATGGCAATGGCCGGCCGCATGCCCTTCGCCAAATGGACAGACATATATGCCGTCACGCTTCCTCAGACTGCGCAAGCAGAAAGCCTGGATGGACGAGTTCGGGACGCTATTGCGAACCGTTGGCATCCACTTCATACAGCGGAGTATCTCTTTACAAAGGGCTTTTTCTGCAACTCGATGCTTCGGTATCTTGGTGACAATATCGACATGGTCCATCATGTCGAAACTAGACCTCCATTTCTAGACCACTATTTAACAGAATATGTCAACAGCCTACCACCCAGTCTGAAAATCAAATTTTCATCGCCAGATGGACCTCTAACGGAGAAGTTTATCTTGCGAGAGGCGGTGCATCCCTTCGTCACTGAGGAAATCTATACACGGCAGAAGAAACCATACCTTGGACCGACGAAATTTCAGGAAAATGGGCCACTTCATCAATTGGTCCTTCGCCTGACATCTCGGGAAAACGTGGATGCCCTTGGGTTTGTGGACTGGGAAGAAACACAAGAGCATGTGCAGAAGGCATTTCAAGAGAAGATCCCTTGGTCTTTGCGAGTTGTGTTCAGTGTTTGTCAATTCGTGGTGCTCTCGCAAAGGTTCGGGGTTGCCAAAGCCACGTCTTGATCTTTGTCTGGTATTTTGTAAATAGCTTTCATTCAAGAATTTGTGGGGCTATACGTAAATAACCAATCAAATCGAGAGATAATGCAGAATTAATTTGCCGTCGTAGTGTGACTAGGCTGGGTGCATACAGGGCGTCTATGCAACTGGAATCATAAAAGCAGATGTGGGTAATAGACTTGATTTTGGGAGAACAGCCAAGCTCCATGGGCAATTTGAAGCGCTTCAAAATCAATCTCACAATGGTCAGCTCAAGGCATAAGGTCACGATAGATACTTTTCACCGACTTGTTCATACCTTATGTAGTATATTAATAAACTCCCGCATGTGAGGTTAATAACCACAGTTCTCTATTGCTTCATATTTATATACATTATACACCCCTCCTAAGTTAATCCTATTAATTGTAGCATATAATATTAGGGCATATAAACATTTAGCCTTAAGAATTACCCAATTTCTAGCATAACTAAATAATGTAAGTCACTAGGTAACTTCACTAGGTAACTAACTAGTTATACAAATTTTACTTACTACAAAGGCCTATTGGCACCGGCCCGTCCATAGGCGATGTCACAATCTAATTTATAGTATATACCTCTCACCTTTTTCTATATTTAATAGACAACTAGTATATACATTTGATTGAAAGAATACTTGTGCATTGCATTAAGGTACCTTCCCGCCCGGGCTGTCGTGGTATAGGGTATAATAATTCGGGTAGACTAGAGTGTCCACTTTATAGCACCCACTCCCGTTTCTAGCCCGATTGAGCAAAAATTCAGCAAAAATTCAACAAAAAGAATATGTGAACCGACGGCTGCATGATTCGAACATGCGCCTCCGAAGAGAATTGATTTCTAGTCAATCGCCTTAGACCACTCGGCCAAACCGCCCGGTAATTGTTGAAGAAATTGGCCAGTAATGGTATTATAAAGGAATTCCTTATAAAATGTGCACTTAAAGAATGTTGTTGATTTAATATCAGTCTAGGCAAAATATATATTATGAAAATAAGAAATATTCTAATCGTTTCATGCAAATAAAGAGAACTGGAGATGTGCGTGGATACGGTATTTATATTTAAAATTTGCTTCTAAATTTATCCTGTCACCTAAGGAACTAATTAGTAGAATAGGAATAGCTAGTTACTCCCTATGACAATCTAGGGAATGGAAGTAGAAGGAGATTTCGGCTCATATTTTTAACCTGGACGTTGTATTTTTTATTATATTTCTATCACTTTTTTGGTTCAACATGTACTCTCCAAAATTCCTTAGCCTCATTATATTTTCTCGTGCGTTGGATTTCTTCTTCCATAACATTAGCAGGTACCATTAGGAATCAACTAGATTTACATTTTCAATAATGCTTTCTACGATAACAAAAAGCGCAAGGGATAGTTCGTTGATCGCCATAGACTTTGTCAGCTTCCAAATGTTCCCACCATGTAATAAAACTCGGGCTACTCGTATACACGATCGACCGAGAAACTGGCCAATGAAGTGCCAGGCGAAAGACTAAAAGGATTTCATCAGACTGCTCAAAGGTCTTAAACGTCGTAAGAAATCTCAGGTTTCGACGATTATCTTAAAGTCCTTGTGACCAGCCGTCCATATTTGAACATCGAAAACGAGTTCTCTGAACTCACAGAGAGAATTCCTGAAATTCGATTGCTAAGTGAAAAGCTTTCCACGTAACTTCGCTCCGAAATGGATCACGTTGTGCATGCTTGAGTGTCCAAATTAGGTCCCCGAATTATGAGGGAAACCACAAGAGAAGAACTTCTTTGTGGGATACTAGCGACTGAGAATTGAACTTATCTCTGGCTGGATTTGATATCCAAAATGATTGAAGAGATGCCACGAATAGACAGACAAGCAGTCAGGAGCCTGTTAGGAAACCTACCAACGACTGTGGATGATGTCTATAATTCCATTCTTCACAAAGCCTCGAACCAAGCCCAGGCCAAGAGACTGCTTCAAATCATTGTGGCGGCGACCCGACCACTTCCAGGTAACAAGCGCATCATGATCAAACACCCCTAAATATCAAGTAGCTAGATATATACAGGATGTAGCGTATTTCTATAGAGCAAAATATTCAATATCTCGTCCCTCCCCTGGAATCTAATAGTCAATTCATCAGATTGAATATAGTTTTTCTCACATGTGCATACCCAATATATGACATTATACCCTGAAGCGGTACTCAAGAGAAATGGCCCAGCCTTAACCAAACCAGGACACGTAGCTACCATCGATGCTAAAATATATATAGCTCGCTCTGTTTCGAGACAACTGGCGATACGATAAGAGCTTATACCAACAACTACATAAAGGTACACCGACTCAATCACTAATATGGTCTCTAGATGAACCCGCGATAATTCTTGAAAAGAGTACAGTGATAAACTCTTATGGTACCTGACCAATAAAATCATATCAACCCCTCTTTGTGTTGTATGTGCATTTAACAAGACCCAAGAACACAAAATACGCCCGAAAATAGAGCATAACCCCCAAGGGACCTGGCATATAACCAGACCTCGATCTGAGAGGGCGGAAGAGAGCACGATTACAGAACCAGGACAAAACAAACAGTATAAGCAATGCGGACAGAGATGTCTATCATAAGCACTTAACACTACCTAGGTGACAAGCAATATCATGACCAATTAATTAAAACCTAACCGAGTTATCTATATGTCTTTGCTTATTTTCATAATATATATTTTGCCTAGACTGATATTAAATCAACAACATTCTTCCCTTAGTGCACATTTTATAAGGAATTCCTTTATAGTACCATTACCGGCCGACTTCTTCAACAATTACCGGGCGGTTTGGCCGAGTGGTCTAAGGCGATTGACTAGAAATCAATTCTCTTCGGAGGCGCATGTTCGAATCATGCAGCCGTCGGTTCACATATTCTTTTTGTTGAATTTTTGCTCAATCGGGCGGGAGTGGGTATCCGCTATAAAGTGGACACTTTAGTCTACCCGAATTGTTATACCCTATACCACGACAGCCCGGGCGGGAAGATACCTTAATGTAATGCACAAGTATTCTTTCAATTCTCTTCGGAGGCGCATGTTCGAATCATGCAGACTTCGGTTTACGTATCCTTTTTGTTGAATTTTTGCTGAATCGGGGCTAGAAACGGGAGCTACCCGTCGGCATTGTGAAATTAGACGCCCATCGCCCATCATTATACAAGATAAGTATAAAAATTACCCTATTAAGCTATTTTATGTACATAACTAGCTCGGGTGGGCGTTTATAGTAAGCATTTTAGGTGCTAGAAATCCTGTGATACACTTTGATTTCTTTAATATCGTTATTATTAATTCCTCAGGCTTTTCACGGCCTTAGGTTGACACCATACCCAACTGTCTTTGTCACGTGGCAGTAGGTTATGGCAAAATAGAGGCACAGGAAAAGGAGACATGGAAACCGTAAACTTGTGAAGCCGGTGCTTATCCGGAAAGCATGTGCTAGCCCTGGGAGCTGCGGTGCTCCTAAAAACCTTGATCTGTCTCCTAAGGTTATTTTTCTGCGTCCAAGGATTAAGTCGAGTACTTATGAGATTGATATGACTCAGATATTCCGAGGTTTGGCACTGAGTGAAAGCTTTATTAGAGTCTCTCAAAAGCTTTCTGGTCCCGGGATGGACGAATGTACTCCCAGGAGGGTTTAAAAGCCCCCAGAATCGTGGATCAGCTCCCCAGGTATGTAAAGTTTGTCTCTGGGAACATGGATCAGAATGGTACATCTCCGGAGCCCACACGTCCTACTCACCGCATGCGTGAAAGAGGCAACGGTGACTCGCACATCAAGGTGGACTTAATGACGTGCCAAGCCAAATGGATCCGTCTGCTGCGGAGTACCCAATCGTGAAATTCATAGCTGGGTTAGCACAGGAAGGTCGAGCGTGTCTCTATGCGCACTTCTGAGTCAGCTTGCCAACTCTATTTGCTCGATGGTCCCCTCCCGGAGTTTTGCAGCCAATAGTCCTTGGATACCCGGAAACTATGTATTGGTTTCAACAAAACATGCCAGGTGAATTGTGGCCCCTGGGAACTCAAGGCATTTCCAAGGTTTCTGTGTACATCAACGAGGCATTTATCCCATTTTGGCTTTGCACAACCTTGCGCATAGCGCCCACCCAAAATAGGCAAGGAGCTGTTCCATCCACATGTTTCTAATTCGACTAGCCCATCGTGACTCGGGACATTTCTTATTCTGGAAGGTCCCTAGTATAATCATGGTGACAGCCGCAACGAGCCAAGCGTTAGACTAAACAAAAAGCTGGAACAGGTTAAACAGCTTTCGTTGTCGTGAGGCTATGTCTTGACAGCCAAAGTCATGTACAAATGAAACTCGAGGTGCTATCGTTACTCGGACTTTGCGTTTTCTTTTTATCTCAGTTCACAACTCCTTGTACAAACCTGCAAAATGCGCTTTCAAGTTTTCCTCAATGTACTTTGGCTTTCACTGCCTCTTTTCTTACAAACATCCCTTGCCACACCACGTTACCCCAGAGGTTACCAATCTCGGCCAGCTTCCACAGTCTTTCAGCTCGAGAGAAATGGCAGTTGGTTTGAAAATCTCGCTGTTCGGTCAAACGGCAACATTCTTGCCACGCGAATCGACACCCCTGAGCTCTGGTCAATCGTGCAAAACAGCAATAGTAGCCACCTAGGGCAAGCTACCCTTCTGTTCAGGTTCCCCAACGCTATGAGTACTATGGGCATTACAGAAATAGATCATGATGTTTTTGCGGTAATTTCCGGCAACATATCTCTTCCAAGCATCACTCCTACCCAGGGTTCATTCGTTGTCTGGACTGTCAACGTTACTGGTGCAACGCCCGAGGCTAAGGTTCTAGCACCTCTACCCAAAGGGCAGTTCCTCGATGGAATAACCAAGTTCAGCGATGACCTGCTCTTGATTTCCGACGCCGCAATGGGAACAATCTGGTGCCTCAACACCACAACAGGAGAATCTTCGGTGGCCTTGTCGCACGCCTCAATGCTCCCTGCCGCTGGGCAGGCCGTGAAAGTTGGCGTGAATGGACTTAAGGTGCTGAACAGCTTTGTCTACTACACTAGCACTAGCCAGGAAGTCTATGCTCGCATTCCGGTTGACGGAAACGCGACTGCGGTGGGACCAGTCGAGATCATTACTAGCGGTTTTACGTTCGACGACTTCATCCTGACGAAAGATGGAACGGCCTATCTGTCGACAAATCCCCAGAATGAGTTGATCAAGGTATCGCCTAGGGGGCGTGTTCGTTTGTTCGCAGGGAACCAGTTCATGTTGTCAGTGGGGGGATCAACTGCTGTCGCTATTAATCGTGAACATTCGATTTTGTACGTGACAACTAGTGGTGCGCAGTTTGCACCGGTTGCTGGAAAGATGGAGCCTGCGAAGATTGTGGCCATTCGGTTGTAAGCCCGAATGATGCTATTTGTATTTTATAAAGTGTATGTCATCTAAAAGAAAGTTGTTACAATGAAGTTCTGTCTCAAAACCTTGCAATGTTGTAGTAGAAGAGAGTGGCTTTGTGTATCGGAAGGACAGTTAGAGATTATAACAGCATGGATAGGACTTAATTCTAAAAACAAAGCAAAGCTATCTAACAACGCCACTGGTACATAGACGAGGATTTTCCTAGAAGAGGAAATAATATCAGGTCTCATTGACACAGGATCTTCAGTAATTTGAGGACCCTTGTCATTTTCAACGGGTCGTCAAATGTGAAAGGTGAAGAAAAATTAAGACCAGAAAAGTGGGAGCCGTTGAACATTTGGCAGAAATGCACATCGCTCCTCCATGCACCTGGATCCACTTATTGACGGAGCTGATGAGCGTGATTATTGGCCCGGAGATCTGGGACCCACCCGGGTGGATCTCGGTGGGACCTCTCCTCTTTTCTCGGATCTTGGCGATTATGCCTTCTATGAGACAACTGCATGGTACCTCTATCGATGAGAATGGCATGGTCTGCATAGGAACGACGGTTATAAAAGAGACTATAACTTCACATTCTTTATTCTTCATCTCATCCATCTCATCCTTAGGATTTCTTGCCCACCATGAGCAACCCATTTGGCCACCACCTTCCAACTCGTAAAGTTGCCTTTGTGGCTGGCGCCAACGGTATTAGCGGGGGAGCCATTATCGATCATCTGGTTAAGCAGTCACACAGAGAATGGTAAGCGAATCTAACCTCGTCGCTTCGGTACTTTTCAAGGAAAAAATCTAATCACTGTTCCAAGGTCGGAGATCATCACTACTTCGAGGAGACCCATTAAGTCAATCTACACGGACCCGAGGGTTCGGTTCGTTGCCCTCGACTTCCTGGAGCCGGCTGAGGAAATTGTCGACAAAATTAAGGAGCTCTGCAAGGATGTTACCCATGCCTTTTTCACTTCCTACGTCCACGACAATGACTTCTCCAAGCTCCACGTGAAGAACGGCCCTCTGTTCCGCAATTTCCTAGAGTCGGTAGACCTAGCCTGCCCTAGATTGCAGCGTGTGGTCTTGCAAACTGGAGGAAAGGTACGGCTGAACCTTAAACAAATTGAACCAGATCTGACCGTTGGCAGCATTATGGATTCCAATTCAGGGACATCAAAACCCCCCTCGTGGAGAACATGCCTCGCTACGAAGGTCCCGAGAACATCTTCTACTACGAGCAAGAAGATGACCTGTTCGCCATCCAGAAGCGCCGTAGTACTTGGAACTACAACATCATCCGCCCCATGGGTATCATTGGCTACAGCTGGCAGTGTAGGTCAAATCACCGGGCCTCTTCTTTAATCAGACTAATAGATGATTTACAGACCTCGGTATCAACGAAACACTTCCGATAGCCCAGTACTTCCTCATCTGCCGTGAACTCGGGGAGGCCCCCCAATGGCCAGGAAACCTAGACAGCTACCACCGAGTCGAGAACCAGTCTTACGCCCCCAGCATTGCTGACCTCACTGTCTGGGCTGCGACACAGGACCAGTGCAGGGATGAGGTTTTCAACCACTGCAACGGTGATGTGATTGTCTGGAAGTTCCTGTGGCACTTGCTCGCCGATTACTTCAAGGTCCCGATGGACAAGTTTGAAGCCCCCACGGAGCAGACGAAGTCTATGAACATGGGTGAGTGGGCCAAGGACAAGAAGCCGATATGGGAGAGAATCGTTGCCAAGTACGGTGGTGAAATCGAGGCGTTCCAGCTAGGCGAATTTGAGTTGATGAACTGGTTAATCACGCCATCGCCGCAGAAGATCCCATTCATCAGCACTGTTGCCAAGGCTCGCGAGTTTGGCTGGAACCGTAGTGATGACACTTACCAGACGTGGTTGGACACCCTACGGTCCTACGAAAATGCCGGTGTGCTGCCCATCCTTTGAGCCTTCCGAGGTCATTTTTTGTTTTCTTTTTCTCTCTCTCTCTTTTTGCTCTGGCTCGTGACATTCTTGTCCTTTGCATTCTGCCCTGCTCCGCTCGAAAGAAAGCCATGGCATAAATAGAACATAGAACGTTAACCTGAACAAAATTACATAGAATGAATTACACTGATCGCCTGGGCATACTCGAGGGGGATCTACGGATGTGCCCAGGAAGGACTCAGCATATCTCATGTACAGCGTACCGTGTTCCGTAGACTGTTAACCTGCAATTGACGCGCCGGTCACTGTAGAAGATGTGCTACGGGTAAGGGCACTTTGAGTGGTCCAGGATACCCCGTTTTGGGCAAACGTCATCTGCCTAGAATTTGGCACTAAACCTCAAGAGTTCATGCGTAAGGCCCTGCAAGCTGCAGGTTTAGTCCCATGATCCAAGTATCTAGATAGGCACTCGATGGAGAACAGGAGTCGAGCACTAGACCGAAAGCCCGAAGTGGGATCAGAAGACCTGCTCGAGCTTTCGATTGGGTGAGAGAAGATTCAATAGTCTACGTTCAATTCATCGTCAAAAACAAGATTATCGAAGGAAAATCCGAGATCCGTATTCACATCTTTATCGCAGTTTTCCTTCTAAAAGTAAGTCCTAGGAGGTTCAAAGTAGAACGACGCACATGTGATCTTAGCGTTCCTCCGGTTCTTCAAATGAATTGTGAAATGTATTCGGTGGGGCACTATTCACATCCATATTGGCACTACCATGGGCTCAACATTTGCGGTGGTTGACCACCTGAGCCTGCCAACCTGAGTAGTCGCCGCTATTTGCGACGAGACAGAGGATACAGTTTCGTTTGTCACCCACGGTGAGGGCATAAACTTAATCAGCAGCGGATACAGTGCCCTACTAGGGATAGCAGCATGAGCATGCAAGTTAGACGTCTTCTGCATAAATGATACTTTACATTGGTCCACAGTTCGCAGTCTAATTGCCCTGGAGAATTTGAGGGTTTTTCAAACACAGAGATGGGTCTCAAACAAGGACAGACATCATACCATGCATGTTATAACTAAGTGGGTACACCGTAGTTATGTACAATCTTCCTATCTTCCCCCTTCCTCGATTCATGATAAAGTCCTCCGACGGTAATTATTGCTAGTGGTATGGTCAATTCTACACACCCACTCACTCTTCACTGTTTTCATCGTTCAAGGCCCAGGTGAAAAGGTACATGTAGTGTGAGAAGTGGGGATTCTTACTCCACTGGAAATGGCGAGCGCAGTCACAACGGATATAACGGCATGTATGTGTAAAATGCTTCTTCATTCACAGTTGTTTTGTGCTTGATGAACGCAAGCTATTCTTGCATACTTTTGTGAGTTACTATGCATGGAATTAAGTTCTATTCGGTTAAATAATGAAATTTCTTGCGCTTCGCATCTGACATCGGGGATACTAGTACGTTTTATCCTTCCTTTTTGTTTGGGAGGCATGTGGTTATGCCGTTTACTCCCAGCACTGTAAAGAGTTTCTTATCTTCTTCGCGTATTTAGCAAAGTAGGTTAGTTAAAAAAAATATAGGTTTAAAATCCGCTACCCGCTATAGTATAAGAATATACTGGTCTCGGGTGTACAGCCTGTCAACCAGGTAAGATACAGTGACTAGGAGAGGAAGCAACTGTATTGTGTCTGTGTGCCAGTACTAATTCATGTAGAATTAAGAGGGATCCAGGGGGGTCCCAGAATAAAAGGAATCCTCCATTGTCACTGGCGTGGGGGCCATGTGGCGAACCCCGTAAGGATCGCCCAAGTCTATGTCAATATTTAGACCGGGTTCCAGCTTAGCGGGACCTGAGGGACTAGAAAATTTGCTTATTAAGTTCTAGTCCCCGCTCAGCTCGGTGCCCGATTTAGGCATCTTCTTTGCGTCTTAAAACACTGCCGTTCTTAATGCCATTCCTGGCAAATCTCTTCAACAATACGGGCGGTTTGGCCGAGTGGTCTAAGGCGATTGACTAGAAATCAATTCTCTTCGGAGGCGCATGTTCGAATCATGCAGCCGTCGTTCTCTTTTTTTTGCTTATTGGTTATAACTAACGCGGGTAGTTCACATGCGATCTGCGCAGCGGAAACTCCATAGTAAATGCAATATAAACTACACATATCTCAGCAATCAACGTTTTTTTATTGTTCTTTTTTTTTTTTGCCGATAACCATTAATAAGCAATTTTAGTAGCATATATCAATTTTAAGTAGATTAAAAACTTCCATTAGTGTGTAGTATTGAAAAATATATCGCTGGATTCCAGAAATATATATATCTCCATTACTTATTTATTGAATTCCCATAAGCTCTATATACTAGCTAGATATCATATAAAAAGCACTAGGCCATAAGAGA
Organism: Penicillium robsamsonii; assembly: GCF_028829455.1. Taxonomy (NCBI): domain Eukaryota; kingdom Fungi; phylum Ascomycota; class Eurotiomycetes; order Eurotiales; family Aspergillaceae; genus Penicillium; species Penicillium robsamsonii. The sequence goes on from NW_026643221.1 coordinate 6,025,161, forward strand.
AAGTTCCTATAGACAATCGTTATTGCAATATCTAATTTTGATTTATCGGATTTACTATGTGTACTGGACTGCGCAGCTCGAATGTGAACTACGTTACTTCCTATATACATTATCTAACTCTGCTAAAACACCAAGGAACTAAGAAATTGCACGTTAATTACCTAGGCGTAAGGTGTAGGAGCCGACTAGCAAGAGTGAACTTATCATTATGTTATAACATATTTCACATGCGAGCTAGACACACATGCGAGCTGGACACCCCCAGAACACATATCAAAAGCGATATACTTATCACTTATATCTTAATAACCATGTTGTTATTTGCATTCGCTCCTATTCGATGGCCATCGATGGGACATTTAAATACTATATATCTATTTCGAGTAAATCGAAAACTTACAGTCTCACGGTTTCGAAAACTACATCGCCGAAGTCTAGAAACATATATATCTCAATCGCTAATCTGCTACATTTCCCTAAACGCCCCCAAGGGGCTAGATATTGTGACGATCTGTTTGGCTTGTTTGTTTGCGACAGGATCCCACAAAGGATCCTGCCCAGTAGATCTTTTTCTTTCTTTTCCTTCTCTCTCTATGCTTAGTATTCTGAATAAAATGCACTCTTTTTGTTGAAGAACTGGCAGGTCACAGATATAATACAAAAAGCATTAGGCGAAAAGGAGAAGTTTATATAGATAATTGTTGTTATGATAGCATGTTGTAATTTATCGCTTTTATTATATGCTATGGGGTGTCCAGCTCGCATGTGAAATACGTCACGCAATTGAGTGTGAACCCTATAAGACTTGGCTTCGGCTAAAAAGCGGTCTAAGATCAAATGAAAGTTAGTTAATGGAATAATAAAAACAACTCAATATATACTCGGACAGTGTGAATGTAGACATACGCTTAAACTGCTTAGCCTTGGGCTTAGAATAGCAGATATAATGACCCCAGACATACATCAACATTTCGCATTTTGTAGTTAATTGTATTCCTCTAGCCCGATACCTCACGACGCCTACACACAGTCTCGAATTATCACACCGGGCTCTTAAAGATATCACTGTTAGATGCTGAGGCCAGGCCCTGGACACGATGCCGGCCATTTTCTCTCTCTATGCTAGCACGTCGGATCCGGAATAGGGACAGCGGAGGTATCGGTGACCCCAACGATATTGACATCTAGAGGTGCCAATGGACCTATTGTATTGGGTTAGTAGCGGTGTAAATGCGAAATGTGGAATTGCGGGCTTTCTCCGAAACCACATAACTCATTTTCAAGGTTTACAACCTTTGGAAGATAAAAAGCTATCCCTAAAAACTAAAGAGGTGCAAGCAAGTACAGTCAAAACTTTGATGAGCTTTGTGTTTGACCATTTGGAGGTCAATAGCTATAGGTACATAGTGTATCTCTGTTAAATTATTGTAAATCCCTTTATAGTGCCATTCCAGGCCATCGTCTTCAACAATTACCGGGCGGTTTGGCCGAGTGGTCTAAGGCGATTGACTAGAAATCAATTCTCTTCGGAGGCGCATGTTCGAATCATGCAGCCGTCGGTTCATATATCTTTTTTGTTCAATTTTTGCCGAATCGGGCTAGAAACGGGAGGGGTATAAGATAAGGGCCAGGGTTCAACCCCCCCTTAACGTATTTCACGTGCGAGCCGCCATCTCCAAAACATATACTAATTGCGACAAACCATAGCTTCATGTTTCAACCACCACTACGTATTTGATTTCCGCTGTTAGTAGATAGGTATTGATAAGCATTTCTAGTAGCATATAATTATAACGCAATCGACGGCTTATATTGTTGTCGTATTAAACAATACATTGCTGAGCCCCAGAAACACTATTTGTTAAATTTCGTAGTTAAATAACTAGCCAACTTCATGCAGCTATCCAACCTCCCTTGGCCCCCTTTTCTTCTCTCTGCTCACCTCTCTCATACGCTTAGCAACAATCTTTTCTGCACGTCCTCTTCTAACATTTTACATTTTATTCCTACTATGGATATCCGGCAGCAGTTCCCGAATGTCCACTGGGTCTGGAAAGGAGGCATCTCCTTTGTCTATGAGGTCCATCCTCGCATCGTGGTCAAGGTCCCGAAATATGGCGACTTCGAGAGAGAGCAATTTCGGAAAGAACTCAAGATCTATGAGATCTTTTCTCGGCATCTGCCCTGCCCTTCTATAGTCTAGTGTTTCCTCTACGCGGGCAATGGCATCTTCCCCGAGTACATGCGAGGTGCGACCCTTATTGGTGTTTGACAATTGTGTCTACCAACCGCTTCATTAGATGTAACCCTCGGTTCGAGAATAAAAAATAACCATACTCGCGACCAGCAAACAGCTGTGGTTACTAAAGTAGAGAAACTAGAACCTCTATCCCTACGACAGGAATGGATGAACGACCTCGCTCAAGCCGTTACTTTTCTAGAATCGCTCAATCTCGCACATGGCGACCTACGACCCGAAAACATTTTGTTCGATCGTAACCGACCAAGACTGTCAGATTTTGAAGCTTGCATCGCCCCGCATGGAAGAGCACTTAACAGCGACGAACAGGATTAAGGACGACGTGGGAGTTCCGGTTTCCTAGGCCCTCGAACCGAACAATTTGCCTTGGGCTCCTTGTACTATCTCATAAACTACGGCTTTGAGGTTTACGGAGATCGACGTCTTACCGAGGATCCTAAAGAGCATGGACGTAAAGTTGTCGGGTTATTGCAGAACATGGAATTTCCGAAGTTAGATGGCGATCCGTTAATTGACGAAATAATCATCAAATGTTGGCACAATAAATATGGCACGATTGCGGAATTGGCCGCATACATAGAGACCCTCCTTCCTGGAGGAAACAACTGGAGAGATACGAGAGACACTGAAGCCGAAAAAATATCCACCCCACAATGGTACGGTTATAGGCCGCGTTATCCGCAGGTTATAGAAAAGTTTCAGATCTTGGTGGGGTTTCGTGCTCTGTCGTATTAGAGAGGCAACCTGGCTATAGCGGTGGCATCGGACAACACGACTCAGCGGAGGATTTCTGTCCGAAAAAAAAATCTGTCAGAACCTGGAGAAGCGCGGACTTCTTCATATGCTTTCTTTGGCAGAGCCAGAGCAACTTGGATTCAGGATCGAGTGGTATAGACATTCCACAAGTCGAAGCAAAAGCTCAGCAGCAGATCTCGACTAAGGAAAAATCCAAAGCGTTGACCAACAATCAACAAGGTAGTAAAGCATATCACCATGAAGATTAGTAAAGTAAAATGAAGACTTGTGCACAGAGACGAGGTTGCGGCTGGTCGTGGTTGGATATTGTCCGCAGCACTCTTGGGATTTGCATTTCCCAATTCTTAACTTCTAAAGATGGATGTTCTGAACCGCGTGTCGCCTATACAATCATCACAATTTGTCGTATAACACGATTTCTTTTACTTTCTGCCAAAAAAATAATAAATGTCTTGTTTTGGAGACTTTAGTGAAAGTGCCTGGCGCTGAAGATTGAGCATGTCTAGATACAGTACTTTAATTTCAACAGGAGTCTTCAATGTTCCCTTTGTATACTTTAGCCAAATAACCGTCCAATCAGCCTTTGGGAGAACCACAAGTTCCCCACTAACCTGTGGGGTAGCAGATCGATCGACTATGCTACATCCAACTCGCATATGGCCAGTCACCCGATCGAGCCACCATCACCTTTGCATGATAATTACCGTACGGTTTTATACTTACCCAACCACAACGTGAAGACCGATAAATTGTTATCTCCCACAAGGATCAAACGCGGACGGGGAACCATTCCGCGATTTTGGTGCCTCAGATCAACCAAGAAAGTCTGTGACTTTCTTACATGTCTCGTTATGTTCCCATCACCCCTCCTTTGACTCTTCCCGCTGTCGGCTGCGCGCGTACCTTTGAACATGGCCTACCAAAATATCGCTATTGTGTGTAGGAGATAAGCCCAAATCCTACGAGTCCCACCTGCCTTCTGACACTGTTATTATAAGGATCCGGATTTGAACCACGCCGATAGCCCATCTGGCCCCGAAGATTGGATATCTTATGTCACTTGACCGCATGGCCTTGCCGAAATGTTCTGACATGCAACATCGCCTAGGCAGATAACTTCGATCGGATCTTCGATTTATAGGGGGTTAATGAAAGGTTTGACTCTTTTAAGTCACCACTCTTAACGTCAAAACTGGCAAGTTTTTTCAACAATTGGGCGGTTTGGCCGAGTGGTCTAAGGCGATTGACTAGAAATCAATTCTCTTCGGAGGCGCATGTTCGAATCATGCAGCCGTCGTTTCTTTTTTTCATGTACATATATTTTTTAATATATACCAACAAATATAACAAAACGAATCTGAAACTCTATGTTTGGCGCATGGAGAGGTCGAAACACCGCATCTGCAGTGACCATTGCGGTATCCACAATGATAGGGTGTAGAATACTGAGGTCATAATATTGTGATGAATTAGGTGGCCAGCAAGAATTGTATTATCATTGATACGATATGGTCGAATAACATCGTACGAGCCGCTTTCCATCATTCCATTGCGACCCTCTGTTTAACCGCCGCCTTCATGTCAGCACACATTATGCCTCTTCATCTTGCATTCCATTTGCGCACGATAACTATGTGTTGGGCTCATATAATGATCAATAAGAACTTCTCCGGCGAGACAATCGACAACTGCCAAGTATGCCAGCTCTCGAAGACCACCTCCCACCCGGACCATCTCGTAGCCCAGTGCCAGGGCCTGTCGCTTATCTTTGGTTGCCTCTGGCACTGGACTGGGAACGAATTAATTGATGCAATGACACTTCCAGCTAGGCAACGAGAGCTATCCACTACACAACTTGAGATAGTTGTGCAGTGCTGTCTCTTCAATAGCTCATCGGAGTGGGTTCTCCCCAGGAGCTTGCAAAAAAGATCCTCCTGCTCAGACATAGTGAGATTGGGATTGATATCGGCTGTCGTCGTCTGTGGTATTGATAAAGTTGATAAAGTTGATATTGATGAGGATGATAAGTTTCAATGAGGTAAAGTATAGAAAGGAAGAACTCTGCGAGGGGGCGAAGTAAATAAATAGCAAACAACCCAAGAGCTATGAGTCAAACTTACATTTATCCAAGCATCACAGTTCATAGATCAGATGCAAATAGGCGTGCAAAACGGTAGGTGTGGTGGCAAACTTTTGCTTATAGCCCTTCCTGTCAAACATACTCGCCTATATAGATGCATAGGCGAGGCCGAGCTTCTGACTAATGGAAAATGGCATTTGGAGGCGATTATATCTAAGATATCTAAGATAACTACTAGCTGTTGTCGCAGGCCGCCAAACAATGAGATACTCAGTGATATACTGGAGAAAAGGAATGGTCGCTTTGAAATTAGCGTGTTTCTCATACGTAAGTGAGAAATAAAAGCCACGAGAGAAGAACAGCAGCCAGATACAGGTGGGGAGAGGGGCTATCTGTATTTATAGATCTTTCAGAGGTAGCAAAGAGGCATATACGACAAATATGTGTAAAGATTTCGCAACATTGTGTATCCCGTATTATAGGAAAGATTTAGATCCAGACCAGTTCATTTGTAACGTCCCAAAGTTCTTAGAATCGGGGAGGAGGTGCAGTACTGAACCTCGTATCTGCCATGTACACGGCAATGAGTGCAGCCTGAACAGAGCAGTTAGTTTTTGTTTACCAACCAAAACAAGATGCACTCACTAGGGACAAGTCAAAACCCTCAGCCACAAGAATCTCAAGCACTTGTCGTGGCATCAAGGATACATCACCTTGAGAGGTAGCTTTGGGTAGTGTCTTGTTCATCGTCATGCTCTCACGAATATCAACCACTTTCTGGCCCCCAACACTGGCCGAGAATCCTTGCCACGCGAAACAGCCCGTCTCTCGCACTTCGACCGTCACCATTCTGTCGCGCTCGCTTTTGGAGTTCGGCTCCATCGAATTGCGAAATGTGAGTCTGTAGACTTTGTTCATGTCGACCCTGAAATCTACAAGCTCTTCGTCTTCCTTACCGGGTAATCGTACCCGGAGTGGTCTTTTCCATGCGAGAACAGCCGCACGAGACTGGAACATTGGAAGTCCTGACGAGTCGCGAAATTCGCGAGCTGGGGTGTCGCCATATTTGTGGCCAGTGACTGTGAAAATGGTCGAGCCGTCCCAGTATCTCTTGATGGTATATTCATTCGGCGATCGGTGGTCATATTTAGGTTTCAGGTACAGGAGAGTTTCTTCATCGGCAATATGTTCCTGTCTGATTCCAATGGGCTGGGATAGTGCCTTGACAGCCTTATAAACGGGCGTATTATTGTCACAACGAGACATGGTGGGGGGTTTGAAGACGAAAACAGTGCAGGTCGCGACATTTCAATTTGGAGAAAGGATCGACATGGCCCCCTACCCGACACATATCGGTTCAACGATAATGAAATCAATTTGACAGAACATGACACTGTTGAGGGTGAAGTCCCTTAAGGAACAGGAAGACCCCGAGATCGGATCGAATACCGTTGACCCCTCATCTGGGCACTGGCAGATAAGCCAGATAAGCGCGATTTATAAAGACATCACTCCCCCTGATTTTGGAGGGATCCTTTATGTACCTAAATATTTTCTGTCAAAATGGAATATCGCTTGTGGTTGGCCGGTAAAGAGCAAGATGGGAATGCAGACCGGTGGGTAATGGTTATCTTAACCCTCTCGAACTAGCATTGACAAGTATACAGCATTCCCATTGAAGATCCAGCAACCGGAGAGATCTTCGCGCAGTAAGTTAATTTGCAGAAGCCCTTTGATCCCAGTCTAACCATTGGTAGATGTCACGCAGCCTCGCCAGAAGATGTCGAGACCGCCATCTCCGCCGCCCACGCAGCATACAAGTCTGGCGTATGGTCGCGTGCGAGTCGTCATCATCGTGCCGATGTGCTGGATAAATGCGCAGCGCTTCTCTCCGATGTCCTCCCGCAACTCATCTCAACCGAGTCAAAGCAGACGGGTCGGGTCATTCGGGAAATGAAGGCCCAGGTCCCATCTTTGACAAGATGGTTTAAATACTATGCCTCCCTGCTAAGGGTTGAGGAACGGTCTGTCCTGCCGACAATGGGTAAATTGCACAACTTTGTCGACCGAGTGCCTCTCGGAGTGGTTGTTCAGATTACCCCGTTTAATCACCCGTTGTTGATCGCCGTGAAGAAGCTTGCTCCGGCGCTTGCCGCTGGAAACAGTGTCATAATTAAGCCTAGCGAGATGACTCCATTGACAACTCTTATGTTGGGCAAAATTCTTCGCGAGGCGGGAATTCCAGATGGCGTGTTCAGCGTCTTACCTGGCTATGGAGCTATCACCGGTAAAGCACTGGTTGAGCATCCCTTGGTGAAAAAGGTAGACGTGACTGGTGGTACCGAGGCCGGCAGGGCAATTGGAAAGATTGTTGGTGGAAATCTGGCGAAATACACTGCTGAGTTGGGTGGGAAAGCGCCCTTGATCGTGTTTGAGAAGGCCAACATCGATACGGCGGTCAACGGAATTGTCTTTGGAAGCTTCATCGCAAGTGGACAGACATGTGTGGCCAGCACCCGAATTATAGCCCAAAACTCGATCATAGACGAGCTATTGCACAAGCTCAAGGCCAAGATCGAGAGCATTACACGCCGAATTGGGGCTCCGAGTAACCCAGAATCAACTATGGGGCCACTTATCTCCGAGAAGCAGTTGAGGAATGTGGAGCGCCTAGTCAACAGCGCTCTAGAGGGAGGAAATGCAGTTTCTCTCGTCGGTGCAAAGCGGATGGTTTCTCAAAGCCCGCTTGACGGATTCAACTTCGAGAAGGGATATTTCTACGAACCAACGCTACTTGCTTCCAGCAAAGAAAACAACAGTATTGTAAAGACATCTATCTGGCGCGAGGAGGCGTTCGGACCTGTTATTGTCGTTGCTGGTTTCGACACCGAAGAACAAGCAATCGCATTGGCAAATGACAGCGAGTTTGGATTGGGAGCCGGTGTATGGACACTCGACCTTCCCCAGGCTTTCCGAGTGTGCGAGCAGATTGATGCAGGAATTACCTGGGTGAATACCCATCATCGAAATGACCCTAGCAGTCCATGGGGAGGTTCAAAGTCTGCGAGCGGAGTCGGGAGCGAGAACGGGGTCGAGGCTTACAATGCCTACACAACATCGAAAAGCACAATCATAAACTATGCTTCGCCTGATGAGTCCTTGGCTGCGGATGACTGGTTTGGAGATGGCTCGGGCAATGTTAGATATGGTTGAATACTCGAGACAATCATATATCAGTTAGAAGTTACGTCTACCTCATCTCACTTTGGTCTATTTTTTTTGGGTATATTTCTTAAGGAGACGCGTGTCGTATGTATCTTCTGGCAAAAAAATACAAAAGCCAGAAAAGTAAGAAATGATAGTGCTACTTGGATATCCCAGATATAGATCTCCGCAGTAAGAAATGCATGATGTCATACCAAGGCTGGGTACCACCAAGGCCTTTTATTTCTTCAAATATAAAACGTTGTACATTCCTCTCTTTTAATTCATATGAAACCCACTAAATCAAAATATCGACATTAATCTTCACCATGTCACTCCGGGGTCGCAAAACAGACCCTAGGTCTACGGGGCCACCCCACACCCAAGATCAGCATGAGCCTACCGAGCACTCAAGACTGCTTCCTGCAGATAATAATCATGGGTTCCTCAACCCAGATGATCCTGCAGTGAGTCTAATAAACAAAACACACTATATAGCACAAGACAACTTACAGCTAACACAAGAACCAGGTATCGCCCTACAATCTATGGAGCGTGCGCGCGCTGCGTGGCCTGTCCGCCACTGCCTTAGCAATCAGCTTCATATGGTGGACGTTCCTTCTGGTCTCCATATTTGTCAACCCACCGATGATGCACCCACGGGGGTCGGGCTTCTTTGCCTTTTCATACACCACCTTGGCGACAGGATACCTGGTGGTTGGACTCCTGTTCTTTGCAGTGCCATCCAAGCCCATGACCATATGGGCCATTACACTTGCCGTTCTTCTTGTGTTGGACATGATTATAATCCTCGCTGTGCCGCGGATTCGTCTTGAAGAGGGTTGGGTGGGGATTGCTTCTGTCGTCTGGGTCGCTCTGATCGCTATCTACCATGCCATCCAGAACCAAGCGGTTGCTTGGGGTAAGCGGGAGGAGGAAGAGCGTCTTACTGGTCGAGAAGAGACTCGACGCTCCCTGCTGGAGTGGGTTGCTGTTCTCGCGGAATCCATTTTACTAGCTGTCATGGGCATCGCTACCATCATGTTCACAGCGACTTTGATCTTGCGTGCTTTCGACGCCGGGCTCGAAGCTCCAGGTAAGCGTTACTCGGTGCATGGGAATACCTATCAAGTCCATCTCGCTTGTGTCGGGAACAAAACGGCAGACGATAAAGCACCAACGATCCTTCTGGAGGGTGGAAACGGACCTGTCGAACATACGCTGCAACCCTTCATTGACGATGTATACAGCCGTGGCAGTATCGACAGATACTGTTACTGGGACCGACCAGGATTCGGATGGTCTGACAACGCACCCTCGCCCCATTCTGCGGGAATGTCAGCGGATGTACTAGGGGAGGCCTTAGCTCTTGAAGGCGAGACTGGTCCATGGATCGTTGTTTCCGCTGGAGTTGGCAGTCTATATTCGAGGCTATTTGCCAGTCGCAATCTTCTCGAGGTTCGTGGCATCTTTATGATCGATCCCCTCCACGAGGCATACTTGGGAGACCTTGGACGACCCGGTCGTGGGTTTTTGCTTTGGCTTCGTGGAATCATTTCTCCGCTGGGGTTGGATCGGCTTGCCGGCGCCATTTTACGAGGCCGTTCTCGCGAGGATCGCGTTATCGGTCGTGCGGCTTACCAGACTGGGAAATATATCAAAGCAAAGCTGCAGGAAAACCTCGTTGCTGTCACCATGACTGCCCCGGAGATAAAGTCTGCTCGCCATGTCCAGATGGGTCATGCTCCTGTAGTTGTTGTGAGCTCCGGGCAAGAAGTGAGAAAGAGTTCTCAGTGGGAAGAGCGACAGGAGGATCTTTCACATATTACAGATAACCTTTTGTCTTGGGATATTGCCGACGATGCTCCCCATGAAGTATGGACTACCGGACAGGGACGGGAGCTGTTGGAAAGACGTTTGAAGGAGCTTGTCCAAAAAGCTCAGGCGTATGAGCAATGAGAGTGATCATCGCCGGTAAGTTTTGTTTTTTGTTTTTATTTGGGAGTTTGGCATCTTTATTCGGGCGTGATGGGTAGTGCAATATTGGAGAAGGCAGGAAATTTGTCGTAATTGTGCACTATGAAAAGTACATACCTGTGAAGTTGTTGAGAAATGAACTTGTCATGCTATAAGATTCTCACCTGATGTCATCTCATAAATATAAATCACTTATATGTAGGCTTATTAGTTTGTAGCATCTACCTAAACATTAATCCAGTTTTCTACCTCATATCTATATTATTAAAAAAAAAGCAGATTTAATGAATCAAGCCCCCGATATGCGGGCATCAGTGAATTGTCTATCTACAGACCCCAGGGCCGAAAGATGCGTGAGACGCAAACTAGATTTCGAGTATATTCGTCGAAAATGCAGCGATATCGGGCAGAGCTTTAGTCTGTTATAACTAGCTGACGGACCCAATGGCCTTCTAACTTCCATTCTCGTACCATCAAATCTCTCTTTATTTCGGGTCCGCGAATCGACAATGTGTAGTGCAAAAGGGCGATGAACAGCCACTAGTGCCTCACTCGTAACTTTTAGGACAACGCGGTGGGGATAGCTGAACCGAAGGGCCTGGGGGGAGTGCGATGAAACCGAATGGTGAAAAGACGAAACCCGTTACTCTAAACTAGCTCCCTTAAACCTCTTAGCAAGCTGGTCACTCTCGGGACTGGGAGATATGGACCGGGGTAGGGTGGAGGGTGGGGGGTTGCGGCGTTTCCGGGCTTGGGAATCCGGACGAGAAGGCTCGGCCGGTGTGGGCCAGGGGCGCTTAGGGGGCGCTCACCACTCTCTTGAAGAATTGTCATCAACGTGGCCCATCCTGGGGTATTCACAAGTTGCATGCCCTCGGCGGGGGACTTCGTTCGGGCGACGCGGCAGAGGAGCGACTCCTCATCCTGTTCGATAATGTGAGTTAGCATCACGCGCAGTAAAGTATGCACACATAACACTGACCTTGTTAAATGTACCGAGTCCATGCAAGAAGCACAGGATGTGGAAATCAGAAACGCCTTGGATAGCTTTATCGGGATCACCATGGGACATAAGTTTCTGGGCAACGTGACGAAGTTCTTGGCTCTCGCCGACAACTTCACGGTTCTCGATAGGGAAGCGACTGTTGGTGAACAATGGGGATGACTCTGTTGGGAATCCGTGGGTGAGGGTGACTAGTAGGAAATCCACTGGGAAACTCGGCTCGGCACTTTCCTGTACACTTGCACCGTACTCATTAATTCGTCGGTAGAACACTTCGGGAATGTATCGTGTCCTGCTTCCGACATCTTCGTCATACTCCGATTGTACCAGCATCACACTCGGGTCCGCTGAGGGTTCGATGATATCTCCTCGAACCATCTCGACTGCAGACACGGATGCTTGGTACGAGCTGATAGAAATCGCACCTGCCTCGTCTCCGCTGAGCACACACGTTACGAAATCTGAGCCAAACTGTCCTGTCCGGCTCCATTTCGTTGATTTGGGGTTTTGTGCCTGGAGTCGTGCAGCGAAGGCGATTTCGAGTGAAGACAAGAAGTATGAGTCGATGTGCCGCTTGCAAACCACTGAACCATCTCCGCGGCCGCCATCAACCAAGTCAGTAAAGATGACACCAACCTTCTGCAATCCACAGAGACGGGCTACCTCGTCCACTTCCTTTTCGTTGTGCCAATCATGGAGTGTTACGCCATCGACTTCGCCCGTTTGCGGGGGCTCGTAGATTGCTTCCACGACAGCCTTGATACCTAGTGGTACTTCGGTGTACTCCTCGTACGTTCCATACAAGAAGCCCAGTCGTTGAGAACCTGACTTTCGCCAGAAATCAAGGAGGGAATTGATTAAATCAGGGGATGAGAACTCCACATGGTCTACCATGCGGAATTCCTGGGGTTGCAGACTGATTGCACTCGGCTGACATTTAGTGCAAATGCCCTCCGGCCAAGGCGAATGCCCCGATGGGCAGTCGGTTCGCACTCGATAATATGGTTCGTTGAGCGGAGGCATGAACGAGGTTCCCATTTCGGGCTTGTTGGTCGCGGCATTGATTTTCCGCAGGTATGAGTGGAAAGAAAGGTGCTTGATCTTCTTCTCTGCCATGTTGCTCGCATCGTAAGGCTCGAGTGGCATGCAGTAGTCACACATGCCTCGGGGGCCGTGCCTGCACATCTTGTAGTCCATGCTACGCTTGATTTTCCCATCTTTCTTGTCTAGCATATTGTCCAGCGGTGACTGCTGCACTAGGTCCCACGGGTTCCTCATCGGAGCGGCAACACTTGGCAGTGCACGGATCGGGACTGTCTGTTGCTTGGGAATTGGTGTTCCATTGAGTCGGTGTTCTGAAGTGGCAGATATATCGCCGTTCGAGGGTCTATTCTGTTGTGCTTGTTCCCGGTACCCAATAAAGAGCTTATCGCCATGCCTTCAAGTGAGCGGCGCGTGAGTAATTCATTCCGTAAAGGCCAGCATAGCGTTCGCCACTTACTTGAGGCCAACCTTCTGAAGCGAAACCCCTTGTAGGCCTTCTAGTGGTCTCTCCTCACCACCTGTGCCGATCGGTTTATTTGAGAGGGTAATGGACGAAGGTTCGACATTTGCGGGGAGGTGTTCTAGGATCTAATGGCAGGTTCCAAATTAGCTGTTGGCTCTCATCCTGCTATCGTTCCCTTCTGACCAAGGGTCGACATCTACCTTTTTTTGAAGTGATGGGAAGAGTTCCTGCGGGCTGACCGTCACCCGAAATTGGCCATTTCGACTCTCGAATCGCAGAAGAATGGAGGCCATCTTGGCCCTGAGAGAATTCTAGAACACTGTTGAAGAGAAATATTGAGAGGCAGTAGCTCACTTTCCATGGAATAGTGGAAGAAGAAGACACAGGTGAGAATGAGCTTGACCCGAAGCTTCCCTGGTCACGTCACAGCTGGCGGGCGGTATGGTACCTGGCTGACAAAACACCCTGCGGTCGATTGTGGAGTTTTGGGTGAAGCGTCGGTAAAATTGTAAAGTCGTTACCGCTGATACAAAGCCACAGATGCATCAATGTACTACATAATATATATCTGACTACAAGCCTTCAAGCCAGTGGATTTGCAGCGATAGGGTTGAAATATTGATACAAAGATACTTATTAGCCAGTAAATATTGAAACTGGTGTATTAGCTTCTCAACATTTGAGCAAGTATCGCGATGTGTAGAGGAAGATGTAGAGGAAGATTGGCCCGTTAGTGGCAGTACCATGAGTGGCCTTTGTTCTGTTTTTCTGTTTTTCTGTTGTTCTTTTTATTTTGGTCAGCTAGTTATATTTACTTGTTTATTAGATTCTAGATCATCTAACTCTTCTAATTCGTAATTTATTTACACTCAGTGCCTAGAAATAAGTGAGGTCGCTAACCATCCAATATCGATAGTCAAGAGGTACAAAAAGAAACGCAACCCGCTTGTCCGACTCGAGCAACTTAGGAAAATAGCAAACCACATTGTGACAAACAATACAATGTGGTTTGCTATATGGTCTTTGTCGCAGGCAATAAACTTGACAACCAATAAACAAACTTGAGAATCGAGTTGACTGTTATAGCTCTCTCAGATGAACTATAATGTAACCTTAATGGATTCCTATTACTACGTAGGGAGTCTGTTATCATATTGAGTGAGCTCCCACTGTTTCTATTGTATTTGATGGCGCATGTACAGCTTTTTATATGCTGTTCATGGATAGTCCAGGGTAGTAATCACGCGTATATATCAATTTGTTGCCAATGTCAAATATGTCCGATAGAGCATTAATCGCAGTGGATTCTAGCCTTCTATGACTTGGGGTTTCGGCCTTTTTTGCAATCACGGTCCACGGGCCACTCCTCTTTGATGAACCTTACCGTATTTAGCAAAGACAATTGGAATGTGAATGAGAAATAAGTTGATTGTCAAGATACAAAAAATGTGAATCGTCATCAGTAGGCGCATTTCAGGCTCGAATGTACCGCTATTATGGGCAGCGAGTTCAAGTTGCAGGCATGACGATTCTGTTTTTCGTGGTGGAGATAAGTAAGATCAAGGAAAACCAAATTCCAGTACCTACATAGGTAGATAGGCTAATGCTAAAAGCCCTACTAAGAAGTCGTACTCGCTGGTATAAACGTCGGATATAGTCGTAAACAAGACATAAATGGCCATAGATGAAGGACTAGAAGAGCCCTGGAGGGGGTGTTGTTAGCAAGTTGTCTTTGCAAGATACTAAGTGTAAATTGTCTATCTCATTTCTCAACCTTAGCCTGTCAAGAAGCCTATATTTATAAGCTTCATACCCCCGTAGATACAGAGAAGAGCCCTTCATATGGATGATACAATTTGTACGAATTTAGGCCAATGCACGGGATGATGAGGTTTTTCAAGAACGGCCCTGTAGTGTTGTTTGGACATGCTTTCGACTATAATTATTTGGCTAGTGCACTATAACTACTTCCCCCGCATTGCATTTAGTGATCCATCGGCGGAAGCTCCACTGCTCACAGTCAACGCATCCCTTGAGGATCAGAGGGAGAAGACCATCCGGCAAAAAGGAGATCGTCACAAGTCGAGCCTAATGAAGAATGCAAATATAGCAAGATTCGCGACACAGGCGTCTGTCTGTTTAGGTATGCAAGCACAAAACGGAAAGGGATAGGTTCCAAGTGCCGAACATTATCTGGTGCGTGTGAATACATAAAAGTACTTTGAGAAATGTATCTGGGAGCATAATTTTACAAGGCTAACCATGTATACAACATAGGTGGATAGAGAGAAATGAGAATCTACGTGCTACTATGCGGTCTTGCAAAAGCAATCGAGAAATCTTTCACAAGGAGAGACAATCATTTATTGGAAAATGGTATCTCCGTATCATCTCATCATAAGAATTGCAAACGCCTAAGAGAACGCCTAGGAGAACAGCTGGAAATTAAGGAAAGCAAGGAGAGACATGGACGCAATCAAAGAATGGTACATTTCTTGGGCAAACCGCATGGCCCCTCATTGCTCTTCTCCTTCTTAGCTGCCTCCTTGGCAGGCTGCTCAGTCTTTTGAGCGGCCTCCCGAGTACCCTGCTGCTCCTTGACAGGTTGCTCAGTCTTCTGAGCGGCCCCCCCAGCAGCAGGGGTCGAGCTCTCCGGCTTCGACTCGGTGCTGCCATGCAGTCACTGGACCTTGGAAACGGTCTCGTAGAAAGCCTTACCCTGGGCGGTGGCGACCTCGAGCTCAAGGGCGGAAGGCTGACGGGAACCGTCGGCACCCTATAGACGGAATAGTCAGCAAGAGAAAAGTACTGAGAGTGTGTCATGTTAGCTTACAGCGAAGGTACCAGCACCCCAGGCGCTACCACCGTGAACCTCATTCAAGTTGCTCAGCTGGGCGAAGACGGTCTTGTAGCCCAGGGGAACGTAGATGAAGCCGTGGTGAGCGAGAGTGCTCATGGAGGCAAGAGCGGTAGACTCTTGACCACCACCCTGGGTACCGGTGGAAACGAAGAGACCGGCGTACTTGCCCCAGAAACCACCAGTGGCCCAAATGCCGCCAGTCTTGTCCCAGAAGGTCTTCCACTGAGCAGGGAAGTTACCGTAACGGGTAGGGATACCGAACAGAACGGCATCGAAGGCAAGGAGATCGGCGGGCTCGATAATGGGGTAGTCGGCCTTGGGAGGAGCGTACATCTTGCCCAAGACTTCCTCGCTGAGGGTCTCGGCGATCCTAGAGAAAGAAAATGTTAATAAAATGACGTGAGAGGTAAGGATAAAGATGTGACTGACTGGAAGATCTCGGCTTGGCCACCAGCGGACTCAATGCCCTTCTTCTCGGCCTCGGCCAAGGCCTTGATGTGGCCGTACATAGAGTACTGGACGAACAATTAGTGATATGGAAGAGTATATTGCCATTGGAACACGTACGTAGACAATTGCAACCTTGGGAGCCATGATGACGGTTTGGGAGGATATTCTGGAGTGAATGTTGAGGGAAAGAAAGAGATGGCGGGGAGGGGAGCTTATTATAAGGCGTGACCCCCCGCCAGGAGGAATGTCCTAGGTACTTCTCCCACCATATTAATTAGTATGTGGTCTCAGGTACCTCTATGATAAGCGAGCGCAACGAAGCTTCAAAGTGGCTATCAGTCATCGATGACAGAGCAAGTATGGAATTTGATTGGCTGAATGGGTCCCACCCGGATATAGCTCTAGCCTTAGTGATTCTTACTGAGAACTGACAAATTGAAAATTACGCGCTAGCCAAGGGTCTTCAGGGCCACAAGTTACTAAATCATTAGTAAAAAATAGTAATTTAATAGTTATACTATTGAGATTCCATTGTTTTTAGTCAACAGCGGAATTAAGAAGTGGTAGACTATCTAGTTGCATGTCTATCATGATGTCATGGAATCGCTTATGATAATTTGGGATAAGGGTCCTCCGAGATAGATGGGTAAGCTAACACCGGTGTGCTTAGGTCCGGTGGCTGAATATTAATGAATTTAGTTTCACAGTACTACAGGTCTATTATTGGCAGGCGAAGCCAGTGTAGTAGACGGCAACATGATACCGCAAGGGTGAGAGAGGGATGTCTCCCTTGTAGCACCAAATGTGCGATTGAGCTCAAGTAAAGAGATATTTTTTTATGAATGTTTTGCGTCAAATTCAATGGGGGTATCGCGGGACTAGCGCAAGAACCATAAATGAAAAGAAATCAAGAGGCCCGTGGACCCCTTGCTGAAGCCACACCTCACTCCATGCCATGCAATGTCGCCAAAAAAAACCCTTGCAATAAGAATCCAGCTAACCCCTTCCACGCCCGCGGAAGCGGCCACGCCCAAATCCACCACCCCGACCACGTTCATTTCGCCATTCTCGTTCCCGTTCTTTTTCGCGTTCTTGTTCTTCACGAATGAGAACTCGTTCGTGCTCCAGTTCTTCCTCCGTCTTCTCAGTACGCATTGTAGGCCGTGGTAGGTTTTCCGTCCAGCGAGGGTGAGCATTGGCACACGCTTTTCCATCAGGGCAGAATCCGGCCAGATAGAAGACACATAGACGCCGGCGTACGTGTCGCTTTGCACATAGTGGTCCTAATTCGCAATATCCGCGATCGTAGTGCTCGCAAGGTGGCAGGCGTGCCTCCTCGCGGACATGTTGGTAAAGGCAATCGTCGCCATTGGTGCAGTATCCGGACCGTGAGAATGACTGGCATTCTGGCATGCGTCGAAGGTTATATTCGTGGAGGTATTCGCATTTCAGTCCTTTCTTGCACAGTCCCTTGAGGAAATGTTTGCAAACCAGCGATCCGTGTGTTGTAGATGGTGCCATTCCGGATGCTGTGGTAGTCGAGGTTGTCACACGGGACGGAGTGGGATGGCGATCTGGACAAGCAGGTCCCAACGGACAGTGTCCTTCACTATAAGCTTTGCAGACAGGTACATCGCTGGCGAGTCCGAAGCCGAAGCTCTTGCGCAGAAAGGGTGTAAAAGAAAAGTCATTGTAGCTGGGATCGCGCGTCGGCTCGGCGGATAGGATATGCGCAGCTACACTTTGAGTGTCGACAGCCATGGCTCGATGAAGCTCGGGCGAAGTGTTGAGAGGATGAAGAGATGATCGGTGGTTGTCGCGAGTCAGGCGCGTGTATTCGACTCACTATGTCCACCACTTTGTGGATAAAATTGAAAGGTCCACAGAGAAAGTGGAAATCGCAGATTCACGGTGTATCTCAGCTCGAATTGTCACGGAGAAGGATATTTGAGAAAGAAGTCTTAGTTGTTGAAGGTTGCGGAGCTGTCCAGGTTGTTCTCGAGTTGTCACCCTTGGAAATCAGGTGGCGACACAATGTTTGGCTCGTTTGCATTTAACATCCGAGAATCAACTCATGGACAGCTCGAGCCCATACTAAATCTTTACAAATTACCTTGTAAACAAAATCCTGATTCATACATTAATACTTTTGAGTGTGGCGCTATTAATCTACAGGAAAATATACGGCCATACGCCGAAATGGAGACAGGAGAAATAGAAACCGAGTACTTCGTACAGATGGAAAACTAGAAGCAACCAGGACAATAGAGCATTAAATCCCAGAATCCAATTCAATTATCATCTATTTGATATTGGAAATACAGCTGAAATCTCAAAATGTTGTTATTGATCTATGAACACGTACTTTGATAGACACATGTCTACATGAACCCGAGCTGCTGATCCATCAGATCCCGCACCATCGCTTCGAATGAGCGCCATTGAATCCCAAGCTCCGTCTCCGCCTTGGTCGTATCAACAGGGAGCGAGACACACTGGATATCTTCAGAGATCAATGCTCCAGAATCTGGGTAGAGTCTTCGCACAATTCGTGCAACTTCCGGGCCCGTGGTCTTCGGCCCAGCCAGCAGATACTTCGAGCCATCCACGATTTTGGGATCCAATGCTTTAATGTGTGCTTCAGCCACATCTTGAATGTGCACTCCCACAGTACTTCTTGTGGCATCGCCCTTCATAATGAGATCCCACAAACCACTGTTAGACCCCATCTTGATTCCGTCGGCAGAACTCTGAACAAGATTGTGACCGTATACAAACGCAGGATGCAGTGTCACCAATGCATACTGTGGCTTAGCCGTTTCTCGAAACTCCCAAGTTGCATTGTTTGCAAGAAGTTTGGAGGCCATATACAGCCGCATTGCTGTTGCAGCTGGGTTTTGAGGGACCTCGAAATCTCCATTTTCGTCAACGGAAAAGTCCCAATCGTTGTCCTCTAGGAGATGTGTTAATGCAATTTTTGGAGATCAAAAAGCGGGATATAAGGTACCCTTGATCACACCACCAGCAGGAATGCCAGACATCGGAATCAAGGCCGCAATGGACGAGGTAACCACGACTTTCTTGATGGTCGGCACCTTTGCTGCTGCTTTCAGCAAGGCAGTGGTTCCTTTCACAGCCGGGGGAAAGTATGCTTGCTTGTCGGTCCCGTGGGGAAGAGGGGATGCGAGATGAAGGACATAGTCCACGCCGTTCAACTTGCCATCGAATGCTGTCTCATCAGTGAGGTCTGGAACGATAACAAATTCAAGCTGGTCATTATACTCTGACAGCAGGGTTTCCAACTGCTTAGATGGCCTTCGAAGGCAAATTCGCAATCGATAGCCCGCCTTGAGAGCTTCCACTGCAGTGGCGCTTCCAATGAAGCCACTGGCTCCGGTGATAAAGATCAATTCGTTGGACATATTCTTGATTATTTGAGGGGGACAAAATAATACTGCGCTCAGCTGTCTTTTATATCCCTTGTTTGAATTTGTAATCTGCCAGTGAACCTAATTCGCTGAAGTGTATCCACCTAGGTATGATCGATAGCTTAGCACAATCAAAATGATATAATCAACGTCATAGAACCCTGGCCGGGTTCTAAAGATAGTTTCAACTCCATGAGACGTCATCATTTTTTGAACGGTATCCCAGTAATCATTAGTGTTACTATTGTGAAGCTTCCGCGGTTGAAAAGTTGCACGGTGTAGTAATCAAAATGGGGGCCTCGGCTGATGAAATGATCAAAAATCTTATAGTTTCACAAACGACTCGCTGTCTTATTCGACATTTTTCTATTACACTATTTCCCCGAGATATCAAGACCATGGGACGGAGGAAAATGTGATCAAGCATAGTGCGATGGCGTAATAATATTTGATATCACTAACACCTGACGTCTATTTGGGAGCTTATTATCTTTAACGTAGTATAAGAATGAACAGGATCCAACATGTATAAAGTTGCTCAACACATATCTATTCAGGATCCATCTTGAAATCATTTTCAACAAGTTATTCCCACAAAGTGATTCCCTTTCAAAATGCCTGCCTGGTACATCAAACATAGTCGAAACACCATTACGGCTCTTGAAAAAGAACAACTTGCCAAGTCAATCACTAGGCTGTACGTCTCCTACGGCCTACCTGCATTTTACGTACAAGTTCACTTTACCGAGGACATCCCCGGTACTGCATTCGTTGGCGGCGAACCTCACTCAAACTTTGCTGCCGTGACGATTTATCACGTTGCTCGTGCCTTCAAGAGCGATGAATCCAAACAGCGATTCTTGACCAATGTTGATGAGATCCTCAATCCGGTATTTGAGCCAAAGGGAATGGAATGGGAGTATTGGGTCACAGAAGTGTCGAGAGACCTGTGGAAGATCAATGGTCTGGTCCCGCCGCAGTCTGGTTCTGAGGGAGAGAAGAAATGGGTCGAACTGAACAAGGCTGTCAAGCTCTAGTGTTGTATGAAGATACCGAGGGTCCAAATTGATAACAAGCATATTATATTGTCTACATCGAGATTGTTTCCCAAATCATGCGTATTTGGATGTTCCTATGAGCTTGTTCACCATCCTCTGTAAGTATTTTTTATAGCTGGAATTTCTTTTTTGCTATCATAGGTGATGTCTTCATCAAGGCACAGCTCCGATATGAATTGTGGCCTAAGGTTGACATCGTGGAGTCTTGCGCTCATCGATCTTAGATCCGCGACATGATCCCCAATTATACTCCTTTTGTCGGGAAAGCAGCCGAAGGAAGGCTATCTGAAAAAATACAAAGGAGCGACCAACCTTGGAAGAACCCCAAGGGGCTACAGGCGGCTTAGACGGGGCTAATTAGGTTGTAGGCTTGTGTGATTGGTCATCTTGCGACTGTTCATTTCAATGAGCGCATTTGATCCTCAAAAGTACCACTTTATTTTTTTTTTTTTTCGTATTCGTCCTCTCCATACCCGTTCTCCAAAGTGATTGGAGGCTTTCCTCGTGCGATGTACAACATAGTCAAACGATATCCCCACAGAATGTAGTAAGAATATCTGACTCGATCAGCTCGGCAAAGCACAAAGCCAGGGTCACCTGTATCCCTGCCCTATACTAACTAGTTTGCCAGCCTCATCATATAAGCTCCCTCAGCGAATCAGATACCCCTGTAAGCGATCCGGTAACCAAACCAAAAAAAGCAAAAAGATCAGCAACATGTCAAACCTGCATAGCCCCTATCCTTGTTTGATCTTTAGCTTCGTAGAATATATTACTCACCGGCAACACGAGCCTGACGCTTGGCATTTTCGCAAATCATGATCGTCCGCAATAAAATGGGTTACGATCTCCGTTTCTGCATTTTCAAACACGGGGTGCATCGCTCATGCAGGACGATCCACACTCGTACCTTAGGAAAGCCTCAGGATTTCCCGCTCGATCGGACCGCAGGATCATACGGAGATAGCCCGAGACGATCCGGTCTGTCGATCTAGAACTGTTGACCTCTGTAGGCAACCGAGGAACCCCCGCATCTAGCCATGCGACCATTCGTACTTCTGTATGAAAAATCTGTATTTCCCCCGTTCCCCGCATTTATGTTGACTGCCCCCCAGGAGCTTAGGTGAGATTTGCTTTAAATCTGATCATACACACAGTGTGTGAAGTAGGTTCCACGTGACGGAGTCCAAAAAAGGAAACATTCTAGTATTGCTTTGGGCACTTTCTATTCAATTCATTCTTTCTCTTTCTTTGGTCACCTTTTTTGGAACTCCGTTCAGCTTTAGTCTCCCCCCCTCCAATGCGAGAGCTCTGAGACTCCTGATCTTGACACCTAGACGATGTTCTCAGCCTCCAGGTTCTTCCGCCGACGGGGTGCGGATCGTGACCCCGCTACCGAGTCCCACGCCTCTTACGAAGTGCCTTTGTACACAAATGCAGCCTACTATCCGAATTGGAGAATCTATCGAAAGGAACCTCCCTCATCTTTACGCTTGGGATTTATCTCTCACGTGTTCTACGCATTTGCCTGGTAAACATAGCCAATCACCGCCGTTCAAAGGCCCGAGTTCTTGTAGATGGCTGACGCGCTAATCTCGAATTGGTTTCTCGCAGGGTGAAAGATGATGGTACTGTCTATGTAAGTTTAAGTTGACGCGCGCGTCCTCCAATGTGGGAATGTTTACTGACGCCACGTCATAGTTGAGCGATGAGTGGGCTGATACCCAGATGCCCGTTGACGGCGCAGAAGGTTGTCTGAGAGCCTTTGTCCAATTGAAACAACAGTACTCTAAGATGAGGGTCATTCTCTCTGTTGGTGGTGGTGGAAAAGGCAGTGAGAACTTTGCTGCTGTAGCCAACAGCCGCTCTCGGGTGGACACTTTCGTTCGCACCGCGCGGGAACTGGTGGATCAATTTGGAATTGATGGCATTGACAGTAAGCCCGGGTTATCTTTTTGATTCTGATGACACAACATGGAAGCATATGACTTACTTTATCTGCCATGCAGTTGATTGGGAACATCCCTCTGATTCCAAACAAGGAAAAGATTATGTTCGTCTCCTCGCACGCCTCCGGGATGTGCTACCCGCTCCGCGATACGTCCTCACCACCGCCCTCCCTGCTGGCCAGTGGGCATTGCGCAACATTGACCTTGCCGCGGCACAAAAGTATCTTGACATGATCAATCTCATGACCTACGATTTCGCTGGACCATGGGAACCCGAGACGGGCCACCAGGCGCAGCTTTATGGCTCAGGTGTGTCTGGCGATTCGGCGGTTTCTTATGTCGTAAGTCAAGGAGTGTCACCTAGAAAGATCATTTTGGGTGTCCCAGTGTACGGGCGATCCTTCCTGGGTAGCAATGGGCCTGGTCAGCGGTACACTGGACACGGTGGCGAGGATGGTGTTTTTGACTATCGCGATCTGCCCCGACCGGGGACACAGGAGTACTATGACCGGAACATCGGTGCATCATTCTGTACTGGAGCCGATGGCGGTTTTGTCACATACGATACGCCAGAAACAGTAAAACAGAAGGCAGAATTTGTGACCTCGTCGAAACTGGGTGGCCTGTTCTACTGGCATGTGTGCTCTGATGCTCGAGGACCGCGCAGTTTGGTTGAGACAGGATACAATACACTACACGAGATGTGAGGGGTTTCAGCTGTTTGAAAAAGCGATGTTATTTAAAAACTCAGATTCTCTCACGACGCGCCGGATATCCTCAGGAAGGATCGTAATGGCTAGAATAGTCCGACGAATGATAATTATTTTTCGGGTATTTGCCACCACCAGGGACCAGGCCAATAGAAACTATAAAACATGGATGATCTCATATTGCAAGGCTAATAAGGTGGCATGAACAGGGTTCGGCGTTTGGACAAATATATGAGATTAAAAGACAGACACGAGACAACCGGTGACCGAGGCTCATCTTCCCCGCATCTTCAACCGCTTCCATTAATATAATTCGGAGCGTTCTGTTTGTTGTAAGAATCACACTATGTCCTCTTCACAGCCTGCGACAGCAGATATCGGCTACATCACCGACCCGGGCCCATTAGAGAATACCTACACGTCGGATCCCAGTCTTCAACGGACACTGGCATGTGAGTCTCGCACTCATATATAGTTGTACTGATATCTAAACATCATCCAGGGTACTTACCATCCGCTACGTTGAAATATGTACAACCACATCTCACCCAGCTCGGTGCCGAGGCTATTTGCGAGCAGGTCCGTGAATGGAGCGCCGATGCTGAGCGCAATGTGCCATATGTGAAGAGCCACAATGTTTGGGGTAAACGATATGATTATGATCGATTGGTGACCACGGAAGGTTGGAAGCAACTGGGAAAATGGGGTGCTCGGAATAGGTATCCTCTACAAATCGGCCTTGGGACATCATGCATGATCTAACTTTACCCGATTAGGATTGTCTCGGCGGGCTACGATCAGCGTCTGGGAGTTGATCGGAGAACAGTTCAGTATGCGCTGTGAGTATTTTTTTTGTTGATATTTCTACGCTATCACTCATGCCATGATCCCAGAAACTATTTGTACAGTCCTTCTTCGGGGCTCTACTCCTGCCCCATTAGCATGACTGATGGCGCTGCTTTTATTCTCTCATCGAAAATCAATAAACTACCATCTACGCATCCTTTCCATGCTGTGTTCCAGAGGCTGGTCTCCGAAAAGGATGATCACTGGACCTCGGGTCAGTGGATGACCGAGAGAGCCGGTGGCAGCGACGTACAAAACACCGAAACGTGGGCTACATACTCACCGCTAGCCACCTCTGGCTCCGACCCTCTGGGTGACGGCGACTACCTCATCAACGGATTCAAGTTCTTCTCCTCGGCAACAGATGCAAATGTTGTTCTTTTGCTCGCCAAAACGCCATCAGGAAAGCTAAGCACGTTTCTCGCGCCATTACGACGGACCGTTGTGGGCGCCGACGGCGTTTCCAGAGTTGTCTCTAATGGTGTCCGGATCCACCGACTGAAGAACAAACTCGGCACCAAAGAATTGCCAACGGCTGAATTGGAACTGAAGGATATGCGCGCGCATCTTCTTGGCGAGCTAGATCAGGGTATCCTCACTATCGCGCCTCTTCTTAACGTCACCCGACTTCATACCTTCGTTGGCTCGTTGGCTGGCTGGCGCCGAGCTATCAGCATTACGAAGAACTTTGCGAAGGCAAGGACCACGGTTGGCGAGCCGCTCTGGTTGATCCCAATGCATTTGCGACTCCTCGCGGACTTGGAAGTAAAGCATCGGGGTGGAATGAATCTTGCATGGTTCACGGTTGCTTTGTTTGGGATAGTTGAGGATCAAACACCGTCATCCAACAAGCTTGCGCATCTACCTAAACCTGGTAAGGAAGCTGCGGTGGTTTTCCGTGTCTTGACTGCCACTACCAAGGCTGTCATCAGTAAAATGACGACTGCAGGAATTCAAGAATGCCAGGAATCTATGGGTGGAGTTGGGTATATGGATGAAGCTGATGAGCCCGAGTTCAACATCTCTCGGATTATGCGTAATAACGCAGTGAATTCTATCTGGGAGGGTACGACCAACGTGCTTGCCAGCGAGTCTGTTCGTTTCCTTATTAAGAAGGACAATCTGAAGCTATTTGGAATATGGCTTGACCGTACATTGACTCTAATTCAAAGTGCAGATCTGCGAAATGCCCTGACAGCTGCCTGGTTGGATTTGCGTGCTCGGTTCACTACTCAGGATCCTGCTTCGACTGTCGCTGATGGTCGTCGCTTTATATTTACTTTGGCTTGGATTCTTTCCGGTGCTCTTCTGGCCCTTGATGCCGAGCGTGATAATGACCCCGTGACAACAGAGATAGCTCGACGCTGGACATTGAGTGCTGAGGGTGGTGTGGGTGACCATGTATTCCATGACATTGTTACAGTCAAGGGAACTACTAGTGCTGTCTCTGGAGGCGAGGAACATCTGCAATGGGACTGCCGTATTGCCTGGGGAGTCGACCTCCCGGAGAACCGTGCAACTGGTCACCGGTCCTTGCAAAAGGCAAGCCCGAAGCTTTGAGCAATCCAAGCATGGATTTATTGCCATATATAGCGTGCGGTATTAGCTGGTATCTGGAATAGTCAGGTACACTCCTCGTTGTACATAGCCAACTCCTCTATACGATTTCACCCCTTTGCAGTCTTTTTCTGTCATCTGTGTAGTCATAAAATCGAGAAGGACGAGACAATATGTAAGAAAGTTATTTAAAAAGACATATAAAAAGACGTGTGGAAGGTCCACCAAAAGGACTATCTAATGTACTGATGAGGTCAGATCTCTGGCTTATATAAAACCTTTACTGGGCCATTCAACCATTTTTCTTTCCTCCTCCCTCTCCCATCTCCCCTTCAACTTTCACAGGCAAGACCGAGCAGCAGTCACATTTATCAATGATCAATTGCCTTTGCGCGTACAACTCAAGCAGTATCAGCAGACGGCCTTGGATAGAGGTCTTGAGCTTTCCGAGCTCAGGGCGCACGTTGCGGCCAAGGCTGGGTACGTGGAGCTCTATGGTCTGGCAACAAGACTAGAGGCCCGATAGAAGAAGAGAAAATCGGATCAGCGGGGCTCACTCGTCACCCAGCGGTCTCAGGTTTCATAGTGGGATGCACATTAGCTCAGGGCACAGGGCGGATGCACGGCACGGAGACCATGAGCATGTGAACTAGGTAGCGGACCCAAGGTCTGAGGATCGAATTTTAAAGTATTGCCAAAGTGAAGGGTTCAACATGATCTGCTACTATCCATTTCACTATGTACTAATTGATTCATATCACTTCTACCAGTTCGACCAGTTAGAAATATAGATCCCCTAGCATGAAGAATAATAAAGTGAATGCAATTACTCCACAAAATAAAGCCTCGAATTGGTCGTATCATCCTTGAGCTTCGCGGGGGTTTGGCGGTTACATTAGTTGAGAACGGCAGGGTTAATTAGGCCGATAGAAAGATAACAATGAAGTGGTTTTTATAGTAGCGCTAGGCTTTCTCTATATGATATGCGAGCAATTTAGATACAATAGGTGTTTTAGAGTAGGGCATACATCGAGTTCAGAAAACTATTTAACATGGAGAAATAATCTCCTGCTTATAAGAGCCTGTACATATGTTGACGCGATGGACCGAAAAACCTGTCATAGTCGAGCAGCATTAACCATATGAAAGGTATCATGTATCACCGGTTTCCACCGAAAAATACCGAAAGAACCTACAGCATCATGGGGGTTTGAATGTATACCCGAATGAGATTATCTATGCCGGGATTCAAAGGCCGGGTGCCGACTACCGAAGGACTATTTATGTGTTTATCGAAAGCGGCTTCGTGTCTCTATCTCTCCCTATAAATAATTTTACATTCAATCGATCCCACTTCTATGCAACAATTGGCACTAAAGAAATAACCAAGATATGACAAACCCTACGAAGAATGACGCTCTCAGGCCTCGTCCCATCTGGGAGCCTACCATGCCCCAAGACAAAATACCCATGAACATCTATCGTGAGCACATCAACAAGAAATTCAATCAGCAGCTTCGCTCCTCTCACGATCTGCATCAATGGTCCGTTGAAAATCTACAAGATTTCTGGATAGACCTCCATGGCTATACGGGAATCATCCCACCATTGCCTCCGGCTGCAACATCCGCATTTGATCCTACGACACCAATGGACGAGATTCCCAAATTCTTCCCTGGAGCAACTGTCAACTACGCGGAAAATGTTGTTTCTGGTCGGAACTTGAAGAAGACAGCTCTTGTTGGAGTTCGAGAGGGCCAGGACCTAAATGGGGAGGTGTGGACATGGGGATTGTTGCGGGAGAATGTCAGAAAGGCAAGGAGTGCTTTGCTCCAGCTCGGTGTTAAGGAAGGAGATCGGGTTGCTGCTATCATCTCAAATAGCGTCTGGTCAGTTGGTATGTTCCTGGCGACTGCGAGTATCGGCGCGATCTGGACTAGTATTGCACCGGATTTGGGCGAAGAGGTATGTTTTGAAGGAATGGAAATCGCCGTTGATAACAGAGACTGATTGGAAATACTAGGGCTGTGTGTCACGATTGCAACAAGTTGCTCCACGAATTCTCTTTGCAGATGGCGAGTCCACATACAAAGGGAAAATGCGATCGAACGTTGTTAAGATCCAGAGCGTCGTGAAGGCATTGCGCTCAAAGCCACATGTATTTTTAATTCCTATCACCGGTGCCCATGAGCCGGTATTTCCCGGTCTCGATCAATTCTTGGCGATGTCGAGGGATGAGGACAAGCTAGAGTTCAAGAGAGTGTCTTTTTCTCATCCACTCTACATCCTATACACTAGCGGAACCACCGGACAACCGAAGTGCCTGGTGCACAGCCATGGTGTTATTCTGCAGCACAAGAAGACATCCATACTGCATAACTCTTTGACATCCGACGATGTTGTTTTCCAGTACAGCAGTACCTCATGGGTATTGTGGAATATCATGGTTGGCCACTTCTCCGTAGGCCCGACTCTGATTCTTTACGACGGATCTCCATTGTGGCCCAGTGCCAAAGAACTGGCAAAGATCGTGGAGTACCATAGAATCTCATACTGGGGCTGTTCTCCTCGCTATCTGCAGGAGCTCGAGATGACCGGCTGCATCCCAAAGAACGAGTTCGACCTCTCGTCCCTCAGAATGGTGCAGACGGGTGGTTCTCATCTAGGTGAAGACCAATATCACTGGTTCTACCGCACATTCCCCTCGAGTGTTCACCTCACCAGTGTAACAGGCGCAACGGACTTGGCGACTTCCTGGATTGGGACTGACCCTGCAGGTCCGCTGTATCCCGGAGAGATCCAGCTTCCTATGCTTGGACACGATGTGGACATTGCCGATCCTGCCACGGGAGATTCCATCAAGACCACTGGGAGGAATGGCGAATTTGTCTGTCGCAAACCATTCCCATCGATGCCGGTCTTTTTCTGGGGTGATGAAGATGGATCGAAATACAAGAGCGCGTATTTCGAGAAATTTGAAAATTGTTGGGCTCAGCACGATTGGGCGAGTTATAACCCACAAACTAAAGGTTGGCAGATTCATGGAAGGAGGTAAGTTGCATTTCCCTGCCGGTATAACTTTAAGGAACTGCGTGCTGACTGGAAGTTGATAGCGATGGTGTCCTGAATCCACAGGGTATTCGTTTCGGGTCGTCAGACATATACTCGATCGCGGAATCGGCTCCTTTCAACTCGATCATCTCAGCCACTCTCTGTGTCGGTCGTCGACGACCTCATGACTCTGATGAAGTTGTGTTTTTGTTCGTTGTCATGCAGTCCGGAAAGCCGTTCACGGCCCAACTTGCTGTGCAGCTCAAGGATGCAATTCGCAAAGGCTTGAGCAGTAAGCACGTTCCTCGCTTCGTGATCGGGGTCAAAGAGTTCCCTATGACGGTGAATGGCAAAAAGATTGAGACATTGGTAAAACAGGTCATTTCGTCTGGCCAGCTCCCCAATACTATCAGCAGTACCGTTGCGAATCCCAGGTGTCTGGATCACTTCAGGCAGTATTGTGATATTGAGGTGCAAAAGGTCAATAGGAGTAAGCTATAGACGGTCAAACTAAACTCACATGTGTTATTTGCCTTGTACCTCGGGATAAGGAAATGGGACAGGAATATGTGCAATACAGATTCCCAGATTGAGATTGGGGAATTCGACTCCAAAATATCTGTGATAACGACAAGGTGGGTCAATCTGGGCCCTGGTCTTACTAGAGAGGATGTATTGTGGGATACTCATGTAAATTTCTCCTATTTGCTCTATGACATGTTTGAAAGAGATGACTCGACAAACTTCCTTATGAGTCCTCGCTTGTGTTTTAAAGACACGGCATCTCAATCATTCAAGGACTTACGATCTTCCAACCTCTCCTATCTCAGAGACCAGCAATTCAAAGACGGCATGCCTTTCATTGCAGCAGGGCCGAACCATTAGTACATTCCATATAGAGAGCCTTCAAAGAAAAGGGGAATCGAGTTCCTACGATCCCAACTAGGCAGCTTGGCCATATCTTGGGTACTGTCGCAGAAAAGACTGGACCTATGTTGACGGCATTTGTGACTCAACGTCACACAGGAACAGTGCACTTGAGCTGGGCCTTCCTCAATGTCATAGGACAAATAATCTTCTGACTGGTAATATGCCCTGGGAAAAGGTGAAGTCAGCAGTGAAGCCTTTATCTCGAGCCTCGAGCTTGTTTATGTATGCTGCGTCGGTCACCAGGAGCAGGGTACACTTTGAGGCCTGGACAGGGAGTGTCCATGCGGGAGCTCACTCCATCTCGCCCAATGGTCTCAGGTTCCGTGGTGGGATGCACAGTAGCCCAGCGCGTAGGGAGGACGCACGGTATGGAAGCCATGAACATATCAATTAGACATGGACCGAGACCGAGGACCCTTTTTGTAACACCGATTCTCAAGCTCTTTTAATTTCATACATTCAGTAGCCAGGAACCACTCCAGTCAAATCCAGCACCTTCCCAGTTATTGCTGAATGGATCTAAGCTAACATCAAGAGAGGCAAAGTCGTAAGCATCCACCTGTTGTCCCGGAGGAGCATCTAGGGAAGGAAGGGCAGCATCAGGGGTTTGGATGTCCGCCATAGTGCAAGTAGGCGAGATACCTGTGTTCCCACTTGTAGGCTCTGAGGAGTCTCCAATGATCTGCCATTGTTTGCAGAGTCTTGTGTCGAACCCCTCAAAGAAAGAGGCTGCGTCCGGGCCGAGAGTAGGCGATGAACCGCCAAAGGGACCGAGCTCTCGGACTTTGTCGGTCAATTTGTTCAGTGCGCGCAACGGTCCAACCGCCGAGAGCCACCTTTCGGATAGCTTTTGAAGGGAGAGTTTCATGACTGTTAATTCATGTTCGGCGGAACCCTGCAGGTGGGAATAGCGAGAGCTAGAAAGAAGGGACAGTCCGGCGCATAATGGATAGAATGCAAAGACAGGGCCCAGGTATCGAAGCTCATCACGCAGCAAAAATTCTTCATAAATCCCGGCAATGAACGAAGATGCGACTAGCGATGCTGCGGGTGGTACGCTACCTGGCGTGGGCGATCGATGGAGAATAGTGAGCACCACGAAATACTTGACCATCAGCTGTTGAACCTCAAAATTGCAGATAGCCGCATCGTCTTGGTCTGCGACAGATGATCGTAATCTTGGAACGACTTGTTTTGCCCATCGGTAGACAGCGTTCTCGAGATCGACTTGCCTTTGGCGAGAGATTTCCTGTCGCAGATGGGATTCAACTGTGTCTCCCAGAAGCCGGCATATCGTGCAGTAGGCTAGGAATAATTGAGACTTGAAGTTGTTCACGGGGAAATCTTTGATTGATGGTGGAAGCACATCGCTGTCGCGTAGATTGATAGTCCGTGGTCGGCCGACGCCAACAGAAATTATATTATCTCGCACCTAAGTACGTTAGCCCATGAATGCCTCGTAGGTTGGAATTTTAAGAAGATACGTACCACAAGAGACCACCACAGCCTTCTCCGGAGGCCGCGATCTCGAGCATTGGACGTGGGTTCCTTGTGTAGCCCAATCTGAAAGGCCATTGCTCCAGCTGTCCGAATCCAAAAACCACTGGTATCGGTGGAGACATCCTCGGGCCCAACCGGATTATACCAATGCAGCAAGCAGGCGGCCACAATAGAAATCAAGGGGTTGTCACAACCACCAAAAAAGAAAAGTAGCTTTGCTCGTCGATAGAACACTTCGCTGGACCCATAGTCCAAATGAGCTTTCGAAACTCTGCTTCCAGCGAGAAAGACAGCCTGTAGGAGCAGCATTGATCGCGGCGCACTCTCATCCAGCCATTTCGGGTCCACAACCGGTGTCCAGGGTGCACAGTGCATGTTAAAACTGGCCATTAGCTCTTTTTGAACTGACACTGGAGGTAACTCAAAGGCGCCTTGATCGTGGAGCATTTGCAAGTCGGTCGCTGATGCTTTAGGGTTGGTGTACGTAGTTTCGCGACCGGGTTTGACCATATTTTCATCAAACGGGACGCTGCCGCCAAGATATTCACTGCGGCCGCGATAGCTCTCTTCTTTAATGAACGGGTCGCCAGTAGTGGCGGCCACGGCTGAATTGGTTTCAATTGGAATCACTCCATGAGACATGCTCAAAGAATTCCGCTGTGAAGCCACTTGCGCCTCCGGTGACTCGGGAGGAACCTGTGAGCCCCGCGGTGTCTGACTCAAGGGAGCAGAGGTTGACACATTGCGCCCTGGCGATAGGCTGTTGGTAAACCTCTTGCGCTTTCTTGTATATGGTCTGGAGGGAGTTAATTATCGATTATTCGATTTCTCTTCAGGTTTGCTTACCTGCACTCCACATCTGACTTTTTGCAGTTGGTGCAAGGGTCGTGAGTGGCAAAGTCACACCTCACCTACAATCATTAGCAATATTCGAGAACATGCCAATAACCAATGCGACACCTTTCTTTTATGACAGATTATGCACGCCGAAGACATGATGCTATGCCCGAAAGCGTAGATCCGAGTGATGGTAGGTTGGAGAAGATCGAGAGTGGGGTTTAGCCGGAGCAGTATAAATCGCTTAACCAGTAAGATTTCGTCTCTTTTTCTTATATAGTAGTTCCCTTGTTTTTGAATATCGCGGAACACGATAGAGTGACAGAAACTTCCTCTTATTCTGGCATCTGGGTGATTGCAACCGATCCCCCCAATAGGATGAATGACGTTGACCCCTGGACTGCGAAGGCCTTCTACGAAGCCATTCTTGTCTTTGAGGATCCGAATCAAAAGATATATGTCTTGACAGGTGCCAGCAATAGCTTTCGCACATTTTTAAGGTACTATCACGACAACCGGACTAACCGGGGGCTATTGCTTTCACCATCGCCATCATCCTCTCATACCTATAGTATACAAGAAAGTTGGCCATTTAAGCAACCTTGTTAAGACTGTTTTAGCAGTCTTCTTGATAGTTTTTTTAGTGTTGTTTCTAATAGTCTTCCAAGTTTTCCCCTTGCAATTTCTTCTAGATATTCGTATTATTATTCGTGTTATAGATAGGGCATGGAACACTAACTGTGAAATATAGAATATATATGTTGAAAATGACACGACATGTGCAAACCGACCTTTTTATATATAACGTTTGAAAATGCCAACCCCTATTGTATCTATAAAGCTGATCTTCACAGTGTTGCATATACACTGGCAGTGACACACCCAAAAGCGACAGACAACCTCCATCCTGTCAATGGTCTAACTGGTCTAATTGGCCCTAAGGTGTTAGCTAGGATATAGGCACCTTAGGTAGGTGTGTAAGAACTGTAGACATTATAAGTAATAATGTTATTATTTATCTAGGCTAGGGATCATATAACCTACAAACTATACACATTACCTTCATAGGCTACTTCTTTAGAAAAGCAGCTGTTAATTATCTATACTATGTGACCCGCTTATACCTTTTATCTCTATTATTTTTTAGATTCCACATTCATCCTAAGTATTCCCTTCGATATTATCTAAAGGTCTTACACTAAGCGTGACGAGGACATGCAAAGGGCGAAGAAAAAAGCGTGCATTCCCTAGTCGAGAGTAGTTAGCTATGGGCCAATTGGCATGCGGTCTTTATTCGACTATAGCTGAAGAACCGTCTTGGCCGGTGACCGTGATAAGAATTTTATCTCGACAGAGAATCCAATTCTACCGTACCGATTCTTTAAGAGCAAGCAAGCAACGTCCTCAAAGATCAGAGTCGAAATGTGCCTGTCTAGCTTCTAGTGTTACAGGTATCTTTCGCGGACTTGTATTGTTGAATATTTCTAAAAATGTAAGGGTTGGTTATACATTAACAAACCAATTAGTATACAAGAATAGTTGGCCACTTATGCGGCCTTGTGTTGTCTTTTCGGGGGTATTTCCAGAGGTATTGTCAGATATTCTGTTTAGATGTCTTGTTTTAAGATATTTTCTCCCCCTTCCCAGTTTTATAGGTAGGTAGACGGCAGATAACTAGAAAGTAGGGAGGCTTAGTTTGTGAAAGCGACTTTTCTATGTATAACCTTAAACATTAACAAATTAATATTTTGGATATCTAAAACCAATTATAACTGGTGGTGGTAGTCTTGTAAGGGTCTTTTATGCTAATACAAGACAGGAATGTACCTTCAGAGAGATCCCTTAGTGCGTGAATATAGACGGAGTCCACGACAAAATCCCTAATTAGTCTTCTTTTCGGTCTCGCTCAAGTTCTCCGATGTGAATTTGACACGCTTGCCGTAAACCAATGGAGTACGAGAAAGCAAAGAGCCAACGGCGTATCCGATGTATGCTCCAACGAGAATCGTGATTGGGAATGCCTGCCAAGGTCGGTCCCTTCATGTCGAGTTAGCCATCTATTTGCATATTTGGCATTTGAAGTATAGTATTGACGTATGACTTACCAGTCAAGCGGAATAGGAATAGCGCCTAACCATGCACCCAAGCCTGTGCCGAGCGCACTGCCCCAGACCGCATCAGCTGGACGGGCAATTCCCCAAACCTCGTTCCACACGGTGCGGTCCACCCCGTGGGCGTAGATCAGGGCCGTCGCGGATAGC
Organism: Penicillium robsamsonii; assembly: GCF_028829455.1. NCBI lineage: Eukaryota > Fungi > Ascomycota > Eurotiomycetes > Eurotiales > Aspergillaceae > Penicillium > Penicillium robsamsonii. Next base: position 6,059,385 of record NW_026643221.1, read on the forward strand.
ACGGCCATGTGGGCCGCACACAGGACGGTCTCGAGATTGTGCGTTGTGAGCGGGGCGCCGAAGAGGACCAGAAGGATTGTGAGGACCGGGGTGGCCAAGGCAAAGGTTAGAGAGAGCGAGAGGAGGGCCGGCTAGAAAATCGGGTCAGTATCTATGACCCGCGGTTTCCACTCAATAGGAAAAATATCTCGTACCAGTGACCGGGACCAAATGCACGCCCAACTGTTGGCGTGCTGCTTCCGCTTTCCATGTTTTCCATGGCGCACGGCACTACCAGAGCAAGATGCCCGAGGACTTGACTTGCCATCAGCCGGGGCGGACGCGCTCGTCTCCGTTGACGGTGTCGATCCAGCGGGCGGAAGACAAAGGACCACGTAGAAAATTTGTAGAAGGGTAAGCCATGGTAAAGTGGAAAGGAGCTCCTTAGTAGGATCAGCAACCAATGCTTCGAAACGGGTAGCGCCCAATGCCAAAAGGAGTGCTGGGTGCGCGATTGAATAGATCCGGGCTATCAGCGAGGGGAGGATGTTGACGGGAGGGGCGGATGGCTTCTCGTCGGGGGCCTGGGGTGTCGAAGAGGAAGCCCCTGGCGCGGAAGAGATATCTGGGGTCATTGCAGAAATCAACTGGCAGTTTTCTGTGGAAAACAAACCTTGAGCAGCTCCCGGCTGATCTGGATGGAAATGAGGGTCTTCAATGGGGATGACAGCTCGACGGTGATTGGCTGTGACCTTCGTTAATACCATCTCGCCCGATATATTAGGCATGAATTAATTGCTGCCTTGTATTTCGGGCTACAACATCATTTTCGATCACAAAATTCATAAAATTGTATCGGCTCTTACTGCAGTACTGTAGTTCGTTTAGAAGGTTTTCTGCTTTTTCTTGAGATGTTTTTGGAATTTTAAATGACGTGAACTATTATTCTTTCCTTTATCGTTGTAAATAGGTGCCTACAACATACAGCTGTTTTGCTATCATACTATCAGTTATCCGGATCGAGGCCAATATGGCCAACCTTGCCTCGGTTTGATACCCTTCACACCACAGAGCACTCACAACTGGCACAACGTGCTAGCAGATTAGAAAGACAAGTCGCCGAGCTACAAGATCGCCTCCAGTTTCAACAGAGGAACGAGAACTGCACTCATGAAGCCGCCGCGCATTCTATCTCACCAGTCGACTACCACGGTGAGCTATCGACGGATGTTGTGCCTTTGAGTATGAACGTTACTACAGAGCCGTCATTTGTCAGTGCAACATCGAACTTCTCGCCTTCTAGGCTCGTGGAGGGAATCTTGTCACAATCTATGCCAGGCGAAAGAGTTAGAGTTTCCTTCTGATCTTCCGATTCTGTTTATGTAGAGTGTGGGAGTTGTAACGGAATGAGCTACGCTACTGGTATAGGAAACTAAGCATATGAAACAAAAAGGCATGAGCACTTGGCTGGCCTCTCACTAGCTTGATCTCTGATATTCATTGTGATTTCCTTAAAAGCCCTTCTATGCTGCCTGTTTAGTTGATGAGACACCAAGGCAATCGATCCTTGAAGCAAGCAACGCCGTGATATTACTAATAACGCCATGAAAAGCAATCTTTTGTCACAGGAACGCATCATGCCTTACATTTTTAGGTGACCCAAGTGCCCTAAATGGACTGGATTCTGCCTTGAAGCAACACAGCGAGCAGTTACACCTAACTATTTGGTGGCTTCAGTATTGTATAGATAAAAGAAGGTTATCATCATCAGTGCAGGAGAGTATAACTGGCCATTCCGTGGGTGTGATCTTGCTGCTTAGTCGTAGGAATAGCCAAAGCACCTGATGGTGAGTCGCTGACTCGTCGGTCAACTCGAAGGTCCACATCATCCCTTAGTCTTCTAGGCGACAACATCACCGTCACGACCAACAAGTACAAAGAAAAAGGGATTTATTCTTTCTCGGTGAGTTCCGAGCCAATAAATACCATTGGGATGATGTGAATTGACGAATTCTCCCAGATTCCGCGGCGCGGCACTCGAGCCACCGACACACCCTACAACTATGTAGAAGAAGCTCGAAAGAAGCTTTGAAAAAGCAACATCCATATTCTTGTCATAGGGTTTATAACAATAACAACAGACCGATTTCGAAAGCTGAACCTAAGAATAGGACGAGATCGGGAAAAGAAAAACACGAAAAAAGATCAAGACAGACCGGCTGCAATTGCAGAGACAGACGTACATTCATTCCACATGGCAACGTAATCAACTGAAATCCGGAAACGGGCTAATAATATGAAAAGCTTCGGACCATTCAGAGACAGGGAGAGGGTGAGAGCAACGGGGTAGAGAATACATGGGGGATCATTCAAAGGGGACTGGGAAAAATATCACGCCATCCACTCGATAGCAAAGGGATGGGAGCGAAATAGGGTCACGAATACGAGGGTGAAGCCCATTCATCACGAACGAAAGGAGAAGATGAGAAAAACAACCTCATTCAAACGCCTCAGGTGACGCCAACGCTCCGTGAATAAGCCATTCCTTCTCAAATGGTCAAACAAATCCTGCACAACTGGATAAAATGTAAAGGAGCAATCGACGGAAGAGCAATCGTGATAATAATAGAAACGGGAGAATGGAAACACTTTGTGAAAACATTTTGAAGGTGATCAAGCAGCCGAGGTAGACGGTCCTGCGGTCTCTTTCGGGATTTCATGGGACACTGTTGGCTCCGGTGAAAGTACGGGCTCGGTAGCGGGGAGCTGAGCGAACGTCTTTTCTTCAACGGCAGCGTCGGCCGTAGACGTCTCGGGAGTATGCGGCTCTTCGGGGATAGAGGGAGGAAGGCCAGCGCCAGGCAGGGGGGACACGGGAGAACGCGTATGCTCTTCCTTGGGCTGTTCCCGTGGCACATCGACTGGGGCAGGGTTGCCATTTGTCGACTCTGTGGGAATGGGAGAAAGGGACTGGGTGGTGAGGGTAGGGTCATCCTCCGACCGGGTGGGGCTCTTTGTGCGCTCACGATCATCCTTAACAACCTGGGCAACCTTCGCCTTGAACTTTCCGAACAAACTCTTCTTCTCGTGCTCGGATCCTGTGGACGAAGTGCCTTGAACGCCAGCATCCAAGCTCAGTGGGTGGCTAGAGAGGTCCGTGCTTTGATAGTGACCGCTGCCGATTGAACTGGTGCTTTGTTCGGCTCGGGGATTCGTCGCCAACAGGGGTGGAGACGCGAAACCTAGCCCAAGTTGTTCGCTGGTGCGCTTGGACGACCGATGGAACCGCCAACTACGACGATTTTCATGGCGAGAGGCATCATCAGGCTGATCCATGTCAGACTGATCGGTGAATGATGAACGCGAATTCATGGAGGGTGTGCGCGACTTTTTAGGTCGCAGAGAGTGGTCAGTGTGAGGCTGCGAAGTACTCTCTGTGAGAGCCGGATTCGAGTCAAAAGGATTTTCTCGGTTGCCGAGTGTCGCGGCATTTGGCGGTCTCGGAGTGGTGTCGCCAACAGCAGCTTCCACAGACCGGTTGTCGTGCCTAGGTTCGAGATCCGCACTGGGGTCTAAACTCGAGGCGTGGAGTGAGTTGGTCGAGCTTTGTGCGCTTATGCTCGCACTACCGGGGATGCGCTTCTTCTTCAAGCGATTGGGTTGCCGTGGTTCTCTTAGTTCACTATCACCTGGAGGTGACTTGGTGAAGAAATTTGAAAGCTTGCGCTCACGGCTCGGGGTGACAACCTGTGGGGGTGAAGCGACAGAGGGTGAGGGGACCGATGCGTTGCTATTCTCATGCGGCCTGGCAGTTTCGTTAAGACTAAGACGTTCTGCAGTTGCCGGAGGCAATGGGCCATGGGTTGACGTGTGCACATAGGCGCCGCCTGGAGTCAATGAGCTAGTTGACTGGCTAGGGGTCCGCTGCTCAGGGCGTTGCTCAGGACGCTTCTCAGAAGTCTGTTCGAGGACTGACCGAGGAGCCGAATGGGAGACAGACTCAGGGATCGGCTGAGGCTGCTCAGGCTCTTCACGCACCGATGGCGTCCGGCTCGTCGACTGAGAGCTCTGATGGGAAACAGCGAGGCTGGAAAGGTTGTTCGAGCTTGTGTCGTTGGCTCGTGAATAACGAGCAGAAGTCAAAACGGGGCCCATCTTCGAGGGCAGAGTGTTGCTTCGGTGGACACCACCTCCACTACCACCACCAGCGGTGATTGAGGTGGGAGTTACTGGGCTCTGAGTGTTGTTCGAATGACGGGAGTTGCGCGACGAAACGGAGACATTTCGACGAATGCTGTCCAACTTGCGATGGCTTTCGGTGTTCGCACTGGCGTTGGATACTGATCGTCGGACGGTCTGGTGAGATGCGGGTCGTGGAATGCCTCCCTCGACCTCTTTCATGGTCTGCTCATCGGCAGCTGTACCACTCATGCCGAACAGGAAGTGGTCCTGATTCTCAATCAGGAAGATCAACACATCCTGACTCAACTTATATTCCTCTGGCGACATATCGTGCTGGGGGTGAGACAGCATGCCTGGTTGGAAGATCGCGGACAGATTAGCCGACGGCATGCGATTCTGATCGGATTTTGAGGCAAAAACCGCGAGAAGATCGAGGATATAGAGGAGGAGTTGCTTGTTCAACGGGGGCAGCTCGATGATGAGGTTCTGGTATGTCTCAACAGCCTTTGCGTGGTCGAACTTCTCGGCATCGGCCGTGTCCTTGTCTTCTAGGACTTGTCGCTGGTAGATACGTAGGGGTTCACGGAAGCGCTCATAGAACTCCAATGGTACGATGGGCTCAGGCAGCTGGTTCAGGTATCGGCGAAGTACGTTTGCTGCGTCGTGGACGGTGTAGCCGGACCAGTCGAGTCCTTTGCCATATCGCTCGGGGGAATCGAAGACCTCCTGAAGGTCCTTAATACGTTTGGCTGATCCGTTAAGACGAAAGATGCCCTCAACGTCCGTTGCTATTCCAGAACATGTCAGCGATAATTCATCGAGTATAACAAGGCAGATACTAACCTTTCTCTTTTAGGAAAACTCCACACTTCGCAACAACAATGGGGACGTATCCATAAATGGAGCTCTGACCATGATCGTTGGTCAAGGAGATTGCCACATTGGCATACTTGATGCTGACATTGAGCGGAACGCCGAAGATGCCGCGGGGTGTTTCTACTGCGACAAACGGGTTAGCAAACCAGTTCGAGACGATGAACTCAACAAATCAATTGAAGAGCGAAGTTTTCAACCCCGACATGGTGAACTGTAACAATTATCCCTGTGCGACAAGAGTATACGCGGGATGCTCAGGGGAAAGGACAGTCGCGAACCGCCGCGAGCCGGGGGCGCCCCACGAAACATTTACGCGGTCGCCGGCGTTCAAATATCACATTCAACAAACGTAGCTTACCTTTCAATTCATCTTTTCTGGTGCTCCGTTTGAACTGCTTCCACCATGACGCTAAATCTCGCTTTGATGGCGGGGAGTTGGCGCCGACCGGATCAGGTGAGGTGGGGAGAGGGTGGACGGGGTCAGCACCCGGGTGCGACTTGCCGACCGTCACCATGGCGAGTCCGGAAGGCGACTCGAGATGAAATCTAAGAGACTAGGAATCGGAGTAGCGCAGGGAAATGGGTGTGTCGATCGAGGGATTTCGGGAAAGTTGAAGCGGCCCTGCGTCACCGCCCTCGTGTGGAATTCTGGGGCTGGGGCCAAAAATAGCAACAGGCACGTTTTCGAGGGGAAGCAGAGCAGAGATATTCGAGAACAAGAATCTGAGAACAAAGAGGATGAGAAGAAAAGGAGGGTGAGTCTGATGGAAGGGATGAAGGGCAAGGTTTCGAAAGGGTCAATGAGTCGGGGGCACGAGCCAAGAGCCAAACATATATGACAGAGATGTCAAGGGAAATTCAATTTATGAAACTATGAATAGCCAATCTAGAGACCCAAGGTTCCCGGAATAAGCTGAAAGATGGGTCAGGGTCGCCTGCCATGTAGATTAATTTTACAGGTACATGCTACAAAGGTTATATTAGGATACATAATTTATACATCTAGAGTACAGAGTATCTATACATAATATAGCTCTCCTAGAATTTGTGGAATTTCTGGAATTTCTGGAATTTCTAGAATTTGACAATGTGAAGAACATCCGGGGCCCTGGAAGTTCGTTAGTCTGGAACGAACGGGTCTTGGATTGTCTGGAACGCGTCTCGACCCTTTTAGGGGTTTTGGGAAATTAGTCGCTTATATTTCGGGTTTCAAATCTACCGGCACAGCTACCGATTTTCTTCTTTTCTTCCTTTCTTGGTTTTTATTTTTATTTTTGTCTAGGGTTAATATTGTGGGTAATCATCTTGAAGTATACGGATTTTCTGCTCAGTTAGAGCATATCAATTCTCACTTGGTCTATTGCGGGACAATGTCTCCCCGGTACGGGGTAGATCGCCTCACAGACACAAAACGTCGTACTTACCTTGAAGTGGCGTTTTTGGCGTTATTTCCATCCTCTTTAGATATCATTTCGGGGCGCATGATCTACATGTAGTTTTTGACCTCTTATACGTCATTTAGGTTGTCGAAAGGGTAGATATGATAATTAAACCAGACTACTTTTTACCCCTGGGTGGTAACTTTCTGGCCGAAACCCCCTTTGACACACATAAAGATTCCTCTGGTGGGATCGGCTGTCTATAGCGTCATGAAGTGAAGTTGAAGTGATATTGGTGACGTTGAGAATCACGTGGATTATGTTCTCCAGCTTTGGACTGTTTCTCCGCTCGGATAAACCCTCTTGCGGGCCCCGAAGTAGGTAGAGCTGACAAAGGATCATTACAATACACCCAGCTTTATTCCATTTCTGTAAAGACCGATTCTCATAGCCCTCAATTTCGTGTTAACTAGGGTAAAATGAGGGGCTCAACACAAATAACAAAGCCGAGATGCTGATCAAGTGGTGGCCTGGTAGCTCAGGCACAACGTTTTGAGTCGCGTGGGCTAATATTTCTCCGGCACCCGAGAAGCTCAGAACCAGCGGAGCTGGCAGCTGGCAGGAGACTTGTAGAAAGCATCTTACCATCAAAACATCTAGATCTCATTCATCTATCACAATGGACGGGTAAGTACCTCTTTTGCACCTCTCTACCTCCTTACCATGTTTTCTATCCTATCGTTCCTCCGGATAATTCTCTGAGCAAACCGCTAATACCCAAGTCACAGACTTAACGCATCGGAACAGCGCGAGTTCGCTGCCCGCATGGAGCGGAAGCAGATGAAGGAGTTCATGACTGTATGTACCTCCTGCCCTTCTCATTGAAGATCCGACCTTGCGCCCATCCCCCTGCCCGTGATGCTGCGTCCTTACCGTGAACCACCTGTCTTCTCCCATGCTCAAGATCTAACATCCTGTCTTTCAGATGTACTCCAAGATGGTCCAGCGCTGCTTCGATGACTGTGTCAACGACTTCACCACCAAGTCCCTCATCAACCGCGAGGAGACTTGTGTCATGCGCTGTGTCGACAAGAACCTCAAGAGCTCCGCCCGCCTGAACGAGCGCTTCCAGGAGCAGAACGCCGCCATGATGCAGAGTGGCAGCATGTCAGGCAACTAAGGGTCTATTTTGATAATAAACATATTGTCGATGACTATTTTTCGCTTTTGGCAACATGCATTCGATGAATTAGGTGATTGGCGAGGTTCGACCCGGTTGTCTCCGGCCCGACAGTGGCTTTATATGGAGGTCTAGAGGGATGACAATCTGGTCGATGACCTATTGGCGAGGAAGCAGACAGGATCGGCTCCTTTCCGTGTACCATAGAGACTAGCACGGGAGATATCTACCTCTCCTCTCCCGGGGCTCAAAATACAAAAGACTTGACCAAACCAAGGAAGATGTGATCATGTATGTTGAATGGGTCCGCAAAATAGAGCTCAGCTTGGGTTATCTTTCTCTCACACTCGAGATCTATTCCTTGCTGTCATCAAACAACCTAACGGCCGCGAAAATCAAGGGCGGGCGTTCATTGTTTTTCTTTTGCTTTGTTGCTTCATTGTTTTTCTGGCGTATTACCTCGGAGTTGACGTCTGCCGAGTATTTATAGCCGTTATTCTAGTCAATTTTCCTCCGACTGAACACTATCTCCTAGATTTTCGGTGCGAGTTGCCAGATGGTGGATATAACGACGGTTCCCGCTTCCGAGGTCGGCGACATGTCTTTGGTATAACATTAGTGTCATGCCATGATCAAATAGGAAAGAATAACGAATGCAAATAGGTAATTTCCCCTATCAATTATTGCTCCGTATAGTGCCTATATATAGCGCTGATATTTATATGTAGTCCTAGACAAACAAGGTATATGAACCCCTAGATTTCCCGCGGGATTCGGGAGTATCGATCCGATCACGCAGTATTCTACACGGGAAATTATTCTATACGGGAAACAGCTTATCTTGCATTTCCCCAAGTGAGGAGAATAATATGAGGGGAGTTGTAGCTGTCCGGATCTCCAACTTCTTTTGATGCTATCGTTCCCCTCACCGGATCCACCGGGGCTTCCTTCAAAAGCCCGTCATTCCCCTTCTTCCCCTTCTTCTCACCATCGTATCTTTGATGTGAGTCTTCTTTTTCTTGGCATTCCTGGAAATTGCTAATAGTGCCCAGTTGATAAATCAACATACACAATGGCTAGCACAGTAGGACAGGTAAATTGCTCTTCTTTTCCTTATTGAATAACCCCGCTGACTCGGACAGACCATCACTTGCAAGGTAAGCTCGATCCGACCGCCCTGCACATATGACGTCGACCAGCACAGCATGAATGCTGAACAATTGACAGGCTGCCATCGCCTGGGAAGCTGGTGCGCCTCTGTCCGTTGAGGACATCGAGGTCGCTCCCCCCAAGGCTGGTGAGGTGCGCATTAAAATCCACCACACTGGTGTCTGCCATACCGGTAAGCCCCGCCATCAGCCCCGCCTTAAGGAAAACGAAACAAACTGCCGAAAACCCCGAGATAGACAATTATTGACATCCCTCAGATGCCTACACTCTCTCCGGCAAGGATCCAGAGGGTGCTTTCCCCGTTGTCCTCGGTCACGAGGGTGCTGGTATCGTCGAGTCCATCGGCGAGGGCGTGACCTCCGTCAAGGTCGGCGACTACGTCGTCGCTCTCTAGTACGTTTTCGGCTCCGATCTCGGCATGACAATCCACTGACAATGATAGCACCCCCGAATGCCGCGAGTGCAAGTTCTGCAAGTCTGGCAAGACTAACCTCTGTGGTAAGATCCGTGCTACCCAGGGTAAGGGTGTTATGCCCGATGGCACCTCCCGCTTCAAGGCCCGCGGCAAGGACCTCCTGCACTTCATGGGTACCTCCACCTTCTCGCAGTACACTGTCGTTGCCGATATCTCGGTCGTCGCTGTCACCCCCAAGATCCCCACCGATCGATCCTGTCTGCTCGGCTGCGGTATCACCACCGGATACGGTGCGGCTGTCGTGACCGCCAAGGTCGAGGAGGGCTCCAACGTGGCCGTCTTCGGTGTCGGCTGTGTTGGTCTCTCTGTTGTGCAGGGTGCGGTCAAGAACAAGGCCGGTAAGATCATTGCCGTCGATGTCAACGATGGCAAAGAGGCCTGGGCTCGCAAGTTCGGCGCTACCCACTTCGTTAACCCCACCAAGCTCCAAGGCAAGACCATTCAGGAGCACCTGATTGAGATGACTGATGGTGGCTGTGACTACACCTTCGACTGCACTGGTAACGTCGGCGTCATGCGCGCTGCCCTCGAGGCCTGCCACAAGGGCTGGGGTGAGAGCATTGTTATTGGCGTTGCTGCTGCTGGTCAGGAGATCGCCACTCGGCGTAAGTTATCCCCGTTCTGCAATTTTCTAGGTATATTCTCTAACACATGTCACAGCATTCCAACTCGTCACTGGTCGTGTCTGGAAGGGATGTGCCTTCGGTGGCATCAAGGGTCGCACACAACTGCCCGGTCTTGTCGACGACTACCTCAACGGCGAGCTCAAGGTGGACGAGTTCATCACTCACCGCCAGTCGCTGGATGGTATCAACAAGGCCTTCGATCAGATGAAGGAGGGTGACTGTGTTCGTTGTGTCGTCGACATGCAATAAATGCAATATTTGCCAGCCGATAAAAAAATAACTGATGTAAAATATGACTTTAATTATTTCTTGGATCTGATTTTCTATATAACAGTACAATCCATGGGGGAGCATGAACTTATGTAGGGCTGAGGTTGTCATCAAGGTACTCAACCCCGCCGCGCCACCTTGGGATCACTGCTGGGATCATTCAAATATGTTGCCAAAGGCAGTGATATCATTGGAGCTGTCAATTGAGGGTCAGTAGGATGATAGCATAGTAACTGGCAGATCCATTGCTCGCTGATGCAAACCGCATAATCATAGTATCAAAACGTCCAAGGGCTAAAGTCCACGCTTGTTCACATCTAAGACTGTCGTCTCACTTCTTCTCGATTCAAGTTGATACCAAGGATCTCCAACCATGAGATATAGTCATTTCAATCATATCAATAGCCGCGGAATATAGTTACAATACCGCGCAGTTTATATTCCGACGGACAACAGTTCGAACTCCCCACCAAGTCCGCACCAACGAGCTACTGATAAAGACGCCAATCTCGGTTCTACTTCGGGATCACGTCCCTGAAGGTCTGTGATAGGTTGTATATTACCCACGTATAACTCTATTCATGTGCTGAGGGGTCTAGGAGGGGCTGCTTCGTGTTGTCGAACCCAACTCTGTTCGCCGCGGGCATCGCCGCGGCGATATCTGTGAGGGGTATATAGTCCACGATATCAAGCCCGTACAAGATCAACTTGTTTCAAGACATCTCTACATCCAGTCTGCCGTCTATCACTGTTGCTTTCCTTGTCTTAACTTTAGAGCAAGTCTCTACACCAAGCCACCACCAAACCACCTCCTCATTCTACACCTCCATCCAACCACCATGGAATCTCCAACAAAGACCCAAGACACAAACCCTGTCACCCTCCCACCCCCCTTCTCCACAATCCCCCGAACTCCCCTCCTCCTAGGCCCATCTCCAATCCACCCCCTCCCCCGCATCACCGCCGATCTCGCCAAAAACAACCCCAATCCCGTAACAATCTACGCCAAACGCGATGACCTAAACTCTGCGTATGCCTACGGCGGCAACAAAACCCGCAAACTCGAGTACCTCCTTGCCGACGCCCAAGCCCAAGGCTGCACGACCCTCGTCTCCATCGGCGGCGTCCAAAGTAACCACACCCGCCAAGTCGCCGCGGTTGCCGCGCGCTCGGGTCTCAAAGCCCGTCTTGTCCAGGAACACTGGGTAGAATGGGTGGACCCAGGCTACGAGAGTACAGGCAATATCCAGCTGTCGCGACTAATGGGCGCTGATGTGCGACTCGATCCATCTGGGTTCGGAATCGAACATAAGAATACTGCGCAGGCTGTCGTGGAAGAAGCGAGAGCCGACGGCGAGAAACCGTACTATATCCCTGCTGGAGCGTCGGATCATCCGCTTGGCGGATTGGGATTTGCGCGGTGGGCGTTTGAGGTCCGACAGCAGGAAAAGGAGATGGGTGTTTTCTTTGATACTGTTCTTGTTTGTGCTGTTACTGGGTCGACTTTTGCGGGGATGATTGCTGGGTTTAAGTTGTTGGAACGGATTTATCCCGAGGATGGGAAGAGGAGGGTTATTGGGATTGATGCTTCTGCAACTGTTGAGGCTACCAAGGCGCAGGTTTTGAGGATTGCGAAGAATACGGCTGCTAAGATTGGACTGAAAGAGGAGGATATTACGGAGGAGGACGTTGAGCTTGATGAACGGTATCATGCTGGGATTTATGGTGTTCCGGATCGACAGACTTGGGATGCGATTGAATATGCGGCCAAGATGGAGGCTTTCATTACTGATCCGGTTTATGAGGGGAAGAGCTTTGCGGGCATGATGGATATGATTCGTCGTGGGGAGATTAAGGGTGGGAATCTTTTGTATGCGCATCTTGGTGGCCAGTTGGCTTTGAATGCTTATTCTGAGCTTGGTCGGACCAATGAATAGAGTTGAATGTAGTTAAGAAAAAACTGGAATACACTTATTGCATATAAACTATAGCTTTATGAGCACGACATACCTAGGGAATAAGAAGTATGCTTACTTAGGCTTAGTTGGACCAACGAACGGCGAGGCGAATATGTTTAGAGAATGGGAATACGCTTATATTAAATCTACGGCTTTATGAATAGGAAGTATGGTTGTAGCATGTTTGTGCTTATATTGATAAACGAGTGACTATAGTTGGCGCGTAATGATCAAACTAGGGGGCACGGACAAGTCCTTTAGAACAGCTTGTGCTCAAGGGTCATCTCCGACTCAGGCTGGAGACCAACGCAAGCACGGAAGATGTTGATAAGAGCAGAGCGCTGCTTACCCAGGGCGTTGACAACAGGGGTACCTGGAGGAGTCAGGGGAGCCTTGAGCATGTAGCTGAGAATGCTCAGGACGCTGTGGAATCCCTTGTAGTCATCACCCTCGCCGTCACACTGCCAGCTGATACGGGTCATCATCTCGGCGAGCACGATAAGATCGATGATTAGGGGCGAGGCCAAAAGGGAGTCCTCACAGATGTTGAACAAGCTGATAGTCTGGTGGCCACCCATGAAGATCTCGGCATAGTATTCATCCAGCGCACGCTTGTTGTCACCGACAGCAGGCATGTACTTGATGACGACAGTGTGGTCGGGGTGCTCATCCTTCTCGTAGAGAATGTGGTTGGCGGCAACCATGTCGTCCACAACGTTGGACTTAGAGATCTCCTTGGAGCGGAACTGCTTCTGGGAGCTCAGGTTCTTGCCGTCGTTGTTACCCAAGTGGTTGTAGCTGGCAATGGAGGTGAGCTTGATACCGGCGTTGATGAGGAAGTCAACAAGAGCCGACTTCATCTTGGTCTGGCCAGACTTGAAGTCATCACCGCCGATGAAAGCACGACGCTGCTCGGCCAACTGAAGGGCACCGGGAACAAAGGTGTTCTGGGGCGAGCCGTTGATGAACGGAGTGTCCTCGAGGATGGCAGCGACAGCGAACACGGTGGAAGGAGCAACCTCCAGGTGACCAGCCTTGATCGAGTTGATCAGGTTGTCGGCAGTGTCGTTGACACCGGGGATGATGTCGGCGTAGCGCTCAGTGTTGGCAGTCCACATGATAATGACCTTGTCCAAGCCGTTCTGGGCCTTGAAGTCGCGGATATCCTTCTGGATCTGCTCAACGTGAGCCCAGCAAGCCTTGTCACCCTCGATGACATTGTCGGCACGGTCCTCCTGGTTGGCAGCGATGAAGTCGGGGTAGTAGATACTAGGCAGCGGCTTCATCTCGGCCATCTCCTTGCGGACCTGGTTCTTGAGGGTGGGCTCCAGGACCTGAGCACGGTCCATGGACTCGGCAAGGTTCAGGCTGCTGATATCCCAACCGCCAATGGCCAGATCGTCAGGGTGGGCCATGGGGAGGAGGTCGTGGAAGGGGATGTTGATCTCCTCTCCGGTCTTAGCATCGGAGCCCAGCTTGACAGTGGAGCTCATGACGATAGAACCGTAGTAGTTGGAGGTCTGCTTGCCATCGCGAGTCTCCCACGAGAGCTTACGACGGTTGGCCAAAATACCAGCAGTCACGGTGGAACCGTTGTTTCCACCCCAACCGACCAGCATCATACCAACCTTGCCAACCTTGCGGTTGACCTTGAAGTTGTAGTTGGTGGCCTTGGGAGTGGCAACCAACTTGTTGTCCGCGGTGCGGGTAATCTCAGTAGTCTGATAGGCGTACTTCGACTTGATCTCGTCGTCGGTGTAGACGACATTGGGAGACTGGACAGTAAATAGTTCTCGGCGAACCGACCCGTTCAGGGTGCCATTGGCAACATCCGAGCTAGCGTGAGGAGCCATTGCGTATAGCGGGATGAATTGGCGAATTTAGAGTAGTGTGATAAGCGTAGCTTTAGCGGATGTAGGGTGCGCAATCCGATGCTCCTCCACGGTTGGATGAGCGTCGGCCGTTGAACGGGTGGTGCCGGCTGATGGGGAGTTAGCAATTGGACTTGTATGATCATAGTTGCTTCTATATAGAGGTGAAGGGAGCACTCACGAGTTAAGACTTGTCGCGAAAATTGTGGCGGTTGTATGTGACCACTGTCTCTACGAGAAGTGATCTGACCTGCTGACAAGGTTTATACGAACCTAAATAAACGGACGAGAATAATATGAGTGAGGATAGAGAGGGAAGAAGAGAAAGAGAGAGAAAGTGGCAGGAGGGCGACCTTATATAGTCTCCGCCTATCTCCGGTGCCTAGTCCCCCGGTGTCTAGTCCCCCGGCTTCCCCTTTTTTTCTTTTTTTTTTCTTTCTCATTTAGCTCCAAGCTATTATTCATCTTATTATTGGCTACAGTATCTCACCGTCTATTCACAGGGTCTAGCCGATACCGCAGTGTTGTTCCTGTATATGGAGCCATACTCCGTGTACAATTAACAGCAAATGCATTACCCTCAGACATATCCAATTCATAAACCAGTTTTATGCGGAGTATCTGACGTGCTCCGCTTGCGGCCGGTCCCAAGATTTCTCTGGTGCCTGGTACATCCCTTTCCGAATACGAATTTCGGTGACCTTCGGATGTTTGATTCTTGGTACAATCGCAATTGGAATTGCCATTGGAATTGCCATTGGAATCAGATAACTATTGTACATGTGGCCACGAGCCCTCAGCTGAACCGTGCTGCACATCCGAGGGGTATCCGCGGGGCAGAATGGCGGTCAGATGCAAACGTGTGCTTGGCACTGGTTTTTGCTGTTTTTTCTCCTTTTGTATTCTATTACTCCGTAAGGAATTGCACAGACTGCAGAAACACATGTTAATTTAGCCGAGACATACTCTGGGCTCCGACACCACTAACCTTGAACTTTCCAGGGCATAAAAAGCTTTGACGGAATAATCTGGAGAGAATTGGCGCTCAGCTTTACTATAGAGATAATGAGATGTGATCAGAGCCCCAGTAGCGATGTCTTCGCAATTGTAACTCTCCAGTCCATTTACACCTCTATCAGCTCTGTCTTTCACAATGACCGTCAAGATATGTAATGCACCAGGTTAGGCCTGCTCAGGGTATGAGCCACCCAATGCCAAAGTCTGGGGCCGACTTCAAGGTCCACAAGCTCAACCGTGCCCGTACAACTCCATACAATAGTGTGCCTAACTGTGTTGTCACTCCTGTATTCTTCTCTGATTGGTTTCTTTCATGTTACTCAGATGTATTGGCCCTTTCTTATATCCCTACGGGCGTTAAGGTCATTTTCAATGTTGTTCACTCCGAAAACATGGTCGTTCATCAGCCACAAGGTGCACGCAGAACTGGTCGGCACGACGCTTGCGTCTTCGTGCAGTGCTATCCCTCTTCTTTCCCTGTGCCGCTCCTCTTCCCCTTCCTCTACCTCTCCCAGGCCTAGTGTTTGCGAGCCGTTGGGGTGTTCGCACGCCCTGAAGATTCATTCGCTCCAAGCTGTTCAGCGAAGTTTCCGATGGGTTCGCGCGGTCGTGAAATGTGACTTGGCCTTGGATTCCAAACTCATGTCGAAAGACTTCATCATTTCGCAACGCCTTGATAACCATTTTAATAAAATTATCCAATGCACGGGGGTGTTGGCTGCTGTGACGCTGCCATCGGTTCCTCTAAGCGAGGTTTGTATACGAACTTAGAACGGGTTGGTTTCGGGGTTGGCTCTGTGACGGACCGGAATCAGTTTGGCCCATTCCGTGTGGAGGCGCCGGAAGATAACGATGGCGGGGTCCTCTCGTGGTTCCTGGTCGAGCGCTGTGGCAAACACGCTTAGGCTTTGAGCGAAGCGGAGGGTGTCTCTGATTTCCGCTCCGTCGCTGTTGGTTGCGATGTTTGATAGGGTCATGTTCATGTACCCGGGCAGTCTACCTTGGGTGGTTCGGTCGAACAGAGTTGCAGCCTGCGAGCCCGTCATGTTGTGCTCGCCGGTAGACGTAGAAACGTCTGGGCTTTTTTACTACATGTGCAGCTGGCAGCGAGAACTTCTAGGCGGTTGGCTGCTGTCGTAAGTGTTGGAAATGATCGGGTAGCTTCCAGCCTATCCAGGTTGTAGAACGATTGCAGCTTGGGCAGGCGTTGTACGGTTTCGAGCGGTTGTATTTCCGGTGTGGGGATGCGGGTCGCTTCGATCTTGTTGATCCATTGTTCGCTATCGGTCATTGTACCTGCGTCCTTGGTTCTTCTGGTTACTGTTCGCTCCGACTGCTTTGGTTTTGTTATCGCCTGTTTTGCTGTAGGGGTCGGTGGCTGCATTGCTGCTGTAGTTGATGACTGCGTTGTTGCTGTGATTGGTTCTGTAGGGTCCGGAGTGGCGGCTGCGCTGGGCGTTGAGGATGGTACTGTTTCTGCCGCGGCAAGGGTGACTGGTCTGTTTGTGGTTGTCTTGCGGCGTTTCGACGCCAGTGCGGCTACCATGGTTGTTGCTGTCCGTATCGTACGCTGAGATCTGCATGAGGCCTTCGTGATCTCGCTCCATTTGAAGGAGGTACCGATCCGTTGGGCGGTGCAGTCTTCCTCACTCCATTCGTTTTGGAGCGCAGCGTTGTAGTCCTCAGTTTGCTCAGGGGCTCTTAGGCAGATTTCATGGGGTTGTGCTCATCAGCTGCCTCGTATATTTTCGGATGGAAGTGTGCTTGTTCTCGTAGCGTCCTGATTATGCCTTTGTTTTCTCTCTCGCTGAGGATGATGATTGGGTCATGGCTGTATGGACTTCCTCCGAAGTAGACTTTGTTGTCCTTGGCACATGCAATCCGGTCTTTGGCTGGTTTGTTCCCGGCTAGGGGCTCGAAGCGGTCGAATTTAATGTTCACAGTGAAGACGGGGTCTTTTGCGGGTAGTACCAGGCCACCCATGAACCGGTTCACCATTCCCTTCAGGAGCCATCCCGAGCCGTTACTTCTACCGGTGAATATATACCAATCTTTCCAGACGGGCACAGTCTAGAGACCGTTCTGACTGATCATGATTGTGGGACCGATAGGGACTCGGACCTTTTTGATGTCTCCCTTTGAATCAAAGTCCCAGGGTATATTAGTGGCTCGGTAGATCTTGTCATGTATGCAGAGGGAGACGATAGCAGCGTCGTCAGTGAGCCGCACGTATTTGGGTTTCCACTTCACTTGGCCGTTGCTATGAAGAAGCTCGCTCTCCGGTGGCTGTGACATCAGTTTCCAGTGGCCATCACCGCCGCGCTATCCTTTACCGTGTTCGGGTTCCTCTCCGTCGCCGTCACCGGTCGAAGGGAAAGTTTGCTAAGGTCTACTGACGGAATGTAGGAAGTGAAGGCGTTGCGGTGTGGGTTGTAGCAATACTGGTTATCTAGGTGATATTTGGTGTGACTAATTGTACACGGGACTGATGAACATTACTGCTGTCGTTGACGCTTAAACTCTCACTCTCACCTTCCCTTCTCACAACAACAACAACACCACCACACCACCACCACCACCACCACCATGGCTCCCAAGAGGCTTTTCCGCAAGCATGCTCTTGAGCTTATCGAAGTGGTCCTGAACTGGCTTTCAGCGACAAGCAGCGTCTCGAAGACGGAAATTGACGAGATGAGAGAAACGCTAGAGGAAGCCAAGAAGGCAGCTGCGCGCGACCACAAACTACCTGAAGTAGCCATGAGCAACTTGACCCTAGAGGAGGTCGAGATCCTTTTGGCTTAAGAAGTTGACTCCGAACAAAGAGCAGCCAGGCGATAAGTGGGACTTGGAGCCCTACGACATACAAGATCTCGAAGACTTCACTGAATTCTTTACCTTGCTGGCTGAGTCCCCTCTTCTCTTATAAACAGGGTGTTTACTCATTCACCAAACCAGAGAGAGCCCTTGAGTACCTGGAAATCGCACATGATGGCTCCACTAAAGCCGAAGCACAAGTCCGCGCACGCCTCGACATAATACTCGGATTGGTTCTGGGATTCGCCAAGGAAGACGGTCGGATCGTCACTGAAAACTCGGTGTCGTGGGGCTACGAGACCCTGTTCTGGAAGACGGTCCGAATGAAGTCTCGAGAGAAGATGCTGTGCGGTCAAGCCGATTACGCGCTATGGTACGGAGCGCAGGCAAACCTCGAGACCAACCTTGTTATTGTGGAAGCCACGTCTCGGGAGAAGCTGGGCAAGGGTGAACGCCAGTTGCTTGGCTACATGGGTACGTCCGCAGCATCATACTGGAAACATCGCTAATCGGATTCCTAGGCCTCGTTCACGCCAGCCGTATCGAGCGGGGGAAGACGAATACAACAGTCTACGGGATCTCTACGGACAGCGTGACCTTCAACTTCTACCGTATCAACCAAAGTAGCAAGGTGAGTTCGCAGGTACCTCTTTATATATTGCTACCACTGTGTTCTGATATCCTGAAAGTGGTGCTCAAGGACCATGACCTGGGGATATACCCTGGAGGAGAACGAGACTATTGTTCGTTTGCTCCTTACGATCATCGACTTGGCGTCATCTCAATCTCCACAGCATTCCCATGAGCATAACTCACACGACCGTCAATTCAGTAGCTCGGCTGGTGAGGATATCCCTGTGACAGACTGCTAGTGGTGCGATCATGTACTCGGCGTCATCTCAATCCCCACTACATACCCATGAGCATACTCTCATGGCTGTCCATTCATTAGCTCTGCCGGCGAGGATATCCCTATGGCGGACCGGTAGGAATGCGTAACATTTTTAGCTAAAACCGAGTATTGCTTTGGTTTTCAATGAACATCTTGTTTAGCCACTTCGTTTCACGTACATATCACATAGAAATCTAGGTTACCAGCATCGGAATAGAAATCTGCCCAGGCACAAGACTCATTTAAATACGACAGAGCCAAAAATGTAACATCCTAGCACCATGATTGCTAACCCATCGTCCTCGAACACATCCACATTTCAGAATAAAAAATACAATATCACAGTCCCGCAGACACATTGAGGTAGTATATGCTACCTGGCTCCTCGAGATTTCTCCGTACCTCTCGTTATCTGTTGGAAATTCTGGATCCCAGGGATTCAATTGTCGTTGCCTTTCACGAACATATCCGTACCAGAGTAGTCCTTCATCTGGCAGAGGGTGAACTTCTTTCAAGATATTCGTACAAGGGAGCACCACGTCACGTATTCGTAAATGGCTTTGGCTACCCCTCGGTTGAACTTTCACTTCGGTATATGCCGGACCATTAACGGCCTTTCCATCTTTCTCTATCAATCCAATACACGATCGAGGAGGCTGCTGAAATAACATTCGTTTCCAACTTGCGCCTTTTCGGAGAAAGACTTCGTCGGTCTGAGGATCGATCTGAGGTATCTTCGTCCATCCTTCTACTGGCGGCGCTTTCCATTTGTGTGCTTGTCTTGCGCAAAACCATGGCCATATACATTCTTCTAGCAACGGGTTGCGAATTCCCGGCGTCCCGCGTGGTAGAGTATAATTGACGGGCTTAAAAAATAGGGCAGCCTGTAAGTCGCTCGAGCCCTGAATCAGGAAGTGCCATTTTTATCAGGAAAACCTTGTGCGGCTCCAATGAAGCCATAGAGAGATTTGGGGACGATTCTGTTGAAGGATGATAACTCAATAGAGACAGATGTTTTCTAATAAGGGATAGTTATTAAAAAAGAGTGTGCCAGAGAGACGTCCGTTCCCTCTATAGTACTACGGACAAGTCCATACCTAAAATAGCTTAGTGGTATGCACTTCCGTAGCCTCGCTAGTATACGGCGCGTTGAACTTTGCTGTGGACTCGGAACCGGCAAAAAGCACATATCTTTGCGCGAACCTAGTCCTCATTTGAATTGCAAGTTATTTATAACTTCCGGCTCCATTTCCTATACCGATTTTATATTGGTAGAAGGTATGATGGCGCTAGGAAGCCAGTGGCCGCCCCTAAAAGGGGCCACGAACATTCTGCACGTCACACTAACGAGCGCATATTGGATGCCAACTACGACGTACGCCAGTTACTGAATCATATCAGTAGTAATAACTCCGTTAAAGTCCCGAGGCCAGTCCTCGAATACCTTAAATCCATTCAGGAGCTCACTGCCGACCTAATTAAGAACCCCATTAGCCAGGACTGGAAGCAGTAATTTAAGTAGCTACGCCAGGAGACCAGCCGGATTAAACAGGACATCCATGGGGTCTTCTATTGGAACAAATCATGTCTGCGATCCAGAATCAACGTCCGTAATATTGCGATTTCTTCTTGACGAAGTATTCCCGCAAATCCAAGCTCTGTTCCACCTGTCACGTACAAATATTTATACTCTCAGGCCTTCAGCGCTCCGTCGCCTTTCTTCTCCAAAGGACGATCTTCCTGGGGTTCGCGACCATTTAATCTCTGGGGCAATTGCTTCGCCACACGAACAGGATCCAGCCAACTGGTAGACATAATAAACACCTCATCTATATCTTCCAGCGACCGGCCGGCCGTTTCCGGGAAAAATAGATAAACAATCGGTATCATTGAGAAGTTCAGACAAGCAAAGATGAGAAAATATTTCCATCCGATAGCGTTGAAAGCAATTGGCGTGACCTCGGCGATCAAAACACTCAGAGCCCAATACATACCAGAGCTAATACCGTTGATGGTGGTACGCAAACTGAGAGGTGACACCTCGGATGCGTAGAGAAACGGGATCCCACCAAAACCGACAATCATGCTGAAGTGGAAGATGAACATAAAGACCACGGCTGCGTGCATGGCAATGCTGTTTGTGGATTGAGAACTAAGCGCAGCAATGAGGACCATGCAGATTGTGTTGGCCGTTGCACTTGACAACAACAAGACACGACGACCGAAGCCCTCTATAGTGGACACGCAAACGATTCCACCAAAGACACCGGAAAACTGGTAGATCACCGCCAAAATCTTTGATGTTGTCGGTTCAAGGTGGAGGTGGGTTTGGAAGATCGTCGTACCTGGTGGGTCCATAAGCGAGAGCATTGGATGGGATTCAGACTAGAATACGTACTGTAGAACGTGATAGAGTTAACACCCGTAAATTGTAACAACATTAATCCACATGCCGCAAGAGATGCACGATGAAAGATTCTCTGATGTCCCATTTGGAAGATTTGGCGCAGAGATCCTTTACCAGCAATAGCCAACGAGGCCTCCACATCAAGTATCTCCTTCTTGACCATCTCACTGTCCATTTCAGTGTCCCTCAGAGCTGCCAATACCTCACGGGCAGCAGACACTTGACCCTGCTGGATCAGCCAACGGGGGGATTCGGGCATATAAGAAATAAATATCATCACAGTTAAGGAAAGTATGATAGGCAGACCAACTGGAACACGCCAGCTTGCGCTGTTGGGGACATACGACATCCCAAGATCGACAAGTAAACCCAGAGTAAGACCCATAGAAGCGAAGATGCCTGTAGTCCCCACATGCGCACCACGCTTGCTAGCTGGCGATATCTCCGATTGCCAAACAGGAACAGTGGCTATTTGACCACCAGTGCCCAGACCTAGGATAACTCGTGACACGACAAGCTGAGCAAAGCTAAAAGAACTAGCCATGAGGAAAGCACCGATCATTTGCACTGCTGCGGCGAGTATGATAGTTCGTCGACGTCCAAGCACATCGCCCAGCCCAATGCAGGAGATGGCTCCTAAGAACCCACCTGCTGCATACAAGGCCACCACAGTACCCTGCAATGTCGATGTGTGTTTTTTCTCTGAAGGTTGGACATGGGTCACGTCGATTTCCGGGAATTGGAACTCGAACCAGGGTAGGGTGAGAACTCCCCCTAGTAATCCTTGATTATAGCCTAGTGACATGATTGCGGGCATAACCACCCCGAGGATTGTCACATAGTTGAGGCGACTGCCTCGAAGGCCAAGAAAACGTGCCATACGGTGTGCAAGGCTTGAAATAAGGTTGTGGGTTGATGTTAATATGGAGGACTTGGCCGATGTATTTTGGCATTAATCAGAGATCTGGCGATTTGTGTCAGGTGAATCCGGTCCTTGCATATTTTTTTTTTTTTTATTGCATTCCGATCTCGGGATCAGCCTCTGAAAGCGCATATCTTACCAGTTCAGCAAGGTGTAGCAAAGACATTTTGGTGTCAATAAAGATGATCTATGAATGCCGAGATATCTGCAAGGGGTATATCATTTTGCTGTTTAGTGGACTTTGGTATATAGCAACCTCAGTATGAGACCCAAAAAGACAACCGAACTGTCACATCATGACAAATACAAAGTATGCCATTGAGGTTTCTTGCGTGCTTTTTCTATCAAATACAAGTGGTGGACTCAACTTGTATTGGTTGTTTGGGAATCATTTGGTGAAAATATATATGGGTATTTATTCAACCGCCGGGAAGTGGACGGTTTTTTTTTCTAAGAAAATTGTCATCTCGCCTAGAACAAATACTATTTAAAGCGTTTATGCCATGACAATACCTGTCACTGGACATCACTGCCACTGCCATCGATATTGTGGCACCGGATTAAATCCCCCGCAGTGGAGAATGGGGAACTTCCCCGACGGAGGTGAAGAAATCAACTCCGTCATGCCCGGTCCGAAAAGCCAGTGCTGGTAAGCAACGGCCTAAAGCCTAGCGTTTAAATTTGACATCTAACTATATCCAGCGATCCATGCCGTGTACTTCACCATAAATGTAATACCGCCTAGCCCCGCCAAGAACCCCTCTAACTGTCAATAGGCGACGGAGTCTCGCCACAATGCGGCCGATGCGTCCGCACAGGTCGAGAATGCACTCGAGGTAAAAAGGAAACCAAGTTCCGACAGGCAAAGGGTCGGACGACGCGCACGAAGTTCCCTAGCAACCAAGTTTGGCTTCGGCCACCACCTAGAGGTTGGATTCCGAACTCGATTTTCTTTGATATCTAGTCTGACACCGGATCGTATCTAGTTGACTTCATATTGGAAAGTGGAAGCGGTCAGCCAGATACCCCGATACAGAGGACAACCGATGTTGAGTCGCCTGCTGGGAGTTTGCATAGTCAAGCCGAGTCTATTCCTATATCGGAAAGGTTGTCTCCCGGGTCCTCATATACCGCCGGTTTGCCGCAATATGGTTTCTCGAACCACCAAGTGTATGCGAGGAGTAGTGTTGTTTCGCCAATACCCCCGGTGGTGAGCACACCTGAACGATCATATCAGCGGCCATGGCCCTTGAGAGATCCTCAGGAGGCGCATTTGTTGCAGCATTTTGTGGATAAAGTTGCACCCTTTGTAAGTATTGATCTTTATAAATGATGCGCGGGAGTCTGACTGAATGATATAGTTTGATTGCACGGATCGCCAACAGCATTTTGCTATCCATATCCCTTACCGAGCACGCCGCTGCGACACATTATTCAATGCAATATTGGCCATGTCAGCCCGTCATTTGAATCGCACAACAAATTTTGACCCTTTCGTGTCAGACCATTACTACCAGGCATGCCTGGAGAAGTTGATTCCCGCGCTGGATGATCATGGCGTTACGATGGATGATGATTTGCTGGCTGCTACTGTTATTCTACGTTTGCTGGAAGAGTTCGATGGTGAGCAGTGATTACATTCCCACGTGTGTCAAGAATCCTGCTAACAATGATCAATAGTCCCACTCGCCGGGTCCGATATTCGAGGCCACTCCTTCGGGACAAAGGCTTTCATACGGGGTCCATCAATGATGACCACGACCCCAAGTCTACGGCACGCTGTTTACTGGAGTGGCCTCCGCCAGGAGATTTACAATGCCCTTAGCCTTCACCAAGCCCCAGACATTGACCTGAGATCGTTGAACTTGAATTCCCATTCTAGCGAGCTGGGCCCTGATGCAGGTGATTGCGCATGGGCGAATCAAGCAATCACTCATTGTGCGGACGTTTTGATATTTTGTTTCGGAGAGGGACCTCACTCGGTGACCGTGCATGCAGAGCTTAAGGCGCACAATCAGCAATGGAGTGAGACTCGGCCGGACTCTTTCGACCCTTATTTTGTGGGCGAAGAAGTGGAAGTGGGAGTTAAATTGCCCGATATTCGTTACGGGTGTCCCTGGCATGGTATGTATCGGGCGATATTCTAGGAAGTGGTATACCGTGGAGGATATTCGGGATATGAACTGAGGCTAATCGCGACTGTAGCAATCGGCAATCAATACATCGATCTTGCTCAGATTCTGCTGGTTGTGCATGACCCAACTCTGCCTGCGGTTGGACCTCTGCGCGGGCGTCTGATTCAGGAGGCTGATGTAAGTGTTTAACTTTCCAATCACCATTAGGCACTTGAAGAGAAACTGACAGGCAGTTCAGGATCTTATCCGTAGGGGGGTTTGGACAGTATGTGGGGCTTCATTATCCAATTCCTCCGTGCCCCCAGCTATGGTTGTCGGGTGTATGGCCATCCATCTATGTAAGCTTTGGAGACTTATTGTCGTGATCTCCTAATCGGTATAAATAAGGCTGATCATGATCACAGGGGGCGATCGCTTTGTGGACCCACATGAACAAGAGCTTTTGGTCCAGGTGCTTATCCAAACGGATGCACTTCACGGCTGGCCAACTCATGCGCTCCAGCGACAGCTTCGGGAGACATGGGACATGCGTTGATGTTCGCACCACATTGTAAGTAGGAGAGCGAGAAAGAGGACATAAAGTCCGTCTCTCCAACCTGGGCCGTGTCTAGAGGCACAGACGCAACAAATGATCGTCCCTCTCCCGCACGCAAGCCCCATACTCTGTGCTCCGTCTGGAGTAGCATCTCGTCTAATTGTCCCCACGTCATCGCACACGGACGAGTTTCCAAAGCGATTCAAACCCGGGCTTGGCTTAATTTTTGCAACTACCTAAACGGTAGAAATGTACCAACGATGCATCCTGTACCGAGTATGTACTTCTCCTTTGGGTCAAGTGTCAGGGTCGTGCATGATCCATGGCGTCGAGTGGAAAGCGGTGACCAGTAAGATGAGTGGGCTCGGAGAGAAAAAAAAAGGGCCCCGCGGATCGCCAGCACGGGGCAAACAAGTTGATTGTTTTTTTTTTTAATCGAAAGAATCTGACCTTCGAACTATCACACGATTTGAAGCGTGTGATAGGCGTGAGGTTTGATTTGGTCTAGGAGTAGAGTTTATGTCACAATCCAGATCGAGTGATATCCCTTGACTTCACCCCCACTGATCGAAAAACATTGGACTCAAATACCGCCCGGACAATGTGATTGGTGTTGGTGGAGGATCAGACACCAGGTACGGGCCAGTCGCATTGCAGTGTCTTTTTCCCTGATGTGCATATCCATGTTCCCTGTGCGCACAATGTTTTGGCTCCACCGGTTTGTCTCAGGGAACGCCTTTAACATGGTGATATAGGGGAGTAATAGAGACAATAGAGGAAGAATCAACTTTGTAACAACTGCTATGTATTGCATCGCATAATTATGTATACTCTGTAGTATCATAAGATAATATAATAGCAATATCATCTAATATAACCCCTGAACAAGTTACGCACCCCCTTTCCACACTGGAGACGCTACCGCACTAGCGTATTTTCTTCCAACACAAAGTACCCCCCCATACAACCGGAATTCTCCTAGGGTCTAAACTTCAGCTTTTCTTTAGACTTGCCTTGCTCTACTACCCCATATCTCGGGATATGGCTTGAATTCGATGTTCACGACCTTTGATGGCTTCAATGAACATGGGCATGTTGCCCACCATAAAATGCTCCAATTGTGGGTGCAATGTCGAGATCTCCTCCATGGGAGATCATACATGCATTCGAAATGAATTCGGTAGGCTTTCGAAAATTCAGTTTGAAGGATTCAAGTGCTGACTTTATCAGCCCCAGTCGCGCCTATCCCATCACCGCCTCCATCGGCAGGGTTTGAATCAGACCGATTCATAGAGGCAAAGGTTGGCCGGGGGCCTCCCCCGGCCATAGACCCCTCCGCTGCAAGTATGTCTCAAATCGCCATGTGGGGAGTTGAAGAGATCTGCGACTAACCCTACATCTAGATCGAGCATTCCTGCAGCCAAATATGCCGACACCAGCTAACAGTGTCCATCTATCACCCTTACCTGCCAGTCCAGCACCATCTGCACTGCGCCCGTCTCACAGTCCGACCGAGGATCGATCCGAGAGCAACTCGGACACGGTCTTCTCATTCCCCATGCCTGGAAACAGGTCGCCCACTGAAGTGAGGACACCAAGTCCAATGATGGATCGGAAACCACTGAAATCACAACCACAAGTCTCGACGGGAATGGGGCACAGTTCAAAGCCAGAGAATATACAGCTTCCACCTAGTCCAATGCCACCCAAGTCTCCAGATACGAATCATCGCAGGGAGGATTCGGCGGTGAGCCAGAGCAGCTACCGGTCGTCTTTCGCCAGCAGTCGCTACGGCGATTCCACAACGAGGTCATCGGCCAACAGCCTCTCGCGAGGTTTCCGGTCATTTATGGACGACACACCACCAGTGCCATTGGCGCCTCTCCGCACCTCCCACAAGACCTCTTTCCCCCGTGATTCCAATGTCTCGGTTGTTTCATCCCGGATTAGCAAGGAAGAAGCTAGTGGATTCGACTTTGGTATTCCAACAGCCCAGAACCAGACTACCGGACTGCACGATCTCCCAGAGGAATCCCGCTCATTCCAGGATGAGACTGAATATATCGCTTTCCGTCCTGGACAAACCCACCTTCACCCCGCGACAGCGGTAGCAGAGCCAGGTAGCGATGCGCCAAGGAAAAGCTCTAACGCAAGTACGACAAGTGCGTTCTCCGTCACTAGCTTTGCCCGAGCTCTTGGTCTGGATGACCAAATGAATCACTCCGAAAGCTCCTCTGATTCATCGCCTTCCGATGCCCGGAGTGGTAGTTCCATGTCTAGTCTTCCCTCCGACGTCAGCTTGAACCGACACAAACCCACTGATCCGCTGAATCTATCGCCGTTGGTTGAAGAGATGCCCGCTCGGACCCGACAGACGATTGTAGAAATTCCCGGCCGTATACGGAGCACCATGGAAGACGTCCCTCCCATCCCAGCTGCTTTCTTCAGCCCGGATTCACCTACCGACCCTTCAATCAACCAAGGCGGCGTGTCGTTGATTGCAGAGAGGAAAGAACCGCCGACTCCCACATCAACACAACAAAAACCATCTATCCCCCGAAAGCCAGCACCACCTCAACGCTCATTCACAGCACCCATTCCCCCACAACCCAAAACACCAACCACGCCCACCCGGTCCGCAACCGGACGTTCGAAGGGGAAGTGTAAGGGTTGCAATGAGACGATTACAGGGAAATCGATCTCATCCTCAGACGGCCGTCTCACAGGTCGCTACCACCGCGGCTGCTTCGTTTGCTTTGAATGCCACTCTCCCTTCCAAACAATCGATTTCTACGTCCTCAACAACCGCCCCTTCTGCGCACAGCATTATCACGAGCGCAACGGCTCCCTTTGCGCCGGTTGTAATACCGGAATTGAGGGCCACTATCTAGAGACCGTCGAGCGCAACCCTGCACGACCAGATCGCCGTCGATTCCACACCCAGTGTCTGCAGTGTCGTACATGCCGCGTCCTTCTCAAGGGCGACTACTTCGAGTGGAACGGCGAAGTCTTTTGCGAAAGGGACGCTCGTCGAGCAGCAGCTGCTTCCTACCACCCACCACTTCCTGGCCCTGGTCCTGGTCCTGGTCCTGGTCCTGCTGGACCTCCTGGTCGTCGCCGTCCCACACCAGGCTCGTCTCCGCTGGCACAGTCTGGCCACTTCCCACCGGGCTCGTACCCTCCACCTGGCGGACGACCTGGACCTGGGCCTGGACCGGGACTCCACCCCGGGGCTAGATTCCCACCTGGCGCTGGTGGTGGAGGACGCTTCCCTGAACGACGCACCACCAAGCTTATGATGATTTGAGTAAACCATCTTCCTCATTCTTTCCTGTGTACATTGGAAAGCGCGAGTTGCACATTCCCTTTTTCCGCTTCTCTATCGCGGATGGCGTTCCCCACTTCCTTCATTCCTTTATATATCGCGATATACCCTCTGTGCTATCTCACCCATTTAACTTTCGTTGGCAATGGCGTTGATCGTCTGTTTTTCCCTTGCATCGGGGCTATTCTCCATCAGTATGGAGAACCCCCCATTGGCATGTTTTCTGATTTTTGGGCCATCGTCCGGGGTGTATCTTGTTGATTCTTCATGCCGAAATGTATCTAATGTACTCTATATCGGCTCGGCGTTTGGTTATCTGTTGTACAGGATTTACAAGTTTAATGGACATAATGTTCTTTCTCAAATTTCATCAATACTCTAAAATCATGCCTCATTATATCACTGGCCATTAATATACCATCGCACATTCACCGAGACGCTATGCAACTATTTCGACTTGCGTTGCTCAAACTCTA
This sequence comes from Penicillium robsamsonii, assembly GCF_028829455.1. NCBI lineage: Eukaryota > Fungi > Ascomycota > Eurotiomycetes > Eurotiales > Aspergillaceae > Penicillium > Penicillium robsamsonii. The sequence goes on from NW_026643221.1 coordinate 6,087,874, forward strand.
GTCTCTCAACAGGAGCAAGGTACATCCGCTTCAAGATCCACCCAAAGCAAATGACATAAAGCGCCACAGCAATGATCTCAATCTGTTGTCTCAAAGGGATCCGATCTAAATTGGGATTTGGGATCCCCAATACACCAGTATGTTCCTTTTCCCACCCCTTACAGACCTGCCGGAATCGTCCCGGCTCGTCGGAGATCACCCCGTCAATCTCGTGTCGAATACACCAACGCATTAGATTCGGCGCATTCACTGTCCAAACATACACTTTACGTTGGGCTGCGCGCGCCTCGTCTAAAAACCCTCGTCCTAGCGGGCCCATCAGGATCATCTGGTTGATGTTGAAGGATATAAGTGGTACTTGAAGGAATTGGCGCGCATAGCTCACGTCGACGCAGACTAGCGTCACTGGGTATAGTGGCAGATGCTGTGTTCGCGCGGGCAGGTATCTTGCAGACCAGCAGCCGAGAATGATTCGTCGATGCCATTCCGTTCCGACCGCGGGGATGGGTACTGACTCGATGGTTTTGGCGATTCGTTCCATTATATCGAAGGGTTCGTTTGTGAGCTGAGAATCGCGGTTGGATATTAGCTTTCTGATAAACATTGTGCGAATGGCGAGAATCAATACCTTTATATCTAGCAAGATCCAGAAGTTCTCCCGACCCGGTTGACTTAGGTATTCCAACACATCGACCAACCGGGGCATGGGTTCATGGGGTGCTTGTAGAGTTCGTAGAGTTTTCAAATACTCCCAGTCACAGTCGGCGACCTTTTTCTTGATACCGTAGCAGCGCATGAGGCTTGCATCCTTGAATCGATGAGCGTGGTCCGAGGTCGTGGAGTGTGTGTGCCTACATGTGATAACACCACGATCCCATCACGGGAGATGTGAAGATCGAGCTCGAGAGCTTGAGCCCCTGCCCGGATCGCTCCATCGATTGATAATAAGGTGTTCTCGGGATATTGGCCTTTGAAACCTCGGTGGGCGATGGCTTGAGGTAGCCGCGGGAAGGCGTGAGTAACCGGTGAGTGGTGGAATTGAGCTTGCGGGGAATGAGTTAGCTTGATAACGCCGATTTTTGAGGGTTGCGTACCTGGAATATCACGTGGATGCTCTTCTAGAGCTAGAGGTGATGCGTCGTCCATTTTGAAAGGTATTGTGAGAGTTGATGGAGAGAAGAATGCAGATCGGATGATTAAAGAGGGAGCGCATCGGAGTTTGGCGGAGTTAGGCCCCGCTGCACGGTTTACTGTGCATTGTTCATCTTTCCTGACCAGAATTGCTCTTTTGTCATGTGCGAGGAGACTAAATGGTCGGGATCAGCTCTCGACATAATCGGATGGTCATCCACGGAGAGAAAGTAGCCCTGGAGTCTTGGAGAGAAGTTGGCGAGGTTGAATACCTCGATTACTCAGCTCCTGCAGGCCTGCAGGGCCCCCCACCTGAGGTCTCAGCGATGGATCCATACTCCAAATTTCTCCAACGTGATTAATAACCTGCTTCAGTGCTTAACTTGTTCCGGTCCTTCCTAATTACGCTTGTTCTTTAACCGAGAAAATGGCCGTTCAACAATGGATCACGCCCTTGAAGGGCATTGACAGCCTTAGCCAGACCGAAGCTCCATTGACCGCACCAGGGCCGAGCGAAGTATTGGTAGAGATCCGAGCTGTCTCTCTGAACTACCGCGACGTGGAAGGTAAGTCACCCGCCAAGAGCAGATAGGCAGGATCTAGGCTTACCGAATCTTTCAAAGTGACCAAGGGCGAGTATAAACATCACAAAACCGCCGAACAGGATGCCACCATTGTGCCCTGCTCGGACATGTGTGGAGTGGTGACGCAGGTTGGATCTGGTGTGACCAAGTGGGCAGTCGGCGACCGGGTGCTTTCGACTTTCCTTCCCGATCATCAAACCGGCCAAGTGACCGAGAAGGAGCTTGGCAGGAGCCTGGGACTGCCGCAGGATGGTGTCCTTGCAACTCACCGTGTGTTCCCCGACCACAGCCTGGTGAAGGCGCCTAGCTTTATGTCGGACGAGGAGGCCGCTACCCTTCCCATTGCCTCGGTCACGGCGTGGATGTCTATCAATGGCATGCGACCAATGGGCCAGAGCGGCGGGAAGGGCGAATATGTCTTGCTCCAGGGAACTGGTGGTGTGGCTATCGCTGGACTACAGATTGCAAAGGCCGCTGGCGCAAAGGGTGGGCAATGGGACTTACTACCTTTTATTAAATGCAATCGCTGACTATGCAAACAGTTATTATCACCTCCTCGTCCGATGCGAAATTGGACCAGGCTAAAGAGCTAGGTGCTGATTTCACTATCAACTACCGCACTAACCCCAACTGGGAAGCCGAAGTGATGAAGGTGACTGAGAACCACGGCGCTGATATTATCTTGGAAGTTGGCGGTGCCAAAACCTTGCGGAAGAGCTTTGATTGCATCGCTTTCGGAGGATTGATCAACTGTATTGGCTATGTCTCAGGCAAGATGGATGCTGATGACGACCGCCTGAATGTGAATCTGCTGGCTCTCCGTCGGACGGTGACCCTTAAAGGAATTATCAACGGTCCCAAGGATCGGTTCGAAGAGATGATCCGTTTCTACGAGAAAACTCAGATTCACCCAGTAGTTGACCGGGTCTTTTCGTTTGCCGAGGCTAAAGAAGCATTCAGGTTCCTGGAGAGCGGTACCCACTTTGGCAAGGTAGTCATCAAGGTTCAATAGATCCCTGTAGCTCTGAAAATGAAATTCATTGTCAAATTATCCCAGAAAAGTGGGAGCATTCAATTCTGATCATTGCCACTCGGCTTGAGTATTCCAGTCGCAAGTCCCAGATCTTCTCCCATTTCCTTCCCAGCCACCGTCAATTTCTTGCAATCCTGCAGCACAAACAGAAGACGGGCCCATTCCGTCTTGCTGGTGTTGCGCCACCCATGCATCGTGGCCCTCTGTACTGCAACATCCCCTCGGTTCATTATGACTGGCTCGCTGTCTTCCAAGACCATTTCAACCTGCCCCTCGAGCACAACACCGTAGTCAAGACTCTGAGTCCGGTGCACTACAACGAGGTTGTCCGGGGCGAAGTCCACAATTCGGCATACAGTTCCACCAGGGTTGACAAGGCCCAGCTCGTTCGATTGTGCCAATGTCTCGTGGGTCTTGATATCCGCGTCATTGTTGAGATCTGGAGGGAATTGGGTCGTGTAAACAACATTGAATGCCATCTTGCTTTCTTCAAGTGATTCCCACTCAGCTGGCGTCGAGGAATGGATCACTGCTCTCCCGGCCTCATTGTGGCCTGTGATATGCCGAGTGACGGGCCGCAAAGGCGACATTTGGTTGGTGTTGGAAGCCATTGTTTATGGGACGTGAAGCGTGGTTGGAGGTGTGAAGCTGTTGAAATCAGATAATTGTACAACACAAGGCCCCTCGCATCATTTTATAGTGATGCTGCAAAACACGTCTCCCTGGTCCACGTGATGCGGGGCAGGTTACATATTAGCACACCGGTGAGGTGCATGAGAATCGCACTGGTCTGGCCGTGTCTATGTTCGATGTGGGCGTGTTCAAAAGCAACTATTTGTACACGTCAGATCTGATTGAAATATTGTCAAGCGGGCCCAATGGCTCATGATTGTGAGATTGTTCATGCAAGGGAAAAACAGAGAGACGAATGTGCCCGATATATTCGGCTACATCAATGCCCTGGTCCGAGGTAGGTTCAGGATTCTTTCTCTACCTTTATCCCCGGGTAGGGCTACCGGCACCATCTGAGCATGCCAAGTACCCGCCAGGGCTGGGCACCGAAAGGAGTTTTGGTTTAGCTGAGTAACTCAGAGTCCGGAGTCCGGACTAACCAAAGGTTAATATAGCTTCGGCTGCTCAAGATTAACGAATCTTGCTGACTTATTCCAACCCCAACTTTGTTCACCCGACCCCAAACGCTACATGACCCTGAATCAACGGCACGGACCCTACTCCAAAAAGGGAAAATCGATCACCAGACAGGTTCTTGTACTCCAGAACCCCCCCACGCTTTCTGTTTTGCAGGGAGATTTCGCGGGGAAAGAGGGCAGCAGTGTAAGCAAGATCGGGGAAAGGCTTATCGACAGATATTCAATTCTCTCAACTAAGTACAGACATGACGTTCGACCATCCTTTTACAAAAACCACCGGAATTCAACAGATGCCGGTCCTTCTCTCATTCGCTCTGTCGGAATATCCCGCGCCCGGATCGTGACGCCATCACGACGATCGCGTCGCTTGTTATCCAGCCACATGTAAAATGCCAATGCAGCCGTCAAACTAGCGCCAGTAGCACCAAATGCAGCAACACTGATCAGCGCGGGCATATACTTGGGTGCATCTTGTTTTCGGAACAAGTTGCTGCTAACCAAACCCATCAAATTGGCCAATGGTACTCCGATACTCGTCAACAGCACACGGCGACCCTCGTGGGCGATGTTATTATTATACCAAGTGCTAAGCATAACGGATGGGGCGGACGTTCCCCAAGTCATCATGAAAGTTGCGAAGTAGGCGACGTGTATCTGATTCTGAACATCGTCAATGGATGCATAAATCATAAACCCAGCGAAAGTGAACAGGAAACCTAGAACAATGAATGGTGATCGGAGTCTGGTCCAATCAGAGGAGAAGGCGAGAACAAGTAGCATCACTGCTCCTGTCACATTTGGTGCGACGGTGTACAGGTTGGTTTTAACAGTGGGATAACCCAACCGTCCGACAATCTGCGGCATGAAGAGCGCAACACCCTGCAATGGCACACCGAGGCAGATTTCAATGCACAAGAAGGCGTATGTGGTGGGGTGCTTGAAGATTCCAAGGGCCTCGCGGATGCTAAACTCCTCATTGACCACTGCACTGGAGTCGACTTGAATTCGGTGGAAAGCTAGCGCCTTCTCCTCCTCAGATAAGAACTTTGCTTCGGCGGCGCTCCGTGGGAGATATATGAACGCGAATACAGCAAAGAGAACAGTGACGCCGCCTTCGATGATGAACAGGTAGCGCCAGTTGGGGATATTAGATCCCTCGATCTGGAATACTCCGAATGCAATGAGTCCGGAGAAAGCGTTTGCGATGTTCGACGCAGCGTAGAAAATAGCTAGGCGACGAGCCAGCTCGCCACGACGGTAGAATGTGGTCAAGTAATAGATGACCAGTGGGAAAAATGCGGCCTCGGACATGCCCAGGAACCAGCGCAAGGCGAACATGCCGCTGAAATTGTAGGCGGCTGAAGAGAGTATCGTGAAAGAACCGAATGAGAACATCAGGATTGGAAGTACGCGCGCCGGACTGAACTTCTTTCCAAGCATTGAGAAGGGCGGTGCGAAGATCACGAATGGAACAAAGAAGATCGATAATAGAAGATTGTACTCATTCGGCTTGAAGTTTAGGTCTAACCATTTAATTAATCTCAAGTATCCGCCGCTTGGATTCAGGATCATACATACCCTTGCTCATACCATCAGTTTCTGCATTTCCCAGATTTCCCTTGTCTAGGGCATTGAATAAGTCTGTCGCTAGTTAGTTCCCCGCATATCTGCCAATATTGGGTAAACATACACATAACCGCTAGGATAGGGAGCAGGCGATAATCAAACTTCCGACAGAGACGCCGTTCAGCCTTGTGGTCGACGACTCGAGTCACCTCATCTATCACACCCGGGACAGAGCCATAGCCTTTCAGCGTGCTGGGCTCTTCAGTAGTGCCCACGGTGTCTGCTTTCTTCGTGCCATCAAGCGACGGTGCGCGGGCTGGACCCGTCATGTTGTATACGAGGTGTTATAGACAAAGAAATATAGAAAGGGAAGTCAAAGTTATAAGCTCCAGATACGAGCTTCCTCTTATCAAAAGAGAGGTGACATCCCTTACTCTATTAGATAAGAAGACGTCGGGAATGTTGCATCGTCCATGCATGGATAGCACCCCCCACGTTTCTCCGCATCAAGCTTCAGCTGAACAGGCAAAGATCGCCGGAGATGGTCGCATTCGGGCTGTATGGCTCTGCTTATAGGCTTATCTACGGGGGAAATGATAAGTACCTCTCTTGCAAGCCTCAAAGATTTGAGTCCTATATCCCTGATAGTATATGCTCGTATCGCAGCTGCCCCTTTCTCTCCATTGATAACCCATGCCGATTGTGTCTAGCCTGTTTATTGTCGCTCTAAAATTCCCTTTATATTGTACATATTATATGACTAGAAGATTTGGGAACTGTGAACTTAGGGGGTGTATCCCCATTCCGGTGTGGAAAGTAGGGTTGCATCCATCGCATGGCCTCGCCGCATTAAGCCACCATGGAATATGACAGCAGATTTGATTAGGAAATTTCCCAAGCTTTTTTTAATTCCCAGGGACTTGAACTTTATTTGAACTTCTATATCTTTCCTTCAAGAGATATTAGCATATTCGTTACAATGAGGCGGCGCAATCGTCCCAGAATTGTCAATTCCATTTTCAGACCCAATTCGAATCACTTACTTCCCAAAATAAACAGTAGTATTACTTTAGCGAGCAATACTATCATCATAGGAAGACAATGTATACCTTCTACACATGAAGATCGATTGCCCAGGATGACCTGAGGTTTATGTATGCTTGTTTATTCGTAAACGCTGCAGGATACGCGTAGACGTCATTCGTCATTTTAGCGGAGATATTCCAGCGGAGATATTCCAGTAGAGATGACGGGAGCATATTTGTTTTTTTTTTTCCATATTTCACCCACTATTATTCTTCAGGATGTTGAAATTTACCCAATTATCCAGGCCGCCAAAAGGAGTAGCTGCATTTAGCCACTTCCCCGCAATTTGTCTTCACGGAGAGGATATGCAGCCGGGCAATATATAAGGAAAAATATGAACAGAATTTACCCACATTATCCGGACACAATCATCAGATAATGGCTATAAATTGAAGGTTGAGAGTCGATTTAAAATGTGGGGAAAAAGGTAACTCTTGTACCTGGTCAACTATCTGCCACGACCGTGACTATGTTCAAACTCAGATCTATATTTTCAATCGCTCTATTATGTGCGAACTTAGTGTCTTCCTACCCTTTGCTGGCCCGAGGAAGCCATGACGACAAGGCGAGAGACTCGCACTGGGTGAATATATGGGCCACAATGCCCCAGTTGGTCGAGCCCGCTAACCTACCCCCTATTCCATTTGTACGTTGGATATCATTATCACAGCTAATGCCTCGATACTGACCGTGGAGTGCAGAATGGGTCCACCGCTGTCTTCAGCAACACTACTATCCGTCAAACTCTCCAAGTTTCATTACCTGCACAAGAGATCCGTATTCGACTCTCTAATGCATTTGGCCCAAACGAGCTCCAGGTCACTAAGGTGACTATCGGCCTACCGGCGGGACAGCGGGTGGGAGTCAGTGAGCTACAGACCAAGTCATTGAAAACTATCCTCTTCAATGGAAGCCCAGATGTGGAGATCTCGAACGGTGGTCAGGTTGTGTCTGACCCAATAAAGTTCCCCGTTCAGGCCCAATCGGCTCTCATGATCAACATATATCTCGCAGAGGGACAACAAGGTTTCTCTATTACCGGCCATCCTGGAAGCAGAACGACATCATACCTGGATTTTGGGGATTGGACTAGCTCAGAGAACCTCACGGACCCATCTGTTCAAAGCACGGATCACTGGTCAGTCTTTCTACCGCAATCCTTTTAATTGGCCTAAATGAGAACCTGTATCTAACCTCTATCCCAGGTACTTCATCAGTGGAGTAGAGGCTTTTCTACCTTCCAAGTCTAGTGCCTTTGTGATCATTGGCGACAGTATCACCGATGGGCGAGGAAGTACTACAAACGGCAACGATCGGTAAGTACACCGTCGTACAGTGCATGTTTATAGCTGATGAATGTTGTAGTTGGCCGGATCTATTGGTGGCAAGAATGCAAAAACATAAACACACGTCAAACATCGCCATTCTCAACCAGGCCGCTGGCGGAAATCGTATCCTACAAGATGGCCTGGGTCCAAATGTGATCAGCCGTCTTGGCCGGGATGTCCTAGCACAATCTGGAGTGCGATATGCCATGATTTTCGAAGGCGTCAATGACATCGGCGTCGCTGATAGTGATGTGGCCACGCAGGCGGAGATCGAGAAAAAACTTGTTGCAGCATATAAACAGATCGCGACACAGGTGCATGCCCTAGGCATTCCGATATTTGGTGCTACCATCACACCGTTCGGCTCACCGCCGACTTCAGACTATGTGCAGCCTTACTCAAGTGCCGTGCGAGAGGGGACTCGTCAACGAATCAATACGTTTATTCGGGAAAGTGGTGTGTTTGATGCGGTACTGGACTTTGACAGGGCGCTGAGGGATCCGCATGCGCAATCTCAGTTGCTAGAGAAATATGATTCGGGAGATCATCTTCATCCTACTGTGGCGGGGTATCAAGCTTTGGCTGATTATTTCCCTCTCGGGGTACTCGAGTGAAGTTCGCATGATGATTCTTAAAGGCCAATGACAGAAGAATGATTCCGAGATTTTCGCCCACAGATGCAAATATAAGTACATAGTTTTCACATCACGAACAAAGTAAAGCTTCAAGGGTCTCAGCAGAAAGACAGAGAAACCTTAAGCACGACGCCTGAAGCGGGTTTGAACACTGCGCTTGTAAGCGCCGCCACCGACGAGAGCCTGCTTGCGTCCAGGGCCAAAGTCAGGAACACCACCCAAAGTACCGAAGATATCACCAATGTAGTTGGTGGCCTCGACACCAGCAGCAAATGTCTCATCCCACCCGTCCAAAATACCCTCGACGACCTTGATACCAGCAACATAAAGATTCTTAATAGCGGGCTCGAATGCGCCCTGCTCCGAGGATTCGAAGAGATTGTATGTCGCCGAAGCACCGGGATAGGGGCGATCAAAGTCCGACGCAGTGCGCATGACGATAATGCGGGAGAAATCAGTCAGCTTGTGGATCGATGATCGGAGCAAGACCTCAAACGTGGCGTTATCCTCCTGTGCGGTTGCGCAATAGTCACCCGTTCCATTGGTCAGGACCTTAGTGGTATTCTCAAACACCGAGCCGAGGATATTACCGCTAAAGTACACGTCGGAGGTCGCAACGTCGCATTCAATAACACTAGGGGGCAAGGTGGCAGCCTTATACTTCCCACTGGGGGTTTTGTAGCGGGCGCGGTAGGCCTGGGCTACGGTGGAGTCGGAGAGGTTTGCCTTGCGCGCGAAATTGGCGGCAATCGTGCGCAGGTTGGCGTTCACTTCGAATACCTCTGTGCCGTAGATGCTGGTTGGGTACTGACCTGGGAAATCGGTGCCTTGCGCGATATATCCGGTGGTATAGTTGCCAGGAAGCTCGCGGGTATCGATTTCGTACTGTAGTGCAACCTGGACTGCGTACCGGGCAAAGGTTGCAGATGCAGTACTGGCTTTCTTGGGGTTGACGCCGGCAATACCCGCGACGAAGAAGTAGGTTTGTGTGAGATCGAACAGAGGGGAGAAAGCGACGGAGGTCACAGTGGCAGCAGCATTGATCTCGCCTTCTCCGGTGATGAGCTGGCAAACCTCATAGTCCTCGGTGCAGTGGACGTCCGGGAATAGAGGCGAAAGACCGGGAATGGTGATGTTGTGGGCAAGCAAGTCGAATTCAGGGATGTTCCACCAAGCTTCGGCTTCAGGTGCGAACTGTCATGATTTATTAGCGACATTACAATTATTTTGCTGGATGTGCATACCATTGACACAATGAACACCTTAGGAGTAATTGCTTCATGGCCATGGTGACCATTCTTGGCGATCCCAGTAGCCCCGGCGCATAGTGAGCTGCCGGTGAGCAGCAACGAGGCCGTCAAAGTTTGTAGGAGGCGCATGGTGAGCAACTTTGCCGGTACAATTGGAGGTCTATTCCTGCATATGGCGAGGTCTTTTATTTGAAAGGTGAAGAATTTGTATTCCTTGCGTCTTTCACGCTACGGATGGACCATCGCCGATCGGTGGATATGTACCCGATTAGGGCAGGATCAGCGCTCGGGAGAGTCCCGAGGGCCTTGGCTCCCGAATCAAAACATGAAGAATCCCGAAAGCAATGATACACAAACTTAATCTAAGATAGTAGAAATTATTAATATACCCTACGTAACGCGGTAAATTTGTGAATCAAACATTGACAGACGAGGCTTCTAAAAACATAAAAGATTGAATGGGGTATTGATTAGTCGTTCGACTTATAGTGCCTTATTCCATGTTTGTCACCCAAGATTCATATGATGAGATTTGGCTTCCATGCAGAACCCACGAAATATGTCCAAACCTATCCTAAAACTTACTACGGAGTACATCAAATGTAGTTACAACCATTCGGAGCCCTGTTTGGTATAATTTCATATTACTTGAAGTATTTAAAACACGGCCGAGGAATAACCGATTAATTAGATCAAGTTGTGAAAGATTCCGTAAAAAAGAGACAAAGAGAAATCATAGGCTGACGTATTTGCATATCAGCATATTAATTAGAGAGCCCAGAGGATTCCGTGGGAGTGACAGTCTGTTCCGCCAATTGAGTCTCAGTAGTTGCACCATTGCAAAGGTCACCACTGGATTTGGTAGACACGGAGCTACCAATGCCACCCCAGTCATTTAGAGCAGAGGTTGAGGATATTGTAGCCGGGTGGTCAGGGCCTAATTTTGGCCGCAGAGCTGGGCACATTCTATCATCACTTGTAAAGCAGTATCAAGTTGACCTAATGACCTTAAGGTATGAGCAAGGCTGTTCATGCTTGCCAGAGTGTTGGGATGCGCTGGCCCGAGCACCTGCTTATAGGTATTCATTACCTGCACCTCGAGCTCTTCAGCCTCCTTCCACCGTCCCTGGTTCATGTAGGTCGATGCTAGGTTATGCATGCTGACCAGAGTGTCGGGATGCTTTGGCCCGAGGACCTGGCTGCGGGTCTCCGCCACCTGTATCTGGAGCTCTTCAGCCTCCTTCCACCGTCCCTGGTTCCAGTAGGTCGATGCTAGGTTGTTTATGCTAGCTAGAGTGTCGGGATGCTCTGGCCCGAGGACCTGGCTGCGGGTCTCTAGCACCTGCACGTGGAGCTCTTCAGCCTCCTTCCACCGTCCCTGGCTCCTATAGGTCGATGCTAGGTTGTTCATGCTCACCAGAGTGTGGGGATGCTCTGGCCCGAGGACCTGCTTACGGGTCTCTAGCACCTGCACCTGGAGCTCTTCAGCCTCCTTCCACCGTCCCTGGCTCCTATAGGTCGATGCTAGGTTGTTCATGCTCACCAGAGTGTGGGGATGCTCTGGCCCGAGGACCTGGCTGCGGGTCTCTAGCACCTGCACGTGGAGCTCTTCAGCCTCCTTCCACCGTCCCTGGCTCCTATAGGTCGATGCTAGGTTGTTCATGCTCACCAGAGTGTGGGGATGCTCTGGCCCGAGGACCTGGCTGTGGGTCTCCGCCACCTGCACCTGGAGCTCTTCAGCCTCCTTCCACCGTCCCTGATCCCTGTAGGTTGATGCTAGGTTGCCTATGCTGACCAGAGTGTCAGGATGCTCTGGCCCGAGGACCTGGCTGCGGGTCTCTAGCACCTGCACGTGGAGCTCTTCAGCCTCCTTCCACCGTCCCTGGTTCATGTAGGTCAATGCTAGGTTACTTATGCTGACCAGAGTGTCAGGATGCTCTGGCCCGAGGACCTGGCTGCGGGTCTCTAGCACCTGCACATCGAGCTCTTCAGCCTCCTTCCACCGTCCCTGATCCCTGTAGGTTGATGCTAGGTTACTTATGCTGACCAGAGTGTCAGGATGCTCTGGCCCGAGGACCTGGCTGCGGGTCTCTAGCACCTGCACATCGAGCTCTTCAGCCTCCTTCCACCGTCCCTGATCCCTGTAGGTTGATGCTAGGTTACTTATGCTGACCAGAGTGTCGGGATTCTCTGGTCCGAGCAACTGGTTGCGGGCGTTCATCACTTGTAGCTGCAGAATTTCTGCGTCCTTCCATCTCCCGCTAAGACTATATGCTAGCCCAGCAATTTCAGAACTCTCCAGTGTCTTTTCGTCATATGGACCAAACAATCTCTTTCTTGTCTTCATAGCCAAGACTGCCATCTTCTCACACTCGACGATATCCTCCTTTGTAAACGCAAAGCATGCTGATCTATGAACTAGGCTAGCCCACTTTTGCAATATGTCTTCCTGAACCGGCCGTTGCGTGACAGCAGATTGTACATGTGGAAAGAGCGGCTGACACACAGCCCATGTCTCAAAATGCCCGGTCGGAAACGTATGATGAAGTATCTCGATGAATTGTTGCTTCCAATGTTCGAGTTTTCCATGGGCCTCAAGCCACTTCCGCATAGCAAGTTGCACGAGCCGATGCATTTCGAAAGTGTCTTCATTCACACCAATAGAAATCATCGAGTAATTTCTCAAGGTCAGGATATTGTCTTCAAAGTCATCGTCCACGCTAGAATCCGTTTCGATCCCCTCATCATCGTCAGATATCTCGTTCTTGTCTTCCGAATGTATATCGCCATTTTCCTTCGCTGGCTGATATTGAAGGAGGGTTCCAGGAATGCCTTGGCGGTCGAAGAAACTCATAAGTGATAAAAGGTCGGCTGCTGCCGGTTCAATTTGCTGTATGTGGTTGAAGGATATTTGCCACGTAGTAAGGATGGAGTTATTGGCTTCCCTATCCCGACGCAGCTGTCCCATGTCATACGCTAGGAGACTGGTTCTCTTAAGGTCGCTCTTCTGAAATTTTGTGAGATACTGTGGCACCGAAACCCGTGGCCTTCTCTGCTTGATGTAGTTTGCGGCTTGCACGATCGCAAGTGGTATATAGTCAAGCGCAGCAGCGAGCTGAATGATATTTTCCTCCTCGATTTGCGCTCCTAGCTTCTTTTTAAATAGCATCGTTGCGTGTGACGGATCCATCGGTTCGATCGTAATTATATCGCCGTCTTCCACCATGCTAAGTGCTGCACCTCTGCTTCGGGATGTTATGATCATTGACCCATTAAGGCTAATCGGGAGGTATGTGAAGAGTGGCCGCCCTTGTGCACCACTGTGACCACTTTGAACTTCGTGGAGGAAACTACTATCATCCACATTATCAAGGACCAGAACCCATTTTCCATTTCTCTCATCGACAAGCCAGTCGTGAAAGAGTTTGAAAATATTCGAGGTGGGATCCCTCCGCCCCGGGATCTTGACTCGGTCGGCGATATCTCGACAACTCTGCTCATAACGAGCGGCATTACCTGCGTGAATCCAGAAAGCCCATGTATTAGGCGACTCTTCTCGCATTCGGTAAGAGCATTCGATCGCAAGTTGAGATTTCCTTTCCATGTATTAGCAATGACCAATCTACAGACCATCTCCACTTACCCCACGCCCCCAAGCCCAACAAGCGCTATCCGAGCCCCTGGTGTCGTTCCTTTGTCGTATACCTGACCGAGTAATGTTCCACGATCGACAAAGTCTGGGTCACGAACGAACGGAACGGTCGATACAGGGGGAGGTGGGGTTTCTGGTCCTCCCTCTCCCTCGGGGCCTGCAAGAAATGATTAGTTAATCTGACCTTGGTGATGGCCTCGTGAAACCTACCTTGGGACAGATGGATAGATCCGTAATTAACTCCCACCTGAGTACCCGAGTTTATGCTGCCGCTGAAGACAACTGATGTGGAAGTCATAATACGCGCACTCGAAGTTGTATGTGGTATCAAACGTCTGATCTGCCAAACGCACCATCCTAAGCCTCACTATCATGTGACCTAGGCGCTTAAAGGTGTATGTGCCTCTTCTATCGTTAGAGGGCTAGAGAATCAAGCGCATCTTACCCCAGGGGCCAGTGCGTTGATATCCCGCATTTGCCGCAATCAAAGGTTTCACCACGTCAACAATGAGCTTGACGTATTACTTGAAGTCATAGAAGGTAGTGTCAGCTCGCCCGGTCGACGTCGGCCAGAGTTTTGGGTTTATAGACGATAACGCCTTGGGGAAACACGCCTATGAGGTTCGCTACACGAGCAGCATCCTTCATTGGCAGATTTTGATATCCATCGGAGTCCTCGGGTGACTCCAAGCCGCCTTTCAGGATCTGTTTTCACGATGGAATCGATCGTACATACGAGAAGTTGTAAGTCCATTCCCGGCATGTCCCCGCGGTCTCGGTTCTCTCGGCTTCGTAACCATCGTGATCCAAGGTAGTCCATACCAAGACGAAATCAAATAGAGCTTTCTACACGCTCTCCATTCGAATATGTAGGCCGAAATGGGGAATATTGGTTCATCCGCTGATTGAAAACTTCAAATTGGCACCAGGCTTAGAATAGACAGTGCGCGGGATATTTCCTTAGGCAGTGGTATGTGTCACAGCATAAACAATCTTGTTGGAAGCTATTCAATTAGAATGAACAAGGTCAGTTAATTTTCATGTTGCTGGCCCTCTTGTCCTTGAAAATTGCCGAAGGATACTTGGTACTTGTGTTGTGCCAGTTGGGCTCATCGCTGCCCGTCGCCATTCTCCTCGAAATGTCGTCTTCGTGGTAATCGTCATCTATGGAGTGTCTAGGGTCCCTCTGGTACATGGCCTCCTGCTTGTTAGATGATAAAAAGAATAGAGTGTAAGACAGGCTTACCTCTAGGGAGAGAGGGATCACAGCTAGGAAACCTGTCATTCTATGTCTAGGCAAAAGTAATGGGAAGACAATGCAAAGAAAAAAAGTCATGCGGGTTGGTTCGCTGTGGACTACCCACTGGCTGTGAATCTCGATTGGCTCTGATAGCTGACTGGCTCTAGAGGACTGGCTGGGTCCAAAGACTCATGCTATCTGACCTTGCTGTGATCAGTAAGTAACACGCTGAATGTCGTCTGGTTAGAAGGGAACTAACCAGTAAGTGAAACGAGTATGGGCGACAAGAGAGAAGAAGATGGATGGGAAGAGAGGAAGGAACTGATTATCTACAAACAACAGAAGATAGCTAAATGGGCAGCTAGCGGGCGCCTCACAAACAATGTATCTAGAAACCATGTCTCAACAGTGTATCCTCTGAAGCTATTGTATATATCTCCCTCTTCCCTCACTTCCTCTTCCTCCGGAACTTCATTATCCACCCGAGAACGACCGGTATAACCACGCAGCTGAAAATGGCCGGTGGGATTCACCCTTGCTAGGCAATGGTATACTAGACGTGAACTCGTTGGAACAGTTCATTTGGATTCTAACGCAGATGCATTAGTCTTATCGGGCGATTGCTCTTCATCAGCTGTACCTTTAGCTCATAGAGAATCACCGTCTACAATCAACGCCTCGTTTTCAAATGCTGAACGGGTCCCTAAGCAAACCACACATATATCAAATTGTCCATTCTCCGCACAAGTCACGGGGCTCTTGCTTAATTTGGCATGTTTCGTAACGCCGTCTAGAGGACTCTATACTAAGGCTTCGACAAGGCTTTTCCTTCTGCGATGTGGCTCCTTCTAGTACATCTGGATAGACATCGGCTTAAGGAGTTAGAGTACCAGCGTCCTAGGAACCTGGCAGTCATTCAGCTACCAATAAGGGTGTATTGTACATTCCACTACCGCTGTTCATGTTCTAGGCCTAGTCGAAAAACAAACGGTCCATAACGGCCTAGGTGGCACATAGGTAGCTTGGTCCATCCGATATGTATGTGAAGCCAAAGGATACAATATTATATCAACGTATCAAGCCGCAAGATACTTAATGAAATAAGTACTTAAGTACTCCAGAACATGGATACATGTCGTAGGGGCAACACTATTAACCAACAATTATATATAAACTACACTATAAGGCTAGTACTATTTTGAAGATACGGATACATACATGCATGTAGTCTATGGTGGTCTGAGTGATCAGAGCTACTCATTGGACACTGAGTATTAGTAAAGAGCACCCAATGAGCATTTGAACACCCAAGCCTATCACTGATATACCCCCGAAGCCTAAATAAGCGCTGTCATTAAAGCGGTTCAGATAGGAGAAGACCTAGGAAAGTCCGGCGCAGATACATGTGTGCCCATGTATGGCACCAAAAGTGGCAAATGTAATAATCTCATTGGCAGAAAACCAAGTAGAAATCAAACCTCGCGTGGCTGCACTTCCATGGATGAACTCGGGAGGGTTGTGGATGCGCCAGGCCAGTGATGCTGGGGCTTTTAAGCCACCGACTGCAGACATCAAACAGTGGATCATGACGCATGTCAAGCGTACAATATTATTAGAATAGAGCGCTGCCATATGCTGTGATGTGTGTTGTGATGTGCTGATCCCCGGAGATTAAATTGTTTGCCTCAACGTCATCTGACGTCATTTTAATTTAGATACCATGGATGCCAAAACAATAAAATCAAGGCCAGGGCCCTCAAAGTCTAAGTGTTTATACTCATTTGCTTCCAGTGTTTCCTTCTTAACATACCATTCATTTGAATTCGCACATTCACATCGCAACATATTTTCGCACTTCAGCATCTTTCCTCGATACCCACCAACCAACCACTTCGCAACTAAAACAACTACAACCACAACCACCCACCATGCCTGGAATGCACGAACGTATCCGCGAAGACATCCTCCACAAAGAGCGCGAACTCTGGACAGCCCTCACATCCGCCGATCCAGCACCTCCCATCTGGAAACTTAGCAACCCTGAAGCCTGTTTCCTATTCCCTCAGAAGGAAATCATCACCCTCGAGGACGAAGAAGCGTTCAAGAAAGCCGTGCGACCACCCTTCCACCGATTCGATGCCTACCAGTTCGAGGAGGTACGAGTTATCATCGTCGATTTGATGGCCGGCGTCGTTACATACAAGGTCCGTGCTAAGCGCGGGAAGAAAGAATACATCTGTTCGGGCTCGACGACTTGGAGTCAAGGTTCGGATGGCGAGTGGACGCTTGCATGTCATCAGGAAACCTTACTATGAAAGATTACGATTCTGCCTTTTTTTGTTATACACCTTGTTCTGTACTTTGGCGATGCGGGGGACATGTCTGAGCCCGGCGAGCGGCGAATGTGTGTTTTAAGTGATATTATGCCAATGTATCATGAGTCAACGAATCTTTTAATGTCATGAAGCATGATTGAATTTATTTGAAGTTCTATCAGCCTTTTTTTTGGTACGGAGTAGATATGTGGCCTTTTAAGTGTTCTAGCGGAGTACTGGTGATCAGCTAATGCGATGATCTCTACTCCATACCCCGTACTGAGATCTAACTGAGATCTACTCGATGCGATCTACTCCGCACACTTAAATATTCAATGTCCAGACTGTTCTTTTTCGATTGTCTTTGCAAATGTGTTATCTATTGATTGAATCCTTGTGGCTGTGTGGCTGATATATCCAATAATTTAGCCGTGGCGCAGTTTCCTAATTTGAATTCACTAATGCAAGCTCCTTGCTTTGCCGGAAAAGCCCCTTTGTGTGCCGACAGATTCTGACAGCAATAGCGCAACCGCCGACCACCCCGGTCTAGCTTGTCAGCCTAGCTTGCCAGCCGACATCAGACCATTGCATGATGAGTCATACAGAACGGTCTCGAAATCCCAGTACAGGGGTAATATATGCATCCAATTCAAGCGAACCATTGGTAAGCGGGGCGACCTAGGTTGGTATATAGACCCGAGGTAATTAACTGATGTCGAACCCAAGAACAGCCCATTTTTTTGGATTCATTCATTAAACTCATGGAACGATGAGTGGACACGACAGTATGAGAGCTTCATTAAAGTACCAAGAACCATGGGGCCAGAAATGGCGATCATCCACTTATTTCATTGTTGCGACAATGGCAGTGGCCATGCTTACTGGTAAGTTTTGGCAAATATAGGGGTAAACGTATCTGTTGACCCAGTCCATAGACATGTATCTGTATGGATTTCTCGTTCCAATTCTTCCGTTCGTGCTCGAACATCGACTGGGACTTGATGTCTCGCTCACACAGCGCACAAGCACAGCGCTGCTATCGCAGACCGCGCTCGTCATGGTCGTGGCAAGCCCCCTGATCGGGTCTCATGCTGATCGCTCGGGCGCGAAACGTGGCTGGTTGCTATTCGGACTTGCGGGCGCATTGCTGGGTTCTTTGATAGTCGCACTGGCAACCTCGTGTAAGTGATCAAGCATCCGATGACATTTCTAGTAAGACAATTAATCTCAATGCAGTGTTCACTCTCTTTACCGGTCGGCTTATCCAGTCCGTTGCAAGCACTGGTCTCTGGGTGGTCGGCTTTGCTACGCTGGCGGATAACGTTCCAGCTGACCAGCTGGGCAAAATGTATGGGTTCGTGACTGTTGCGATTGGGGTAGGAACATCGGGCGGACCACTCGTGGCTGGTGTTTTGTTCGATATCGGCGGGTATTGGGTAGCTTGGTCTAGCGTTCTTTTCATCATTATTTTTGATGTGGTTCTGCGATGTCTGATGCTTGAGCGACCGCGTGATACCGAAACCGTTCGCGATAGGGAACCAGATCCCGAGACAGAGGCACTTCTGCCACGATCGCATGATGCCGAACAGGTAAGCACTCCAGTATCGGAGAAAACGGGCATGCAATTTTATTTATGCATGTGTAACAACGGTCGGTTTGTGGGTGGGGTGGTTAGTTATTTCTGTTACGCCGTTTTAACCGCCAGTTTCGACACAACTCTTCCTCTCCATGTGCGCGATACTTTTCATTGGGGAAGTCTCCCCGCGGGTTTGTTATTTGCGGCTTTTCAGGGTCCCGCGGTGTTCTTTAGCGTTCCAGTCGGATGGCTGAAGGATCGGGTGGGGACGCGATACCCGACCACGATAGGCTTTGCGCTTCTGGTACCTTTAATGTGGATTATCGGAATTCCTGGGGACGAACGGTTTCCCTGGGCTTGCCAAGAGAATGTTGGTTGGATTGTATACAGCGCAGCTGTCACAGCGATTGGGATTGTGATCTGTTTGCTCAACGGAGTGGGCATGATGGAAGCGACTCGTAAGTTTTTGTTTTTTTTTTTTTTACAAGTTTGTGTTACATTCGATAGGTAATAACGGGTTTGCAGAAGCTGTTGATGAGATTCAAGCCGACAATCCTGGAATCTTTGGACCGAATGGTGGATATTCGAGGGCGGTATCCGTCTCCAGTATTAGTTGGACACTGGGGATGTTTGTTGGACCGATTATCTCAGGATATGGTACGGAACAAATCGGATATTATGGGATGAATTGTGTATTGGGTTCGTATGGCCCCCTGCCTGATTTCTTCAAGGTCGACGCTAATGCCAGCCCAGCGGGGATGTGCGGACTTTGTTCTTTCACCGCCTTCTGGAATTTAAAATCGTCTGTGCCCCAACGGTCTTGATGCATCGAAATCCGGAGATTAAAAATGAGATCTAACGAATGTGCCGTGTTTATATTGAGCAAATTTCGCTAGTGTTTTGGATTGGAAGGTTGTCGGGAGAAAAGAATAAAAAAAAAATGAAAATGAACGACAGAAATAAATTATAAAAAAATACAGAAATTACTGGCCGGATTTTTAAGCTTAGCGCAGCAAAAGGACCAAAAGGGGGACCTGAAAGACCGTTAGATTGCTTCTTACCGAGGTATAATATACTCAGATACTATATATTATTAACGAAAACAATTAACCCCAGATTAAAAAGTTGGAAGAAGTTGGAAGATTAAAGGGAATTCGAATCTGGAAAAAAAAAACCAAGAAAATGGAGCTAATAGGCCAACAGATGGCTCTAGAGCCTCTAAGTGGTCCTTTGATGTTTGAAAGTGGACAAAAAAAGCCAAAGAAAGAACGGTGCTGTCAATTTCTCCGGTGTAACGGGTTCCTTCCGTTCTTAGCTTTCCCCGAGGTGCTTCCGTATTGGATTTCGAAGCCATCAACTTTCTTTGTTCGAACATTCCACGAACCGTCCAGGATTGTCCGTACTTCACGCCCACTCGCCCAATGCTTACCTAGATACATCCAGATCTCTAGATACATCGAATCTCACTGCATTGTGAGGTATAACAACTCAAATTTGTGATTTCTACACCTAAGAGACTCCACTTCGGAATCCACGGATGGATTTTGCCGAGGGATCTCCTGCCCCGGCCGAGCTTCTAGTCTGCCCGTTAGTTTTTTTAGGTGCATAGTATATATTAATCTTGGAAGAAACAGCCGGAATCGTCAGATGAAATTTTTTTGTATAAGCTCATGCCAAGCTCCTTTGGGCGCTCCTTTCTTTTTGGAATACTTCACCTTTTACACTCAACATGATGGAACCAATTCGTCCCCCACAAAATATCGCCATCATCGGTGCTGGTATCGCTGGCATCGCTTGTGCATTGGCCATATCCCGGGAGTTGTCTCCCTTCGTACCAGACCTGAAAATTACAGTCTACGAACGACATGATGTACTCTCCACGTCCGGCGGTGCTATCAACTTGACACCCGTTGCCCAAAGACATCTCGCACTGCTGGGCGTGCTTAATGAGTTGGATCGGATGGGCCCCGAGGGCGGAGCCGATGTCGATGCCATTGAGCTTTTCTCCATGCGTTCGGGCCGCGGGATCGGTGCCATCAATTTCACAGACAACCAAGGAAGAGGATTTGGCGGATATAAAGGCCGAAGAGTCATGCGCATTGCTCTCTCGGTAGCTATGTTGACCGTGGCGGAGCGTACCCGAAATGTGGAGATCGTCTTCGGCAAGAAGGTCGTCGGTGGCGAGGAATTCGCGGATAGAGCCGTGGTACGATTCCAGGACGGCACTGAGGCTGTGGGTGACTTGGTCATTGGCTGTGATGGAGTCCACTCGGCGGTCCGGACCAAATTTGTCGACGTGAACCGGCCGGCTGAGTACACGGGCTTGTCGTTCTTGCAGGCTACCATTGATACGAATTCTCTTTCTTCCCTCCCTCACTTCCGTACATCATCGCTCAATATCTCGCGACATGGCTCCATGCTGGCGAGTTATTGTGACCGTGATCGGGAGCAGATCTTCGCTGCTGCTATCGTGCAATTTAGTCGCGAGGCCCTGAGTCTCTATCGACTCGAGCCTGGTCAGGACTGGGCTACCCAGAACAAAATTCGCTGCGCACTCCGTATGGAGATCAGAGATCGCTTCCGCAAATGTGCTATTCCCTGTATCAAAGAAATGATTGAGAGCAATGCGGAGTGGATGCTTTATCCCGTATATCAAGTTCCCCCGGGAGGACGTTGGTGCATGAATCGAGTTATTCTGCTGGGCGATGCAGCACATGCGGTATGGCTCACTCATTAATACCCTGCTATTTATTCATTTCTAACACGTTATCTAGATGCCCCCGCGTGATGAATCCGCGGCATACGCACTAGACGACGCAATCTTGTTCTCTCGAATTCTGGCAAGCTATCGCTCAGAGCCTTTAACCGAGGTCTTCGATGCATACGAGGGTCTCCGTCGCGAGACAATCAACCACGCATTCAAAGAGTCCCGTCGTATGTGGGAACGCAACCGCGACATGGGCTTGCTGGAAGGCAGACTGAAAGAGTGGATGATGTCATTCCATCTCAAGAGCAACGAACACGCACGTGAGGAGGCATGGGCTTTTGACGCAACTAAAATTGCCCTCCCCACGCCAGCGCCCAGCGAAGACTTGGTTTCCTTGAATTCGTTTTTGAGAGACCGTACTCTATGAATTAGCATTTTACAGGACTGGCGGAGTTTAGGTTGCATGGACTGGAGCGTGGATCGGTTGAATGGATACCCGGTCAATTGGCCCGAATATATCTAAATTGATATGTTTGTGGATGTTTCCGCAAAAATTAAAAATTTTGTTTTGGACTTGTGGTGCTTTTGTAGGATGAAGTCACGTTTAGTGTTTACTCCACTGATCCTGGGAACGGAATAGGCACTACCTAGGGCGATCCCAATCTGCCAAATGACTTTAAATTATCTGAATAGAATTATTGAATTGATGCCGGACAGATTGGATATGGGCCATCCATCCCATGAATTCAGCCATCTTTCTATCTTTTTCTCTATCTCGGTCTAGAATTTGATTGATGAGCTCCACCGTATATCTTGAATCGCATGATTTTGTGTACACTAAGTTTACGAGGTATTTTAGCAGACAACATAATATATTTCCTGGAGCCTAAACTGCAACAAATTCAAACAAAACAAAACAAAAAAACACCTCTCAGACAGCAATTCCCTAGTTACTGAACCTCGCTTAGAAGACAAGAGTCTGACCAGCAGTACCATACACAGCAGCCTCAACCTTGGACGAACCAAGCAGGGTGTAGCTGTACGGAACCGATTTGAGCGTTCCAGCCAAAGCAGTGTTAGACGCATCACCAAAGTCATTGTCATTGGCCACAGCATAGCCAGCGTCAGTAGAGTAGAGGGGCTTCTTGCTACCAACGAATTTGTTAGACTCGACGAGAAGCTGGGCGCCCTGGCGGGTGTTGACACCGTCAGCGACGTCCAGGTAGTAGTTATTGTAGATATGACCAGTGCCGAAGCGGAAGGAAGGACCGCGCGAGTTGATGTTGTACCAGAAGTTGTTGTTCTGGGTGACGCGCAGGTGACCGGTGTCCTCGGCGCTGTTGCTATCCGAGTGTCCGATCAGGGAGGCCTTGTAGTGGTCGTGGATGAAGGTGTTGGAGACAGTGACGTAGTCGGCGGCGTGGGTAAGCTTGTAAGGGGTTATATTAGCGTCTGTGGTTTGTTGGGATTTTACTTGTGGGCTGGACTTACATCGATGAGGCCATCGTAGTAGTCCTTGTCGTGATCCATGTCGGATGAAACGTCGCAGTGGTCAATCCACACGTTGGTTGATTTTTCTAAGCGAGGTTAGCTTTTGTCTTGTTTCTTAGATAGGTATCCTGCATGATGTACTCACGGACACCAATGGCATCGCCGTTATCGGCAAGCACCTTCTTCACGCCGAGGTTGCGGATGATGACGTTTGTCTTTTCTTTGACCAGACTATATTGGGTTAATATTATTCTAAACCTCTGTTAGGGGTGAAAACGTACATGCCGAAGCCGCTCAAGATGGCATTCGCGTCCTTGCCGATGATGCTAGTGTTGCTTCCAACACGAACTTGATCAGCTGCCTTGGTGATGGTGCCGCTCACAACGACAACCTTGGCATCGTCGCTGGAAACTGCGGCCGTGAAGGCAGCATACGACGAGACAGTGGTCGTCGTGCCACCAGCACCACCCTTGGTGCCTCCATTCAGGCTAGCATAACCAGTAGCGACCTAGTTTAGAGCCAGGTTAGGATGTTGATCAGGAGGTTCTTGAACGAATTACGCATTGACACTCACATCATTGACGTTTGCGCGCTTTCCTAGGAGCTTTGCCTCGTTGCTGGTTGCAGTAGGAGCTCCCAGTGCAAGGCTGGACAAGCAGCCGAGCAGAGAAACTGCGATCAAGTTGAAAGGGGCCATTGTGGACACAGAAAGTGATCTTGGAGGAATAAAGCAAGCTGAGTCTCGAGAATGCTTTGCTGGACTGTATGAGCTGATATCAAAACATAAAGAGCATATCATGGTCGACTGGGGGGACTATATACCACCCCAGAGCTCCTCGAAGCTATGCGCACATCTGACACAAGCCATATCCACCATCCTCCTGATTGTTGGAGAATTTCCGCTGCATAATCTCTAGCCTGGCCAACCCGAAGATTTACCGGTGTGGACATGAAAGTTAATTCTCCGACATGTCGAGTATCATCCTGACACCTCAGGGGTGTTCTTTTGGTAGTCAAGAGTTCCCCTCTGAGACAGAAAGCTTGGCATTAGTCGAGGGAGATCCAAGTCAACAATGGGTTCGAGACCATAGACCTTCGGGCCCAATCACACCCTTGTATACCTTGCTGGATGGACACCCTCTGGATGGAAAATAATCATCATCGCTATTCCTCATGGAATATTTTCGCCGGAATAACTTCCACAAATGATTTGAAACAAGAGTGACAAGTCGCCAAGAGTAAGAAAGTTTCAAGCGTCAAGGGGGAGAATTATAAGGTTTCCATCACTCGACAGTTTCAGAAGTCTTCATCCCATAGAATTTCACAGTTATGATGTTTTTAATGTTTTTGTGTATCTTGGTGGAGGCTTCAGCAATATGGAGCGAATGGCGTGATCGCATTAATTAACGAATTCCTCCATCTTCCGATCCTCGGGTATTCAGTTCATTGCCACTTTTTTACAACTAGAATATGAGGACCTGTGGGATTGACGCCGAAAATGACCTTTGAGGCCAAAACGGCTGCCTTTCCACCCGTAACTTTGGATGCCCAGCCGCTCCTATTCTGCACTTTTAGTCATCCCTCGGTCCTAATGTTAACGCTCGACTTACAGTCATGTTTCATGAGTATTTGCACCCGAGTACTTCCACCTAATGCTTTCCCTGTACTCTCTTGTATTATAGCCCGCAAGCTGGAGTTTCTACCATAAATCTATGAGCGTATGTGTGAGCTTTCTAGTTACGGCTTATTACTTAAGGGCTTGAATGAAGTTTTAACAGGCAGAAAGGAAGGTGGCCTGGGGCCTTTCGGAGTACTGGGGTGCAAATACTCATGAAAGGCCACTGTATGTAATTATTCCCCTCGTTGACTGAGACGCCGGAAATAGCTCCCCTTCAGCTAAATCTTCGTCCCCTCCCTTTTCGCCCAGTCCATTTGAGCGCCTGTAAGATACTTCGCTTTCCCTCCCTTCCGATATCCTTGTGCCTCCTATTCTATTATCTAGACTGTCGCATGACCCAGTTTGGTTGGGTCCGGGTCGATACTGGGTCTGAAGGTTGGACCCATTTCCAGGTCCTGCGACAGTCTACAATTTATTACGCACGACCTTTAGGATATCGTTCTTTTCCGACCCCCCTAAGCAGGTCTGGTATGCTTCGCTAGGAGTATACTTAGGAAGAGAGATTTATCGGTACTGTCTGATCCTACCCAAGCTTACAAACGTACTATTCGCCAAAACCCTGAATTCTATAACCAAGACGCGAGAAAAGAGAGCTTATGGAAGAGATATAGTCCGTGGCTGGTACAATTAAAAAGGCCCGTGATACCTTTCTACGTTTCTTCTAAGGGCATAAGACTGTCAAAAAGGACCTGGCTAGACTTCGGAAAACATTGATCGAAACTCGCGAGATAGCTAGAAAGGACTATTCTAATAATACCCTGGTACTTGAAGTTGATAAATAGATTAAGTAAATACTTCTCGGTGAATCTGATATACTGATAGTTCCGCTGAAGAAGACTAGAAGCTCCCTATCTGGGAAGTAAACCTTTTTCGTATCTAATGTTCTATACATTACGTAGATTGGTAGTCACCACTTGAATAAGTCTGTTCATATCAAATACAATGGGTGAATCTTCCAACCTAACCGACATTTTAGTCTACTTGCGGAGCGTTGAAGCGGAAATAACAGGCTAGATTTACTAATGGAATTACAGCTCCTTAAGTATAGTATAATTCGGAAGATTTTCCCCTTCAGCACTCACCTTTGTTTCTCGGCCCGTTATCAGACCGGAATTTAGCCCGATTTGACTGGGTTGCAAAAAAACATAGTGCATGCGTGGAGAACAACTCACCGCGTATGCTGAGAGAGACGTGCCTCTGTTCTGGTTGGCAGGGCATGATCAATAGTCACCAAAATTGCTTATTCCCCAATTGTAGCATCATTATTTTCGAGGATAGCATCGCGGTAAAGTGCCATCCCGGGACTCCGTGGACGGAAAGTTTTGATTTGACGAGTAGGATACCAGTCGGAAACATGTTGCGTGTTCATGTATCCATCTTTGATGTCCTGTGTTGCATTCCCATATGACCAAGCCACTGGTCCATTGGGGTCTTGGTTGATCGCAATAGAAGCCAGGCAGAGCCATTTGTCGTAAGGATCTGGATCCGAGCCTAGTGTTTCTTCACAATTTGACGCGTCCGGAAGACTGATTCCAGCCTGCCTAAGAGAGGACATATCTTCAGGATCGGACGATGTGACACCATTTTTGCCTAGACGAAGGTCTGACCAGGCACCCAAGAAAAAGTAGGTGTTCGCAGTGCTGGAATCAGGCTCATGAATCTCTTGCTCACACCAGCGGTGCGTGTCAAACTTCTGTTGGACATCAACGTAGTAAGCATTGGTTGATCCCACCTGAGAATTGACATCTTGAACGGCAGCCTTAATCAGGTCATTGAGTTGAGAGACCAAAAGATTGAGTTTTGTGCGTAGAGATGATGTATGATAAACGATTCGATTAGGCCACCATCCATCACTAGGAGGCTTGTAGCCGCCCAAAAAGTAATGAAAGCTGCTCTTCTCACGGTCAGTGGTGTCTTGATTGAAAAATCAGAGGTACCCAGTGACGAAGAGAGAAAGGTCAGGTTGTTCTGCCTTGTCCAGAATGCTCCTGTAGAGAGCACTAAGCTTATAGCGCAAGCCACTTTCTCCTTGATCATTCATCAACGCGCGTGCTCTGTCTTCTGCAGCTACGCAGTTCTTGCGGTCGGTTGATCCCCATCGAGCAGTATTCGGGGTTATAATGCAGTACCAAACAATATCGGAGAAGCCAAGGTCATTTCCTCCCATGGTCAATGTCGCCAGGTTTGCATAAGATGCACTCGCCTATTCCCCAATCTGACGGTGAAGGCCGATTGTCGTGTCACCAGAGCAGACCTTCCTTTCCATAGACACTGAATCATCACCGAGATGTTGATGAATAAGATCACCGTAATTGTGTCCACCAACACGGCATTTGTCGGTCGTCGTCTTGGGTTCGGTACCCATGTCCGCGACGAAAAATCATCAAATGAAACCATGCTGCTGATCTAAAATCCGCATCCTTGATCAAACATAATGTCGTCATGTTGTATACACCCAGAATCAGCTCTAGTAAACACCGCCGTGGGAGGGTATAGTGGGATGGCCTTGCCAGCCGCTTCACTGAAGAAAGTACCAGCCGCGACCACGGCCCACGTATCGACATTGTGTTCCGAAAAATTGGCATCACAAACCCCATCCTTCTTAGGGTCGGTTGGATTCGCACAAAGCATCCCCATGAGACCGGCGTACTCCTGGCATCCTCGGTTGAAAGTACCCGCAGCAAGCTCTTTGCAACTCTCCCACCCGTACGCGTAATCCCTGGCCTGTGATTGAGCTGTCGGTTTCATTGCAAACATGGAATGTGTCATCTCATGAACAAGAATGGCTGCTCTTGTACGGTGTGCATCTTTGATGCTTTTCGGGGGATGAATATATCTCAAGGATGTCTCTTCCATTTGAAAGAAACCTTCGCAGATGTTCACTGTCTTTTTGCCGGCATTCGTGTAGGTTAGATCGGGGCTTTTTACTTTTTTACATGGATTTGCACCGTTGTCATAAGTAACCTGGAGACCAAAACTAGAGGAGCCTTGTAGCATCGAAACAACTGCCTCGTAGACAACAGATGCAGTTTGGGCAAAATTCTCTTTATTCCGCACGCCCTCCGAGAAGAAAATCTCGTAGTAGTCCCACGGTTGTACGTTTTCCTGTGCTAGTTTTGCCATCAAAATTGCAAATCGGAACTCTCTTAATATTTTCGGTCTTTGGTCAGCATCGCACACAGCTTTGCCAGTGCCACCCCATATAAATTCCGGATTGATATGCGAGATTGCGATATCATCCTTGGACATGCATGTTCCAGATGGGAAATACCCTCGGCTACAAGTGAAATCGCAGAGATTATCATATATCTTATGTTGGTCAGGGTCTCCCTCGCCACCAGACGCGGTCTGAGCTGGGGGCTGGACGAGGGCTCCAGTCTTGGTATACATGCATAAGTTAATGGGACAATAACCGAAGCCACAGGCATACGAGCATAATCCGGCAACTGGGCCCTCTCCTAAGCCTGCAACACAGGCTGGTGGCAGAAAGTCCGATATGGTTGGAACTGGCATCGGGTGTTTTATAGTATCGCATGTCTTGGATGGATAATGGCCAAGATTACAGGCAAAATTGCAAAGACCGAGGAAGTTGGAATCCTTCCCCTCTGCGGGAAAGCCAATTGTTCCCGTTGGCTTAGGCTTATCGCGTGGGGGTCCCATTCATTCGCAAGTGCATCTTGGACACACACCTGGTCAGCTAGGTGGTATGCAGTGTAGTAGGTGGAACTCATTACCCCCCTGAAATGCTTCCTACCCAAGCATTAAAGTTATCGAAATCGTCTTGACATCTAGAATAGATCTCTAACCCTGGACCAGAAGCAACAGTGCTATCGTTATTCCATGCCGAGTTGGTTACAGTACACTGTATAGAGAGGCCTAAAAGCGGTCTAAAACAAGACTTGATTCAGGCATAAGTCAGGCCAAACTAAGGCACATAAGCATTAAAACCAGGCATTTGGCATTGAGCACTGTACACGGTCGTAGATGCGCGCTTAGCAAATGGGTCTAATACAATGGGGCATAGTGGCCAGGGTCACGCTGGATCCAGCTTTAGCAATATCAACCAGTTAACGTAAAAGGGTTCTATAGAGGGGCAAATTCTACAGTTAATCGAATTCCTATCCACCAATAACTAATTAATTCTTCGTATGATAGCCCCTAATCATATAATTTCCACTTCTACTTAAGCTTCTCTTAGCCGTTGGGTCTAAGAGGCCGATGTAACGTGGGGGCTAACAGCTCGTACTAGTGCAATTTATATAAGTAGAAATATGGAAGCAGGGGATACTTTCGCTTCCACGCCTCCGTTGAGACTTCAATTAATTGACGAGTAATCGCAAAAATCAGTCGTGCCTATACTTTATCCACCTATTGGTACACACGTGTTAGGCAGGTTAGCTATATACTTGATTTTAGTTAATTTATATTAAGTGTTCTTGCAAGCATGAGTTTTAGGGCGCCCCACTATAATATGTAGTTCGTAGACTTCCGCAAAACCCAGTCATCTCAAAATATATAACCTGGTTTTTTGCATAGATTAGTACGGCATACTATTTATATATAAAAAGCTATTCGGTGATTGACAATGCCAAGATTGGGTCGAAAGTTGGATTCCACAGAAGTCTATCCCTTGAGATTGTGACCGTTTCTTCGCTTCTCTTCCGTCTTCAAACTGGTCTGATACCAACCAACCTTTAGTTACAGCCCAAAATTTCCTATAAGTACTTGTCAGCCTAGAGAATTGCCGCACATGGGCCTGACATGTTAAATACTTCCCAACTTTTTCCCGGACCACAATACAGAACATGTCATTACCGGAGCCACCTCTATGGTGTCGTGGGTACGCAGAATTCAATGAACCCCTCCATAATTTTTTACTGACTTAATCAGCATCCTGTTGATCCTCACCGTCTGTTCATTTCTGCCTCAGATGTTGCGTTTCCAGACGAAGCAGACCACGAATGGAGTGTCCTCGCTATACGTCTTGTGGAATTTGATCCACGCCACTGAGCAGTTCACTATCTATATCTACGCAATTTTTACGGAAGCCGAACCCGATGGCAGCATGTTTCTGCACTCTCCCCCAAGTGCAGGGGACAGATTTAGCCTTTGGCACTGTGCCGTGGTTACAATGCTTTTCCTGACACTGTAAGACCGTGTTATAATTTCCAGAAGCAACCTGTACAGAACTTAATGTGTTCCATTAGATTCATACAAGTTCTTTTCTATAGCGACAGGCGCAGCCAGATCATGTTAGTCGCCAGATATACCAGCTTCCTCCTCGTCTCAATCATTCCTTTGATTAGCGATGCTATTTTACCGATTGACGATGAAGCTCGGAGATTCTGGTCAGCAGTTTTTTATGCCTTGCACTCTATGCTGGTTTGCCCAATTCTTACGGCTATAGGCGTTTGGGGAATCTACCATCAGGCTCGTGAGAATTTGGCTCTACCTTTTTCAAATGCGCTGAGCTTGCAGGGTCTGGCTATGCAATCTATCGTCTTCACGCTAGTCTCGGTGACATGGATATATAGTCTTCCATTTCCGTATGAGAAGTTTGACGGCAAACGGATCTTAATTAGGCCAGCTTTTCTCTTTGGTACGGAGCTATCGGCTGGATCATTATTGATAGCTTTGTCTTCGCACTCGGCCAGGCGGTGGTACTATTATTAGCTTTGCATCGCTCGTCTTCGAGCAAAGCCATTAAACAACGGCGAAGCGAGACGGAGCCGCTCTTAGGGCATGAGGCACAGGAATAGACGTCTAGCTCTTTAGTTCTTTTAATCCGCAAATGTATTCGTGTCTCTTTGTTTCCTCGACAAGGATCTCATTCAACTAGTGTAAACTCGACCCAGTTACTAGCCGGCACCACGAGTGTAGGCCGGCGTCCATTATCTTGCGAATCGACCGTGCCATTAACCCGCACTACAGTATCTTGATGATCATGAAGATTTCCCCAATCCCACCAATCAATGAAAGCTCCCTTGAACCTGTACCGAAACTTATCACCGGGCGCTGCATTTTGCGGGAAGTCACTCACCTCCCGCTTAAATGACCACGACTCACCAGGAACCAAGGCTACAAAATCATTCTGGTCGTTACGGCCAACATTTATCAAAGTGGTAGTAGAGAATCTGTAATCGTGGTGTGTAAACAGGCCCCCAAGTTCATGTGGACTCCAGTCGTCCTTGTCCTTTTTTCGAAAGTAGAGCCGGAATCCGTCCTGGCGGCGATCAAAACCTTCGAATTTGAACGTATGGAATGTAACCGGCTTTCTGTCATAGGCGCCCGGAGCTGTATTATACGAGAGTGTGGCTGTGATAGGATAACGCAGTCTGCCTGCTCGAGTACGATCTTTCAACGATAGCGTAGCAGATCCGGCGATGCTAAGGCTAAAGATTGGGGCGCCACCCATCCTAGCAGGTGCTAACAGAGGTTCGGGCGAAGGCGGTAATGGGCCTATATCATCTATATCGCTTTCCTCCGCGGCAATAGCCAGTGACTGTTTTGGTCCGCCAGGTAGGATTGCTGCGGGGAACTTAGGGCCGAGACTGCGGTTACTATACTCCGCTAATGTTCCCCAGTCCCACAAAGGAATTTGGCCGCCTGACCAAAAGATATTGTAAAACTCTCCTGCTTGGAAGGAATCGAAGTAGATAGATGGTAAGACCGCCTCCCACGAAACGCTAGCGCCTAGGTTCAATTGTTTGAAGCAGGGGTCTGACGTATTCACTTCTCGTGGGTGGAGGGATTTTGCCCGCAACTGCTCCAGGTCGGGTTGAAGGGGCTGCAGTTTGTTCGTGTATGGATAATTGGACCGGAGTAGTATTATACCCGACTGGCCAAATCCATCTTCGATGGGGTCCCAGTGGAAGATGCATGGTTGTCTTTGAGGGTCATCCGCATCTCGCGTGATTGTGATGGTGATAAAGTACCGCGCCTCAACTTCGATATCTAGATCCAGTTTTGCTTGGAGAGTAAGAGTGAGGCGGGGAGATCCAGATCTATTTGACTTAGTAATTGGTCTTTTTGTTATGTAGGTAGCAGGGAGTATCATACGGTCTGTCCGCGGCACAATATCTGACAAAGGGTGAAAACTGACCCATTCCGGAGTCATATGAAGTTTTGGAAGTGGGAAGTTGTTAGGGAAACCTGGGTGCAACAGGCAAAATTATAGTCGGTGTACGAAGACTTATAACGTATATCCTGGACGAGCCACGTACCCCACCCGATCCATTGAATTTAAATGCGTTTATCTCAACCAAAACGTCATTAAATTAGATAAACCGAAATCATTATCTATCTGGATATGCATCTCTCCTATGACCCTGATTTTTACATAGTCCATAAGTTGGTAAAGCCCTAGTTCTTGGCTGCAAAGATGGCGAAGGCCTTCTTCGCCTGGGGGTCGGGGTTCGAACCTAAATATCAAGCTTTGAAACCATTCTCTCTGGTAAAAAAAGGGACTAAACTAGCTGTCCCGAAGCTATATTTGATTGTCTCCGATTTAAAAGCTTCAATTCATGCGAGGGGTATACTTCGAGGAAATTAAGTTTATCGATATAATTTATCCCGACCCATGTTTTTGATTCAACTAGCCGACCGTACGTACGTTTTGATACCGTAAAACAACCGATATCGAGAGGCTGTAAAAGGTAAGAGGAGTGTAGAGGTATATGGATTAGTATGATCTATTTTCCTTGTAGATTTCGTCGAATTCACCGGTTAAATAGCTTCAGTAACCGTCGGGTACTAAAAGGCGATATATCCCCTTTATACGGAATAAACAATAAACAAAGAAACTGGGAGAGAACAAGGGAATAGGCGAAGAGGAGAATTTGGTGGTAATTCGAATCCTAGTTTTGCTATATTGGTAGAATTGTATTCTCTCTTAAAATACGACGACGGAGATCCGGAAAATAGAATCGTTCTTCTACTAAGAGTAGAGAATCTTAACTAGATCCTACAACCCAACCTATTGTAGTCGAGGACGCTAGACTATACTAGGTTCACAGCCTACAAGTTATAGTCTCGTATTAACTACAAGATATAGTATCGACTAAGGTCCAGGGCGTATGTGGTATTTTCGCTATTAGCCTATATAACCGAGCTGTAATTTCGAGTTTTACCCACTGCGTAGAGAGAGACCGGAGAGACCGACGATAACGACAACTGGGCGTTTAGCTTGGTAATGTGACGGTCTGCCGTTCCTGACCGTCTTTCTTCTTTCCTCTTCGGGTTGTTGTCTCAAGTAGGCTATTTGTTTGCATGGTTTGCACTGCCGAGGACAGGGACCCACAAATCCCATCATTCCACTGCTTTCCTTTCCTTTCTTTCTCCCCTCTGTACTTAGTATTTTCCGTTGAATGCACTCTTTTGTTCTAAGAACTGGCTCGTAACAGGTAACCGGGAATTTATAGAGCCGGGGTTATACAATACAACCTTAGGTAGGGCGACGGGAGAAGGATATATAAGACCTGGCATATTCCCCACATATTCTTCACTCGCTGAGTAATCCCAGTGCGTCTGCATCTGCATCTGCGGGGAAATCCAATCATCACTTCACTTGCAACGGGCGGAATGACAGAAACGTTTTCTTCCGTGCCAATCGTCGACTTCGCTCGGCTAAACGACCCTGCGACCAAAGATGATGAGCTCTCGAATTTACGTCGAGCCATCTTCGTCGTTGGGTTCCTATACTTGACCAACACAGGATTAGAGGTGCGAGCGACAAGGAATGTGGGTGACCGGGATGCTAACCAAAGAGGTAGAGCCTAATTCACCATACCCATGAAAAACTACCCGAACTCTTTGCCCTGTCGACGGAGACTAAGGAGAAATGTAACATGATCAACTCGCCCTCGTTCCTCGGGTATACTCGTCTCGGTGCCGAAACCACTGCGACCAAAACAGATCTCCGCGAGGTGAGATTCCATTTTGAGAATGTGCTGCAGTTCTCGGGGCACTAATTTTCCGTAGCAATTTGACTTTGGCACCCCTGGCATGAAACCCTGGACCGAACAGGATCCCTTTTGGCAACGGCTTGAAGGTCCTAACCAGGTAAGTCAAACCCCCTTGGTAGGCCTGTGCCAACCACTAACTCTCAATAGTACCCAGATTACCCAGGTGCTCAGGGTCTAATCGATGAATATATCGCGAAGACTGATAGCCTGGCGGGAGCATTCATTCGCCTTGTGGCAGAAAGCTTGTCTCTCCCACGAGAGACATTCGATAACTTCAAGGGTAAAATGAGCCGACTAAAGTTTGTCAAATACCCACAGGTAGCGCAAAACTCCCAGGGTGTTGGCCCTCACAAGGATTCGGCGGGTCTTTTTACCTTCCTGTCCCAGGATAACACAGGTGGACTACAGGTACTCAACAAGAATGGAGAATGGATCGACGTGCCTCCTATTGAGGGAAGTCTTGTTGTGAATATCCAACAGGGATTCGAAGCGATCACTGGAGGAATTTGCGCGGCCACAACACACCGAGTTATCGTATGTTTACCATATCCTTCGTCACTGAACGACCATGCTAACTTTCTGTCACAGGCGCCCACTTCTAAGACGCGTTACAGCATCCCATTCTTCCAGGCCGTGAGACTAGATTTGACGCTGGATCAGCTCAAGGAGTCCGCTGCTCACATCGTGCAGCGCATTCCAACCTCTGATGACAAGAAGAAGCGGGCAGTTGATGTGCCGAGTGAATTCCTGTCTCCTTTGTATTCTTGCGTAAGTTGTTCTGGTTTACCGAATTCATGCATGGAGCTAACAGATCGCAGTTCGGCGAGGCTCATTTGAGAAATCGTATCCTCAGCCATCCGGACGTGGGCCAACGGTGGTATCCTGAGCTATATGCAAAGTACTCTCAGCAGGTCCTCAAATAGTTTAGGAGAAAAATCTTGAAGCAAAGGCTACTTAACTTGAATATATATATATAATATATATATATCAAAGACCCATGAACAAGAACCCAGACGTGTGAACCCAAAGTCTTTGAATGTCTGAGCTGGTTGAAACCCAAATACAAAATACAAACAATTTTGAAGGCTGTACGAGAATTTCCCGAGTTCAGCTCCCGAGGTCCTCTTTGTCGTACCCACACGCGGGGTAAATTCTCGTGTCCACCATTTTCCCACTCTCAACCATGTCTGAGATTAATGCTATAGCCCTCGAGGCTCTGCGGAGCCGCCTAAAGACCACGACTATATATACACCCGAGTCAGAGAGTTACAAGGAAGTTCTCATCCGCTGGTCGGACACGGGAATGAAATATGCGGTACGGAAAGGAACATAACAAACAAGACGACCGACTGATAAGTTGCAGGGCGTTGTAGTCCAACCCGTTGACGCGATCGAGATATCGATCGCGCTGTCCTGGGCACAAGAGTATACTATCGATCTTGCCGTGAAAGGCGGAGGTCATTCAACCGCCGGCACCAGCTCGAGTGATGGTGGCCTGGTGATTGATCTGTCGCGCATGAACAAAGTGACGGTGGATACCGAGCGCAAGACTATCACCGCCCAGGGTGGAGCGACCTGGAAGGAAGTCGACGAAGGCGGTGCAGCCCACGGTTTGGCGGCTGTAGGGGGCACGGTGAACCACACTGGTGTTGGAGGACTCACTTTAGGGGGTGGTTATGGCTGGTTGAGTGGACAGTATGGCCTCACTATTGACAATCTCCTGTCGGCGACCGTTGTTTTAGCCGATGGTCAAATTGTCACAGCCTCTACCATCGAGAACCCCGACCTCTTCTGGGGGTTGCGAGGTGCAGGCTATAACTTTGGTGTTGTGGTAGACTTCACCTACCAGGGCTATGACCAGAAAGATCCGGTGTATTCCGGCATTCTTGGATTCACTCCCGACAAGTTGGAAGGAGTTATGGATGCACTGAATGAATCCCTGGCCAAACCCGACACTCGTTTCGGTGCAATCAGCATTTTTGCGTTGGCACCGGATGGATCTGGGCCGATGATCATCGTGATTGGTTTCTTCAACGGCCCACGCGAAGAAGGCGAAAAGAAATTCGCCAACTTCACGGCCCTCGAGCCAGTTATGAACACCCTTGATATGATCCCATACCCTGTGGTGAACTCCTTACAAAACCCAAGCGCGACCTACGGTGATCGAAAGTCTTTCAAGGGCATTTTCTACGAGCCGCCTTTGGATCCGCAGTTTGCGAGGGTGATCTTCAATGATTTCATGGCCAAGATCCAGGGTGAACCCGATCTCAAGACGTCTGCCATCATTCTCGAGTTTACCGACATGCGGAAGATTTGTGAAGTGCCGTTGACCGCAACCGCCCTGGCAAGCCGAAATACTACCCAGAATGGTATCATCTATCTAAGATGGACCGACCCATCTAAAGACCTGGCGCACCGTGCTTGGGCACGAGAAGTCCAGGCTAAGTGGAAGGTTGAGTTGGATGCCAGAACCAAAGACCAGGGCGTGGAATCGAGCGTGCCTCAGTACATCAACTACGCAGAACGTGAGTACACTTGACCCAAAAATATCTACATCTCAATAAATACTAACATCTTACCTAGCCGGTGACTCTGTGGTAAACAATATCTTCGGCGGCAACCTCGAGAGACTGCAAGAGGTGAAGGCGAAGTACGATCCAAAGAACGTTTTCCACAAAATGCAGCCGATTCCAACGGACGCATCCGTTAGCAATAAGGAATAGGGCAAACGAGAACTTGGAATGAAGTGAATAAACGCGGCTATTGGCTGGTTTTTTCCCCGTATCGTTTGTGGGACTTTTTGTCTCGGCAATTGTGTTTGCTTTTTGGTGCCTTCTGCCCTAGTGAGAGAATGTAAGAGATAGGACTACAACAAATTGAAGAATGAGGACCGTCCTGGAGAGCCTTGTGTCACATGATCACTCATACCAGTAGCCTTTCGCAGTCTTGCTTTTCCTCCCTCTTGCAGATATTCAAGGATCTAGGCCATGGGAAATGTGGATATACGGTGCTTTGTAGACAACATAGAGCAAACGAGTCGTCCTCCAGCCGTCTCAACCCGAAGTGACATCCTATCGCAATCTTGATTTCACAGCACAGGCAGATTTCCAGGGGAGTGAGGCAATGAGGAGTCTGGATGGCAAGCTGTGTTATTAGACCGGTTGAACACATCAATTTCTGCTTTGGGTTCTTGGGCTTCATTTTCCGACTGGGCCCCAAAGAACAATATGGCATAACCCTTTTTTATAAAAGAGACATGTATATGATGTATCACGCCAAGGACCCCGCTAAGACGTGTGAGGAAAAAATATCTGTATTTCGGGAGATACAATCGATAGCTGTATTTGACGAAGAGTGGAGATCCTATACGGAACAGAAAATCTCTACGGAGCACTACTGCACCCCGTACATTAGTCCCTACCAAATTAGTTTCTAAGATAGGTCTACGGATATAGCGCACCTACTGTTCCGTACATAAGTACTATTTGAAGAAAATTTCCACGACAATATAAGTTCTAGGACTATGTAAGCCGCCACACTATACATACTAGATAGAGAAGACAACACGGGTTAGGAACTTAGTGAAAATTCTCTTTTATCAATTTCTCCCTAGTTACCTAGCCGTATAGGTCCTCTAAGGCTATATGAACCTAATTAAGACATGCATGTTTATACGTTTAGGGTTGTTAGCATAGTGATATTAAGTTGTTATTAACGAGCATCTATTGTATTATATGTAAATCGACTAGGCTCTAGCTCTAGAGGGCCCGGCCCCCCTGGCGGGTGTGCCTAGTTTGCCAATTTTCTGCCAGTCAAAATCGAGACCTGGACGCGATGGCTGATAAAACCTGCGTAGCTGTGGGGCGCCAGATTGGGTTTCAGCTGAAGACCCATAACATCATGATCAGCCAATTGTCGGTGCCAATCAACTGGATGTGTACGCATTCAAAGTTCATATTTAACGAAAACTACCACATACTAACAGTCATAGAGGCCCTTCTATCTTTTTTCTATCTTTTTACCAAAATTGAGAGTAGGTAATGATTTGATTTATGTAAGAGGTCCGGTTAGTATAACCGACCAACGCGGGAGACAGATCTACTTCAGAGAAAGCTAAAGACATCAGGCCTTTATATGTGCAGTGTCCACTGTCCATGATTTTCTAAACCACTGCGATAATTAAAGATAAGCCCATCTTTGTTCTTTGCATCTTTACTTCTTTTATTTCTGTGTTGCCCATTCGAATCTCTGGTAATCGGACAGATAATAAATACCACACCACTTGGATTCAAGGCATATATACTTTGCTGTCTATACCTCATCATGACCATGACGAGGCACGACCAATCAGCTCATATGTGCGCAACGCTGCAACTCTTGGGACGTTTACGTGATCTGAGGAGCAGGAAGCAGCACATTGTTCTTAATGGCGAAAACCTCGACATTGCTTCCGTTGTTGCTGTCGCCCGTCATGGAGTTGAGCCTACCATCAGCACAGATGAATTTCTGACCAAGAGACTTGAGATCTCTGTCGACACTCTGGCCGATGTGATTTCTCAGAAATGTGTCATCTACGGTGTCAACACCGGTTTCGGTGGTAGTGCCGACACTAGAACCAACGAACTCATCGACTTGCAGACCCACCTGCTCCAATTTATCCAAAGTGGAATCATCACTGCCGCCGACCGAGATCCGGCCATCAACTCGGAGCGGGAACCATCTCATGTCATGCCTCTCCCCTGGGTTCGAGCCGCCATCGTGGCTCGAGCCAATCAGAATCTCCGGGGTCATAGTGCCATCCGCAAGTGCGTGCTCAAGAGCCTGATTGACCTGCTGCACAACGACATTACTCCCCTAATTCCACTTAGGGGAAGCATTTCTGCATCAGGGGATCTTATGCCCATGGCGTACATTGCTGGAGCAATCATGGGCAACCCAGATGTATTTGTGCAAGTGGGAAAGGGCGCACAAGCCAGAGTTATGCCTTCCTCAGAGTCGTTGAAGATGAGCGGGCTCTCCCCGTCCGGACTCGGCCCAAAGGAGGGATTGGGGCTAATCAACGGCACTGCCCCTTCTGTGGCAGTAGCAAGCCTGGCACTATATGATACACAGCAGCTTGCGTTATTGTCTCAAATGCTGACGGCTTTTGCTTCTGAGTGCTTGGC
Organism: Penicillium robsamsonii; assembly: GCF_028829455.1. Classification (NCBI taxonomy): domain Eukaryota; kingdom Fungi; phylum Ascomycota; class Eurotiomycetes; order Eurotiales; family Aspergillaceae; genus Penicillium; species Penicillium robsamsonii. The sequence continues at coordinate 6,126,425 of NW_026643221.1, forward strand.
TGGAAATGTAGAGTGGGCTCACCCTTTTATTCACGCTACTCGACCCCACACTGGGCAAATCGAGGTGGCAAGCAATATCCGGCGCTTTTTGAAGGGCTCCAAATTTGTTGTTGGGTTAGAGTCGCAGAAGACATCTGGCGATGGACTCTGTCAAGATAGATATTCGACAAGAACAGCTCCTCAATGGATTGGGCCCTACCTTGAGGACCTTCTCCTGGCGCAGCATCAGCTCGAAGTCGAGCTCAACTCCACATCGGACAACCCTCTGGTAGACACTAGCATGCAAGATGATGGTTCCAGTGGGAGAGTATACTCCGGTGGAAACTTCCAAGCAGCTGCCGTCACGTCGGCCATGGACAAGGCTCGTTTGGCCATTCAGATGATCGGACGAATGCTTTGGTCTCAGGTTACTGAGATTATCAATCCTGCTACAAACAACGGACTCGAGGCCAACCTAAATGCTACCGCACAAGAGAACTTCACCATGAAGGGAATCGACATCAACATGTCGGCGTACATGTCTGAATTGGCAGCTCTGGCACACCCAGTCTCTGCTCACGTCATGTCAGCTGAGATGCATAATCAGGGTATCAACTCCCTGGCTCTGATTTCCGCCCGGCGCACTCTAGAGGCTGTGGATTTGTTGGCACACATGAGTGCTTGTCATATATATGTCTCGTGTCAGGCAGCGGAGATCCGCGCAAACCACGTCCTATTTCTTTCAACACTCCGCATCAAGATGGAGGACTTCACCGCAAGCGGAGCATTACATGGACTCGGATTGAAGGGGTTTCAGATTGAGATCCTATGCGGGTTACTCCTCCCCATCGTGCAGTCAAGTTGGTATCGCGCAAACACCAATACTTGGAAAACCCGTGTCTTGTCTGTAGTTGATGCCGTTATGTCATCAGTGAACGAATTTATCGCCACTCACAACCCCGACTGTTCAGTGTCAACGATCATAACCTTTAAGACGCGTTTCCATGGCATCGTGTCCAGCACAGCCGAGGAAATGTTTTATCCCAGCCCGACTATTTCCCCCGATGACGTGGCCAGACAGCTTGGTGGGGGTACTGCACAGCTTTATACCTGGGTACGCTCGAAACTCAATATCCCCATGAACTGTGGCCTCCAAGACGATCCTTTGTATAACGCCCAGAAGGGCTTTCCAACAAAAGGAAAAAGGAGCATCGGAAGCTCGGTGAGCATGATATATGAGAGCTTGCTTGGGGGCGAAATGATGGATATGATTCTAGAGGGTCGGATGCTGGACGAGGCTTAGACACATTGTTTATTAGATCTCGGGAAGATTTGAGAGTATATAATGGAATATAGATGGTCGGCAATCAACTAAAAAGCAAGGCACAGTGGGAACGACGTAAGTAAACATCGTGGACGAGTGGGTTAGAAATAAAATGACTCAATCTTGGAACAAGCCTGAGGTGCAAGCTTGGTGTAAATGACGTTTTTAATGGTACTATCCATAATAGGTGGTAGTTTGTTAAAGACATGTAGGTAGTCGTAGATGATACGCCGAAAAAGTGGCTCAAGTCTACAAGTTGACGGTGTCGCTCACTGAACTTGGAGACTGAGACTAAGTATCGAGCATTCAATGAGCACTGGGCACTCACCTGGACAGCGTGGATCAGTCGCTACACACCTGTTGACACTTGGTGCGCGGAAGCTCAAATAGGAAAGCCGTACGTATACTCTGTAGTTGTACATGAACGAAAACGGCCTCTAGGGTGCTCCTTTTTGTGCAATCTTTGATATAACTTCTGGCTGAGACAGTGAACAGGAGAGGGCATAAGGCCAGAAATGTTTGAAGCGCAGGACATTCTCCCGTAGATGATCCTCCACAGGGCGCGTTCATCGTAGCATCATTCCCCAATCTGACCAGACTCATCGTGTGTATCGGCCGTTTTTCGAAGATGGCGACGGACTAGCAACCGCAATGGATGGAGATAAACAGCGTAAGACTCTAGTTGTGTCCTGTATTGGGTTAATCTGTTGAATGGTACCGCACTAACATTCCAGACGGTGGTGTCAAGTCTGCCTTTGATAGCTCCAAGACTAAACAGAGGAACTCACGAGTATACCCTCTACTTAGCTTTCCAAAAGGCCCAGGCTAGGACCAGCAAGCCTTTAATACCAGCCGACAACCAGAGTATAGGAGAAATCGCTCCAGTGACCTTGGTGACCCATCCGCCGACGATAGCGCCCACCAGCGTCAGCACAAATGCAATGATTCGCCGGTCGCGTTTCACATTTCTCACAAGAAACAACTGAGGGTCCGACATCAAATCACAGAGAAGACTGGTAATCACCACGGTCGGGATCTCATTGAAACCCAAGGCACGACTCGCTACGATCTGACCGGCAGACTGGAGACTCAGGAGAACAATCGGGACTTCTTGATCCCATGGGGGTATTTCCTGGGACCCTTCGCCAGCTAGCGCACTAGAAACGGCACCTCCTTGAACCAATCCAGCCGTGAGCAGGATTATACTGGCCTGTAACGTGAAAGACAGCATCAACGACCCTCGTCGCCGAGTACCCAGGACGCGATGTAATCGTGAGAAAATGAATGATCCCAGGATGAAACATCCGATGGAAGTGAGCGAGCGTGCCCAGCCATATGGACGGAGATTTTGGTGCGATGCACCCAGTCCGACGAAGATCGTGTTTCCTATGAATAATTGGTGATTAGCTGACCCTGATGTGGGATTGTGGATGGGTGGGCGATATTACCTGTTTGCATAGAGACAAAAGTGTTGTAGGCTGTAAATGTTAAATGTGCCGCAAGTAGACAGGACTTGGGCTATGTCCTACCGCGGTAGATTGTGCTATCCACAAGTCCCGATGTCAAACAACAAGCGTAAAGTAGGAGATGGGCATGTTGCGGCTCCAGTTCAGCCTTCAGTGACGTGGAAAGCCCATCGAATGCACCCTTTTCATGGTTCATTTTGGAAGTTATCGACTACAATGAGAGAGAAATGAAGAGGATTAACTGCCAAAGAGGCACAGGAAACTTTTGAAATAAAAACACAATTGACAGCGGCATTTTCTTTTCCGCGGCGATCGAAGGACGGGCGAATAAACTATGAGATTTGCCAACATGTCCATCCCCTCCCTTCCCCTGGTCAATCGCATCATTATCTCACCGAATTGATGCACCCTAAGACGGAGCCAAGCGATAGTGAAAAGTCCGAAACTCCGTGGAAATCCACGAAATCTGCAGAACACGAAGCTAGATAAGGACAGTCACAATCACATTTCATGCATATCGCATTGAGAGTTCTGTTGGGCCGGGCCGTAGACCATGCCGACTTCACGCTAACTTAGTCTCCGATGCGTGCCTAGAGTGCCAAGGCTGACTCGGTGGAATGGGTGTTGGCAAATTGCTTGGCGGCAAATTTCTTTTCCTGGGCTCTATCCGCGGGCAGGCCTGTGTCACCGAGGGTTCTCATTGAGGGATTTGATGTACGACCCGCTGCACATGATCTCCAGGCCTTGTGGCAGCCAAGAGTCTCAGATTTTTTGCAGACACAAGACCCCCGACAGGGCGATACAAGAGACGTTGAGGCCAAGAATGACAGGTTTATGGCGCAGGTTGCTGCAGGGAAAATACACCATTCAACCCTCCATCTCAGCCTTCAGCACGTCAACATCTAATTCGGTCATAACCCCAAGCACAACTCCTAGACTCTCCATAAATCCATTGACAGAAACGCGTAGCATTCGGTTCGTTGTCGCAATGTATGTTATCTTCAACACAGTCTTCAATTCTTCAGGGTCCTGCTTTTGCTTTTTTTCTTGCGGCTCGGATGGTGCTTCAACCGACGGAGTCTCAAGGGTGAAACTCCGTCGCACGAAAGGGGATAGCTCGGCGTCAACTTCCAAGGCACGTAGAGCGGATGATGCGAGGCGATTTGTTGGGAGGGGGAGGGATATTGTGCTGAGCCAAGGGGTGAGTATTGCTTTGTCTGGTCGGGTCTTGTTTTTCGGCGCCATTTTGGGTTTGAGGGGCTTACAGTGAGTAAGGGAACTCGGGATTGGTCGATTGTGTGAGGGCCATGATAAACGTAATTGAGGTTGGTCAAATTGAAAGAAGATTGTCCCTATGAGTCTAAAAAAGAGATCTTCCAAGCAGCAGGGGTGTGCCCGTTATTGGTCTGAGGATGCGGAGTGCAGTGCTGGAAGGAGGACGTCCCGACCCGGAGGGGAACTCAATGGCTGACTCAGCTCCACTTCGAGCGCCCCACAAGACTAGAGATGTCTACTCACTTCACCCTTGGCCCTGGTGTGCTCAAGGTACACATTGCACCACGGTACGCGTTGATTTGCTACACAGTATGATAATGGCGCCTTCTACGCTTTTTTGGGTGATCTCCCGGTTTGAAGAGCTTGGCGAACGAGGGTCTTTGTGGAACGGTGCATTTGGCCAAGCAACGCAGCCCCCTCTGAAGATATCGCCGCGCAGATCTCTCCCACGAAAAGAGCGCAAATGCACCGCCTTCGATATGCAGTCATCTTGCCAAGGTATTTCAAATTGATTAATTTTGTCTGAGGAAGCTGTCATCATGAAGATCGTGGGTCGAGTTCCCCGCCGCCGACCTATCCCAACCAACCTGGAAAGTCCAATATAAACATGCATTATCTTCATCTTGGCGCATGCATTCGGAGATATATCTATGCAACGCTATTGTGACCCTTGATTGATGGGAATAATCTGGATATCTGTCCAGCGACGACTAGCGCCGGTGATCTTCCGCAATAACTCTGCTTCATAGACTCACTGGACTCACTCAGCTGAGGTCATCTAGGATCAGTACGACGCGAAGGAAGATAGGCGTCTGCGGATGTCTTGGCGGATGGTGGAATGTTACATCCCCAAGAAACTAAAGCCTTTTGTCCTCTACGAGCAGGCAGACGTTTCTCTGGGATTGGTGTCCCCAGATGTAGCAAAAATAGTTGCGCGGTATAGATCTTGAAAATATAAAGACCAAGGTTGTCCCTCGCAGATTGAACTGTAGTACAAGAACTCAAGTGTCCAAATCAGAACACATCTCCTTTATCAAAGCTTAATCATGACCATCACAATCACCGTCGAGAAGGATGGATACTACGAGGTCAATGGGACCCGTCAGGAGCCTACTGTCTCTCTCTATGTGATTCCCGCAGCTTCAAAGTTGCGCCGCATGCTGAAAGACACCAAAGACCTCATCGTATGCCCTGGTGTGTATGATGGCCTCTCCGCTCGCATTGCCATGCAGGTCGGTTTCAAGGGATTGTACATGGTAAGAACTCTAATTCTTGGTACCATATATTTGTATACTGACCAAGTGCACAGACTGGTGCTGGAACTACCGCATCACGCCTTGGGATGGCTGATCTCGGCCTAGCTCAGCTACATGACATGAAGACCAACGCTGAAATGATCGCCAATTTGGATCCATTTGGACCTCCATTAATTGCAGACATGGATACTGGCTATGGAGGTTAGTAATCAACACCGACACCAATAGATCCTTATCGCTTGTTTGAAAAGTAGTCTAACGTTCTTCCAGGTCCTTTGATGGTGTCAAAGTCTGTGCAGCAATACATCCAGGCGGGTGTGGCTGGCTTCCACATTGAAGATCAGATCCAAAACAAGCGTTGCGGTCATCTCAATGGCAAGAAAGTCGTTAGCCTGGATGAATACCTCATGCGTATTCGTGCCGCCAAGCTGACCAAGGATCGCTTGCACTCAGATATTGTTCTGATTGCACGAACCGACGCACTCCAGCAACATGGCTACGAGGAGTGCATTCATCGGCTGAAGGCTGCGAGGGATATCGGGGCGGATGTTGGACTACTCGAGGGGTTTACTTCGAAAGAGCAAGCCCGACAAGCAGTCCAGGATCTGGCACCTTGGCCTCTTCTTCTCAACATGGTGGAGAATGGGGCGAGTCCTCTCATTACCACCAAGGAGGCTGAAGAAATGGGCTTCAGAATCATGATCTTTTCATTCGCCACGATCACCCCAGCTTATATGGGCATCAAGGCCACTTTGGAGCGCCTCAAGGCTGATGGAGTAGTCGGTGTACCCGAGGGACTAGGACCACGAACAATTTTCGAGGTCTGTGGGTTGATGGATTCCATGAAGATTGACACAGAATCCGGAAATGACGGTTTTGCCGAAGGTGTCTAGGAAGTGGCGACTAGTATGGATATATAAATGTTTTGCATTGGACAAGCAACGGAGTTTTTATAGCTATCCTCGTGTTTTCTCAACTAAATCATATCGCCAGATATTCAAATAGGAAGCAATATTAGCAACATACAATCCCCAAAATAAGCCAAAATCTTTCTAAAGTTCATCCAAATCTGTGTCGCCTTGATGAGATTCCATCTCATCGATCATTTCAATAGAAGGAATCAGTGGGGGAATCTTTTTCACAATCTCCTTTTCGACTATGGACCATTTGCCTGGCTGAATAATCTTCCATAAGGCAGGCCATAGGCTAGACCCAACGAGTCCATCCGAGTCATCCTCCTCTATGAGGGTACGCATGTTCTCATCCCGGAATGGCCCGAATTGGTGACTGCTCCAGAAGATGTACGTGTCTTTCTGGCACTCCAATCTATGCTTGAGTGTGATGCAGCGCGCAATAATGTCGTGTAGCTGTCGCATTCGCTTTAGTTTGTCGGTGACAGCGTAGCGACCGAAGCAGAATTCTACCTGCTCGATGATCCAGTTGCACTGTTCTTGTAAACCATGGGTTTCCATGGATAGCATGACAGTGCTCATCGCACATCGCCAGTGGCGGTAAATGTGGTTAGAAACTTCTGGTGTTAGAAAACAGTGATAATAGTGATCCTTTTCTGGTCGCTTACATCGTTTATTTACTTCGGAGTCGGCCGTGCGGAGATAATCGCTCCGAGGATGCTCAGCTCCAACCATAAATCGATTCCAAAATGATCCATAAATCAGCCCAGCAATGTCTGATTGGATAATATCCAATGTCAAGATATCGGGGCTCTCTGGTCTTGGCGTGGGATCGTTCCTTTGTTCAGCTGATGGCTTTGCTGTAAAATGAGTAAATCTCCAGTACTCAAGATCATGATAGAGAAGAGACATCTCTCGCTTGGCTTCTTCGTCGGACAAAGTCTCAGCTCCAGCTTGTAGGCTTGCTATTTTAGTCATGAGGATCCGGTTCTCCTTTCTAGCTGCATTTGCTTCCTGAATAGTATTTTCGAGCAGCTTGCCTCGTTGACGAGACTGCTCCTCTGCAAAAAGCCTACCCTTGTAACGGACCTCTGCATTTTCGTTCGCGGTTTTGAGTCCCTGTTTGATTCGTTAAATAAAGATTAGCGTGATAGGGACCTTCATCACAGACCTGACGCAGCCGTTCAAGTTCATCATGAATAGCCTTATCATCCGCGTAAGCTAATAGAATTAGTAAATTGTATTTTAGCCGTGAATTAAAAAACAAACGACTAGTAACTGGCCCCCATGTCGAGGATAAATCTGGGGTTTGAGTACTCTTGTCTTCCTGGCCGAGCTCCGGCTCAGGCTCATCAGGAGGCCGCACTTTCCACATTGCGTACCAATACTGGAGTGATGGGAAGTCTGAAAGCATAAGAGAGTTAACAATTTTTACCATGGCGCAAATTCTAAATTGATGACACAAGGATGAGCTGAGGTATATATATGCCTCACACCGATAAGCGCAAGAGTCATGATATCAAACTTGCGAAATGAGCAAACTTTTCATTGAATAAATATCACTCACCACACCAGTCTTTTTCCTTACGCAGAGATTTACCCACTTACTCTATTTTTCTATTTTCCAAGACTCAATAAGGAAACTGAGGGATACAAATCCAACATGGCGAACACAGAGGAGCGACCCAAACTTATAGTGGGTGTTGATTTTGGAACAACGTTTAGCGGGTGAATATGTCTTTTGTGATCGCAATGGCGTGGTAGTGAGCTAACCTTGATATCGTTGCCTGGGGACTGGAAGACTGCCCTGATGATATTGAGCTCATCCAGACTTGGCCAGGTGGTGGTAACAGTGAGTCTCTCACAAAAGACAACTCAAGTTCATCAAAACCGATACATAATGTGATAGTCACAAGCCAGAAAGTGCCAAGCTTGTGTTCCTACGAGAACAACAGCATGAAATGGGGTCATCAGACTGACCAGTCGAGCCATCCGGGCAACGAACATCGGCTGATCCAAGGTGTCAAGCTTTTGCTAGATGAAAGTCAGAAATTCCGCTACGCACCTGCTACCGAATCTCAGGAGATTATCAAGGAGCTGAATAAAACCCCGGTGGATGTTGCTGGTGACTACTTGCAAAAGTTAGTCGCCCACGCTCGAGAGGTTTTGAGACGTCGCTTTGGAAGTGCGCTGCAAACAATGGACTTGGAGTACATCCTTACTGTCCCCGCTGTTTGGTCAGACAAAGCCAATGATTTGACTATGAAGGCAGCACACCGGGCTGGTATATCTCCTGCGAGTCTGAGACTCTTGTCTGAACCGGAGGCGGCTCTAGTGTGTGCAATCAAAACAATTCAACCGAATGCAATTGCGGTATGGATCTCATTCCCAAAAAATTGGAGTTTGGAGTTAAATCACTGACAAAATATAGCAAGGCGACTGCTTGGTTGTTTGTGATGCTGGGGGTGGAACAGTCGTAAGTCCTTCTTGTATCGAACTGATTTGACAAATTCTAGTGACATTCATAATAGGACATCATTACCTATCGCGTCAAGCAAACCGACCCGCTCAGAGTCGAGGAAGCAACGAAGGGAACTGGTAATTAATAAAGGCCTACATCTATGTTTTTATCTAACAACTTCCAGGTGCTGGTTGTGGCTCCGTGATGTTGGATGAGAGATTCGACACACTTATCAAAGGCATCATCGAGGAACAGTCGGGTCAGCCAATCCCCCAATCGACAGTGAGATCTGCTAGAAGATATTGGCAAGATTACATCAAGCCTGGTTATACAGGTCCTCTGGATGATGATGACATGTGTGAGCCTGGATACTGGATCCCGGTTCCCGGGGTTTCAGGGATCTTGAACGTCGAGCTCAGCGAGGGACACCTGTATCTAGACAGGTACGTATGTTGAACTTTACTTCGTCGGCCCAGCCACGGCCGTCTCTAATCCATATATAGAGACCAAGTGAAAGAAATCTTCGATCCTATCATTGAGCAGATCGAGAATCTCGTCGTCGAGCAGAGAACAAGCGTGAAGGCAGCAGGTCATGCGACTAGGGTGAACCCCTAAAGCACTTTCAAAAGAAGCTCAATTAAATTCTATTCGGCAATTATTCTGGTCGGAGGTCTTGGTGCGTCAGGATACCTCTTCAAGCGCCTACAGGCTGTTTCTGACGGAATTCAAATCATGCAACCCCCAAATGCGTAAGTCCTCGATCACTTGCTACATAACGCAAACCGATACTTACATATAAGCAGATGGTCTGCTGTTGCTCGGTTTGTACCTAAAGTATTCTAAACGTTCATTTTATACTAACAGGGTCAGCGGTGCTGTCATCCGTGGTCAAGAACGGAACCAGGTCGAGGGTCGTATTGCCAGATGCAGCTACGGCATTAACACGCTCGACAAATGCGATCCCAGCAAGCACCCCTCAGACCCAAACCTCAAATGGTGTCCTTATGAGGAGGAATGGAAGATTCGTAATCGTATGACATGGTATATCCACAAAGTGAGTAACTTCTAGTGTCCACCGACAATTCTTTGGAGATTATGAATGCTAACTGAAGAGACTTTCAGGGAGATTCCTTGGCCGAAAGTGAGCCAATCAGAATGCCCTGCTAGAGGGTGGTCGGCATTGACACATCCTTCATATTTCACCAGCAATTGATGTTTTGCCAGAAGGATACAGCTCCCAAAATGATAGATTCCAGTATGTCCACATTTCGACAACATATGTGACGGGCATTTCACTGACTTGAAAAGGTATCACGAAACTGTGTGAGCTGCAGGCAGATCTGAGCAGAATCCCTAAAGAGCTTTTCCCGAAGAAAGTGAACTCTAGGGGGACCCAGTTTTACTATGTCGACTTCGACTTGGTTCTAACGCCGGCTTCTGCATCGTTATCGTTTGACCTACAATTCAATGGTGTCTCCTATGGGAGCGTGAAGTTTGTCTATTGAATTCTACTCCGGCAAGCCACGAAAGTTATGTGTTAAGATGGAGTATTTGGACGGGACTTTTGGACCATGATAGGCGTGGCTGTGCTTTTTGCAAGCCTAATCACTTGGTCCCTTGAAATTAGCTTTGAAACATATTCGAGAAGACAGAAATGGCTAGCAATCAGAACCCGGTATTTGCTTTCTTTGTGATGAAATACGCAAGATAACCCGTGGTAGCAAGCTTCACACAATTTGGCATGGTGATTTACATTAAACGGGATGCGAGAAAAGCTAGCATTACGGGCTGTGGTATACGAGATTCGATATCAACCATCCCTACTGCCCTGGAAAACAGCCAAATGTTGCAAGCCCAAGCCTTTTAAAACATCCAACGGTGCCACAAAAGCCATCTGACTCCACGAGAAAACCGTATTCTTCCCGCCATAGATAAAGACCTCAAAGCGGCCAACAAAGGCACCATCTACCCAGACGCGACTTCCATATATCTCGTTTGTGGAGATAACGACCTGTGACTTGAGTGGGATCGTCACAACCTCGTGGCTTGAGGTGGTCTTGTTAGCCCAAATTCGACCAGGCTGATCTCGGCCAAAGCCGTCAGCTTCAGCAACGGATCGAAGTGGGTATGGCCATCCATCAGAAACAAATGTCAATTTACCGTCTGATGACAAGGTGAGTGTCGCATCAGCACATTGCAGAGAAAAAGGACCCGTCACGTCTAGTTGGAGGGTGTAATCCATGCCCTTGCTTCCATGGCCCAGATTATGCTCGTCCTGGTTGGACTCTGTACTTGGCCTTGTCCATAAAAGCAAAGGTCCTGGTTTATGGCTCCTTTCTCCTGGGAGGCGTCGGTCGAGATTCTGCCCCACAGCTTGAGAGGACAATTTTGCGATAGATTTGGCCAAAGTTTGTTCGCGCAAGCGAGGTCCACGCGCACCAGACCACGCCCGTGAAGCCACTACCGGGATGCCATCACGAATTGCATAGTAGGCTTCCAGTTGAGTAGTGGCGTCCGGACCACTGTCATTCCAGGCAGCCAAGAGAGCACCTGGTACAGCCTTTGCATCTGGTTGTTCAGTGGTGTTTACCGGATTGAAGAGCTCCGGCGTCCACTGCCATCCATCCTGATCGGCGAAGTTTAGGACGCGGTCATTGTTGAAGAACTGAGGATAGGGGGCTGGGGTGATAGGCACATGGTTGCTTTTCAGCGACATATATGCCCACCAATCCTCCGAGTTGATGACCTGGTAGCCGTTGCGGGCTAGATAAACTGGGTCTGATTGTCCATACTGCCAGTGTTGAATGGTCACATTCTTATCGATCGTAATGTCGGATGGCTCGTATGTGCCCCAAATACGGACGGCCTTTCCAGATGTTTCTTGCACGAAGCGGGACATCTCGTTCACGAACTCAACATAGTCATCCGCAAAATCAGCATCATACTCATCAGCGCCGATGTGCACCTCCTTTGTATGGAACCAAGGGAGGAACTCGGCCCAGATGGACTTCATCAAAGGCATAGTGTCTGGATGGGAAAGATTGAGCAGATCTTTCGAGTCCAATGCGAGCTCAGGTCTCCATTTCGTCACAGTGAGACAGTGCCCGGGGCTTTCAATCTCCGGTATCACAGTAACCCCGCGTTGAGCACAGTGGTGTTGGAAGTCATCAAACTCAGCTCGGGACAGCGTTTCGTTGGCACGTTGGACAAGAGGGTGAAGAGCCTCGCTTTCAGGGTGCAAAGAAAACTGCGAGTAGACCTCGTTCCAAGTCTCGTTATGGCCGCGACTCAATGGGTAATTATCGGTTGCATGGTACTGAAACTCGGACATTTTGAAGAAGGAGGCATACGTGCACAGATCTTTCAAAAACTCCAGCGAATACCATTTGCGACCAGCATCTAGCAGAAATCCACGAGTCGCATAGGCGGGTGCATCTTCGACGCGACCGGGTCGTAGGGATGAACGCGTCAGAGCGAGCTGTTGGAGGAGCGTTCGTGTCCCCCACCACATACCTCGCGCGCCGGAGCCTCGAATAAAGACGCTCCCATCCTGGATCTCCAACTCGTATCCCTCCTCGGTCTCGCGTCCATTCTCGTAGGTAAACCGGTCGGGGTAGTCTGTACGACCGAGAAAGATCCCCGATGCGTGTTTGGGAAATTGTTTGACCGTGCGAACCTCCCAGGAACTGTTCGTCAGCTCCTGCAAGTCGTCGCGAAACGTATTGGCGAAGTCGGATGCCGACGGTGGAAGCAGCGTCAATCCATTCTGATCCTTCCAGCTAGCGAAATCAGCATTTAGGTAGATTATCCGGTCGCTTGTTGCTATAGAAAAGCCTTTGTGGTGACCTGAGTCAGCGTTATCAAAATGCACCGGGGGCAAGCTCTGGAACGCGGACGCGACTGCGGTAAGGGAGAGGACAATCCACTTCATGACTGGATATTGTGGGATTTGCTGCGATGTGAACTCGCCCTTTTATGCAAAGCAAGGGATTGTACCCGTATCTGGCAGCGTTACATTCTCCAAGTGTGGGGTGACGTGGGATGCGGGGGGTAGGGTTTCGGGGAAGCGTGGAGTCGATACTGTGGGGTTTTGATATGTGATAGAAGCGGAGTATGGCAGATGTAAACATTGAATATTATACACTATCAAATTCGAGTTCTGTTATGAAACTAGACGTATAAGCTACAGCTTATTCTTTCCTACTTTGGTTTCCTCGGCCTGCAACTTTGCAGTCACGTTCAACGCCCGCCGTGTTGCGAAGTCTAGAAGAATCTCCTCACTACCTCCGGGGACGGTGATGGCCTTGACATCTCGCCAAATACGCTCAACACGCTCTCCCCGACCTCCACGGGTCAATCCAATGCCACCCATGATCTGAATTGCCTCCCGCACGACATGCTCCAGAACAATACCTGCATGGGCCTTGAATTGGGCGGTTGTACCAGCTAGAAGGAATACTGCCTCTTCGGAAGAAAGTTGCGAGATCTGGTAAATCAAGCTCTATTTATATCATTAGTCACGTTCAACGTAATGTTCACATAGGTTACTTACCTCGACCCACGCCTGTAGGGCTTCTGTCTCTCGACTCATGTTGGCAATTTTGAGCCGGAGAACGGCTGTAATTCATATCAGTATCCTAACACCCTTAACATGAAGGGAGGGAGACTCACGATGATCAACAAGCTTCTTGCCGAACGTTTCTCGGTTCATCGCGTGGCTTGACATCTTGTTAACGCGCGCAATGGCTATGGGTACCGAGACACGAACCTTATCGAATCCTCCAAACAAACTCTAGCACATCGCAGAGCCTGAATACCAATGAAAAGTCTCTGTCTTATATTAGCGACGGTCTTCGATGACAGAGCAGATGCACCAACCTCGTGGTTGAAGTTGGACATAACGTATTTGAGTCCCTGTCCACGTTCGCCAACAACCATGTTCATTGGGACCTTGACATTCTCAAAGTCCACAAAAGCTGTTCCAGCAGCTGCCGATCCGGAGAGCGTGATATGCTTAGTAGTAATGCCATCCGTTCGTGGTATGACCAATAGTGTAAATTCGCCTGTTACTTCCCTAACCATGGTTAGGAAGTAATGCGCATACATGCCAGATGTGATCCACTGAAATATTGGTTAATACTTGACGTTGGCAGTATGCGAATTGATCAAAGGCAGTCAAACCTTCTTTTCTCCGTCAACGATAAAGTGTGACCCATCGCTGGATACCTTCGCTTCTGTTTGCACACCTTGAACATCAGAGCCAGCTCCAGGCTCAGTAATGGCTAGGGCTATTCTGGAGCGACCGGAGAGGATATCAGGTATAACGCTATGTTCCGTTAGCTAGTATGACTACGTTTGGGAGATAAACGCACATGTCTTTGATCTGCTTCGAACCGTATTTCTGAAGAGCAGGCACGGACAAAACCTAGAGGGATCGTAAGCCAGAGAATTGACGCGGATATCAGCTTATGAAACTTACAGCACCACCAACTAGACCATTTTCGATACTTCAAAGGGTCAGCGCGGTTCAGCATCAGAATGTTCAACGCTGTTCGTCACATACCCAATTCCACCGACTCGCCCAAACTCGTCGTGAATAATCAAGTCGTGGAATCCATCCCATTCTTCCGGGGAAACGTTGCCGATGATTGGATATTTCCCTCTCCACTCTTGAGGAATCGTAGCTCCAGATGCCATGGGCATGATCAGACCATCGTTCGCCGCCTTCTCATAGAGTGAATCTGGGAGCGCCGCTGAGCTCTCTAATTCCAGGGTATGGGGCATGAGGTTCTGCCACAGTCAGGATCAATATTCCCAGTCAAGCATGCAGTGATGATTAAGTAGTCACCTCGTCGACCCAGGACCGCATTGCCGCCCGGAGGCGTCTATGACTATCATTATAATACGGGCTGGGACAGCCTCGGGCCCATGCGGGCTCTGCAAATGGCACCGTTGAGCCGAATAGCCATTTGGCTTTGATGTCGTCTGATAGTATCGACATGGTGATGACTGTGGTCGCACTTCGTCAAATATGCACTATTTGTTGAGGTAATGTGGAGCAGAGTTTTTCTATTTTCTTGCCAGCAGGTATGACGAGCGTCGATGTGAATTATATAGCATATAACGGTCTCCGGATCGACAGCTGCTGTACGGCTTTTAGGGGTCTATACCCCGGCATTCGTGGAATGCCGAGGAATGGCCGGCGTGTGGGGCCCCACAGACCGAGGCGTGTCTGAAAACACGGGAAATACGGCATGGAAATCGGCAAGTAGTTAGTTAACTGCTGACTATTTGATGATTACATAACAGGCTTCAAAAACTGTAACTAGTTAGTTAGCTTGTTCATAGGCTAAGCTCATATAGTTCTTGCTTAAAGAAGTGAAATGCTCAATCTAATGTAATTAAGAGGTTCTTCCACGTATACCACACGATCAATACGCCACCAGTATTGCAACACACAAATACGGCACCTCCAGCACACTCCGCACAGGCATTTTCGCTTTCGCTACAGCCTGGCACAACGCTGTCAAACTTATCATCCTCTGACTCATCTCCTTCAAGCGTTGGAACGGAACCTATTTTTGGAGTATGCTCATTGTCTCCTCCTTTCCTATTCACATCGTTATGCTCTTCTTCAATTTCATCGAAGAAACCCGCTCACTATACAGTTGACGAGGAACACTAGATGGAAGTGAATACGCACTGGAAAAACAATGTCGGGGATCACCTGTTCAAGGCTATGGTATATCCGGGTTTACTATAGCCGTTTGAACATGCATAGGGAGGACAAAGGTATTTCCCAGTCCCGCCCAGTGAAGCGCATCAAGTCTTGCAAGTCCAAGTTTCACGAGTGGGAAGCTTTGGCTTTGGCACCGCAGAACCTGTAGCCACGAGTCTACTAAATGCTTTCCCCGTACCGCATGTGCCATATTCGGAGCCTGTACCAATAGCAACATGAGGTAATTTGAAATTGTCGCAAAACCGATTCGGGACCCTATAATGTGAGGACTTAGTCAGATGAGATAGTAGAAGGCAAGGAGAGTAACTTACAGGAATACCAAAATGCCGTGAAGTCACTAGACGTCAGTCGTCTCGCAAAGTTCACCAATATGGAGGCACACTTCTCTGCTGCTTGTAAAGTGGCGTCACCAGTACCAAACTCATCGGAGATGGCTATTTCTGGTAATGATCCAATTTCCGGGAGATCCATGAAGTCTAGCATCGACTCATCTACGGGCAATGGTGATGTGGTAGACAGGTCTTCCAAGTCGAAAATAAGCGGCGGGTCGGAAGATCGTGCCATGGGTCTAAGCATCGCACGGTAAACATAAACCACGAGCAACAGGTAAGCAAAATGGATCGACGTGGGGTATGGGGCTAGCCCATTGACGGATTTGCTCCAATTAGGGAGTCGAAACGTTTCAGGAAGAGAGGAATACCAGGCATTCAACTTTTCAAGCAGCCCGCGTCCTAGTTCGGCAGAGGCGGTAAAGTTTGCGTTCAAAATTTGGGAGGCCCGGAGCGTGCTACGAATCAGGATTAGTAAGATTGCTCTTCGCCGGCGAGCGAGAAATGGGCTTGAGAGTCGAAACTTACTAGAATGTATCATGGATTTCTTCGCCGATTCGTGCGAGATTGATTAGGTATCGGAACGGGATCTCAGTATCACACGAGCTAGTCGAGAATCCTTGTCGTGGACCCACTAGAAAGTCCCCTTCATCCAATTCACTCACGTCCCACTCTGCGGGGTGGATATATGGCGGACGGCCCATCAGCAAACTGCGCCATTTGTCTTCGGCATACACAGCCCACCACAACCGCCGCCGGAGGCGCTTCTCCCATGCAGGAATGCCCCACATGCGGCATTCGATGTGAAGGCCGAGGGAACAGGCCAGCCCAACGATTTGGCCGATGAAGGACCACAGAAACGGGGTATCGGCGGTCGTGAGGCGGGTTTCATCCTTTGGCATTTGATGTATATATAGCAACGCTGCTTGTAGCACGGCCAAACGGGGACTATGTATCTCTTCTGTCACGAGTTCATAGACCATTCGCCACAAGGCCTCAATTGGTGACGCGTTATACGTGCTCAGCACACAGAGATAGTCGTCATGGGCAACAAATGGAAATGCCGATGCATAGATGGCCGCGAGAAGGTGCACCGGGACCTTCTCTAATGCCGACAACTCCGGTAGCTGATATGTCGCCGCAGTCAACCCTAGTTGGGAACGGGAAATGATTGGCAGGGCAGGGAAGACATACTTGACAAACCTGACCTTTTGTTAGTTCGGTGATGCCTCAGTCTTATATTGAGGGGTAGTACTCACAACGCCACGAGCCTCCTTCCATACTCAGGGGGTACTAGATAGTCCAAGTGTTCCCGTGTTGCTTCGCCGACTCCGGCCCTAGTTTCATGCTTAATGGAGGTGGTGAGCTCTTCTGATGAGATCATGAAGTGTATTGGAATTCTCTGTGTTGTGGGGACACCTCCGGCATTGCGAAAGTGCACTTTGTAGAAATACTTCATGCCAGAATCGTCAAAGCAACAATGTCTTAACAGCCAGGGGTCTGATTCAGAAGATGCGCCGAAAAGCTGGGCGTGACCATGTTCCAATTGATCAATGCTCTGCACGAACTGAGTCGGCGCTCTTCCGGGGCCTAGAACACCGGACCCTGGAGACAACCCAGGATTACCTGGATCGAGGCCGATATTTGGGAATCGTGGTTCGACACTTTGTCTTACACTCCCTGCCAAGCTGGACTCGCGGGTGAAATTGCTGTCACATGTTTGCGGGGCAAATGTATTCCCATCAACACTTTGGGCACCAAAAGGCGACAAATTCTCCACGGTTCGCGCTCGTTTCGGTGGAGGATTATCAAAGGTACAGTCCAGTTTGGCCGATCGGCATCGCTGACAGGCGCCTCCGCCATCGGTTTGACAGCCTAGCTTGCGGCCACGGCATTGATCACACGGGCGCTGACGTTTTGATCGATATGGCCGAGCAGAAAGAGGAGAAGACATGACTTGTTTCAGTTGATCGGCGAACGCAAGGAATGTAGGCTAACGCGCACTTTATCAGGCCAAGCCAGTGGAGAAATTACCGGCGAACAGAGAACAGCGGACGGCCGAGATGAATGGCCGATGGTATACACTAAAAAATTCCAGCAAGTGAGTAAAACGATACATAAGGTTGGCCGAAAGTTGCCAGCCGGCGAATCGATTCGCAATGGGACACCAATGACGTCATCCGCCGAGCTGTCACGGCGCATCGGCGAACGCAGATACCCGGTGGCAACTTCAGCATACGTTCAACGGCATAAACCAACCTAATTCTTTCGGTCGATGCAAATTTTCACTGCTCGGCAATGTCTAAAGAGGTATATAAATGGCCTGGGTATCTGGGATGTAGATGTTTATGTAGATTTAAAACATATTCAAAAGCATTCAAAGGCGTTGTTAAAACATATATATCCACGCAAGCATTGCTTAGTTATTTTAAAACCAAATCTCAGAACCGCTTCGGGAATATCCATTTCTATACCCACAAAATGCCAGAAAGCAACCGATTGAGCCGTTACGATCAGCTCAAGGCTATCTTTTCCAGGACTTCTAGCCAAGAGCGCGAGATCAAGGACGATGCAACATCCGAATCTACACTCGTCCCACGGTAAGACCACCCCAACTATGGAAAGAATATCACAAGCTAATTCCTTCTAGACAGACAAAGAAAAAAAGCTACAAGAAGCGTGACATCCCCCATAATTATAATGGTAAGCCCCTCAACCCTGATCTAATGACATGCCACATCAGCTAATGGAAAAATATTGTTCAGCAGCCGATATGTGCTTCGGCTCTTGCTGCAGAAACTGATAGGTATCCAATTATCTCAGCGACAAACATACAGCCCGGCATAAGATATCATACGCTTTTTGATACGACATTTGTGGGAAGACAAACATATTGAACGCCCTGTTATTCACACTTCATAGTTACATATAATTTATAATTTATCAACATCATGTTTTCCTATTTGCCTCTGTTCTTGTTCTTCTTTAGATATATTAAGTAGGCAATTAAGTATTGTTAGACAACAAGCTCAACTGGTAGCTTGTGTAGGAGTACAGTTGTGTGTGGATGGATAGGCTCGACATGCGCGGCGAATCGTTTGGTATTTCATCTTCCTCTATTTCCAATAGAAAAGGCTTTAAGCGGCCTGACTCTGATCTGTCATAAGGGGAAACTCGAGGAATGTATACAAATTTCACTAAAATGATTCCCCAGTGAACCCGGGGGAGCGGGGTAAGAGAAAATGCATAAAATAATATTTTTTGGACTTGTACCTCGATTCCACGATATTAAGCATGGTTAGATCAACATTGGACTGCATAAAATGCCCTGCTGGCTGTATGTAGTCTCCCAATGAAAACACCTAACAGTCTCAGTCCCAATTAAAATTGCAGCCCATGCTCCTCCATTTAAGCGACCGAGTTCCGAGCTAACAACACCTCGGGCTCAGCCGAAGCTGCAGGGACTCAGATATATCATCTATTAGAATTAAAACTGTCGTCTTCCTCGAGCTGTTTCTTAATAACGCAATAAACCCTGATAATCTTGTATCCGGTCGTTCCTTCCAGTCCACTACAGCTTGTCGGCGTTTATCGCTCAGCACAGTATGATCTTCGAACCGGCAGAAAGGATTCTGCTTCCAACAAGCGACCTGTTGTCCTATATTTTTGACGAACCAACATATAATCAAGATCAGCCAGTGAGTGAAAATCAATATTTCAACCTTGTTATCAACCGGCCGCTGAACTGACCCCGGTAGATCTACGTCGACGTCAGCAATCCCACCCGATCGATCTCCTGTAACCAGGCACGAAAGCTCGTTCGCCAGCTCATCGCTGGCCTACGCGCATCTGGTCTGGAAAAAGGCGATTGCGTCCTCATTCATTCTTTCAATGATGTACGAGGTTTCACCATACAGTTGAGGTGCAATTACGGGATGCTAACTTATTTTAGATAAGCTACAGCATTCTTGTGTTAGCCATTATCGGAGCTGGGGGAATTTACACGGGCTCGAACCCATCTTGCACCCCACATGAGCTCACTCACCATATCCGGGCTTCCGAAAGCAAGTTCCTTTTCTCCGAGCCCGAGATCTCGGATTCTCTCCTACGGGTGGCTGGGGAGGTAAATGTACCAGAACAAAATGTTTGGGTTTTTGACAACCTTGGACAATCTATTCCCAATGGAATGCGATCATGGAAAGAGCTGTTAAAAGTCGGCGAGGATGATTGGGTGCGATTCAACGATCTAGAAACCTGCCAGCAGACTACAGCGGCAAGACTGTTTAGTAGTGGCACCACTGGTCTGCCCAAAGCCGTGACAATCACACACTACAATCTCATTGCACAGCATGAGGTTGTTTATGGCGTGAATTCGCGTCCTTACTCGGTCAGTTCCATTCCCATATTAGCTTGGAGAGATCTTAAGCCAATGAGTGCGACGGTATCACTCTGACACCTGGCATACTCGAATAGATTTCGCGGGTCATTGCAGTACCCATCTTCCATGCAGCTGTAGCTCCAGTGACGCATATTTCGACACTGAAAGCTGGCGCAGTCGTATATATGATGCGTCGGTTCGATCTCGAGACTTACCTCACTACGGTCGAAAAGTACAGCGTCACCGATCTTGCTCTGGTTCCGCCCATCGTGATAGCAATCCTGATGTCGCCTCTTTCTCAAAGGAAACCTTATCTACAAAAGGCCCGAATGGCAGGTTGTGGAGCGGCTCCTTTGGATAAGAATGTCCAAGCCAGGTTCCGCTCACTGATGGGTGACAACAAGCCATTCAACCAGGTATGGGGTATGACTGAAACATGTTGTATCGCTACTAATTTTCCCTATCCCGAGCACGATGATACGGGCTCTGTTGGCCGGCTTGTCCCAAACCTTGAAGCTAAGTGCGTTACATCTGACGGGTGTGTAGGATTGTGTCGAGTCTGCGACTAATATGTATTTTGCTCAGACTCATCGATGAAAACGGAGAGAATATCTCGGCCTTTGATGTTCGTGGGGAGTTATGTGTCCGAGGTCCGACAATTACACCCGGGTACTTCAACAATCCCGAAGCTAATGCCGAGGCCTTTGATTCGGAGGGCTGGTTCAAAACGGGTGATATAGCGTATTGTGACCAGCGTACTCGCAAATGGTATATCGTGGATCGCAGGAAGGAACTGATCAAAGTCCGCGGCTTCCAGGTGGCCCCGCTGGAGATTGAGGCAGCGCTCTTGTCGCATCCGCAGATTGTGGATGCAGCAGTCATAGGAGTTACCTTTCCCGGTGTTGATATCGAGTACCCGCGTGCTTATGTGGTTCGACGACCTGGCGATGCAGGGTATAAGCTCACAGAAGCTGAGATTCAAGGATATGTCTTGACTCGCCTTTCGAAATATAAAGCACTTACAGGTGGGGTGAAATTTGTCGGTGCAGTTGCACGAAATTCGAGTGGGAAGATCTTGAAGAGAGTGTTGCGTGAGGATGCCAAGGAGGAAATTGAGGCTGGGCTTCTGAAGGCTAAGCTATAAGCTCAATATAGAGGGAGAATAGCTCGGTAGCACGGGTGAACTATCTCTTTTTGTCAATTCTTTCAATAAATGTTTTAGCAAAACAAACTCCAATTACTGACGCTGTAGATGACATGATATATAACCAGCCACGCAACATGGACAGACTTGACTAGGTAATTTCGGGATATTCTTTGTTAGGTTTTGATGTTGAGCGCACTCAGAGGCATTTGGAAGTACTACAGCACTAGGAATAGCACGAGGAAAAAAGAAAAAAGCATAAAGAATAATTTCATCGCTTGGGGGCAATCCGGAAGCTCGAGATCAAACAGCACTCGAGCTCAAGATGGGTGGTTCCAAATAAGCGGTGCGCCAAATATCGCCAAAGACAATCGCTTGGCCAACTGCTCGCCCATCTAAACATCCACGCCGTGTAGTCCAATATATCATGTGAAATGAAAACATTCATGAAATAAAAATTGTGACTTAACCTCCAATCACGGCAAACTTCTCTTTAGGCTGTGACACACTAAATTTCACAGCCAGATTGAGCTGTCCTGCTTTGATACCTTCTTTGGCAAGAGTGTACCGTCTGCCTTAGATAGCGCTACTTAGATTACTGAAAGTCTGATTTGCATCCAAAAGTGGGGAATTGCGGAGAAGCCGAGTTCCACGGCTAAGCATAGCTTTAGCGGGGTAAGGGACCATGGTTAAAGCCATGAGATTAGATCAATATCTTGATCTGTTCGTATTTGGGTCTTGAAAGCCATTGCTAGATAATCAAACCAGTAGCTTGTGGTTGTGGAATGGGTGCACACATTGTATTTTATTTCTTAGTAGGCATGGCGGTAGGTACCTAGTAGGTCAGTCTTAGTATGCTCAGTCGTTTCCCATCAATCTAACCACAGCCTAGGTACAGTGAGTAGAGTATTATAGTTATGAACTACAGAGTACATCCCAGCTAAAATACTTGCAACCATCGAGAGTTAACAAGGGTTTACAGTTTAAGGACATTATTATCCATATGGCAGTGGAGTTTGAATAAGCGGGTTCGCAATGAGACAACCGAGTCGGCTTCTTCCAAAGTTAGTGGCACAACCGCTGATCATACCAGACTACAGGCCCCCAGGCCTGAGTGTTTGCTGACCCCGCGTTCAAGATATCTCGATTCCATCCCCCCGCAAATATCAAGGAAACTGGATGTCATAAACAAAATGTTGCGACGCACAAAAAGATCGCCAACGGCTTGCTCCTGGTGTCGTCATCGCAAAGTGCGCTGCGATGCATCAATACTCGGCTCTCCTTGTACCCGGTGTCGACAAGACGGTCGCAGTGAATGTGTTCTTCGCGTTCAGAATCCTAAGCAGTGAGACTATAATTGAGAACTTATGTCAAGGCCCATTTACTAACTTTTATTAGGTCACCAAAGTCGGCACACCCAGGGCTTCCCACGCAGCGAAGTTTAACGTCAAGCACCGGCCGGCATTCCGACGACCGGCGCCAGTCAAAGGGTGATCAAACTCTTACCTCACAGCTCCGTGAACATCGCCTCAGTTCCGATGAACGTAGTACAAGCCCACCCGATTCCCCCAATGTTCCGTACACCGAATACCCATTTGTCGAGTCTCAGCAATTGCTGTCGCTCCCCTCCGAAGATATAGCACTTCTCACATCGAAAGACTGTTTAAGCTTGCCACCCTCCGATGTAATCGACGAGTTCTTTGAACAGTACTTTAAGCACATGCATCCACTGATCCCTGTCCTAGACGAGGCTGAGTTCTGGCGCATTTATCGAAACAACCAATCTGCAAGTCCGAAAATATCTCTTTTTGTGTTGCAATCATTGCTTTGCGCAAGCTGTCCGGTAGGTGCCATGGTACAACTCTGGTAACTCCTGCGTTTGGACTGAATTATAGTAGTTTGTACCTTTGAAAATATTGCGCCAATGTGGATTTGATAATAGGAGGGAAGCACGAAAGAAGCTGTACAACAGAGCCAAAGTAGGCACCCCCAAATTCAATGTCACATTTGCCATGGACGGGTATTGATCGCGCTGGGTGCAGATATTATTCGAAAAGCGAACCGAAGAACGGTCTCATGCGAACGCGCAAGGCGCTGTTTTGCTTACAAATTATACCTCTGCGGACGACCCCCAGTCCGGAAGTTTGTGGGTCACAAGGGCCATCGAACACGCTATGCTCATTGACGCTCAGTCATCCTTGGGGGAAAATGTGGCAATATCACTGAAGAAACGGCTTTGGTGGTCTATCCTTCTTCGGGACCGAAGCTTGTCTATTGGCCTACGCCGCCGTCCTCAGGTGACATCAACCAGCTTACATGGATGGAGTGACTGGCTGAGTACAGAGGATTTCAGTGAAGAGTTGCATCAATCTCAAGTCTACGACTATGATACAAAAAAGTGCTTACTGGAGGCACTTCAAAAGCAATGTGAGCTAGCAGTGCTACTCACAGATCTGGTGACTTTGGCATTCACCCACCAAAAGACTCCAAGACGGCTCCTGTCTATGATTGAATTCCAGGGCCTCTTGTTGAGTATAAAAAAAATCAAAAAGTCCCTCAATGAGTGGGAACTACCAAAACAGCCTCTAGGCGCACCAAGCAACAGATCAAGGTCAGAAGGAAATGACGCAGTTGAAAGGTTGACCAACATGACTTATATGTACTACCAGTTCGTGGGCCCCCTGCATCCCACTGCCTTCGAGACTAACCAAGTGGCTGTCTGTTTCTAGTGCAGCACAAGTGAATCTGGCTCAATATGCAGCATTTATACTGGAAGAAAACGTATTTTACGCGGGAGACAAATACAACAATATGGTGCTAGAGATCAGCAATGACTTGCGGGATGGGGTTGAGGGCTTGAGTCTCGTGATGGAACATTTCAGTATCAATGGATATGCTGATATTCTTCCCTTGAGTGTGTCAGTACCTCTTTTATTTTCATCATTCACCTACAGAAGTGTTCGACGTTTTGCTACCAGACGAACTACTTTGCTAACATGGACGGCAGGCTTGGATACGTTAGCATGCCCCTCGTACTGGCAGCCATAGACCTCAAACTTTCCCCTTCTCAGAAGGAGACGGAGGCCAGACAACGACGCTTGAACTCGCTGAGTCAAATTATCCGTCACTCAGAGACATTGTACGATGTCACTGATCGCGTCGCCGTCGCGACCAACTACCTCTTGCAGCTTGCCTATGTGACAACACAGAACCTCCCCCTGGCACAGAAACCACCCCAATTGCCTTCCTCAGACAACGTTGTGACCGAGCACTCGTTATCCAGCAATCAACACTCAGCTAGATCATTCAATAAACCAATGTCGTCCAGAACCAACCACCCAACGAGCTGGCAAGATGCGTTCATTCGGTGCCCGAGGGCATATCTTTTGATATCAACGTCTGTGGACTACACTATGGCAATTGGGAATCTGCCATCCGCAAATGTTCTTCCTGAAATTTTACGCGACCTTCCAGCAATGGGCATTATTGCTAGACTCCCCTGGACATCTGAGACTCCATTCTCGCAGTCCACGAACTCACTTGTAAGCCGTATGAACCAAATACAGCGGCAGAGTTACCCTACAAGCATGTTTTCATCCTCCATTGAATGGATAGATGCCTTGGAGCCCATCAACATTGAGACCGAGCTAGAGAAGAATCTCACCCCGCAAAGGGTCCAAATCAACTACAACTCGTCACCAGATGAATTTCCTGGGTATCCTGCAAACCCCTCCGTGATGATGGAGAACCAAGTGCGATACATCAACGGAGTAACGGAGCAGATGACTTATGAAAATACTGCACCGAACCTGGATTTCATGGACTTTGGAGATTGCCACAGTGCATCAAACAATGTGAGGGAAAAGTGTGCCTTGAGGATTCCATTGGAACTTATTGGTCACGACTTACAGGCCGAGAGTCCATTGGAACAACAAGTGCCTGATACCTATGGTGCCACATTACCCCAGTCAATTAAAGCAATTGACTCGACACTTTTTGATGCGTTCTTTCACTCAGGATTCGAACAGAACTGGGACGTTCAATAGCACGGATTTTGGCTAAACAATGATATGAACATTCCAGAAAAAATCTCTAAAATAATGGCAATATCTACAACTAAACATTGATCTCTTAGTTAATCGGGTGTGGTAGAAACACATCCCCGGAGCCAGCTGCAGACACAATTGTGGGATCCCAC
The DNA here is from genome assembly GCF_028829455.1 of Penicillium robsamsonii. Classification (NCBI taxonomy): domain Eukaryota; kingdom Fungi; phylum Ascomycota; class Eurotiomycetes; order Eurotiales; family Aspergillaceae; genus Penicillium; species Penicillium robsamsonii. Next base: position 6,151,885 of record NW_026643221.1, read on the forward strand.
GCTAACAGGTATGATTTTACTTTTGCACATATTCCCAACGTGATCTATGAATGCCTAGACCTCAGCAAAGGTCCACGGCGTACATTTCACGTTACTTTTGGGCTCATTTTCATCTCGGCCAAGCACCAGTCGGTAATTTGATTATGCGGAGAACTAAAGGCTGGGGCTGGACACTGTACATGGCAAACACGAGACAAAACTGTATGCAATGCAAGCCGAATTTCCCCGATGATTCCTCCGACAACGCCCCCAGGCTCGGAAATCATCAATCAACTGACACAATAGCTTGACATTTGAACTTCTGGTTGCGGCAAGGGACATCAGGAATGGAATGATCGACAAGGATCGACATTCACCCCACGCCGCCAACTCTTCTCAGAGTGGCGCAGCGTTAACGGAATTTTGCGCGGATCCCTTCAATGGACAGGGGTTGGGGTACCCCGGTAAATCATTCTGAATGCTTAAAGTTAGGATCTCCTTTCAAGATAAGGAATTTGACACACAGCAATGACAACAGCCAAAGTGGCATCGGGATCCCCACTTAATCCTCCACCCTTGCTGTCAGGTTCTATTGTTCGGAAACGAAGAATACCAAGACCAGAAGCTGAACTACACACCGTGCTATACCTCCTATGTGTTACTTCGTACAATATGTTACATATGTACTTATATCTCCGTTGATGCGGTGAAACCTTTGACTAGATCGAGACGACCTGATTCGAGCATCGAAAACAGTCGGAGTGTGCCTAATGTCCACTTGGCAGCAACCGAAGTATACCGGGTGTTCACTTGCATCTTAGCTCAGCCTAGATCAGGTGGTGATGTCACACTCCCAGCAGGCAGATTGGTTAAATCTGGTTTGAAGCCAAAACACCGCCCAGTCAGCGGGCTGACCAATTGGGTGTGAACCCACCACATCCATCCCCTTGGCGTTATCGCATATTTTTTGGCGACTTCATATAGCGACTGACCTTGCGTGGTCTGAAGATAACATGATGGAAGGAGCAGGGTTTCTCACACCTTGGCATATAGTATTGCTTTTTCGGATGGAAATATTGAATAATCTTACCATTGACCCCGGAACAGTAGTTTTTGCTCTTTTTGTTTCTTTTTGCGAAATCGCACCTTGCGACGACCATAGAATCCCCGACGTGGACTACTATTTTTATTTGAGTTGGGCATGGATTCATGCAGCCCATGTATCTATTTCAAGCAGAACATGCCAAGATTTGACCCTTCAGCGAGACTCAGTGCCTGAACTGCTAGTCAATGTAGTCAACGCCAAGATTCAGTATTCGAGGCTGTGTCTGTGTTATCGGAACTCAGCCGTTGACAGGTATAGATAAGACACGCTGATGAACCACACTAGTGACGAACCATTGATGCTGCCGGAGATCTTTCTTGGCGACTAGTCTTACTGCAGCGCCTGGCGGCCCCGAACTGACTAGTGTCAGTGGATACGTCGATCCCTTGGCAAATAAAGCCAATAAAGTCCACCTTTGACGTTTTCAGGGGCCAGAACAGGCTATAACACTCAACAACGTCATCTTAGCCTAAGGGGCTACACGCATAGTCGCATATAAAGCGTACAAATACAGGGGTATGCGAGTTTAACTGATGTTGATAAATCACAATGATTCCAAATTTAAATTCGGTCGACCGCCGCGTAGCGATTGTGCAAAAAATAGCCAATCAATGCTTTAAAGCGTAACCATGCCGCCAAGAAATAATGTGAGGAAATGCTGCGGATTGCTTCTTGGGAAACGAAGAAGCCTAGGAATCGGCTCTTTACAGGCTCCACCGAGCCAAGGTGAATCCTGAACCCCCAGCTTCCGAGGTCGTATTACAGCTTGATTTCTAATGGAGTCCGGGGGTGAATTACGCACGCAACGGAAATGATTAGGGTGCCAAGAGAACGCCGAGATTTAGGCTAGATGGGATCTGTGAGATCAACTCATTTCAGGATGGGTAGTCATATTGGGCTACTCATTTTTATACAGATTGGCTATGTGATATAATCTGGGTATGTCGATAATCCACGTTATAGTGCTTGCATACGCATAGTGTATGCGAGATGAAGAGCCGTATGGAGTAGATATAGATTAAGTAGTCCGGCTCCCAACGCATCCCTCGGCGGTGTAACGCATACACGAGACGAGTAGGGATGGGGCAAGTAATACTGTTTCATGTCATCGGGGTATTTTCTTATCTTTCTTGGCGAAGATCTAGTGTACTTCTTTCGTGGAGAGGATCGGAATGAACCCGGAAAATGGATCAGTATTAAAGAAAGCTGAGTCCGTGTCTTGTTTGGCAATCTATCTCTTTTCATATTGACACAGCTAAAGTGGGACCTTCCAGGCTTGACTCTGTTCATAATAAGCTTCTCCGACCTTAATTTATACATACATATTTGCAATAATCCCACCATGCACCAACGGCCCTCTTCCCCGTCGGGAGATATCAATCAACTTGCACCAACAGGCCACCGCGCCCCTGATAACCTTTCCATCTATCAGCACGAGTTAACAACTACCAATTTTGGCTTGGAACGGCCAAATGAGGAAATCAAATATACACCAGGCTTTTGGTCTTCTGGGGGCAGCACCGCAGTGTCTGTCTCTGGCAACCAGACAGAAGATAATACGGTGTACTCAACTATTTCCCGCCACTTCCGAGCAGACATAGACACCACACATACCGAAATTCCTCTTATAATATGCGGGTTTGTCGGTGGCTTGGTAGATGGCTTGTCATTTAATGCATGGGGAAGCTTTTCAAGTATGCAAACAGGTTAGTGCAGGCTAGAGTTACCAGACAATTCAATTTGCTCCCGTGCAAATCACACAGGCTAATGGCAAATGACATAGGAAATACCATCTTCTTAGCCTTGGGTCCCTCCGGCCAGCCTGCATTCCCAGCATATCTCTGGGCAAAGTCCCTGATCGCCCTCACCGTCTTCCTTGCCAGCAATATCCTCTTTATCCGCATGCATCGACTCTTGAGCCCACGACGCCGTTCAACTATGATACTCTCATTTGGCATTCAGACTATTGCCCTTTTAGTGACAGCAATTCTCATCCAGCTAGAGGTTATCACCCCGAAGCCCGAGGATCCCCGAGCTCCGATCGAATGGATGCAAGCCCTGCCAATCTCACTTTTAGCTTTCCAAGCAGGAGGCCAGATTTGTGCTTCCCGAATCCTGGCCCTGGATGAAATCCCAACTGTTGTTGTGACGGCTATGCTGTGCGATCTGATTATCGATCCAAAGTTGACTGCAAAATTCAATCCGAAGCGCAACCGTCGGATAGGGGCTTTTCTCGCGTTGTTTCTAGGCGCCATGACCGCTGGTGGTCTTTCAAAGACCACTAGTATGGCGTCGAGTATATGGCTTGCGATGGGTCTGAAGTTGATAATTACATTGGGGTGGATTGTTTGGCAGCAAGAGGGAAGGAGGAAGAGTGAATTTGATGTTTGACTTGGCCTTATTAATGTTAACTTTTGTTACCTATTTAAATACGCATGTACACGAGCCCATGCATCTAACGTATAGCTTTTTTTGACTTATTGAGATGCCCAATATCTTTTCACCAACTATCACATCAATCGGTCCCTGTTCTTTAGTTCATCATGAGATATTGTTATCCGTTCGAAAGATCGAGTACATGCGTAATATTATGTTGCTCTTCTGTATCCATCAACCTCCGTGTCCGCACACCTTGCTATTGTCAACCCTACCTTGAGTTGAAGGAACCTTCCAACCTACTTGACGGTTCCTACACCAAGTTAGTCATTATCAACGCGATCAGTCTACCATAGATTCCAAGAATTACAGTCGCAACAGGCCTCATACTCAGCCTCAACACAATATCCAACAGTCCTATATCGGGCCTTTCATGTGTGTCAATGACGCGGAGGGGGAAGTCGTCACTTTTTGGTTTACTACTTCGGATTACATTTCATCTTGTACAAATTCGCACAACTCAAACGATCTCTCAACCCCTGGATACTACGGGGGAACTCGGTTGACAAACCTCCAACATCTCCACAATCCTTTCTTCCGCGACCATCAATACAAGCAAGCATCTTTGTGCTGTTCATCTTCACTCATCTCTTGGATTGGTATTGACTTCTCGATTACTCTAGGGCTCTTCTGCACGTACCATCTATCCCATGTATTGTCGTCTTCATCCACGTTATCGCTGCGAACCACACTATCGATCTCAGGTTCCTCGATGGTATAATAACGAACCTAGATACTCTGAACCGCCTCGGTCGTATCTGGATGCCTCTACGCCGGCCGCCTTTGTTCGACTGCCCCGAACCCCAGTCAAATCTAAGGAACCATGTACAAACACCCATCACATATTAACCTGGTGTACTCAGACATGAAGGCGGTGCCTATCTTGCTTGCTTGCAAATTGGTCAGACCTTTCTCTACGGCAGTAGGTAGTTCTACTATCGTTGTTTAGATGACCCCATATCCCATTGATTGCTTTCTGGCAGACTGAGCCTGGACACAAGGGTATAAATACCCTGCTTTCTCATAGATTGAATGCCAGAGATTTCTTCTTCTCCCTCTCTCTCAGTTGCCACAACAATCACCATGCCCTCTCTTGCTGATCATAATGCGTAAATATAGCAGGATATGTCTCATCACAGCCGATGCTTGAAAACATCGGTCTATCCCCGGACTATACACCATATCCCTTCTCAATGCCATGCAAGATTTCATACGTGTGGATATGATAGAGCACCCGACTACAACACGCCACCTTTGGTTCTTAAAGACCCGTCTATATAAGGATATATAGGATTAGTCTTGATCAACACCTTCCACTAGTGGAACTACTTGTATCTAATTGCAAATGGTAAATGAGGATTGAGACACAGCAGAGAGATATATTTTTGTTTGGACAAACTTCCTGTGGTATAACCAAAATCTATAACTGAAATCTAGTCTATGATTTTATTAAATGGCTATTCTACTGGTACTTCACAGTACCATGCTCATTTGCTCTCCTCGGAGAGAACGAAGTGCAGGACACCAGACTGTCCATTGGCGCGGCCCTTGGCCTCTGAGACATAGATGCACTTGCGGAAGGTCATCATCAGCGAGTACAAGAAACCCTCATCCTTCTGCTCGTGGTAGTTTTCACCGAGCATGGGCTGGATGGCCTTGGTGGCCTTCTCAGCGTTGTAGAAGGGAATGCGGGAGAAGAGGTGGTGGACGACGTGGTAGTCAATGATCTCGTGGAAGAAGTGACGACCAATAAAGCCGGTGGTGCGGTCAATAGTAGCGAGGGCACCCTTGGTGTAAGTCCAGGCCTCGGCAGTGTAGTGAGCAACATCGGGGTGGGTGTGTTGAAGGTATGTGATGGCAATCAGCCAGTGGTGAACCCAGAGGTAGGGGACGACGTAGAGGAAGAACACATTCCAGGCTCCGATGATGGTTCCAGTGTACCAAACGATAGAGCCCATGATGAGCAAACCGATATCGGAGTAGGCAATGAGCTTCCACTGGGCAGCAGTGAAGATGGAGGCGGATGGGTTGTAGTGGCTTGCAAACTCAACCTTCTCGCATCCCTCAGGACCACTCTTAGTACCAGCAGTCACATTCAGGATGAGATACATCTGCCATCCGAGCAACTGGTGTCCGATGAGCTGAACCAGGGAAACAATGGGGGTCTCCTCAGCGAGGTCCTTAAGCTGCTCAATGCTGACATTGCGCTTGGTGGCCAACTCATCCTCTGTCCAGGGGACAAAGACGGTGTCCTTCTCCATGTGGCCGGTGTAACGGTGGTGGCGAGCGTGGGTGATCTTCCATGAGAAGTATGGGACCATAAGGAAGGAGTGTGTAGCCCAGCCAATGAAATCATTGATACCCTGGTGCTTGGAGAAGGCACCGTGGCCACACTCGTGAGCGAGAATCCATAGTCCAGTGCCAACACAGCCTTGGAGGAAGCCGTAGATGGCCCAGGCAGCAATGCGGAGAGGCAAAGAAGGGAGGAGGTGAATGTGGAGGGCAGCGTAAATCAGAGCTGCGCAGTAGATGCTATCGCGAAGCAGGTAGAGGAGGGAGGTGGCGAGGGATGATTCAAAGCATTCCTTGGGGATTGCATCCTTGAGGGCTTGCAAGCTAGGAACTTCGGTCTTCTGTAGTGGAACGTTAGTATATGCGCATTGTCGACTACATTTGGTATTCCATACCTGTTCTGCCTGCTTGACAGGCTGTCTTTGTGTCACAGCCATTTTGAAAGTGAATTATAGATTTCAAGAAGAAGATAAGAAAAGACGTCGAGGATTTGGGTGTATTTTTATTTCCTCTTTTTTTTTTTTTTTCCCTTCGCCCCCCCCCCTCGCCCCCATGGAGTATCCCCTAGTCTCAAAAAAAAAAAAAAAAGGAGCTCTAGATTGTCGGAACTCAAAAATACATTGACCAATCCCCTTTTTCCAATTCTTTTCCAGAAGACTGTCAAATTGGGTGCACTGACAAAGGGGCAGACTTTTCATTGGCTAATCTTGTAACGGGTGGACGCGCTTGTTCCATGGACTCACATGCACTAGCCTCTTTTTTTTTTTTTTCAACGTTTCTGGGGCCCAACGGAATTTTATTTCGATCCTTTTTGAATAATACAATCAAATAACAACCAGCAGCCTCATTGAAACCGATTTAGAATGCCATGGGACAATCTTACCTACTAGAACCCTACAGCAAAACCCATCCACGCTACTAGCATATTTCGGCTTTTGCCTTCTATTATGCACACGGGAAGTCTCGTACACCCCTTTTTAGACCTCGGGAGAATCCAGGGATCCACTAATAAGCAAAGGTTGGGAAAAAAAAAGTCAATAAACGGCTTGGCGGTTATCTCGTTGTCCTACTGGCTCTATCAGGGGTAGCGAAAGCACTGCCCTCAATTGCTAATCTCTCAAGCGCTTTTTTTATCATCCGACATAACATGAAAAGTGTTTACTAGATACATGGTCAACACTTACTTTGGCCATGGAGGAATTGCTTTGGACTCTATTTTAAGCTCATTTCCGTCCAACATTGTACAATATACCAATGTATCCGTAACATACGCGGCCTGTCGGACCGATGCTGGTCTTGGCTTCAATGAAGTTTCATATATTGCTCAATTATAGCAATTAACAATGACCTATCATTATTCCTCGCATTTGCCTCATCACGAAGCTGTCAGTAATAACGTATCATGTCACCCGGGTCGTTGTATTCCGATTGTATTAATTGAGCGTTTCCTGCGCAGTTCTGATATGTACCTAGATCCAACAAAGGGGGAATACGATATTTATAGAATATGAGCCAAGGCTGTAGGGCATTTGGACTGCCCATGTCGCGAATAATAATAATAATGACCTCCCGGGCCAGGCAAACTCCCCGGTGTTGTTTTGTTTGCCTTCAATACTCCATACCCCGTAACTACCTTATTTAGAGTTACATAAAGTTTCAAACTTTCCAGGATCTGGGTAGATGTACGTGATGGCAGTAATTCACCGCCCGGTTCGGAAAACACTCGGGATCACATGAGAGCATAGATTTGCATGTGGTTGTGTCTAAATTGCATGTGGTCAAAGAATACTATTTAATAGCGTTCACGGCAATCCGAATCACATCAATAATTTTGCGGTCGCACGAGATGAACGCCCATTGGCGGTCCTCAATACTTTGTCCCACTTGCTCTATCTTTGATCTCGTTTAAACCATTACACCGATTATGTGCTCAACTTGCCTACTCGAGGCAATGGCAGATTCTACTAATATGTACGGAGTAGATGTGATATATCATACCAGCTAGTTTTGGATATATTAAATCTATGGAACTTATATTTTAGCATCTTTCGGGGTTGTTTCAATCCAATAATATAGTCCGCCGCACCTCAAAAAAAGAAAAAAACGAAAGTATGTATCGGTATCGTTCTATTCGTTGTTGTCCTGTTGAGTGGGTCCTGATCACATGCCACATGACCCTCGATCGAGATTGTAAAAGTGTCTGCTTTCAGTGTTTACTAAATCACAATGTGTTTATTTGTGTTATCTTTGTATCATATTGAGCACCTCGGCTCACGTGTGATAATTCACTATCTGCAGGATAATCCTAGTCACTTTATTGGTTTGCTCTTTCACGAATTCTGGTTACAGCCTAGTCCGGGACCGGGACACGGGAAGCTAAACCCTGAGAACCGGTGGAGCATGCTTTGAAATTGGGGGCCGGATGTTGGGCAGAGGGGTGTATGGTGATGAAAAAGCGAAAAAGGGACACAAATGTACAATCTGACTAGCCGTCCATATAGACTGCATACAGACTTGATAGGTATATCTTGAGGGAACGAATATCTCCAAGAAAGACAGCAAGACCTTCAAACTTTGAGTAAATAGTTTGCATCACGACGAAACTACGAAATACTAGGTCCTGAAGATCACATATTCACCGCGTTTCCAACGGTGCATGTCCATTACCCTTCACCTCACCCTCAGAGTAATAGAGATGCTCTGTTCTATCCACGTCATTGTTCAACCTTTTGAACCTCACCCAAAAAATGATTGTCTGGAGAGCCAGCGGGACAGCCGGTGCCCCCCAAATCCATAATAGCCAAGGATCCTTCGTAACTGGAATCAAAATTTCACCAAATGCGCGCGACAGAGCATTCATAAATAGGAAGACTACCACAACCAAGCCTTTCATACTTGGAGGTGATCGCGCATATCCCAGTTCGTAAAGGTCAAGAATGGGATCACGATAATGATTGTCAATGCGCTGAAGTTGTTTAGAATATCGTTCGGGGCTCCGTTGGTGATCATGGCTACTCCTTGGTTCGCCCCAACCGAGCCGATACCACCGACGTTGAGGTTCAAGATGGGGAAAAACAAGAACACATCGCTTGCGCCTATTTGTAACGGACGGTATCAGACGTGAAATGTTAGAGCACAGCAGTGCTACAACAGATGTGTCTTCAAACTCAAAGCCGATTACAAGGAAACTATAACCTGATAGACTTACCGAGGGTCCTCGCAACATCATTCACTACATCTATTGTCCAGTCCACTGTGATACCCCTACTTCGTAGGGTGATGGGGTTTGCTGCATCCCAGAAGTTCGTAGGCCATACTTGAAACTTGTTCTCCTTAAAGGCGGTCGTTGTGATCCTCCATGCTCGGCTGAGCTCAGATCCTCCACTGGGCGGTTCCTTATAAGTTATATTGCGAACCGCTAAAAGTAGAATTAGGAGTAGCAAATGAATTACTCCCGTTAACAGGGATGACAGCCAGTACCCAACATACTTCTCAGCATATGTAGTAGCAAGCATAAAGAAAGCACCGATGTTTATAAAACCGTAAAAGATCAACATGGTCCTTGTAGTCGTGGCATCTAGATCAACGATGACCTTTTCACCAAACTTGAGCTGCTTGGTGTAGGCTTTCTTCTGGCGAATTTGGTCCAGGATAATGGGTGAAACATTCGGTTTGAATATTCCAGCGCCGACAGCTACTACAGTAGGCCGAGGATGAAGGGCGGAGAGGCATAGGATGGACCCTTCTGAAGAATCGAGGGAAAAGCACCGACGATGTGAATTGTGTGGGCGAGGCCACAAATTATCACCCCAGCCATGATCGCATTATACCGGCCCACGTAAACGTCGGCCCACCAGCCACCAAATATGGGAACCACATAGGTCAAGAACACAAACAGTAGTGTAAAGCCGGAGCTTGTTTGGAGCCCCATTCCCAAAGCCCCGGCAGTTGCTGAGTTCCCCGAGGTGTACCGCCAGCTCCATTGCCGCCTGCCTATACATAACTGCTCAGCGGCTAGCAAATACCATAATCAATGTATTATCACGCACCCTCCAGGAAGCGGAAATTGCACAAAGTTGGAAAAGACAGTCTAGGCTCCATAGTAGGATGCATGCTCGGCGAGCTTCACGAGACAAAGTGAGAAGGAGACAAGAGGCGGAGTCCCTGCGACTCGGCGCAAGGTCTGGCTCTCAGCCTCTGTGGGAAGAGGGTACTTGTCGATGTGAGCATTATCAATTTCAGTTCTGTGACTTTGGAACTTTTCCATCTCCCCAGCCAGTTTGAAAGTTGATTGAGCTTCGGTCATCGCTACTCCTCAAACAACAACGAAATATTTATGTGATATCAGGTGTTGTCTTGTGGGGCACGCAAGAAAGGGATACACGACCCCTTTCGGAAGCAAGGATTGAAGATGCAGGACAGTGCGTCCCACCATGGTAGTTATTGAGACTATACAGATGAAAGTATATCTCAAGGGTGGGAGATTAAAGGGAAGACAAACAAAGTGATATATTACTATATGCGCAAATCTCATATTAAATATACCTCAATAGTGAAATATCAGGAATTCGTGCTGTCCTAATTTGTCTCGTTCATTAGGTTACGCTGCATCCTCTAAACCTTCCACTTCGGTAGTATCATAGGTCCAAGGCTCACCTGCCATCACATTAGCCTCAAGACCCTTATCTGACCTGGCCATTCTGTCAAATTAAATGCGATTGGACACGTCGCCTTCATAGATAAGTTGCCATAGCAGAATTCCGATAGGAGAGGAATGTCCTCGTAATTTCTCTCTGTGGTGAGCTTGATGTTTATTTTTTCGAGATGGACACCCTTCGCCAGCAGAAGTTTTACAATCTCAAGGTGGCCAAAATGTAGAGCGAAGCCTATTGTGCTATAAACAAACGAGTCTAGTAGATCCTATCCTGATGGATACACTGCCCGGCCAAATTTATAATTCGATCGTATCGTAATGCCCGTGCATGTTTACAACAAATATCGCCTGAGTGCCAAAAATGTCCATCTCTAAAGCATCATATTTAATCAATAGTTGACAAAGATCATGGTCAATTTTGCATGCAATGTGCATTAGAGCTCCGTCAGAATTCATCCGTTCTTCTTATTTTAGAGGGAGCTCAACGACGGGTCATTGATTGATGAATATAGCATTTGCGATAGGGCTCGGCCATTCTGAATCACCTGATTTTGTTCCTGCCTCTCGAAAGCCCGGGGGGGGGGGCAATGAAGTCGTTCAGCGATACAACGGCAACGTCTACTACGGATAACGCCCATATAGCATCGCCTGTGTGGTCCAGAGGGGCGTGATTCTTGATCATTAGCTCCGCAAGTTAATTATTGCGAGAACGAATAGCTCAATGAAGAAGGGTACTTAGCTGAGCTGGTGAGCAGACTCGATCGGGCAACCCTTTTGCGATGAGACAAAGCAGATCGAGGGGCAGTTGGTGCAACCGAGTAATGGCGTGTTCTGAAATTTCAAGGGTTTAGAGACAAATATTAAAACGCGATTGAGTATTGATAAGACACAGTATCATCTGGGCAAAAGTGGAGAGTGGATGTTTAGGTGGTTTACAAAGGGAGATTAGCGGGCTCGTGAGATTCACTTAAGGTTAGTTACTACTGAACTAGTCCGCTTTAGTTGCATGGAGAAATTTTTGGGATTTATTTTTCGAATTTAAGTTACTACTACATCGTATGTTAGGCTTTTTAAGCCAGCTGCAAAAGTTCACAGGTTTTTCAATATCCTCTGAATAGCCGATAGAAAAGGAGGATTACTAGCCTGTACAGAGTATATAGCAGTCTCAATCTTCCCTGTCAAGGTGCATATCTACCTATAGAAAGAAGTTTTCCATCTTTTTACCATGTTATTTTCGCACGTTATATAGACCGCGATTGTGAATACCATTTATAATGTAACGCAGAAAATCTCGCTGCTACTCCCACACTCATCTAACGATCTGTGAATCACAATATCGCAACCTTGTCACACACATATTGAAGAGGGGAACTCTCAAGGCTGTATGCTCTCGGGCATTCGGGTCGATTTAGCAAATGTAATTTCACTTTGTATCTACCAAGAAACGTAAAGGATTCTCGGACTAACGTCCAAAGAGCGAATTCAGAGAGGTGTAGGAGAGGTGAGGTCAGTGCGTAGTGAGGACGACGTCCCCTACTACATTATGTATGTTGCAAGATTCGGGTATTCCCTCGCCTGGTACTAGATGGCCATATCGGACTCTAGTTCGTAATAGAGGAAGTATGATACAGCCAAATATAGCCAATATTTACTAGATCCGAGGGCACATTCAAATATGTGGTTATGCGTGATCGATTTGCGTTAAGACAAATGATATGGGGCCGTGCCTCGGTATCATCGCGACGTTGACAGGAACAGTTTACGTTTGCTTGATTTGTGGCTGCAATAGAATGCGGAAAATTTTCTCTTCGCATCCAGAATACACTCATGCTTAACAATCCACGCCTTGGAGGAATACCATTTCAAAAAGAAGCAGGCGTACACGTGACCTGTGTGGAAGACAAAATCCACACTTTTTGTTTGCTTCTTCCCAAAATACACAACACGGACTGTGTTCTTTTATTCAATTTACACCTGTAGCTCGACCGTCTACAAAATGGGTTCGGACAACGGAGACTCTTTTGAGCAATTTGCTATTCTCACACCTCGATTTATTATTGTTCCCACCACCACAGCAGTCTCTTTCAAATCATACCGGGCCCTTTATTCCGAGCTACATGCAAATGTGGATTTCTGTCAAATGGGTTTCGGGCATCACTTTCCAGCGAGGACATGGAGCGACGATGAAACGCGCGATTGGATGCAGACGCGTGATATCAGACGTTGTTGGCAAAAGCGCGGTTTAGGTGATTTTGCTGTGGGGTTGCGCGGACCATCCACATTCGAGTCCAACAATAACTCCACGCACGATGGTAATTTCACCATGCTCAAAGGCGATGATTATGTTCGGGTTGCAGGCGTCAATAATATCCATCTCGCTGCCTCCGAATGGGTGGGCTATGCAGGCCTCCGTGATGCCACCACAACCTCAATGCCGCCACGAGAGCCTGGTGATCCTGCGCTGCCATCATGGCTTGAAATGATTGAGCTGCGCTACGGTGTTTCGCCAAAATTCTGGGGCCAGGGAATTGTACAGGAAGCATCGCAAGCCGTTATGCAATGGTCTGTCGATGAGAGAGGGGTCAAACGGTTCATTGCCGAGACGGAAAGAGATAACAGTAGGAGTGCAAAGGTGTTGCAAAAGCTTGGTTTTACACTGAGTGATACGAACTACTGGAAAGAACCGAGTGAACTGGAATGGGAGCGTGCTGCCAAATGAATCTTGAGATAAATCGTGTGCCATGGAATTCAGATTCAGGGCTGCAACTTCGCCTATTCAGAACGCAGCCCCACCAATGTTTACTAAGTTGCCTGAGGACCTCGTTTTAGTTGAATGTATATACGCCGATAGATACCCATATCACCAACATTGTGAATATTGATTGGATCGAAAATATGACCATATCCACCTCGAATTGCGTCAGTGCCAGTCTAAATACATCTTGCAGACTATTCCCAATGAAAAATCACCATCCAGCTGGAGTCAAGCAATATTGACCCATCATTTCCTTAGCTTCAATTCCGACAAGGTGGAGTGTTTTGACATCATCGCTTACTTTTGTACACGATAAGAATACAGTCCCGGTTTAAAAGAAGCTCACATCCTATTGTTGATATTTCTCAGATAGTAAGGCCATTTTTGAGCATACTCTCCACATCGAAAACACCCAACAAGACGACTTTGTTATGGCGCCCCGGTTCCAAAGTGTTGCTGTAATCGGCGCGGGCCCATCTGGCATTTCTGCCGTCAAAGCCTTGCAAGAAGAAAATATTTTCCAGACGATTCGTCTATTCGAGCGACGAGGTCACATTGGAGGAATATGGCAATACGATGAGATCCCCGATCGGTTTCCATCCCAAGAGTCTTCCAGTCAACAAAATCACGAAATCCCAAGTCGCCTTCCGCTGCTCAAGTCTCCTTCTCCTGAAGATGTGACATCTCGAACAGGGATTTATGAGGCCCTTGACAGCAATGTCGGTGCCAAAGTTATGGCTTTCTCGCACACTCCATTTCCCGAGATAAATTCCGCGTGGTCAACCAGACACTTAGGACATTCCAACCCAACCCGGCCATTTCGGGTGGTGAGAAAATATCTAGAAGATGTGTTCCAAGACTACCTTCATCTTGCCTCGCTCAATACAACAGTCGAGAAGGTTGAAAAGCGAGGCCAAAAGTGGACCTTGGCACTTCGTCAGTCTGGGCACGGGGATGGTACCACTCCTAGGGACTATTGGTGGGAAGAGCAGTTCGATGCTGTGATTATTGCATCAGGGCATTACAGTGTGCCTTCTGTTCCTAGTATTCCAGGGCTAGATGCTGCCTTTGCGCGCTATCCGACTGTATTTGAGCATTCAAAGTCATTCCGAACAGCAGACGATTATGTGAACAAGCGTGTGGTGGTCGTTGGGGGCAGTGTCTCCTCGGCAGATCTTGTCGCAGATTTACATGCGATTGTGAAAGGCCCTCTCGAGGTATCCCAGAGAGGAAAGAACGAGGCACTGCAATCCGCATGGGATCTACCTAATGTCAACCTTAGGCCAACGATTAAAGAGATCCGAGCAACAGAGAAAGGAATAAGCGTCGTGTTCTCCGACGACAGCCTTTTGGATGGCGTGGGCAAGATCATTTTCGCCACTGGGTACAAGCTGTCCTATCCATTCCTCGTCCCGAACCCCGTGACTCCCAACAACCGGCTGTCAGGGTTTTACCAGCATATTTTCAAGATCGGGGACCCATCCTTGGCTCTCGTCGGCCAGGTCCGCGCTGCGCTCAGCTTCCGGGTTTATGAGTACCAGGCGGTTGCGGTTGCACGATATTTTGCCGGAAGAAATGCGGCGTCCTTGCCAACGCCACAAGAGCAAGATCTTTGGGAAGTCCAACGCCTTCAATATAAAGGCCACACAGCCCTGTTTCATGAAATAAAGCCTGATTTTAAGGAATATTTTGATTTCTTGACAGGATTGGCTGGTCCCCCAGCACCGGGAACGGGTGGATACACACTCCCTCCTTGGGAGGACCGATGGGCGGAACAAGGATTTGAGATTCTCCAGCTAAAGGATAAATACTGGAAGTCACTACGAAGGACGGCTAAACTGTGAAGTCAACATTGTCTATGGTCTATGGGAAAGAAATGTATATATTCTAGCTTTAAGCCGTCGAATGTCATTAGGTTGAGACTCTGTTGGACATCAAAAGATATTGAACGCGTAGATTGTTTGAGCCGACTCACTCTTCGCTCCTTCCTCTTGTATTCCCTTTCCATCTCTGTACTTACTTTCCAAGATTCGCGCATTGCAACTTATACGATACCATCTTAATTACCAGAATAACAGCTACGAGTATACACCTCAGACCACCTCATCTTACTCTTCCGGTGTTTGCACAGATACTAACACTGACTACCGTGAATCTTGTGGTGCTACCGCTTGTATAGGTTCTCTCCATGGCTGCTACTCCGGAAGGTGTTTGATCTACCTGTCAACCTCAAGGACACTGTAAGTGCTGTCCATTATAACCAATTGTTACATTTGTTCCAATAGATGATTATTTCAAGTGTAGTCTGACTATCCACACCTGCTGCACCGGTTCATCTACGAACTCAATACTGCTATACCCCATCGTTACTCCTGCATTGCACTGGTCCACAGCCTGCCTGCTGTTCGGGCTTCTGTCTCAATTTAAGCACGAACAGGGCAAAATGCAGATAGTGTAGTGTTGCTTTAAGTTTCTAACCAACCTTAAAATCCAGGATCTAGCTGGAGTTGCTACCTGGCAAACTCGGCATAATAGTCCGGTGTGTGTACTAACCTCAGTCCTCGCACTAATACCTGTGGGTCCTGCACCGCCGATGCGTGCATGGTAGTCAGCATGCCATCAGGTTCATCTGCTGATTCAAGTACGAATCTGTCGATTGTAGATCGTGTAATATTACTGTTAGTAGATTTGAACTTTAGAAGTTCTTCATTGTCCTTGTACAGCCGTATCTACTCTCGGCTGCTGCCTGAATAATCTTGGTTGTCCACCACTGTTAAATCTAAACAGTGCTCCTACATGTGTCACCTCCACCGTAAACGTAGAAGGGAGAGTGCATATATCTGATCTTCTAGTGCTTACGGAGTATGCGCTCCACCCATTTTCCTACCTTGGAACGTTGTTCAGCATTCAAAACATGGGGGTGGGAGCGGGGCGACTGCGCTATCCATATCGTTCATCTTTCCCCTTTGCGCGTAATGCGGAATGCAATACATAAAATAGGAGTTTCCTTTTATTGACAACAAGTGAAGCACACTATAAGCCCAATCCTACTCTGACTGTCCTCCTATTGGCTGATTACCTGTGGTCTCTTGTTAGGCGCGGACCCATTTGCCCCATAAGGCTAATGCCACAATCATTGGCCAATCACATCTCAGGTACGTGTCATGACTGGCCGATCACGAAAATGGTTGGTTTTCCTAAAGTCACTCAATATCGTAGAGTTTATATAAATATCAAATCTAGACATCTCTCTACTACCCCCATCAGTCATGCTCGGATTTTTGCCTTACGGCCTACTGGCCATTGCCGGTTTCGCAACAGCACGCGATCCCATAGTCTACTTCATTCGACACGGAGAGAAACCTGAGGATGGAGGAAATGGGTTGAATGCGAATGGCCTCGAACGTGCCCAATGCATTCGCGAAGTTTTCGGGAAGAATTCAGAGTACAAGATCACTCATATCATGGCGCAAACACCCAAGAGCGGTATGATTATACCTAGTCGGCTTCCGCAGTATTCAGACTAGGGGGCTAACGTGAACGGTACAGATGGCCGACGTGCCCGTCCCCGCGACACCGTCAAGCCGCTGGCTGATGATCTAGGTCTCGATGTTGATATCTCCTGCGATCGGGATGATCCGGATTGTGTCAAGAAGGTCATTGATTCATACGATGGAAAGGGCGAGGCCAATATTCTGATTTGCTGGGAGCATGATACAATCACCGATATTCTGGAGACACTAGGAGTCGATGATGCACCACATTATCCAGATGATAGGTCAGTGTTTCACCCTCGTGTCGTTGTTTTCGATCGACTTCTCTAACATTCATATAGTTTCGACCTCATTTGGACTGTCCCATCCCCTTACGATGAAATCACTGATGAGAGCAGCGAGCAATGCCCTGGGTTGGATTCTGTGCTTAAATGCTGAGATATAGTCCATAGCAGTGTTCGATGCTTTTAAACTGGTGCTCAACTTAGTACTTTTGTTACCCAGTTTATTTTTACAAGTTATACTCAACCAGGACATAGTATTGAGAATCAAGTGTGATTATGAATACATTTTCGATTAATTGTCAATTTTCACCTTTAATATTCGTTAAACAATGGATAGGTATTGCGTAATGAACAATTAGTAGAAATTATAAATAACCTCATCGTCTTCCTTTTTAATCTCGGTGTTGCCTAGGTATTCTAAGGTTTATATGAGCCATGTCTACCAACCCGGGGCTATCCATGGATAATTCTGACAGACGGGCCCCAGAATATTACAGTTTACCCTATGTTTGTGAGTAATGAAGCTTCCTCGAGGTCCTTAGGTCTCCTATTTTGCTATTCCTATAGGGCTCACTATCAGAATCAAATTATTCAGTCGAGGGTCAGGATGTTTATTCGAAAGGATGGGTAGTTGACTCTGCCTTCTTAGCTTCCACGCTCAATAAAAAGGTCTCATCCGGAGCAAACATGCCCCAGTGTCCATTCTTCGCACGAGTTATTGATGGCTAGTGGGACAGACCAGATAGCATAGGATCGCACACAAGGACAACGCAGTCGGTAATCAGAAAGACACAATACGTATATCAAGGGAAAGACAGGTAGAACAAACAAGTGGAAGAAATGAGTTCTCACACCGCTACCCTACCATCTCCACAAGAGGTCCTTTTCAAACATTCAAGTTACTTGAGCTTAATTCTACCTACACACCCTAAAGGCTCGTTTTTCACCCACTGTCAAATTAGTCTCATCTGCCGACGACTGGTTTTATTGAAAGTTGTGGACTCGATGAATTGGAAAACGGATATCAATCATGGCAAATCAATACCCAGAAATAACTGGACTGCTTTCATAGACTACGCCATTAATCTCAGAAGTCTTCAAATCCCGGAGCCCCTATGTTCTCAGGCATGCCATAGTCGGCAATAAGACCAGCGGAGATATCATCGGCTGTGCCTCATAATTATGGAGTTGATTTCTGGTAGCACTGCGATGGATGCTTTTGGAGGTTGGAAAGCTCATAATGGTGAATACCACCTAGATATAAGGGCGCTTTCACCTGTAGCATGGTAAGGATACATGTAAGTGTACTGAATCTTCGCCATCCTAGAATGTTAGAATGTCGACTGATTAACAGGTTGCCATGTCCAATATTCGATTTCCCAAGATTGGTCTCATCACAAAAAGCGCTAATAGTTCTTACGATATCGACGCAATCCCTGGGATCGGAGGCCTTTTGAAACCGCAGCGGAGTATTCCAAGGCATGGAGCAAGGCAGCCTAAGTCCCTTCTCGAGAAACCGACATTAGATCCTGGGTGCCGTCTAATTTGCAGGACGAGATCATCGCGTCTATTAGAGATCTCCCTGGTTTCCAACATAGCAATGTCATTGATTGGGACAATTCTGGACCGGTCCCGTGGGAGGTTGTTGAGTTTCATATTTTCTTAAATACTGTGCCTCCGCCAATGGATCTGCCAGCGAACTACGACGCCAACGGAAACCTCATCGACGAGGAAACACTGGAGGTATGGGGAAAAAAAGGGATGACTATGTGCAAGGTGTTTCAGATCACGAGAAAGAAACTGGATGTGATGGAAACTTGTCTGGGATTTTATCCTCGCGACATGACCAGATATCGTGGCTGCCCTCATGCTCTATGATGAACCTGGGAAAATAGGGAATTATTCCAAAATCTTGGATAAAAGCTAGTCCCGCACGTTGCATGGTAGGTTCTACCAATTTAATGGAGTGTGAAACGTCGGTCTAGTATATCGGCATATGAAACTGCTTCGTCCCCCTTTGTAGTTATTGGGATCGCAATATGGATTTTTATTTTGGGAGCGGGGAGGAGTACAAAGTGAGAGAATCAAAAACTAGAAAACAAACCGTTAATGGGAAGGATGTGTCGCATATTCAGTTGAAACTGGATTTACAAGGGTTTGAGCATTATGGAGACTAGAGACTAACTACAGTAATTCCATCTTAGTCTACATAATTTACAATTTGCACAAAATAAAAGCAATAGAAATTTGTATTTCGTATGATTAGGAGGATGTGGGTGTCATAGACAGCCCAGCACCCTAGGAAAAATCCAAAGCAACTCATCCAATTGGCAAAGTACCAGTACTAGGTCTAGTTGAAGGTACACACGGAGATGCTATACCAGGCAGGTCCTGGAGAGGGTGCCTATTCAACCTGCGAAACGGCAGTCTCCTTCTCAGTGGGCTTGTGATCATCGGCTCTTCCTTCCTCTGCGCGAAGGTCTGCCGCCTTGTCGGACTGGATAGCTCCTTGCTCCAGCTTGCGAACATGGTGGTACTGCACAGTGGTCTTCCAGGGCACGAGACCAGGGGTTGTAAACATGGTTTCGACCTCCTCGAGTGTTTTTCCAGCTGTTTCAGGGAATGCAAAGAAGACGTGGACAGTCATTGCAAAGCAGAAGACTCCAAAGACCACGTAGACCCTCCATTGGATGTTCTCAAAAGCGGGAGGGACAAAGTAGGACAAGGCAAAGTTGAAGATCCAGTTCGACGAGGTTGAAAGCGCGACAGCCTTTCCGCGCAGGCGGAGGGGGTACAGCTCAGGGGGATAGATCCAGCTGACAGGACCCCAAGTTGGTGCGTAACTGGCAACGAAAAGATAAGTGCAAGCGATGACTCCCTTGGCAGCCTTGGGGACGTCGTTCATGTCCCATGACTGTTCGGGGGTATGGTCGACACCACCCGGGGGAGCTGGCTTTCCGTAGGATGCCATGATACCAGCGTTGGCAAACATGAAGATCATCATGAGGGTAGAACCGACCAAAAGTGGAGTGCGACGGCCCCAACGATCAATGAAGAGCAAGGCGAGAATGGTCATCACGACGTTGATGACGTACTGAATCGAGGATGCGACAAGGTTCGAGTTTCCAGTGAGACCGGCCATACCGAAGACATAGGTAATGTAAAGCATCATGACGTTCATACCGGTGAGCTGGGACCAGATCTGAGTGAACATACCGAGGTGAGTTCGGTAGAGCATCTTGCCCTTGAAAAGGTCGAGGTATGAGGCATCATTATTGTGGCGTTCGAATTCGACCATGTCACGGATCTCTTGTAACTCAGTCTGCACAAAGGGGGCATTGCGATCACCCTTGGCATGGACCGAAGCCAAAACCTCGAGAGCGTCCTCCCAGCGACCTTTCTTGGCCAGCCAACGTGGACTCTCAGGCAACAAGAAGACTAAGCCGAAGAGCAGGGCGGCAGGGACCATCTGCAATCCCCAAGGGGTACGCCACGCAGCGGTACCTTCAAGGAAGCTGCAACCGTACGAGACGTAGAACATGATCAAGATACCCCATGTGATAGCCCACTGTTGTGCTCCCACCACCTGGCCACGCTTACTGGGCTGGGCCAACTCGGCGACATAGACGGGGACTTGGGCACTGAGGATACCGACGGAAACACCGTTGATGAAGCGGCCGACGACAAGTTGGGCGATTCCGAAAGATGAACACACGATGGCGCTACCAATGCACCAGATGACTGAGCCAGACTGTATGGCCCCGCGGCGACCCAGGTAGTCAGTAACGAAGCCAGAAGCTAGAGCACCAACCCAAGAGCCACCAGGCATGGCAGCCGAGATACCACCCTGGTTGGCAGAGGTAGGCCCACCGCATTTACCTTCCTCATTTATTCCATGTTGATTGAAGAAACATTTGTATTGCTGTGTGCCAAGACTGCGAGTAGTAGTCAGTTATCAGCTCTCACTCTGCTCTCATCAAGTGATCAGAAGGCT
Source organism: Penicillium robsamsonii (assembly GCF_028829455.1). Taxonomy (NCBI): domain Eukaryota; kingdom Fungi; phylum Ascomycota; class Eurotiomycetes; order Eurotiales; family Aspergillaceae; genus Penicillium; species Penicillium robsamsonii. The sequence continues at coordinate 6,172,878 of NW_026643221.1, forward strand.
TACATGGCAGACATAGAAGCAATATCAAAACCAAAGAGTGCACCGCCGATGACGGCCACCGTGGTGATAACATAGATGTTGGTGATCTTGTACCCCATGTTGAAGTTCCGCAAGGGAGTCAAGTCAGATCATAGATGGGAGGAGAAAGAGGAAAAAGGAAAAGGGGGAGCAAGGAGGTATTTTAAACATGAGCTGAAAGAAGTAAAACAACAAAACAGTAAAACGTCCCAAACAGGAAAGGGGCGAACCCAAAAACAGAAAACCTGGAGTTGTGGAGATGCGGGGGAAAGGACATATGGCTTCCCCGGGATACTTGCATTACTACAGATGGACGTAACACCCAAATACTATAGCACACCCCAAAGAGACCAGGTTTTCTACTTCAATATGCCCCCGTCAAAGGAAAGCAACCACGCCGTCATCGACTCATCGACTCAGTAAGTAACCAAATCACCAATCACCAGCTACATATCAAATTAGTTTGTGGTCGGATGTCGGTCAGCCCCCTAGTGTATGTAACTTCATGTGCCGCCTCAAGCCACATGGTATCATCGCATGTCGGACATTTGCCTATTTTGTTCAGTCTTGGGGGAACATCCATAGATGGGGCCGTCTCTTGGTGTCCCCTCCTTTGTCGAGAGACGAGGGAAAGAAGTGAAACACGAAACAGAGTTTCCACCATAGAGGACCAAGCATCCAAACGAGTGCCGACATCCGCTCTGTGTTGACATCGAAGTTGCGATCTTGGCTGACGCTAGGCTTAACTCAGCGCGTCATGGCAAGACGGGTGGCATAAGTTCTCCTTGGCAACACGCCTCCCCTGTTATGATTTGCCAATACGACACACGCATCACCCAACGACCTCGGAGCTTGTTTGTCTGAAAAAAAAAAAAAAAAAAAAACAACAACAACACTCGTATCTGTGGTACGACCCGACTGGGATGCTAGGTTTGCACGACACCCTGGAAGCGAATTTGAATATTAACTGACTGGCGTACAACCCAGGGGCTATTTCTACCCAGGGGCTCTCCCGAGGTGAACCAGACCAAAATCCCAGACCCCAGAGCTAGTCTCTTGGCACACCTATAAAGCGCCACATTACGGTTGGGGCTGGGATAGTTAGTGCACACCCTGTAAAGGCGTAAATTAAGGCGGTAATCGGGTGACCATAGCTTCACTTACCAGGTTTAATCACACCACATGACTTTCGCTCTCGGGGTAAAAGCGCGAAATCAAAGGGTTCGCTCACCTCCATTGCTGACCACCAAGATTCGGTTGGTTAGGACTTGAGTACTTCATTCTATGTCGGCTATTAATGATCCGGGAAGAGCCCTTCGGGGAGCTATAATGGGAACAACGCATCACCTTTCCCCGCCCCTCCCAGGTGACACGCCACGCATTCCCGGTATCCCTGTCTAAAAGCATGGCACACGCAGTTCCGCTATGTTGTAGATAGTCGAAAACCTCGAACGAAATTAACGGCTTAATATGTAAGCTTTTGACTATCGTATCCTACTCCTGAAACTAGCTTACTGGCCGCTACTAAAATGTAATGCGTCATATTTGCAACTTCCAGCGTTAGTCCGTTGAGAATCCCTGCAGTCCACATTGACCAGTCCAGCCGAAGAATATGTGATTAAGCCCTGTTCAATGTACCCCTGAATTTGCCAGCTTCTCACTTGTATCGTACATCTTGGGTCCATGCCCATAATATTTTTCACAAACTGATTGATGATTGCGGCCAGCAGTGGCCATACCCGAAATCGCTTAGCGGATGTATATTACACAATATAACCAAATGTAGCTCACTATACAATGGTGCGCTAAGGGTTTTATGGCAACGTTATAGGAGGCCTTCACGAACCCGCACAGACTATAAATGGCCCCAACTCCGAGAGCATTTACATAATAAGGTATGCGAACGAGTATCATAAAGGGGCTTCATCTAGTGAAATATCCAGCAATATCTTCAATTAACATCGTTATACATCTCTCTCACACAGCTTCTCTCTATGTAAATCTACGTCTCTTATCTATCTCTAGGCTGCATCATCCCCACCCTCTATGTAGTGTGATCAGTGGACTAATTTCGTAAAGCCAAACCCACCGTTTTCGATCCATTTTGAATAATAACTTTCCATCAACTGATTCAATTTCTGGTTCTCATAGCCGGCATATACCCGTATACCGATCATAGTTTCCTAAATGATTGGTTACAACAATAGTTGGCCGCTTATGCGGCCTTGTGATGTCTTTTTCCTCCTATCTCAGTTTTATAGGTAGGTAGATGATAGAAAGAACAGGGTAAGAGACTTGATTTGTGAAAATGATATATAACCTGGGACAGTATCGAGAAAACCCATCACCTGATTGGATGGCGTTTGATGTAACCTTCCAAGCAATCCAACAGTTGCTTATTCCATGGTCGTGCAGATCCCAAGAAATACAAGTCGCCCATTTTGGGGTGAAATACGACTTCCAACAATGCCGTTGTCCCAATATCGGGTTATTATTGTAACATTTCTACATAGGCTGCTAGGGTTGCAGTGGCCGCTAACCGCGTGCACCGTTCCCGCAGAATACCTGCGCATGTGCATCTGGTTAAGGCTTCGAGGTAAATATATCAGGCGCACGTGGGAAGGCTTGAGTCTACCCGAATACATGCTAGGAACGCAATTTTTTATACATTCTCTAAGAAGGAAAGTATGTATCTATAATATTTTCCCTAATGGGCAAGGTTATGTTGCCAAGGGGATTGATGCATGGTCTCTTTCCTCCGCTTAGGCGCAACATTGAATTATTCAATCAAACCGAAATACTTGTCTTTCTGGTTCTCTGCCTAATCCCGTCGCTAACACATAAACAAACCAAAAAACGCGTTGAGTGGACATGAATCTGATTTCACAAGTGACCCCTTGGGGACAACATCGGGAAGTCTGCCGCTCGTGGCGTTGGGGGTCAAAATGTGGGGTGCTACATCCCGCGAATTCTTTTCTTCATTTCCCCCTACCATCCCTCTCTCCGTGAATTTGACATAATGGGCACAGCGACCGATTTGTCGTCTTCTGTTTCTGACCGAACTGATGCACTCGATGCGTTGCCACCACCTTACACAGAGCGCGACCCGCAGACTGCGGCTGAAGCCCCTAAATATGAAACACCGTCGTATACTGAATCTAGCAGTACATCTGCAACAACCAAATTTCCACCCTTCTTGAACGGATACTTTCAATGGAAACTTACGAGCACATTCCACCTTGGGCCGACAGCGGAAGAAAAGTTGTTCGCGGCGTCAACCCCGGCGACTATTTTGAATAACAAACCCTCGTTCGTATTACACGATGGTCCAACTAATAAGCACCCGGTAATGGCAACGGCACGCGGCGACAAGTGGGGCAGGAGCAGGCCCATCGCAATCACACTCCCACCTCGTCCGGGATCTCAACATAAACACGACATCGTGGAACAAGTCGTTCCCGGTGGGTCGCTGAAGCATATATCACCTAGCTACGCGTTCGAAATATGCGTGGGTCCGAAGGGAACAACCCCCGAGAAATTCGAGTGGCGTAAGAGCCAGGGCAATGAAATCAAAGAACTTGCTGGTCTTTCCTATGGATGGAAATTGGTGCGGTTAACACCACCGGTGAATCGCAGTGTAGGTGGGAGCAGAAAGGAGCGCGATCACGGTCATACAAGTGATGGGTTGGAGGTTGTCGCTATCATCGCACACAACGCTTCTTGGAGTATGACCAAAGGGTTTCGATTCGCCTTCTTGGGCTCTGGCTTAACTGGTACCATGGGAGAAAACTGGGAGATTGTGGTGGTTACTTCCGCTGTCCAAATGTGGCTCATAGACATCCAAGGCTCATCTGCTACAACCGCTGCGGCAAGTGCTGCAACAGTTTAGATGATGTCGTCTCGACGGCGCGGCTCTAGCTTACCGCAATGCCCCCACCTATCGCCAACCCCCAACTGTAGTCAAAGACAACAGTGGGCGACTGCCTAAGTGCCTAAGGCCTGCTCATCCCCCATTTGTTGTCAGGAGCTGCTTCCTTGGTATTCTCTTCTCTCTTCAATACAGAAGAGCCTGTCGAGGTTGATACCACCCAAAGGGCCTCCGGAAATGTACGGGGCCTCAGTGTACCAGGACGAGAGAACGCTGAGTGGAAGAAAGACTATGCTGAGTGGAAAGAAATACTACGCTCAATGGAAGGAGTACGCTGAGTGGGAAAAAATGGTACGTCGAGTGGAAGGGAGAGTATGCTGAATGGATGAGAGATCACGGTACGATGGAAGGTGACTGGAAGAAAGAGCTTGCTAGAAATGAAGCTGAGTTGGAGACAAGTCTCGCTCCAGTGCATACGAAGTTTGGATGTCATTAAAACCAGCCCACACCGATTCATCAGTCCACACTCAATGACTGGGTTGGCCGACAAGACCTATGGGATTCGGCAGTTTATGGTTGTGATGTCCGGAAGGACATCATAACCATCACAGCTTTTGCTCATCAAACTACAAATCTAACGGCTCGATGGGAAGAGGGTTTGGGAACTACGGGATCAGTTATACAAAATGTCACAACGACCTGGTCGACACACAGCACATCACCCCCGATATCATTCCTTTCTTATATTCTCGCGCCCACAATTCCACTCCACTTCGTATTTCAAAATTGGAGGATTCTTTTACTTCACTACGATACGTTTATTAGGAAGTGCGTAGCCGACACAGCTACACGCATATCGTCAGACGTTAAAACAAGAATTGAACTACTCTTTTTGATATTGCTGAGTTAGTAGGCCGATCTCCTGTTCTTGCGGCTACTTGTAATGTCTGATGAGTTGATGACCGATAACTGTTCTTGCTGTGATCACAGTCAAGAGATTTAAGTTTTCTCGCACATATAGATACCCGGGATCCTGTCTGATATAGTGTACGTCTGGTGTTAATTAGTGGTTTTCAGCCATCCATTTACTTTCGCGGTGTTAGCCGTGCCTTTACTCCATACCCACCGCCAAATCAACGCTTGCGTCATCGTTGTTGTTTCCTTCCACTTTAACAGGAATGGAAGGGTGGTAGACTAGCACACCTCTGCATTGTCTGCATTTAATCACACAGGAGAATTCACGACGCAAAACCTGAAGCACGTGACTAGGTAGGAATGTCATTGAAGAAGCTGGCGGCATGCGCGGGAGCGGATATTAAGATTAAAATCTCCGAAGGGGTGGCGATCTATTAATCAACAAAGCTATTGTACACCGAACATCACATCTTGATAGTAATTGCATGTGAACTTTGTCGCTAACGTGGTCTAGTCCGAAAGAGTCATGTCTTAGTGTCTTAGGACGATCTCTGGCTCCCTCGCTCCACCACCACCTCCCGCAAGCCCACTTAGGTTAATCCACCTCATCATCGTCAGATTTTGTATTGTTATACTACTCAATATGCATTTAATATCTTCCGTGTTACTGTTCTCCATGGCCCTCTGTCGGTTTGAAGCGATGTGAAGCGATGTGGAGGAGATCAGCCTCGCAATGACTCCACAACACCCGAACATCATCTTCAGAACGGAGTATCGTCGCAATTACTGCACTTCATGCACCTAAGTGGCTCTTCGACTGTCAATCTCTGCACCTCAGACCCAAAAGCTGCCCTCCCATCCATGCGACGTTCGGGACATGCCGCATTAAGCTCAATATGATCATTTCCGTCGTACCTGCCATATGTGATTTATGGATAGAGCCGGAATTAGAATCCACAAATGCGGCAAACCTTCCGACAAACGCAATTGTCTCTTCGGTTTATGTCGAATTTTTCTTCAAAGTGGAAACGAACAATTTACAACCTCTCACATCTCCGATTACAGATCCACAGGGCCTCATGGAGACCTGGCATTGGCCGGTTCGGACCCAAGTTTGATCTTCCAGAACTCCGGTGGCCAACTCTACGATGGAAAATTGATCTTAAATACGGAGGGCTCCATATTTGTTCATTGCTTTTGTCTGGAACTGATTTTGTGGTTCTCTCCTTCACTATCTCCCCGCAATTTTCATCCATTGTACTTGTTTGCCTTAATTTGTTGAAGTTATTCGAAAGTGCCATCATGAAGCTGGTGGTACCCAATGACGTACTTCTCTTGATAGGAGAGCAGGTGGAACATAACGCAGATCGCTGGAACCTCATTTTTGTCTCTCATCACTTCCACGATCTTTTCCTCCCGCTGGTATACCGAAAGGTGTCTATCCACCATTGGCAAGACGCCAATTCGTTCCTGCATGCCATATTGAAACGACCTGCGCTGGCGCGGGCCGTTCATGAACTAGACCTAACAAAATGGCAAGCAAGAAGCGTATCGGACGACGAGTGCAGCAAAATTCAGACATCGGCATCGTTGAGGGCATGGCTGGGAGATATTTCATGCTCAACGCGCGAAAGTGATCAATGGGCCCAAGGTCTCGGACAAGGCCTTGCTGACGCCTGGGTTGCGCTCATTCTCCCACTGTTGAGTCAGCTCAGGAAGCTTGCACTGGTCTATACGACAAACTCTCCCCATTTGGACCGGATTATGCAAAGAGCCGTGGATTGCGAAAAGCCATATTCCGTCCAAACAGCCTTCCGGCACCTACGCAAGGTCTCATTGCATCATCGGGAATATCTTGATCGCAGCGAGCACCTAGACAATGCGGGCGGCGAGACTCAATTATCATCGACACTCCTCCTGTCATTTTTCCAACTCCCATCTGTTCGTGCAATTACAGCCAACTCTGTAGTGGATCCTAGCTCCACTACTTTATCTTCTGAGGAACTGACGGATGATGAGAAGCCCCGCTTTGGTTTCTCTTCAATCACCGATATTGATCTGCGTGCAAGTAGCGGGAACCATGGCATGAAAACGTTGGTCAGTTCATGCGCAGAACTGAAGTCATTTAAATACCAGCACTCCGACTCGCACGTTCTTTCTAATGGCTACCAACCATCCGCCTTCTATCGCTCTCTGACCCACAGCAAAAAGAGCCTGCAAACACTGTGGCTAGACCACTACGGCAGCCACCACCCGTTCACCGCTGCCGGGTTGAATCAAAACCACGACGAATGGTTCGGCTCCCTGGTTGATTTCACTGCCTTGCAAGAAGTGCGTGTGAGGCTGCCGAATCTTTTAGATATTCGATACCAGAACGAACCAACCACGCCTCTGATAGAATGTCTCCCATCCTCGCTTGAGACTCTTTACATCGAAGGATGCGAGGAGCGATATCTCGGAATGCTGGTTTCGCAATTACAGACCGTGATTAAAAGTCGCCAGACTCGTTTCCCTGGACTTGTGCGTGTCGATATCGAGGGCGCATTCCACAACGTCCCCTCAGATGACGATGATCAGGTTGCCAACTCCGGACCTGAAGTACTTGAAGCTGTGATCAAGGACAAAGTATATCAGGCTGCGGAGCCTTTGCATATAGACTGTGTCAATGCTGGGTTAGAGTTGCATCTTCACGACCGTGATCTGTTGCTTACTTGATTCTGTCCCCATTCGGTAGCAGCCTTCGGGCTTGCACTTCTCAGCATTTGTTTCGACGATACCACCTGAATGCTTTGCATGCCATAGACGTGAGATAGATTTGCCTTTCGTTTTTCACGATTATTTAGGCGCAAGACTTGGAATTTCAATTTCAATTAGATGATTAGATGATTAAACAAACCTCCCATTCTTAATTCTCAATTTAAGTGCTGGATAGGTATAATTCCAACGGTCGAGTCATTTTTAACATGATACACCGACACAGGCTATAATGATCGAAGATGTCTCTTGTGTCTTTCCGCAGGAGTACCAGAATGTTACAAAGAAACATGCTTCTAAATATCGTTTGCAATTGAATTCGGAGTGCTCATAGGGTATTCTATAGTGCGTATTTAAAGGGAAGCAAGAACAGCATCGGCGCCAGATTTCTGTAGACAAATTGACTTGTTAGCCACTAAAAAAGACCAGAAACGGATAACAAAATTCCATACCTTGACAGCACCCCTTTCAGTTTCGATATCGGCATAGCGGACCTTACCGTGATCGATAACGATCGCATACCGAGCTGTACGGCCCGAGGCCGCATCAGCCCAACCAATGCTCTTGGAAAATTTGGCATCGGGGTCCGAGAGGAAAAGCTGTTCACCAAAATCAACACCGGTCGCGCGTAACGTGGAAAGTGGGGTTATGCTCACGATATCATCCCCGCGAACCTTGTTCGCCTTACCCCAGGCACTCATGACGAAGGGATCATTGAAAGCAATGACCGCGACAATGTCGACTCCCTTCTCACGGAGCTTGGGCAGGTTTTGGATATATCCGGGAACGTGGTTGACAGAACAGGTCGGGGTGAAGGCACCTGGTTCACACGCATGTTAGCATTCGGACTCCAGTTGGGGGTAACGTCGACTTACCGGGAACCGAGAACAAGACAACCTTCTTGTTGGCCCACTCCTGCGAGGCATTGTAGTTGATGGGGATGCCGCAGGAGGTAATTTCGTCACTTTCTTCACTCCAAGGAATGTACCTGGGGGGATCAGCGCGTCATTCTTTGCGGGGGTTGGGGATTTACACACTTGAAGACAACGTCGCTAGGGAACGAGTCACCGGACTTGAGGGTAGTCATATTGAGATGAATATGGATATTGGAGAAGAGAGATATGAACGAGAAGTTGAATTGGAAAATAGCGGGGTGACGACGTTTGTTATGTCTCGACGTGAACGCTGATTAATATGAGGTGATCGGGCGGGGCCGACCTCGGCACCCAGGGTCTTCCCTCCTCTCCCTTTCTTCCTTTTTTTTTTTGGCTACCTAGGCCAGTTTTACTAATAGCTAGGAGTTCTAGCGACAAAGGCCACAGCTCAAATGATAGAACAGTTGATATCGAGCTATGACTGGGAAAGTCAGGTTCCCAAACTCCCAGCCGGTGATCCGGTGTGGGGTCCCCGCCTACGGCAGAGTTACATAGCTCCAGAATGGCGAAGTATGGTATTGGTGCTTCAAATCTTCAAATCATCAAGATGAAAGAGGCAAGATGAGATTCCAACTGGGCACATATAAACTTGCCTTCACATCCCGTTTCTAAGTTGATCATCCCGGATCCGGTCAATTCAAATATCCCCCGGAATCCCAGCTAAGCATCAGGCGGGGATCAGGGTAGCTCAACACTATTCTACTTGCCAGTTCACAATTTAGATTCTCCATTATGATGAAACTCATGGAATTCATCATTGGTTGGATTTTGAGTGTGGAACGTAACTACTCCAGATTCTTCGCCCGCAACTAGATCCCAGAATGTATAAAGCAGAATTGCACACGCATTTCTAGGTGTAAATATACTTCGTCACTTTATTATTTGAGTGGACTCGTTTGATCGATATAGAAGTATTGCCTACACTGTATACCATGTTCGAAGAATCAATCCAGGGCGAAAGACTTCGCCATCTTGCCCGGCTGAGTTGCTCTTTAGTGTGTCAATCCACGTATCCGACTGGGCCCAATGAGAATTACTCCTAATTAAGATGCGCATGGCCTTTCTCATCGAAGGTTAACAAGCTGGAATCCTTGGTGGAGTGCAAGATACCAAACCATACCGTGATGCACTCGGGGTAAACTGCATCTAACCACTATTGTATGTTCTCCACTGACCTTTGGGTAGAATCCAAAAGGAACGGAGATAATACCAATGATTGCATCTTCCTACACACTCGCCGCCACCGTAATGTCTATCGTAGTGGTTGTTGTGGGAATGCCTCTGGGCCGTCGAAATTCAATCCTGCTCGGCGCGGTGTTGATATTCTTCGGTGGTATCATTCAGGCGGCGTCATACTCGGTAGCTCAGATTATCGTTGCTCGGGTCATTTGTGTGAGTCTGTGCTCTTTCGTCGTTGTTCCCGAATTAAAAATTAACATATCCCTACCAACAGGGTTTCGGTATCGCTGTAAGAAAAGTGCATCCTTTGAGACTATTCCATGTCTGATATCTACTGCAGCTTATCACTTGCAATGTCCCTATGTATATGGTATGCCTAATTCCCCCCCCCCCCCTATTGAAACTTAACCTGATTTGATAAAATATCTAGTCTGAGATGAGTATCCATGCCAATGAGCGCGGCCCTGAAGTAGCGATCAACTGCTCTTCGCTCCTCGCAGGTGTCGCTTTATCTTACTGGGTGAATTTTGGATTCACTCGAATGTCAAATCAGCTATCCTGGGTAAGGATATCAAGTGCTCGTTATAACAAAATGTGAACTAATCATTAAACTTCCATAGCGATTGCCTATTGCCATCCAATCCATCTTCGCTTTCCTCTCCGCATCTGGCATGTTCTTCTGTCCTGACACACCAAGATGGTATAATGCGAAAGGGCGAAATGCTGAAGGCGATATCACATTGGCAAGACTATACAATGTCTATCACACTGGCACTAGCACTCAACCCGAGAACGCTGCAATGGAGCTTGTCAAAGCTGAAATCATGCAGAACATCCAGGTTGAAGCGGAACAAGAGAACCGCCTCAGCTGGCTAAGCCTTGTTTGGGATAACACCCCACTCCGTGTTGGTCGTCGGATACGAATTTCGTTTATCATCCTGTCCATTCAGCAGATGATGGGAATCAATATCATGGTTTACTATATGCCCCTCATATTTTCAAAGGTCGGCCTTTCAAGCTTCGTGTCATCGCTCATTTCTGCAGCGGCATTGACAGTGCAATTCACTGGCTCACTGTTCACTATTCCTACAATTGAGAGGATTGGCCGGCGTCGAATAATGCTTGTTTCCGCTGCCATTCAAACCTGCTGTATGTTCGCTTTTGTGGTTCTGAATGGTCTGCCTAGTAAGACGGAGAAGACCCAATGGGCAGCCGCTGTTATGATGTTCCCATATCTGTTCATGTACGGCTGGGGTTGGGTTACTTGTCCATGGTGAGTATTCCAATCTGTCAACTTTGCACTGAACAAAGCTAACACCTTTCTAGGTTATATGGACCCGAGGTATGATTCTTTGCTGTGCTCAGCACACCTAATCTAACTTAATATTTCTAGATTGCTCCACTCAAGTATCGCCACATCGGAGCCGCAGTTGGTCTGTTCGGTGAATGGCTGTTCAGTTTTGTGACCGTGATTGCGGGCGGAATCGGACTTGAGACATCAGGCTGGACGATATGGATCTGGCCACTTGTTTTCAACGTGCTGGGTTTTATCTTCGTCTATTTCATGTGTCCTGATGTAAGCTATCTACCTTCACATTCCCGGAGAGAGTGATTTGGCTAACTCAATCTCACTTAGTCGACCGGGAGAACCCTAGATGAAATCGACGCTTTATTTGTAAAGGACATCAACTTAACAGACAGGCTATCTGACGAGAAGCTATCGATGCACCAAATCGAGAACACCGCTTGAGTCATCAAGCAACGCACCCGGAAGCTTGGAAAGAAGCCCCGGAGTGCATACACTCGACATAGGCGATATCATTAGACTATAAAAAAAGGTAGTTTGACAAATTGACCCGTCGCTCTACCATATCACAGATAGATTGAACAACGACAGCTACCAGAATATGTTACCGCCCCACGGCTCCATACCAGCATAACCCTAAAACAGCGCCCATTACAATAGCCACGGGTGGAGGCACATTGAACCATGCGCTCCCTGAATATGTTACCGCCGCAACAACAACCCACCATGGTTCCTTGCCCAGACTCTGTCCGTCGCTTTTTTCAGGAGTCAGGTATCCAATCTCCCACAATCGGTATACAGCCGTAAATACTAGCCCAACAGCAGTAGCATTCACACCTCTGAGAAAGTCAATCACGTACTTCTTCTTTCGCAATACACGCCAGAAGCTTTGAATTGCAACGGCCAGCGTGATTCCAGGAAAGAAGATTCCTAAACCGCCGAGAAATGCACCGAGAATGGTCGGGTAGCCCGAGCCCTGCAGTGCTAGTGCCCCCAAGAAGACAGCGAAGTTGAAGTTGGGACCGGGGAAAGCTTGGATAATGGCAAGACCGATCAGGAAGTCTCTACTAGAGACCCACCCAGGATCGACAACATAGGAGCGTAAAAGGGGAATGACAACAGGACCTCCACCAAATATAACAGTGCCAGCGAGGTACATGTTGGCAAAGAGGTCGAGGACTAGTGGGGGTTCAGCGAGCTGGCTTCGGGCAACAAGAATCCCGATGAAGGAGCCTAGCTATATTAGAGTTGGCTTTCAGAAAGTTTGTCAGGTGGGGGGGCACACCAAAAAAGAGAACCAGGATCAAAGCTCCGACCCGAATCCGAATAACGTGCTGTTGTGAAGGATCCTCGGCGGACTGCGTTGGCCCTGTGGTATTGACTGTATGCTGTGGCAGTCCTTCAATTCTAGGATCCGTCTTCCTCGATCCCGTCGTCTCACTCATTTGCGCTGTATTCTCTTCCAGGGTTATATAGTCCGTGTCTGCGGTATCCCCATTTGTCACATTCAACTCCTGCGGAACACTATGTCTGTTCCTCCAAGCGATCTTTGCCCTCAAAACTCGTTGATATAGCCATCCATCCCAGATGCTCGTGAGTAAACCACCGATAATCATCATGACGGGAAAATACCAAAGTGCATTATAACAAAGGCCAGCACATGCGCCAAATATCACAAGAATCCGGGATAGTTTATCGCGAATGGCTTTTTCGGCCAACTGCACGGCCGCAAGTGCAACAATACCTACTGTGGAGGCGTTTAGGCCGGAAAGTAGGGAGTAAACGGGCTTGGGAAGGGTTTCACTCATGTTCTGCACACCAAGTGAAAGGGCATACATGCCAATTGCGCCAGGAAGACTGACACCGTTAGTTAAAGATAAACAGATAGCGGGCTGTATAGCATAAAGGTATAGATCACCTCCAAAGAAAAAACGCAAGCATGGCAGGAATAAATCCTGCATGAAATAGGGTTAGGCAGAATACCAACTTCGTGCTAGCAGGACCTGGAAGACCCTGGCAAATAGCAAAGAGTTCCTGGTACTGTGAGATTTGTTAGCTACCCATATGACATTGACACCCGCCTGCTTCAGGATAAGAGGAAGCATACAGTCTGCTCATCTACCCATTTTTCCTTGCCGCCCTGTCCTTCCACGAACCTGGCATGTAGAATCTGGAAGTGTACTGGTGGTCCTCCGAAGGCTGTAAAACCTAGATCCCATGTACGCAAAAAGACATCTAGCAAACGGCTTGGCAGATGTTTTTCCGTTCCCTCTATTTCCCTTGAACTCCTATGGCTACCCCATTTGTGATTTAGCTGGGCGAGGGAAGAGAGGCATTGCGAAAACGGGGAGAGAAGTGGCATGCTGCTTTTGGTCGTTCAAAATATTCAACGGCGTGAATCATGCAGCCAATTACAGATGTTAGAAGGATAAGACCTTCTCAAATGTGAGCAGTGCTGTTATAAACCTTTGCTCGCCGTAGGTTTTGGGCCTTCGGGAATACGACCTTGGCATGCCAAGGTGTGTTTAATAAGTTCCGTCAGACACTAAGGTCAAAACAGCCAATCAACATACGGCAATCAAGCACGCCATAATCTCCTGTCGAGATGGACAGTTTTAAGGGACAAAGAAAGCCACTGCATTCGGACGGTGAGTGTCCCTGAGCAGCTGTGATTGGCCCAGCCGGGCTCCCGTTGGGGTTTAGCGTTGAAAGGGTTGAATACTTAAATTTTACCGGTAATTTACAGGAAACCACATGACTGGAAAGCATACGATTGTTGGCTTGTCGTCCACCCGTTCGTTGCATGGATATCAGTGGTCCAAAGGAGTGGATGAAGGAGTATATTAGCCCGAAAATTAGTATCAATGGAATTTATGGTACGATTGTAAAGTTATAGCTATTTTTTACATGGTTTCCCTGCGTGATGATTCACATAGAACCCTATATCAATATTTAAGACCAATGGATATATATAGTTGCACAAGATCATCAGAGTCGACAATTCAACTTAGAAATCTGAACCCCATTCGGACGCTTCTCGAGTCGCAGAACACCCTGGTACATAAACCTATAAGTCAAATATGAAATGTGAGAATGGATGGGTGTGGCTGACCTCTTGAATACAGCTCGCAAGTAGCGTGCCATCTTGAGCCCATACTTTTTGCAACACCACGCCACGGCCATTGTCAGCCCAATCAGTCTTTACTTCGGTCAAAAGCCATTCGTCGGCTTTGAGTTGCTTAGCCTGATGGAAGTAAATGGTATGATCCAGGCTGACCATCATTCCAACCCTATGGAACTGGTTTGGCGCACTCCCACCGCCCCCTTGTAGATGCGGCCTGGGTATCTTGGTATGAACAGGAGTTGGCATTTCAAGCTGTTCCTCGGAGTCGTAGGACTCAGTAATCGGAGGATTGACAAAGCTCCATATATTATGAGCATGCGGGAGTCCGGCGAGGAAGTAACTATCTGACATGAATGCCAATGCTGCTAGATGCGCTCGGGAGCCACCTTGGGGTGAAATCTTCCCACGCGTTTTGATCCATTGATGCATGCGTTTATCACATGGATCGGGGGAATTGGAATTCAGCATGCCGACGCTCTGATTTATGTATGGGAGTTCCAATGTTTCTTCGTTGCTATTGGGCTCAAAACCAGTATCCTGCGGTACTGGCACAGTCACAGGATTGTGCTCTGCGTGCCGGATATTTATGATTGACTCTGGTGATGGACGAGCAAAGCTAATTGTCGCGAGGAATATTGTGCGATTGTCTTGGATTGCCCTGACAGTTCGCGTGCAGAATGTCCGCCCATCTCGCACTATCTCAACATGGTAATGGATAGTTGCAAACGCAGTGCCTGCAAAGACAAATGTACAATGCATCGAGTGAGCATCGAACTCTCTTTGAACGGTTTCTTGAGCTGCGCTGAGACTTTGTGCAATGGTGATACCGCCGAAGATCCCTCGTGTACCTTTGGGGCGCCAAAGAGGATATTTGTTCGCGAACACAGATGGGCCGACATCTCTCGCTGGTGTGACTTCAATTTGTCTTTCGATGGACGATATGGCGAATGGGGTGGAGTTCATGTCTTTGTTGGCCATCATGGGGTTGGATCAGGAGGAGCAACCAGGAATGGCAAGCTGGAAATCGAATAATTGAATTTCAGAACCGAGGCAAAAGGATGCAGAGACACATCTATCCACAGTTGACTATTGAGACTCATGAATTGTGCTAACAAGATCCAATGATTCTCGATATATTCGAGGCAATCTTAACCGGTGCATAAAATTACGGCCGGTGCGGGACAATGAACGCCCTCGGAATTAGGGATCGGAATTTCAGATTAGGACAACGCGCCCCTCTGAGCAATATTAGGAGAAAATGATAAATATATCGATTCGTTGAAATAGTCGCCTCTGGTATTGCACGTATCTAACCTAGGAAAAATATCATCATGGCCGTAATTACTTCAGACACCATTGTGCATCTGCGCACAGACCGATCGATCACGCAGTTGATGATGGAAAATGCATCAAACACTGATCCGACAAAAGTAATTTGCGAAGATACCTTGACCGGAAAAACCTTCACCTACGGCGGACTGCGGAGCGACGCGTTCAAGGCAGCCCATTCTTTGCGACATGGATACGGCATCACCCCTGGAGACGTCATTACGATTATATCCAGAAGCACCGTTTGTTACTCCGTTGCTACAAGCAATATAGTATTGACTGACTCTTGAAAGGTTGACTATATTCTGGCGGCTCATGCCATTTGGGCGGCGGGGGCAGTTGTGAGGTTAGTCGTGGCAGCTAGGGCAGCTAGGGACGTTGAGACAAATGCTCACCATTCTCCTCAAATAGCACGATCAACCATTCGTCTACGCCCAAAGAGCTAGTACATGCGTTGAAAATATTGAAGCCCAAAGTCATCATCGCAGATGTTGTGGTACTCGAAAAACTACATGGGGCTCTCACTACCCTAGACCTGAACACTTCGGTCACCATCCTCACATTGATACAGCGAGAAGGCAGATATCCATTGGTCAGTCGTTTTTCAGAAAACAATAAAACATGCGAAACTGACACCATATGATTAGTTTCCGGAGGATCTCGTCAAATCTAGTCGTATCGAGTCGGAGGCATATGTGCTTGACGGTAAGGATGCGCGCAATTCCTGCGCTGCCATTGTTCTTTCCAGTGGGACAACCGGTCTACAAAAAGCTGTGATGCTTTCCCATCACAATCTGGTGGCTATTTGCGAACAACTACGAGCCCATAATCCAGATAACTGGCGAGGTAGCATGCGAGAGGTGTTCTTTCCGGTGAGCCATGTTCTTCCGTTCTTATATAATACAATTTCCCAGGCTAACACCTTTTCTTGTCAAACCTAGCCTCGTAAGTTATTATCTCCATACAACAATAAAGTGACCAGAGATATCTAACTGTGACAGTATCGCATATATACGGGCTTTATGTCTGCGCACTCCTTGGTCCATGGCTAGGATACTACGTGTGTTTGTTACCGGCTTTTGACCTTGAGACATTTTGTCAGGTATGTTCACCTTTTGCTGGGGTCTCTGGGTAGAAAGATTCTGACTAGCAACAGCTTTTGCAAGAGAAGCGAGCTACATTGGCTAGATTGGTGCCTCCCGTGGCACTAGCACTTGCTGAATCTCCAATTACTGAGATATATAGATACGACGACCTAGAGTATTTCTCATGTTCTGCAGCACCCCTCAAGGTGAGACCTAGAATTCCCCTTTTATCTTTCTAGTCGACAGCATGACTGACAAGCTTAGCCGTTGGTTGCGACAAAACTTCGAACCAAGTTTCCCGGGGTCAGTCTATGCCAAAGTGAGTGAATTCTCCGACCTTCATCCTCAATTGAAGGTACCCATCTTTGTCTAACAACTAGTTTTAGCCTATGGCTGCACCGAGCTCTCGTCTTGTGTGTCTCAGAGTGGCGTGAGAGACAAAAAGGCTCCACTTGTGGCTACCGGAACTCTTCTTGCAAATATGCAAGTTCGATTTATTGACGAAAATGGCAAAGACGTCTCTCCTCCGAATGCAGGAGAGATTTGCGTCTCATCTCCCACAATTATGATGTAGGCAAACCGCCTCTATCCAGTCAAACCAATCACTTGAAGCATACTGATTATATGATAGGGGGTACAAAGACGACCCAAAAGCGACCGAAGACGCCATGCTAGAACCCGGGTGGTATCGAACAGGCGATATAGGTTATTTGGACTCAGAAGGATTTCTGATCATTGTTGACCGAATCAAGGACGTGATCAAGTACAAAGGGTGAGGGATTCGGTCTGGTCTACAGTATGAGGTATCCAGACTAACCACTTGTTTATCCACAGATTCCAAGTGAGCCCAACCGAGTTGGAGGAAATCATTGGACAGCATCCAAATGTCGCCGATGCTGCTGTAACTTCTATTTGGGATGACACAGAAGCAACAGAGATTCCTCGGGCGTTTGTGGTTCCAAAGGTGAAAGTATTTTCCTCGGATCGTGAAAAGGTATCGCAGGAAATTCAGAAACTGGTGGCGTCCAAGGTTTCTGGTTACAAAAAGCTCCGCGGTGGTGTTATATTTGTTGACCAGTTGCCACGAAACCCGACGGGCAAGTTGCTACGGAGAGAGTTGCGCAGTCTGGCAAGGCTCAAGGCGCATATTTAGGGTCATTTAGTTAGACAAAGTCTGCGTGAAACTCCCGCTTTGCGTCCTGCTCTGTTATGAGCCTAGCTTTCCAATTTCATTTTGAACGTTCACACATGAAGCTCAAATCCGTTGCCTTTAACTTATTGATCGTGTGATTACGCGTAAATTTGAATCAAAGTCTTGCTGACTTCAACTTCTGCATTTCACTATTGCTTAGTCAAAAGGATTTCACTTATAAAAATCGTGCTGGTCTCGCAATATGCTAAGGATTGACGCTTGAATGTTGAATACTTCGGTATCGTATTTAACCTGTTACAAAGACACCAACTATGACATCGGCGAACATCACCAGTTACCTGAAGCTCGCAGGCAAGGGCTCGGAATTTATTAATTGGTGATGAGTCCCTCATACCGGTCAATTTATTTAGTGCACCGGATGTCATCACGGACAGCTATATTATTGCGGGCGTTGAAGATTCATAGATGTCAAAGGCTACTGTTGTACTATCCAACTTTCCTCGCTAGCTGCATCAATTACTTTCTACTTTGCTCCCACAATCCAAATACACTTCCATAATCACCATGCGAGCTCTCGACAACATTCGGGTGCTTGAGCTAGCTGGACTCGCCCCGGGTCCGTTCACAGGTCTTCTCCTTGCCGACAACGGAGCAGATGTGCTGCGAGTTGACCGAGTCCAGCCAGGTCACTCTCCCAGCCCAGATGTCTTGATCAGGGGGAAGTCATCTATATGTGTTGACCTCAAAGATGCCCCCGGAAAGGACTTTATTTTACGCCTCATCCCACACGCCGATGTCTTGATCGATCCATTTCGTCCGGGTGTTCTGGAACGGTTGGGGCTTGGCCCAGAAGTTCTGCTGAAAATCAATCCCCGGATGATTGTAGCAAGACTGACAGGGTTTCGCCGTGATGGAAAATATGCTGCCATGGCAGGCCATGATCTCAATTACCTCGCAGTGTCGGGAGTTTTGTCAATGCTCGGCCCTTCGATTCGAGTTCCACCCTTGGGACATCCGCTTCCACCCAGTCCACCAGGAAACATCTTGGCCGATTTCGCGGGGGGCGGACTGACTTGTTTCGTGGGTATCATTCTGGCACTGTTTGCTCGGGTCAGCACAGGAAAAGGGCAGGTCGTTGAGGCAAATATGGTAGATGGGGTTTCTTATCTTGCCACCGCACCACGCATTTCAAGCAAGATTCCTGGACAATGGGACCAGCCCCGAGGCCAAAACTTGGTCGATGGCGGCTGCCCATACTACAGGGTGTATGAATGCAAGGACAGTGGCCGTTACATGGCCGTCGCATCTTTGGAGCCCAAGTTTTTCGATGCGCTGAGTCAAGGAATTGGTCTAGGGCAGAAGGACTGGGGAGGAAATCGTGAAGACAGATCGCTGTGGCCTGCAATGCACATCCTCTTTGAAGAGACATTTCGCACCAAGACGCGCAAAGAATGGGAGGCCATATTCGATGGAACCGATGCCTGTTGTACGCCAGTTTTGGAGCACTATGAAATGGAGGCTAACCATTATGATCAACGCGCTGTGGTCACACTTAGCGAGACACCATCGGTGATGCCGGGAAATGATGGCTGGGCAGTAAGAACATTGCCGAGCGGGCAAGGTGGTGAGACTGTGCTCCGAGATTGGGCAGGATGGAAGAAGGGAAAGGACTTTGTAGTTGTTAACGGAGGGATCTGTAATAAGGAGGCTGCAAAGATCTAAGATACAAAGATACAAACTCCTAATAAAACTCATATTGTTTGCTCTGTTCAAACACACAGTAAAAAATTAAGAGAAAGAAGGTTGCTACTTCATACCTAACTAGCATCTAACCACACAGGGCTTTGATCCTACCCAGAACTTTCATCCATCTATTCACATCCATCACTTCTTCAAAGACATTACTATACCAATCAACCAACAAACCTACTTTATCATGGCCCCGGCAACCAACAAGCCGAAGTCTCTGGCCACAGGTCTGGCCAAGTTCAAGGTCAAGGGCCCGACCAGGGTCAGGTTGAAGGTAAAGATGAAGTTCAGAGCAAGGTCAAGTTCAGGGTCAAGGGCCCAACTAAGGTCGAGACCGAAGTCTCCTAGGAGACTAATGTAGTGGTGCCTAAGATTAGTGAGTTTCTCTTGACTCTTTTCAACAACACAGAGGTCAGTCATCTCTCGCTTGATAGCAATGGCCGTACTATAGATTATACTAAAGTTCACTACAGGTCAATTACGAGGCTGCGGCTACCACCCTCCGTACGCACCAACAAGGCAGCCTGCCGCATGCAGTTCATTCCTTGCAGCAAAAGTATGGCTTCGGGAAGTGGGCACCAAGCGTACCGTACGTGGCAAGAAGGGGATACCAATGCCATCACTAAGGCCACTCCTGCCAACGAATTGCCTGATGTATCTAACGACATTGAAGTCGTTATATTGGACACAACACTATACTACTGCAAAATGAGGCTCTCAGTTCCAGTAGATACAATCAGTAGATACAATTAATTACTCTTGGATTTGGCATTTATCAATATGTAAACCTATGTTCTTTTTCATAGCTTATGTTTGTGTTCATCCGACTGTAGCCGTCGTACCACTTGTGTGATAGCACTCTTACGCTTATCGTGACTTTGCCAAAACGCTGGAATGGACTTTGCAGTTTCGCACAAGAGGCGAAGACCATTGATTCCTCTGGAAGCATGCTCCATCGGAACGTTTTGTCCCGGTTGGTTCAACGATGCATTGAACACCTCAAGCGAAATTGGTCCTCGGTACCCGGTGGCAAGCACAGCAGCTGCAACAAGCTCAACCGGCAAATACCCACCTCTAGACTGCTCAAGAGGATATAGCCGATGGCTTCGCGACCATGGGAGCAGTGCTGGTGTTCCCCGGTCAGTCGGAGGAAGGAAAGTCGCTGGGTTCATCAACTCCGCATCGCCACACTGGAAGAAAAATATCCGATCACCCGGTACTGTCAAGGCCAACGATGCGAGTGATCCGCTAAGAACGTCTAGAGATTCCTCTAACTTTGGGTAGATCCGCCCGTGGCCAGCAGCGTTATACGGATCAGCAAACTCGACGGCAAGAATATTAAAAGCATCCACGATCAGCCCAACGTTGGGACGGTTGGCAAATCGCACAGCCTCCCATGAAGCCGACCATGTGTTTCGAGTTGCCCAAGATAGGCCCTCGTATCCAATTTTCAACATGCGGCCGCCATCAGCCTTTGCGTATGCGGCCGCCATATCTCCCAATTCCGCGAGGTCTCTGGCGACCGTCTTGAGATCGGATGTCACCCCCTCGTCTGTGCGGATATTTGCACACATGAAAACAAGGTCGGTGTCAAAGGCGCGCATGAATGGAAACCGTCTATGGTAATAAGTTAGCACCAAATTTATCACCAGACGCTATCCCGTTAACGAGGTGAGGTATATCTCACTTGGCGACTAGATCCAAGGTAGCCTGTCGTTCAACTGGATCTTTAATTCCTTCGATCTTCCGAAGGGGTTGTGTGCAAGCAATCCGCATTCCCAAGGACTTGACAAGACGAGCCAATTTTCGAGCAACCTCCAGATTCTCTGAAGTCGGTTCCCAAAGCTGTTCTCCTGGTAGCCCATGTTCCTCCAGGTATGCGGCCCAGCACTCATCAAACAAGTCGATCCATTGATATCCCAATTTCGCCGCGGCCTTCAGGCGTGGTTCCAAACGGTGTTCTCGCCAGTTCCCGAGGGACAAGGTGGCGATACCCAATGGGTTGGCTGTAGATGGAGGCCAGGAGACTGTCATAATTCCAGATGCGTCAGCTTGTATGATTCTTCTGGGTTCTCAGTCGCGTCCATTAATACAAACAACGGGGTGATCGAATACCCGAGATGTGGGCGCCACTTGACGCCAGTTGACCCCACCTCCACAAAACCGGTGTAATTTTTAATGCACCGCGTGGGGTAGTTGATGGGGTGTATTAAATTTTATAGTGGTATTTGGAAATCAATGGATAGATTCAGAGATAGATTGAATCATATCAATAAAACAAATCCGGAAGTGTATAGCAAAATCTGTCCCAAGACTATCACGATAATGTACAACCGACCTTGTAGCTTGAGTCTTCTGCAAGGAAAACGACGAGTTGATTGGAACATATCTTGCTTGCAAAGAAAACTATATACGCGAAGTATCTGGGATTCGGATCGGGAGTCCGTCCTTTACCTTCAGGGCTGTAACAATAGCCTCACAAACGGAGACTGCTGCTAGTCCATCCTCGGCCGAGCAAATAGGACCTTCCAAGCCACGCACCACTCTAGCCAAATGTTCCGCTTGGTTTTGAAATGGAATCTCCTCGGCGACTGGAATCTCGATTCGTATCATTGGAGTTTTCCACCCACCCTCCGCCGTCTCCGGATCGTAGGTCCAAAGCGTATTTTCGGGGACAACAATACTCCCTTCTGTGCCCAGGATGCGATAAATATCCACCGGAGTCTCTGCCTTTGGATATAACGGATTGTCCCCAGTCGCAGCCTCCCAACCGTATGGGCTCGCCACATTGTCACTCACCAAGAAGGTTCCAACCACCCCATTGGAGAATTGAGCCATAATCGCTGCCCCCTCTTCAACGATATCATCGACGGCCACCCCTTCATGTTTTCTTCTGGGCGTGGTGTTTATGGCCCAGACACAAGTCACTCTGGCACCGGTGAGGAAATGAAGGGCGTCGATATCATGCACGAAGTTTGTCCAGATCGGCCCTCCTCCAGCGGACCGCGTTGCTCGCCAGGTGGCAGAAGCAAAATAGGCGTCATCTTTTTTCGCAGTCCACATTCCCGAGATGGCTGTAATCTTCCCAATTTTTCCATCTTCAATCGCTGACCGTGTAGTTGACAGTGAGGGGTGGAATCTGCGGTGGTGTCCGACGAGGATTTTGCAACCTTTTTCGTTTGCAAGTGCGAGAAGCTCTGTTCCAGATCTCGAATCTGTGCAGAAAGGCTTTTCGATGAGCAAGGCCTTTGGCTGTGCCTGATTAATGACATCTGTCGCTATGGAAACATGGAGGCTCGAAGGTACACAGATCACGTAGGCCTCTGGTGGGTTTTGTTGGGAGCTCAAAAGTGATGCGACAGACTCGAAGTGCGGGAGAGACAAGGCCGATGCCAATGCACGGCCCGGGGGGTATGGATCAACAATTGCCACCAGCTCACATGTTGGTGATGAGATGAGATACTCGGCATGCAATGGAGCTATAGTGCCTCCGCCGATGAGAGCGACCCGAACCTTTGCATTTTCTGCCATACTGGAGACACGAGATGAAACTTTTGGATTCACGTAGAAAGCCTCTAGATTCTGAATAGAACTAGGGACCACATCCTAGCATTAAGAAGATATGATTCTCAGTTTGACACCGGGCAATATATCAAAATGCCGTAAACGCGGGGTTGTTGACTGGGCTTGCCCTTCACGATCCTGTAAGATATCTCCCTGAGATTTGGATTCTTTTCATCTATTTCTGTTAATCTCATTCCACAAACAAACACCAGAACATGGATCTCCTCAAGCAATCATATGCCCATGGCAGCTCTCCACTACCACCAAACGCAGCTACAACCCCATACCATGTCTACCTTTTTGGGGGTAATATCTCCAAATCACTGTCACCCTTGCTACACTCAATCCTATTTCGCGCCAACTCAGCTTCGTGGGCATTCCACCTCACCGAGACAACCGACAGCAGCATATTCCGAAAACAATTACAAGACAACACATGCATTGGGACCACAATCACGATGCCAAACAAGGTGTCCTTTGGCCTTCTACTGGATGACTTGACCGAAGAGGCACGCATGATTGGGGCTGTCAACACTTCATTTATCCGACTTGATAAAAATGGACAGAGAAGACACATCGGTACAAACACAGATTGTATCGGTATTCGTGATTCTATTCTCTACCGAATGCCGCACGCGGCTACCACGGCCAAAGGTCGCCCGTCTATGGTAATTGGTGGTGGAGGTGCTGCCAGAAGTGCAATTTTTGCCCTGTGGAGATGGTTTGGGTCCACGGAGATCTACATTGCCAACCGTTTGAAGGCTGAAGTAGACGCATTGATCACCTTCTTCCAATCGACCGCACCGAGTATCACACTCCGCCATCTCGCTACTGTCGAGGATGCTGCAACCTGCGAGACTCCTTGTATTGTTGTTGGGACTATTCCAAACGATATACCTCGGGAAGCTGGTGAAATCACTTGTCGCAAAATCTGCGATACTATTTTGCGCAGGAAGGACAAGGGCATTGTGTTAGATATGTGCTATCTCCCATCTCCGGTGACATATTTGTACACAAATGGAAAGGGAAATGGCTGGACAGTCATTCCAGGGACCGAGGTTCTAGTGCGTGTTTGTATAGCACAGCAGATTCTCTGGCTGGAGAAGGATGTCAATCAACAGGGAGTGGATGATGCGATGTCTGCTATTTGGAAAGCTGTAAACCAAGGACAGGGCCGTCCAAAGACTTCGAAGATTTAAATTAGAAGTTTAGTATACAAACCTTTTATTAAAACTGCTATTCTTCGTATTATCTTCTCTTGTCACGTAAAGTTCACAACAATTATGGGTATCACGAGGTATCACGACACAAGCGGAGATGCCCCGAGGTCACCAAGTCCCCGCGAAGTATTAATGGAATACAAGAGAAATTGAACTTCGATATTTGGCAGGTCGCAATATCTGTCTCTAGTTTCGGCTTTCGTTCCGATCTTTAGTTCGATTTTTCCCCCGCAGTTGAGGTTGACCGGGTCACAGATAAATGGGCCGGTTGGACAAGGATGCGACTAGAAGCTACAAGCGTTGAGCGGAATAAAGGCGCAAAATAAAGGTGCACTACACCCCAGCGAGAGAAACAAAATTACTCCTCAGTACTACAAACTTCTTACATTGCTGTTGGGTCTGTATCATCATGTCTGCATCGTACATCTCCCCTCTTGCTCAGGTATGCTTCTTCGATCGAACCCTGCGATCGAACCTGCTAATATTTCCACAACTAGCCCATTACGCTGAAACTCTCTGGTAAGGTGATTCGCAATCGCTTATATCGCACACCTCTCAGCGAGTATGCTTCAACATACGACGAGAACAATGTGGAGAACTGCGGCAAACCCATGGACCGATATGCCGAGCTATATCAAGGTAAGATCGTGATAGCCCTGCCATATACGAGTGGTGCTAACCGGTACACAGAGCTAGCGGAAGGAGGCGCAGGACTTATTTGCACCGGAAACATCCCTATCCATCGCGACAATCTCGAAAATTACAACAACGCGGTGTTGGATCCCAACAATCCTTGGGATCCAGTTGCAGCTTTTACCCCCGCGGCCAAGGCAGCCAAGTCTCGGGGAGCAATTTTCCTCCCCCAGCTACAATTCCCAGGTCGTCAGGTCCCAGAATTCCTGAACAAGAACCCCAAGTCGGCTTCTAGTGAACACCTGGAACCTTGTCTCAATAAGACGTATGGCAAGCCGTCGCCATTGACGAAGGCTGAAATCAAGGATCTCATCTCCCGATACGTGTGGGCTTCCGAGGTTCTTGCGAAGGCTGGTGCAGATGGTATTATTGTGAGTGCTGAAATATATTCCAGACTTGTTATGAAAGACGCTAAGTGACCGGTGTTGGTAGCTGCATGCCAGTCACGGATACATCATGAATCAATTCCTGTCGCCCAAAATCAACAAGCGAACAGATGAGGTATGAATATTAGATTATTTTTCCCTCTGCAAGTCAATATCAATATTGACTGAACTTTATAGTACGGCGGAAGCCTGGAAAACCGGGCGCGGTTCATCTTGGAAATCGTCAATGCGATCAAGGCTAAGCTTCCATCGGACAAGTTCGTGATCGCAGCGAAGTTAAACTGCCAAGATTGTCAGTCTACTCCATTCCACATTTTGAACAGAAAATCTAACGGGAAGACACATATAGTCATCGAGGGAGGCCAAAGCTTTGCTGAGCAATGTGTTGTGATAAAGTGGCTAGAAGATGCCGGCGTTGACTTCTTCGACATCTCTGGGGGAACGTACGCCTCTCCTGCATGGCGTGGAAACATCATGACTGAGTTAGCAGAGCGTCCATCCCAGAAAGAGCGTGGAAGGTGAGTTGGATTCAATTCTTTGTTCCACAGTATCCAAATACTGACTAGGCAAAGCTACTTCATTGAGTGGGCGCAGGAGTTGAAGAAGGTACTGGTGAGTACATTACCCGATTTTCGGCACTTGTGATCAAATGAGCTGATTGAGAAACTACTAGTCTCGGGCTGTGATTGGAACTACCGGTGGTTGGCGGGATAGCCATCGTATGGCGGAGGCTGTGGAACGTGGAGATATCGACATGTGCGGTTTGGGTCGACCTCTCCGAGAGGATCCTGACTTTGTGAATAAGGTGCTTCGCGGGGAAGTTCGCAGAAGTAACTTGTAGGTTGATACTGGGTGACTCGGTGATCCGAAACGGCCACTGTGGCCCACATAGGTATGGTAGAAATCTCGAATAGAATTACATGTTTTCCTCTTCTTTTCTTCTATTTCTTCTGTAAAACCAGAAAGATCTCTATATCAGTCAGATACAGAAACTTTCACCATAATCCTTCATGCGGAATCTTTCCATATAGCTTACAAGGGTTCTTGTATAATCAATGCTCATCTAGGTGTTGATTAAGAGGCTAAGTAGGAAATACATTCATGGTGGCCATTAGACGCAAAACTTGCGTGCGTAAAAAATTGCTTTGCTTTGCCAATTTATTAAAAGACACCCCCGAATCCAGGCCCAAACATTTCCCGGAAGAAGTCAGCAAATCCCTCACCAGTCAGATCCCCCTGGGTAGACATTGAAGCCGTAGTCAAGAATGGATCGTAATCTGAAATGAGAGCTTCGTATGGTTTCGAATGCGGGGACTGCTGCGACATAAACTGTCTCGTTCCATCGTCAAACCCTGCGTTGGTGTACGACGCATCTGTTCTGACCTGGCCAAGTTGACTCGAGTCTTTCAGTCCCACGGCTCTGGCTCTCAGGATCATCATGAGGTGTTGTCCAAGCAACGCAGCAATGCCAAATCGATGCGATGGGGTTGTGCCTGCACGTTCTAATTGAATGGCAACTTGGCTGAGTAGAGCAAGAAGTTCCACATCGTTTCCGACGCGGGATCCATACAAGGCCGGGAATAACTTCAGAGCCAACACACCGGCATAGGATATCATAGCCCATGTCGGAGCTAACATGCAATATAACGGTTCCCCGATATTTTGCAAATCGCGCACGGCAAGCTCGCAAGAATTAACTGCAGCCTCAAAGCAATCTCCCCGAATTGCATCCATATTTTGGTCTCCGTTTATTGAACCGTGAAGGGCAAATGACAAGGTCCATAACCTTCCGTGGAGATAAACATAATGGAGGAAAATATTGGACAGCTTCTCAGAGGGCGATGTAATTAAATTGGGCATTGGATGTGATAGCCAAAGGTCACACCAGGGTCTTAGGGCCGTATCAACCATTTCTCGTACCCAATGGGGGTCGGCATGTGTCAAATGAGCTTGATGTCTGAGTTCATTTTGTAGTGATGCCAGAATACGTCGCAAGGTGATAAACGCACATGTGTGCTTGTCTGTGGGGTCTGCCAGGTGATGGAGCCACCAGCTGTCGACACTTTGCGTCAAATCTGTTTCTGGAAAAGTATGTATTCTACCACAGGCTGCACTATTCGCCCGTTCCCATAATAGAATTCTTAGCCACGTTCTCTCACGATTGCGCGCTATGCGTTGATTGTCGATGGGATCTTTTGGGGGATACTCCAGTAACAAACGTGCCGGGTCATTTCCGGGGAATGGTGTTGGACCTGGATCCTGGGTTCGAAAGTAGGAAGCATCGGTCGAGTTCGGAGGGTTCGAATCTTTGGCACGGGAATCCTGGTCTAGACCTAGTTCGGCTGCTACACCAAAGGCATACATTGTGTAGAGCCATGAGCGCTCCTGTGCCAGTGTCTCTGCGGGAGTGGCTGATAGTAAAGAGATATAGTAGCCTTGAACGATCTCAACCGACTTGTATCCACAGGTATGAACGTGCTTCGAGAGCTTTTCGCCATGAAGACGTAATCGTTTGGCGACCGAGGCTGACCCATGATCGAATTGTGCAGTTAAAGCCAGTATCCAGGTGAACAAAAGAGCCGATCGCGAACGCACGAAATCCGGGGTGTGAAGCATCGGGTCTAGGATTCCGTTGACGGGATGCAAACGGATGAAATAGCTAAAATTAATCAGTGCGTGTGGGTCGATAGTATAGCGAATGTAGTGACATACATTGGAAACAAATAACAGGCCTCATCCATGGTCACTAGACCCAGGTCTACTGGGTCAACATCGGGGCCAACATCGCGTAGAGGCACCTGTGGAGACGATTTGAAATAGTTCAAATAACGGTATGGCTTTTCAGAAGGGACGACCAGTAAATCGATTCCTGCTTCAAGAGTATCTCTGCTCAGCTGTAGGCCAAGTGACACGTAACCTGGACGATGAAGCAGTTGACGACCCAGGCTAGCTCCAGTTGACAGGTTGGCCGATGACTGCCTCGCAGAAGATGAATCATTTGTTTCCGGGGAAGAGTTGGCGGATATTGAGTGTAGTTCCAACGCCTGGGCAGCATCGGATGCATCTGCGAGCAAAGCCAAAGGATTGCTGATTGGTTCGCGATTGGGCTGAGAGAGTTCACCACTGCAGAATACAGGAGAGACCGTGTTTCCTAAAGGTTCATCGTCCCGTACAGTTGGCATAATTGATTCAAAGCAAGGGGCGCAAGAGCCCTCTGTTCCTAACTCTGATGACATTTGCGCGGGGCCGTTTGTCTCAGCTGGGTTGGAAAATAAGAGCTCTAGCATCGGCTCTTCGCCGGCGACAAAAGGGCCCATTTCATTCTCGGCCGCATGAGACGTTTTCGCCTTCTTTAATTCCAACTGCATTTTCCGATAGGCTTTTTCAATTCCTTGATAGCGACCTGTCGCGCCACGCTTTCTCCCAAGCTTTCTCGGCTCTGGGATATTGCACTCGCGGTTGGTACGCTTACAGCGTTGACATGGTTCTGTCACGTTATCGCCCTGCTGCTCCCTTTGTGGGCGGATGCATCTCATCTAAACGGTTTGTTAACAATTATGTATGTATCACTTGGGGTTGGAGCCTATACCTTCAATTTCCGACACGCCTCACACGCGGCGGCCGCGGGGCGAGTTTGGCCAGAGGGATTTTCATCTCCAGAATACGAAGACATGGGGACTCTAATCAAATAACAAATAATATCGGGGTCATCGAAATATAAATTGATGTAAGGAGACGCAGGGAGTGGAGAAATATCAAATATCCCCGGAATTTCAAAAATTGCGGGGGAATCCTGGAATTTTCGGCTATGAAATTATATTTACACGCCGCGACCTCCATCCACTTCCAAGGTCGTTCCCGTTACAAAACTACTCTGTTCCGATCCCAAATACCATGCTGCATTGGCTATATCCATTGGCTGGCACAATCGTTTCATTGGCAACATGTCTTCCACTTGGCGTAGTCGCTGTCCGGAATCTTCGCCATTCCCAATGCTAGCTTGAAGCCTGGTACATGTTAAAGGTAGCCTCAGGGGGGGGACTTTGATATGGACATACATAGCAGTGTTTCCCACAGCAGGGGAGATGCAGTTGAATCGAACAGTGGGGGCGTATTCAAGAGCCATTGTTTTGGTTGCCACCTAGAAACCTGTTACTATTTGGTGCAAGAGCTTCAAACTTTGTACTTACTTCTACAGCTGCTTTGGAAGCGTTGTAAATGGCGAATCCCGGCCGAGGGCGCGTACACCCAGTGCTGTGCTGGTCAATAACCTCCTACCAGAGTCTAATTGGGCCACTTACCTCGTAATGTTGATAAAGATCCCATGTCCCTGTTGCATCATAACAGGCGCAAATACCTGTGCACTGATGAAGACCGGCTGTATAGATACCGTTTAGCGGTTGCCCAAGTATTGCGGCTGGATCGTCTTACTTTCACATTCACATTGAAGGTCCTCTCGTATTCTAGGAGACTCTTCGTGTGGATGGGCTAAATAATCGCATTAGAAGGGTACCTACATTCAAGCAGGGAATCATACAGATGGATCATGGGTGATTCCTATTTGGGCCGAGTTAACAAATCAGAAAGTGAAGTTGACTCTTGAAATACTTCGGATGTTCTTACCAGCATTATTGACAACCACATCAATCCTGCCATAGGTTGTCTGTGCCAAATCCAAGGCCTTCTCCCATGTCTCCGGGCGAGTGACATCGCCAGGGAGGAAAGTTATATTCGAGTCGGCTCGTTGCTTGCTCTCGCCTTTCTCCTGATTCAAGTCTAAAATTATGACCTTGCATCCCTCGCGGCTGAAACGATCAGCAATAGCAGCCCCAAACCCATCGGCACCACCTACAAGTCCCAGTTAGTTTGAAGCTGGATGAGATGAGTCAACTGGTGTATCAACCTGTAACAATCACCACACGTGGAGTATTCATTCTCGCACGAAGAGGCATAATTCAACTTGAGTAACTTCTTAGTGTGGTTTCATCCTCCATTAACTGTTCTATATTTATGTTTTAACTATTTGAAGTCGGAATTTCATTTCATTCTCCCCGCACTTGCCTCCATCCACCCGGCCTCAAATTTGGTCACCGGAATTCCCTCTCAGATACCTTTATCCCTCGCACTTAGACACTCTTCTACCCCTGCTCGGTCTCTTTCGCAGATGACTACTAATTGCCGGACGAAATGGCATCCGTTAAAGTTGCGATCGCTAGTAATTCGCTGGGCAAGTCGGCTGCAGGGCATACACTGCTTCATAAACTCGAGGCAGCCAAATTGCACGGATTCGATGGAGTGGAGGTTGCAATCGAGTGTCTTGAAGCGCATTCTTCTGCCTTCTCTGAATCATCTCGAGCTTCCCGCCTGCGCGCAGCCGCCGCTGATGTTGACCGAAAGGCGCAAGAACTATCTTTATCTTTGATTGCACTCAACCCATTTGGCGCATACGATGGTCTTATTGACCCAGCCGAAGTTGAGTCTCGTCTAGAGGAGGCGGAGCTTTGGTGTGATCTTTGTCGCTTGATGCGAATTCCAATCCTTCAGGTGAGCAGAGCACCACTGATATTTTATTGTCTGGTCTGTGTAAAACTGACCTCACCTTTTGACTATAGATCACATCGTGTCTCTACCCCATTGATCCTGCCAGAATCACGCCAGATGTAACCACAATCGCTGCAAACATGAAGCGATTGGGTCTTCTTGCCAAAAAATACGATTTACAAGTTGGATACGAAGCGCCCGCCTGGGGGACTCACCTCAACACTTGGCAGCAAATCCATGAGATTATCAAGCTTATTGATCTTCCCAACGTTCGTCATTGTCTTGATACCTTCCATATTTCTGCCAAAGAGGCAGGCGATCCGTTCAGTGCTGTGGCTCCTATCCGACCAGGCGGACTGACGAATCTACGTCGATCCTTGGATGAAATGAAACGAACAGTGACGCCAAATCAAATTGCCTATTTTCAGTTAAGTGATGCAATGGTTGCGGATCAAAGCCAAGTGGGCTACCCTCGGCGTGACCTCAAGCAGCCCCCCTACATGACTCAATCGCGAAACTGCCGGATCTTCCCCTGTGAAGCGAACCGCGGGGGTGTTCTTCCTGCACTTGAAGTTGCGAAAGCCGTGTTTGATCTTGGGTACACTGGATGGGTGTCGATGGAAGTATTTCATACTGATATGTGGAATCCGCGCTCTTCGTAAGTGTACTGTTTGATGGCAATCACTTCGTGTGCTAACTTTAACTTGTCTATAGAGTACCCGACGACTGGGCTAGAAGAGGAATGGCCTCATGGCGAGAAATATCCTTCCATTGCGGGCTTGGTCGGCATACAAATGGGAAGTTGTGAGAATATTAAATGCTATGTAAAATAGCGGTGCTGGGGTCATCTGTGCCTGCAACTTCGAAAAAGGGATGGCACAATACTCCATATAGCGAATAGCATATTTAAGAAATCGATATATTGAATGTTAAGACAAGAAATTCACGTTCCAACCTGCTGTTTTGTCCTAGATCCTGCTTCCATTTCCTCGAGAAAATGTAGTGCGTACCTCAAACCACTGCCCAAATACTAGGGAATAAAGAATGTCCTCCACTAGGATTACTCACACGGTCGTATTGTCCATGGGATTACATTCACCCATCACCTGTGAAAAAACATATTTGTATGGCCCGCATCCCTGCGCTGAGGTCCACCCGGCCACTTAATTTATTCGCCGGCGCCGAGGCATCTGTAGGTCCCGGAATATCAACATTCGATAGTATGGCCATTATGTTAAATATTAATCATTTGCTGTGATGAGGGTTTGAAGATTTTATCCATTGATCTGAGGTTTCTGTCCTGACATCAACCATACCCACCATGGAGACTATTGAGGTCGATGTTCTCGTCTGCGGAGGAGGCATGTCTGGAATGGCATGCGCTGCTTTTGCGGCAGAATCTGGAGCTAAAGTACTGGTTGTCGAGAAGCAAGCGGATGTTGGTGGCTCGTCAAATTACTCCGCGGGAATGTTGTGAGTGATCGAGTCAATCTTAAAGACAAACAAGGTTATTAATGTCAGCAACAAACAGCTGGGCCCCGCAAACATATAACAAGCTGAGGAGCTGGGTCCCAGAAGGAGATCCAACATTGCAGGAGGCCTGGTTACGCGATTATTTGCCCGCTGTACAGTGGATGCGTGAAAATGGGGTGCCAACGGCTGACCGGTTCGACGGTATCATGACAATCGGTAGGACTAGGAAAAGAAATTTGGTGAGCAGTTACCCTAACACATTATAGGTATTGGATTCCCAATTAAAATCCCACATCTTCATAACCTCCATCGAAAGCGCATTCAGTCTAGCAAAACACGTTCCGAAATCTTCACCAACACGTCAGTGGTCAAGTTGATTCAAAGAGAGCCCGGGGTTTCAGGATCTAGCATAATTGGTGCTGTCATTTGCAAGAGCTCCCCCAATTCGCCAGCTCTATATTACGAAGTCAGGGCCAAGATAGTGGTTTTGGCCACGGGTGGCTTCCAAGGTTCTCCGGGGATGACATCCAAATACTTAGGCCAGGGAGGAGACAATATCTTTGTGCGCTCCAATCGTGGATCTGTGGGCGATGGACTGAAGCTGGCCATCGAATCCGGTGCGGGAACCAGTAGAGGAATGAACACCTACTATGGTCATCTTCTGGCAGCCCCGCTTCGGGCTGAAGACGTGGATCCAAAGGACTATCTTCCACTCGCGCAATACCGTAAGAGCAACTCCTTGCCAACTCGGTGTTTCTCTCTAATCAGGCTGCAGAAAGCAAATACTGTCTACTCCTGAACGAGGGAGGTCAGCGATTTGCGGATGAGACCACCGGTGACGAGATCATCAATCAGTATCTCGCGAAACAGCAAAAGCGCCGCGGGTTTATCTTGTTCAAGTATGTTACTTCCCAGAGAGACGGGATTGGGGTGAAATTCTGACATGTGGCTTATTCTAGCGAGAAAACCCGTGTCCAACACTGCGTCACTGCATTGTTCCCTAATGCAGGAGACGTCGATCGTCTGCAGAAAGCCCGCGACCATGGCTGCAATGTTGGAAGTGCGTCAACATTGAGTGGTTTAGTGGGTATTCTTCACGGGTGGGGTGTGAACGATGTACAGGCAAGACGGACTATCGAGGAGTATGATCGAGTGGTGCGCCTTGGGGACAAGAGTATTTCCCTTGACGCCCCTATCGGTCGTGCTGGCTCGCCCCCTACGCCCTTGGTGGATGGGGAAGGTCCCTTTTATGCCATGGAGGTCCAGCCGTCGTAAGTCGTTTCTTGCATACGTCAGCCACCTCTGTCTAACGTTCAATAGGATCACATTCACCTACGGCGGTATTGCGATCGATGCGAAAGGGCACGCCTTGACTCCCGATAAATCCAAAATTCCGGGTTTGCTCGTCGCAGGCGTTGATGCTGGTGGCTTCAGCAATCTCGGATACGCTGGGGGTCTTGCTCTTGCGTTCGTGACAGGTCTCTGGGCAGCGCGGGAGGTCGCACGCGACTTGGGGTTGCCTGAGCCTCGCTTACCCCCTGCCAATGTTCGGGATGGGCAGGATAAACCAATTCAAGGGCGTCTTTGAGCTAGTTCCGTTGCAATTTGCGTGTAGAAGTTAGTATGGACGGGATAGTTAGCGTTTGATCAAGATAGTATGTTTGTGGAAATCCCCACTAAAAGATGTCTAAGTTGCATTGGTCGCCAAATTGTTGACTTGGATGGCTCAATCCACTTTCAAGGTCCTCGCCTTCCATGAATATCAACCACGTCCTTCCCGTTCGCACTTTCCCTTTCCGATCTCTCGTGGTAAA
The DNA here is from genome assembly GCF_028829455.1 of Penicillium robsamsonii. NCBI lineage: Eukaryota > Fungi > Ascomycota > Eurotiomycetes > Eurotiales > Aspergillaceae > Penicillium > Penicillium robsamsonii. Next base: position 6,206,984 of record NW_026643221.1, read on the forward strand.
ACATCAGTTCAGGATATCTGAGGCATCAATAAATGGCAGAACCCTCTCGGCAGACACAAAGCTCTTGTCTCTCTCCCCCTTCTTTTCTTCTCTGCCAGCAATCCTACATCGCTCTAAACTCTGCCGTATTCCTGATACCTTTGTTCTTTCCCTTTATTCCCACACACATGATAACTATCTGCTAACAAGAACCTTGGAACAAGCAAACATCAGATTTATGATTCAATCATATGCATCCATTCTATGTATGTTTTATATACAGCCTTGTGCTCCCGAATTCTTCACTTGGATCAGAAACACCCAGTGGGCTTTGAAGTTCACATAGTGATATTCTAGGGTGCCACCAAAACGCCACGATAACGCATCTTTCCTTCTTCCAGTGTCTTCAGGGCTTCTTTAACGCCGTCCAACGTCAAAGGGAAGGTCATCTTGACCGGCTTGATGTTGTGGAATGCGGCGAATTCAAGCATATCCTTGTGGACCTGTCTCGAACCCACGATACCACCTTGAATCCGAAGGCCATTCACGAGGAGCGGCATATATGGGATTTTGAGATCGTTCGAATCAACGGACAAAGGCGAAATGACACCGCTGGGAGCCATGATATTCAAGTAGAGTGGCCAATCCGGCTGACTGCTGGTCGTCACAATGAGATTATCGATGGGAGCTTTGATCTTCAATTCCTTCGCACCCTTGGTCGCATAGAACTCGCCGGCTCCCAGCTTCATCGCCTCGTCCTTCTTGCTGTCTGTCCCGGAGAAGACGACGACTTGACAGCCCATCTTTGCGGCGAACTGAATAGCCAGATGTCCCAGACCGCCTACGCCGACGATACCAACGCGCGCGGTCGGACGAACCTCTGCGACGTGGAGGGCGTTGAAAACAGTTGATCCACCACACATCAACGGTCCCGCATCCTCGTTGCTCATGTTCTCGGGGATCTTGAACAAAAAGGCTTCACGCCACACGGCGTGGGTGCCAAAAGATCCCTGATCGAGATCGGCCAGGCCGTACATTTTTCGCTCACTGCACAATGTCTCCCACCCGGTGAGGCATTGTTTGCAAGAACCACAGCAGTCGTGCTCATAACCCCAACCCACGCGATCGCCTTTCTTCAAGATCTTCGCGTCTGGGCCAGTTTCTTCCACCACACCAGTTCCCTCATGCCCAAGGGCCATATCGGCGGATTGGTAGTGGACATCGGTGCCGCACACTCCCGAATGCGTGGTTCGTACTAGGACATCGTCGTGTTTGAGTTCCTTTCGCTCAGTCTTGGCTTGTATGATTCCATCCTTGGAGCCCTTGTATACGGTGAAGTTGATTGCCATTGTGGGAAATATTGATGTAATAGATGGTTGTGAAATTGGGAATATATTGAGATTCAGATGTTAACAGCCTTTATAGGCGACCCTTCTACTACGTCATCCATCACACCGAATGTTTAGTCAACAAAGTTTCGAAATCGAGAAGATAATCGATGATCCGTGATGCAATTAGTGGGCCTGGTCGATGGTGCAGGTCCCACTGGCGAGTGATCGGCCTTTTTCCTCCAAAATTGATACAAATGGAACTCAAATCTCGATCCATGGAACTGGAGCAAAAGTAGCGGTCACCAATGTCCATTTAGTGATTGTATTCGGCGTATGCATGGCCTATTTCATGCAACTCGATCTATGCTATAACCATTCTGGTAGAATTTAGACATTCATATCACATTCCAGCTCCGATCTGCTATTGCGGGCAGCGTACGGAGTACTTATTATCTCCATACTAACTCCATATTAACTCCATATTAACTCCGGCGAAAGATCTGCTGAGATATTTCTAGCTCACCCTTTGACAAGAACCTACTCGTATATAAATACTGGACCTCGTCGGGACTACGTCGAATCTAAGGGGAGGAGGCATGGCCTCTTGCGGTAAAGTTCTTGGAATCCATAGATTTACACCCAATAAGATTAACGTTATCAAATTTTCCTATTGAGAAGGCATCCTCAACTCGATAATAGTGATAATGGTATTCCAACCCATCTGGTCAAGTGATGGAGTCGGAGGTGTTTACTCCGGTCGCTAACTTCTGTCAAAATTTCAAAGGCGGTATGCGCGATATCGGACATCTTCATGTGGAAGGTAGGAAGTTTAAGCAGATTTTCTCATTAACTATTACATAGAGTCATATCTCAGAGATATATCACTTTGTCGGTTTTTGTGACGTTCAGCGAAGCCATTTTGGTGTGAGAACATGATTCAGCTCCACGGCATAACTAGCGCTGGCGAATCGCCACACGTCTCATCCGAAAAAGATGCCGCGTTGGCGGTGGTGAGCGAGTTCGCCCAAGAAATTGATCCGATGGTGGAAAAAAGGGTTCTGCGAAAGATCGATTTATATTTGATGCCTGCTATGCTCATAGGTTGGTTATATACTTCATATCCGTGACCGGGAATTGTTGACTCACTCGAACACAGGCTATGGCATGGTATACTATGACAAGGTGGGATGACTGTACCGGTTTCTTTATTATCCAGTATATACTGATCTCTCTGTAGGCTATCTTAGGTAGCGCAACGCTCTTTGGCATGACGACCGACTTGGAATTACTAGTGAAGGACTATTCCACGTCTCCTCCATCCGCCGATACTTCACGGCTGAGCTGGGCAACATCAATCTTTTATTTCGGAATGCTTGCGGGTCTCTACCCAATGACATTTATCTTGCAACGTTTTAATACTCGAATTGTCCTGGGTCCAGTTGTTCTGACATGGGCCATTGTCTGTGCTGCCACCGCGGGTGTGACAACCTGGCAAGGACTTTTCGTGCAACGATTCTTCCTTGGTATGCTTACCTTTGATATCTTATACTGGTCTCTTGTCTAATAGAAGATAGGCTTCATTGAAAGTGTCATCCCGACGGGCTTCATGACCATTGTCAGCGGATGGTACACGCAAGAGGAGCAGACTCTTCGACAGGCATGGTGGTTCTCTGGCACTGGTTGGTTCACTATCATCGGTGGCGCCCTGAACTATGGGTTTGGCCAAATTACATCTGGATCATTGAAAAGATGGCAGTACATCTATATTCTGGCTGGTGCCTTGACCTTTTTGTTTGGCCTCTGGTGTTGCACTATGCCTAATTCTCCGGTTTCTGCTTGGTTCTTAACTAAGGAAGAACGAGTGGTTGCTGTGGAGAGACTGCGCAAGGGTCAAACTGGTGTTCGGTGCCAGAAGATCAAGTTCGATCAGATCAAAGAGGCTGTGATGGACGTTAAGATCTATCTGGTGGCTATCATGATGGCGTCAGCGTGAGTTTTCTCCCTTATTATGTGTTCTATAACGTTCGATACGATACATTCCTTGATGTTAACCTCTCCAAATCTAGCTACACTATCAATGGTGCTATCTCGGGCTTCGGGCCATTGATTGTTTCCACCTTCGGCTATGATACCCTTCTTTCAATTGTATTCCAGTTTCCCGTCGGCGCCATTTGTATCATTTTCATTCCACTCTGTGGTTATATCCCTACTGTTGTTCCCAATACCCGCATACCCTTGCTCATTACCTGCTGTCTACCTGTCATTGCTGGCTGTGTGATGATTTGGAAATCCCAATGGGGATATCATCCAGCTCTTCCAGTCGTTGGCTATGCGCTGACTGGCTTCTTTGGGCCAGTAGTCAGCTTGATCATCACAATTGGAGCTAGCAACGTCGCCGGGGCCACGAAAAAAACCGTCATGGCGGCAACCGTGTTTGTGGCTTACACTGTCGGCAACATCATCGGGCCGCAGCTTGTGAAAAGCAACACCAAGTCAGAACATTACCCAGAACTGTGGACTGGCATGATCATCTGGTAAGTTTGTATCTGATTTCTTCTTACGGGACCGATCTAACGAAGGATAGCTATTGTATCACGATTGCTGCCGCGGTCGTGTTGTATCTGGTCCTTCGGCGGGAGAACAGAATTCGGGAAACATTGGAATTAGATGAGGTTCAACGAGACAAGATTGCGTTCGATGATCTGACCGACAAGCAGAACCCATTTTTCCGATACGCATTATAATAAAGGATAGCGGAATTACTTTCGTCTACAGGGTGGAGACCCATGGAAGCCAAAACTTCTGGCTGCTGTCTAACACTCACATCTCGTGCATCTGTCCTATAGAAGATGTCAAAATAAAAGGCAACAATCTATTCAAATCTACTCAAATACCTCAAATACCTTCGGTCTTCCATAGCAAACGCGTAATGCGATGATATGCAATTCCTTACGAAACTAGATGTATAGTAACAGCCTACAAAATAGCGCATTAGCGAGAAGGATTCAATATCCCATGCTACTTGCCTTGGATCATCATAGGGTTCGATGTTGCTACTATGATATTACAGGAACACTTAAGTATGGCAAGGCAGGTTCAGTCCCAGACTCGCGTTTCCGGTGCATTTAATTCAACTGGCATTGTTCCACGAACCCCTTTACGGGTGAAACCATGTACGTGGTGAGAACAAATCCCCGGAACATTTAAATTTACAGATCTGAGGTGAACTATATCTCCTTATAGAAGGAGATAGGGAATCAAAGAGAGAGAAACAAAACACAAGTACATATCCTTGAAACACTTAATGGCTTGCAGAAAGTACTCTCATGGGGGACTGCCTGGTGGTCTCATCTCAGCCCCTTCGTATCACTTGCATCACTACCTAGCTGCCAAGGCCTCCTATTCATTCTCTATAGATCTAGTTTCATTCTTCATAGCTGGTCAATATCCATGATTGTTTCGCCCTTTACTTCGCCTTCTGCAAATACCCTCCTTGCATACTTAATCCGCTCGGTTTCAAATCCCCATCCTTGGTGCAAGACGTGACAATATCGCTTTAGCAGATGAATGGGAATTTGCATCCGCTCGGTTGAAACCAAGTTTTGTGTAACAATTTTCACGGGTTAGAACGTGTTCAAATCACAATCTGCCTTATAACCTGTTGGTCTGGATACAGTTTCAGCTATTAGTTTGTCGGATTGCAAATTCCTATGAAACTTTATGTAGTACTCCATGGTATGTATTTGATTCCTAAGAAAAGCAAAAAGAAATTGGAAACGGCCAAGAAAGTGGGTATAAAAATATATACATGACATAAAGAAATCAGATGATAAGAGATGCCAACGCTCAAATGTCTAAGACCAACAAAAATGAGAGAAAGGAAAGGCTTCCGCAAGACCTTTATTGAAAGTCTTCGTGTTATGACCGAGAAGACTTCTCGACACTGTGAATAATTGTTTCATGAACAACCTTGATTCCAGTCTGGCTACTCTGGCTGTGAGACTCCCAGTCGCCGTCGGCAGCAGTGCAGGTGGCCGGCTGCTGTCGTGAGGTAGGTAAGATCATTTGCTCGTCACTCATTGTATTCCACTGAGTGTCTCCGGGAATCGATAACGGATGGCGGAACTTCTTGCGTCTGGCATACCCGCCGGTGTCGGCATCTGATAGAGGATAGCCAGGATAGCTCTGTGAGCCACCCCTTGATGAGATGTATAGACCAGCACGTTTTGTGAATCGTCTTATCAATGGGTATATCATGGGGATATTGCCGATTATGACCGCGACGAAAGTCTCGCGACAGGCCCAGCTGCCGGCTTGTTGAGCTCCGTTTGCGCCAGCCTAGGGAAATATTAGATTGTGTTATCTAAGCAGATAGCTCTCGATATAACTTACTGTTAAGATCAGAACACAGCGCAGAATGCCAGCCATCATGACGAACAGGCCACCGCTGAAAAGAATAAGGAGCTCAAGCTTTTCCCGCCATCTTAGTCGGGCTTTGAAAAGCATCTTCACACATCTATTGTTAGCGACATTACACACAAGTATTGAGAGAGGAGCTTACCGGCGCCGGAATACTAATGAGATAGAGGTCGGTCGCGACATTAAGTACCACGGTCACATATATGTCAATCTTGGATACGGCGGGCTGACAGTAATCTAATAAATAATTAGAGGCACAGTCTCGCAAGGTGGCCAGTCGTGAATAACATATGACGTACTCCCAGGGTCTGGATATATTTGCCAATTTTTGTCGATTGGGTGACAACCGAAGAGAATCGAACAGATCGTGGCGATATAAGTTATGCCGATCAAAACATAGGCGATGTGGATTCGGATTCGCATATTCACTAAGCCGGCACTATATAGTAGGAAGTAGGTTAGTAACAATGGACAGAATGGATTGCAGTTGGATCAAAACTCACGTCAATCGAGAATAGAACACAGCCATGCATGTTTTCAGCAACCATAATAGCAAAGTGTATAATGACCAGCCGGCCACTTGGACTTTGGAGCCACCGACACGCAGACGATACTCCTCCGACTGAGGAGACAATTCTTTTCGCTGTTCGTCCGTCATCGAGTTATTGGCAAGGCCCATGAACCACGCGCCGACCATGTACGCAGCACCGGTTTCTAGTCCATACACCACCTATACCCATATTGATTAGCAAGATGGAAGTAAAGAGACCACAGGCTCCAATCCAACTTACACCCGCCACCAGCATCAGATAATCATCAGCTTGGAACTCTCTTGGCCCAACCATAATCCATCTTGCAGTCGTTCGTAGACCAATGACGACAACGGCTACCCCCAGCAGTGTGAACGCTTCTGTATTAAAGCTATCCATGATTGGCGAGTTTCAGTGATAGCTTTACACTATATGCCATCAAAATCAAAGGGAAATACCATTCAACCCAGGATGTGCATTCAGATAAAGGGAGAGAAAGTCAATTGCGTGGAGAGAGGGGGGGGGAAGTGAGCGACAGAAGACAGTATCTCAATGGTTTCCCTTGATCTTGCTCGTTGATATTGGAACCAATTCGGACAAAGAACCGAGCGCGCTCCTTGGTCGACTTAACAACAGCAAAAAGAAAAAGCAAGAACGAGATCTCAAATATCTGTAGGCCGGGCCTACTTACATATTGTGGCTTCCATCGAACTAACTCCCCCATTTATGGAGATACTCGCATGCAAACAAGGTTTCTTACAGGTCCAGAATCCTTCTGCAAAAGTGACAGCTCCGTGGCTACATTCTCCAAGTCTTATTGGATAATAACCGGTCTATCTTTAGTGTTGGACGGGCTAGTCCTTCAACGTGCCGGGAACAAGGTTAAGGTCGAGAAGACCGTTTGTTCCACTCCCAAATTACTGGTTCCCGGAAATGCAAGCCGGCAATTAAAAGGTCCACACCTCCCCTGAGTTGATTTGAACTTCCCCGTTGGGGGAATGATCGGAGTAAAGAGGCAATTCCTCAAATACGAGTCCAGACGGGAGTGTCTTGATAGAATCTCATTTTGTCCTGAGAGCTTTTTCGGTTACACACGAGTACACCTTCAGGCACATATCAACTGGGCCAATTTTGAGAAGCAGCAACTGCCATGCCATGGATCTCTCTGGGGCCCCTCCTATGACGTGCAAACAGACCAACACAGAGGCGTTCGGATTGGTGCAGTTGTATAAAGTTTGCGTATAGCCAATTTAATCTCATTCACCCGAGGTGTGTATAGCTTCAGCAATAGTATGTATTGCTATCTGACCCACATTCTCTTTTCGGTTGGTTTGATTGTTGATCAGACCGGAGATTACTCCGACACACATGTAGCCAAGATTTTGTAAATTGGCCCACTCATTATCTCTTGCCGATGCCGTGTATTTGTATCGCGCCAAATGAGTCCAGGGGATATCATAAGTATTGATTTAGGCCACGGGTTCCGGTCTGGATTAGGGGGTTGACACCTCATGTACTCATCAACTTTAACTTTCTGCACCCTCAACATCCCATGTTTCATATCACAAGTACAACTTCCCAATCTTCATGGTCAAGTGCCGCTGCCATTGGGTGGATCAAAAAGCGGGTCATATATGAACGGTCAGTTCGTATTTCCCTCCCGTTTTCTAACCGTCTTGAATAATTTGCATTTCAATTGGATTGGACGCCCAATAGTTAGATTGAGATACCAACCGATGGCAACGTGCATATTGTTGGTCCCGACTTTATTTTCTTTTTGACACAAAATTAGCGAATGCAAACGGCACGAGTAAAAAAATAACCTATGGCAGTGGAGTGGTTGCCGACTCGTAATCCGCTTACCCTACTAAACGCTGGGTTAAACAAGATTTGCGGACGATCCGCGCGGGTCTAGCCACGCTTTGACAGCACAGTTAAACTAGTCAAACGACGGAGGGAAGCTAAAATATTCAGTGCGGATTCCAATTCTCCTGAAGGACACCAGAGTTGGGAGTACGGAGTGCAAAGTAAATGCCAAGTACACCGTACCGAGATACCCAGATAGGTCAATAGGTCTACAGTTATAATACCATTGTGGAATCATCACCTTAAAGTCTATACTTGAAGTGTCTCGGGCTCTTGTGCATATCTTTGTCCCATTTCAAAGAAAGACATGCCATACAGAAGTTAAGAGCACTGTCAATTTTTCTAGCGATGTTCCAGGTCCAATTTAGTCCCACCATTCCATCCGGGAGTCCCTGTAACTGCAAGGGCTAAAATTAAAAAGGGAAAATCAAATACTCGACGCTAATACTTTTAGCACATTCCTCTCCAGTCTGATGATCGGCTGCATTTATTTGCTACATAAATTCATGCATTAATCCTGGTCCCGCAAGTTGTTTTTCAACCCCTCCAAAAAAAAAAAAAGACAAAAGTAGGGGACTCTTCAAAAAAATAATATGGAGTCCGTGGATCTTGTGGTTGTAGGTGCAGGTAAGTTGAATCTTCACCGTCGCAATCTATTTCACTAACAAGTGTAGGTTGGAGCGGGCTCTCCGCCGTCAAGACATATCGCGAAGTCAATCCCGGCCACAATGTGCTGTTGCTCGAAGCTGCCAGCTCTGTGGGCGGAGTATGGGCGAAACACCGTCTATACAAAGGCCTCAAATCGAACAATATGCTGGGCACGTATGAGTATAGCGACTTCCCAATGGACGAAGCGACTTTCGGCATCAAGCCTGGACAACATATTCCAGGCCATGTAATTCAAAAATACATGGAGGCTTATATACAACACTTTAAATTTGCCGATTGCGTTCGACTAGAACACCATGTGGAAAGCGCGCGACACAATCTGAACGGAACATGGCAGTTGAGTGTGTCGCATGGAGCAGATACAACAACAATCAATACTAAGAAGATGATCGTCGCCACCGGTGTCACTTCACAGGCATACCTGCCTAACTTCGAAGGCGAGGAGTCTTTCGATGCGCCACTTTTCCACTGTCGGGATCTGCTGCAGCATCAAGGCGCTGTACTGCAGTCTGGAGAGCACGCGACCGTCTTCGGCGGTACCAAGTCTGCCTGGGATGCGGCATATGCCTGCGCAACGAGCGGTATGAAAGTAGACTGGATCATTCGTGAGTCCGGTCATGGACCATGTTGGATGGCGCCTCCCTACGTGACCCCCCTGAAAAAGTGGCTAGAAAAGCTAGTCACAACACGTCTGCTGACATGGTTCAGTCCGTGTATCTGGGGAGACGCGGACGGGTATTCTGGCATTCGCAGCTTCTTGCATGGTACTTGGCTGGGTCGTAAGATCGTGGATGCGTTCTGGGGTATTCTGGGGGATGATGTTATACAGTTGAACGGCTACGACAAGCACCCGGAGATGAAGAAGCTGAAGCCCTGGGTAGGCCCATTCTGGATTGCTTCCTCGCTCAGCATTCTGAACTATCCAACCGATTTCTTTGATTTGGTCAAGGATGGCACTATCAAGATTCACGTCGCTGATATCAAGCGTCTCTCGGATCACACTGTTCATCTGTCATCGGGTGATGCGCTGCCATCTTCGGCGCTGATTTGCTCAACAGGCTGGCGTTGCACCCCAAACCTCAAGTTCCTGCCTGAAGGCATCGACCGCGAGTTGGGATTCCCTTGGAGTGTGGACCCGCTGGATGAAAAGCTAGTCAAAGCAGCAGACGAAGAGATCTTGCGCCGTTTCCCCCGACTGCGTGATCAACCAAAACCAAACCCTCACTACACCCCGTTAAGCTCGCAGTCCGAGGCGGCTGTGCCGCACCCGTTCCGACTGGCGAAGTTCATGGTCCCGCTTTCGCTGGTAAATGAACGATCCCTGGCTTTCATGGGTATCACCATGACCATCAACACAACCCTGGTTGCTCAGGCCCAGGCACTGTGGATCTCGGCTTATTTCAAGGGCGATCTGACCCCGGCTACACGCGAAAGCTGCCCACTCGCTGTGCGTGGTGCATCTGACCTCAAGACGGAAGATGTCTCGGAAATCGATCTCGCCTGGGAGACAGCCCTGTTTACTGAATTTGGCAAATATCGCTACCCGGGAGGATTCGGGCGGCGGAACCCTGACTTTGTGTTTGATGCAATCCCATATGTTGATCTGATGTTGGGAGAACTGGGTCTGTCAACACGGCGCAAGCAGGGCTTGATGGCTCGATGCTTGCAGCCATATGGTGCTGAGGATTATCGGGGTCTGGTCGATGAGTGGAAATCTAAGCAAAAGACTCAGTAATGTTTTCGGGTATCGTCATTCATTTTCTTTTGTTTGATCCTGTCTGATATGTATTTATGTATTTTGTCATCCCAATTCCCTTGCGTCGCGCGAGCATTTCGGAACTATTTCGTTCTTTTACATTAGTTGTGAGCTATTCAAGCCAATACAATTGTGGTTTCTACATACAGCATGTGAGTATATTATATGAATCCTTTGATGATCAGCTTCGACATCATCTATTACAATAAAGCAAATTGCTCCAAAACCGCAACACCAACAAGAGATGAAGATGAGTGCACCTCACGTTCCCCCGTTTCTCTTTTCGAGCCACCGCCACCAGCCTACTCTGGTCTCTCCTCGGACTCAACCACCTCCCCGACCATGTCACCTGTCCATCGCATATAATATTCCTCATCCTCCGCAACCACCGTTCTCACCGAGACATTAACATACAACTGACCATTCCCCTCTTCTAGGTCATATTCTAATCTAAATCCTTCCGGTAAATCACACGCATATGGCGGATATCGCCCACCAGTCTTCCCGGGCCTACCAATCGGCTTCACAGTGAGAAGAGAGGGGTCACAAGCCGATACGAGCATCTCTCCATCTTTAGCAACATAGCTACTCATATATGTAGCGTTGGTTGTGCATTCATGGCGAGGTAACTAAACCGATCGAGTATGGACCTAGACAGCCATGGCCCCAGTACCAACTCTGGACAGAGTCTACAAATGGTCGATCAGACCAATTCTATGACCTGTCAGCTGAAGTTCTTAATTTATGTCGCGTGGTCTCAAATCACATACTTTGTCATGGTACCCAGGACCTCGGAACTTGAGCGTCGACCCATGGATATTCATATCGATCTCACCCACGTCGTCTGGTACGAGATTAACCCATCCAATATGAGGCCTGATCTCAAGTTGGCTCCGCTCCCCTTAGATTCCACGGGGTAGATGATACGGCGCTCGCTGTTGGACACAGTTAGAAAGCACAGTCCGCTCCTGCGATTCAAGTCACTTAACGAAGTCAAGGTTAACCGTCCTTCGACATGGAGTTTCTCCGATGTGGTGATAATTTCATACTTTGATAGATCCTCTGTGAGAGTATTCCAGCTACAGCCTGTGGGAGACCAGTTCCCAGAACTATTGGTTCCCGCACCGTCTGCGCCAGTCACAGTCGCCACAGTTGCCGGGAGGGAATCTTCATAGTGGGTTCCGTTGGCGAACAAAGCCCATACATAACCAGACATTTAGTACGGAGGGTTCGTTCGCATTAAGGAATGGAAATGCGTCCATGGATGAGGTGAAGAATGTGACCACTAGGGAATCATCTGGGTTTGTCTCTGAGACGGCGTCAAAACACCACCAGTCGAAGACGGAGCTGTTGATTGGATCTATCTGAGGTGCGTCTAGACTGGAGAGGGTCGAGAGTGGTTTCTAGCGTTGGGACATCGAATCGAACCTTGCTAGTTCCGTTTTGTACAGTTTTGGGGATCTGGTAGCTCCCACTACGAGAATCCCTACCAACACGGAGATATGGCAATAGTTTCCTATTGACCATGTGCTAACTATGGAATGCTAGGGTCTGTTGTACAGAACACATATCAAGAACAGTAGAGGCATGATGAAATACATTACCATGAGAGAATACTACTCAGTAAGGGCGGACTGGGAGAGGAATAGAGATAGGAGGTGGGAGTATCACACTACATACATCCATGGACATGTATGTAACCTATATGTGCTCACCCGGCGGATACCTGGGTACCTCCAGGGCTATATACTGTGATCGAGGGAAAAGGGAAAAGGGGGGAAAGCAGCGTCCGGAGAATTGAATCAAAAGTATGATTTTTATAGTTTCCCCAAATCAAAGGGACATGATCGCGGAGATGGCGATCATCTACTTATATGGAGGATCGTTCCTTGATTTCCTGATGGGCCACTACAATGATACCTATTTCAGCAACACAATATAAACCCCCTTTCCTCACACAGACACACAAAAATGAAAGTCATGAGATCTATATTCAAATCCATCTAAACACCTAGATTCACCTACACCTGTTGTTCAATTAAAATAGACAGCCATGTGGCTACCCAGTAAGTGGCTGAGATGGCGGCTCAGCCAAGTCTGACAAACTCCCACATCTCAGCGTCAATAGGTAGCTACTTAGCCAATAATGATTGAGTAACAAAATGTGGCTTAGAATAAGTTTCAAAGCTGTGTTATCACATATATTAAGAGGATTAATGTACTTTGTTCCTTCGGGATATCTTCCATATCATAATTGATGCAGGGATTGTTTATATACCGACGTAGCCCATCCCATTAACAGTTCGCTTAATCGCTTTAAATCACAGAGAAGCAGGATAGGTACACACGTCACACATGAGTCCGATAAGCACATATAGTAAACATAAAATCCGGATAAAAAAACGAGGGATAAAAAGCAGAGAATCAGACCCTCCCATGATGCCCAAATCACAAACCTTTCGCCGAAGCTCAAAAAATAACATAAAAATCAAAAGTAAAATCCGGTAGAAAACCTCGACTCCCAATGCCTCGGTAGATACATACAAATATCAAACTTCCCCATAAATATGTGGATGAATGTTCGGGGGGAGTTACGTCGCAGGGACGAAAATGTCACGGGAAAGATTGGAAGAACGTTCAACGTCCATTGAGAAGGGGACTGCCATCTTCGCTCCGCCCTTCACCCTTGATATCAGTCCCAGTCTGGTTACTGGTCGCGTCCGAGTCCCCGTCCTTTCCGCATCCTTTCACAAGGATATGTCGCTGTAAAAGTTAGTGAATGCGCAATTGTTACAGGATCGTAAATAACATACCTTAAGAGCATCTTTGCGCGAGAAGCTCTTGTCACAGTGCGAGCAAGGGAAAGGCTTCACGGCCAAATGAATGCGCTTATGGCGCTTGAGATCATGATTGCGGTTGAAACTTTGCGGACACTGGTCGCATTTGAAAGGCCTGTCTGCTGCGGGGGCGGACATTCCATGCGGTGGTGGATGGCCCCCATATAGATGTTGAGAGCTGGCGACATGTCCACTGTTGAATCCCGGTAGAAGACCGGATTGCATTCCCATCATGGACATGGGCCCGCCGGGGCTGTGCACGTTGGTCATGACGGGACCGTTCATTGCAGGGAGGGAATATGACGGCCATGGCTGGCGGGGATATCCCAATGGTGGTTGTCCTCCGGGACTGTGAACGGGCATTCGTCCTGGGGGATGGATGCCGAGGCCGGCGGGGCCATACATGGGAGAGAAGCCGGTCTGGTGGGGACTGTGCATGGGGGGAGAAGCGGCATACATATGCTGATGTTTGGGGGCATATGGATCGTTTGATGGCAGTGGGGCGGGGGATGTAGCGTGGCCGTGGTACATGGCCATGGCGGGTTGTGAGGCGGAGGGAGGCAGTGTTGACGGGGCGGGGAGAGGTTGATAAGATAATGCCGGGCCTTCATATGGGTGTGGCAGGCCATCCGTTGTCGGCGGTGATATTCCCGAGCGCTGCATGCCGGATGGTGAGAAGGAGCTTCGGGAGTATTGGTTTACGCCGGAAGCCCAGGACTGTCCGTATGGATTGGCCCCTGACCAATATGCCGGCGGTAGCTCTGAGGACGCGCCTGTTGAGGGCGCCAATGGCTGAGGTGTGGCGTGGTCCCCTGGTTGAATCGTAGCGGGTGGCGTTAGAAGGTTCCCCACGCTCACATTGACTGGCGCGTGGGAAACTGGAGGGGGATGTCCTGCGTATTTGGGTGCTGCCGCACCCAAGGTGAAGGGTGGTGGTGGGAGCTCGAAGCTGGGCAATGTCGGGGCCGCAGAACGACGAATGTTCAACGGCGGGGCTGACAGCGCGTCCAACGCTGTCCCCATTCCCGCTGGCACTGCTAGAGTCGCCAGGTTGGCGTCCCTCACGTAAAATTCGGGGTCGTTGATGTTGGTGAGTTGACCGAAAGAGGATCCGCTTAACGTCCAATCTCGATCGCCAGGTAAGCCCCCGGAAGGGCTGGTAGAATCCAGGAGGGGCGATCGTCGATCGCTGGGGCTCGCGATCGGAATATAAAGAGAGTCGAGGGACTCAGGTCCAAGAAATAGGGGAATTTCTGGGAACTAGAGTACTCTCGAAAAAAATGATAATCAGGGAATCCGAGAGGTTGTCACGGTCGACGAGCGCGCGTATAGTACATTTCGGGGGAGAAATGAGGAAGAAGTTGAAGCTGAGAAGAAGATGTGGGGGGGTGGGCAAAGGGACCGTGGCGTTGGAGGCGATAGCAAGCGCGGGGGAAGTATTATAATAAGAGAGAGAGAGAGAGTCTCTTTTTTTTAAAAAAAAAAAAGTAAATAAGATTGATTTTTCTCGGGGAATGGAGTCGACGCGGGTCTAGCCACCTGGTCACCGTGGGGAAAGGAATGAGTTATAATACAGATTCATATATTAAAAGGAAGAGGGAAAAAAGGTGAAAAAAGGCGAAAGAGAGGGGTGTCAGCAGAACGTGGTTGACAGCTAATAACATGTCTCCCGGTTGGTCATTCCGAATTGTTCTATTTGAGTGGGTATCAATATATAGAATATATAGGGTACCTAAGTTCTTATATTGATATTAACTCTACGAAGTATACGATTATGTTCATAGCCAAAGTGTATACCTATTTTATAAGGAAAGAGAAAAAGACCCTCGAGGGAAAATCCCTTGCTTCCCGACGTGAAAAATAATAATAATAATAATGGCGCTAGCGTAGGGACTCCGGAGAGAAAGTGTAGGAATGGACCCGGCTATTATTGAGAAAGAAATTTGGATTTTTAGGGAAAAAGGAAAAAAGAGTAAAAAGAAATAAAATGGATACGTTTCTATCACGGTAGGATTCCTATCCAATAAAAAGAGACGTCAACGCACGGACTAGACCGAAATGGCCAGAATACGAGAGAGATGGCAGAGACAAGCGAGCTGTCTCGGTGGCTATTCGTTAAAAGTCTTTTTAGATTCCAATTTCCCTTATACTAAATACCCAGACCATCGGTATATTGTAGACCACGGTCATCTGCACCTCTCCTTTTTAGCCCCCAATACAGGGAAGTATGATTGGTCTCCGGCTTCACCGGCCATGGTTACTCTATCTTTCTCTCTCTTTGACTTTGGCTCGGACCTTAAAAAGGTTCAACAGCCTCCCCGTTTATTCTCTCACCCGAAAGCCAATCGCCTCCGCTCCCTCGGGTTGACTATTAACTTGCGAATCCCACAGGTCTCAAACTACTCCACGCGACCTCGCTTCGGGCCTGTCTTATCCTCCAATCAGCCAACAAAGGCGTCTCTTTTGTTGCCTTCTGCACGGACGTGGCAGATGCTTATGTAGAGAGAAAAAAAAAAAAAAAAAAAAGGGACATGCCCTGTCGATCGTCCGTAGGATGTACTACTACACAAATAGAAAACTTCACACTCATCTGCTGAAAACTACAGAGTACATACTCCGTAAGAAACATGGTTTAAGATATCTCCCGAGCACAGAGTAGAGGACATTCCATGTATGCATATGCTCGGATAGCTCTCCTTGGCACTCTTACGACATGTCCACTGGCGCATGGAAATTTAATATTACGATCCGGTCCGCATTTCCCCCGTATTTAGCAAGTTCAGCTTTGAACCTGCACTGTACTCCAAATAGGATAAGGGGGAGGGGAAAAGAAAAAGAAAAAGAAAGGGGTCTTAGGCATCAGCCGAGTCACATTCCTAAATTGCATACCTGTGTCTGAAACGGCATTTTCTCCAATATTCGTACATTCTATACATTCTATGCAAGTATACTGACATTTCACTAGAAACACCCCCATCTCTTGGCTCCCGATAGTCTACAGTTCGATAGCCCGTTCCTCCACCGCGTCTGTAGCCGCACCTGAACTGCCCAAAAAGGTTGATATCAGCGACGATCAGTTGATCTGCCCCTCCTATGCTGCTTCCCGGTCGATCGACCCTCGCACAGCCTTTCGATTGCAATATCCCTGAACCACACCTACGGTTCGCAGCCGATTAGTCGGCTCCTCTCATGCAAGGCGGCTCCTACAGATGTGACAGCGCGCAAGGATCCACCCTAGCTGATCATAAACCGCCTTAGTGTCGCCTGCCTCGGCTCTTGCCGGTGGTGGCTTCGGAGAAGCTCACGGCGTTCATCTTCCCGGGAATGGCGTTTCATGGAAGGTTGGCTATTTCTTTTCACGGGAGATCTGCGGCCATGAGTTTCCTGCAGGGCTGGGTATGTCCCGTGAATTACTGTGCCCACATTTTGGCCATGATCTTTTCCAACATGTCTGGACTATTCTATACGTCGATTTGTGTTCTATGGGTCTCGATATCAGACAATGGTGAGCACGGATCTCTTCTTTCTGTCTAGATCAGGTAATTTTTGGTTCAGGTCAGGACGAGCTGGAGCCTCTGTCTCGGCATTTGTTCTTTTTTCGGACTTTCTTCGGATTTCTTTTTATATATATATTTTTTTCCCTCAATGAGAACGGCCCCACGAGCACCTTTCGGTCGCTGTGAGATCCTCCCTTGCGGCAAGATTCGGACTGTGGATCTGCTTGCATTATATTGCCTGGAGTGTAAGAATTAAGGAGAGATAAGGAGAGACGTCAACTTTGTCTTGCATCGTGCTCTATTTATGTACACTTGACCGATTTGACTTGCCGTCCTTACCTTGGACTCTCGTGAATCCCATAAAGGTGTCTGGTATGACAGTCTCTGTGGTGATAAACGAGGCTGTCTCATCGGGCCCGATCGATACTTCGTTTTGGTTTACTACAGGAAATAACATCAAGCCCCGTGAGTTTTTCTCTGCGGGCTCATGCAGTACCCCGGCTTTTCAAATATTTTAGTATATAGAGTGTGTAGCTCAAATTCTATTGTAAACGCTTTCCTAGGTTGTGCCACTTATCTTTTCGCATCGATATATAAACGACATACAAACCTCAATGACCAAGTTCAGACATATATATCCATACTATATAGATCAATTACCCGATCGCGTCAAAAACCAGACAGACCAGTTTCAAAATTAAGCCAGGAAATAACGAAATAGAAGATCTAAAGAATGAGGCTTCCTAGTTGCACCGGGTTGCATTTCCCCAACATTGAATTGCCGAGTGTCGCTCCGATGACGTCGGACGGCGGGGTACAATTTCCCCCCGAGTTTCATTTCTACTACTTTCTTCAACTTTTTAAAGATTTAATTGTATGTTCCTCTTTGAATCCAAATGAAATATAAGCCATTTCTGACTTTCCCAAGACCGTTACTCACAACCAAACACCTCAATACACCTCCCTTCTATCGCTTCTCTACCATGTCTGGAATCAGCAAAGCCTGTTGCTCGTTCGTAATCCCCAGATCTATTGTATCCTATGATTCCTTAATTGAGCGTTGTTGACCACCGTGCACAGAATCCCCCCTGTGGTATCCAAGGGATACCAGGCCAAGGGAGAATACAAGACCATCAACGGCATGCAGACTTGTGGGTTTTTACTTTCACTGAATGCTTATGAATTGAGCTAACAAGATAACTCCAGACGTCACCGGTCCAGAATCGGCTACCAAGGCTATCCTGGTCATCTATGGTCAGCCACTAACTTCTCCATACGAAACATAATCAGACCATCAACTGATACAATTGCATGATCTACAGACATCTTCGGCTTCTTCGACCAAACCGTTCAGGGCGCCGACATCCTCGCCAACTCGACCGACCAGAAATACCGCGTGTTCATCCCCGACTTCTTCGAGGGTAGCCCCGCCGACATCTCATGGTATCCGCCCACCACCGAGGAACACAAGGAGAAGCTCGGCAACTTCTTCTCAACCAAGGCTGCCCCACCCAAGACCCTCTCCAAGATCCCCAATGTCGTCGCCGAAGGCAACAAGCTAGCCCCTGGCGGCAACTTCCAATCCTGGTCGATCCTAGGCTACTGCTGGGGCGGCAAGATCGCCTGTCTGTCCTCCGGCGCCGATAACAGACTATTCAAGTCGGCTGTGCAGTGTCACCCGGCTATGATCGATGCCAATGATGCAAAGGTCGTGAATATCCCCATGGCGTTGCTCGCCTCGGGAGACGAGCCTGTCCAGGATGTCAAGGACTTTGAGGCCAATTTGAAGGTTCCTAAGTATGTTGAGACTTTCCCGTCTCAGATTCACGGTTGGATGGCTGCGCGATCGGATTTGGAGAACCCCGAGGTGCGCAAGGAGTATGAGCGCGGATATAAGACCGTTCTCGAATTCTTCAACCAGCACGCGTAAACAAACTCAAAAAAGGCACAATTGACGCTGGGAGACCCTGTCACGGAGATTTGATGATACTATGAGAACTAGATTTCCTAATGAGAAAATAACGATCAGTCCTACGTGGCGAAACAAAGAATCTACCTGTATACACATAGCATACTTCTATTGTATGCCCAACAAAGATAAGGCGTATTGTTGAGGGACATGAATTATGTTTATTTTCTCTTGTAGAAATTAAATATTGAGAAGTACATACAGAAGTTTATTCTATTTTATTTCTCAAAAATATGTAGTAAGATAGGCGATGGACATATAATATGGCTCGCCGCTCCTGTAAGACGTCATCACTTCCAAAGTTCACCTTAACCTCTTAAACCTTCCTCATCTCTCCTATTTTTTACGATCTAATTCTCAAATCTATTAATGGCCTCTATTGTATATCATCTGTACATTTATGGAAAAAAACTCGGGTTGACACCCACCCACTTGCCGCATTGCCGTTCTCAGAGTCACGTCACAGCCGAGGGGGCCGAGATCAGCACTCCGCATATAGTGCTTATATTCCTTATTCCATTTTTCTATTTCTTAATATTTCGGCATCTTGGCATCTTGATTGATTTTTTGTTTATCGGGGCATTATACTTTTCATTTAGAAGATGCAGTAATTGCACTCTTATGGGTCCTAATGTCTTTCCTGTTTGGCCGACGCCGCTCCTCGGATGCAGCTTCTACTACTCATGATAAATCCAACACATGCAAGCCGACACCATCGCATCGCCATACTCCCGCTCATCCCCAAGATGATCATCCCAACGGGGGATTCCGAAGTCTATTTCGAAGGCCGAGTGGTCACTTAGACATACCTCCTCCAACCGCAACACAAGTAAGAATAGCTATCTTGTCGTTAGAACGTTAGCTCATGGCGAAAAAGGAAAAAGAAAAGTCGGCTTCAATTGAGGCAAGCATACCGCCCAAACCACGACAAGAGAGTAGTGGCCGACGACAGGACACCAAAGATCCCCGCAGCTCACCTACGCGCGACTCTCCCCCACCAGCAGTACACGGTGAGCCAAGACAACCCCAAAACCTCCAAGATCTTCTCGAGTCCAGAATGGAGGATGCGCGCAAGCCAAAAGACAACTCACCTGGCGCGAGCCCCAGCCCACCAGAGAAATCACACCTCACACCGAAAGACATCAAGGCATTGTTGTCGGGGGCACCTCATTTTCTTCTAGAGAAAGGCAAGCATGGTAGATGGTATCCCCAGGTGATCTTCCCCTGGGATGAGCAGAACCCAGTAATCCAACATATGTGGGATCGCAAGCCTTTGCCACATGCATCCTTTACTCTAAGCACACTCCACGCCCATCTGCCAGTCCCAGACGACTGGGCCAACAAAGGTGGCGTTCCAATCCAAGTCTCTGACTGGCGCCACCGAACAGGCGCTTTAAACAGGGCAACGTTTGATGTCGGGATCTTCGAAGTACCCAACATGCTATCCCACAACGGCAAAGAACCCGGCACCGTCGGTTTCCGGCACTTTCTTGAATTATCGGTGGCTGATGCGATCCGATACATTGGCCCCGAAAAGCCAATCAACCCTCCATCTTTACAGCAAGTCTCAACCATGGCGGCGACAGCGGCATTCGATTTAATGGAGGGCTATAACAAACCGTATTCGCAATGCCAGAGTGGTGTCGTATACGACCGTCATAGACTCATTTGTGAAAGCCCTGAGGTCTGGAAGCGCATTGGAGTACGAGATATCAACCTTCGATATCTCGTGCAACGCTTAGAACACCTGCGCAACCTCCGATATGAAATTCTCTCAGAGGGATCGACGAAGACAATTTTGGATATTGAAAGTCCGCGCGAGTTGCACGATGGTTTACACTCACATCTCCTTTACCCTCACCCCCCACACGAGATGTTAGAACATCATCCGCATAGCGTCAAATCCCAGATCAAAACTTTGTCAATCGTCCTGGCCACCCCAGGAGCATGGATCAATTTCAGTCTCCCTGAATGGCGCTTTCGGGCTGGGCAGGTTCTATGGGAGGCATCCATGCATGGCGACGGAGACTGCCTGGACCCCGATTCGAGTAACTATAAGGTGCCGCGGGATATTTTGGTCAAGTCCGGGATGGAGCGAAAGTGGCTGTTAATCCAAATGCTCCTCTCTGCCGAGTTGCTTCTCCGCTTGGATGCCTTTGTTCGAGTTGGCATGTTGCATGATCCGCACGGTGGTCATATAACGATACCGGAGCTTCGACAATTCGAGAAATTGCGAGAAGGGAAGCTGAACTGGGATCTGATTGTTGTGCGTCGGTTCCTCAACAGTCTTAATATCACTTGTCCGCCGCCACCATCAGGGCCATCTAATACTGGCTCACGTGAGAAGAGTCGTCGTTTCTCATTGCTTGAAAGCATCACTCGGCGTAGCAGCTTGCCTCCTGTTCAGGATTTACAGTCCGCTTGGGACTGTGAACTGAGTTCTTCGCATGTCCGACTGCAGCTGGAGGGTCTGTATGTCTTCGCGGAAAACATCGGATGGCCAAGATTGGATGCACTGAAAGCTACCATGGAGCTCAAACTTGGAGACCCTAATAACCCAGTCCTGCCACCATTACTCGTTGATAACAGGTGGAGACGGGAAAAAATATCCAAGGAGATGTTACTGGCCAAGGAGGATATGTATACACGAAACCCCTGCCGCCGACGCGTCAAGCTTCATAGCTCTGGCGATCCCCAGTCTAAAACTTTAGGCTGGATCTCACGATCCTGGCTCTCCGGGTTCGTGGTACCCGGAGAGGCGATCAGTCATCTTCTCATGGCGACGCTCCTTGAGAATGATGCAGATGCACTTGCCCAATTAGGCTCGATTGCTAACCTCTACGGAGCGTTCGTTTATGGCGAACGAAGCTGGTGGAGCAAATCATGTGTTGTTGGACGTGTCTTGTCTTGTTCAGCGGGAGCTAGGACATGCATGGGATGGATCAGTAGCGACATGATACCCCGAGATGTGAAGACGGGAGAAATCTTCAAGCGTGGATGGCTTGAATTCGCAGTTGAAGAGGTTCCGCAGATCTCGAGCAGGCCTCGGATCAAGCATGGAGCCAGGCTTTCCATTGAATCGACACCGCTAGGCATGGGAGATATCACAGCAGAGGATTTTACACTTCCAATGGATAATCCAGAGCCAAGTGCAACAGATGTCAACATCGAAGCGTTGAATCTGTCTGTCGATGATTACGCCCCTTCCAATGGGAGCAGCATTACACCCGCTGAGGCATCCTTGTCGTTCTCGATCAAAGATGGTGCTGGAGTTTCAACTACGGTTTGTTTCCCCTTCAAGTATAATGTGCGCTTCATCTCCGCCCATGAATGCTGTCCACCGTTGGGAGTCGCCTCTCGCAAGTCCGACCGCGAGAATAATGAAACCAAACAGTCTACGAGACCCGTATCTAGGTATACACGTCTACCAGGCCACCCTCTGCACAACTCTTATCGATACAAGTATGTGTCGTTGAACTCCCTTTCCAACACCCCGGTGCCGCAATTGATATCATCGCCACGCGGGGAGGCAGCTCAAGCGCCAGAGATCATTGTCGTCGATGCGCGGGGCAGCCGAGAAAGGGAAACGTTCGCTCGGGCGTGGTGTGCTGCTGTCGGGTGCCATGCGATCATAAGTCGGTCCGGGGGAACTCGTGTGACATGTTGTGTCGCGTGTTCCATCAGGCAAGCGAGAGCCATTGACGCAATGGTTGTGGTACGAGTGAGCGAATGAGAAGATATTCCCAAATTGAAATAAGAAAACTGGTCGCCCATGTTGCTACTTCAGGACGAATTTGGAGGGGGCACTGTACGGAGTAAGGGAGGCCGAAACGCACACTGGCCATAATCGCGCAAATTGCATTGTTCTCCTGTACAATATGGGATAAGCAAGCGGATATTGGCCCCTTTTTGAAATTGGAAAAGCCGGTGACTTTCAACGGACTTTGTCGCCGGAGAAGCCGTGAGAGAGAAAGAAATCGAAGGCTGTTTAGTGGGCAGAAAAAAGCCCTTCTGCGCCATCGGACGCCTCTCGAAAATAGTAAATACCACCTTCCTCTTCTTCAAGTGAAAACCAAAAAATAAAATAAAATAAAATAAAAACGCCGCGAATCATGATAGGGGCAAAATGGGGAGAGGGATGGGTTTTTTCTTGGGAGGACGCGTAAGGCAGGTTGCAGGTTAAAAAGGGTGACCTCCCCCTTGAAGGAGCCGACGACCGAATGGAGTCAAGGGCCCCGAGGATGGTGAAACAGCCGGACCAAAGCGGAATGACCAGTGAGGTCCCTGCATTTACTGGCCCACAGGGAGATCTCCGATCTCATATAATATATGGTCCGGAGTACGGAGTGTTGTTACTATATATATTATTGTAGGGGAAGAGGTAAAACCCTAATTGTATGCCAAAGTAGGGCTTCAGTATGCATAGCTCTTCCCATACATATTAGATCATATCATCATATCTGCATAACTATGTACATGTATCCATATTTGTGCATGCATTTCTCTCCAAATTAAGCCTTACCGAGACTCTCTGGGGATTTAGAGCCTACCTAAGTACGGAGTAGACATTCCAAATTAGTACTACCCCCGAAAGCATGCCACGCGAGCATAGTGAAAAAAAAAAAGCGCATTGGATATGCAGTTTCCCAAAGAACGGTAGCTTGTAGCGTATCTAGCGTATACATGCACGCCACTGCGGAGCTCGGCAGTTGGGGTTTGGCAAGGGGAAAATGGGTTTTTCTACACTAATCCCAGAAAGGAATAGTAACCATTTATCGGATTGAACAATAATGAACCTCCTAGGGCTACAAATTACAATATTAAACTAACCTAAGTAGATTAGTATAGACGGTGATTAACCGACATTTTAGCATGCGATGATTCATCTATTCTCCACCCACATAGGAGTATTTTTGGCTGAGATCAAGATCTAGCTCAGCCCTGGACCCTGTTTCAGTTTAAACAATTTCCCGATCGATAATGACGCGACGCCCGTTGGCGCTTTGATTCAAAATCCGATTACGGACCTTCTATTACAAAGTACATAATGTATATGTCGCATGTATACAACACACTTGTACTCCGTACATGCATCGGTTCTCGGTTATGGAGCGGTCGAGTCGGTTGCCTCGCACTATGTTGTACTGCGAGATCTATCGCAATTAACATTCGCCGCGTCACGATACAGCTGATTGCTTAGCTGCAGACTCCAACTCCAAAGAGTCTGTTCTGTGACCCAATAGTATCGGTTCACGTGCATTTCCCAAGATCCGTGCTCGTCGATCCTCGACCAGTGTGTGCTGAGTTGTGGGGCCAGAGCGAGGGGAGTTTGTACAATGTTGGAGTTTCTCTTCGCCAAATGGCGGTGGAAGCATCCCCTTGAGTTGAAAAGTTTGAAGGTACAGCCTATATTATAGATTATACGTTGGACTCCTCTGGTATGCTGTACGTTGTAAAGTAGCTTGGAGGGGCACGACAGAGGACAGTGATCGGTGGCGTTTATTGACCTTGAGGGGTGTTGTTGACGTGATACACCATACAACAGTATGAAGATCATTGTCCACTCCAGTCCACTTACCAGAACATTGTTCCCCAAGCCACAGGTTTTGACACGTTTCTTTAGTTTAACCGGAAGTTAATAGTCACCCCTTTTTTTTGGATCCCTCTCTTATTCAAAGATGTAGCCCAAGTATATTGTTTAGAATAAGCACCGATTCACCACTTCACCAATTCACCGATTCCCCACGATTTTCAAATAGAATATTTTCGCAATTTGAGTATCCATAGAAGCTGAGGAAGCGAGGGAGAAGGAAAAACCCCCGAGTGAGCCCCATACGAATGCCAAGGCCAACCTGTAACACGCTACTACAGGTCAAGATGATCCTTAATTAAACCTTGACTGGCCCACTCTATCGCTTGCAATTCGCATTATGTTACCTATGTTGTATATTTTATATTATTTATACACTGTCTTTTTAAGGCTTTCGGACGTTATCCCACTTGGGTGTAGTTCAGGGCTGTGTAGATGCTTGCCTCTGTATACCGATTGGTTTCCAAAGTACATTATATTTTATTGTATCAAATCTCAAGGGCCACGTATGTGTTGGAATTTGTCTCCAGATAGGGTTATCAAACACGCTGAAACAGTTCAAAATTGTTGACCTATACTATAGAGACTTTCCCACCCAAGGTACATTGTCTGAAGAATTAGTTTGCGATCACTGATTGGTCCAACTCCACTATTTCCATGGATATTTTGATGGTATTTCTTTTGGCTGGATAAATTATATCAGCCAAATAGGGATTAAAGCTAAAAAGGGGCAAAATAATTTTTTTTAGAACGTTATATTAAACAAACTACAAAAAAAGGATTTCAGGAAAACAACCAATAGCCTGACACACATTGGTCGTGGACCCTGAATCTGTTTTTAGCACACGTTAACCGATGGTTCGTTTCAGATCAGTGTTACGGAGTAACGTAGAAATATGGGATAGCCGAATTTCTAGTCTTCCAGAAGGCCATGTGGTCAATATCGCTTAGATCGAACTGCACTTCCCTTCGAGAAGCCCTCAAGGTTTCTACGGGTCAGCCTCTGAATTAACCGGAGACAGAAGGTTCTTCGTGATGGACCCTCAAACCAACAAGCTTATTGGTTCTGAGTGCCGACCTAAACTTGCGTCACCAATCACCTAGTCGGGACTGGGGAGTATTCCCCAGTTCATCAATGATTGACAGGTATCCTTGTTGGCCCTAAACCTAATTAGTACAGTACACTTCGAGCGACCATCCAACATCCACACATCCCCACTATTGTCAGCGCTCCCAGACCATGGTTCCTCTCTACTTCATTTGAAGAACCGGGTCTATAGTACGCAATCAGGGGCTTTGGCAGGTTACCTAATCAACTGCCAATCTGGTGGTGACGGAATGATTTTTTTGAGCAAGTACAGAGGCAAAAAAAAAAGATCAAAAAGATAGAGAAAAAAAAACCCCCTAGAAAACAAGAAATAAACCTCCATTTAACCAGTAAAGCTACAATGCACACACTCTCTGTAGTAAGGTTAGAGCATTAAGGGAAGTTCTCCGCGGGCCCCTGAACTGATCATCCATTGACAATGACCTGCAGTTGATTTGGGCTAAGTCGATACATCCGTGTTAGTCTTAGTTGGTATGAGAGCCACCTTGTTCCACGTACGGCGTGATATACATACTTGTGAAAATTAAATTAAATCAAAAATCTCCAAAAAAAACCCCCCCAAAAACCAAAAAAAAAAAAAAAAAAACAAAAGACCTTTGGGCGTTTCACCCCGCGATTAGCTTCTACCTGTTGGACTATACCTACCATCTTCGATCTGCTCTTCTTCTCTTCACACCGTTCACTTCATATTCGCTCCTTTGACCTATTTTTCTTTTCTTTTTCCCTTTTTCCCTTTTCTTACTAATCTCTTTTTTATTATCGTTTGACTCCTAGTGTGGTTTCTTCGATCTCAAACTGGGCTATAAACTTCTAGACCCTAACCCCGTCCAAATCCCCGGCATTCCAACACATTACTATAATTATCATTGATTAATTCGCAATTAACTGGACTTGGGCAATTTCGAGACCTCGGACCTGGAATCCAATCTATCCTGGACCATATTGCAATACCTCTATACTTTGAGACACGCGGCGGGCCCTAACACACGCCCAAACATCCTCGCTCTGAAACGCGCGCAATATCATACTTGGTCCAGTGTGGCGCATGTGGATCAGAGCCCGAGAATTGCAGCAGCGTCATTCTCTGGAGGCTCTCCTCGGTCATTCCCTCTCTGCGACGTCTGTATGGGCTTGCGCGGATTCTTGTCGCATTCACCTTTGATCACATCTCGACGTACTCTCAACCGGCTGCTTCACAAAACACGCCTTTCGCTTTGCCAGGGCTTTTGATGCACCTTCAACCGATACATCGACAGAACCGTGCTCGTGGGAGCTATGCCCATAGCTGTCGACCAAATGGCATCAGCAAATTCACAAAGCGCCATGGACGCAAATGATAAGAAGCGCAATAAGTTAGGATATCATCGAACCTCTGTCGCATGTGGTCAGTAAAATCCTTAGCACTCATCGTCCTCTTTGTTCGTCTTTCTCTTTTCGTTGTTTCCGCTGTGCGAAAATGTATCGATTAGGAAATGGAAAAAAAAAACAAACACCCCTCCTTTCGAAAGCGGTGTATTCGCATGTGATCATGATACTTATACCTTTACAGTGCACTGTCGACGACGAAAGATCCGATGTCTTGTAGCGCCAGATGATACGGAAGGACGATGTGAAAACTGCATTCGATTGCGAAAGGATTGTCAGTTTTTTCCAGTGGATCAACAACCACCGATTGAAAAGAAATCACGACCAAGCTCGAGATTGGAAACACCCTCAACCGAGCGTTCAAACACTACACCAATTGCTTCCTCTCCGCCTAATTTGATGCCCGATCCCGCCGAGACTTTCTACCCATACCAGGCTATGCCAATGAACACCTCGTCTTCGCAGGACATGTCTACCTACAACGTCGGAATGGTTCAAACCACCATGAGTCTAACGCCAGGTAGGTTTTGTGTCATGCAGACTATTACCTCTGCACTGCAATCCAGACACATTCATTAACTGACTGATCCGAACTAGACCGACCCATGGGACCAGGAGACTTTGCTGGACATCCACCGATGGACGCCGGGGTCGCGTGGGACGAATTTACGACGATAGCAGACCCGCAGCTATTGAATACGATGGCAGCCGCAAAGGGTCAGATGATGAATATGTCACCCAATGTATGGAATCCCGGAAGCATACCCACAGGCCTACCACCCCCTTCACCGATATCTGCAGCATCGTCAATGGGAGGCCAGCCGATGGGCCAGGCGCCGGCATATGCTATGCAGCCAGACGGAACAGTTTGGCAGGTCCCACCGCCACCGCCACGAACCATGAGCTATCCTGGACAAGACATAGGCTCATCATACCCTAATCAATTCCACCAACACATGCCCCCAGAGCTCAAACGGAGAATGACAACACCCGCACAATCCCTGTCTGCCACGAGTGCCATGGGCCAAGGCTCGCCAGGAACGCCGGAGATGCAAACACCAGGCTCGGTATCATACCCGCCAGGAGTTAACTACCCGCAGTGGCAGGATATGAGTGCCATGTCTGCAATGGGCGTGGTGTCATACCCTATGTACGCCGGTGACCCAGTTTCACAACATGCATACCCGCCCAACCCTGCTCCGATGGGACACCCCGGGGGCCCGTCACGGTCACCCAATCCATGAACCCTTTCTTTTCGACATCTTCTATCTCTGCCACGCTTACTATTTTTGCATTTCGAGTTCGTTTTTCATCACGTTGCACATCACATTCCTAGACGGCCTGTTTCATTTCTAATACCCCGTGGGACATTCACACATTTTTTACCCCCCCCCAATTGGCATTTCATCCTCTATATTTTCACCTCATCCTCATATACCGTGGCGGGTCTGCTTTGCAGCTGGTCATTAGCGGGCGCAAGGGTTTTTGGGTGGCTTTTCCCCATCATTTCTTGTCTTTTCTGTTTCTATCATGGCATAGTCCTGTCTCTTCATTCTCCCTCTCTTTGGGCTTTTTCTAGACCCAGAATTTTGCGTGCTTTTATCTCATTTGGTGGCATTTCTCCCCCGGTTGTATGCGTTTTTTTTTTTCCATGGCCGGTGGTTGTCTGGATTGGAGTGTCATTTTACCTTATACATGTTGGAGCTTTTCTTTGGGTCATCCATATAGACTTTTTTTTCTTCATTCCCCCTTTATTCTCTTGGAAAATTTATGTGTTATCTCGTCAATACATGATACCCTTCTTATCTTTGTTGCTTCTGTATCATTAGGAAGATGAAGCTCCTGCAAGCGGAAAAGATATAGACCAACTCAACGACATAGAAAAGCAATTGAAGGGTTGCTATCCCTTGCTCTATTTCTCTACTAGGCTACGATCTTATCTCCGCTGGGTCTTGTCCAAGGCACGTGCCTAATCTGTACTGGAAATGCATACTGTGTTTGTACTTGGTGGACAATGTTCGCATTGCACATTTATCGTTTTTAGAATACCTCGGCCTTCTCTCCAGATTTCTTATCTGTCCATCCTCAACGCGCCACAAGAGCCCTAAGCGCCCTACCTGTGAATATGATATATGAGTTCCCTGCTTCCTGCTGACAGAATTGTACGTGTACGTTGCACCCTTGCTTTGCTAAAGGGTCAATTGTAGGTCACACAATAGTAGCACGGAGTTCTCCACACGAAGAATGCGTTTGCTTGCGTGAAATAGTCGAGGCAAAGCTGGGTGAGAGCTGAGAGCGAGTGATGCATAATAGCTCACATGCAAATAAGTGAACAACAGGTGAGGCTCTATTGGCCCGGGACCCTCCTTGCTCCGAAACGGGAAACCCGTACAAAAGTCGAGTCAGATTATTAGTTCGTCGACAAAGCCAATCAAATGCTCGATACACACGAAGAGTATTATCCATGGGAGGACAATTTATGTCCCTGGATACACGAACATAAATGCCAATTGACTCGCGACTCAAGGCCATCTGAGTTCGTGATAACAAACTCCTTGACACAGCTTCGGAGATAGGTAGATAGATAATAAGCAGATAAAAGACTGCGAGAAGTTCTGATAACAAATAGACAGCATTGATTTGTACATCAATGGCCTCGCGAATCCGACTTGATAGGGAACTTGCATGAAGATAGAACAAAGAAGATATTGGGAAGATAAACCAGAGCATTTGGGTTAGTCCGAGGAGATTGTCATTGCTTTTCCCCTTGCGTGATCTGCTAATGACGTTGCGTGAGTTTCGATATTCCAGATTGAACCAATTATCTGAGTATGCCCATATCTGTGCGAGATGCGTCCAGATATCTCGAAGATCAGTCACATAAGAGATAGAGCCATCTTTATCTCACAAGAGAAGAGTTAACCATAGAAGAGGCAGAAGATAAGGTTCGTTGTCCGTTTACAACATAGTACACGGGAGCCACAGGATCCGCATTGGAGGATCCCCCGGAGATCCGGTGGAAGGAATACTCTGGGGTTGAAATCTGGAGATAGCAGAGTCGCAGTATGATGGCGGTGTAAGGGATAGATCCAATGATAACGCATCATTCATTCTTCTGGTCTGTGTCAGGGGTCTTATCTCTCTCTATGCACGAACTTTTCGGCCAAGATACCCAGGAATCTCCCTGTTGGTTGCGATATCAGCGAGCACATTGTTTGGCCCCTTAGGTAGCGTCACGTCTTATCGAGACGGTTTTGGTGGATAACCACACGGCAAGGCGTCAATATTTCTGATTCTTGAGTACAACGTATATATAGTGCATTGTCCCTGTTGTTTCCTTTTGACTTCGGCTTCACTTCGGTATCAACTCGGTCAATCTCAACATGTCAAGTCGGTTCACCTAAAAAGGGATGCCTGGTTACATATGCGCAGTGTCTGTCTCTTGTCTCCACGCTCTTCGCCCTTGGGCAAACGCTTCTTCATATGGAATCAGCCAAATGCCTCGACCCTCGAAATATTTTCTCGCGTAACCGCAAGAACCGCACAGAAAAAAAAAAACCGCTCTACGACCCCTCCCTGTACTCCTGTGGGAGAGATGACCATGACCAAAGTACCAGTCAGCCTGGCGTCGCGGGCTAAATGTGCAGGACGCCACGACCCACCTCCCCTGTTGCCTCGATGGCAATAATTGCCCAGTGCTTTTCCCCCGCGACATACAATATACACATATTCGGGTTGATCCGGGTGCCTGAGACAGACAGTTATTTCCCCCACTTCCAATGCCCGATCCAATATGGATTTGACAATATGATTAGAAACACGTATGACCTTCTGATGTACTTTATGCTAACAAAGAGATAAGGTCCAAAGTTCCACCGATCTGCAGTCCATATGGGATGACCACGGCTAATTACACTCTACAAATTACATTTGTATCAACTTTTCTCTTATCTCGGATTCCCCGACTTATGGTGGGTCGTGGGGCCAAAAAAAGTTCCCAGGACTGATGGCATATTGGAGCTGATTACTCCCACCGCATCATTGGAAGATCAGAAATATCATCTGCTCATTTGGGCCTCGCGTGCCTTGTACCGTATCCCGATCCGGGTCCCCGTCCCCACATCGCTGAGTTGACCAGGCGCCTGGGGACAATATCAAATTGACACGGAATACTGGGATCGACCTCTCAATGAGAGCGGCCGGAGTTGTACCTTAACCCCGCCTTAGTGTCGCAGTGGCAAACCTATAGAAACGCGAAACGAAGAGCAGGGATATTAACCGGTACGGAAATGCATCTCATGATTCCCCGCGAAGGAGAAATTTATCCAGCATGCCAATGCGATCGTTGATTTGCGAAGTTGTCGGTTGCCTTTTTTTAGGTACTTTACCTTGTTTGGGGGGCGAAGATCTGGGAAATTCCGTGACAGGATCTCCTGTGTATTTCCTTCATACACGGGTGGTACTGTTTTCGGGTAATATAGGAATCTCTGAATCTTCTTCTGAGCCTCTCGGTGAGTCTCCGCGACAGTATAACGAGATGAGATTGATTCTATCTATACCGCGCCTATTATTTGAATATGTGCGATATATGGAAAAGATATCTACTCAAGCTGTTCAAAAACACATTCCTCTTCTTTTTTTGAGAAAAAAAAGAAGGCGAAAAGGAAGACCCATAGAACGTTCCTTATCTTTGAGGGATCCATCCGTTGCTCGGTTTACTATCATTCCGCCCCGCTGCGCTGCGCTAAGAGCATGGACTATACAATTCGATATCTACACATCTGATTGTGCTTTTCTTTCCCTTTTGCCTGCAATTCTTCACGGGTAACCCGCAGAAATTCCCATTGATGATTTGAAACATCTCAGAACAGATAAATTGAGATACCGAGACGCAATGAATGCCTTCGGCTTTCGTTTCCTCGACATCTCTTTGACTGGACCGGGAGTTGTACTCCACCACAAACGAACAGTACCCACTTAGCCTGCATCTGGACTTACTCCGGAGACACTAAGGAGCATGTCTTTGGGAGTGCCATGTTTTGTCTTTCACAAGCTTATTTCCGATAGTCTCCAAACGGCCATTGGTATTGATAGTACCTGCGTTTGGACCCGGCCCCGACTCATAGGAGAGGGTCTGGCGAGGTATGTACATACATTAGTTTCAACTTTAGCACGGGGGCTTGCATCGTTCGGGCCGATGATTGTTCGAGATGCCGGTCCTGTATACCTCAGACAATATGATATGTTTTGACCAAATAACCACTGGGACCGTGCGGGTATGCAAAGAAAGACAGGGATGACCTTCTAGATCTGTTGCCTAAATACTTGACACATGTTGATTGGAGAAAGACATAAAGTGTAAAGAGCCTGAGAAAATGAAAGGAACAAAAAGTACCCAAGGCCGGCGTTTTAAGAAGACGGGAGTGGCACATACAAGGGCAAATTCTTGGGAGTCGAGCGAAGCGCCGTAAATCGGTTCCGTGACGGAGTCATACTGGTACGTGCAGTTACATATAAATTACATAGATTACAAGTTCTTCAATATCGCTCTGGGCCTCTTTTTAGACATTATTATTCCTCTTTCCCTCTTTTATTTACTCTCTGTTCTTTTGTTCAATTCATCTATACAAAGTGCTTTGATTTTAGACTTATACTTGGTCATTGCTGCGTGCGTCGGCAGTAAAACTGCCTTGTTCCCGTCTTCCCACACAATTCCATTCTCTCCTCCCCTCCATCTTTCAACCTTCATCTCTGCCACTTGATTCTCAGCTTTCCTTCTTGTCATTCTCGGGAGGATTTTCTCTTCCATCAAAGGATATATCTTTTCGGGGCATGAGCGTTTGGAGGGTCTAGCCCCCCCTCCACGACTCAGGAAATCCCAAGAGGCGTCGAGGCTGGGTGGTGGTATCCAGATCCATCGTGCGTCGCTCTGATCCCAGTCAGCTTAATTATCTTATTACCATATATTATTATTATAAGATCCGTTCCGTGCTAATAGGCGTTTTGCGTTGACAGACCCTGGTCGTTGGCTGAATCCTGCCAATCGTCTCTCGCTTGGCTGCATTCGATCATCAACTTCCGGCAAGGGTCTCGTTTACGGCGGGTACGGGGGAATTTCAATTCAACCCACCTTTTTTGCCATTCATCCCCCCCCACCGTCTCTATTTGAATTACCTTTCCCCTCTCGTCGAAACCCTCTCCATCGGAGATTATGGAGGGGATGCATCACGGAGGGAACGGGGGAGCCCGGCCATCCCAGTCTATGGCCTTCCCCGGCTTCGACGCTGACTCTCATATGATGTCCGACGACTTCTCCTTTGACTCTCCATTCAGTCCCTCCGGCTCTTCCAACGCCAATGATGGTGTCCTCGGCAACTCCATCTTCCCTGAGTGGACGAACGGTGCACCGCGTGGCGAAAGCCCCGATGAGATGCAAAGAAAGGATCCGCTGGCCGCTCAGATATGGAAGCTATATACTAGGACAAAGTCTCAGTTACCCAACCAAGAGCGCATGGAGAATCTGACATGGCGAATGATGGCCATGAACCTCAAGCGCAAGGAACGGGAGCAGCAAGCTCGGTAAGAAATACACGTGCGAATTCTTGAAGCACAATAGCTGATTTTCTGGTGTTCGAATAGTGCCTCGGAAACTTTAAGCCCGACACCAAGCGGCATCGCGCAGATGCGCTTGTCCGACCAAGTATCGCCGGCAGGCCCTGATCTTTCAAGCGATATCAACCTTGATGGCACTTCGGATCCAATGAATCTGGATGACTTTATCATTCCCTTTGATTCGCCGGCCGAACAACCCTCACATCCTTCAGCCGATAGACACTTCACAGCAACACCGACTGGATCAATTCCTATTAAATCGCGCAAAGACCATGCGATGATGGAACAGTCGACTGCCGCCTCGTTTCCCCATCCACCCCAGGATCAGCGAACAAACTCGGAGTTTGGATATGTCGCCCGTCGAGTCCGCAAAACGAGCGTCGACGAGCGGCAGTTCTTCGCCGGTCTCTCTGTTCCAACCCGCAAGCGACCTGCCGAGGCCTCGCCCCAGGTTCCCCCGGTGTCCAACGCTATGCTGGCGCAGCACTCGGAACTGTCAGCGGCACTGCCAGACTACTCGCTCGATCATCCACCATCTGCCTTTTCTCTTTCTGGCAATGGCACGGTGGGCCCACGCAGACCTCAGCACCATCACTCGCACTCTAACATTCCCTACGGGTTGGATACATATGGCATCAACGAGGACCACGGGATCAACTCGGCCGGGCCTTACCAGCAAAACTTCCATTTCTCCCCGTCAGAGTCTCCAATGACTGCAGGAAATCCTTTCTCGAGTCTATATGCGCAGACGCCGCTCGCCTCGTCGCTTAACTCAACCGAGTTCTTCTCTCCTCCACCTTCTGGCTATCAGTCTACTGTGTCGACCCCGCAACCTATTTATGAAGGGGAGCAGTCAATATTCTTTTCCGATGCGCCCTCCGCTGAATCCCGCCGCATTCCTAACTATATCCAGCAGCGTCAGTCGAACCTGTCTGCATCCCTGCAGCCACGTTATATGTACAACATGAACGGCGACTCTCACCCAGGGAGCGCAGTTACAGGGCCACCAACCACACATGTATCTGGCTTCTCGGTACCGCAACCGCAGCATGTCAACCCATCACAGGTACTTGGCCACGGCGAGTTCTCCACAACTGCGCCTGCCAGCAGCATGTTTACCTTTGGTGGAGACTCAGACAATGAGGATGATGATGGCAACTTTGGTGAACGCGGAGGCATAACCATGCCAAATGACTTTGCCTCTATGGATGACTCTGGTGATATGAGCGCCGGTATTCATTGGGGTGGGGGTTTCCCCGGATCAGTACAGTCGCTACCAGGCTTCAGTGCTCAGCACCGCAAGCATGTTACGATAGGATCCACGGACATGATGGATGGTGATTGGAACCAGGGAGGCACTCTCGGTCGGGCGCACGGATCTGTTGCTTCGGTCAGCGATGTTCGCAACCAGAACCAGGATCCTCGTCGCTATGGAAAGGTTCCTCGCACAGCATCGACCCCCAATGCTGCTGCACTGCTCCGTCAGAGTTTGAATGGCTCAGCTAGCGGGCCTCCGACAAACCACCCCTCACCAAGCACCCCTCCCGAGTCTGGTCTCAGCAGTGCGGTACCGTCCCGACCAGGCAGCCCTGGTGGGTCGAAAAACGGTGACCCGAACGCGGGACCGACCACCTGTACCAATTGTTTCACTCAGACCACCCCTCTCTGGAGACGCAACCCAGAGGGCCAGCCTCTGTGCAATGCATGTGGCCTGTTCCTGAAACTTCACGGTGTTGTCCGACCACTTTCGCTCAAGACTGATGTGATCAAGAAGCGAAACCGCAGCAGCGCCAACACTCTTGCTGTTGGCACTTCTCGGTCATCTAAGAAATCTTCCCGCAAAAATTCCATTCAGCATGCTCCATCCACATCGATTTCATCCCGCATCAATACTTCTGAGTCGCCCCCCTCGATGAATGGATCCAACACATTGGGTAAGCCCGGTGTTGTTCCAATTGCCGCTGCCCCACCCAAATCCGGCCCCCCGCTGGCGTCGCTCAGGCTCGTGCCGGTGTGCAAGTGGCACCCAGACGGCAACGCAGACTCGAGAAAGCACCAACTGGATCCGACCCAGATCCCGAAGACAGCCCCAAGTCAGCCGCTCCTGCGAGCCGGTCCAAAGTCGTACCATTAGCTCCGGCGATGGCACCACCCGCTGCCGCAAACCCAGCCAACCACAGTATCGCCGGTGGGCAGGGTGCGAGCCAAGAATGGGAGTGGCTGACTATGAGTCTGTAGTTGGCTTCTCCTACATGACCCTTTTCTTTTACTAAGTTTTGTTAATGTGTGATGAGCTTGCCGCCACTATAATCTCACGTATTACACGACTTATGTCCTCGGCGGTCGTGCCTTTATTACTCCCATGCTTTCCCTGATTACTATACGACATGTGCTTTTTTTGTTGATTTGATTGATACAACCGCGTCTGTCCGGGACCCGAGCTGCCCATTATGTTTTTATTTTCATGTTTGCTTTTTTGTTTCCTTTGTTGTCTAGCAGCTCGGAGCCGGGCAGAAGTGCGCATCTCTCTCCTGTTTTTTGTCTTTTTTTGTTATTCTTTACTCAATTCTTGGATTTCTTGCGCTGCTGAGCAGGCTTTGATTAATGGATTTTAGTATCCTTGCGTGATTACTTTTAGACATGGGATTCAATATGATCATGATTTTCTCCAATTCATCCCCTCTCCACGTTGGACCTATCACCTTTGAGTGTAAGCCCTAAATGCCATTTACTTTCCAACCATCAACAGGCTGAGCGAAGAATGAGATCATAACTTCACCCCCGGACATTAAGCCGGGGAATAATCCACGTCATGTCGACGAACAGTCGGGCGATACTACTTATCAAGCTTGGAAATAAATTACTTTTGTACAAACTCAACTCAGGTCGCAGTGTATTGAGCCAGCAATCAAACCAACACCAATATAGCTGGAAACATTAGAAGGCAGTACGAAACCTCTCTCAGTCAACATGAACATGGCGAAGCTGATTCTTCAACAGGACGATATGTCTAACACGGACGGTGAGTATCTATCCCATGGATTTCCCTCACATACGGAACCCAACTCACACATAGCAGAAGCCTCCGAACCATTCACCACTAAAACGAATACCACAGATAGTGTCATCGGCCGCGTCTATGAATCTGCCACTCATGCACGCGAGAAAATAGCCGAACAGCTCCAACCCGGTGCGTATTTCCGGTGGTTATAGCGCGTGGCCTTTATGAGCACGACGAATGATATCTGAACCCAGTGTTGTTTTCTTGTTTCTTGTTTCTTGTTTCTTTTGAGCATCAGCTAAATAAATCGATTGCGTTCTACAGGAGATACGAAGACGACGACTCGTCGCATGTCGGATACACCCGATAATATCTGGCAATTCGGACGAGGTGGTTCGAGAGAAGAGAGAGATTATGGGCTGGAGAAGGATAAGCCTATGCTGCAGTCTGCGCAGCAGACAGTTTCTAAGGCCCTTGGAGGAGGGTCTCGTGGTTAGTTGTGGTTTATACTGGTTATTTTGTATTGTGGTGCTAATATGATAATTAAGGTGGAGAGTAAATGCCTCTCGGAAGCTGGGAACAAAAGAATTGTTATATAGAATGTAATTTCATGGGAAATATGTATACATATATTAGAGGCTTGACTGCGGTATTCTCTCTCCTATTTCTTTAATTTTTTTCTAGTGAGTAAATGAATCTTGTACTGGAGTAGTCAAGTTGGATATACTTGGAAATATAAACATCATTTGGATGAAATTTATATCAACGCCCTGTAATAAGAGGGAGATATATAGGTAACACTTAATGAGCTGAAATAATATGGCATAATTGCAAACACTACGACGTTGCAATGAGAAGAAATATTATATCACAATATACTTCCCGTTTAGGAAATTGTATGACTCAGGCACCAACTGATAAATCACGTGTGATAATCAGAGCAAAAAAAGAATCGCCGACAGCCATTCATCTTCAACAATCAATTGACTTTGCAGCCATGGGTTCCAGTTCTAAAAGAAAGAAGGATAAGCAAAAGGATTTCCAGGTTAGAACTGCAAGCACATGTTTATTCTGTCCAACCCGCTA
Source organism: Penicillium robsamsonii (assembly GCF_028829455.1). Taxonomy (NCBI): domain Eukaryota; kingdom Fungi; phylum Ascomycota; class Eurotiomycetes; order Eurotiales; family Aspergillaceae; genus Penicillium; species Penicillium robsamsonii. The sequence goes on from NW_026643221.1 coordinate 6,244,599, forward strand.
ACCTCTGCAGAAACCCAAACTCAGGGTTGGAAAAACTAAAGCAAAGCCCGACAACTACACCGATACCAGTTTCAAATCGAAGTGTATGTGCATTTTTCTGGCCACTTGACATATTGTTATGCTCACACTTACTAGCAATTGTCCTCACACAACAATCCCTCCACCTTAATGCCCCAACTTCAAATGCCACATTCACGCATAACTTATCTCTCCTCAACGTCAAGTCTGACAGCCAACGACGCGACTCCCTCGCTTATCTGACTACTACGATATCCTCTCGACCAGTAAACTCACCTCTGCCACAACCAGTCAGCGTCATTCTACCATCTCTACTCCCACTCATCCTCGATGGAAGCAATAGCGTACGGACCCAGCTCCTCAAGCTCTTGCGGACCCTACCGCCAGGCGATATCGAGGACCATGTTGCGCAACTCCTTCCCTACGTTCGCGCAGGAATGACCCATCTTGGAGCGGACATCCGCAGTTCTGCGGTGGAGATTCTATCATGGATGGTTGAGGTAGCGGGGGAATCAACAGTTTCCTGTGCGGGAGGATGGATCAAAACACTCAACTGCTTCTTGTCTGTGTTGGGCTGGCACACCGAAGAGTCATCACAGTGGTCCTCAACCCGGGCTTCATTCGGCAAGGCCGGTAGCCAGGGCAAGCCCATGGTCAAAACGCTTGGGGCTCTAGCGATGTTTTTGGATGCTGGTATCGGGAAACCTTTTATCGGCGGTCTCGATAGTGAGATGTCTGGTGATGACGAGAGTGCCGACTGGCCGTTCCCTCTTTCCCATAGCGCCCAGCACATGATCTCAGATTCATCTACCCCATTCGCATATCTGAATCTGTTTGGAAAGCCGCGCGACGAGGAAGGAGAAATGTACGAAACCCGTGAGGACAGGTACCGGGTGTTCTCGACTCGTTTCCAACCACCAATCGATCGAGGACTCAAGGGTGCCAGAGAGGAAGGTGGCGAGCTGGGCCGTGCATCATCCAGTGTGACCAAGGTGTTAAAAGAAGCGATTGCGTATGGGCCGGGCCCATGAATTGTTCAGCCAAGGTTACGAGCAAAACCAAATCCATCCAATAAAATGGTACTGTGAGCTAGGCTGGGGCCTAGAGCTTTTTTACGAGCTTTGCCTATAAAGCTACCAGTGGACCACGCATCCGATTCAAGGCTCGGATATCGATACCACGGCGTCGGTCTTTACACAGACGGTCTCGCCCTGCGAACACTGCAACCAGCGCCGAATAGACCAATCGGTACGCCCTTCGGCTAGGGTGGTCGTGGGCTTTGTGCCCTTGCAGCAGGTAAAAACAAGATACACAATACCAAGGCTCCGAGCAGCCTTACGCTGGAACTTCATATATCTTTTCATGAAATATCGATTTTGGTCATTTATCTCTAGAGAGCCAGAAAATCAAACAAAATAATCTAATGTTATCTGTGCAATATTCAGATTTTAGGAATTGTGCTTTTGGCAAGGGTTCCGTAGTTTGCCAATTGTTTCCATCCTTCTACAGGAGACTTAATGGAGGATCTGGGAATAGCGAACTAGATTTCTGTTTCTTGAACGCTATTTAATAAGGCAAACATTAAATGTCTAGAGTTCTATTATTGGATGTAGACATTGAAATGTTGTACATGTATGGCGTCCATCTCCGATTCCGACCCAAAGGTTAAAAGTAAGCCTTGGAACGAACTTGGGATATATGTGCGGTCGACTTGTCTCTTTGCGAGGTGAATGTGGATATGCAGATTTGAGACAAAGAGGGGAAAGACTTGACATGTCTTGTCGCGTGGGTCTGTAGGCGAGTACTTGTCATTTTTACTTTGGGGCTCGGGGAATCGGGGGGCCATGAAATTGAATGCAGCGAAGAGCGTTTTTTTCGGAGATTAATGCAGGAAATTCGTTAAGATTATGTCCCATGTCTTTCCTATATAGGTAATGGGTGGGATATCACGGCAATGGGATGAAGGTTTATGATGTACATAGTTTATGATACATTCCAGAATCTTATGTGTTTTCGCATCTATGGGGTCCCGTTTACCCTCGGTCTTCCCTTTATATTAGTTATAGATTAATAGCGATGTTAGCGCCCAGGTGATCTCCAGAGCTAAACGCTCATCCCTACCCTATCCCTGACCAGGTGTGATTGGTATGGGGTGCATATTGACATATTGGCACATTGGTATCTAAATAATTTAAGTTAATATATCATCACTACTTGACTTTATATTTCCAATAGTTCAGGTGTGAGCTATCCTCTCAGTTCCCGATCCGTACTTTTGCCTACTGTCTTTACCCGCCCTAAAAAGTTGGATCTGTCTCTGATCCAAACTCTTTTTGTAACCGGGAAGATCACGCCAAAGGGTTCTTAAAAGGTTTGTTCTCCCGGATTTGATACCTCACATCCGGTGTACAAAATACTGAGTACAAGGCACAGTTTGACGTTTTTCTCTAGGTTCCCCCTTGCATTCACATTTAAGGGGAACAAGGAGAAACGCCAATGGAAAAACAGTCCAATTGACGATTAGTCTGTGGTTGGCCAGCATTTTCCCTGCCACAATACGCACAATGCCAAAAAAAAAAGAGGACCGAATCCTAAACGGCAACATGCAGCTGCATCAGTAGCATCCGAATCCATCCAAATGCTGTATCATATTACTTACCAAGCTATACATCGCGAGTGCCAGGTTATCCACACCTTACTTAGATCCCCTTGGTCGAACCCGTTTTCATTATCTGCAGGACCTGTTCGGATTTGTGCTACCGTTTTAGCCTCAACCTGTGCCTTTCCTTCCCGAGGGGTTCCCCCGAGTACTCCTAGGATCCCCTCCAAGTAAGGATGAGACAACTCACTTAAGATCCTATTAAACTCTCTGTCTTTCCGGTTGCCTCGCAGTTCCGGATTTTGTTTCAACTTTCTCATCTAGAACGCCACATCGCCAACTCTTGTCGACTTTGTACATATCGACACCCCCTGTATATAGTGGTGTCAGCTTGCGTCGACGTATCATATTCCTCTCGCATCCATATAGCCTCCCAGGCCCCTATCGTGTTGGTCTTCCTGAGCAGGTGAGCATGTCGCGCTCCCGAGACAATGCATCGGTTCGTCGGTTCGTCTAACTTAGGAAGTATAGCGGTGTCTATTGCTTTGCCTGTTGAGCCTGCATTTTTATGCCGACACCCCGGGACTGCCGGATTGCAAAGCCAGCCAGTGGTTGATACTCCGTCTCCCTATGAATCAGTGCGACTCACCATATGACTGTGCCGTCGCACCGAGCCCAATCGTTCGGACTTATCGACCTGATCCTCCATCAAAACGCAAGCTCTCCAACATGACCTCCACAAAGACCGGCCCACCACCTAGGCCTCTAGCTGCCCCCAGGCCTCGAGACGTCAGTACCCCGCGGCCTGAAGCCCGATCAGCAGGAACAGCCGAAAGAGCTGGTAGAAATGAAAGTCTAGTGGACATGGTTCGTTTCTTCCAGACTCAAAATATACCTGTTCAGCCCCCTCCATCTCGACCTCCATCTCGACCCCATTCTCGAGCACCTTCTCAGACTCAACCCTCGAGCCCTTCCGATACAACCACGGCACTCCCGGTTCCTATCTCGCCTGAACCATCGAAGCCAGAATTGAAGCCAGATCCGAAACCGGATCCAAAGCAGGAACTGAAGCCATTCCATCGTCGCCTCTTGCAGTTTGCACAGCGCCAAAAGAAGGAATCAACGCCCAGATCAAAAGAAGAAGAACAACGGCGCCAAATTGAAGCACTAACAAGGGGAGGATTTATTACCCCAGACCCTCCTCCTCCAAAGGTGTCAAAGGCACAAAAAGAGGCAAAGAGATCAAAAGAAAGAGTGTCACCGTCTCTTTCTCGATCTCTTTCTAAATCAAAGAAAGATGTGGAGAACATTGGACAGCCATGGTTGCAAGCCAAAGTCGATACCAACAGGCGATCAACTGAGACAAGACGTCGCTTGGCCTCTTTGGATCTTGATGACTTTGGCTCAATGGTCGATGTCGCAGTCTCACTCACATCCGAATTTGACGATTCTATGCCGCCACCATATCAGCCAAGTGATCAAGCCTCCCCCCAATCGCCATCAGCTATCCCGGTTTCAAGTTCCAGGGCAGATCCTGGTCCTCAAGATATCATCCGGCCAGCTTCTTCATTGGCTTCTACCAGTCATTCCTATAGGAACGTCTCAACCGATGAGCAAATCCGACGTCCATCTACCTCTGCAGAGCCAAGTGTCCGTGCTGACCCTGTCTCACGAGTCACTGCCAATGCATCCTTGAGTGTTAGTGTGACAGAATCGCAGTCTAGACTGTCCATTGATAGCCAAAAGCGGACTCCGTCAGGCCAATCTTCGCTTCGCAATGTGACACCCTTGTCACCCACCTTGAAACTGTTCCCTAACGTTGCACCTCCTCGCAAATCGAGTAAGGGTGCATTGCGAAATTCATCAATTCCTCGGTGCCAAACGATTGAAAATAACACGGCATCTCTGGCATCTCCACCATCCCACTCGCGAATTGGACCTTCTGACCAGGTACCTGAAGTTCAAGATGAGCCACACAAATCGTCAGATGGTTCAATAGACGCCCCAATCAACGAGGCAGAACCAAAGTGCTCAGATGTTCTTGCACCTTGTTCCACATCTTCTGCGGCGGCGCCATCTATAGAAAATGCCACCAAGGAGCAAGATGAGTCTAAAACTCGACCGCTGTCGTTGTCTCTGGGCACGCTGAAGGCATTTCCTCTCCCAGCGCCTACAAGGCCCCTGCCATCGCTGCCCGAAGCTAAATGCTCGCCGAGTCCTCCGGACACCAACGCCGGCTCTGTTCAAGCGATTAGTTCAAGGCCATCGTCATCCAATCTACATTCTTCTTCGGCAACGCTAATTGAAAACAAGAAGATCGAATCCGCTGTCGACAGCCTTGGTACCCTTGACTCGCCTCCGGCGACCGATCTTGGAAGCGTCGATGCTGGAGAGTCAATGGCCGATGACGAGGAAAGCTTGTTTACCACTTCGCTTTCGGAACACTACCAGCCAACCCCGGAACATTGCACTCCAAGAGGACGTGTTTCAAGCGTGCGCATCCCTCGAATGCAAGAACTCCCTGAAAGCCCTTCAAGTGAATGTTATGCAGAGGTGTCAGAGGGACAGCCTCTAGCTGACTCTCCTGTACTCGGGCACTCTACCCCTACCAAGCCTAATGACAAACGTGCTGCTCTGAAGGAGCTTCAGATCAATTCCCAAGTCAGCCGAAAAAACCTCCCATTCGGTCTACCATCGCCTCCACCCACTGCATCACTCCCATCAGCTCCACCTCCTCAGCACCCACCCCCTGCGCCTCCTGGGCGAAAGGCTGGCCAACACAAATACACTGCGCCTAACGTGGCTGTCCTGTCGTCCATGAGGAACATGGAAGCGCATCCTGCAACGGGGCCCTACCGAGGCTCGACCATATCCCGGAGCAACAGCTCAGGGAGCAGCCTCCGACATGAGAGCTTCCCCGAAACATACCAACAAAGTCGCCCTGAATATCGCTCCGAGTCTCCACTTCCATCATCAGACGATGAGGTTTTTGGTCCAGGGGCAAACACCAAACACTCGCGTCGGGAGGGCGACAAATACCAGCGCATTCAGCCAACACGCCGAGGATATGAGACAATGGATCCACGACAGATATCCAATAGTCGACTTCGTTACCCCAATCCCGCGCGCCCTATGACACCCCAAAGCCGCAGCGTCCACAGTATTGAGAGGACTGCGTCCCCTCAGTCACAATATTCTCAATCAACCCACAGATCAAGGGAGTCCCAAAGCAGCCAAAACCCCCGTGCTGCTCCTCAAATGGATCACTACCTCGAGGACCGGGTCGCGAACCTGGAACGCCAGAACCAGATTCTACAAGCCGCTCTTATGGCGGCGCTCAACGCTGGAGTCAAAAGTCCTCTCGATGGTCTCAATCTCGACCCGAACATGTCATCGGGCTTCCCACATGCTCCCTTCCCGCATCAATACTCCGGTCGTCATGCGGCACGGCCTGATAGCTGGGTCAGCTCTTCTCGCAGCAGTGAGCACAGCGGGTTTGAGACTTCTAGCTCCCACCGAGATACCCGGGCAAACGTCAAACAGCTGGACAACATGATCGAAGACATTGAGTCTGGTTGGTTGTCGGACAAGTCCAGTTTCACTGGGGCTCGAATTTCCCGCAAACGATAGATAAAGATCTTTTCTTTTTTCTCTTTCTTTTTTTTTACTTCATTGCTTCTAGCGGAAGGATGTTACTTATTATTGACTTGTGATGATTTTTTGGGCTTTCTACATATCCAGGCCTTGTCTAACTTTTTTACCTGTATTCTCCATGATACCATTTTGTTTTACTTTTAATTTTTTTTGGATTTTATATTATTGCGCTGAATCTTACGCTATATATATTCCTGCAAGCAACAATAAATTAGCTGTATAAAGTTCCGAGTCGAGATTGCAGTGCATCGAATGAAGCTCTCACATAGAATTGAAACTACGCAATAAGTCTTTAATGATAAAGATGGAGTTTTTAACCGAGGTTTTATCAGTTTGTCAGTGAATGAAGAGCTTAAAGATCTTCACAGGAGGATTCTATCTATCCATAAATATTTTTGTGCCCATCCCATGCTTAGTCATTTGTTTTGGAGACGCCCAAATGCAATCAACTTCTTGAACTCCATGTACTTCAATCATTCTGACCGAAGGAAAGTACATAGCGGAAACAGCAATTGCAAATACATGAGGGGCTTAGTACTCATCTAACCAGCCCCTAACAATAACCTCCCACACCGCATACCAACACTCTTTCACATTCCCCGCGGAACCCCCCCCCCCCAATCATGGCGAACGCAGGACAAGTAAGTACAACCTCTCCTCCAAATACGCCCAAGTATTCTAACAAACCCCAAAGCGCACACAACAAGTCCCCCAGCATGTCACCGCACTACTCTCACACCTCACCTCCCGCCCAGGCGTGCAATCCACCTTGATCCTCTCCCGCAAAGACGGGTCCATCATCCAAAGCACAGGACAGCTAGCACAGACGGAAGAAAACAGCACCTCTCGCACCGCACACATCCCCCCATCAACAAACGAACAGAGCCCCCTCTCCACCACCCAACCAAGAGACCCATCCCCTACCCTGCCCGTGTCACAGCCCTACCAACCCTCGCAAGCCGAAACGCTAGCCGCCCACATCTTCGCGTTCGTCTCTAGTGCTGAAGCACTCGGTGTCTCACTATCACGACCCACGCTCACTGTGCAGCGACCCAGCGACACCCATTGGGATGTTAACTACGACGATGCGAACGAGGGCACGGCACGTGAGGAAGACCAGGACGGGGATGATTTCGATCGGGATGAGGATGGAGAAGTGAAGCTGCTGAGAATGCGCACGAAGAAACATGAAATTGTGGTCGTTCCGGACCGGAAGTACTTGCTGTGTGTTGTACATGATGCTTCCCCCGGTTCAGCGCCGGCGGCGGGCTCGCGCCGGTAGTGGAAATATTGTTATTGGGAATACAGCTGCTGTTGTGGGGTGCTTTCGGGGTTTTTGTGTTTTACGGGGGTTTGTTTGTTGGATTTGGATTTCATACATATACCCGATGGAAGCAAAATCTTTGCATTTAATTCTTGTTTTCCATGTCATGGCTATGTGTAGGAATGCCTGTATATGGGTTGATTCAGAGAGAGAGAGAGAGAGATGTCTATCTGTACACTAGCAAAGTACTGCTTTCCATTGCTTTATGGAGGGATGATACTGCGGGCAATGTGGGTGTTCCCGTTGAGCGAAGCAACCTACTCTTTCTGTTCATACAGACTCGATCGCAAGCTCCATGATGTAGATGTAGAGTCGACATGTCCCCTCAGATCCTCGGACGGAATGGAATCGAAGTACAACGCAGCTTGAGACCGGAGCAAATCCGTAACAGCTCCGCTGTTTACCCCTCTCAGCGGGGCTGACGATTATCAAGTGGACAGACATCCTTCGTATCTTGCAATTATCACGCCGAAGTGCACATATACTATCTGGTTATATCAAACGAATCTGATATCATTCAATATGGCCTCTACCTTCGATGTTTCGGCAGCCCGCTCTCGTTTCCCTGCATTGCAACAGGAGCAAGTCTATATGGACAACGCTGGTGAGATAGACCTCCAGTTCTATCTCCCCGATGGTTCTGATTGCATGCTAATTTAAACTACAGGTGGAAGTCAGGTTCTCGATACTGTGGCCGACTCGTTAGTCTAGTCAATGGGCCATTGTATATTTCTATATACTGACCGACCATAGCATCCGTGCTTACCTGCTGAACACAAATGTCCAGCTCGGAGCTAGCTATAAAGTCTCTCGGATTTCGACTAATGCATACGATAATGCATACAAAGTGGCTGCTGGGTTCACCAACGCTGCGCCCGAGGAGGTATCCGCACTATAATCCCTGGCATCACTTCCCAAGTATAAGCACTGCTAAACTTCGGGTGCTAACGCATAAATCCGAAACAGATCAGCATCGGTGTCTCAACCACGCAGCTCCTGCACAACCTCTCTACGGCGCTTCAATTCCAACCTGGTGATGAACTAGTTATATCCAAACTCAACCACGAGGCCAATACCTCCCCGTGGGTCCATATAGCAGAGAGGTTGGGCTTGACTGTAAAGTGGTGGGCTGCTTCCGACCCAAAGAATCCAGTGTGTGATTCAGCCGAGTTGAAGTCCCTGCTCTCCGATAAGACCAGACTCGTAGCATGTCCACATGCTTCCAATATCACTGGGACTATCAGTCCCATCCGTGAGATTGCAGACGTTGTCCATGCTCATCCTCACGTGAGTAACAATGATCGATTGCTTTCTATGCACTCGCTCACCCGGCTTAACAGGCACTCCTGTGTGTGGATGGAGTCGCCCTCGCACCGCATCGCCAGGTCGACGTGAAAGCGTTAGACGTGGATTTCTACGTAAATTGCAACCCAAGCTTATGCATGACTGGTTCATTGCTGACCTCCACCCCCCACTAGGTATTCTCCTGGTACAAAGTATATGGACCACACCTGGCGCAACTATATGCCTCATCACGGGTTCACGACCAGATCCAGTCACTGGGTCATTTCTTCAAGCCTACTGATACACTAGACCTGAAGCTCAATCTGGCATCGGCTAATTATGAGCTTACACAGAGTATTCCCCAGATTGTGGAGTACTTTGGTTCCGAGCCTAGCACGACCTGGGCCCAGATGGCCGAGCACGAGGAACAGCTGCAACAGATTCTACTAGAATATCTGGCTTCTAATAGCCGGATTGATGTTATCGGTGAACCCTCGGCCAGCAAGGAGCTTCGCGTGCCGGTTATTAGCTTCGTTGTGCAGGGAGTGGGTAGTCAGCGCGTTGTGGAGGAAGTTGAGCGTCGATCGGCCTTTGGGTTCCGCAGTGGTCATATGTACAGCCACCGGCTACTGGCCGACGTGTGCGGATTGGACGATGTGGAGGACGGGGTGGTGCGGGTCAGCTTCCTGCACTATAACACCGGTGAGTGGGTATCTCGATAGGATTCGTTCGACAACTAACAAGGACAGTGGCCGAAGTACGGGGGCTGGTAGAGGTATTGCGAGAGGTGCTTGCATCGTTGTAGATAGTTGTACTTGTACAGCTTGGGCTCTCTAGATATATTCTATCGCCACACGCTATGTTTTCTCCATAGCTACTATTATGTACTCCAAAGTACAGGTATATTTTTGCCACTTGCCCTGTAGTGGTATCCAACGACTATCTGAACTTTCGAGTAATCCTGTAGAACTTGAAGCCTAAGAGATTCCTTATTTTCAGCCTGAGTTCCCACCTTGAGGTCATATGAGTTCAAAATACACCGAGGTTCCCCAGCTCCATCTGGAAGGCTGCAGGCAACCCCAACCAGCGCCGATCGCAATATCCAGCCAATCAACATGGAAATATTTGTGGAATAATGGGAATTATAGTGGATCGCAGCCTAACAGCCGCGCGTGGATTGGTCAGGATTGGTCAGGATTGGCTAGGGTGCAAAGACAGCGTGGCAAGCGGATTTATGACTCAGTGGAATCTGGACAGAACTTTCAAGATGATGTTGATTCATATTTCTGATTTGTGAAGGTATTCTTTGCTTAAAATAAGATTCATCTCACTATGAGTGGCTACACAGACATTAAGGTGTCACTGCATGATCATTTCTATTTTATGTGTAGATAATGATTATCTTCTAGAAGCAAATCAGAGGATAATATGGAATATAAGATAGAAGGAGTAGTTATCTGATAGGATATAGTGTATAATAGCATATAATATAGTAGAATAGTGTATAAAAAAAAGGTGATAGAAGCATGAGTCACCGTCGTACCACTTCAGCACTTCTCTTCTGCCCTCCTATCTCGGAGTCTTTCTCGCCGCATCCGGGTTTTCCCCTCTCACATCTCTTCGAGATAGTCCATCTCCTGATTATAAGGAGATCATAATATGAAGTAGAGTATTTGACTATATTCTATATTCTATTTACGTGGTCCCTGCGCCTCCCGGCATCTTCCTAACCCGCCACCCACCTTTCTCGCCACAAGGACTTTCATTTTCCCCTTCTCTTCATTTTTTGCCCCCCTCTTAGTCAAACCCAGACTTTGAGAAAAAAAAGAGTCATAGGTTAGTTCCTAAATAAATATCCTTCCCTCTCTGACTCTTCAACGCTAACACCTCCATCTCGCCTCCCCTATCAGCCTCCCCTCTCCCCCGACCCTCTCTCTCTGCCTAGACGCCCTCAACGACTGCCTTGTACAAGCCCGCCACCAGCGTGGTTCTGCCTGTCCATGGTCTGTTGGGTGCCTTGATATAAACTCTTTTCTATCACACGACTCATTTCAAAATGTACCCTATTGATTCCTTCGTTCCGATCGCCTTTGCTGCTGTTACCGACCTCCGCATCGTCACCGTCTCTGGCTCCATCTGAATACTCATCAGAAAGAGTCATATCCCCGCCACGTGCCCCTGCTTTGGTTTATATCAGAAGCACTTGGTAGATCGGATCGTGAATACGTTTTCCTTTTCTTGTCTTTATAGTTGATTACTTCCCCCCTTTGGCCTCCTCTTTACCCGCTACACCCGGCGGTTCCGCTTATTTTTCTACGTCTGGTTATCAACCTGGCTCTCTACATTTAAAGGTCTGCCGTCGCCTAGCTCGCAAAGACGGCTCTGTCTCCTCGGCTCTCGTTCCCGGTTCCCTGCTTAACGGTATCTTGACACTACGGTTCCAAAAATCGGACCATCTCGCTCTATCCGGCTGTCTTCATTTGAACTTTGTTCACCACAAATGCCCTATATGAACTCTACACTTTCGGATATGTCAGGGATGGACGTCTTGGGCTTGACCCTCTCAAACCCAAGCTCCCAATTGACAGCGTCTCACCACGCTCACCCCTATGCCTCCTCGATCTCCTCCTCCGCCGCCTCCTCTTCCTCATCTGTATTCTCCCTCGATTGCGTCTCACAGAGTTCGATATCATCCACGTCGACCAACCCGGTTGATGTGATTTGGGAGAATGAGAATAGCCATTTGGCTGGAAGAAATCCAAACGGAGCGGTCCCCCGAGCTTTTGCTAAGGGACCTGCTTCCAAGGTAGACGGTGTAGTGCCATCCGAGCTGCGAACGCACCCTCGGCGCACTAACAGTTATTCTTCTAGCGCTCCCAGTGCGCGCCCTCCGCCATGTCTGCTACGGCAGTCGGAACGGAAGGTGAACTTCGTCGACAACCTCGTCGGTAAGTCTTAAAAAAAGACTCAAAGTACGTCGTGTACGCTCGGCTAAACATTCCCCCGTCTTAAGACACCGCATCACAGATTGTTGAGACTATTTGGCCTCTTTCCGCCGCAGCATCACGCAGTGATGCCGCGACCGGATCCAAAGGGGTTCTTCCTCTCCGCACTTTTATCCAGGAGACTCTCCGCCGCTCGCGTACTAGCTACAGTACCTTGCAGGTGGCCTTGTATTATTTGATTAAAATCAAGCCCCACGTGCCCACGCATGACTTCACAAAGGAGCAGCCTCGGGATCAGTCGCCTTTGCGGGCGATGCAGTGTGGGCGCCGCATGTTTCTGGCAGCGCTGATTCTCGCTTCAAAGTATTTGCAGGATCGCAACTACTCCGCTCGGGCCTGGAGCAAGATTTCTGGCCTTAATACTCTCGAGATTAACCAGAATGAACTTATGTTCCTCAAGGCTGTCGGATGGCGCCTGCATATCGATGAAGCAACGTTTCAGCGTTGGACCGATCTGGTCTTGAAGCTGACCCCTGGTGCCGGTGGTCCCCCGGTTGCTAAAGGTCAGTGCTGGCAGACTGTCCTACCCAGACTCACCCCTGAACTGGACTTTGTAGAGTCTGAGCCCATGACCCCAGTACCGGCGATGGGGATAGATCCCGGTCTGTCAGAATTCCCCCTCGCCTCGTAGTCTGCCAAGCAACGAGTCGGTGCGTTCCGTACCGCGCGAACAAACTCAGACTTATACTCGGGGTCTTCCGCGAGCCATGGAGCCGACTCCGAGCATGGACTTTACCAACATGGCTTTGCCTAGTGTTCCACGGCCTATGATGCTTCCGACACCACAAATGACCCCCCAGTCTCAAGTGGCCCCCACTCCTGCTGCGAGTGTGGCTGCTTACAACCCCCGCCGCCCATCCATCTGTACGGCTATGTCTCAGGCGCAGAATGTGTGCATGGCGCGATCAACACTCGATCAGCGCCCGCCCCTGTCATTCTGCCCTCGGACTCAGTCGTACGATGGTTACCCGGCTGCGGCCCGTCGGTCATCTTTGGCTCGCTCGACCTCATCGGCATCGTCGCCTGACTCGATGGTTTCGGACGTTTCTACCCTCTCGTCCCGCTCTTCGCGGTCGTCATCAGTCTCGTCCAACGCCTCGGGTACTTCTGGCTCAGCACCAGCTAGCCTGGCCGTTAAGGCTACATTACGCTGCACTAGCAACTCCCTCAAGGAGTCCCGCAAGACTCTGGCCATCGCCTCTCCAATTGATGAGAGGCTGGTCGGTGTCTACAGCTCTCCTGAATATACCGGTTCTATGGGTTCTTCGGTCCCAGACCTGTCTAATTTTTCCCTGGATTCCAGCCTGAGCGAAGCTGCTCAGAGTCTCTGCGAACTTTCCGGTGCGACGCCCGAACGGCGCCAGTGCCGAAAACGCGGACGTACTGGATCCGACGATCTCTTGCTTCAAAACCATGTGCGCCATCTGATCAACCTCGGGGCCTCTGGAGAACACTCCGTGTTGCCTGATGGACATTTCCCACAGTCCTTTATGACGCAACATGGCTCCTCTATTGCTCCCGTGCGGACTGGCCCAGTCTCCGGACCAGCAGGCATGAAACGTGCCTGCTGTGGCAGCGAAGCACGCAAGATCGCATTGAACCCGAGTCTCCGTGTTGCGGAGTACTTGAATTGACTTGCGATTTATTAGCGGATTTCCCCTTATTTTTCTGATTTCCTTTGTGTGAGGCAAAAAAAGAAAAAGTCCGTCATTTTGTGTTTCTTTCCCCTACGACGACTTGACCCCGTTGTACATACCCCTATTCTCTCGGGTACTCGGTCGGACGTATTGCGGATTTGGGCGTTTGATTCCCACGATGTGTACGATGTGGTGATGACTGGCATGTCTTCTACTTGCATCCTGCATCTGTTCTCTCACTCTTTTATCCTTTTTTTTATCTATTGTGGTTGCGAACGGAGTGGTCGGTATGGGACGGTTATGGTTTATTTTACTCTGGTTACTATGGGGGAAAGCGGGCGTCTATGCCCTGATTATACCTGTATCAACTCTTCCATCTAGGGAATGGTATATTTACCATCCCCGAGGGCGAGCCCTCGGATAGGATAGTCAAATCCAAATACAGCTTAACAGCGATATCGGCCCTCGTATTCCATACGCTAGGCAACTGCTTAGATGTTCACATGACAGGACCGTGCAACCATGGATCTGGAATTCTGTGAGTCATTCATGCGTCAATGCGTATGTGGCTGTGGGCCCCTGGTGTGGCTGTGGATGTGGCTGTGGGCCCGAGTGGCGGCTAGCCATCATTTCTAAGTATAGAGTGGAGCATATGCATGCCATTGACAGCTTTGCAAGGAGCTTTGTACTTGATTTCGATTCTGGGGTGCTTGGGCATATGCAGGCAAAAGCCCCGTGTCTATCTGGGGCCGATTTTAAACTCGACCAATACAATATCCTAGGGTGGGGGCTAATAAGCTCTTCCTTGTTTTCGGATATCGACTTGGTGAGATGAAATATTATATGAATACGAACGGTTAACCTACAGATAGAGGGAATATGATGTATTCCGATATGATGGATATCCTTTTTGGTGTTATTTTTCTATCTTGATGTCATAGCTCGAATGATGATATCTAATCTAATATTTATGGCATCTTTTATAGCGTCTTTTTGGGGGTCTTTTTAGATGTCCTTCTTGATATCTTACATATGCACATTGAGACTATGGCTACAGGTCATTCCTTCCAACCATGCTCCTTCCTCCGTTGATCTCTCTTCCCTCCTCATCTTCCATTCTCGCCTTCTCCAGCAGCCACGCTCAATCCCTGGTATTTTTTCTTCTCCCTATCAATGTCCTTGTTGACGTCGAATACGATATAACCTCTCGTTCAAGGATTTCGGGACACAGGCGTACGGGGAAATCCTGGTCCATACTGAGTTTGCCCCACTCATCTTCGAACCTATCTCTTCCCAACATCAAAGACTGACAAACCTCACCCGCCATGCAACATGACTCTCACTGCCACCCCGCTGTGGAATAAACCCGTTAACTTTTGGGTCTTCCCAGTTATCTCACGTTTCTGCTACTTCGACGTGAGATGGGCGATAAAATGATCGGTACAAACAACAAAGAGATCTCTATTGGGGAAGATACACCCCAACTCCAGGTCATCACGGTGCAACATCGGTATACAAAACATGTACAGCGTGAGAACGACAGTTGTACTACTACATGATACCCCATCCCACAAAGGACCGCTGCTAAATACCACAAAATGTGGTGTTGTATGTTGTGCGTTATGACGGCTGGCCTTGCTTTTCTGTTAACAATACATATTCCTCATCACATCCCAACATACGTCTAGATATCTGCCTATATAGGCCTTGCTCTTCTCATTTTACGCTTCATGCGCAATTGCCTAGACCATGTTATATTGGCCAAGAACAGCCAGCTATACTTGAACCCGGAGATTGTTGAAGCATGCTTGGCATATATACCGTTAGGGCATTCTACGAGAGACCTGGGAGTCCCGGGAATCCCGGGAAGTGACACCAACATGGCGTTTAATAGACGAACGAGCAGTAAGGCATTGTTGCGAACTATTATGTAAAGTCAGGACTCGGTCGACAAGCAGGTTTAGAGCTCAATTCCCACCCAGGAATTACGGGATGTCAAGCACTGTATGTTTGATCCACAGGGCATCCAACAGATGCCACGGAACAAGTACTGGAGAATTACCGGTGGAGTATAAATGGGGAAAATCCAAAGTGGCGCCACTGGCGGCTAGAGACTACCGTAGATGACCCGATCAGATAAGATTGCTATCAGCTGATGGTCTCCGCACTTTCATGGGCATTTCATTCTACTTCTTCTTATTCCCTATAAAGGTCTGAAAGCCCTTTGAAAGCCAACTTATCCATCTGATTAGCTGTCAAGATGGTCTCTCGCTCGGCTATCCTCACTGGCGCTCTCGCGCTACTTTTACCCCTCACGGCCCACGGCTTTGTTCTCCCACTTGAAGACAATCTCCAGGCTTTCCTTGAACAACCAAACAGTTTGAACGCGGCCCCAAACTCCGATAATTTTGAAGATAAAAGTGCCTTAAACCGCCCGTCATGGTTCACCTCGACTTTGATGGCCCGCCGTCTGCTTGCTTTGTCACCCTCCGGCGTCATCTCCACCAATTTCCCAGAGTCCCTCCCACCCTCCGCACACGCCCCCTCAGATGTTGCCGGTCTCTCTATCGGACTCCGCGAGTACATCGCCGATTGCGATGGATCACTGCCATCGGATCTCTCTCACGATGATAACGGCGATCCAACAATTCTTGGCCTTCGCATTGGAACTACTTTCAAGAACATCGCAGCGGGATCTAATCTCAGTCTCCAGTTAGACTGGTGGGATCATCTCAACGAGGCCGGTCCAGTATACCCTGGTCTGCCTCTCAGCCCCGCTGCTCTACCTCGCGTCACTCTCTTTGGATACTTGGAGAATCTCCCGTCCCCGCTTCCCGCGGACGCAGCTGCAGTGCTCGAGAAGTGTTTCCTCGAGCCACATCCCGATGCCAAGGTATGGATACCAGGTTCCGCTTACTCGCCTCATGCAAGTTTCTGGGCCCGGTTGGTGGTTACACATGCTTACTGGATTGGCGGGTTTGGGGACGTGCAGCAGATTGGGTGGATCAATCTTACGGAGTGGCAAGGGATCAGGCCACACGGCAGTGTGAAGGGTGTTGGTGATGGAAGAGGGTGGCAGGATGTCCGTTTGCCCGGGGAGAAGCAGTAAATGGTACCTAGTTCCTCCGTACTTAGTGATCGACGAATGACTAGGGGTAGCGACGATCGCATAAGTTGTCTTCTTTTGCATTAGACCCAACATGGATAGCAATTAAGCATATCTCGATATCTCTACACTTTCAATGAGTTTTACGAGGTACTTTTGAGCTCTCCATTCTCATTCGTCCCCCTGTGCTTATCTGCACCATGTACGCTTATCATTCCAAGGATTCTTATCATCATCCTTGTGCACGGGACAGGGGGGCAAATCTGGGGAATAAGAAGACGTTGGACCTACATTTCTGTTGCTCTCTTATGTTTCATATTGAGCTATTCCACTTGTGTTGTGGTGTCCAATTCAATACATACAGACCGGGGCCCAACCCCTCTTTATCTTGAGAACATCCATCTCACCGACTATCTTGACATCCATTTCACCGGTTACATCTTCAATCATGAGACTACGCATCTCTAGGCCGCATGTACGGGTCTCACAGGGTGAATCTGCATTTGCTGCAGGCAATGCGCGGTGGACAAATCGTGATCTTGACCCCATTGCCAAGAATGCGCGCAAATGGGGTGCATTCAGTATAATAGGTACGGTACTTGTGCTTATCTTTTATAAACATCAAGCTGGGGCTAATAGAACATGTTATTAGCATATTGGATCTCCGATGCCTTGCAAGCAGCGACATGGCAGTTTGCCAGCGGTATGATTGCCGTCGGCCTCACATACCGTGAAGCACTGGGCATCGTCGCCTTATCCTTCTTCATCATCTCGTTGGTCATTTCAGCAAACGGTGCCGTGGGTGCGATATACCACGTGCCATTCCCCGTAATTGCACGTGCTAGCTGGGGCTTTTGGGGCTCATATATCGCCATTATTTCACGAGTCATCCTTGCCGTCTTTTGGTTTGCTATCCAGAATGTCAATGGTGGAAATGCTGTCCGTGTCATGATCGGAGCAATCTGGCCAAGCTTTTTGAATCTGCACAATGGTATCCCCGAGTCACAGGGTATCACGACCAGCGGTATGGTCGGATTCCTGCTCTTCTGGCTGCTTCAGGTTCCATTCCTCTGCATGCACCCAAACAATCTGCGCTGGCTGTTTACAGTCAAAACAGTGGTGGTTCCCATTACATGGCTCGCTATATTGATATGGGCTTTCGTCACCGTGAAAGGTGGTGGCGGTGTCTTTGACCAACAGGCTCCAACAGTCTCCGGATCCAAGTACAGCTGGCTTTTCTTGGCCAATATGACATCTGTGCTGGGAAATTATGCGCCTTTATCCCTCAACCAGAGTGATTTCAGTCGCTATTCCCGCGTCAGTGTCAAGTGGCAGCTCCTTTATATCCCCATGCTACCAATTGTATTCACATTCTTCTCCTTCATTGGCATTGCCGCCTCGTCCGCCGGCCAGATTCACTATAATCTCGAGACCATCCCATGGGATCCCATGGTTCTGATCAGCTACTGGCCCAACCGCGCGTGTCGCTTTTTTGGCGCCGCTTCTTTTACACTAGCCGCCCTGGGTGTGAACATCTCGGCCAACTCCCTTTCAGCCGCTAACGATTTCACCGCATTGGCACCACGCTATATCAACATCCGACGTGGCCAGCTCCTCTGCGCTGTGTTGTCCTGGTGTCTTGTTCCCTGGAAAATCCTCGCATCGGCAGGGAACTTCCTTAGTTTCATGTCTGCATACGCCATCTTCCTTGGCCCTATTGCTGCAATCATGATGTTTGACTTCTGGGTTGTCAATCGTCGTCGATATGACATCCTCGCTCTATATCAGCCCAGTAACCCGACATATCGGTATACATTCGCCATCCCGGGCCTTGGGGGCAAGACTATGTCTGGCACGAACTGGCGCGCTGTGGTGGCTTTTATCGTGGGCGTTGCGCCATCTCTTCCCGGATTTATCAATTCTGTGAACTCAAACATCAATGTTGGCGTCGGTATACATCCGTTTGAGTTTGGGTGGCTGTTGGGCTTTGTTGCGACTTCTATTGTCTACCTGCTGTTATCATGGCGGTTCCCTGCGGAGGAGACACACGTCGACCGCGCTGTTCTACCTGATGAGATATACGATAGAGGTACAGTGGTGGACGGACTGGAATCAGACGACCCAGATCGAAAGGATGTGGTTACTGATACACAGGAGAAGGATGTGGAAAAGGCTGTCTAGGCTTTCTCTAGTATTTATGTGAATCTTATATTCTGTACCGAGTGGCATGTACATATATTTGTGAATTTTTAAGTACTAACTCCAATAATACTCGATCGCTTATGTGGCATTTGTCCTTGACAGTGTATAAGAATCCGAATTTCCTAGGACGATTAAGTGTACCTCTCTCTCATTGGATTAGATTGCCAGACAGTTATTCAGTCATCCACTCTCACAAGGTTACGGGCGACTGCAGGACATAGCTCTATCATTAGACAATACCTAGCCGCTTTTATCACCGCCCATTGATACATGTATACCAATTCCAATTTCACTTTTTCTTTCTCTTTTATTTGTATACCTACATACTTCATGATACTACGATTAACCAGTGATTTGTAGGTGGCAAAGGTAAAGGCTCAAATCCCTACAAAGAAAATCATTGTAGCTAAGCAATCATCGCCACCCGCATATCCGAAAGTGGGCACACACGCTTCGAGAAAGCGATAATTTACGGTCAGGCATATAATCCTATGAGAGAGTTGTGCCCAGCTGGCACACTCAGTCGCCTGTATCTCCATTTGACCGGAGATGGTATGAGGATGCTGTATCTGATCACGCTATCTTGTGTTCTGTAATGCATTCTTCGATGTTGCTTTTGCATCTTAAAATTGCAACCGGGATGGTTACAGCTTTAGTAATATTTAGGGCATTGTTCGTCACATGGTAGCGGCGTAACCGGTTAAGTCCCTTCATGGTAGCCAGCATCGAGCTAGCTAGATACCGTAAGAGGCTGTATAAGCGGCAAATAACCTATAGCTCGGAAACACCACGATCTGGATGTATTCCATAGATCACAAAGACGTATTTATCCCTGATGGTATTCTAAGGGAACTATTAAATGACATGGTGAAGTGATGAGAGGGCCCGAAAGGGTAGTAGTGTAACGCTGGAAAGACAAAAGAAAATCTTACAGGATGACATTCATCATTGGTATTTGAAACTACTGGTTTCATTATGTGACAGGCATATGATATAACGTCATGTGGATGCTCACAAGTACGTCGAGATTTGCGTTGCGGTGCTTACTTGCGTTTGGGTTTGGGTCGGATGAAAGGATCTGAGTCCTTCTTTTTGCGCATCATCGGGGGTCGGGGCTTGGGAGGACCTTGGTTGGCAGCCTAGATTGATAAGATATTAGTATGAGCGATCAATAAGAGAAATCAGCCAAGAACATGGCACTTACATCTGCTTCTGGTCTCGTTGGCAGAGCCCTTGTTGGGTTATTTTCGGTGGGATACGCCTGGCCATCGCGAGAAGGTTTGATGAGACCCTAAGAAATTGTCAGATATGTGAACGCTAGGTATTTGATTCGGTAAGTGGGAAGACTCACTCCCGGCGGGCCGTTGTTTGGCGGGCCCTTGTAACCATTTCCAGCATTGGCCACTGGGTTGTCGCGAGGGGGAGCAGAAAGACCCGGGTGACCACTGACTCGAGAGACATTCGGACCACGAGCAGTCGGTCCAGATAGACCGGGATGACCGCTACCCAATGGGCCTCTTGGTGCATTGATTGGGGCATTTGGCTGCCCGGTACGAGGACGTTGCGCTTGTGGCCCACCAGAGGTAGATTCTTCACGCTTTCTCTTCGCGGGATTATCGGAATGCTTCAATGGCGGAGTTGAAGTTGTGGCTTGAACAACGGGGACTTTGGGGTTGTGTCTTCCCAGTTGACGCTCTCGCCGACGCTCTACGTTTGCATCTTGACGCTGCTTGAGGTTAAACTCCTCTCTCTTAATGCGAGATTTCTCGAAATTTGTAAGAACTTTCGTGGACTCGCAGTCGTGGGACGAATGGCCACATTCACCGCATTCACCGCATCGTACAGCACGGCAGGAGATTCTGGTATGACCAGATTGACCGCAGCGGAAACAGGTTCCTCGGGCATTGTCCTTTGCCTCGTCATTGTCGCAGTTGTGAGTGAAATGGTCGGCGCTTCCACAGATGCCACACATTTTCGTCGTGTCTAAGCCCTTGCCTCCTCCAGAAGGTCCATCGGGTCGTGGAATTGAAGGTGTACCGCGCCCAGAGGCAGACACCGAGACGGAGCGCGAGTCAAGGCCAATAGACGCCGATGAAGGCCGGGAAATTGGTGGTACAGGGGGTTCATATTCGGGAGAGGAGTTTCGGGCTTCTTCGGCGCCAAGGTCGACCATTTCAATCTCTTTGTAGCCAGTGAACTGCGGCTTCTCCAGGATTTTCACAATATCACCCTCCGTGTAAACATTTCGCTCCCGTGCGTTCTTGATGAGCCCATTCCAGAACTGGCCCTGCTCCAGGGACTGCGAGTTACCCAGAACCCAAAGCGATGACTTGGCACGGGTGAGACCGACGTTCATACGGCGGATATCAGCCAAGAAACCAATACCCTTGTTGGATGCTCGCACACAGGAGAAGATAATGACTTCGCTTTCTCTACCTTGGAAAGCATCAGTCGTATTAAAATCAACCTTGTTGAGAATGTCTTCGCCATATCGTTGAGTAAATTGGTTCTTGAGCTCTCTCAGTTGGCCTTTGTAAGGTGTGATGATGCCAACCTTGCCCGCAAAGTCGTATTCTTTGACATCTGTAATCAAACGATCATACAGTTGCATAGCCACTTGTAACTCCGCGTAATTGATCAAGGAATGGCCCCTGGCCGCAGATGAGTGCATGCCCTGAACATCGAAGAATCGGTAAGGACTGAGAAGTTCGCTTTGATGCCAGGGACGTTGGCGAAGCTTAGCCATGTCCGGTCCATCCTGCAACTTGCCATCGTAGAACGTCACACTGGGGAAATGACTGATGGCTGGGTGCATACGGTACTGTATATCCAGCAAGTGCACGTCTCGAGGGTGATTCTTCTGCATGCGGACGAACAAACTCTGCTCGTACTGGAACTTGGAGGCCATTTTCGACAGAACAGTTGGAGGCAACTGTTTGGGATCACCGACAAGAACACACTTCGAGCAGCCGTACTTCAGTGGGATGAGAGCACTGAGTTCAATACACTGTGCTGCCTCATCAATGATAACAGTCTCAAACTCAACATTCATACCCTGGAAAAGTTCATGTCCAGAACCACTGAGAGTAGTGCAGATGACATGAGATTCGTTGATGATTTGTTCTTGGATCCGGCGTTTATGCATGTCAGCATTGCGGGCCAGCGTATGGTTCTGATCACGGGCTTTATCAATGGACGTGCTCAGTTGAGATCGCTTCTTTTTCATCAAGTCGAACTCGCGCTCCAGCTCTTCCGGAGGAGGCAGTCCCTTTGCTCGTGCTTCATCGAGTCGCCCACGAAGCTCTTTGAATTTCGTATCAGTTGTTTTGTGCTCTTCGTAGAGCTTCTGCAAGTCCACGCCATTTCCTTTGCTGGGATCCTGGTTCAGGCGGGTATTGACCATCTCATCGAGGGTAACATCCAACACCTTGGTGTTGATTGCGTCGCTTCTTCCCAGACGAAGAACAGAAATCTTCTCTTGTCGACCATGAGTCGTCCGTACACCTTCCTTCAATCGCATAACTAACTCGTCGACAGCGGCATTACTAGGCGCACACAGGAGAAGTTTCTTAGAGACGGCATTTCTCGCAGGGGCACCATTGACTTTCATCGCTTGTTTCCCAAGTACGTCGCTCAGGAGACTTCCGACAAGTGCGATGATGGTCTTGGTCTTTCCAGAACCAGGGGGGCCTTGGATAAGAGTAAAAGCATCATTGTCAACAGCTGATTTGATGGCTTTTGCCTGGGCACGATTGACGGAGTAATTATCCATGATGGGCTGCAGCCTTGTGTCCGAATAAGTAAGAAGAGGTGAAGGCTTAGCTAAGACAATCTCTTCACACAGATCATAGTACTGCAATGCCATCAGGGCGCCATATTCACGCTCCACCGGGGTCAGAGAAGTGATCTTGGCACCCCATGCCTCAGTTCCCGGCCCGAAAGAAGACAGGAACTTGCTGCTGCCAGGATTGACCCGATATGTGACCTCCATCTTTTTGTTCTTCCGATTGACACCACAGACACGCGCGAGAACATGGGGAGCAGTAGGGTCGGCTGTGAGCTTGGGCGAGTTTGAGAACAAGACCAAATCACCTTCACCCATACTGAAATCCTTGGGAAGAATACCGAGCGGCTGGGTGCTGAATTCGATCCACGAGTCGACAGCCAATCGGGTCATAACTTTAACTTCGAATGGTCGGAAGGAACCTTCGTCCTTTGCCTGTTGGAAGCCTTGCCACGCCTCGAGAATCAACAAAGGTTCGAATGTACTCTGATAGTCGTCGGGTGTGCGGAACGTGTTTGAGACCAGGGAATAATCAGTGCGGTCCGAGGTAGGAGGAAGATCACCGGTTGCGAAAAAGT
The DNA here is from genome assembly GCF_028829455.1 of Penicillium robsamsonii. NCBI lineage: Eukaryota > Fungi > Ascomycota > Eurotiomycetes > Eurotiales > Aspergillaceae > Penicillium > Penicillium robsamsonii. The sequence goes on from NW_026643221.1 coordinate 6,267,790, forward strand.
CCCAGGAGAGAATTGAGTGGTGAAGAGAACCGAGATCTGGAGCCAGGCGAGCACGCATGTCCCTGACAGATCGGTGGCGCTTTATTTTCTTGACCGGTTGCTGCTGAAGGGATTGTTTCTTGCTTAACTCGTAGGCCGCGACGGCCTCAGGTTTCTTCGGTTTGGCACCAAAGAGTTCCTTGTCTAACTCATCTTCGCTCTCAGAATCAGACTCGTCACCAGAGGAGACCATCATGCTATCTGCGGGGGTTGTATGATCTTTACCCTTGATACCAATACCTTTCAGGCCGGAGCCTTGTTCAGCTGTCTGTTCCCCAACGCCATAAGCAGGCATGTTCTTCTTGAGTCTGGCAAGCTCAATTTGATCACGCTTCTTCTTGGCTTCCCTCTCCCGTTCACGCTTCTCGCGGAAGGATAGGACGCTGGCGACGCCACCGGATCGTACAGGGGCAACTGTCTTGGGGAACATGCCCGGAGAGAACATCTCCGGACGATTCTTGACAGTCGTAGAGGAACGCATTTTGGCCTTGTCAGCTTCCCGCTTGGCTTGGGTTGCGAGACGAGCCTTGTTGAATTCAACAGACGAAGACAATTCAAGAAGAGTTTGGTCGGTCAAATTATCATCATCAAAGTCGTCCTCACTGATGCGTGAGGGGCTCGAGATATCAGAGGGTTTGGCGAAAGCGGTGATTGAAGATTGTTTCTTGAGAGAAGCAGTTGAGGCAGTGACGACAGGTTTCTTGTAGTATGCCTCCAATGAGCGGACTAATTCTGCCTTCTCACGCTGGTTGAGTATTGTTTTGATTGTGCCATTAACAGCAACCCCCTCAATAAAGCTCAACGCATCTGGCTTCACGGTGGTCACATTCATTCCACCCAATCGGCGCAGAAGCTTTGCCACCAACCCTACGAGTGTGGTTGCCAGGAACTCATCCTTTAATCTAAGCCATTTTACCATTGCACTCATTGTGGCAGTTGGTGACTTCAGGAAATTTTCCGACGCAGATGTCTGACCCGGATCCGCATTTCCTACAGCCCCCAAGAACACACCATACTGATCAAATAGAAGGTCTGCGAACTGAATCGTGTCACGGCAAAATTCGAGCATGACAGACTTATCATTACCCCGAAGATGCCATGCCTCGGTCTCATCAAAGATCGTAGTCAATGCCAGCCACAGATACTCCCAGAGCTTCTGCAGTGACATGACCTCTCGGCGATCAGCGAGATTACGAGTTCGCAACATACCGGTCTGACTATCACATAATATCTCTACGATATCTGTACCAGTGTATAGCATTCTTGGGGCCGGCGCAAAAGTCTTCATGTGAGAGATCCGACGGAATGACCAACTGAGGCCATAGATCGTAGTCGTGAACGAAGTCTGAAGCAGGTGAGAAATGGCATCTCGTCGGGCTGACTGGCCACTGACAGCCTTGATCAGGTCAACCGCAGCTGTGTAGGTGTCGTAGTCGGCGGCAAACAGAGCTGAAATCACAGCACTGCTTGTATCCTGGCTTCGGAACAACGTCTCTAGATGCTCGGGTGGAAAGTCTGCGAGACGTCCGATGATTCGACATGAGAGGTTGGTGAGATGACCATAAATCATGTTGAAGTGAGTCTTCTCCTTGTTTCCTTCTCCTTTCGTGGGGAACATCTCCAACCCCACCAGGGGCAAGATTCCTAGGAGAGCCGCACTTGACAGCGGCAGGTTATCCCGGTGGAGATTCATGATAACAGCATCCCAGATGGGCGCAGAGTAGGTAGATACTCCGTGCGCGAGGGTACCGTGCTTCAGAAGTGCCTCATAATCGGTCTTCAATGACTGGCACTCCAATGCCAAGGTGTTGCGTACAACTTCCATGCACTGCGCGCGAATATCCTCCTGTCGACTTTTCTCGATATCAAAAGTCGGGGGGTTGATGATTACACTGATGGTATCACCAACCACTCCCATTGTCTCTGCCAACACAATCCGAGTAACTGTACCCCGTGAAGACTCATTGTCTGTAAAGCGGCGTAGTGTTTGAAGGAGGCTGCTCAGGCCAACATTAAAGCAGTGGTAGCGTGACAAATTGGGATATTGGGTATCTTGAAGACGGCCAAGCAATTGCAACGTCAAGAATCGACAGGCAGACGGCTGGTGGGCACCCTTCAATGAGCCGAGGAAGGGATTGATCCAGGAGAGCATGTCCTTCAATGCGGACTTCTCAAAAGGCTCACCCTCGGCGGTTTGGAGGAGAAAGGCATTAAATTGTGTGTTGTAAAAAGTTTGTTCCATGATTGCTTGGGGAGAAATGGCTTGCATGGCATCCCAGAAGTCAGCCGGGGCTTTCTCAAGGAATAATTGGATAGTGTTGAGGAGGAATCGCAAGCTCGGCGCAGGTATGGAGAGATGATCCACGGAGAGACGGCAAGGGTCTATTTCCAACCCTCGAAGCTGGTGTGTAATTTGCTCCTTGTCCAGTTTTCGAACGACAAGCTGCATGCCTCGCCACAACCTCTGAATAACTGCAAATTGCGGGGGCTGTTGTGACGCAGCTTTGAGACCAATCAACAGGCCATCGCGAACGGCCCATTCAAATTCTTGGGTAGTAGGAGGCCGCGCGTATCGTGACCATGACTGAATAGCCCAGTAGCTTCGGAATTGGTTAGAATCAAAAAGAAAGCGAGAGACTGCAGGAATGTAATCTGAAACTTTCAAGCTTCGCTTTGTTTGAATAAGCTTGAATGGCTCGTCAAAATATTCCTGTAGGAGGCTTTCGTTGCGCAACATGGCTTCACAGCTCAGCGTCTCGAAAATTGACAGCAACGCAGCCCTATCCAAGACATCCAGCCCAATTTTCTCCAATGGGATCTGTTTCAATTGTGTTGTGGCGGTTGTCAAGTTGCGGGTGATTCTCCGAATGTCCCACTCGTCGATTCTCTGAGCAAATGCCTCAATATCATCTTCATGATAGTTCTCCTCCTTCAGCAGATCCACGAGCCAGATCTTGCCAATGTAATAATGCTTAATGCACAGATCACATTTCTCCAGCGACTCGTCTAGTTTGTTCAGGATCCAGTTCTGATCTTCCTCTACGCCATCCTTATGGTATGCCAGGATACGCATGGATGAGAGGAAACTCTCTCTTCGAGCCTTTGCTTCGGCCACAATATCCTTGATAGCCTTTCCCTCTTCATCCACTTGTTCTAAATCGTCATAGCGTCCATGATCGTCGTCGTCTTTTCGGGGGCAGAAAATGTGGGTAGCTTCCGGGAGGGCCTTGAGTTCTCTGTACAACACGCAATCCAATTAGTCCCAGCTTATTTCCCTCAAGGGATTCTCTAAGGCCCACCTAATTGCAGCAAGGAACTCCATGGCGACTGTAGTCTCAAATTGTGGAGATAGTGTATTGAAATGACAGAGTGCGGTGCATTTCCTTCATCCCATAGGCAGAGCAGCTAGAACATCGTTTCGCCGAGAGGTAGCACTGATTTCAAAGTGATTCCACGAGCTTTGACTCAACTGCCGACGATAGAATTGAATGATGTGGCAGAAAGCTCAAGCGAGGACAAAGTAATGTTGATAGCAGCGAGGAGTGTCCTCGCAACCGAATGCCGTATTTGACCACGATCTGCTAAAACTTTGACGATGGGAGATATGACAGATTGGTGACAAGATTTGACCTTCTCCCTCAAATGATTAGACTCTATGTTTAGCCAAAGCAAACGAGGAGAATATGACGAACAAAAATCCCCAGAGCAAACGCGGGATGCCGAAGTGTCATTGGCAGATTATCAGGGCGGTGAAGCGCCTTTCTACGCGTAGACGCGCTCTATTTTACCCAACTAGGAAACTATTAAGAAGGCGCGCTATCGATATAATAAGAGGCTGCAAATTAGAGCTGATTTTCTTACAAGGGTACGCTCGGAAAGCTTAGAGCTGTGCAGCGGGAATCTTAAATAGCCACATTAAGTAATTTCCTCGCTGAGGGATTGGATGAATAGAATACATGAATGCAGCCCCCCTATGCCGGCTCGTCCTTTCTGATAGAGAAAACAAACGAAACACATGAACAAGAAACAAAAACACAAAGATCGTTCAACAAGATATAGCATCCAGATAGGAAACAGACAACAGGAAACCTTCAAACGCGGGTGTCATGCACTTTGCAGGGACAGAAACGCTTTTGTACAAGGGAAACATGGGCTGGGCCAGACAGGCTAAGTGTAGAGCATGCATAAAGAACAATAAAAGGAAAACATTGGAGGCAGTGGGTAACAAAGCAAGGGTAAGAGTGAAGGGGGTAAAAACGAAGATCGCGCTAAACATCCGACCGAGTAAAGGAGTAAACCAGAACGCCTGCTTTCTATCAGGGAATATAAAAGGCTCTCAAAAATAAAAACACCACAGCATATTGCTCGTCAAAATAGGAATGGCGAGGGGGAATCGCAAAGAACAAACCAACAGGTCTGATGGGGGTAAAGTCATCAGCGACAGGTCATCAGGCTCAATGCAACGCAAGATGCGCTCCTCTATATCAAGTATGTACAGGAGGATCGTCAGGAGCCCGGAAGGGGTCTTCATGTTGATGGCGTGGGGTTTGCGTCGATTCCACTCGGGAGAGCATCGCAGCCGAGGTGAAATCGTTGCTTTGCTCGAAGCTCGGTCGACTCCGGTCAAATGAATGCCGAGTCCGGTCGTGAGATCGGCGAACATAGTCCACGGACTGTGGTCGCGGATACTGGTCAAGACTGGCGGTATAGTTGGTGCCGTTGCTGCCATTTTGACTGCGGGGGTTGTGGGTGTTTGAAGTTGGAGCCATGGATGGAGCATAGAAGGGCCGCTCCTCATCAATGACGGTGGTGTCCTGCTTCACATCGGGCTGCACTGGCTTCACCATTTCCGAAGAGGTGGCCGATTCATCACTGGGAGACGCGACCTTTGGACTGCCCGCTTTGGGGGGCATCGGAGGATCTTCTATGGCATCCAGATACTTGAATTTGCCCTGGGTCACTTGCTCGCGGATGATATCAACATCACGCGGGAAGAACACCTTCTGAATGGAGTTGTAAGTGAAACGCGGAAGCAAGCAAATCACAACAGTCATCAGAAGGACGACCCAGTAGCTCAATGATCCATACACTTCAGAAGCGGAATGGTAGAATTGACCAGAGGAAGTAAAAGATGTGTAAATGCCGGTCCACAAGAAGATGAGAAGACTACTGATGGCGTTGATCAGAGAAGTAAACCAATCCCACCGGTAAGTATTCATCATAATGTAGAGGTTGCTAGCAATCACAGCACAGGATGCGACAAGAATTCCGATACGGGCTCGATCATTGATATTCCGTCCAGTGTCGTTGACGAAGTTTGCTGGCGCGTACAGAAGGTAAGGCATGAAGAAACAGATAATCGACTGGTACATGCCGTCGGCCATGTACATCCTGTCTTAGGTTAGTACGTCTCGAAACACCACCAGGGTTGGGGAAAGGATTTAAGTACCAGAACTTAAGTTGCGACCATTCCTTCCGCTCGATACCTCTCATGTACAATTGGGGCACGGCAAGAGACACCTTATCGTCCACGTCTTGATCGAAGATACCCATGAAGATCACGGGCAATGAAGTGAAGGCGAGGTTGACCAACACAATGTAGGTATAGTCGAAGAGATAGGAACAATCAAAGTCGTTATAGATACAGTACCAAAACAGGGCGAACGTCCACACAAGATTCTCGGAAAAGTCAGTAATGATGCAAAATGATATTCAGTATCAACGCCACATACCTTGTAAAAGAAGTTGGCCGTGCATTCTCCGAGGCGACGGTAAGACCATCTCCCATGCACCAAAAGAAGGCGCTGGAGGTATCGGAACTGGCCAATGGCATAATCAGAAGACATGACAGCTTGTCTACCTTCTTCACCAGCAATACCGACACCGACATCGGCCTCTTGAATCATAGCCACATCGTTGGCACCATCACCAACGGAAAGAGCCATGATGTTCAATCCGTTTTTGACCATGTTCACGACAGCGGCTTTCTGTGCAGGACTGACACGGCAGCAAAGAACGGCCTTGCACTGCTTGCATAGCAAAAGGAATTTTTGCTTCAAGTCATCTGACAGCATCAGCTTGAGGGTTTCACCATCGACGACCACGGCGTGCGTAGCCTCAGGCGGTGTATGATCAGCACGGGCAGCAACAAGTTCCTCGTCAGAACCAGTCAACCCGAAAGTTTGCAAATGCTTGTCGAGTTCGTCCTCGGCCTGTTGGAATTCAGTCTCGGCAATGTTCAGCACAATCAGCTCCATGTTGTTATTGAGGAGGTTGCAAGAGAAGCCAATGTTGATGGCAGTCTCAACCTTGTCACCGGTAAGGACCCAGAGTTTAATACCAGCGTCCGCGAGAAGCTGGATTGTATCGGGCACGCCATCCTGAAGTCTGTCCTCAATGGCAGTTCCTCCAATAAGCATAAGGTCCTGTTCAATCTCACTAGAAACCTTCTCCAGTTTCTCCTCACGGTCTGTGATCGAAGCGGCAGCGATATCATGTTCCCTAACCCACGTGTAGTATTCGTCCTCACTGAGCACTCGATCGGCAACACACAAGGTCCGAAGTCCTTCCCGGGCGAACTCCTCCAGGTGCTCTGCGGTCTGTCGACGAAGCTCCTGTTGTTTGCCACGGGCTAGACGGGAGTAAATGATACTGTCCGCACCCTTGCAGAACAGGCGAATAGTACCATCGGGCATTCGGATGATTGCACTCATTCGTTTTCTAGATGAGTTGAATTCAAGGGTGTTCAAAACTCTATATGTGCGTTCCTCGCCCATGATATTCAGGAGAAGATCGTCACCGGCTCGGCCCAGAACAGTGAATCCACAATCTCGAGCAGTGCTGACCAACGCTGCCTCGTCGGGAGACTGGGCCTTGAACTCGATTTGAGGGGGATCGCCCGGAGTGTGCTCGGTAATGACAGTGTGACACAAAGCAAGAGCCAGCATGAAGTCCTCAGTACAGTGCTTCTGCCGCTCTCCAGATTTTCCTCCCAAGTCGGCCACGAAGTTTGGGGCAACGAAAGTCAGCTGGTCGTCGTGCAAGTAAGGGTTGTCATGAATGTCACGCAACAGACCCAGCATTCGCTTTGCATCAGTAGCAATTTGTTGCCGAGCCACTGCGGCCTCTGTATCTGCATCAGCTCCCTCGCGACGCCGCATGCCGATCTGGGCTTCTGTGTAAGCCTCTCCATATGCCTGGCCGTTGACCGTACATTTCTTGAACTCCATCACGTTTTGCGTCAAGGTACCGGTTTTGTCAGAAAAGATGTACTCGACTTGACCGACGTCGTCCGAAATGTTCCAAGACTTGGGCACACAATAGAGGCCTAGTCTCTCATAGTACATGAAAAGATCGCTGTGGATGAAAACCGCTTGGATGGTCCGAACAATTTCAAGAGAAATGTAAAGCGAAATGGGAACCAAGTTCTGGAACAGGATGACAGCAGTCCAGAAGGTGACAATACCAGTGACAGGCGGTGTACCTCCATAGGACCCAAAATCGAAGTAGTCCAGAGATTTGTTTGGCGCGGCCCATGCGATTCCATTCACAATACCAGCGACAAGGCACATGAGGAATAGGATGAAAAAGTTGTGAATGACGTTCCAGTTGAGATCCTTGGCCATACGAGGTCGCTTGGCTGGAGTCGCACCAGAGTTAAGCATGATCTTGCTCTCTCCGCCGGTGAAGAGGACAACACCAAGGACCCATTCGGTACTCTTCAAAGTGCAACCACGGAGCAAGATGTTGTTGATAGAGATGGGCTCAACCATCTCCTTCCGCGGAGCTTCAGGGAAACGTGGGTCGCGTTGGTCCCAACGCACGGCACCGTTGTAAGAGTAGAGATTGGCATGCGGGGCCTCACTTTCGATCACAAATTCGGCCTTTTCGCAGTCTCTGGCATGTCGAATTTGACGACCACAGTGAAGAGCTTGGCGGACTTTCAAGTTGGTCTCTCCATCCAGGCCTTTTGTTTCGATATAACAGGCGCCATCTGGATCAGAAGTGGAGAGAATCACGATATCGGCTGGAATCGGATCTTCATTGTACAAGCGGACGAAGTCACCAACTTGCAGACTTTTCCAATACTCTCGCTTAAATCGGGCCTTGCCGGGTGTCTGCTTGGACATGTCCAAGACAGATCCATGTCTCTTGTCCGGTGTAGGCTCCACAACGCTCTGCCGAGCTGCGCTGTTCGGAGACAGAAACTTGTTTTCATTATTGCTCATCATCGGCCAATCTTCGCGAGCTTCGGGCTGAGGCGATGGAACATCGGTCATGGGGATGGCGACGTCTTCTGCAGCTATGGAGTTGCGCTGGGTGTAAATCGATGCCCGGGGATCTGCTGTACTCATGAATGAGGCACGTCTTTGACCCTCGTCATCTTCTCTTTTCTCTTTCTTCTGAAATTGAGAAGCAATCCACTTATACGAGGCAATCGAGGCCCTAGTACAAGCCTTCTTGATACGACGCCATAAATCAATGTTGTCTTCTGTCGAATTGACATTGTTCCACTCGACCAGTCTGTAAACCGGAGAATTGTTCACCTGATTGTCAGACACCGTCCGCCCCCAATCCTCAATCGCGTCTTTGATAGCGGTCACGACAATAATGACGATTAGAGGAACGGCGTTCAGACCGGGGTTGTTGGCACCGAAAATGGGAAAGAACTAGAATATCATCAGCCAATGTTGATCGGGATTGAAGCCAGAGAAACAAATCTGCATACGTTAAGAATAATGACAAACAAGAAATAGATGTTCGCAATGTTGTGAAACTGTAGCCAGACGTTGTAGGGAACAAAGGTGAGTGCTGTATACTTGGCAGTGCGAATTTTGTTTCTGGGATACGTGATTCGCAAATGACCGTCCTCATCTCGTTCTGATTCCGGGATGGGAATGCTGAAATAGATTCTCCGATTCGGTCCTTCTTGCGGGGTTTCGGGTCCGCTATTGGTTGAGCTGCTTGTATTGTTCGATTTTCGCTTTTCGTCTCTCATATCTGAGCGTTTATGGAAGCGATCAATAATAGAGACACGTTTCTTGATACCTCCAGCTCCGGGAGCTCGTGTGGTAGCCCATCTTTGTCGTTTCGTCGGCTTGGAGACGTTGCTGCTGACCTCCCGAATGTCGCTACTTTGCGCGTTGTTATCATCCCCATTGTCTCCGGGGAAATGCACGGAATCCATCTGGGCCATTCGTGGGCCCAAAGAGGGCATAAAACTTGACAGGAACGTTGATTATTGGTAACTGACAAGCATCCGGTGTAAGACCGGAATCCGACAGCGCCGGGCGCAAGGAAAGATTGCCGGCCTGGGTGCGTTCACAAGGTTGGAGGGCGAGGAAAAAGCAATGTCATGGGCGAGGCAGGTCTCGGGCAAGTCAGGGGGTTCTATAGGCGCGTATTGGATATGTTGTTGTCGACGAGCTCGGGAGGAATCGTCCAAAAGCAATTCAAAACAAGGTTTCCGCGGCCGATCGTAATGGAATATTATTGCAATGCGAAAGCCGGGGGGTTATAGGGCGCACCCACAAGGGGCCATTCAAATACTTTAAGTGAAAAGATATAAAGAGAAGAAGCACCCGTGTGGTTAATTTTTGCTTCGAGGGGTGTGAGAGAGAGAGATGGAGGCCACCCTGAGCTCGTATCTCAGTACGGGAGTATGTAATATTGTTACCACCCGTGCTTACCGATGGGGCCGGGCCAAGATACCTCTGCTTTGTCATTCAAAGTGGACTTGGCAGGAGATTTTCACACGCGTCAACTTATTATATTGGTATAATTTGGTATGATGTGTATTGATTATGTTTTACACTGCCTCTTTTCTCTCGGTCTGGGCATTTTTAGCCATTTTTTAGCCATTTTCATTCATGTTAGCCTGCAGGATAGATGTCACCTAGGGCTGATGGGTTTAAGTAGCCCATGTATACAATCTCGGACTCAAGGGACAATACCTGTAAAGTCCGGTAATATAATGTCCAGCCCCGTTCCGACCCCCTTCTAAATTTCTAACTGTGGGAATCGGATTAATCGGCACTTAAAGTCTGGGACGTTCAGAATATATTGATATACGGTACTATCGAGATCTGGACTTGGAGATTGGTAAGAAAAATGAACTTGTGTTTTATTTCCTTTCAGTGGGTATAGCGGCACTGCTACCCGTTAGCAGATATGATCGCTTACAATTAGGTAGCCTTAACGGGGGGGGGGACTACATAGGTGTGCACCCCAGTTCTTCATTAAGAAAAAGCCCTCTGTATCCGTTGGATCCGTATGCAGACTCTGGAGTAACGGTTATTGGCCCACAGCTGTTGTTTCTTCGCCCCCACTATGAACTAATTTAACAGCTGGCCTTTTCCTTATGCAAGTTCTCTATAGATAAAACACATCTAAGATTCTTACCCCAAAGTTTCGATGTATCTCGGTGGCCCATGGATATAATCAATATATGCGGTCATAACTAGGTATTCAAAGAGTCAATCACCCATTTTCTATCGCCTCCTTTAATGATATCAGACCCAGCTTTCGGGGTCGGAGCATCAATCCTGAAACAACCGACACGGCACGAGCTTCCCCCGTGGGCCGGTCCACCCTGAGTCAGCTTTCTTATTTTTTCTTCATATACCCGTGGACGGTCTACTGTACTTCCGTACAACAGGTATCTTATGGGTAGCATCTGCCAAATTCCCATATGGGGCAAAATATCATTGGACCCGATTTTATGCGTGTATTATTTTTTTATGTAAAGGATACATCCCGGCTCCTTGTTCTTGGCAGAAAATTCGGCGATTATCTAGGAGACTCCTGAATAGGGCCGATCATTGTAAAAATTCGCACGTTGCCCGGGACCTCCATTCCCCCTTTCTACTAGCCCTACCAAATCCCCATCTCTCACGAGCTGCAGATCTCAAGGCAAGGGGTCTGAAAGCTACACTCTGCATACAGTTCAACGTTCAAATAGTGTGGTACAATATATTCCATACAACATACTATGTGTATGTGGCCGTCAGCACGGTTGCCCACGAACTGTTAGAGTGGACCCGATGTGTAGCGTATCATCGCTTTGACTAAACTTAATTGGAGTATTATTATTCCTTATTGTTGTGCTTCGTTTTGACATAGCGAAAGGAAAAAAAAATTCAGGAAGAATCGGCTTCCGTGGCAGATTTAATGTAGATCAAACGAGATTTGTACTTCGGGTGTTAGTATGGAATATGGAGTACGGAGAAGTAATAATTCAATAGTAGTAGACTGGATGAGCCGCGGATCGACGCCACTAGGAATGTGGCTGTCAGATCTACAATATACAATATAACATATAACATATAGCATACATACTCCGTAGCCAAGTATGCTTTAGGTAGTACAAGGCATGTGCTCCTAATGTATAGTATACAAATGTCAGTTCAATCTCAAAACCTCGATATTAGTTCCGTCTCAAAGAAAGTAATTAGATTGTTAGAGTTTCAACTTAGGTTGAAGTGGAACAAAGGAAATTCGATGAGTCAGCACTCATGTGACATCGCGCCGAAGCGGCGCGTTGGACGCGATATGCCTCGTTTTAACAGAAAAATCCTCAACATACCCCAGTCATGCGGACCATAAAGGAATTATTGTTTAATAAGCCTGTATTCACTCGTGCTGACTCGAACAGCCCACCCAAGAAGAAAGAAAGCACCGAACTCGCAACCGAATCTTCACCCCTCACCGAACCCTCCTCCTTTGTATTCGATCAGATATCACCAGAATCTGAACAAGATGCCGAAGCCCACTTAAGTGCAGCATTGTATCTATCAACCCAGGATACCCTACTTCAACCCCCTACGTGGCAACAAAGTTTCCAAAGCATCGACTCGGCCACCAGGGTCTCATCTCTGAACGAGAGCTTCAACGGATCTCAGCGCATCATCAAGGATGGCAAAGAGGTTGTCATCAGCTCTGATGGAGAAGACACAGACTCGATATGCTCGTTGGAGGACCCAAAGAACCTTTTCGCTCCAAAGTCTAAAAAGAAGGATGAATTCACACCTCCCAAATTCCCCACGAGGATATCATCGCCAAAGAAATACAGACACACTATTGACTCTCTCGTTCACGATGCAGTGGATGATAATGAGGTTGAAGCCAGTGTCTCCCGGGCGAGAGCCAATTATGCGCCGAAGGAACTAAACGGCGAGGAGCCCGGAAACGACCCGTCCGGCACTGGATATGCTCTGAATGAGACCATGTTGATCTCAGCGCTTGGCAAGAATGAGGACGGTGTTGGCGGTCAACGTTTGATAGGTGCTATTAGAAGAACCGATGCTCTTGACCACGGCCGCACCTGGCCATTCTTTGATTGCACACAAACATTGCCGCAGGCCCCCCAATTTCCACGGGATCTGTTCGCACCTGGGACAAGTATGGATATATTAAGGGGTGAGCTTCAAAAGAGTCGTCATTTTTTTTCTCCACATGTTGACTGATTTGCAGAATCCGAGTCTCGCGAGCGCCAGTTCATGTCAGGCGAATTTATTCAGATGGCTTTGTCCAAAGGACTTTTGCCGGACGCATTCGTTTTGTGGATGTTCCGTTCCAGTTCGTCTTATAGTATCCTTTGTTCATTGACTTGAAGCTAACATGCCTTCAAGTACCATATGAACGTCGAGAGGAACTGAGTTACGCTTACTATCGAATTATTAAGGTTTGTAATTGCTCTTATATCGAACTCACACCGACATTGACTAACTGAATATATAAGAATATGGATGTGGAGCGATTAAAGTTGATCATCCGTCCCGCCGATATCGATGACCTTTTCTCGCGATTAGGTGCTAGGAGCCAGGCTTTGGATCCTTCCAAGAAGATTGTCCCAGTTCTTTCCCAATGTATGGCCTAACCATCTTGGTCGTGGTCTCGTTTTTGCTAATGAACACCGTCAGATATTACTCCGGATTCTGCGTTGAAAGATCATATTACCTTTGTTTCGGTGCTGAGATTACTTAGAGAAACTGCTGGCTTGTGAGTTTCCTCCCCCCCTCAACCCCAAACCCTGACAATGCACGACTGACAAATTTGTAGATTCGCAGAAGACACCCAAGAGCGGGTAGTACTACTATTGTTACGTCTTACACTTGATGTTTCATTGACAGCGAATTCCATGGTATCTTCAGAGCTTCAGTGGACCATCAACGCTGTGTTGGATCCTGAGAATTTCTATGAAACCAGCGCCAAAGATTCGGTGAATATTCTCCTATATCTTGTACGACTCTCAAAGCTAACAAGATATCAGTTACGTCGAGTCTGCGCCACTTTCCACGCCACGGTACACGATGCTTGCATCCAGAGTCAAATTGTGCATCATATCTTACCCACCTCTCCATGGTTTGCACTGATACGATGTCGCCTGGCTGTTGCATTTCTGTTACAAAGCCCGGATCCTCTCACCGAGCCCCCTGAAAAGCTGCTCGATATCAAACGTATCACATTGCTACTGCTCAGCGATAAGCGTTTCCAAGTCAAGCGCTTCAAGGGTATAGCTGACCACGACTGGAGGGAATTAACTTCACTCACTGCTCTTCTCAATGTCGCGATTGACTCGTCTGCGTTGGAGTTGAATTTCAGCAGCACACAAACCGAGAAAGACTACGACGCTGCCATCGACAGGCTGGCAGCTCAGATCAAGATGATCTTCTGTTCTATTCAGGATTCCGGTGCCTCACATGTGACACGGACGGTGGCAAAAAGTGAACTCGAGGCCTTGCACTACCGAATTGTTTATTCTGTTCGGTCCAAGCCACCGCCGAAAACCACCATTTTCGAGTCACATGTAAAGGAGAGAAATGGTAACATTCGGAGTCATTTTAGCAACTTTGCTGCGCTTGCTGCTGGAAAGCAAAATCCAGAGACCAGACAAGATACGTATCCGTCTACGGCGCCAGGCGATGCGGCTAATGGTGACACAGAGATTCCCATCCGTGGGCATGACCAGGTATCCTGATCATATTGGCAGTTTAAGTCCCAGGATCTCCATTCACTCCGAAGAAACAGAAATACTGCGATCGGCTGAGATGTTGAAATACCAGATTTCCCTTCTACCATGGACGCTATGACGATTTAGAACAAGTGGATGAAGAGGGAAAGGCTATCAAGGATATTGTGGCCGAAGCAAAGGCTCGGAGAGTTTCCTCTCGTCCATGCGCATCCTGGCATACCACAAGGATGGCGTAGAGGAAGATCAGAACTGGATCCTGAACAAACCCCCTTATGACTTACGACCTTTATGATCATGCCATCAAGAGCGACATTCTTCGCCCAAGCATTTTATCACGGAATACCATTGTAGTGAAGAATATGGAATGAAAACCATCGCTAAAAGAGTTCGATCATATTCCATATCAGACTTGAACTGTGCAAAGAAATCCCCTCTGTCTATGAAGATGGCCAAGAGAGGCAAAGATTATCCGAACTATAACACACGAAATACAGCAGTCGCAAACGTGAAACACAAGATTGAACAAGTAATACACCCTTAGTCGTAGAATTTCCGGTTAGGGTTCTTGCCGAAGAGTGTCTCTCGGACTGCAGGGAGAGCATCAATTTCCAGCAGTCGCAGACGCTCCTCGAAAGTATTGTTGATCTCAATCTTGCCTTGTCCACCGACAATAAACACACCTCCAGCACTGCAACGTAATTAGTCTCTTTGGCGTATAATGGGAGGGGGGGCGAATAAACTCACGATCCCTCTGGCAACGGCTCCGACTCGTCCAAAGTCACGGTCACCTCCGAGCCAACTTTGTCCTTGTACTCCTTGGCAGCCTCCTCAATAGCCTTCTTGGTAACATCGAAGTCCTTCTTCCGCGAGCGAATCGCAACGTTATCCTCGTTCAGATAATACAGGCCCTCGAGGACCAGCCCCTTGAGCATGGCCTGGTACTTCTTCTGATCGCCGGCAGCCACCTTGGCAACCTTCTCACGAGCATTCTGGAACAGCTCATCGAGGAGCTCCTGGCGGCCACCAAGCACGCGGAGTCGGGTCTTGTTGGCGAGTGTGGAGCGGGTAATCTGCTGGGACATGGCGGCCTGCTTGAACTTCTTCTCGTAGAGGGTATCGATGGCGGCAGTTTCCTGGCGCACCAGCTTGGACTTTTCGATCGCAAATTCTTCGTCGGCCTTCAGCTGGATCTCTCGAGCCTTCTCGAGGGCTTCTTGCTTGATGAAGGCGGTCATCTTGCGGAGCTCGCCCGCGACCTGGATTCAATGGCGATCAGTCCAACTCAAGCTTCACGAGACGTAGAGTAAACGGGCAAACATACCTGATCATCTGAAAGAGCATGGCTTTGTGACATTCTGGCGGTTCACTGCTGTATAGCTTGTTGGGGGTGGAATGACGTGGGGAAGAGGGAAAGGATGTTGTGTCCAACTAAGCTCGGATTGCGTTGCCTTGGCGTTCCGCATCCAGGTCCTCCGCACCCCCCTCGACAACTTACCCTTCCAGCGTGATCCTGTCATTCCCTATAGTTTTATCTCAGTTATGGCTTCTTTACTCCGGTAGTTTCTTCTACTTGGTGGTGCGCCTCTCCCAACTGTCCCTCGACCCGGCCAATGCACAACACACAACATGGGCAATCTAGGGGACTTGTCGCCGGAGGGAAGTGTTGCGGTAAGATCAACGGAAACCAGGATATACAGCGAGACGAGATCAAAATCTAACGATATCAGGTTGGTGTAATCGTTGGGCTCATTTCAACCAGTCTCCAGGCCATCGGGCTCACACTCCAGCGCAAGTCGCATTTACTTGAGGACGAAAAGCATCCCTACGATGTGCGCAGACCCCCCTACAGGCGCCGACGATGGCAAATAGGAATGGGGATGTTTGTGATTTCCAATATTGTTGGAAGTACCATCCAAATTACCACACTTCCGCTACCAGTTCTCTCGACGCTCCAAGCGGTCAGTAGTTTCCCCCTCCATGCACGGCGGAGATCATTTGCTGATAGGAATGCCGATTAGTCCGGACTAGTGTTCAATACCGTATTTGCAACCCTCATCCTCGGTGAACCCTTTACTCGATATTCTCTCGCAGGCACCGTTCTCGTCTGCATCGGTGCATTGCTGATTGGGACCTTCGGCGCCATCGGGGAACCCGCACATACCTTAGATCAGCTTTTGTTCCTCCTCCAGCGACAGCCTTTCCTTCTGTGGATGGGTGCCACTACCCTGCTGGTTGTTGTGGTACTCGTAGGCATTAAACTACTGGAACATTTCGTGCCATACTCGCGCGCGAAACCCTCGGCCTCCGGTCATTTTTCACCGCATCTGCTGCGACTACAAAGCCGAATGAGGTTGATCCGCGGCATGAGTTATGGATTCGTTAGTGGTATACTGTCAGCTCACTCCCTTTTGCTGGCAAAGTCGGCAGTGGAGCTTCTGGTGCGCACAGTGGTAGACGGTGTGAACCAGTTCAATCGTTGGCAATCATGGGTCATCCTGCTGGGAATGATCTTCCTAGCGCTCACACAGCTGTTCTATCTTCATCGGGGGCTAAAGCTATGCAGTACTAGTGTACTATACCCTTTTGTGTTCTGCATCTACAACATAATTGCCATCCTGGATGGACTGATCTACTTCCGGCAAGTGTCTCGACTGGCAGGCTTGCATGCCAGTCTCATCGCTCTGGGAACCATAATCCTCCTGGGTGGTGTCTTGTGTCTCTCATGGCGACTTGAGGATATCGACAATCATGCCGCCGTCACTACTGTGGGTCCGACGCAGACCGGACTTGGGCCAGGTATGGCACTCGTGGAAGAGCACTCTCCGTCATCACCTGGGTTACTGGACAGCCAGGATGAGGAATCACAGATTGGAGAACGCGAGCCACTTCTCAACCCGAAGACCCAAACTCGACATCTCTCATACCAGCGTGGAAGAGCTCCAAGCTTACCGCTCAATTTAAATTTTGATCGCGACTCAGTCGATCTAAATCCCGCATCTATTTGGGCTGAGATCGATGATTCGGACTATGAATCCACCGATGGAAACACAAGATCCTCGATAGATCACCGACGCAGCATCAGTGGCAGCGCAACGCTAAACGGCCCATTACGAGGTCTAACACGAAACTCCACGGTCGGCGCTACCCCACAAGATCGCGAAAGGGGATCTCGCCGAGCCCAGGGATCACTGCGTGGGAACCAATGGCGTCGCACCTCAGCACCCAAGAGTGGTTTATCGGCCGCCCATCGTAAACGTCGGGGAACCGGGGGTCTGCTTACATCTGACCAACAAGTCGGTGGGTACGGGACCATCCAAGAGGACCACGATGATACCCACTGGCACGACGACCCCCCTATCCATCGTTCATCTGATGCCAGGTCTGGTCTTCTTGTTGGGCCAAGGAGGGCTGTGGCAGGTGTCTGGAAGTTCGGGAGACGATATCTGTCTCGGTGGAGCAGCCCGCAGGCGGGCAGTCAAGCTGAGATTGACCCAGAGGATGACTCTTCCTCGTCCCTACTCCCACACTCTGCCGTCCCTCTTCCACGAACACGTTATGTGCAGGGAACCCCAGTTCAGGAATCTGACACCCTTCAGCCACCACCACCCCCTTGACACTTTCCATTATACTCTTTCCCCAATGACCTCCATATAACGTCCACATTCCCTCCGACCTGTCAATTCTCTTCGCTTGGGCACTACAACCCCAGTTTTCTCTTTGCTTCTCGATTTTCAATGCCCATGTACAGTAGTCCTCTTCGTCGGACATACCGCGCGCCACCCACTCAGATTGCTCTATCGCTCCTAGCTCCGGTCGAGAAAAGACCTGTCTCGATCTCTCTTTTGTCTCCTGCCATCCACGTCAAGATACTATATGTGATATGATACCACCCCGTTCGATTGTATAGCTCCGCGCAAATGAATATAAAACCCGATACGATGTGTCCAGACCTCTATATGATCACAAGTACCCATGGGAAAACCGGTCATCCGAGTATCTAGTTATACTCCATTATAGTGACAATGCAAAGATCGTAAGTAAACTAGTTCCGAACTCCGTTAAGGTCTGTTGGCTGTGTGGCATGGACCTCTTGATATGCAGGTCAGCGAACTTTCTTACTCTCTCCCCATGCACGCCAAGTATACATCTCTTCAATTCAGAAGTAAATTGGGCAGGTTTGAAATTGATACTAGTAATCATGCAGAACATTAAAATAAATTGAATTCCGTGAATATGGTTGAGAATATATATCTGAAAAGTCGTATATAGTAACCCTCGCATCAATGGATATGTCCGAGCTGGACTTGTAATATACAAGTTATACTCGAGTGTCTAGATAACTGTATTTTATGACCAAATCTCCCAATAAATATCTAGAAAGCATACATTCTTTTTGTGACTGAATTTGCCGTCCCTTATGCTGTCTATAGTGGGACCTCACGCACTATAGGGTGGAGACAGGATAATCCAAGTATACCCATAGACGATCATGACTACAAACAAGAAGTCCAAAGGAACAGAATCCGATTGCTCCATACCATACATAATGTAAACCAGCTCGAGCCAAAGCGGTGCAAAAACTGAACCGAATGGCATTGAGAATCCGTAACCACAGACCACGGCAGGGGATCAAAAGACAATTAACACACTCGAGATTAGACAATGAGGAAAATAACATAGTGGCCAAGGAAATAAGTTAAAGACTAAAGGCAAAAAAAAAAAAAAGACCAAAGAGAAAAGCCACTTCGCCGACGAGTTTCAATGCACCACGAACACCTCCATCCTCCGCCATTGTCTAGGTAGAGGGGGGAAAACAAAAGCCAAATTAGCGATGTAGCCCAGATTTGCCTGCTTGCGCTCTCTTTCTCTTTTCTTGGTTTCTTTTTTTTGGCTGACATTTTTTTGGGTTTGTTTTAGTTATTGGAAAGCCATAGTTCTCAGCAAATTGGGGGATCTCCTTGTTTTTTTTTTTTCCGAGAAAGCAATATCAAAAGGAAAAACCAGATCCAGTATCATCAAAGAGAGACTGGAAGGGGATTCCAGCGCGGTGCTTGACAATTTACAAATAGTCTCACGACAGTGCCCTGCAGAATGGCGCAGATACACTGCGACCATTTCCGAGGGAAGAGTGGGATGGATCGGCACAGAGGGAGACGGGTATCAAATGAACGCGAGATCGAGGCGCAGGGAGGAAAAGAAAAAGAAGAGCATCGGGGACCTTGAGCAAGGAGGACCCCACGGATCATAATAAGCATTTAAGCAGTGGGTTGGTGCTGGGGTGGCATGCGACCGCCGACCGGCATGGGGTACTGACCACCAGCCTGCTGTTGCTGCTGCTGGAGGTTCTGGTAGTAGGCCATCTGCTGCTGCTGCTCGTTGGTCATGTAGCCAGGGTGGATACCCGGGCGCATATTCCCCTGGGGCGCGTTGACGTTGTTGTGAGCCACATCTTCGGGGGCCTCGGGGGCGACATCGGGGGCGTCGACACCATTCTCACTGGCAGCTGGGTCGGGGGCGTTCAGGCATGCCTGTCCAGTATGTTAGTGACTGGATGCAAGGGTATTATTGGAGTAGACCACGACTTACCTGAATAAGGTTCTTGCCCTCGGCCTTAGTGACCAGCGGCTGAAGTTTGGGAGTAGTGAAGGTGTAGACGAGGCCGGTTTCGGAGACGACCAGGAGAAGAACTTGAGTGCCAGTCAAGACAGAGAGTTCGTAAGCCTGTATAGTCCGATCATGATTAGTAAAAGTTCCAATCGATTAAATGTTAGGAGGGACACCCTCGGGAAATGCGGAGGGCCTCGGGGGACGCGACGCACCTTCTTCATGATACCGGCCTTGCGCTTGGAGAAAGTAATGTGTCGACGCGACTTATCCTGAATAAACTTGATCTCAATCTTGCGACGCTCACGACCGGGCTTGTCATCGTCATCATCTTCATCGTCGGCGCTCATGCGGTTGCGTTTGGTGCCACGGGCATCGCCGTTGCCGGGAAGATCATCGTGACCAGGGGAAAGCTTGTCGTCGAGAACCGCAGACATATTGGCAATAAAGAAGAGCAAAAGAAGTTTAATATTGGGGGGGGGGGTATGGTTTTGGGGGGGATACCGAAAGGGGAAGTCAAGAGATGACCCAATCGAGTAACGCGTTTTATGGGATGTGAGAGAAAGGGAATGGGGGAATCGATGGGGGGGGGGGGAGAGCGAAGAAGGCAAAGTGCGAGTTGCGATGGGCAGGCGGTCTGTTACGTGAATCACGTGTGTGGCTGGTATTAATACAGTTTGTAAGATGGAATAAGCTAGGGTACTTCTATTAGTGGTAATATTAATATTGACAAGATGTACTGCTACTCCTCCTCTTTGTATTGCCCTGTAATATGGTTATGTTCGCCTCCTTTGGACTGGAGACGATTCTTGGCTCAGACCGCTCATTGGCCGATTCCCACTTCGGTCCCCCATTTTTCCCTTTTTTGCCCTTTTCCCCTCTGGCTTGGACTTTATTTCCTTTGTTGCTTTCATGGCTGATTTCTTGGATATTTTGGGGTTTATTTTCATACTTCTCTTTTAACTTGAAGTTAAAAAATAAGGATAAAAATCCATACTTTTTTTTTCCAAGTCCAAGGGTTCTATACTTAGCCATTCCAATTCACATGCCTCGACGGGGCAGAACATCCAACGTCCGCTACTACATGATTGGCCATTCCACTTTTAAACAATGCCTATCCCATTTTCTATATTTTCTATCATACTATATTTATAGTATACCTTATATTATAGAAATATCCTATTTCGAGGCTACATTTATAAAGAGAGAAAAAAAAATAAGAATAAAATGGTGCCATCACACAGGCGCGGGTCGCACCTGCTTTGTGGCACGGAATAATGGCCCTGTATACAACATACTCGCATGGCCGCATTCAGAGTACATAAATAACCCCCAAAAAGACATCCCCCCTGTCACCACTTTCTTATCTCTTATAGCCATTCCAATTCCTTTCTGATTGCAACAAGAATCAGCCTCACGTTCATATTCATCATTGTACGGAGTACGGAGCCGTATTCCGTACAAGGCCACAGTCTCGACACTCCATATGCTGCAATCTCTAAATACATATCTTATGTCCCCTTGCACGTACATGCCTTGCATGGAGCTCGGAGAGCCCCTAGAGATGTTTTGGCGTTTCACAGACATATCAGGAATCGAGGTAACTTGGTCAGTTGGCTGGCCTACGACAAAAAGCCAGGCCCCGGGGGGAATCTATTATTAGTCATGTCTGTTGCCCTTTTCTGTTTCTTTTATTACTCCTATTATTACTCCCATATCTACAGAATGCAAATATGCCATTTCTTTTCAGCTAACCGGGGTTGATATTGCTCTAAGCATGCAGTCGTAACATCCATTCTCCTTACACAACATCCCAAGCCTAGGCGGCTACCATGCGGCCGTACCAAACGGCGACGTCCCTTGATCATATCGGGAGCCCCGAGCGCAAAGATCGACCGCTGATGACAGTTTGTGAAAGGGAAATGATACATCTCGAATCCACATAGCAATAAGCAACCCAAGCCGATCAACGGGCCGAACCGAGAAGCCCTAGACCCGATACAGCAGAGTCTAGCTCGCTCCAGCATCCCTTTCCTGCATACTAAAGAAGACACTGCACAATACTGAAACTGACAAAAACTGATCATATTCTTCACATAATGAACAAAAGGTTCAACGCTAATCACCAGCGGAGACCCCCAAAGCAGGTCTGCTGTCAAGTCTATTTTTACAGAAAGGATGCAAGGCAGATGGGGAAAATAGGAAATAAGAAAAAAAGACAGATAAGAGCAAGTCCAAACCGATTAGGCGTGGCAAGTCTCGGCCAAGGTCCAGGGGAAAAAAGACAGTTAAAAAAAAGCCACTGGACGTCTCAAGAAATGGAATACACCGTCAGGATATAGAGCACGCAAAGCCACCAGGTTCCTGCACCATACTGGACTCCGCCAATGCAACGCCGGATAAATGAAACAGAAACTGGAGGACGCGGAGGGCAAGTCACGATCAAGAGTCTCATCCGGAAAAGAAAAGGGCTGTTGGGTTGGTTGATTTGGCAATCATATTGGGCTGGTGTCGTAAAGTCGGGAAGAAATAAAAAGCAAGAAGATGTGTAATATTTTAGAAGATAAAAGAGCCGAATCATGTGCAACGAAGTGAAGAGATACGAGCAACAGTCCCAAGGACCAGCCTCAAGTAGTAGCGGTGCAATTTTATTGCTGGTAAGTGCCGCGAAGGAAATGGTCAGTCACACCACCACCGCCGCCGCCCTTGGGACCGAGCCAAACGATCTCAATCACGCTGTGGCCCTCATCTTCTTCGCGGACATAGAATTGGTGCACGTTCTCACCAACCACGAATGCATCACGGAGCAACCAACGATCCTTAGTGACGCCATCTTCCTCGGCGGGACGAAGGGGACCCAGGCGGTCCTCATAACCGCGGGGGTCTTCGGGCCAGGTCTTTTCGGTAGCATCAAAGTTGATAGCATCATCCGGCACATGCGCGGCGTATGTGTACTTCACCAGTGAGTAGCCGTTCGTCATGACCCAGAAATGACGGAGGTTCTCGCCAGTAGGGCTCACAGACTCCTCCTGATCGAAGACCCAGCGACGGAGAACAGACTTGCGGCCTGCGGCGGCAGAAACGGTCGTCATCTTCACCACGTCCTTGGTGTACCAACTGTTCCAGTGGTGCATGGATTCAATCTTGCGGCCAGACTCGTAAACACCGTCCACGGGGTCTGCCATGTCCATCTGGTAAAGCGAAGGCCACAGGGTAAGGGGGGTGTCACCGAAGCGTTGGATACACTGGCCAAGCTTCTGGTCACCGGGCTGCTCGCCCCAGGACTGGCACTCCTCGTAGTGCTTCATCAGAACTTCCAAAAGAGGTGTCGAGACAAACACACCGGCACCACCGAAAGCAATGTGGCCAAAAGTGTCCACCTGCCAGCTGGCTTCAGACAAAGATCCAATATAGTGCTTCTTGCTCTCATCAAAGAGTTTTAGTTCCTCGGCGATAGTGGGGAGCGAAAGGAAGAAGGTATCGTCGTCGCTGAATCCAACCCAGGTGGTGTGGGGGCGGTGCTTGCGAATGTGCTCGGTGAACGCCTCAACCATACCGAAGTAGCGGGCAGTGAAGTCGAGCGGAGAGGCCTTGAGAGTCAAATCTAGACCGCGGTTGCGGAAGTAGGTCTCTTGCTTCTCCAGGTCGTCGTCAGACTCAGGGACCAAAACAATTAGACCGGCCTTGGTGTTTCCGTAGGAGTAAAGTAGAGAGGGAAGAAGGCGGTCCAGACGGTCGACAGTAGTGGCCAGACCGAACAGAAGCTTGGAGGTCTCCTCGACATCGTCATCAGCGGCCACATCGACCTCGATGATCTCGGGGCAGACAAAGTTTTCCGGTTTGTTCTCGGGAGACACAACCATACCACGCTCCATAACAACCATGGGCGGGAGCACAGGCTTCTCGATTTCCTCCAAAGTGTGGAATTCGGTGCGAGGGTTCACATGACGAGGACGGAAATAGGCGCGAGTGTAGTTCTTACGTGGGAGCCATTCAGGGAAGGGTAGGGGGGCGGCCAATTTCGGGTCAACCTCACAGGTGCTGGCCGGTTGCTGCGAATCAGATTGTGCCGGCGTTTGTACTTGAGTTTGTTTGCCTCCACTGAAGGAGGCCCGATCAACTGGGTGCTTGAACCGAAGGAAAGCTGAACGGTCGTATCGTTCCATGCAAAAGAAGAAGATTCCAATGGTCACCAAAGCGACCAACGGGAATACCGTCTTCATTCGAAACAGAGGCATTTTGGATTTTTATTGAATGTCGATTTTCCAACCATGTAAATGGCACAGGGCGAGGCGAAACCAGGGCAGATGAACCCTGGGATTAAAAGTTATGGGTTTGGCGTGCGAGGTGTCGTATCCCGGAAATATCGTGCAGCAAATCTGGTAGCAGGACGTAATTCCCTGAGGGAAGAGTCAAATAAACGAGTGTTCCAAGAGTGGATTAAAGAGTGGCAGGCAAATAAAGTGCCGAGATATTTCAACGAGAGGCTGGTAGCGTCGGGACCTGCGACACGGTCCAGATGGGGGGAGCGTTTGTAAAAGGGGAAGTAGGATTGGAGAAAAGAAAAACAAGACTAACGCGGCTGGACGATGTGCCCAGTCCGAGTGAAAAGTCGATGAGAGCTTGGATAATTGTGTCGTGAAGGTGTTGTAGGAGGAAAGAAAAAGGGAGGTCGCCGAAGCAATTAACGGGACAGGGTTGGCCGTGTATGGGGATTACCGTAATTTATTATTTAGGCCTTTTCTTTTTTTCGCTTCCTTTTCTATCTTTTTTTTGCTACATCGAGGTACATATGTATATGACTTTGGTGCGGCTGTTTTTTTTCATATCACATGTTGCTTTCGGTGATATCAGACATCAGAATATATTGCACCTTGATATTGATATCTTGGTATTCATCCCCCCCCCCGGTTGCGGTTGATGCCAAGTTGGGATGCAGGCACAGAAGGCTTGCGACAGGATCTCAAATGAGATGTGGCTTATACTTTGTTTCTTTCTGGTCGTACCTGTTGAATCTAAGTGTCGATCATGACGGAAAAAGGAATGCTGTTGGCTGGGATCATCCCCTCCCGGCTTCATGGAATACGCCGCCATTGAAACCGATGATCGGCACTGATATTTTTTTCCTTTTCCCCTGTCTTGAGCACAACAATGTTGTGTTTAACCCGGGAACAGGTGTGGTTGTTCGAGTCGGAAATGATCATCTAGCCCTTGGAACCCCCAAATAAACATGTTTCAAGTATCTTCAGGGTCGAAAAGGCCGTTTGCGGCGACTCATGTTCGGATGCAGACTCGCGTGAAACTGTCGATCAATTGTTTGGAGCATCTGGATACATAAATTGTATGATAGGCCAGAAACTCATATCTACAAATAACTCCGATTGCCCTCTCCCTAGCGTCTCTATATGTTGTATATGTACGGAATAGTGATCAGTTTCTACATATAGATACTGCTATGTACAGATACGCCCTGTGTCCGAATTCGTCGGCACACTACCGTTTGTCAAAGCCTTGAACACCAGCAATCTCGGACAATATAAGCGACAAACATATCCCGAGATCCCATCATGATGATGTGAACATAATAACTATGAGAAATCACGTCACAGTTATCAAGGCGCTTGGACCCTCAGAATAAAGCGCCGGACTAGCGTTAAGCGTATCAAAAGTTCAATGTTATACTGACTACGGAGTATACCCTGTATCAAAAAGGACAAGTATACAAGTACCAAAAGAGCCAAAGAGCCAGGGAAATGATCAGAGACGATCGCCCCAGTGTCAACCAGTCAAAGTTACCCGGAGGGGCAAATGAGGCCAACGCCCCCACAGACACGCGTCCTTCTAACAACGTTTATACCATGATGCTGGGCATAGTTATGTATTTTAATATTAATATATGAGTTTCTAGATTTTTAGCCCTTTATCCCTTTAGCTAATCTGTTTTGAAACCGTACTCCATATTATATATTTATACCCGGTGTAGGAGAAGTTCCAGAAGGAAAAAAAAAGGAGACCCTGAAAGCTTATCGGGTAACGTAATTTCAGTGGCGATAGCATTTCCGCGTCCATGGGCTTCCTCACATAGTGGGCCAGGATCGACAACAATTTAAATGGCGTTTAGTATTTTGTTTCACTATTCTATATGAATTTGTGGTTTTCCGGGGACTGTATGCTGTTTCAGTTAAGCACGGAATATGGACATGTACAACCAACATACTTTGTACGGAGTACATGCAAAATATATGAAAGATGGACCTAAACTGTGGAGAATCAGGAGAAATCATCCACTTCTGTCCAGACCTAGCCATGACACAATAATACGTACTAGAGAGCACGTGTTTTCCTAAGGTTACCCATACTACAGCATCCTGTCATACCTATGTGGTCAGTGTATCAGATTTAAAAAAAAAAAAGCCGTGTCAGCACTTACGAATCCTCGAAGACATAAATACAATCCCTGTTGCATTCATGTAATATGTCCGTTCAATGACATTTTAAGCTAGAATGGTAGGCTTGGCGTTGTCACTGCAAAAGGAGGAGATTATTCCACTCTCAAACCCTCTTTGGGTCGATGATAGTGACTCTGTACTGTAAAATGAAGATTAGTGCATCTCTTTTTGCGGACTTTCCGTATTAAGTTTGATCACCCTAATCTTTCCCTTCACCTTGTTATACAAGTAGAAGGGCCTCTGTTCAACTTTCCTCGCCTCTGCTGACATCCCCTAGACACCTGAGATCCCTGGGTTGCGTATGAACCACAACAGAAAACTCCTGTTGAAACTTAGTAAAGTTGACAAGTATGTACATCGGAATTTTGCCACCAGAATGGCATGGATAGATCTTCGGTAATTGTAATAACGGAATGTTGACGTGCAATAATTGCTTTGAAGGCTAGAAAAGACCACATTTGAGACTAGAAGGTATATACTGTACTCTAAGACTACTCTGGGTCATCTTCCGATTCGCTATTTGATTCTCCGGATTTGTTTTGTTGTGAGTCTTCATATTCGTCTTCATCTGATTCTTCAGTCAACTCATCAGATGAGGCAATCATCGTTTCTTCTTCGTCCCAGCCCCGAGCTAGATCCATCGCAGTTTGACCGTCGTTGTTCACCATGCTGCAATCTGCACCGGCTTTACACAGCGCTTTGAGCATCCTCTCGCTGTCCTCTCCACGCCCACTTATCACTGCCAAGTATACTGCTGTATTGCCATCATTATTCTTTGCCATAAAATCCATCCTACCAGCATACGAGGCGCCCAGTAAAAGCCGGCTCGTGCAGACTGGTGTAGTGGGGTTTCGCCTTCGATATCTCTCGAATTGGGATCAGAGCCGGCTTCAAGCAGGATCTCAAACGCATCTTCGGCATAGCAAGAAAAAGGAGCACATGCCATGTGAAGTGGAATTTGACCAAACAAATCTTTTGACATGGGGTCGGTTCCCCTCTCTAGAAGGAGTGTGATCGTGTCCTCACAGGTTTGAAATGCTGCTTGGTGCGGCACAGTGCGACCAAGAGAGTCCCTAGAATCCACCTTCGAACCTCCATTTAAGAGCCATTCCACCACAGCTTCGGACTCGTGAGGCTCATCTCCGTCCAAGTCCCCAGAATACCGATAGTATGGCCATCTTTGTTGATAACGAAGGGTGTTGTCGTCCACCCAGTCAAAGATATGTGGCGACAGAAGTACCCTTATAATTACCTGTTGTGAAGCATGGCCATGTCCCAGGGCTCGAAAGTCTGGATTACCATCACTCCATTCGGAAAGTGATGCAGAAGGTGCCATGACCGATCGATATCTGTAATTGGATAACTTCTGTACAGTCTGTCGATTGTATTCGGTCCTTGCTGGGTCATTGCGCTGGCCTTGTATTAAGTATACAGGGGATCACTAATGTGGGTATCACGTCATGCGCAATATTGACAATCAACGTATTTCACTGGTGAGCTGGAAGCTCCAGAATATCATAACTTAGTGAACTACGTTGCCATGACCTTGTTTAGTAATAATCGCCAACTAACCTGGCCTTTTTGAACAGATCTTGAAGACACTTTCAATCCTCGACAATGAGAATTGAGGTAAGTCCCAGGTATATCTTACCATTTGGGCTTTGGCTATATATCACGATTCCATAGCTCAAGCATACGCAGGAAACAGCCTCTGAACTCTCACCCAGTGGGAAGCATTTCCACCGATACCGATCTGGTTGTCAGTTTCCTTTGCGGCATAAGACAATCTGCGTAGTGGTATCATGTTTAGGCTTTTACTCTAGCTGAAGAGATAAAGAAAGGACAGACCAGGAATATTTGGAAAATGGCAAGATTATGAGTAATACCCATGGGACCTTGATGAGAAATGTTTCAACTTTAGGTCTTGCTTTGGAGGATGGATCGGTGTTCTTTATATTCGTAAATTCAACTATCAGTTACGTTTCTCTCATGTAGGAAGCAACGTTTTTGTTCCTAGTGACTATTCCGTCTCATCAATCATATTGTGGCGGCACGAAAGGTCTGGAAGCTCCCAGGAACACCTACAAGGCTTCATTTGCTTAGTATGAGGTATGTTATGGGTGCTAGTCAGAATATCTGGGGCAATTGAGGGGTCTCGAATGCTATGATGGGAGTCTGGACCGTCCAGTAGACATGGTCGATACGTTTAAAATGGGTTTGCAGATGTTCAGCTCGCTCGAGTTGAAGTCGTATTTCTAGGGGCAAGTGGCAAGCAGCAACAGTGTAATCCGTCTAAGATCAAGCGAAAAAAAAAGAACCAGAATCAATCACCAGATTAGATTACAAACCATTTGATTGAGAGTTTCTGAGATATTCCTAGATATTGTAAAACTAAAGATTGAGGACCAAGTCTATCTTGGCCCGAATTTGAGAGAGAAATCTCAAAAGGCCACAGCTCATCTGGGGTAGATTACTCAATATGCACAAGGTCTGAAACTGTACTATGTTGTAGACTGCATGTGAGTTTGCTTGAACTGCAGGGCCAATTGTTGTGATTCAGGATGAGTTTCTATTGGACTTGGCTTCCAGGAGAGGATGTCTACGAATAGTTGAAAGCAACTTTTGAACTGTAAGTGGTCATTTGATTTCGAGACCCCTTCACTTCAAGCCTCGGGTTCCTTGCAGATATCTGCCAAGGGCCATCATAGGAAAATAATGGCGGTAGTAATCATAGCCCAGATAAAAATGATTTGGAAACCCAGTTCCAGTATGTACCGCTTGGGGCCATGATGATCCGCCTTTCTCTGGTCTTTGTGAGGATACCAGGTACCAAATCCCGCGCTCAACGGCATCATCTGTGACTGGAAGATGAGAGAGCAACCCCATCAACGCCCATGCAGTTTGCGACGGCGTTGAAGCATGCTGCTCTTGGTCGGGCGACTGATATGATAAGAGAGACTCGCCCCAGCCGCCATCGTCATTTTGCCTTGACTTCAGCCACTGCAGAGCCGGAACCACGCGAACTAGACTTTCCTCGCCAAAATAAGCCAGACCACATAGCGCATGACTCGTGCCATAGATGTAATTACAACCCCATCTTCCGAACCAAGATCCATTGGACTCCTGCGTAGAAGCAAGGTAGCGCACGCCGCGCGCACATGCGGCACGTAGTGCAGGCAATAGATCCGCATCAGTCTTTGTAGAATGTTTCATCATCAGACCGAAAGCTTCAAGGATCCGCCCAGTGATATCAGCGCACGATATATCACACAGGCTATCCATGTCGCTGAATGGGATCTTATTGAGAAATTGTTTATCATTCTCCACGTCAAAGGCAGCCCACCCTCCGTCGGGGTTCTGCATGCCTAGAATCCATGTGGCTGCCGCAATTACCGAATTCGAACCAATAGACCCAGCGTCGTGCTTCACCTGAGCGAGGATAATCGCAGCCGTGTCATCCACGTCGGGATACCAGCTGTTTTCGTACTCGAAGCTGAAACCACCAGGAGCTAACTGTGGTCGGTATACCCGCCAATCTCCGCGGTTGTCAAGCAACTGGCGAGCTCGGATCCACTTGAGAGCTTGGTCGATGGTCTGTTTATTGGGTGACATAGCATCGCAGAGTCCAATCGTCATCAAAGCAGTATCCCAGACGGGTGAGACACATGCTTGGATTCGCTTTCCTTTTTCGTCTTCCCACGCAAATCTCTCCAAGGCTTGGAATCCAAGGCGAACGGGGTCATCCTCTAGCTTGTAGCCTTCCAGCATGAATGCGTACATGCTGGCATGCATGGGCGGGAAGATTCCGGCCCAATCACCGGTCTTTTCCTGGCGCTCTAATATCCATTTCATGCATTGTTTTCGGGCGTATGCTCGGACTAGAGGAACAGAACGAAGCCCATTTAGTTGATAGAGCAGTTTATCCAAAACTCCGAATGCTAGTCCCATGAGTTCTCTCTGAGATATCAGATCCCAGAGGGGTAGGCCGTAGGGTACATGTTTGTTCGTATCTAGCCATAACTCATCTAGGTAGTCATTCGTAGCGGAATTTCCATTCGGAAGAGAGTACACGGGTCGATGATGGCAGATGATTAACAGAGGAGCAATAGTACCGCGAGCCCAAGATGCGAATTTGTAGATATTGATTGGGCAAATGGAAGGTAGAAGCATAAGCTCCACGGGAAGCTCTGGTACTGCATCCCAGGGGAACAGACCAAAAGTAGCCAAGAAGATCCGAGTGAACACGCGTACGCGCGCGATTCCACCTGCTTCCAGTATAGACACTCGGGCCCTCTGCATGGCTGGGATATGCGGGCTTATTCCCAAGATCTTCAGTGCGAGATAGGCTTCGGTCGAGGTTGACACATCGCCTGGATACTCAGGTGCCAGACCCCAGGAGCCATCACTATTCTGTTGAGATAGAAGATAATGGCAATAAGCTGCGACATCAGCTTTGAGATCTAGTCCCAATGCTTGTCGGAGGAAGATATATTCGGCAGTCACGGTGACATTGCTATTCATCTCGCCGTACCAATGACCGTCGGGATGAACCAACCCGAGTGCATAGTCATTTGAAAGATTCAACGCATGCTCTACTCGAGAAGTAAGGGAAGAACCGTCAGGTTCTTTTCGTGGGATCATATTCGTCATGTGTTTGTGTCAATTGCTGAGAGTAAAATGGTGTGCAATCAAGGGATAATATTGAACTTTGCCCACATGATATGTAAAATTATACATTTTGCCAATCCTTGCGGATTATTTCAACCGGAATAAACGGAAAGATCGGGATCTTCATTTCCTAACAGCTGCATAAGTCCAAAGAAGAAAGTGAGCTCTAACGCGGCAGCAGTATACCTGCAGCGTGATCTGTCTCTGTAAGGGCCTTGGCAAGACAGTGTTGTACAGTAACACATTGTCCTCGCAGTCAAATTTGATCGGTTAAATTAAATTAAATTTCTTTTTGCGAAGAATTTGTAAGTGGCAGAAAGCTAGCCCTGGGGGTGATCTACATCTCCTGTCTGTCAATAACTGCTTATCTGACGGCTAACGAAATATCTCAACCATGACTACTCGGCTATCACCAGAAGCTACTTGAAAAGGGAGCTTCTTAGGAGCTATTTTGTTGGATTTTGTTGGATTTCAAATTGTTCCCCTAACACGGAGACTATACCAGATCCGAAAACTGCGGGCACTTGAACGACTGTATGGCTGCGACAAGCCCTGTGACGAAAGCAATTTGCGATACGACGTCTTTGGTATCGTGAAAGCAATAAAACTAGCTTCTCATTTTCGGCGGCGAACATCACTGCTGTATACAAACTCTCGGTTTCAAATATATGGCGAAACCTATGCTTCCAATGTTCTCGGCCACCGATTGATTTTCACCTGTGGCGCAGAAAACATCAAGCATATGTAATTCATAGCGTTTGCCGATTTTGATAGTTCTCCCTTGCGAAAACCCTTGTTTGATTCAATCACTCCACATGGCATTTCCACTCTCGATGGTGCAGACTGGAAGAGAAGTCGAAAGCAGATGCAGAATCGGCTGCCTAACCTCCGAAATGTCATTGATCTAGACATATGTGAGCAGCACTTATATAGCTTGCAAAGTGATGAGAGCTTTCCCCGCCGCCGTGTTCGATACAAGGGTAGCAAACAAGTATTCCACGATGCCAGGTGGAGGAGGAGGAGCCGACGGCCAGTCGCCAGTTCTAGTTCGAAAGGGTGCTATTGTGGTTTTTTCAACCTGGACTCGGCCTCACCTAGGGGGAAAGTCTTTGGAGAACACCCAGAGAAGTTTTATGCGGAGCGATGAGAACACCTGAATAGTGATATGCCTGGCTTTGTCCCGTTGAACAAGGGCTCTAGAATTTGTCCTGGTCGTAAGATTCCCTCCTTTGCTCCTATGTCAACGTATCAGCTGATGATCATACAGAACAGTACTTTATGATTATGCTCACGTACATCGTGGCTAGCGTTTTCCAGACTTTTTCGCCGGTACCCGACTATAATACCAAAGAATGGACAGAAAGGATTAGCTTGACATTCGAGAACGAAAATGGGGTACTGGTTGGGCTAAGCTGAACTTTGCAAACAATCTTCAAGAACTGATCGAAATGAACTCGGAAATGACATTGTTCTCAATTTAATAACAACTGCAAGAAAAAGAGTAGATAAAATCATGGTAAACCGATAGACTCAAACCATCTGCCCCAAGTCAGCCAGCCCCAAAGAAAGTCAATGATGCCAACCTCAACAAACCTTTGGACGAGGCTTCCTAGTCTCAAAGAATACATTCTCATATGTCCTCATCTCGTACGGCGCCTTCCTTAGAAGCGCCTCCTTCCGCTTTCTAGTCCAGCCCTTGACACTCCTCAAGTGTTGCAAACCATGAACGCCAGCCATCGGGGCCAAAACCTGGCTAACATCCATATTTGCAGGACTGATATAAAGCGGGTCATGAATAGGGTCCCCTTCCAGTTTGTATTCTTCCTCCAGCGCGAGGTGCTCCTTCTCGGGTGCTGTTTTGGACGGGTCGTATGGAGACTTGTGACGTCCGACTTCGTCGTCTGTGCCGGATTGGCAGGTTTCTGCTCGCTCGGGGTTGAGGATACACCTTTCGAGGGTAAGCCGTTCCTCTATGTGGGGCTTTTTCTGTGTTTGGAGGTAACAGGTGCTGCGAAGGGGAAGTGAGTGCATGGGGTAGGTGGTGACTGCTTGAACCGCCCGATTCAGGGGCTTGAGACTCTTCATGATTTTTGATTGTGGTATCAACTAGATGGATTTGTGAGGATTTGGGTTTAGAGGATGTTTGTAGACTTGGATTTACCCCGGACTTATACTCCGTGGCCACACAGTTGGGGATGACGTCATCATTTTTGAAGGCGAAAACTTCAAGTCTATCATGAGTAGAGGGACCCCGAAAATGATTATATGCAGGTCCTAATATCTGATATGTTATCGAAACTTGTATAAACATTGACCTGTCGCTGCTTGATGGCCGAAGACTGCATATATTCCGCTGTATGCATAAGGTATTCGAAATAAAAGGTCTATTCAAAAACAAGGAGAAAGCTCAGCTTGAGGATTTAAATGCTGTATAAGAACCTAGGGTTTCGATCGCCCATTTCCTGGATATCCTGCTCCGACAGCGATGATATTTTCTCGTCCTCCAGACCCTGGGCTCTGCGTTTGTTGATGAAACGATAGGCAATCCACATGCCGCCATACACCAGACCTGCAAATGCCACCATACCCAGAGTAACCGCATTACCACGAACGAAGCGCGGGCCTTCTGAATTAGGATACAAGAAAGGGGACATGACTCCGCTGATGTTTCCAAAGGTAAGCTGCAAGCCGGTCGCGTAGGTGCGTTTTGCGTATCGTGGCAGGTTCGTAGGCAGCCAGGCGAGAGGTAAACCAACTGCAACGTAAAGGCCCAGCGCGACCATCAAGGCACCGAAGTAATGGACACCCGAGGACGAGTCCGAAATCAAGATGCCGTAGCCAACGACTGAGATGGCGCAGAAGAGACAGATGAAGATTGCACGTTGTTGGGTGCGATCACTCAACCAGGCAACGCTCAGATAGGCAATGGCACCCAGTCCATAGCAAGGGATTGTCAATGCCTGGACCTCGGCGGTGGTCCAATTGCCCATGCCTTTGATAATAGTAGGGAGGAAGGTACTATATCCATAGAGCATGGTATCGATACCAAACTGACCAATGGAGAATGCCCAGATCTTCCAGTCCAAGACACCCTCTTTCACATCCGCCCAGTGGAACTTCTGGGCAGACTCTGTCTGGCCAATATAACGACTCCGGCGGCGGGCAACAAGCGCCCGCTCCTCTTTGTTGAGATAGTAAGCCGTGTCCGGGTCATCCGCCAAGCCGAACCAAGTTACCACGCCAAGTAAGACTGTGGGAATTCCCTCGATGATCATGATCCAGCGCCAGCCTCGCATTCCACAGATGCCGTCCATAAACCCAATTCCGTAAGCCAGTAACCCGCCAAAGGCCCCCGCAATAGCAGCGCTGCTAAACAGATAGCTTGTTCGCAAAGCAATCTCGCGTTTGCTATAGAAGAGAGTGAGGTAGGTTATGAAGCCCGGGAAAAGACCTGCTTCTACGACTCCGAGTAGGACTCGGCAGGCGATCAAGCCGCCATAATTCTGAGTGATCCCTGTGAGGGTCGCAATGATACCCCACAAGATTGAGATCGTGGCAATATACCGAGACGGCCTTAGTTTCTTTAGTACAAGATTTGAAGGGACCTCGAAAAACTGAACATTGGGGTTAGCGTCCGTGCGGTGACGGGATTGCGTGATATACATACACAGTAGGTCACGAAAAGGATGGACACGCAGACTTGGTACTGGTTGCCAACGAGTCCCAAGTCCTCCTCCAGGCCGTATAACCGTGCATTTCCAATGTTGACTGCATAGTCAAGTCAGCTGATTGTTTCCAATTCCTCGTTGGCACAGGCGAGTTGCAATCGCAAAAAGATGAGTCAGACACCCCACCCCCACGTACCTCGATCTAGGAAACTGAAGAGATACAACAACACCACGAAAGGAAGAATATGTAGGTCGATTTTTCTGATCAGAGTCTTTTCGACCCGTTCCTCGTCGAGAGTAGGCCCTGAGCTGAGTTCATCGGACACATCTTGGTTAGGTGAACCTGTATCAGGTTCAGCATGGCCCATGATGAGAAGCCAAATATGTAGACCAAAAAATAAGGCCCCTCTGGATGTGTCCCTAAGACAAACAATATCAAGTAACTAAGGACTCGGAAGGGTAAAATCTCACGCGAAAAGCCAAAAAGTGAAAAGGAAGAATTAAAGTTGCCAAGCGCCAAGAAGTTGGATAACCCTTGCAGTCGATTGATAAGACCCTCTACTCCGTCTAATACTTTCTTTTGTTCTATTCTTTTGTTTCTTTGGATATTTAAAAAGGTATTGCAATATAGAGATAAAAAAAATAATTAGGGTCCTGAGTCCTCGGTAGTGACCGTAGTGACCTTCCAAATTTGGAAGTATCGGGAATTGCATGACATAAATACAGGTGCCTGAGGCCGACATGCAGCCAGTTAACTAGGTAACTTAACTACAAGTCAAGTCTAATATCAGCAAGCCCTGGTAATTAGCCTAGAGACACCCGTTAGACATATATCTAGCTATAATAAGTCTTCTCTGGTATAAAAGTCTACCGTTACAGAGCAAAAATAGGCAGGTCAGCAGATCTCGCGATAGACGGGCCTGGCCAGCTTACCTAATCCCAAATCCCGCTGTGATTTTTTTGCCCATTGCCTATTTGCTGCAGAAAGCGAGACGAACTATCACCCTTCTGGTTCTCTTCTGCACTATAGTCAAGGATTGATATCTTGCCATGAACGGGACTTTTTTCTGCCCTGTTCACGTTCACCCCGCAATGCATTGCTGACGGATCACACTCTTAACTTCACTCTCACCATGAGAAGTCCTTCACCTCGCGTTTTACAGAGCTTCGCAAACGACTCCTGAAATTTGCTATCTGAAAGTTTTGATATTTTCATTTCTCCACCAAAAGAGATCTGGAACATCGACATCCTGTCCTTCCGCTCTCCTGGGTCTCGCACAATCAAAATATCAAAAAGCATTAAAAAGCATCCAATCATCCAGAAAAAGTACCGACCAATGGCCGACTTAGTCATTCCTTCCTTTGGGAAGCTAGTCGCATCCAAAACCCTTAATGGCCATACCGGCTGGATTTGGGATGTGACCCTTTCTAGCAATGGTCAAATTCTCGCCTCAGTCTCCAATGACATGATGATCCGTCTATGGAACGCCAACACCGGTCTCCAGCGCGGAGCCGCAAAAGACAACGGCCATTCCCACTGGGTGCGCACTGTGAGATTTTCCCCAGCGGGCCGATTCTTGGCCACTGCTTCCGATGATATGACCATTCGCATCAGCGACGTAAACACCGGGTTCACCTATCGCATGCTGCAAGGCCACACCGGCAAAGTGCGAGCGGTGGAATTCTCCCCCGACGGAAGAACCCTCGCTTCAGCCTCAGATGATTTCACGGTACGACTGTGGAATGCGAGCTCAGGTTCGCTGCTCAAGACCCTCAATGGGCACTCGGGTTGGGTGTGGGCCGTGGCCTTTTCGCCTGACGGAAAGACCGTCGCTTCAACCTCGGACGATAACACAATTCGTCTCTGGGACACAGCCACCGGCAATGAAATCCATCAACTAAGTGGCCATGAAACTTCAATCAGGGCTGTTTGCTTCTCTCCAAATGGGAAGCTGCTAGCGTCCGGATCGCAGGACAAGGACGTGCGCATCTGGGATACAACTTCTGGCGCCATGCTCAACGTCCTCCAAGGTCACTCTGGCCCTATCCGCGTGATCAAATTTTCTGCTGATGGGAACCAAGTGGTATCTGCGGCCGATGATCAGACGATTCGCGTATGGGCTGCGCCATCAGGGTTTTCCTGCGTCCGAGTCTTAACGGGACATTCGGGGTGGGTCCGGGCCATTACTTTGTCTGCCGATGATAACATGGTAGTCTACACATCTGATGACATGACTATCAAGATCTGGAACTCGGCGTGATTCTCTCTCGGCAATGGCCTGAGGATGGTCTAGGAATACGAGGGAATATCCTTCTTTTTGACGCACGCGTTTGTTTATTTTTTTTGTTTGAGATACCCACCAATGTTCTTGATTCTTCAGCTCGCATGCAATTACTTGCGATTAGCAATCAACTTATTTTAATTGATCAAAATCCGGAACCAAAACTTGTCCTTTTTACCTAGTTTGAACAGGGTCGAAGTCGCTATGGTCAAGCTCGTCCGCTTTATTCAAGAACACTACTTTGTACATCAGGTTTTCAATCCATAAGCTTACTCACGCAAAAATGTGAGACGCGGGAACGTGCTGGATGTGCTGCAGATCTCTACCTATTCCCAACTTTTGTACAGGGTTAGTGTGACTCACTCGGATTCTTCTACCTAGTTTATTAGCCAATAGGACGGTATGTGTTGCTACTACCCCTATCGCATACGCTTAATCAGTATAGCATCAAAATAGGCAAAGATGGACACTCTAGCTCTGATCGAGCTCTATGAGTCAATTTGATAGAATGTACCCTTCAACATTTGTCTCTTGCCAGTATCTTTACTTGGACTGAGATCATGCGCCAATCAGCAAATACATTAAACCAACCAATGTCAAATGAAACTCATCACCAAGTCGATGGTGAAACCAACAGCAAACCCACAATCACAGAAAATGTCCTCCAAGAAAAGGCCGAGATCCAGTCCTTGACCATTGACTTTGAAGAAAACGACCCCGGAAACCCACTGAACTGGCCCAGATCAAAGAAATGGACGATAACACTTGTTGTCTCTCTTTCGGTGTTTCTAATGCCATTGTCTTCGTCAATTGTCGCACCTGAGTTGAGCACTATCAAAGATGAACTGCACATGAGCAGCTCATTAGAGGCAGTCCTAGTCATGTCAACTTTCATCCTGACCTACTGTCTCGGCCCTCTGATACTAGGACCATTGAGCGAGATGTTTGGAAGAGCCGCAGTCTTGCACTTGGGGAATACATTCTACCTGATCTTCAACTTGGTGTGTGGCTTCGCTCGGAATGAGGGCGAACTACTGGCTTCCCGTGTACTCGCCGGCTTTGGAGGCGCGGGTGGACTTGTTGTGAGTACACCCGCTTCTTCTACGCCTATGTCTTGCTCTAACAAACATAGGTGGGCGCGGGTATCATCAGCGACTGCTTTCCCAAAGAAGAGCGTGGCTGGGTCATTGCTATCTATAATCTTGGGCCAGTCTTTGGCCCTTCCCTGGGGGCTGTCGTTGGTGGGTTTATCACTCAATACACAACATGGCGCTGGGCATTCTGGGCGACATCCATCTTCGACGGGGTCTTGATCATGCTCGGTTTACTTGTCATGCAGGAGACATATCCACCCGTCATCCTCGCCAGGAGAAAGGCAAGAATGTTGAAAACGGCTGCGCCAAACGCTCTATTGATGACACCTTATGAGAAACCAGACCAGACTCTGGGCCAGTTATACCGCAACTCTCTTCTTCGACCCCTGCAGCTACTGAGAGTCCAGCCCATTGTCCAGCTCCTAGCCTTCTTCTATGCCTATCTATACGGGCTAATGTATCTAGTTCTCTCCACCTTCACAGCTCTCTGGGAAGAGAAATACCACCAGCCCGTCGGTCCTGCTAGTCTAAACTACCTCGCACTGGGAATCGGATACTTCCTTGGTTCACAGTTATGTGGGTTCCTCGCAGACCCAATCTACAGAACCCTGAAAAAAAAGCATGACGGGAATGGCAGACCGGAATTCAGAGTAGTTCTCATGTTCCCCGCCTCAATCCTCGCTCCTGTCGGTCTGCTGTGGTACGGTTGGGCAGCACAGGCCGTCACACATTGGATTTTGCCTGATCTTGGTATTGCGCTGTTCGCCGGCGCTGCGATGATTCTGTTCCAGTCTACCAGTGCATATCTGTATGAGGCTTTTACTTTGTATGCGGCTAGTGCGACGGGTGCTGTTTATATTCTTCGTGGATTGACGGGGTTCGGATTTCCTCTTTTCGGTCCGAGCATGTATCAGTCCTTGGGTTATGGATGGGGAACTACTATGCTTGCTCTTGTTGCTGTTGTTATTGGCTTTCCGGTGCCAGTCATTCTTTGGAGATGTGGTGAGCGACTTAGAGCTCGGAGTACTTATGCTGTTGGGTAAAGCAATGATTTAAAAGCTATAACTCACTTGACTTTGTACAATTTATGGAAGGAAAATGTCTATAAAACAGGACATCTGGTGTAGCAGGTTGATGCATGAAGCTAGCATGAAGCTATGTAACCTCGGTCTAATTATCCACCTCCGCACCTACTAATACCCTAGCTTTGGACTTAGGTTCTCTAACATTCCAACTATCAACGACTCACAACGTTTTACGATGTCTGATAACTACGGCAGCTACCAAACGGAGATCTATGGCAAGGGTGCCTTAATGGGCATCCTGCCTGGCGTCACCACCGACCCCCGCAAGCTAGAGGAACAAGCTCGAGAGTATCTAGGCGTTCGCGCATTCAATTATGTCTCCGGCGGAGCAGGCGAGAAAGCGACAATGGATAGCAACCGGCTGGCATTCCGGCAGTGGAAGCTGTAGGTTTCTAAAGGTTTACCACAATACCCAGACTAACGGACGAGGCCGATAGAATCCCACGAATGATGCGAAATGTGAGTCGAGAGAGTCTACAATAAAACTACGTTCTCGCTGACCGATGACATACGCAGACACCCGAGCAAAACGTTTCAGTCGAGCTCTTCGGTCAGAAATACGATAATCCCCTTATCGTAGCACCGGTCGGCGTGCAAGGTATTTTCCACGAAGACAAAGAGACAGGCCTTGCAGAAGTATGCGAAGAAGTCGGGGTACCGTATACGATGAGCACGGCGAGCACGAGCTCGATTGAAGATGTTGCGACCGCTAATAAGGACGGGAGGCGATGGTATCAGCTGTACTGGCCGAGGGACAACGACGTTACGTTGTCGCTGCTAAAGCGGGCCAAAGAGAACGGGTTCTCGGTTCTGGTTGTTACCTTGGATACCTGGTCGCTGGCGTGGCGACCGGCAGATTTGGATAACGCCTATGTACCCTTTATCAAGGGGGTGGGGAACCAGGTCGGGTTTAGCGATCCTGTTTTCCGCGCGAAGTTCGAGAAGGAAACTGGGTCAAAGATTGAGGAGGATATTGTTGGTGCTTCGCGTGCGTGGATCGGGGACATCTTCGCTGGCAGTCCGCATTCATGGGAGGATTTGGTTTTCTTGCGGAGGAATTGGGATGGGCCGATTGTGTTGAAGGGCATTCAGCACGTGGACGATGCGAGGCTGGCGCTGGAATATGGATGTGATGGGATTGTCGTATCAAATCATGGTGGTAAGTGACTTCTCTGGCCAACTTTTCCCATGCTTTTCTCTAATAATTCTCGTCCAGGCCGTCAAGTGGATGGTGCTATCGGGTCTCTGGACGTTCTTCCGGAAATAGTCGATGCAGTCGGGGACAAGATGACGGTACTTTTCGATTCCGGGATTCGGACAGGCTCGGATGTGATCAAGGCATTGTGCTTAGGAGCCAAAGCAGTTCTTGTTGGTCGACCGGTAATTTACGGACTGAGCATTCAGGGCCGAGACGGGGCCAGGCAGGTGCTCAAGGGTCTTTTAGCGGATTTGTGGCAGAACATGGGCCTATCGGGGATTCGGAGGGTGCAAGATTGTGACCGGAGTCAGATTCGCAAGGTGCAATACGGAGGTGACGTGAAGGCGATGATGTAGGATGAATCAGATTGAGTACGGAGTACTCCGTACATAGTACGTCTATAGAAATCCCGGAAGTCGATCACATGTGAAATGGCCGATCTTCAACAATTGGAATTACCTGGCTCACACCTACATGGACAAGAACAGTGTAAATGTATAATCTTCATGGATTGAATATTCTTGATATGTTTATAAAGTCCAGGGATGAAGCAAAACCTGATGAGATGGATCTGGACTATCCGCACGCTCATGCTCCCTCGGGATCGACTCTGCTCCCGCGACCAGTCGCATCGTTGATATCTTTGATTACACAGTCGACCTCGCTGTCGTTACGACTGGGCACATTCTTTGGTGGGGCGGCCCTAGATGGAGCGCGAGCCACGACTCTGACTAGCTTGGAACTAAGTCGGGCTTTGGTCGAGGGAATCTTGACGAGGGCAGGACGAGATGTCGCTATTCGTAGTAGCGATGAACACGGTAAAACAGAAGCCGAGTCTCTCCTCGAGCGAAGTGTATGTTCCTGAATCCTGCAGGGGCTGTCGACTTGGTCTTAATTAACAACCCCCTAGTTGGCGACGCTCCACACGACAGTGACCTCGGCATCTTTTTTCGCTGCAGCGACATTTCATTTCTCGTCAACCACTTTGTCTTCGGTTGCAAATCTCTCGCAGGCACTTCTGTCTACTTTGGATGCTATTCTTGGATCCACCGAGTCTTCGAGGGCCATTGCGGCTATCATCACGCTTATTCGACGTGAGTTTAGATCCGTTGAACCCGGCGCAAGCACCGAGAATATCGGTGTCGGAGACCTCCTCATCGGCTCTTTGGGCTTTGCGCTATTGCAACGTTGGGGTAAGAAGAATACCGAAAGACATCTGCGACAGAATGGCGGGGATGAGATTGTTTGGGATGTTGTCATCCTGGACAACGGCGCAAGAGCAGACGTGATCGGATCCCATCAATTACAAATCCCCGATCGCAATAATGAAGAGTCATTGGAGTCTGGCAGTGCTTCCTTTGTGGTGCCTAGAAACGGCGAGGAAGCTTTTGATGTGCTACGACGGTCGAGCATGTCTGATGCGTTTGGGCATCGTCTCTCTATTCCGCTCGATGGCCAGCAGCAAGTGTCTGATGAGGATATCCGCGCTTACATTATGAGCCAACTTCCTCAAGGCTGTCATGCATCTATCAGATCGGAAGTCCTGACGGCGCGAACGATCACGGTCGATATTTACGATGATGATACGGCAGAGATCGCCGCGC
The DNA here is from genome assembly GCF_028829455.1 of Penicillium robsamsonii. Lineage (NCBI taxonomy): Eukaryota > Fungi > Ascomycota > Eurotiomycetes > Eurotiales > Aspergillaceae > Penicillium > Penicillium robsamsonii. Next base: position 6,309,453 of record NW_026643221.1, read on the forward strand.
CGCCTGGCACAAAAATGATCGAGGAGAGATTCCATCATGATCATGGTTATGGGGACACCACTACGGCCGATGGCCAGCGACGGTGTCCCAGGCATACAGTGGTATTTAGGACAGCCTTCAACAAATCCCAGAACACTCAGCTGCGACCCTATGACGGCCCTGGAATTTCTGCCTTACCTGAGCCTGATCATCATACACGAGCATTGCCAGGCAACTCACTATCCAATAGTCCGGTGAAATCTCATCATGATCAGTCCCATTTGCATCCCGATGCTACACAGGACATTGCTCCCAAGCACCGTGGAACAACTCCCGACTCGCCGAATGAATCTCCCAGGGCTACATTTAGCAAAGGCACATTCGCAAAATTTGCACAAAAGGTTAAGCCAGCTGCTCTAGAAAAAAGTGAAGTCAAACGGCCACCGGGAAAGAGGCCATCTATTATCTCATCTGGGGCCTCGGCGATTCCAAGTCCTCGTCTCCCTCCCAGGCCTACAAAAGGAACAGCGGCTGTGAAACAAGCCACTGCGCGAGAGGTTTCCAACAGGCCCGCTCTCAAGAAGAGACAAACCGAACCTCTAAGCTATCGACCGACAACTCCTGTCCCAAATCGGGGTTTACGAAGATCGCCCTTCCCAAACTCCACGCAAAAACAGTCGCCAGAGTCGCAAACGAAACACGCCCCATCTCACGAGATGCATGCCTCTAGGGGCTCACGAGGGGGACATTTCGCGGTGAGAGAGAAGAGCCAAGAGTCGCTCCTCACTCAAACCGACACATTCCTCTCACGCCGTGGCGCTGGTATGCGTCCCGGATCGCCGACTCACGTTCGCAGCAGCAGCTCCCTATCTATGACAAGATCAGAAGCAGACGGGAGTGTGTATGCGAATGATAGCCGCCCTGGCTCGTCGGCTATGCATAACAGATCTCAATCATATACCCCAAGCCTGTATTCACTAGCAACTGCAGGGCCCGAGACATCGCTACTGCTTGCGCATCGGCCTCGCAAAAGTGCATATGAAGACATGGAAACCATCCAGGCGCTCAACCGCGATGGATTTGTTCCAGGCATTTTTCCAGAGAGACACTTCGTGCAAAACATTCGCCGGTTCTGTCGGTTCTCCGCTGCCTCATATGGCTCAAATGCACTCACAGTCATGGGCGTTCCTAGTGGCTCGAAGAATATACCTAATACCAAGTCAGACAGCCACGAGCACAGTGCATTCTCAGAGAATGCAGGTCTTCCACCCTCAACGATCCTTCTATCATCATTCGTCGATCCAGCTGGTGGCTCGAACTCAGCTGGTGAGACAGAGACAGGCTTCCCACTAGTCCACTATCTTTCCATCGACCATGACTCCAAAGCCGTGGTTCTGACTCTACGAGGAACATGGGGCTTTGAGGACATCCTCACAGACATGACTTGCGATTACGACGACCTCGAATGGCAGGGCAAAACCTGGAAAGTGCACAAAGGCATGCACGCCTCAGCCAAGCGGTTACTGGAGGGCGGCGGCGGCCGAGTAATGATCACCCTACGTGCTGCACTAGAAGAATTCCAAGACTACGGCATAGTCCTATGTGGGCACTCGCTCGGCGGAGGCGTCGCAGCACTTCTCGCAACAATGATTTCAGAACCAAACCCCTCCGAAACAGGCACATCCTTCGTAACAGCCTCATACCAACCCGCCACCGGTCCCCGCCTCTTGACCGCAGATACCAACCCCGACATCGCAGACCCCAGCCCACCGACCTACACCATCCCCGCGAACCGACCAATCCATGTCTACGCCTACGGCCCCCCAGCGACGATGTCCCCCTTCCTCCGTCTCGCCACACGTGGCCTTATAACAACAATCGTGAACGGCTCAGACATAGTTCCCAGCCTGTCACTAGGTATCCTACACGACATGCACACCGCGTCACTATCTTTCAAAGACGACGCCACAGGTGCAAAAGCACACATCAAGCAACGGGTCAGCGATTCCGTCCGCCAAAGCATCATCCACAAATTCTACGTCAACCAGCCACCGCTGGTCGTCAATGCTGGCGATGGCGTCGGCGAAGACGCCTGGGCGTGGAAAACGTTGAAATTGCTGCGCGATGAGATGCGTGCACCGAAGCTTATGCCGCCCGGTGAGGTTTTTGTCGTTGAGACGATGCGGGTTCTGCAGCGGGATGCGTTTACGGCTCCAGAGCTTGGGGTCGATGGATATCCGCGTCTTGGGAGGCCTGCGACTCGTGTGCAGATTCGGTTTATTCGGGATGTTGATGCTTGGTTTGGTGAGTTGCGCTTTGCGGGTGGGATGTTGAGTGATCATAATCCGGCGCGGTATGAGACTAGTCTTGCTGCGTTAGTGAGGGGGGTTTTGGATGAGTAGACCTCAGGAGGGTGGCATTTATGGTTGTAATGATTTGATGATACGTTTAGGGCACAGATAGACAAGATTTAAAGTGTACAATTTAACGGACCTCTTATAGTTGTCTAGGTCAGTCAGTTAATGCTTCATACTTCGAACAGTGTGTACAAGAAGTAGTTGATGGAACTTGACTTGTCATAAGAAAACGACTATGAAGATATAGAAATACGAGCACTACAAGGACTACAGGATAACAAAACAGAGAGAAATGGTCTTCATCATAGAATATACATTGAGAATCGTAATTTTATATGGTGTATAGAACCGACCCATCTAAACCAAATGGGAATCCGATAAAAAGAATCAAAACCAAGATCCAGGGTATCATCACGGCATATCACACAACGCCAAACAAAAGAAATCCCCACCAGACAAAAGAAAAACCCCCCCTTCCTAAAAAAAATAACATGACAAGAATCGAAAGAGTATCAAGACAAGCCACAACCGCTTATACAGCAAGCGCAGTAGCAACAGCAGCAGGACCGGGGCGACCAGAGTGGCAACCACGCTCGTGGCGCTTCATATTGCTGCGCACAGAGAAAGCCTTTCCGCAGCCGGCATGGGTACAGCGGAAGGGCTTCTCACCAGTGTGCGAGTGGGAGTGGATGCGCAGAGAAGAAGGACGCGAGAAAGCCTTGTGGCAGGTACGGCAGATATAGCGGTCGTGGTTCTGCTGGTACGGGGCTGAAGTAGAGGGCGGGAAGTAATGGTGGTGTTGCCAGGCCGGGGTGACGGGGGAGATGAGAGCCGAAGACGAGTGCGAGTGGGAGTGTGAGTGAGGCTGCTGCGTCTGGACCTGGACTGTGGGCAACTGGGGAGCTGATGCTGGGGTTGAGGGCTGGAAGGAAGATGTGGTTGGCGGGCGAGGGTAGTACATTGGCTGTTGAGGAGCGTCGATTGGAGATGTGTAAGATGAGACGCTTGGTGCGGGTGAGGCGTAGGGTGCTGTGTTGCGGGGGATGTGAATTGAGCCGTTGCTTGAGATAGAAGAACGGTGTAGGTGGTGGTGGTGGGCTTCCTTGTGAGAGAGCGACTCCACCGGTGATGCGCGGCGGTGGGCGTGGCCAGAGCCGGGACGCATAGGTGGTGTTGGGGGCATCTCGTAGGACTGGACGCGGACGTGGTGTTCGCCGAGAGATGGTGAGAGACGTTGGCGCTCTGGTATAGGGTTAGATAAGATGTTTGTTGAGGTATGGTTGGGGCTACTTACTAGCTGCGTGCTGAGCACCATCGGCACCCTCGAAGAGAGACGAGATTGAAGGCAATGAAACCTTAGGCTCTTCCGCTGGCGGCGACAGAGGCAGCGAGCGCTTATAGTAGCTGGACTCAAGAGGAGTATACATCGGCTTAACAGCCGTGTGAGAGAGGAGGTTGGCGAGATCCATGATGAACAAGTGTTGGAGAGGTTTGATCCAGGTGCGTTTCAAGTTCGGCTTTGTTCAGTGAGTGGGGGATGCCACGAGGTTTATACCTAGAAAGCAGGCGGGCGGCTTTGGATGATCGCCAGCGGACGATGCCGACTCAGGCAAAATTACGATTTACGTTACCATTTTTAATTCATTTTAATACTTTTTTGGTATTTATTTTATTTAATTTCTCTTTACGTTTAATTTTTAATGAGACGCAGTCTGCTCCAAAGCTTAATTTAATTGATTTTTCCTACTTTAGGTTTAACAAATTCAATTTAAAATTAATCTAAGCGAGATAAATAATAAATAATAATTCTTTTCGGAGATTAACGTGGGGAATGACGATTCCACCACGCGAGAGGGAAAGCCCTAGCCACCCAGCCTTGTGGGATGTGCAGCGCCCTAAACCCAAATTGGGAGGCCGTAAAAACCCCGTTGGACGATTGCACTCGGCTACGGTTAGTGCAGATCCTGCTGGACCTGTCACATATCCTAAGCCACCCCATAAACGGCTGATCGATCAGTGATCTGTTGATCTGCGAGAGCGATGAACGTGTCGTCTACAGAGTAGAGATTGATATAATCATTCTTGGGATGTCTTACTTTGAACTACGATAATAATAATAATAACAATAATAATAATAATAACAATAATAAAAGTTCAAAACCCGGGGAGCACACGGTTCAGGAGATCATTTGTCGCGTGGCTATGGAGAAAAACGGCGTAAGCGAAAAGGGAAGGTCACAAAGGGATGTGACTAGTCCGTTTTGGGCCACACCTCCGGAACCTTGGATTCATATTTACGCCTACGCTGCTTATACGCTGAACCGGGTACGGAGTACCTTACCATGGATTGGCCATGCATGAATTTAATTTAATCTATTCCCATCACCGCTACAATCACGGGTTGTCACCAAGGGCGGCTCTAAGCGCTGGAGGTGAGGAAGGGGAATATTTGAAACAATTAATCCATGGCCCTGGGCTCGCTTACACAGGCCATCCAGGCACATTTAGCGGAGTACATGCATGTATATCATGCATGGGGGAAAACTTGTCTGTCCACTCTGGTGCATAATACGTATACGATATTCAGTTAATTTGTGACTCTAGTCGCCAATCGTGGATATAGTTTCAGATTGGAGAGGAAAGTTCATCGGCAGTTAAGTCCCCATACCTGCTGAGTTAAGAAGGTGACAAAGGCCTAGAGTCGTTCTAGGACCCATGCTCCTGAAGATCATTCCTCGAAGCCATGGAACTGAACTAAGTCTCTACCAGACAAAAGGAACTAATGAAACGATCGGCGTTCTGGAACATTACTACTATTACCGTTACCTGTAAATGTTTTCCGGCCGTGCACTTCTGCACAGGCACGACTGGGGATTGGCCGTTAGCGGTGGATTTATCCCGGCCTCGTGGAAGCGAGCTCCACTATTTACCACTTTACGAGAGATCGCCGACGGAGGAATACTATAGAACGGACTGTTCAAGGTAGAGTAGATGACAACAGGACATAGATTAAATTGTATATTAATTTAATTTTTTGTTCCTTTGCTTCTACATGTATCTCGCCCGGTACTCCGTATTCCCCCTATATATAGCGATTGATTATTCTAGAATGGCTCGAGCGTCAGGATCGTCCCGGGCCTACGGATGATCAACCCCCTTGTCGGCACTTGTACGGATCGCCTATCCTCAACTGAGTCTGGTCCCGATTTTTGTATTCCGCGGGCATTGATTGGGTCTCCCTTGGTTCGACGATATTTGACCTTTCATATTCAGCTCCTCGCCAAAGTCATGTAAGTCATAGTTTTGCAAGTGTCATAGGAAAGACACTTTAAGAGATCTCCATTCTAAAAAAAACTTGACGGTCGGAAGCCTATTTTTTGTTTCCTTTTTTTTCCTTTTCAGATTTTCTTTTTGTTATGAAACCGGGAAAAGTGTGATCCGCTCGAGTCCCATGGAAGGAATTTTATGCTTTCCGTTTAGATTTTTTTCAAATTCAAATGATACAAGGGTTATTTTTCCCCCTTCCACTCTACTATATTCTATAGTATACACTATCATGCCACGCACACATTCTATTTTTTTATTCAAGAATCAATAGTTCAATCTGAACCGAGGAACATTAGTGATCGAACTATCCTATTTTGGTCATAGATCCGGGTAGGTAGCGGATTCAGCCGTGATCGCTGATCGTCTTTTGGTCCCGGGGCAATGGGCCCATGCCACGCGACTGTCTCACCCCTTTCTTCCCGGACACACAGGCTTATCCAGGTCGAGTTAATGGTCGCAAATCAGTGGGGCTGAATATGGCCGCACGAGGAACCTGGATCTTCAGTGTGATACATTGTTAATAATATGTCCTCTACCGATGTATACGCTGAATACGATGCCCAAGTACAGGTTGCCTTGTGAAGAGGTTGACACATGGCACTTGCATATCCATGCAGCCGACTGTATTGTGTTCTGCTGTATCACATATCACATCATGTTGTGTTTCAAGGGAAATTCAAAACTATAAATTAAAATTAAAAATCCGTGAGTTCCAAAAAGTTAGAGTGGTTTTCCTTCCATTCCTTGGGAAGGTTATAAGCCGAGAAATTACCATAAATTACCTAAATATCTCCGTAGATCCCCGAAATTACGGTAAATTCTAAACCGCCAAGCTTGTTACACGCCGATCGGGATTGGTAGATCCGATCTTACGCTTGTACCACTTTGGAAGGTACTTTCATTGGACGAAATGCAATATAATATGCACCTTGTTTATTTTTTTTCCTCCCCATCTCACGTGGCAGCAAGCCCTAATCTGGCATTCAATCCGATGCACCTGTCTGCGTCCGATCACTAGGATATGCGCATAGGATCTTCCCGCGACGAAGACTGCAGTAGTATACATATTATATGCTATTTATGCATTGGCTTATTGAATATTGAATCCTGATCAGCGTGTCCAATGACTTTGACTTCTATACTCCGTGCTCATTTCCACATTTTCAAGGTTCATCTACAATAATCTTTTTACCATCCTACAAGTATAGAAAGTCTACTACAGTATCTGATTTGAATCCTACAACATACACATCTATCCTCCTTCCTATTCAGAAATGATCGATGGATCAACGAAGATCCAACTTCAGGGGATAACTGATGGTCATAGCTCCCGCTGATTCAGCCCATGATCGCCCGCCATCTCTAAGCGACGACCATTTAGGTAATGCCTCCGATGCGGTCCTCCACGTAATGTCGATATTGTTATGCGACTCGTATTTGACCCCTGGTGCTTATACAACGCACTGCATATCGGAATATTGGTTGGGATATAGATTTAGATTAGATACTTAATCTGATGTCTTCGTCATTTCGTGATCTTGATGGCTTGACCCCCATTGATTTCCACATTAATATTACTTCGCACTGTGGAATGAATTTGATTAAAGGGATTATGAACCACTCCTTCAGGATCCAATATTTCGGTGTTTTTGATCCTTTCGGCCCCCAAAAAACAGGAGAACAGCGTTCATTTCTACACCGCAGATTGTCATAAACGTATCTACCGTATAGCCCAGCCGTACCCGAACCCGAGAACCGAAAATCAGGGGGGAAAGTAATAATAGAATGTCAACACCAAAAGCAAAAAAAAAAATCCTACAACCGAATGCCAAACGAGGGATGATCGATGTCGATCATCGGACAATATACAACATACGGAGTACAATTTTGACCGTCTCGAAAGAAGATAGATCTGACAGAAGGTGGCTGTCGCTTCCACGGAGTCGGGCCCGAAGAGAAACCCTTAATAATACATAAGGGCTCCGGTATAATCCTACCGAGACGTACTAGTCCCATATAGGTGCACGGAGTTTAGACGCCAAGGGGTCTTGGATGAGAGACGGTTGGAACTCGGCATATCTTAAACTCCGTGGAACGACCTGTTCGTCAAGAGCGATCACAAAAAAATAAGACAGCCGGGATCTTTACCGGTCGTACTATTTCCAGTCTTGGTATAAGACCCGTGGACGATCGGCCGTGGGCCCCCTGGCATCGGGCTACACTGTTGTTCTAGCTCTAGGCCTGCGAACTGACCATGTCGTAGGTTCCATAATTTTGCCTCTGCGGAAAAATGGAGAAGATGGAGTGATGGAGCTATTCCCATGGGCTTGATTGCTATTTTAGGGAGGTGATTCTGGATCTATCGTCATCGTCGTAGATCTTGGGCTCCTTGTCAGTACCCCCTTTCACGTCAAGTCTCAGCGCTTCGGTAGATCTAGACTTTGACCAGTCCATGTCTCTACTACCGTCGTATCTGGATATCGATCTGCACTCCGTTCCACTGGAGCTATGAAACACCCGAGAAACATTACTGCGCAAAACTCATAAAACCATATCCGAATTAAGCCATACACCCGGGCATAGTCTACGGAATAATCTGATAGCCTTTGATAGTCCTTGATAGTTGGTTTCATTCACTTGACTCTTTGCCTCGGTACTCTATATCGTACAATGTACATGGACGGAGTACCTCCTCTATAGACTCTGGAGAATGAATAAAGTTCGGCCTTTGATTACTTTGATTAAGGTCCTGCCTATTTTGGAATCATACACCTCTTCCTTTCATTTAGATTTAGCATTATGCGTTACCATGATCCTTCTCGGTTACAGATCTTTGTCTGGGCACCTGGAAGGATTCATTGTCGCAACCGTTGGAGATATCGCTTCCAACCCGGCTCAAAATTATGTGATGTCTCGGGATCCACTCGCCGATAGCCACCCACTAAGCTCACTACGTATGCAATGCAACTACTCCGTCCTCCGGACATACTCCGTATGCACCGGGGCAGTGGGGAGAAGGGGGGGGGGGGGGGGGGGGGGGGAAGGGTCTGATCATACCCAGCCTCCCAGGAAATTTGCACATGTCTATGACGGATACATACGAGACCAATGCCCATCGCATTGATCGCTTGGGAGGCGCGTCTGCAATGTCATTGCCAATGAGAAAACCCAGTCCTTCTGCAGGGTATAGAGTTTCGACGCAGTGATCACCGAGCCGGGGCTCCGTTCCTAATTCGGTCGCATGGCAATCCCCGAATCATCCCTGTCAAAGCAATTTCGCCTTGTACAACATAGAACGTACGTTGTTGTGTGGACGCTAATCGTAGATCCTGGGTGATCGACATATGGTTTTCTGTTGTTTTATGCCGGCAATTGTTTCTTCCCTTGTGCGGGGATTGGGTAGGAAAGGTGTGAGCCCATTATTATGGAAACACTATATACTCCTGCGCCATTAGATTGGTAGACTAGAATGGTAGATCATCGATCCTACCGTTGCATTCCAGGCTTTTACTTTTTTGGGCCTCGTTGGTTATACATCCTTCTTTACGTGAGGGCTTGCATTGTACTCCGTACATGATATGTGTGTGTTGTAGTTACAAGGTACATGTTTCCCACTCCAAATTTTGCCTATGCAGCCTGGGTCGCAATATACTTCCAAGTCACCAGGCCGTCCAGATCTAAATATGCCGGGTGTGGCCGAGATTGTATGACGCTGTTGGGATCTGAACTCTCGTGGCACTTGATATACAACATATCTGTTGTGTGTGCCATGTAACCCTTGGTTTACACTGTATTTGGCTTAGTTTAGGTAAGGCCCTCAAGCCACGTTGGGAGCCGTTGAAAAGGATCAAGCACCAGAGTGACCAATGCGTAGACTCTGGGGGCCGTGCAGGACTCTCCAAGCGCCATGATGCATCTAGTATTGAAACCTGATGTATCATTTCAAGACAAAATGACTCACTATGGATCTCTGTAGTTTAGTAATCTAATTTTCTAATTTGCGGTGAAATGACCGCAAGTGGGTATTGAAGGGCAAAGTTAGAAAAAAAAAAAAAAAGAAAAGGTCAGGATCAGAGATGAGAAGCATATGTTTGCATCGTAGATTATCAAGCCAATAGACTAGTATATGCATGGTCATCTCAATGGGGACAAGAGATGACATGAGACACAGTTGAAATCAAAAGAGACAAAGGCACATTAGAGTTGATCTTAGCGAGATGAATGCCTAATGCCGGCATTCCATTGGCGTGCAATCCTCCGGTGATCGACGGAGACGTCGATCTGAGCTCTCTTTTGCAGGTTTTGATTTTTTTTTTCCACCTTGTTTCTGTGCAAGCGAGGAGCGATCTTTTTCTTGTTTGGTCGAATCGTCCGATCCAAGCATGGATGAGAATCCTGTTCATCGATTTCAGGCAGCCCCCCGGGACTAAGAAAGAAAAAAGTCAAAGATAAACGGCGACCTCTTTGACCTCGAGCCTTGGACAAATTCGTCTGCGGCTCCGTTTTGGCCCCGTATGCAGGATCGGTCACTCCGTGTCTGTGCGCTCATGTTAATGTGATATCTTCTGGTTTTTTTTTTACTATGGAGTACAGGCAATATAATATGTAAAACGATGTTCATGACTATGTTATTTTTCTCTGAAATCTACATAGAGCCCGAAGTTTGCCCGGAAGATAGGGTAAAGAGGGTAAATTGGATGAAATGGGTATCGCAGAATAAATTAACCAACTTCATTAGGCATAGACGTTTACTTGACCGCTGCTTTGCATGACTTCAGACGGCCCACTGGTGATCGCGTTGGCGGCCACCTTCCTCATGTTCTGAATTGCCTTGTTGAAGTCGGTCGTGTCGTAATCTTCGGGCATATGCTCTCCACTGTAGATACAAAGCACGCGCATACCCGGCTTGTAAGACAGTTGTTCAAGCAGCTTCGGTGTAATGAGGAAGTACTGGCCGCCGCCGCCACCACCGATGGGATTGCCATTCTCGTCGGTTTCCTCGGTGTCGCCCGCACAGGCAATGTCGACCAGGCGTCCGTGAACCATGCGCTCGTTTCGCGGGTCCATACCTTGATTGATCTCATCGACAACACGGAAGGGCGAGGCGGAGAGCGACTGAAGTGCCATGAGATAGAAGATGGTACTCACGGCTCGCTCACCACCAGACTGGCGATGTGAATCCAAGACCGAAAGCCCTGCACCCTCGCGAAACTGGACGTGAATCACAATCGACCACTCCCCAAATTCGCTAGGACCAGGCTCGCCATTGGGCCCAACTTCACCTTCCACTTTGCCCAAGGTGACCTGGCCAGCACATCCAATGCGACGGAAAGAATCCGAAAAGGCATCACTGATCTTCTCGATGAGCGCTTCCAACTTGGGCTCCCAGTCCTTGCGGATGTCTGTGATGGCGTTGCCAAGTTCTGTAAGCTTGTCCAGAAAGTCGGCGAGTTTGGAACGCAACTTCTCAATGGCCTTTTCACGGTCTTCGAACTCCTTGATCATGTGGCTGCTACCACCATGGGTGAGCTCCAGTCGGGCCTTTTCAGAGTCAATGTCAGCTTCGAGTTTATCCATGTCATGGTCATTGAGCTCTTCAAGTAAAGCTTGCGCGTCGGGTTCGTCGTGTAGTTCTCGGCTGATGCGCTGAGCTTTTTGCAAAACTGCTCTGGCCTTCACTTTGGATTCCCTTAATTTGACTGTGGCTTCCTGCGCCTCTCGTCTCTTTGTTTCTAGTAACTTCGTGCTGTCAATGTTGCGATGCCGCAAGGTCTGAAGATCGGACGTCGCCTCCAAGAATAAGACCTCGACTTTCACGAGCTCCTCATGAGCTTGGCGGAACAATTCAACAGCATCCTACATTGCGTCAGACTTTTGTAAATAAATAGACAGACATGTCAGTGGTGAACTCACGGCATATTCGACAGCGGCCTCAGCCTTTTCAATTGCAATCTCGTCTTGTTGATTGCGGAACCCACGAACTCTCTCCAGTACCCCTTCAAACATCGATGTAATGTTTTTAAGTTTGGCCTCTTGTTGAGCTGCAAATTGTTAGACAAGTGAAGGCAGAAGAATAAGAAATGAAACATACAGATCTTCTCTGGGATTGCTCGGTACTGGGTGTGAGCTGTCTGTTTTGCGCTCTTTTCTTTCTCAATATCTTTCTACGGTAGAAGTTAGTATGAGGTGTGATGGAAGCAAGAGAGCTGTGCAAAATACCATTTCTCGCTCGGCCTGCTCGTGCTCTTCGCGTATCTTTAACACGGTAGCCCTCTCGGACTCAAGCTTTGCCTTGATGTCCTGCAGCTGTTCATTCCATAACGTGATATTCTCCTGGTGTTCACGTTTAAGAGAAACATCAACAGGCTGTTCGGTCCACACCTGAGCACGCTTGATCTCCCGAACCCGAGTTGACGTGGCGCCAGGCCCATATTCTCTACGCCGAGTCACTTGGTAGCTTCTTTTCCCAGATACCCAGGAGCTCAACAACCCCTCCTCCAAACGGGCAAACGCTTCATTTGAAATTTCACGTAGTCCGATAGGAGTCGAATGCAGGTTCTTCTCACTGCACAGCATGGCAATCACAGGATCGGGCCCGATCAGAAAATCCCTTGCCCAACCATCGAATCCCAATTGGGAAAGTTGATCATTAGACATCGGAGGCTTCATGCTATTTAATGACAGCGAGCAGGTGCGGATGCTAATATCATGGAGACCCAAGGTTTGGTTAATCGCATGTTGCAAGGTGCGAAAATCATTCTTCGTCTGCACGGTGAACGACGTGAAGTCTGTCTTCTGGAATAAAGACTCGACAGCATCGGCAAAGTTTGGGTCGGTGATTGAGCACGTAACAATTGGAGGGCCGAAGACTTCTTTTTCAAACTTGCTCTGGTTTTCAAGAAGCCATCTATAGGCTTTCAGCGTATCATAAGATGCTTTCTGCAACTTGACTTCTTGTTGGCCAGAGGCTGAATCCAAATTGCTCAGCTGGCGTTCGGCCTGCTGGATATTCCTTTGCACTTGCTGTTGCTGGTCCTGAAGGGGCTGCCTCCTGTCTTGGATTTCTCTGGCCTTTATCTCAAGCTCGCGTTTTTGGAGTCGTTTCTCTCTCTAGTGTTGTGATCAGCGCGCTGGTTCAAAGAATGGAGAAAGTAGGGTTTCTTACCAAGGACTCATTGTAAAATTCTGGGTCGAACTCCACGGCATCCTCTTCTTGTTGGCGTCGAAGTCTGTTAATAGCTTGCTGAGCCGATGCTCCTTCGGTTTTGTGCCTTGTACCACTCTTTCTTTCGGCCTCAATCTGATCATTGAGATCCTTGATCTTATTCTCAAATTCTTCGATTTTTTGAGCGCATGCACTAGCGACCCTGGATGCCTCGTCAACAGAATCTTTTCGGGTATCTTTTACGCCGTTCAATTGAGCGATGTAGGCCTCTTTAGCGTTGACCGCACGCAAAATGGGCTCGTTCTCCGCTTGAATCCGATGGTATTCTCGTTCAACTTCAGCTTTGATAACCTTCAGGGCCTCGACAGCATTGTGGTGTTCCTTGTACTCTACAATTGGGCGGCAACGCTCAAGGATCTCGATTTTCCGCTTGATACCGGCTCTCTGGCGCATTCTTTCAACATCGGCTCTTTGCATCTCTTGGCGATTCTCCATATTTTCCAGCAGTTCCTTGTCGCCACTGTTGTCCATCTCAAGTTTCTTTTGCTCGGCTCTTAGCCTCTTCAGGGCATCGTGCCACTGGGTCATTTCCGGGCCAGCTGCTGCTCTTTGCGTAGAATGTAGAAGCTCAATTGGTGTAAGTGCAGCAAACTCAGCGACTTTATCCTGAGGCAGGAACTGGCAGAGATTGTCTACCTGGATGGCAAACGACTGAGCCAGTTTCAGCACATCGTTCCTGGAAGCGGGGGATCCATTGAGTGTAAACGAGCTCTTATTTCCATCGCGCTTTATGATCCGCTGGATGATAGGATTGTCACGGGTCTTGGGCGGTCCGCATAGTTCAATCTCAATCATAGCCTCTCGGGCCCCATGCTTCACAAATTCGCCCAGGTCTTTGGCGCGTCCAAGATGCTAGAGATCGATGAGTGTCAGTATGTGGTGACTATGCAGTATTATAGTCCAAATCATACCTGAGGTCCCCATCCCAGGCCCAAGCAGATGGCACAGACCAGGGTGCTTTTGCCCGTTCCATTTGGGCCAATGACCATGTTGAGTTTTGGTCCAGGATGAAACTCTGCTGACGTGTAGGTCACGAAGTTCGTCACTTTGATCCGCACGATCGCGCCCGGCTTATAGCCACCGGGGCCAAGGCCATCGTGGGCTATCGCACGCGGGGCCTGAGAAACTGCTTCTGGTGTTTCGGACCCAGCGCTATCCTCATCGCTCTCTGCTTCACCTCCACCTTCGCTCTCTTCTCCAGAATCCGATCCGTCGTCGCTTCCAGCGGGGTTCAGGCGGGGGCGTTTATTGCTCGAGGGTTCGGTTGGGGGATCAAACGTCGCGTCTTTGCTTTCTTCATCCTCGCCGTGAGGTCGACGACGGGGAATACTGGGTGACGCCATGGTTGTCAGAACCCTCGAGTAGATGCTGAGGGAGCCTCATGGGTTATCTGTGAAATTCGCTTTGTCCGGGCTTTCTTTGTTAAATCAGACGCGAGGGAACGCGTGCGCGATCAATAGAAAGTCTAGTTTTAGTAGGCGGTGAGAACCTCAAAATGGCCAATTGGTTGCGACCAAACAGCTTCGACTTTGTATAGCACTCACCATGCCTCCTCCTAATATCAAGCGGTTAGTTTTGACTGCTGCGGTCGTGTCTATTACTATTACAGGCACTCTCTATGGGGCTGGCATTAAAACAAAGGAAGAAATTGCTGAGGTATGAGCGAATCCATTTAGACTGAAACTATCCGTTTAGCTCCAATTATGTCATTGGATATCATTTAACATTTAACGCTTTATGCAATATAGACAGCAAAGAAACGGCAAGAATCGACGTTTGATGAACAAACCAAAGCCCTCCAGAATATGCGCTCCAACTTGGTCGCCCGGAGAGGCATAATCGAGAACCAGATACGAGACTTGGATGCAAGGGTGTTGGAGAAACAACAGAAAGGCATCGGTGGTAGTGATAAAGATCAACCGAGTGGAGGACGATGAGCACTATGAATTCTTTGTCGAGCGGAGGCAACGCATGCACAACTACCGTTTAATGCGGGCCAACCCATCATGCAACCGGCACAATTTGATCCTCCGAAGGACCACCCACGACTTTCAATTCAAACACAAGGTGGCGACTATCGACTAGTTCGGCATGGTCTTAATTCCCATTAGCCATGCAACAACCTGCCTACCAAACCGGTTGCACTTGAAGGTGATCTTCGAGTCCCGCGTCCACGCAATCCCACCATGGCCTGTGAAGTCTGGAAACATTGGACTTGGTCCTATCTGTGGATTAGCTTTGATAAATTTGACTTATTCCTACTGAGGCAATATCAGTGTTCTCATGTACATAGCTTGGGGTACTAGTCAACTGACTTCTACTTCTATTGTTTATAGACAAAATATATCTTTTCCTCTCCTGCCCGGAGTCAGCAACATGTTTGTCACCATACACTTTCCACCAGAGAAAATCCGGCACTTCCAAGGTTGGACTGTAGTTACACATAGAAAAATGTGCAAAACATGCCTGGTGTCAAATAGTAATCAACTCATAGGCCAGGAGACGCTGTTGATCGACCGATTTGGAGGCCAGTGGCGAACCCCGAAATGTCTAAGCCTCAAGGTTGAGTCTCTCCAACAAATCATCTAGTTTCTCAAGCAAGATCTCGTAGTTCATCGCATCTTCAGAGAATTCATCCTCGACAACTGCCCCGTCCAGTGTTCGAATCTCCGGGGCATGGCCATGACTGTGGATAGCCTCCTTGGAAACACCCAAGTTCTGGACACCTTCTGTAATTTTTATGACGTCTTCCAGCTGCTCATCTTCGTCAAGATCTTCCGATGTTTCTCCTTCATCCATCATTTCATCCAGACCAGCCTCATCAAATCTCAGTCTAAAGCGCTCTCCAAGATAGAACCGGATATCATCCAGCATTTCAATGGAATCGGTTTCCTGTCGCGCCTTGATACGAGATGCTGATTCCTGGATCAACTCCGCAAATTCTGGGGTATCTATATGTGCTTCCAGTCGATATGCGAGATACCGAGCAGCGAATTCTTCCAATCGCTGCACGCGCGTCAACCACGCAGCTCGAACGATTGAGTAAATGTCAATGTCGTCTTCGTGCGCTATACCCCGAGTTCTTGCAGCCTCTGACTGGGACATTCCAGCACTGCCGAGGGTGCTGATGACCACGGCGGCTTTCGTCTTCAGCTTCTCAATGAAGAGCATATCTGCGGCGAACAAGACATCAACAGCTATCTCTAAGGGGAAATCGGCTCTTTCGGTATATAAGAATGTAAGAATAATTTCCAAGACCTCGGGCGAACAATTGACGTCAATGATCGTCAGATTCTCATTGAGGTAAGCTTCGCGAAAGGTGGATGTGAACATTGCCTGGAAAAACTCAGATCGCAAAAGCATTGCTCGATGACATGGGAAGATGACTGATTTCGGCGCCTCGAGAGTCTTCTCATCCGTGGTAGAGATAGGGCCAATGGGAATCGAACTGGATGTGCCATTGCTGACCTCTGGTGTGTCAGTGTCCGCTTCCTCCTCTTCCTCAGGGAGTTCATCCGCCCTCAGAAGAACATCAGCGAAAATAGCATTTGCTCGATTCCACTTCACTTCGTTCACTTTCGAAGTCTCTACCTCAAGCTTGTTCCCCAGAATATTCTCCTGGAACCATTGTTCCATTTGATCTCGGCCTTTGGAAATATCGTCGGTTCTTCTTTGTCTGGCACGTCTCCTGTCTCCGCTATCAAGGATACTATCTAAAAGACTGGGGATATCCAAGTATTCGGAAATTCTATCCACCCCTGCAAAAGTCTCGGACTCCGTGAAGCCTGTCCCCGGTCCACTTCTCAAGTCCCGGGGAGCTTCTCCAAAGTATAGGTATTTGACAGCGGCGCTGAATGCTTCCGGAGGAATGGTACTGGGGAGCTCCGATGTTGCAGATTCCGGTGCCTCGGCTAGTTTGCCATGGAAATATGGAGAGCGTGCCGCGAGGATGAATTTGTGGAGGTGAAGCGGCTTGTCGCCTGCAGTCACAATAATATCTGTTGTTACTGGGGACTCCCGGGTGAGAAGCGAAGTTATATGCGCAGCCAGGGGCTGGAGGGGGTCCGTGGACTTGGAAAAGTCATATTCAAGGAGGAGGTTTCGTATCCGGTCGTTTAGGGCATTATAGAGACATCTATAGAACCACCATCGTTAATTCTAGTCATTCACGCTCAATAGAGTGCCAATTGCTGTTTACCTTTCACCCTGAAATGTATCTCGCTCACAAATTGCACCAGACTCGAGAAGAAGTTGCGCAACTTCGAAATGACCACAGAGACTCGCCTTCCAGGTTCATTGGTTATTATGTGGTACGGATTGGAACGGTCGGTTTATCAATATATGTACTCACCAGTATCAATGGCGTGTAATCATAGGGATCACGAGCATTAACATTGACACCCTCGGTGATTTTCTCCTGACAGACTTTCAAATCGCCCTGACGACATGCGCTGCATAGTTCACGGAATGGCTCACTGAGATCTAAAGGGTTATCATCCTTAATAGTGCCATCCTTAATCAATTTCTGCTCATTGACTAAGCTGATCTCCAGCTGATCCTTCCGCAACACAGTTGGCTCATCCATCATGCAGGTTGCCAGGCACAACAGGTCGAAGTGGGATGAGACGGCAAACGGAGGGGCGGAAGGCTTATCGATAAAGAGCACGTGATTATGCAGTGCGGTCTGAAATTAAGGGGAGTTTTATATAGATATTTAGCATAGCTATACAGTGATATGAAGGTATGGAAGTATACAGAGAGAGATACATATATATATATTCATGTATACAAGTACACATACTAATTCCCACTTCATAATTGAACCAACGTCATTCGGTGTTTTTCCTTCCGACCGTTTGATCGACCTTCCCCACCGCCTGCTAGGTTCGGGAAAGCGCAATAACCACCGTTGCATAGCAACGATCACCCAAACACCCATCTTCAAAGCTCCAATTCATATTGCCTTACTCCTCCTCAAATCTTCAATTTCGCAGCTCGACTCTTTTTTTTACTAACACAGGTTCTTGTTTCATATTCATGCATCATTGACTCTCTGATTCTTCTGGATCGTCTTCACTTTATTGTCCCTAACTCTACAGCAATCTATAGCCATGGCGATTGCTTTGGCTGAGGCCGATAAGTATGAGATTTTGGACAAAATTGGTATGTTCAGTCTTGGTCGCCCAATTCATATCCAATACCTTCAAAGCTAATCATATATATTCATTCAGGTTGCGGTTCCTTCGGGATCATTCGCAAAGTCAAGCGGAAGTCAGATGGATTCGTAAGTGTAGTGCATTGGTGGCATCTTGCAACCGGAACTAACCTCAATTTGCTCATAGATCCTTTGCCGCAAGGAAATCAACTACATCAAAATGTCCCAGAAAGAACGCGAACAACTCACTGCCGAGTTCAACATTTTGAGTTCCCTTCGTCACCCAAACATTGTCGCATACTATCACCGGGAACACCTCAAGGCCAGTCAAGACCTGTATCTTTACATGGAGTACTGCGGTGGTGGAGATCTAGGCATGGTTATCAAGAACTTGAAGAAGGCCAACAAGTACGCCGAAGAGGAGTTTGTTTGGCGCATTCTCTCTCAGCTTGTCACTGCTTTGTTCCGGTGTCACTATGGCTCTGATCCCGCCGAGGTCGGATCGAACATTCTAGGTCCAGCTCCCAAGCCATCGGGTCTCAAGGGAAAACAGGGACAAGTCACTATCTTGCATCGCGACCTGAAGCCCGAAAACATCTTCCTCGGTAGCGACAACACTGTCAAGCTTGGCGATTTCGGCTTGTCCAAGCAAATGCAATCTCACGACTTTGCATCAACTTACGTTGGCACACCTTTCTACATGTCGCCGGAAATCTGTGCGGCTGAAAAATACACCTTGCGCTCCGATATTTGGGCGGTCGGCTGCATCATGTACGAGCTCTGCCAGAAGGAGCCCCCTTTCAACGCTCGCACCCACATTCAACTTGTTCAAAAGATTCGCGAGGGAAAGTTTGCGCCCTTGCCTGATTACTATTCGCCAGAGCTCAAGAACGTTATTGGAAGCTGTTTGCGGGTCAATCCCGATCACCGCCCCGATACTTCCGCTCTGATTCATCTTCCTATCATTCGCTTGATGCGTAAAGAGAAAGAGGTTGTTGACCTCGGAAAGACTCTGCGCCGACGTGAGGAGGTTGCTGTTCATAAAGTCCGCGAAATGGAACAGAATCTTGCCAAGAGAGAAGTGGAAAAGCAACATATCAAGGCCGAGATTGAAAATACCGTTCGACGGGAGTGGGAGGTCAAGGCCCGCTTGGAAATTGATCGCCAGGTGCAAAGTGAACTCGAGCGACTCCGCAAGCGATTTGAGTCCGAAGTGCAAGAAAGGGTTGCCATTGAGGTCAAGAAGTACAAGCACAACACATCCAACAGCAATACCTCCCGAGATGATGTATTTCGCACCAGTACCACCGGATCTGGATCTGGATCTGGGTCCTCTCGCTCCAGCAATCAAGGCTGGCGGTCTTCTCGGTCTTCTGCCAACATGACAGACGACAACGATACTACGCCCTCATCAACCACCGATATTAGCCAGCTTTCTCTTGGCTCTCCTCCATCAAATGCCCGAAAGCAGCCCAAGAAAGAGACACGAACACCATTTTGCCGGTCCAAGACCGTTGTTGATTCACCGGTGGATGTTCAAATGGCTGAGCCGTCACCAATTTCAATTGCTTCGCTTTCCCTGTCCCCTCGCCGCACTTCCGCCCAAGGAGGCGCTCGCAACATCTTTGCAGAGGCCGAGCGGAACAAGGCTAAGTGGGAGCCCACTCTGGCCTACTCCGACGATGAGGATGACACCCCCGATTTGCCCTCGCCCACTCGACCCAAGGTGAAGCCTGACCCATTGAAGGCGCCTCGACGACCTCTACTTCGTCAGAATACCGCGGCTCTCATGCAGAAACTTAGCACCCAGCCTTCCCTATTCCCTTCGAGCGGTACTCGCCTTCCTCAATCGACGAGCGCATCTACTTCCCAGTCTGAAGAGCGCAGTGCAAGTGAGAGCAGAGCGAGATCTCCCCACCGTCGTCTAACTAAAATCCCATCATCCGCCAACCTCGCTGCCGATGCGGGCACATCACCAACTCGCAAGAGTGGTTCGAAGCAACCTCCTCCTACTAAGAATGGGGGTGGCGGCGAAGAGATGTTCAAGGCCGTTATGCAACGCAACATGGGCGGCCGCACTCTGGTCGAACTCGCACAGGCGAGAGCTGGAGGCCGTCCGATGGATGAAGTCAAGCGTTGTGCCAGTGACTCGCGCGCTGGCGGTCCTACCATGAGCGTTAAATGCTCTGAACGTGATTCTCCTGCTATCTGGAACCCTGAACTGGATGAGATGCCCAGTCCCTTCCTTGCCCGTGGCAAAAAGGTTATCCGCAACCTGCGGTAGTCTTTCACTCAGATGAAATTTCCTATGCATTTACTTTGTTCTTTCGGATTGGGTTGGTTTTCGGTTTTCTTATGGCGCTTTGGTGTGACTGGAGTTGGTTCTGGTTTGGTTTTTCTTCTTTTTTTTCTTTCCCTGGATTTGGATTTGGATTTGGATAATTTGGTTTCTTTGGAAGCCCTCAGTTCCTATTGTTGCCCACCGTTTTGGGGTTTCGCACTTCGCTTCTTGCGCATACTTTCCCACTATGTCAGGAGTTGGCCCTAATGTTTTCGGTGCATCCTTGCCACATGCAAGACACGGAGTTTGATACACATGCCTATGGCCCGTCCGTGGCTTTTTGCCTTCGTTGGCTACACACTTGCCTCCCCGACTCGACTCTTTACTACTTTTCTTTTGTTGTTTATGCCGTCATGCCCCTTTCCTTCAACGAAGGAGACGATTCAGTTTTGTACATTTATTTGCATTAGCCATGCATTGACTGTTGAATTTTTGTATTTTGCTTCCTTCAACGTTTAATCTATTGCTCGTCGTATCCTCGTCCATCACAAATATATTTCTTTGTGGTCATATTGGACTAATATATGCTATGCCTCCCATTCAGAAGTACTTTACCCTACTTCTCGTTTGGGTAATCTTTCTCGGCCATATTCTCTACGCTCATTGCATTTTGATGCTTCAGGGTCACATGTGTGGAGTTTTGGTGCTGCAATACTTCGATATTGAATGTACATACCAATCTCCATAAGAAACGAACATGTCCATGTCATTCCAGACTTGTAGTTGGGTTGTAGAAGATTATACTGACTTCCTAAGTGTCTCAAGTCGAGTCGTCTGCATTATTAGCCCTAATATGAATGACCGATACACTAACCACCTTTCGGACTTATAGGTACACGGAATACAAAGTATGCACATATGATCGAAATCTGTAGCACGATACTGTGCATCACGTTTAATCAATCATTTTATTCAAAAGGTCGGATATTAAGCCCACGCCTCCTCATCTTCGACCTCTTCTATCTGAACATGCTTACGCTGTTCTTGGTTAAAACGTCGCTCCTCTTCTTCTAACGTCAACATCCAATCCTCCTGTTCCTCCTGTTCCTCCTGTGGCGAATTGCTAGCCTGTGCTTCCGGGGCAGGGCCGGCATTATACCCAGCTTTCTCAAGCTTATCCATCTCTTCCGGTTCCAACAATTTCCCCTGTCCCTTGATTGACTGCTGTTTCATCCTGACCGCAGCCGGAACAAACTTCTTGGTTGCCTCCTGTCGCAAGTCCCGGATCTGAGGCTTCGCTTCGTAAACAGTCTTGGCCACTGGAACCGCCGTTGGACGAGATGGCAGCGGATGAGGACCAGTACGCTCAACATTCTGTTCTGAAGGTACATTTCCATCTCGTCTGCGCTGCTGCTGGCGCGGGATTGGTGGCGGTGTATCGCGCGGCATGGGTATCCTTCTCACATCTTCATCCGTATCACTGCTGTCACTATCACGAGGCATTCGTGTCTCATCTGCGCCTCGCCTCCGCTTCCCAAGCACGCCATCGCCACCACCCCGTCTAGCACCATCATGCTGGTAGCCTCCTCTGCCGCCCTGATCGAACCGGGGTGCCTTGTCGCCAAGAGCTTCGCGCGCTTTCAAAACACCTCTCAAATCCTTCTCCAGTGCTTCGAGGAGCTCCTTATCGCGTGGTCGTAGTTTTTGTCCTGATTCCTCAGCTTCTTTGAAGCTGTTGATTTGGCGCTGGATTCGATCTGGGTTGCGCCGCGCAAGTTTCTCGTTTCGCCGCGCTAGTGCCTCTGCTTTCCCTTTCTTCAACTCTTTTTGTTTATCTTGTTTCCGCTGCGCGGCCGCTGGGTTGACCGAGCGCTCTTTGTCTTTGGCCATGACGTCGTGTTGGTGTTGGTGTTGGGATTGGTGTGTGGGTCGTCTGTAATAATTGGTATGGCGTAATCTAGCTGCGGAAGCTGATAAATTCCACGAGCTCTTGTCGAATCAATTCCGCAAATTAGGCACCGGCAGGAACGTCTAGGCTCTGTGGTGTCGCACGTGAAGTGTATGGTTGGAAACAAGGGTTCAAGGCGCAGGTAGAAAAGAGAGCGCGCAATGAGAAAACCGGGTTTGACTAGCTTGCAGAATGACTGGCGATCAGTGCGTTAGGTCGCCTCGACTGGATCGATCGCGTCGGGCCGTCAGGTCGAGACTGCAGGTGTCGGGATTGGGATTGGATGATGCTTCACAGGTCGAATGCGAGTAAACCCTATGAACAAGCGGTGTGTCAAGTAAAACCGTGGGTTTCAACCTCACAATCTAGGCAGGTAAGGTTTGAGTGTAGTAGAGGAAAGAAGTTGAAGTTAAAAGTACAGAGCGGTGCAGTGACCACGGAAGACTTCCAAGGCTAAGTGGATATTTTTGGTTGGCAGAAAATGAGCTGACTAGTCACATACACATATTGAAGGCGGAGAAAGAAACGGTGTACTCAATAGCCAATAAAGGTTAAGTTCCAAATGGTCGCTACCGTTTTCCGTAGAGACACTAAGTGGAGTGATAGAGAGCTAGGTATCCATGGTTCAGGACTGGAACTACAACGACATACATGCATCTATATTGATCTATATGTATTTACTTATATTCAAGAGATCATTGATGGAATGTTCATTATTCTTGCATATATATATATGTAAAGTTGTGAATACTGCTCTTGATTCTCTTATATATTTATGGTAAGCATACTGCAGAGCCTCTTGGTCCTCCCACATTGAGATAGGTGCAGAGCCCAGCATCTAGCCTCGCAGTATGCAATATAAACCAGAATCGAAGCAGTACTTAGATGAAACTAAAGAAAACATCACAAAACATCAAAACAAGAAGTACATAATGCACTAAATATTGCTTTTTCTTGATTTTCGTTCCATCTTCAAGCCCCTCTTTATGGGGAGGTCCGAGGTATCATATTTCCGCCTGAGCCTGTGCTCCAGAACATATAAAAGAGAAATCTCACTAGCTTCTTCGACGGGGAGCGTAACTGGCTTCCCTCGAGCCGCGCGCTGTTTAGTTGCCGCCAAACTCTCAGCGGCTCACGCCTTCTTTCTCCGCCTCTTTTTTCCTTTTTGATTTCTCCTCATGAGGGAAAAAAAGAAGCTCCCCTCCCCTCTTTAGTCGTCAATAGTCGCATTCCCCGGTTTGACTGCAGTATATCGCAACCCATCTTCTCTACACCTTCCATCCTCCATCATGACCTGTGGTCCGTTTGGTCTCACATCGAGTTTGATCGGCGCATAGTAGACTGTCGCGGTCGGAGCATGTCTCTGCCGGGACCAAATGTCCGTCTCAGCCTCGATTCCCGATACTTCGCTTGGCCTCACCTCTTCCGAGATCCAGATTCTCCGACAGCAGCAACAGATTGCCCTGCAGGGTGGCCACGCCGGCAGTGGGGTGGCCAGGGGCAGAGGCACCGGAAGAACCAGCAATTCCAGCTCGCGCGCAACCAGCGCTGCCAGCAGCCAGGGCCGTTTGCTGCTCGACCCTATGAGTCTTCGCGCATTATCGCACCAGCTGGACGATTTGCAGGCTCGGATCAGTCACCAGATCGAATATGTATGTTACCCCCCGCGGCTCTTGGCCGCATGTCCATATCACCGGGAAATCGCATTTGCGTTAACATGAGATATCCTTGATAGCTCGAGGATCAAATGCAGCGCTCCATCCAAAACACCTACGACCGCGCGGGAAACGTCATTCGAAATGCCGATGCCGAAATTGCCCGCACCCGTGAAATACTAGCCTCCATCGACGATTTGGACAATGAGTTGGCGAAGATCGCTCATATCCGTGATATCGTCAAGTCCTTCCGTGGCCGGATCGAGAACCTAGATCACCGCATTGACCAGAGTTCTCGGCGCCGACGGTGATGCCTGCCCATATACACCCCCTCCATATACTTTCTTCGAATCCACACCTATCTTGAAGCGCTCCGAAAGACCGTGCACGGTCATGCGCTCTGCACATCTCACTTTTACTCGACTACTGGATGGTCCGACCGATACACACTTATATTCTCTCCACACAAGTACTCGAACCAGAACATATCAAAGCCGACAGAACAAAAGAAAACAAAAAACTATATACCGAATGTGTCCTCACGGACTCTTTTCTCGAATGCGCGTCAGACCCCGTATCCATATATGTCACATTTCATTGGTCTGGGTATCTGCTTTATGAAACAATTGGCTGAAAGAGCTGCATGCCGCGAGGTATCACCGAGGTGAGACTCTGCTGTTGAGTATGCGACCTTGAAGGACTATAGTATTTTCACGACTGCTTGGGCTATGCCGATAACGGCCATGGCAAACTCGGGTTTCACCCGGTACTGGAAATCCATGAAATTTGATGACTATCATGAAGGATTTTTAATGTTTCAAGCGCATAAACACGATTGATCTTTGTGTCTTCTTGTTTGATTTGATACTTCTGCTATTTCTCCTGTTGTTTCGATTCCCCTCTCTGCATGTTGCGTGTACATTGCTCTGGGTTTCTTTCTTTTTTTTTTTTTTTGCGTTGATATTGGCCCATGTCCATCGCTGGGATGATTATAGCTTGGCTTACGGTGCTCTGCAATATAATTGGGAACAATTTCTTCAAAATGATTGGGTCGTACGTTGCATTGCGTTGGTTCCTCAAAGGTTGGCATGAACATTCAAATATCGAGATCTGGATTTGAATACCAAGCAGTTCGTCAATGTGGTCACTGCAGGTTTATTGAGGCTGCTGGCGGACTTTGAGACCTATTTCGGCGATGAGGGAGGACATGGCTACCCTGGTTGGATGGAAACACCGGCCATTGTAGCTGAGAGCACATCGTAAAAGCCGACCAAAGGTATAGTCGACGGCCTCCCCCAAGACGCCTTTGTTCATGTCGTTGCTATCGCAAAAGTGAGTGCAATGGCGTTTCGATGCGTCCACCCTGAAAGTGTAACCGCACTGGTTTTGTGTTCCGCATGACACGAGAGGATGTACAGGGTGCAGGATTCCGCGGGAGAAGTAGCCCAC
The DNA here is from genome assembly GCF_028829455.1 of Penicillium robsamsonii. Taxonomy (NCBI): domain Eukaryota; kingdom Fungi; phylum Ascomycota; class Eurotiomycetes; order Eurotiales; family Aspergillaceae; genus Penicillium; species Penicillium robsamsonii. Next base: position 6,334,829 of record NW_026643221.1, read on the forward strand.
ACGTAGATAAATTTGCCGGGTGCTATTCATGTCGCTGGAACATCCATAGCATCCAACATCGTCACGTCCTCACATAATTTGACTGGTTCTCCTTGCGACGCCGCCAAGGTATCAACATTTGGTGCATTCAAATCGCGTAACGAGGCCGAATCTTTCTCTTTGCGACGCTGAACGAGCTTTTTCCCACGTTTCTCCGTCTGGGGGAATCGCTTTTCAGTCCCGCATGAGAGGCACTTGACGACTAGTACATCGGCCCATGGCTTCTTGCCGCCGCGACTTGCATTTTCGGTTTCATGAGAGCAAGTCACTCCCGGTATGAGGAGTATATCACAGCGCTTGCAAACTGATCTCTTCAATGTGACTGGAAGCCGAATCTGTGTTTTCATTGCAACGGCGCGTAGATGTGATACACATACCCTTGAGAGGTTCCTCAATGGCTCTTGAGTCTTTTTTTGATTCACGGAGCAGACTTGTTGTTTGGTATCTAGCGTATGGCCATCCTCCCCTGAGCTAACATGACTAGTAACTGAGTTGTGTTCATTGTTGTGGACTTGGGCGTTCTGATCCTTGACGTGTGTAGATTTGCCCTGGAAATATGCAGCGGCTTGGTGTAGATAATCCAGCCGCGCTCGAATATGGCTCTGAGAATTCTTGGAATTTTTAGCTTCCTTCTTTCCTTTTACTTTTGCCATCTCGAACATTCGACAGATCAACAAGTGGATCTCAAGATTCCAGTTTGCTGCGACCTGCAATTCGAGAAAAGCTTCCCTTTGACGCTAGACCGAAAGCGGTGAGGCTGAATAACCACGTGATACTCCCTTGGTGAGGTCTTCCTCCTACCGCCTTGTGACTTCTTCCCCTGCGCACCTTTGTTATCGAGACCTGCCACACCACGGTCCATAATCTTCTCTTACTATCTTTGTCTTCTCTTCACTTCATCCCCCGCATCAACTCTCCCTCTCTCTCAATACTTTTATCTTTCTTCTCCCTCAACCTATTCACGCCGTCATGTCTCACGAGGAGGATCTTATCGACTACTCTGATGAGGAGCTTCAGACCACCACAGCACCGGCCACCACTGCTGCGCCTACCGCCACCAATGGCGATGCCGACAAGCAGGGCGACTTGACTGTAACCGGTGGCCGTCCCGACAAGAAGGGCAGCTACGTCGGTATCCACTCTACCGGTTTCCGCGACTTCCTGCTGAAGGGTGAACTTCTGCGCGCCATTACCGACTGCGGCTTCGAACATCCATCGGAGGGTTAGTTTAACTCATTATTCCCACAAGCGTTCCTCCATTTCTTCAATCTCCAACGTCCGTCCATCCTCGCGGGAAGATTCTTCTGTCGGTTTTTGGGAATCAGTCGTGTTTCGAATCTGCAGACGACATGAGGATTATTGCTCCTGAAAATGGACAATATCTCTCACAATATATATGCGTTTGGTCATGTGCCGCTCTTGCGCTAAGCCCGAGCCTCCGTCCCCCAACTCCCACGTAATTCGTGGAGATTGGTGCACGCGATGGAAGACTGTGATATTTATCACGTTTGTCTCCTTGTGAGACGCACCTCATGTTGTCTGCAGAATATGATAGGATATCCACAAAAAGCATGACTTTTGGATGTGATATACAGTCATGGTGGTTTGATCAAGCGGTGGAAGATGACCGCCCACGCATCAATTTGATGTTGTCGGGGGGATGGACGGACATTGCGAGACGAATATTTTTTTGCTGCTTATTTCGTCGAACCCAATCTAACATCGGCTCCGCCTTCCAACAGTCCAACAAGTTTGCATTCCGACCTCGATCTTGAACGTCGATGTTCTTTGCCAGGCCAAGTCCGGTCTCGGTAAGACCGCTGTCTTCGTTCTCACCACCCTTCACCAATTGGAGCCCGTTCCTGGCGAGTGCCAGATCCTGGTCATGTGCCACACCCGTGAGCTTGCTTATCAGATCAAGAACGAGTACGCCCGTTTCTCGAAGTACCTGCCCGACGTTAAGACTGCAGTCTTCTACGGTGGTACCCCTATCCAGAAAGATGTCGAACTCCTGTCCAACAAGGAGACCCACCCCAACATTGTGGTCGCCACTCCCGGTCGTCTGAACGCCCTGGTCCGTGACAAGAAATTGTCTCTGCGCAACGTGAAGGCCTTTGTTCTCGACGAGTGTGACAAGATGCTTGACCAGATTGGTACGTACATGCGAGATACGACTCGAGTATCACCTCCCACTAATACCCTCCCTCAGACATGCGCCGTGATGTCCAGGAAATCTTCCGTGCTACCCCCGCCGATAAGCAGGTCATGATGTTCAGTGCCACCCTCTCCCAGGAGATTCGCCCCATCTGCAAGAAGTTCATGCGCAACCCGCTGGAGGTCTATGTCGATGATGATACCAAGCTCACCCTCCACGGATTGCAGCAGTACTACATCAAGCTCGATGAGAAGGAGAAGAACCGCAAGCTGAATGAGCTTTTGGACAACCTGGAGTTCAACCAGGTGATCATTTTCGTTAAGAGCACCCAGCGTGCTAACGAGCTCGACAAGCTGTTGCGCGAGTGCAACTTCCCCAGTATTGCAGTTCACTCTGGTGTCAGCCAGGAGGAGCGGTAAGTTCGTCCGAATTCGGTATTGGCTGCAGCAATTTGCTGACCTCCATCTAGTATCAAGCGCTACAAGGAATTCAAGGAGTTCAACAAGCGTATTTGTGTTGCCACTGATGTCTTCGGCCGTGGTATTGATATCGAGCGCATTAACCTCGCCATCAACTATGATCTCCCCGCCGATGCTGACTCTTACCTGCACCGTGTTGGTCGTGCCGGCCGTTTCGGTACCAAGGGTCTTTCTATCTCCTTTGTCAGCAACGAGGATGACGAGAAGGTTCTTAAGGAGATTGAGAAGCGCTTCGAGGTTGCCCTTCCGTAAGTTTCCTTCCATTCTACACCATAATCCCCTTTGGCAAAAGGCTAACCATGTTCACAGTGAGTACCCCGAGGCTGGTGTCGACTCCACCACCTACATGGCTTAGACCTATCTAGGTGAAAACTTTGTTGATGTGAAATTTCTTTTTCTCTTTCCAATTGTTATGGCGCAATAGCTCGGGTTTTGATATGTTTTTCTCCGCCGTTGGGCCCTACCTCTGCCCCCCCGTGGGTTTGAAGTGAGGCACAGCCCTTCTATGTATTCGAAAACAGCAATGGAAGCAAGAATGGGTTAGCCCTGCACGACTGTTCAACTGTATCCTGACCGTATCCTGACGGAAACCTTGGGGTCTCAATGTGGAGTTGTGATGTCATAGCTATCGACGTCTGCGAGACAACTCAAAGCCGAAGACAATCAGATAGAAATATGCACCGCCCTGCGGTCGTGGTTTCCAATCAGACGACTCGAAGACCCTGCCAAGCCAGCTAGATTGAATAAAGACACCCAAATTCAATCTCCGATCATATGTGTTTGTCGTGATTTGCCCTTGTCTGTCGGAGCCGGTCCACCTGTAGCTCTTAGGACCCCAGAAATAACCTCCCACCATACAGTGTACCACGAGCTGAATGTATGTAGTTAGGGGTCGCAGTTCCGATTTGACTTGCAGAGTCTTTGTACCTAGGTAGTTAGCATGATCATCTTTTACGTGACGATTTTGTCAACAACGCGATTTGTACAGATTCGAAGCACCATGTTGATCTAACAACACATTATCAGGTCGCAACAGCCGATATAGCAAATCTTCAAGCCAAGCCAAAAAAGAAGAAAAACAGCCTTTTGTCGTCGCCCGCTCGAAAAGCCCATAGCAAATTTCTGAAGACCCCAAGACAACCCGAATCTACTGTGATATACGTACTATTCTTGTTCAACGTATATACAGCCAGTCGTTGTATGTAATGCTGATTTACAAGTTCAGTATGTATCAGTATCAAGATTTGCAAAATAAATGTTTCCCCTGCATGCTGCAGGGAAATGACAGCAGTTAAGCTGAACACACGGCAGGGAAATTGGGATATTCTTGAGAAGCAAGATATGAATGCATGGATGATCCCGTATAATTGTCAAGGATCAAGTTTTTCATTTTGCTACTCTGTAGTATACTGTGCTTGATGTTATGAGTCATATATATATCTTCGAATATGAAATATATGTACAACGTACAACATACAGTCGTTAACCGTAACACCGAGAAACTAAAAAATATCAAGCATAAATAAAGCCCATAAAAAGAACTGAAATATAGAATGCAGTTACCTAATGCAGTAACCTGTTGGAGGCAAAGTGGCTTAGCCCAAAGCACTAGAAAGATGGAAAGACACCGGGTAGCGCATCACCCTCAAAAACCTTGTCTTGAGTTTTCAGTGTGTCCACTTGTCCACTAGGGGGCTGTCTTGCTCTAGCGCTCTTGTCGTGAGTGGCTCTGTGTCAGTTTGATCACGAAGGCGTGCAGAGTCTGCATTTACGTGATTTGAATATTCAGATTGACAACATACGGTGCATAGAATATACACATGATTGTACCAAGTACAAATTACAACATATGTAGCTGTCTATCTGAACTCCACTAGCCCAATCAACTAGACACAATGAGAAATAGCGTTGAGACATGGTCGATCAAAAAATATGATAGGCCAATGGCCGTGCACTGATACGATCGAGCTTGCATCAGTACGTACGGAGTACGGAGTATTTTCTGTATTCACAATTCCACCAATTTTCTCTCCTTTTTGTACATCCGCGAAGTTCCGAAGCCCCGAGAGAAAGAAGTGCACTCTAGGCTTTATCGACCCCAGGGGACCACTTGGAGCCACAGTGAGATTAATTTAGTTTCAGTGAGACGAGGCTTTCCCGATTAATTTATGGTAAAACGTGATATCTAAAATCTCCAGCCCAATTATATCCCACTGTCGGCCGTCCTGGGGCGTAGTCATGACATCTGTGGCTTCCCCTAACGCCATAAAATTCAATCATTCCAAGCCTTAAGATTGTGGCTGAGGCAGGATACTTATGAAACTCTTATATTGAGAAGATCTGTTTTCGGTCTCCGCAATCGTTATCGCCACCTGGGCAACTGTCGGCATGACAATAACATCTGAATGTGTGTACCTGGTAAGAAAATATAATTTGAATGCTATTTAGTTCTATCTATTCCCGGCTCCGAGCAAAAAGAGAGGTGTCGAATATTGTGGTTCCACCTGCACAACGGGCTATTATTTGTATAGATTTATTTTATTTATTATTATGTTGCATGTTGATTTCCCCAGAAAGTCTGGACTGGTTCCAAGTGACCTGCACATATGTGACTGATCAGTAGCAATTTTATGGGCCGGAACAGCAGGGAAACACAGCCAAGTTCTACATTGCTTGCATCTCGTCCTTTGAGCCAATAAATACTATGTTATCAGATTAAGTCGAAAATCCCCGATATCAGAAAGATTCTTGGGATCCCTTGCGGTCGCTGCAAACATCGGCACGCGCATCACTTTGGTATGCTGGGATTATCAACACCCCTTCTAAGGTATGTGGATGGTCGATCCTAAATATCCCTTGTAATTGTATCAGCCTCCTATCTTATGCAGCTACTGATCTCGCATAGGTTTAAACGAGTCTAAAGTGATCTCAAAAAAAATCTGTGTCCAAGTATCGAGTTTGATGCACTTTATTTTTATTTTCCACTTTGTATCACTAGAAATATAACATTCTTTGCAAGGTCCAAGGGAATGTGGTGGGGAAGAAGACGTTTAACCCCTCTTATGGTTCCAAGTGATACAACATACAGTACACAATGACCGGCCAATTTCCTGTGTACAGCCCAGTTGTCAATTGGATGTCGATCAGGGATACAAAATTGATGCGTTCGTCTGCATGTGTGGTTCAGGTACCGTATACTCTGCACACAGGGATTTAAGAGGAGCTGAACTAGATCAGGAATGATTTAAAGAATGTGCCGTTTATGCCCAATATGTTATGATATTAGTTTACTTTAGGTCTAGAGAACCGGAAGATAAACCCGTTCACGTTTACAAAAGTCCGTTGGCATATATACATATGTACTTGATTGCTTAACGTTCGTCCTGGCTGAAATAGGGTTGGGGTGGAGGTAGATGACGAGACCAGAGACGCATACGCGTCGATGAACATCCCCAGAACTTCGAAAGAGCAGAGATCGAGGCTAATCAAAATTTAAAATTACAGTATTACACTGTAATATAAAACAAGTATCGGAAGAAGAAACTAAGTTTAAATATAGTATCAGGCTATCAAGGCAATATGTAATGTGCCCAACTCTCACCTCTAGAAGATTATAATTGAATATAATTGAAATGTATATCTGACTATCTAAGCTCTCGGTGTCTTTACATATCTATGAGAGAAAAATTTTCGTCTCTATTATTCCATGTATTGGAGCCGCAAAATGACTAGATGATGTGGAGGCTAGACCCCTACGGAGTAGAGAATGGCCATAAGTGTATCAACAAAAATAGAGTAAAAAAAAAGATCGAAAGAACTGCATCCATCGATTTTGCACTTCAAATATTCTTATCGTTCCTTGATTTCCGTTTTCGGAGGATCTATTGAAGGCTTACAAGTTTATCAAGGAGGAAAACAAAAAAAAAAGACCGATCGCATTCAACCGTTTTTACTCTCTTTTTTTCTTTCTAAAGCGTGAAGTCCAGAGACAAGAGACAGAGAGAAGATACGGCAAAAAAAAAAAAAGAAACTTGAACGTGGAACAACCCTGTCTCTTTTTCTCCCTCCTCCCTCCCCCCGGTCTAAACTTCCATTTGCATTTCATCCTTCACAACTCTCCTTCCCTCTTTTTTTCTTTTTTTGTCTCTTCCCTTCTTCACTCACCCTTTCTTTTCCTTCAATCTCGTTTCCCTGGGAATCTGGACCTTTCGACCTGGGACTTTCCCACCCAGTTCCTTCCAGATTTGAGAGATGGCTCCTCCTCCACGTCTGCGCATTCTGTCCGGTGAGTTCTTCAATCTCCTCAGATCTTGACCGGGATATTACAGAAATGGGTCGTTATCTAACCAAAGCCTGTGTAGTCGGTGGCAACGCAATCTCAGCTTTTCTCTCATGGCGACTTCAGGCAACAACCTCCTGTGACGTTACGCTAGTCTGGAAATCCGGATTTGATGCCGTGTCTCAATACGGTATCTCATTTAAGTATGTATTCAGGCTCTTGTGTCACAGCCAGATGGCTAATTCCGTCCGCAGATCAAAAGCATTCGGCAACGAACGATTCAAACCCCGGCATGGTGAGATTCGGATTTCCACCCTCGGAGCCCTGGCCAGAGCCTCCCGGCTGACTTGTCTCGATTTCTAGTTGTTCGTGCTCCCGAAGAAGCCTCATCCCGTGAAAACGCCTACGACTATGTCATTCTCTGCGTGAAAGCCTTGCCGGATGTATACGACCTTGCTTCTGTGATTGAATCTGTCGTCACTCCCCAGCACACCTGTATTCTGGTGAATACCACAAATACTCTTGGCATTGAAGCCCATCTTGAGCAAAGATACCCTACCAACGTCATCCTTTCTCTGGTTTCCAACGTGGAAATCTCTCAAACCGGTCCCAGCGACTTTGAACATCTGAGCTCGAGCGAGATTTACGTGGGCGCAACCAACAAATCTTCCTCCATCCCGACCTCAATCCAGAACGACATGGCGGCGGCATTGTCAATGACTTTAAATTCTGGTCAGGTCGACTGCAAGGTTTCGGATAATATCAGACAGGAGCAGTTCGAACGGATGATAGGGTGAGTTCCTTCGGATTCATTTGAATCTCAAAATGGTATGCTAATCCTCTCCCAGCCCGATCGCCTTCCACCCTGCAAGTGTTGTCTTCGACACCCCCAACCACACACAACTCCTCGAAAAAATCGGTGCTCGTTCACTGGTAATGGGCATCATTGACGAGCTGATGGAGCTCGCCTCTGCACAAGGTTGCTCATTCCCTAGTGACTTCCGGGATAAGACCGTCCAAAAAATGATTGCGTTGGAAACTCCGACTACAATGTACTCAGATTTCCAGGGCCGACGTCCCATGGAGGTTGAGACTTTCCTAGGGTCACCAATCAAGTTGGCAATCGAGTCCAATGTTGGCGTTCCCCGAATCGAGACAATGTACGCAGTGCTACACCACCTCAATATCGCAAACCAGAGCAAGCCCCGCCAGGAGTCTCCACCTGCATCCGTCATGGGTCAGCCGCCTCCCCGAATGTCGTCCGCACCTCAACAGCAGCGAATGAATGGTGGTACACCATCTATGCGTGGAAGCCGAACACCCTCGGGCATGAGCATACCCCCACAACAAAGACGAGGCCCACCCCCTGGTATGATGCCGAGAGGCCCAGGCGGACCGATGCTAATGCCACCCCCAAACCGAATCCAGCGCGATCCATCATTGGAGGGCCTTGAAGAATTCAGCCATTTGGTTGTCTACGACGAACAGGGCGAACCAACTGTACCGCAGCAGAATGGAAATGGGTACCCCGAGCCGGCACCTGGCCCTGTTTCGGAGTTGACATTGCGGGAGCGAGAGCTGGCTCTTCGTCAACGTGAGATTCAGCTACGTGAACAGGAGATGAACATGCGCCGAGGCCCCCCTGGCCCCCCAGGACGTCGAGGACCAGTTCCTTCTCGCCCTGCTACCGCCTTTGATGAAGAAGATGAGGATTACTTCGACCCGATGGATAACATGGCGATTCCTCACATCGACCCTGACAGTGTCGACATGATGAGCATGACTTCCCGCCGAAGGGGCAAGGGTCCTAGCCACAGCCAGTTCCGCAAAAACCCCGAATTCGGTGTAAACCCCCCTCCTGGCTCTGGTGGCAGCCGTCCTTCCTCATCAGCCTTCAACCGTTACTTTGGCAGAAAACGCACGAGCGATCGTGTGATGCAAGAAATCCCCGGTCTCCATGATTCCCTCATGGACAACCCCATGATGAGCTACTCCTCCAACAGATATGGAGCCGTCGACCGGAACCAGATGCACGCGGATTCTCGAGCCAATTCTTTAACGGCTAGCCACATGGGCGACTACCCACCTCGACCCTTCCCACAAAGCCGGCGCAACAGCCAGACTCCTGGAATTCCATTCGGCGGGCCCCCAGGACCTCATGGACACCCTGGCCCAGGAGGTCCGGGAGGCCCCCGGATGGGCCGCCCTCCAATGCCGCGTGAACACAGTCTTGGACCCTCTGGTGGACCTCACAATGGCCAGCCTTCCCCTCCTGGTAACATGCGCACCCCGGTGTCGCGGTACCCTCTAGGACAAGGAAGCGCGGCAGGGCCGCAGCAAGCCGAGCAACACTATGGGGTGAGCAACGCGTTCCCCGCTAAGGGTCCTCTTAAGAACCAGAATCTGACCGGAAGTGCGAGCGCCAGCGCGGGGAGTGGTGATAGTGGAGCCAGTGCCAATCTTGATTCCGAACCCTCATCTCATAGCAGTCAGGTCAGCCTCGGTGGGCAGGGGATCGCGGCGCCCGTTCGTTGAAAAAAAGAAAGAAAAAAAAAAAAAAAAAAAGGGGTTCCCTCCGCTTTTCTCAATAGCTGACCGGCGTTCCCATGATTGAATTCCATTTTCGGCATTGCATTCTTCCTCGGCTTGGACGATCATCGTCCGCCGAAAATTGGTCATGTTTGGACCTTTTTTGCATCATGGTGTCATTATGCGGGGACTTTATTCTTCGGTCCCGTGCTCTCGAAGCACTGGTTAATACTCTGCTGTTCCGCTTCTTTACATATACATGAGGGACATAGGGGTCTTCGTTGCTCATTTTTCATATTTTTCTGTTTCGGAGTGTGGTTGGGATAACGAGGTGTATCTGCGTGTTTTTGTTTTTTTTTTTTTTTTTTTGGTGATTTGCTCTGCATCGATACTCATCCTGTTTCGCGGCATTATCGATTTTTAATGAGGCCACTACGCGAGCCTAGACTGGGACATCCTTATCCTTGCTGTTTCTCCTCCCTTCTCATCTTTACAGCATGTCGATATAGCGTTGTCGTCGGCTCCCCTGCCCACCTTTTCATCTCTCCGCATGACTGTATACTATCAGCCGGGCATTCCTTCCCCCTCCCATCTAGACTCGCACACGCCTATTGTCTTCCTTTTGTCTGTTTTATCATCATTCGCTCCCCACGGGCATTTCCTTCATTTGCCTTTTTTTCCCCCTTCCTTTTGTCTCTCATATGGCTTGATGCAAACAGCCTCGTCTTTGATTTTGTGGTCTGGTCTGGTCTCTGGCGCATTCCAAAAGAGCGGGGGTTGAATTTATTCGGTTCATTGAGTTGTGTTGATCTGCTTGCTGGGTTTGCGCTTTGCTGGGAAAATTAATGAAGGGTGCGCTGCAGTGTTCAGTTTCGCTGCTTTTGAGCGGCACTTTATCCTTCCAAGGAGAATACGAATTAGACCTTTTATATCGTTGAGGTCTCTATAATTTATTCCAGTCCAAGTACATATTTAATGCATAAACAAGAGAGATCGAATGCCTATGCCCGAAGTATGAAATAGTATCTGTATCGACACGTGATCACCTGATAGTAAACAATCCCGCGGTCAAATAACACCAAAACAACCTCGATCGAAATCCAACCTGCGCACTTAGAAGCAAAATCATATTCAGAACTATTTCCAAACCAAACCATCCCCAAAATGCCACCCCCTCCAATCCACCGCCGTCAAGAATCAAACACCACCTACTCCCGCCCCTCAACCCTTCCAGGAAGAGACTACAACACAACAGCAACCCACACATTCAACACAAACCCAAACACCACATACACCCCCAATTACAGCTCCAACGCCTCCACTCCTTCCATGTCCGCTGCCAAATCGCGTCAATATGCCCATCTCCATTCCCAGCTCGCACAACTCAACGCCAACCTCGCCGACACGGAGAACTTACTCCGCATGACCGCCGTACAGGCGGCAGACATGCGTTTCCTCGGCGGATATTCTGGGGCGCTGTTTATGGGCTCTGCAAAGATTCTGGGCGAGGAGGGGGTTAAGGGAAATGCGGATAAGGATAAGAAGACTGATTCCGAAGCGGGAATTAAGAGGGAAGAGAGTGAAGAGGATTGAAGATGAGTGATCGATGAGTATTGATTTGATATGATATGGTGAGTTGGATGTGTCATGAGTTGCGGTGCTTTAATGCTTTACAATACGCTGTGGGTGATTCCTATGACTTATGCTAACATAACATGTCTAACAGCAGAGATATGACCTCCCTCCTGTGTTCCGACATATTATCTTACTCCACCACGAATTGACCACCGAGAATGACTGCCGGCTCATCGATGTTATGGTGCTCATAACTATTTCCCTGTTAGCTGTGTTCCATAAAACACGGCATGAGGGATTTCTGCCCAAGTTCGAAGTCTTACCTGAGTGTGCCTATACCACCGGCCTCAAGAATCAGCGCTGTCTCCGTCAACGGCTTCCCAGTCCAGCGCATGGCAAAAGCACGCAGAATATGACCGTGCGCGACAACAAGGACATCGCCCTTGGGCTCATCCCGGTTCTCGAAGGCGGGACGTTGGTATTTGTTCTTGATTTCGTCGATCAGAGCGTCGAGACGGCGAATCACATCCTCGGGGGATCTGGTAGGAAGGGAATGGATGTTAGCATGGCAAGACGACGCCCAGTGTTCAACGCATAACTGGAAGCAAGGTCTAGAATCAGACAAAGAAAAGAAACTCACTCTCCACCGGGACATCCATCAGTCCAAATATTCCACGGCCCCTCACCCCTCTCAGCCCGCTGCTCCTGGATCTGCTTGCTCGTCAACCCCTCATAGTCCCCATAATCCCACTCTCTAATCGCCTCCGTAACCTCAACCTCAGCCTCGGTCCGGATCGCTGCCTGATTTTCAGGCTTGTGCTGTTCATTCCAGGGCATTCGTCCTCGGCAACCAAGCTCGAGGAGTTCTAGGGTGCGCTGGGCGCGATGGCGGGGCGAGACATAGCTAGAACGGTGTGTTAGTTCGATGTTGTATTAGAATTGCAAAAGTGGTCAGTAGCGTATAGGGTTTTCTTACACATGAACAAGCTTCTTGGGAACAACCAGTCTATCATTTCCAACGAGTGCTTTGCCTGTCGCTTGAATGCGCTTCTCTCCATTGGCTGTGAGTGGTAGATCGGTAAGACCAGTGTGTCGACCATTAAGCGACCATTCTGTCTCGCCATGACGGATAATAAAACATCGAGGAGCCATTGTGTTTTGAATTGGATATCGTGAAGAGAAAGAAAAAAAGAATGAATCCGGTTATATTCAGCGCTGGGTCTCTTTGCGTCATGGTGGACCCGGATAACAGGCTTATCTTCATTTTCTACTTCAACTACGTGTGGATCTACGTGCACATAGTCGAGGTTGAAGTGTTCGGCATTTCATACATTAGGCATCAGAATACTGTTTCTTCCTTTTTTTTAGTGGTGTATCCCTCGTAATCCACCGAATAACAAACCCCCAACCCTTGGAATAAGACATCACCGACAAGAAACCTCAAAACTATGAGCTGTCTTCTTCCGCGAGATAGTCTTGCACTTTGTATGGGATCCAGTCTTGACCTCTTCAATCATCGCATATCGAGAACACCTCTTATCCCGGAAAAGTTTCACCTTGCAACCCGGATCCATTTTAAGGTTGATGAAAGACTCTGCGCCATCGTTCTCGATGTTGGGGCGACAGCCTGTAGATCCATAGCCCTCGTAGGTAACTATTGTGCCTATGCAGTGCTTGTTGTGGAATAGATCGAAGCTCCAGTGATGCTTGTGGGGTTGGTGTCCTTCGGGTGAGCGTGCGGTCGGGTGGCCGGCTGTGAGGACTGGGAGGAGGAGGGCTAGGGCAAGGAGGGAGGTGTGGATCAGCTTCATTTTGGATAGGTTTATTTTTTATTTTATATCCCATGAGAAATTGGGGAGGATAGAGGGTTTGTTAGCTTTGTAGGTTGAGGTTAGTAGCTTTTTGGTATTGCGTAGTTATGACTGCGGTTGTTGGGTCTTACCGTGGGTTGACGCGTGCATTTGGTTCGTGGCCTACGGGTATCTGGTATTTTTTGATTTGGCTTACATGTACATTTTACATCTATAGTAGGCTTCGATGTCGACTTTATTCGTTTCAAGTACATAGTCTTCAAATTGGTAAACTTCGCCGTATGTGGTCTCCTATCACTTGTTATAATCAATGGGAAGGCTATGTTGACCAACTGAAAAAGACCCATTGGACTATACCACAGCCCTCTTTCTGGCCTTCGATAGATGCTTCTATAGATGGCGTCTACCGCCTTTCTCTCCGCTTTGTTCGCACTCTTTGCATCAAATGGGATGTCGAGTATTCTGCCAGACAAATATCAATGCCACCATGTCTGCTTCCACACAATATCCTTTGATACACCAATGAAAGCGTGGACAGCAAATCCATTAACCCCAAGCAAGCCCTCGGGGAACCCGTTTGACCCCCGAGAGAGTAGTTCACTGAAACTGATGGCCGTATTTGCTCATCTAAACCGCCAATATGGAACGTCGACTCACATCTAGAAATGTGAGCCTGGACTGGGTTGAGCAAGATGATCAAGTTGTGGATCCCGTCTCATCACATCTTATCCAAAATACATACTCCCGGCTGAAACTCCAGTACGCAGAAAAGTTGCGTCAGAATTGGGTCGAACAACTTGAACCACCCAACCAAGTCCTCGAGCAGCTGTCTCTCGCCGCATGTCTAATTGAGCTATGGAAGAGCATGTACGGCGCTCTACCAGCAACAGAACAACAGCCATCGAAAAGCACAGCGCCGTTCCCAGGGTTCGTGGACCTGGCTTGTGGAAATGGTATCCTCGTATACATACTTCTCATGGAAGGATACAAGGGCCTAGGCTTCGACGCTTGCCGCCGAAAATCCTGGGAGACATTCCCAGCCGAGATACAGAAATGCCTAGAAGAGAGAATCTTCATCCCTCGGCCCTTTGCGGATGTACTGGACCAAGGAATTGGTGTGGAAATACATACGGGGAATTTCCCCGATGATACATTTATCATATCCGACCACGCAGATGAGCTGACCGTATGGACTCCTATAATGGCTGCTCTCTCGAATCCCTCGTCGCCATTGCCGTTCTTTGTGATTCCGTGCTGTTCGCGTTCACTTGCTGGTTCTTCGTATCGCTACCCCCCGCCAAAGAGTGCGGATGGCAATCCTGTTGCAGGGAAAGTCGATGATGCTCTAGAGCAGAATCCACAGCCTGCGTCTGGTGACCTGAGGGCGCTTCGTGTGATCAAGATGGAGGAGAAGACTGAGAGCGGGTTTCTGAATTCAATGGTGGGTTCTCTTGCTGCGAAAACAATGAGTATTGCGGAGGAAATTGGGTTCGATGTTGAGAAGACATGGTTACGCACTCCAGGTGCGATTAACATGGTGTTGATTGGAGGTCGACGACAAGTTGCAAGGGAGTGGGTAAACTCGGGTTCTAGAGGTTCTCCAACGGAACCGGAACAAGGAGATGGTGTTTTGAAGAAGATCATGGAAGTTGTTGAGCGTGAATGCTCCAAGGATGGTGGCATACAGATAGCTGCTAGGCTCTGGGTTGAACGGACGAAGAGTCTTCACCAGGGACAGGGGATAATGCACCAAGTTAACTAAGGATACCCGAATGAAGATAAGCTGTCAATAGTATTCTAGACGGCCATACGCTCCAACGTACGGGGATAACAGAAGTAGTGTTGGTATGTCATCATATGTGCTCTAAATCTATTCACACCTAAACAAAACATAAAACATAGAGTGGGGGAATAGAGGAGTGTGTTAATGTACAATAATGTTACAAAGCTCTTCAACTCCGTTGCTATTGGTTGATCCAAATCAAAACGCCTGGGCTTCCATTTCGAAGCAATCAAACCGTCACACATACTTTAGTCACTGCGTATCACGCCTCAGGCTTAACATGACCTTCGGGGCACACGGTCTCTTTTCCATCACCGTTGCCGCTTTCCGCATGAGCATTGTTAGATGCCATAGCTGATGCCTGCATAGCAGCCTGGGTGGCAGGCGTCGATTTCAAGTTTCTCGATGCAGCTTGAGCCGCAGCCGCAGCTGAATTCTCTTTGAGACGTCTCAGACGCTCAGATCGGCCTTCTCCTGGGAGACTGCCCCAGGCCGGTTCAATTGAATCGGCGCGCCAGTTGTTACGATTCCCACCGAGTGCGCTGCGCTTTGGGGAGAGAGGAGCGAAGGTGGAGCCTCCCACGCCGGATTCACCCCACATGCGGACCCGTTGAAGCTTGCGCAGTTTCGCGAGACCGTAGACGCAGACGAGACCAGTCAGAGCAAAGCATATCGTGGAGACACCCCCGAAACCCAAGTCTGATTCTTCGATAAAATTCTTCAAGTTCATACCGTAGAGGGCGGAGAATAATGTTCCTGTTGCAAGGCCGAGTGTTCCAATGCTGAATTTAAGATCCATGAGCATGAGCGAGTTGCGGTTGGCGTCGAGAATAGCCTTGACTCTGTGTTGTGTTAGAGGTAATTTCCGTAGATAACGAACGATCAAACTTACACTTCTTCCGTATTGCGAATATTCGTAACCAAATTGCCACTAGCCTGAACAATCTCATCGCACACTTTGTGGTATGACTCCAGAAGCATTTCCACTTCTTGATGGTCGTCCTCTTCTCGCTCTTTGCCATTCGATCTCTCAGACAGATACATTGCGGCCAAATCGTCATCGGCCTCCAGCAGGTCATCAATAGCATCTCGTACCAGGCGAGCTTTCTGCTCAAATGTACCCAGCTTCTTGGAGTAGATCAAGAGGTGTCGGAGCTTATCTCGATCGATGTCCTCCTCGAGTGCACGAAGAACCCGCACAACAGGATCTCTCACTCCATTAAACTCCTCCTCGAGGCCACTCGTGACGCTAATGAGAACGGCTTCCAGCGCGCGAAACTCGTATGGCAGCGATTGACTAGGCTGAGCGGCGCCCTGGGATTGTCTCTGGCGGAGCTTTCCTTCTAGATCGTAGATGAACAGCGATTGCATGTATGAGTCTGTTGATCCATACGCATCGAACACGAGTACTCGGTCCGCTTTAATGAGGACTCGCAGATGCAACAGATTGATGAGAATTGCCCTAGGTCGCACTAGGATATGAGGGAGAGTGGACGAATCAATCTTGCGTAGATCTCGAGGAAGAAGGCCATACTGTATCGTGATTTACCGGTTAGCAAATGTTGACCTCTCCAACCCGAGTCCTCTTTACTAACCTTGGCAATCAGCTCCTGCTTCCGGAACTCTCCGTTCACGAGTGTAACGTCTCCATTGATATCAAACTCCGTGCATCGAATTCGAAGCTCATTTGACGCCTTGGCTGATAGGCTGCGGCCAATATTAAACATTCCCTCTGTACCTTCATCCATAAGCCCAGGGCCAGCCGGGCCTTCAGTCTTGTAGTCGGAAGCTTTATTCCGCTTGAGACCAAAAAGTCGTCGGAGAAAGGGTCGGCTTTTGGTTGACGCATGACGCGAGAGTTTCAGCTGCGTCGGCACTAGTGGCGGCAAGACTGTTGCTCTAGTGGTACTAAGTGTCGTAGAGCCATGTTGAGCATCGATACGCGTCCAGTTCGAGAGTTTCGGGGAGGGCCCTGTCGAGAAGCCTTTATCGCGGCTGGCAAGACGCTTCGGATAAGCGCATGCTGATGGTGCGGCTGGGAGCCCAGACTGTGATCGTAGGAATCGCAATAAAGAAGCAGAAGGCGCAGACAGCCTCGGAGACAGCATGTCTCTGGATTATCGACTGAGCCGTACACGAGTTCTCCCGATCAGATCAAGATACACTTTTTCCCATTGCCCGGAACAATGTTAACCCGATTATCAGAACTATACGATTGGTACATAAAAACACCGCTTGTTGTTTCTCAAATGTCTCGTACTCTGGAATTGGGAGTGATTCTATCTAGATACTGCTACCATATGCTTAAGTCAAAGCACTTCCTTCTCGATTCAGTGCCCAGTCAGTCAGGTCATCACCCTTGTCCCTCTCGGCCATCTCCATTTGGCATTGAATCACCCAGATCAAATGTGCCTCAATCGCATGATAATTGTCGAACCAGAGATGGAAATTCTTGCAGCTCTCATCCCAAGTGCTGTGTTCCACAAAACTTCGAGTTTCGTGGTCTAAGTTCCCCCACGCAGTAACCCACTTAGGAAAGGCCAGCCTCAACGTCAAGATATCGGCGAGGCCGATATTGTGATAATCATGAGTCTTAAGCTTCGCAACAACAGGTAAAATGTCCAAAACGACATCCTTAACCTCATAGATCGAGGATACCCGCTCAAATTTCCGGTATTGCTTCCCCAGCCTTTTCCAGGGAGCCAAAAGGATAAATGCTAGCCGCACTCGCTCGCTATCCAGGCAATAATCCAACCATTTCACAAGTACTTCACGAAGCTTTGAGCGCCCATGATCTTTAGCAAAACAATGGTTGCAGGACAACCCATCAATAAATGTATCGGTGATCGTGTTCTCGCTTTCATCCCAGTTTCGGAACTCCCAGGCAGAGACGGCGGCAGGTACCCAATGATTGAGAGTGGAACCAATCCGAAACGCACGTAATTCCTGCCAGCGCGAACATCCCGGACATCGTACCATATACATAGCCCAGAGAGAATCAAAAACATCCTCGCGAAACCTGTTTAGCATTGGAGCATTGACGGTCGGCCTCACGCTTCTCATTATGGCAGAAAGACCCGGGAAATATCGGTCCAAGGCAGTGTCAAATAGCACACGACGGCTCCGCATTATGGGTACCTTCTCTGTGCCTCGCTGCATAGCAGATGAGAGCTCACCACGCCGGAAACGACATTCGTTGCACTTGCGCAGATGCCGCTTGGAGCCACAGCGCTCTTTCTCAATGAGGCGTGCTTCATGGTCCAGAAGAACCTGTTCTTCCTCTTGTGTGATACTGCAGTATTCGTCCAGACTAAAGCCTTGGAATGTAATCATCCCGCTGTCCTGAAAACTGGCTAATCTTGCGCCCCTATCGCGCACAGGATGGTTCGGTCTTAATGCGTTGCATTTAGATGCAAGATCGTATCGACGCCGTATTTTCTGATCCTCATCTCTGGAGTCGGATTGTTGCTTGTATAGATGGTACGGTTTGCGGGGTTTCCATTTTCTTGCTGGCTCCCAGCTCGTGTAAGAACTTGCTGCTGGAGACCCTGGCAATGGCTTGCGGTACTGCAGTCGTAGGATAGAGTGATTGTCGAAGGCTGTATGTGGAAGCAACTGGAGACAGACACTACAGGCCCAGCGCATAGCATACCATTCCTTTGACAAGAAGTCGGGATCGAGGTGATTATCCTTCGATCGAAAGACAGGGGTGACTCCTCCGACTTCTTCTCGGCATTCAAGTTCAAGCAACCTTTCCAGTAAATGAGTTCTTTGTGGTTGCACCACTGTGCGGAATTTGGAATTGGTTTGGCTAATGGATATAAGGCCAATGGGATCCAAGAGACGGAATATAGAGCACAGGATTTCAACGGGCAAAGACCCAAGAGATGGACGATCAGACTTCATCTCGAACGAAAAGTGGTTTTTTTTGAAACGAAACTCGAAACTGCTGTTTATGATACAGGGAAGAGACAAGAGACAGGCTTTACTTTCAAATTTTTGTGAGCAATGAAGATATTATAAGTCATGGACGTCCCCAGGTTTATTTCCAAGCGGGCTTATTGTTTGTGGCGGTGTAAGCTAAACTCCACTTGGCCATACATCTAGGCTCCATAGCATTGAACTAAGAAAGAGAATGAAACGAAACATCTACTTCCTCGTACTGAGACTATTTCTCGTATCCACCGCATCTACCTTTGAAAGCTATATACAAAGTGCATTGCCCCTCTTTTGTTAACACTTGAAGCAAAACTTTTAGGCAAAACGCTGGACCAAGAAACATCATGCCCAATGCTCGCATGAATAAAAACCGTTGGTATCTTCAAATACTTGAACAATCCCACCGAAAACTAATCGCTCACCAATCGTCGTCGTTGTCTTTCTCGTCATCTATCAAGATAGTTAGCATATAGATCCACGTTTAGGTATTGGAATTAACATACCACTTCCGCTGACTCTCTGTTTTCGCTTGTTGAGGGCGTCTTGCAATGCGCCGGCCAAACCACCTTGCGGGGCGCCTCCTGCATTGGGGCTTGTAGCGGAAGACTCATTGGTAGCACCCGGTACCAAGGCATGACTTCGATCTTTCTTTTCCGTATCCTTGACCTTACGCAACATTCCACCTTTATTGCCACCAGAAGCTCGGATGGACGCTAGCAGATCGTTATGCCCACCGGTAGGCTTTGGCAAGGGCGGCGCAGCACCACCAGGCGGAGGAGGCGGAGGAGGAGCACCACCTCCAGGTGGTCCAGGGGGTGGAGGCGGAGGAGGAGCACCACCTCCAGGCGGTCCAGGGGGTGGAGGCGGCGGCGGCGGTCCACCTGGTGCCCCTGAAACAGGCGCCGGAGGAGGGGGAGGGGGAGGCATTGAGGGGCCACCACGGCCCGGGGGCGGGCGAGGCGGGGGCCCCGGTGCTGCAGAGCCAGGCGGCGGCGGCGGAGGAATGCTAGGAGAATATGAAGGGGGAGGCGAGGCCGGTCCTCTTGGTGGTGGAGGAGGAGGAGGAGCTGCCGCAGGAGAAGACGGTGCAGCTGGCACGGGTCGAGGTGCGGGTGGGGGTGGAAGTGGAGGTGAAACGGGGCCCCTGGCGGGTGGAGGAGGAGGTCCAGTGGCCATGGACGGCACTTTGGGGGGCAGTTGGGGTGGTGCTGCTGGGCTCGCTGTGCGAGGCGGCGGAGGGGGAGGCCCGCCTGGTACAGGGCTACGGCTGGGGGGTGCCGGTGGTGCAGACACCTTGCGATCACCAGAGAAAGCCGGCGGTACACCAAATCGAGATTGACTCGATTGATTATATTGACTATCGTCCATCGGTGTCTTTGGTGGTCGCGGGGGTGGTGGAGGCCCGGCATTGACATTCGAAATTGCGCGTGGACGCCGCGGGCCTACAGGGCCGGCTGGCTCAGCGAATTTTCCTGCGTCCGCAAATGGAGGTGGCGCATTGAATCTTCGCGCAGGCGGAGATGGCTCACGAGGGGGAGGGAAACAGGTTCTTCTGGTGCTTCAGAACGTGTTTTCCGTGACGGAGGCGGCGGCGGCGGTCCCCGTCTGCTTGTCGAGCTGGAACCCGTGTCTTGAGGACTGATCGAGGCTACCTTCGGAGCGGGAGGTGCAGTAGGTGGCGGGGGAGGGGGAGCAGCCTTCGGCTTGTTCTGTTCCTCAATGGGAGCCGACTCGGCCGCGGCCGCCTGCTTCTGGTCAATCCAAGCTTTGATGAATTCGGAATTCTCGGCGATTTGGTCTTCAGTAATTCCCATCCCCTTAAGCTCATCCAGGAGACCTTTCCAAGAGGGGTCACTCGTATCAAATGGCAAATCTGGCTTAGCTGGTGGTACGCTTGGGGACAGCGTCGGGGGTGGGGGAGCAACTTGTATTGAAGGCGCAGGTGCTGTCGACGGCGGTGCACTTGAGGCCGGGGTCGAACGATGCAACAAGCTGCCAAACAAAGACCGTCCTACTTTCCCATTGGTAACAGGAGCAGGCCCCTGGCCTTTACTAGAGGCGAAAGGAGTCTTGGATGTCTCTTTGCTTGCATGTTTCTCGCGCTCCTGCACCTTCTTAATAAAGGTCTTGGCCTCCTTCTCGTCGACAAAAGACAGGCCGGCGGGACAGGATTCAAGCTCGAATGTATGAAAGAAGGTTCGGTCCTGATTGTAAGCGAAGTTGTCATAGATCTCCTGGTCCCAGATCACGCCCCTGCCAGCGGGCTGCATAAACGCATTGTCAGCACTTCTATTCTTATCTCCAACACCAGTATGAACCGCCTACCGAGACATCGACTATTTTAAGCCAAAAAGTCCTTCCCACCAAGTCATTGCAGAGGACAACAGCTCCTTGGATTCCAGTATATGTCCATTTCTGTGGATCCGGGTAGGCGACGTAGAGTCGCGCGACAGCTACGGCGAGGATCTTGTTCGCGGGTTTGGGGACATTCCGCTTGACGGTTTCCTTGTCGGCGTCGCTGAGGATGGAGGGCATGGTAAATCGAGGTGATCTCCCACTGAATGGAGAGGGGAAACGTGATAGTTCGAAGGGTGGTTACGTGAGTAGTGCACACATTGCAGTCGGGCGGGTATCTTCGAATGATGGAATAGCGCCCTTCGACACACCGATTGATACGGTAGGAGGGACAGGGGCTTGTGATCGGCTGATTATATTCAAAATGTGTAAGAGAGCCGACTGGCGGTTGCCTTGAGAGTTGGAGAGGATTAGATCGGAGGTGCGCAGGCGGGGCGGACCTAATACACCGGAGTGACATGGGCTCGCCGCACCGCTAACGGCACATGATACTTTTTTTTGTATTAAAGTGTGAAGGTCATTACATCTTCATTCTGTTTGATCTTTATCACAAATCTAAATCATTTTGGAAATACAATTTGATGAATATTGACAATAAGTGAGGATTGTGGAATGCGGTTTAGCGTGCCCGTATGTAATGTGTCTTCTATACCATACAACCACTTGATGAGCTCATCTCATTTCTATTTATGTAGGATCATGGCTAGGTAAATAGGACGTAAAAACATGTCGAAAATGTGATTATATATGTCTATATGAAACGTATTTGCAACTAGGTAGAACGCTATATAGCTTTTTAATCAAACCTAATTTCGTTTCTCATACTTTTTAATCCTTCATAACTATTACTATGGTTATGCCTTGAAGGCATTGTTATCAAATAATAGCTATATTGTACCAGGTAACTACGACATGCCCCAGTTAAGTTCCTTGCACCCCGGAGTATACTCACTAAACATAACCAAAAACTATAGAATCAATTGGATTTTCATATTCATTCTTGTTCTTGTACAAGCGTGTTAAGGCAACTTCAATGCTATTTGTTGCAAACTGACCACCGACGTCATCCCGCTTGACATCTATAAAGCAGACATCCAACCAACCTTCAAGACCTGTTTCTTCAACTCACCATCAAACTACTACAAGATTTATTCGGTCTATCTACCAGTGAACAAAAGCTGGTATTAGCTAGTAGTACCTCAACAAGCCTTTCTATATCTTCAAAATGCCAGTCATCCCCGAGTCGTCGGACTTCCCATCTGCGCCCCAAAATGGAGGCAATGAGGCCGAAAAGAAACCACCCCAGAAAGCGACTGCAGCGGACTTCATATCAAAGGGACCTCAGATTCCAGACAGTAAGTTGACTACCAAGATCTACACAGGCCCGCAACTGACACTTTGTAGATATGCCTCCCAAGGCTTCGAAAGAGGAACTCGAGGCACGCGCCAAGGAACTGAACCAGTCATCCAAATGAGAGACCATTGGTCAATAATCTTAATCTATCTGTGCTTTAATCAATACCATATTCTGCCACTTCAGACAACTTGTCCTCGTCAAGTGTATCCATAGCGGGTTGTGACCCAAACTAGATCTAACACCAACATACAGAGAGTAGCTGCTTGAGAATTATAAACCCAGACAAAAATTAGAATATGCGTTGCTTTTTGAATCTAGCTCATTTTCTTCAAAGGCTGCGTATAATTTCAAGGACCTCACCTAGGCAGCCCTGGAGGTTCATAGATTCATTACGTCATATACAATAGCACACGTGATCGCGCGACATCTCGATGACTGGACCCCTCACTTCTCAACGCGTTAGGAAGTGGTCCCAATGCCTCCAGAACGGTCCAATGTACCAGTGAAGCTGTCTCTGCCATTGGTGAGTACCTATTGACCCGGCCCAGGCTTGCCGCTAACCCCCCATCAAGCAATACCAGCAGGAACTCTTCACCGAACTACGCGCCGAAGATGAGCTAGTCATCCTTGCACGGGGCCTGGGACTTCTACACCTAATAACAAATCTCCTCCATTTTTACGATGCAGCGGGAAACAATCTGGTTCTAGTGGTGGGTGCAGATGAACGCGAGAATGAATGGATCGGAGAGGGTATGTGGATCGGTTTACATCCCAGGTTGGACGCTGGTGTTGGAAGCTGATGGATCCCAAAACTAGCATTGGCGGAGCATTATGCTACCAGCAAGTCCCCCCTTGCTAGGGGGCTGAGAGTGATCAATACCGAGAAAGCTACGGTGCCGATGCGGTGGGTTTCTCGGTTCTGACATGTTGATTGCGGTTTATTGACAAATTGCCAGAGAGAGAATATATGCTGAAGGAGGTATTCTGAGTGTGACATCCAGAATATTGGTTGTGGACTTGCTATCGAGTATGTGTGACTAGTATAATAACTCAGACATCTGCTGACCTGTCTAGAACTTCTTGACCCCGAGAAAGTCACAGGCATGGTAATTTTACATGCTGATAAGGTTTTGGCGACCTCACTCGAAGCATTTATTGTCCGGGTTTACCGGCAATCGAACAAGCGCGGCTTCTTGAAAGCATTCTCAGACTCTCCGGAGCCATTTACTACGGGTTTTGCCCCGTTGGCTAAGATGCTGCGGAACCTTTTCCTACACAAGGCATCACTGTGGCCTAGATTCCATGTTTCTGTTGCCGAGTCTCTAGAAGGAAACCGCAAGGCAGAAGTGATCGAGTTGGAAGTTCCCATGAGCGACAAAATGAGGGAAATTCAGAATGCCGTCCTGGAATGTGTAGAGATCAGCATCACCGAGCTCAGGAAGAGCAACACCGGACTGGATATGGAAGAGTGGACATTAGACAGTGCTTTGCACAGGAATTTTGATATGATTATCAGACGTCAACTAGACCCAATCTGGCATCGTGTGAGCTTCAGGACAAGACAGATCGTCAGCGATCTGACAGACCTACGAGGAGTTCTTCAGTGTGTTTCTCGCGTTTATTTCCATTTCTTTATTACTAACAACCCTGCAGTGCTTTACTCAGCTACGATGCGGTATCTTTCATCAAGTACCTTGATACTATCGTGTCTGCGCATGCTCCGCCTCCCGGCTCCAACAAACATAATTACTCTCCGTGGCTTTTCCTTGATGCTGCCCATGTGCTTTTCCAGACGGCCAAATCACGAGCCTACGAAGGCAAATTGAACAACGAACTGACCCGCCTTTCATCTTCGACTACATTTTCTTCCGAGTTACATCCAGCTCTAGAGGAGCTCCCAAAGTGGAGTGTCCTATCAGAGGTCCTTGCAGAAATCGAACACGATGCTTATCTCCATCCTGCGAGAATGGATCAATCTAATAGCACTATATTGATTATGTGTAGTGATCAACGAGTATGCCGCCAGCTTCGCGAGTACATTGGCACTATGCATTCCAAAATTGCTCAAGGCTCCAAATCCAAAGATGAGGATCCGAACGAGGATAAACCTTCTGCGGAGCTTATGATGCGGCGTCGGCTGCGAGACTACCTCAATTGGAAGAGGTCTCTCTCAAATGTCAACAAAAATTTGTCCCAGTCAGGAGAGGATGACAGATCTGGAACCCCTTCTGGCTCGTCAGCGGCCCAGAGTGCGCATCAAGGACGGCCTCCTCCAAACAAACGTCGTCGAGTACGTGGCGGTGGTGCAGTTACCTCAGCTGCAGGCCGTGTGCCAAATAGCAGTGTCCAAACCGATGTTGAATTGCCCGGTCAGGTCGTCAGCTTGCTAATCGAGATTGAACCCACCGAGGTGGAAGAAATGCAGAAAGAGGAGGTTATTGTCGATGACCTGGAGGATATGGAAGATTTCTACGAATTGTATGATATGAACGATCTGGTCATGATACACCCCTACGACGGTGACATGGATGAGCATATACTCGAGGAAGTGCGTCCACGATACATTATCATGTACGAACCCGATCCCGCATTCATTCGAAGGGTCGAGGTATATCGCAGTTCCCATTCGGGGCGAAACGTGAAGGTTTACTTCATGTATTATGGTGGTTCCGTCGAGGAACAGCGGTATCTGAGTGCCGTCCGAAGAGAGAAAGACTCGTTCACAAAGCTGATCAAAGAGAAGGGGGTAAGCTACCCAACCACACACTGCGCATTACTAGCTAACGTGAACTTCAGAACATGGCAGTCACCTTAACGCATGACAAAAAGGATGAAGACCCTCAGGAGCAATTCCTCCGCACAGTCAATACTCGTATTGCTGGAGGAGGAAGATTGGCAGCTACAGCATCCCCTCCTCGCGTTGTAGTTGATGTGCGGGAATTTCGAAGTGCCCTACCATCTCTGTTACATGGAAACAACATGATCGTGATTCCCTGCCAGCTCACCGTGGGTGACTACATTCTCACTCCAGACATTTGTGTCGAAAGGAAATCGATCCGTGATCTCATAACCCTCTCTCAAAAACGGCCGCCTCTACAACCAGGCCGAGACGATGCTCCAGTATTACAAGAACCCGTTACTATTGATTGAATTTGATCAAAACAAATCTTTCACTTTTGATGCATTCGCCTCCATTCCAACAGGGCCCACGTTTATGACAGACTACGGTTTCTCATCTTCCGGCACTGCAACCAGCACTAGCAGCAGTGCACTTGCCAATCCATCTAATCCAAAGTCCGCTCAGCATCTACTTGTGCTCCTCACTCTCGCCTTCCCACGCCTAAAGATCATCTGGTCTTCATCCCCTTACCAGACAGCTGAGATTTTTGCAGAGCTCAAAAAGAACGCCCAGGAGCCAGATCCACTTCGCGCAGTTCAACTAGGCCTTGATATTGATATATCTAATTCGTCTGGCTCTGCCGACGTCATGGCTGCTGCTGGGATTGAGCACCGTACCTTCAATCTTCTTCCACAAGACATGCTGCGAGCTGTTCCGGGCGTTACGCCCCAGGCTCTAGAGCGACTAATCATTGAAACGGACAATATTAGAGACATTGCCAACATGGATGTCGAACAGCTGGATCCGCTGGTTGGTAAAGAAGCTGCACGTAAGATCGTTGCTTTCTTCCATAAAAGCGTATTTGATTAATGGGGGATTTGGCCTGAAGTCTCTAGTGGATTAATGAAATTATGATTTCGATGCAAACTAAATAAGTATCTTCGAGGATTCACAAAAGAGCTGTGTATCTTTTTAGATGCGGTAATATGTAACAAACACAACTACCATGCACATCACCCCATCAAGGAAAAAGCAAATAAAAGCAAACAGCCGAGACATCTAGGTTCTGGACTCTTAATCGATTTGAACCTGGTCTATCTACTTCTTACCCATAAGAACTCGTTTCGTCTTGGCGTCGATCGTGCAGATCAGCTACCTAAAAACAGAACAGCCCCCCAGTCAACAGCCGAAACGAAGTAAGGGCCCCTGAGAAATAGTGGAGATATGAATGGGTCCATTTGACGTCGGAAATAATATGGCAGTCTCCTGACGTTTTCAACATATCACCATGCGTTTCAAGACTGTGTTGATTCGGATCGCTTTGGCGGCTGTTGTGGGTGCTGCCAGAAGTGTACCTGATGTTGAGCCATGTGCTGAAGTTAGCAAATTGGTGGAAGATGCCACTCAAGACAAGAGTAAGTTATCGACTCGAAATCATCAAATAGTTGATAACTAACGGTCGCAGTAAATGCCATCGTACCTCATGATATGGCACATCAGTGTCTGCTATCTATGCCATTTGACTCGGACCGCGCCGTTGATTTCCTGATTCAGGTTCGCAAGATCCTCGAGTTCCAGTCGACTATCGATATTTTGAAGGGTAAGCGATATCCATTCGAATGGGGATTCTTTAACATGGCTAACTTGTATTACTAGATCCCCCATCAGGGTATACCATGCCCTCCACGGATATCATGGGGGAAATCGATACAATTATGGCCAAGGCCAAGAGCAATAGCTATACTAGCCAATTTGAGATGGACTTGGAGATTAACCACCTTATTAGAACGGCCCATGATGGTCACTTGGCCTTCCAGCTATGCTCGCAGTCGATCTTTACATATCAAATTGATATGCCTCTAGTGTCCATCTCAACAGATGGGCTCGCACTTCCCCAAGTGTACGCTTTAGGTATGTCTAGCTCGATACCTGTTTCGAACCTTTGGGCTAACCTGCCAGGTGATGCAAAACTGCAGAAGAACGACCCAGACGCCGTCTCGCCTTTGGTGTCCATCAACGGCATTGCCGTAGCAACGTACCTTGAATCATATTCCAATGATCAGAACCTCCAGGATCGCGATGCACAGTAGGTACCCTTCTACAGCTACGGTATTGAATCACACTAACTGTCGCAGGTACAATCGGGTATTCCCCGCACCAGCCCGCAGTGTCACCAACACTCCTACTAGTGTGAATGGAATCTGGGCTTCTATTGGAGATTGGACTGATGGAGCTCATCTATCTCTCAAATTTGGCAATGGCACCGAAAAGACTGTTCAGAAAACAGCCACACCGAGCGAAAAGTTCTTTTCTTATAAAAACGGCACGCACCTCTACGACATCGAGTGTCTTCCTCAAGACTTGTCTACAGCATCGACCAGCCCATCCGGCGCCGAGAAAGCCTCCTCCGAGATAACAGGATTTCCAACCACTACCTGGCGCAACTCAGCTAATTCAATTGCTGGATATTACTCTAAATTATCAGGGCTGGAGGACACAGCAATCATCTTTCTACCCACATTCTCGTCCAGCGCAGCAGAGGTCGCTAATATTGCAGTTGACTTCTTGCAAAACAGCACCGAAGCTGGAAAGAAGAACCTATTGATCGACCTCTCATCCAACCCCGGTGGATACATGTCTATTGGCATCGACCTGTCTCGTATCTTCTTCCCCAATGCCGCGCCATACACAGCGACACGGTTCCGAGCACACGATGCAGCCAAATTCCTCACAAAGGCATATTCGCGCGACAACAAGACGGACACAAGCAATGTGTTTGCGTATCGGCAGATGGTTCGGCCAGACCAGAAAACCGACTTCGGCTCGTGGGAAGATCTCTATGGGCCGCACGAAATTCTGGGGAGCTCTGCTTCTAGCCTACTAGCTAACTTCAACTACACTTCCACCTCTTCAAAGGTCTTCCCCATCAACGGTTACGGACCAGTTCCGTTGAAACCAAGCAAATCACCCTTCTCGGCGGATAACATCGCTATTGTAAGTGGTCGTATCTCACACAATACAGGAAACAGGAAACAGACGAAGGAAACAAACTGACACAACTATAATAACAGATCACAGATGGCGACTGCGTCTCAACTTGCGCGTTCTTCGTCAAGCTGATGAAACGCCAGGGCGTCCGCACAATCACCTTCGGTGGCCGTCCACGAAAGGCACCCATGCAGGGTGTCGGCGGCGTCAAGGGTGGCCAATCACTCGGGGTCAACTATATCAACGGGTACATCGAGCAAGCGAACGGACTGATTAGAGACTCCGTCAACAGTGGATCGCCGCTCCTGACACCTACTGAGTGGAAGACATTCAATGAGTCCAGCCCGAGCACAACGGCGTCACTTCAGTGGAGTGGCAACCTGAATCTGCGGAATGAGTATGACCCGGAGGATGGCGAGACGCCGCTGCAATTTGTTTATGAGGCTGCTGAATGTCGGCTGTTCTATACGTTGGATAATTATTTGCAACGGGAGACCGTTTGGCAGGCTGCGGCGAAGGCTATGTTCGGGGGTGGGCAGTGTGTAGAGGGATCGACTAAGGGGAAGGGTAGTTTGGATTCTTGATCTGATTGATATTTCAGCAAAGACATACATAGGTAGAATAGTTAGATAGAAATTGTACGTAAACACATTTAAGATATACCTGGCCTGGCCTGTACATAACGTAGGGTGGAATTGGCTAGTTTAGTTACGAAATTCACCTGATTTGTCTGGTTACTTCTTTGAATTGGTCTACAAAGCATGTCTGCTAGGAGGTCTAAAAAATAATATTTTCAATTCTCGTGGCCCATTTCATGACTCTATCATAAAAGAACGAAAAGAAAAGCAAGTCGAGGCTGAGCAGAGTGAACACACCGCATTCAATGCAATGCAGGAAAACAAGCACACAGGTTCATGATGTGTGCGTAGCAATCATTTTAGTCTCTGTCATGATCCCAAGATATTTGCAAAAAGGACGAAAATGGAATCGAGGATCAATCCACCTAGGAAAATCCAAAATCGCCGATGGACAAACACCAAGGGTCCTCTGTTCGATGGCTTCAAGCCCGGAAAAGTTGTCGCAGTAGCGCCAGCACGGAGGGAGGGTGTCCCTATCCTCATGCAAGCCGAGGTGAGAAGCAGCGTCGTAGGCTGGAGAGGTGATTGATGCTCTTGGTCCGTTCGAACGAATGTACAGAGGGAATCGGATGTCGAAAGTACCTCGCGTGGCAAGTAGTCAAAGGCAGTTTCAGAGCAGATGAGCGACGGCACTGTGCCAACGACGGCGAGTAGGAGGAGAGGGATTTGGCGAACATGGAGAATACCGAGGAGGGATGTATCCGGGGTATTCTTGCAGGGCAGAGCATCGAACTCTGGGAGTAGCAGGGGATGAGCTTAGAGCTCGTCGACATCGATCTCCTTCTCGTCCTCGCTTTCGCGGTCCTCGTCGAACTCGACGTTGTCGTCCAGGCCTTCACCGCCGTAGGTATCGGTCTCGTTGATCTTGGCGTGCTCGGGAAGCTCGCCGTAGGCCTTCAGAGAACGGGCCTCGTCGGCGGTGTACTTCATGATAACATCACCTTTCTCGTCCTGGTAGTCACGGAGCGAGAGGAGAATGATATCACCCTGGTTGATCCAGACCTTCTTGCGGAGCTTGCCACGGATGTGGGCGAGACGCTTCTCGCCATCGAAGCAGAGCGCCTCAAGACGACCGTTGCCCAGCATCTTCACGACCTGAGCGTACTCCTGGCCCTCCTCCTTGAAGACGAGTTCACGCTTCTCGTTGTCGTTCTCGTTCTTGCCGCGACGACGGTTCTTACCGCCCTATACTCGATTGTCAGCATGTGTCACTTCAAGTAATATCGGTATTTTCGAAGATGACAAGCCTGTCACAAGTCCAAAAAGTCACGAACTCGAGGGTTGGGTGGCTACCCTTGAGTGGGAGACGGTGGATGTGGCGAGGAAATTATCACCAACAGGAGGGGTTGGATATTTTGCGCGCTTACCTTTCCCTTGTTCTTGGGCATATTGGTATATTGCGACCTTCACCTGGGTCGAAGCTCTCTGGGGTATTTTTTTTTCTTAGATCAACGAAGATCTGAAGACGCCTAATCGAGGTGGATTAGGGAAGTGAGAGTGGAAGAAAGAAGGAGGTGGGGGTTCTGTGCACTGCTATTCAAATCTTTTATGTTATGTAATCAGGCACTGGCTGCCCAGTGGCGTCAGTGATTTCGCCCCTTCTGGTAAAATTTCTGCCTTTTGGCCTGATTTCGGGGTAGGTTTGACCGCCTAGTTTGATTGGCAGAAAAAGATGAGGCGAACAATGCTTGGAAGCTTGAGCATTTCGAAGGAAATCTAGAGCTCTTGCATACAAGGTGCTGTCAGATTAACGAAGAGTCTCAACACTCATTTCAGTTACAGCTGTCTTGCCCTCCGTGCGGCCATCTTGACAAGCACGAGACTACTTCATTTACGAAATCTCCGAAGATTCCACGCCTCCCGAGTACATTCACAATACTTTTGCGATACTTTTTGGTGGCTCGATGATACCTCTGTGAACCCATATCCTGAACCTCCAATTGTCCACTCAAAGTGTCCATAGGCCCTCGCCGTCTCAGTTTAACGAACCTTGTGGTGTTCAATCCGACATGATATCAATGTGCTACGACTCTCCTTATACTTCACAGTCCAAACCAGCATACCCATACAACTACCGATAGTCCTCCATCATGGCGACTAAGTTTGTCACATCTACAAACAGCTTGGTGCTTCGGTATTGGCCCAAATGCAACACTCCTCCAGTTGCCGCACGCTACCTGAATTCCCCTACCCATCCAATCCGGCCCAAAATCGTCGACCTCTGCGCACATCGTGAAAGAAAAACATTATGGTGGCGGGTTTCAGTGTCACAGCTCCAACAAAGCAAACGGGTGGTTCGCTCCTGGTGCGGGCGCAGAGTGCGAATTGCTTTCGAGCAGGCTTTGAAGCAGCAAGGATTGGATAAGCTGGGGAAACCCCTCGGCTCTGAATCTCCTTTGCGACGGAGAAAATTGTCAGGAACCATAGACATCTACATTCAGCCGTCATGTGTGAAACAGGACTTCGAGGGGATCCAAAATGATGCACATCATCTATTATCCTTGCTTCTGGATCATGAATTACTACAGAAATGATCGATTATCGATGGGCCACACTCGAAAAGTGAATCTTGGACAAGCCGGGGACATCATGCGACCCCGTGAGATTCAATGTATATTACCATAACATCTTGTATCATACCAGCAGTCCATTATTTGACTGTTGCTGTATATCATCTGGGCGACATTGCGATTATGGCGTTTGGGAGAAATTGCTTTGCATCTGAGATTCAAATAATCTCAACTCTTGTTCATCCTATTCATTATACCCTCTAATTTAGAAATAATTGTTCGTTGTTGACTCCCAGGTACAGAAGTAAATATAGAAGCCCGCGTATCTTAACTTCCCGTATCTCGCTAAATGCCGATCTGGCGGAATCAACGCCCCGGTCTAGGCTAAGAACTTGACAACCACCACCACTTATCCTAAACTTCCCCTTCTATTCTCACCATGTTGGTTTCCTTGACAGTTGGCAAGGTCGATGCCGGTGTCGCGGTGCTCCTCACCCAAGACAATCGACTCGTAAGCTCAAACCCCTAGTCGCCTACTCCCTACTCCCCAGGCATCGACAACTTGCAATTCTGCGGGACATCAATAGCAAACAAAGACACCTACTAATTTTCGCGCAGATTGAATTCCCCTCAGTCCTTCTTCCGAACAACATTAGCTCAGGCAGCATTGTCGATATTACCGTTTCGCGCAACCATGCGGCCGAAGCAGCGAGCGCATCTGCTTTCCAATCCCTCCAGAAGCGAATCCTAAATAAATATGGTGTCAAGGCCCCGTCGCCACCGGTTCTGCGCCTGCGAAATGCAACCCAGACCTCGCTCGTTCTCGAGTGGGACCCAATCGACCTAGCCACTGCATCCCTGAAATCGCTCTCCCTCTACCGCAATGGCTCCAAGGCCGGCTCCATACCCCGCCCGCTCGAGACACGCAGCACAAAAATCAGCGGTCTGGCCATTCACTCCGAGTACTCCTTCCATCTGGTCCTGCGGACCACCGCTGGCACCTACCAGTCGGAGAAGCTGACGTGTCGTACACACAAGATGACCGACCTGTCCGGTATCACTGTCACAACGGGCGTCCTTGACCCGCAGCAGAAGGAGGCTCTCGGTGCTGCATTGGACCGCATTGGAGGCAAGATGATTGACTCGGTCCGTATCGATACCACTCACTTCGTCTGCACGGAAGGACGAGGCGCGCAGTGGGAGAAGGCTGTGGAGATGAACATTCCTGTCGTGGTGCCGGAGTGGGTGGATGCTTGCGAAACTGAGGGGACCATTGTCGGTGTGCGTGGCTACTATCTCAACGCAGACCCTAAGGCCCGTCAGCTTGGCGTAATCCACGGCTCGTCCCACCAGCGTACTACTTCTAGCCTTTCGTCTTCAACTGCCAACCAGGGAAGACCCAGCACTCAGCCCCAACGGAGCCCTTTGCATGAGCAAGTTCCCAGCGAGCCTCCTCTGACTCCATTCCCTGGGGGTGAGACGAGTAGCCAACCCCAGGCGCAGGCGCAAACACAAGAGGTTGGATCACAAGATGGGGAAGACGACGTCCCGCCCCCTCCGCCCCCGCCCAAGGACGAAGCTGAAGATGCAAATGCGCCTACTCCGAATGGTGAGCCAGAAGCGACACCTACTCCAGAGGCAAAGAGCGAGGAGCCTGAAGTCGAAGTTGCAGAGGAGGGCAATAAAGAGGCAGAGAAAGAGCAAACCCTTCCACAGCACCGGCCGGAGGATAACTCCGAGCCAACATCCCTTGGAGATGTAAAGGGCAAAGGCAAAGAGATTGAAAGTGACTTCAACGAAGTGCCTCTCTAAATAGCCCTTGGATGGTCTATTTCACTCTATCCTTGCTTCGCGGTCAATCTCTTGACCTCCCTATATTACTTTTGTCCCCCTTGTCGACCAACGCCTACGATTTTATCCAGTACAGTTTTACCTTGTGGTTGGTAGCGTGTCTTTTCACCTAAGCGGACAAACGATAGGATTCTTACGAACGTGCTCCAACATTGATTCCTCATTTTCCTTTCTCATTTTCGTGTTTGCTGTTATATGTACAGTACGTTATTTTTCCAACGCAGCCTTGCTCATTGACTCGATTGATCTGGTTTATATGAATAGACATTTGGAGACTATTGTAGCTAAGAACGCCAAAACTGCACGTGTGGCTATGGTTCTCTAAATTGTAATTCTATCATAAAACATCGTAAATCAGATGGACCCGCCAGATGTAAAGTCAGTAGTCTGCAAAAACAAAAGCCCAGCCCCTTTTGAGAGACTATAATACATAGTATCGACGCAGGCTCACCAAAACGAAAATTCAGAACAAATCCAGTTTGGAATCGTTTCGAATTCAGTTCTCGTTGCGAATAACATCGTCAATCGCCTGTGCAACGTAGGCGACGTTCTTTTGGCTCACTGTACAAAGTGTCAGCTTATGTTTATAAGTATGCTTGATCGGGGGTCCTTACGGCCGCTGATAGATGCTCGGCCTGACTTGAGCAGGTAAATGTGGTACTTGTCCTTCAAAGCGTAGACTTGCTTTGGGGTAAGACCAGTGTAGGAGAACATGCCGTTCTAAGAAGAGAATTAGTACAAATTATGTTACACATATTAGTACGATCCAAATAGCTTACCTGCTGGATGATGTGCTCCCAAGTACCAGGGGTCTGCAGACGGACCAGCTCATTGTACAGAGCCTCACGCATGGCCTTAATGCGTGAGCTCATGACCTTCAAGTCCTCATGCCAGTCGGCAGTAAGCTCGTCGCTGGTAAGAACTTTCTTGACGATAGTGCAGCCAACACGCGGGCCCATGGAGAACTCGCCACGGATCAGGTGGCATAGGTTGTTCACAACGACGTCGCGAATGGAGACTGAGGCACGGTTGGTACAGTAGTGGAACGCACCAACGCGCTGGCCGTATAGGCCGAAGTTCTTGGAGAAGCTCTGTGCCACACACATCTCCATGTTCGGCTTGTTGTTGAAGAAGTAGCGGACGGCCCAAGCGTCCTCCTCAACGGAGCCTGAAGCGAAGCCCTGGTAGGCCGAATCGAAGAAGGGGAAGAGCTTCTTGCGCTCGCAAAGGTCAGCGATGGCAACCCACTGCTCCTTGTTGGGATCCAGGCCGGTGGGGTTGTGCGCGCAGGCATGCAGCAGCACAACATCGCCCTCCTGCGCCTCGGACTCGAGGGAGGACATCATGCCCTCGAAATCGAAGGACCGGGTTGCGGCATGGTAGTACGGGTATGTCTTGCGGGGCACACCGGCCAGCTCCCAAATGGTCTGGTGGTTGGCCCAGGATGGGTTGGACAGCCACACGTTGGTGGGTTTCATGTGGTGGGCAAGGAACAGGGCACCGAGATGGTTGGCACCGGTACCGGCGACGGTCTGCACGGAACCAATGCGTGCCTTGGCATCTTCTTCGCTTTGTTTACCCTCAAATCCGAACATTAGATCCCGCGCAATTCCTAGGAAGGGCACATCGCCCTCGATCGCAGTGTATTCGTGGCGGAAGAGGTCGTCATCTACCACCAGCGCTTTCTCGGCCTTTTGTACGACGGGAAGGGGCCATGGCTTTCCATCGTCTGTCCGGTAGACACCCACGCCCAGGCTAACCTTCTGCGGGTGGGGATCAACTGCGTAGGCGCCGTTCAGGGCGAAGATCTCGTCCGGAGGTACCGGGGAAACATTAAGACGAGTGTCGATGTTGCTCATTGCGATATGTAGAGGTTGCAATTGGGATTCCTGTGGTCGCTATTAAGGAATTTGTGGCGAGACCGCGGCGAGTATAAGTAAAGATTAAAATCCGCTGAGTCAACCCGATATCGCCGTCTATCTTTTTGCCCCGCGGGAAGTCCCGCTTAGTAGCGGATTCCGGGGTGCAAGAAACGTAAATTGCAATGCCTTCATCTTTGTTTGATTCAAAAGAAGAGATAGCCGTGAATAGCCTTATATTTTTGACCATGTGCTGGTTCATGAACGGTCTTGGAGGTACGTTATTGATCTCATCTTGGACTAAAGTCTAAAGATCAGCATGAAACGTCATCAGATGTTTGCTGACGCACATCATGAACTCACTATATTTACCAGAAGATAAATCTGAGTTTTTCTTGTGTAGCCCTTTATTCGAGGGGGGTTGATGATGGCTTGTGGTGTGTCGTTGGGAATATATGGAAGTGGGGGATGCGCGGTGATATATAGTGGGTTGAAA
Source organism: Penicillium robsamsonii (assembly GCF_028829455.1). Classification (NCBI taxonomy): domain Eukaryota; kingdom Fungi; phylum Ascomycota; class Eurotiomycetes; order Eurotiales; family Aspergillaceae; genus Penicillium; species Penicillium robsamsonii. The sequence goes on from NW_026643221.1 coordinate 6,370,311, forward strand.
TATACATCGTGGTAAGATGACATATTTTCTACAACGGCATTTATGAATCGTTCTGTTTGGCTCTTATATTCCTTTTGACTTTTTAAAAACGTATTCCTAGTGTCTTGATTAACATTCCAATGCGAAAAAAGTCCAGTTACAGCTAAATTCTTTATTATATGGTATGTTTCAATTATATCAAGATGAAAACCTAGGAAATTCACTCGAATAGGACAAAATGAAGGATGCTAAAAGGAGAGGCTTATTGACTCAGCCATGACTTCTCAGATATTGCTCGAGCTCTTACCTCAATCCATGCTTTGGACATATATGGATTTGGAGCCGAGGATAATAAAGACGCTTGGACTCAATATCGTGCTACACAACCACTCAGCTTGTCTCCGTACCGAGACACAGGAATAACTTAACACAGACCTTATATGCATATTCACCTCAGGGATATAGACCGAAGTTGGTACATGTGTTCAAATGATACCCCGAGAGCTCGGTACTACATGAACTTCGATAGTCCCAAACCACATTATCTTCTGTACTCGCCACCAGATAGAGCAGACAGTGTACAGTTTTCTTACCAATATGGCCTCTCACACCGTAGCTGATGACTGTGCTTTGCAGAAGTTTCGGCTTCCCACCATCGTCCAGCCACTTCACAATAGCATCCCCCCGGAGCTGCTCCCTCGGTATGACCCAATCTATGTCGCATACTATAATGCATTCAATGCCGGGCGACTACATACGCATGAGGTCCCGATCGAAGAGTTCCGCAAGAACCCTGCCCGTTATACCATTTCTTATGGCCGAGCTCCTGGCCCTGATATTTTCCGCATCACAGAACAGAAATGTCCTGTCGACGGCGGTGAAATCACCATACGAATATTTGAGCCAGCGCCCCAGATTGACACTCAGGGTCAGCCAAAGAGAAGAGCAGCCTATGTCAACTTCCATGGTGGTGGGTGGGTGTTTGGTGGACTGGCCTACGACCACGATTTCTGTAAGCGAGTTGTCCATGGACTTGATGGAGACCTGGTCGCATTTGATGTGGACTACCGCCTCGCCCCGGAGTATAAATATCCCATTCCTGTGAATGATTGTTGGGCTGCTTTCAATTGGGTAGGAATCCCCCGGGTCAAGACCTTGGATGAGAACCAACCGCTGACGAGGCAACGGCTAGATTCGCTCCTACAAAGCGCCTGAGTTCAATCTAGACCTAGATAAATTCGCAGTGGGCGGTGCGTCGGCTGGAGGCCAGCTTTCAGCTGTCATCAGCTATCTCTGCCGTGATGCAAATATTCCTCTGCGCTTGCAAGTCTTGACCGTGCCAGTGACAGACTTGCACAGTGTCTTCACCCCTGAAGGAGAGTTTGACCGCGAGGGTTGTCCCTACGAATCATACCGGGAGATGGAGTTTGCGCCAGCCCTACCAGCAGCGCGCATGGCATATTTCCACCGGCAATTTCTAGGAGTTCCTCGCCCGACGGCGTCTAATGAGGTAAATTCAGACATGAAGTAATTAAGGGCTTGATACTCATTCGTCTAGGATTGGAAGATATCGCCCATTCTCGCACCGAACTTCCAGAACTTGGCCCCTGCGTTGGTGTCTACGGCGGAATTGGATCCGCTGCGCGACGAAGGAGAGGCGTATGCAGCTAAGCTTCAAGCTGCTGGGGTATCTGTTGAGATAGACCGAATTGCAGGTGCTCCACATTTAGTCGTTGGACTCGATGGAATTCTGGAGGGAGGTCGGCGATATAATGAGAAGGTGATTGCGACAATGAAGCGGCAGCTTAAAGGGATGAGTTCCGTAAACAAATAATACGATAGTACCAAAACTTTAAAATACCAATAATACCGAATATTACGAGAATAACTGCCGAAGAACCCGTCTCCCTTCGGTCCTGCGGATACCGGGAAATTTCGGCTGGGGATTCGGAGAGTCTAGCTGACCTCAAATTTGCGACTTTTCCTTGAAGAAGACCAATCCTCGATTTCACTTCCCATAGAAGCTTTAGAAGCTTGGTGTGAGCCTTCGTATACCCTCTTTGTTACATCTGCCCAATTGTCACATAAATGAATCCCACTTCCTCCCGAGCCGCGGTGCGCTCTATGGCCACCCTGACACATGCGGCCAGAGCCACCCCCGCAGCTCGCAATCTTTTGTCGCCTTTTGTTACCCGATCTCTGGGCTCTAATACCCGTCAATTCGCTCAGTTCCCCCGCCTTCAATCCTTGAACACTTTCTCCAACAAGCGAGCCTTTGGAACTACCGTCAGGATGGTATGCAGTTTCGAGAGCGTGGACAAATTCAGAACTGATGCGTGTGATCTAGTCTGTTGACGCTCGTACTGAGAGCGATGCCTTTGGTGAAATTCAGGTGAGTGAATATTGACGCAATGACACCACACAAAGCTAATTTTTTTTCTTAATAGGTCCCCGGAGACAAGTACTGGGGTGCGCAGACCCAGCGGTAAGGCGCCCTGTCAATTCGAGACGTTACAATGGGAAAAAAAAAGGAACAAGGTCGCTGATGGATACAGCTCCCTGGGCAACTTCGACATCAACCAGCCCCAGGACCGCATGCCCGCCCCCGTGGTCAAGGCCTTCGGTATCCTGAAGGGTGCTGCCGCCGAAGTGAACATGAAGTACGGCCTTGGTATGTGAAGCTCTTGCGGAATTTAGATATCGTCTGGTTATTGACTTGCATAAGACCCCAAGATTGGTGAGGCTATTAAGCAGGCCGCTGCTGAGGTTGCCGAGGGTAAGCTGCTGGACCACTTCCCTTTGGTCGTCTGGCAGACTGGTTCCGGTACCCAGTCCAACATGAACTCTAACGAGGTCATCTCCAACCGTGCTATTGAGATTCTTGGTGGCACCATGGGCTCCAAGAAGCCCGTCCACCCCAACGATCACGTTAACATGTCCGCTTCCTCCAACGACTCCTTCCCCACCGTTATGCACATCGCTGCCGTTGTCGAGCTCGAGCAGTCCCTTCTGCCTTCGCTCAAGGGCCTCCGCGACGCCCTCCAGGTGAAGGTCGACCAGTTCGAGCACATTATCAAGATTGGCCGTACCCACTTGCAGGACGCCACTCCCCTTACTCTTGGCCAGGAGTTCTCTGGCTACGTCGCCCAGCTCGATCGTAACATCGAGCGTGTCCAGGCTACTATCCCTCACCTGCGCTTCTTGGCTCAGGGTGGTACCGCTGTCGGCACCGGTCTCAACACCTTCAAGGGCTTCGACGAGGCCGTCGCTGCCGAGATCTCTAAGCTGACCGGCACTGAGTTCAAGACCGCCCCTAACAAGTTCGAGGTTCTGGCTGCCCACGATTCCATCATCGAGGCTTCCGGCTCCCTGAACACCCTGGCCGCCTCGTTGTTCAAGATCGCCCAGGATGTGCGCTACCTTGGCTCCGGCCCTCGCTGCGGTCTGGGCGAGCTGAGCCTGCCCGAGAACGAGCCCGGCTCTTCCATCATGCCCGGAAAGGTCAACCCCACCCAGTGCGAGTCCCTCACCATGGTCTGCGCTCAGGTTATGGGTAACCACGTTGCTGCCACCATCGGTGGCATGAACGGCCAGTTCGAGCTTAACGTCTTCAAGCCCGTCATGATCGCCAACCTGCTCCACAGCGTGCGCATCCTCTCTGATGGCATGAACAGCTTCCGTACCCACCTGGTGGACGGTCTGCAGGCTAACGAGGGACGTATCAACTCCCTTCTCCACGAGAGGTATGCACTTAACCCTCCCTTACTTTTGATGGCAAATTCTAACTGTATGATAGTCTGATGCTCGTGACTTGCCTGAACCCTGTCATTGGTTACGACATGGCCTCCAAGGTGGCCAAGAACGCTCACAAGAAGAACCTTACTCTGAAGGAGAGCGCTATGGAGCTTAAGGCTCTCAGCTCAGAGGAGTTCGACCAGTATGTCCGCCCTGAGCTGATGCTGGCCCCCAAGGAGTTGAAGTAGATGTACAGCAATGCTGTCCTGTGATATTATAGATCATTCTAGATAGGATGTGTACACTGAAAAGAATTTTATGTTTAATCACCTTGTGTTGTGATATTATACGGTTTTCTTTGTGTTGTGATCCCAACTTTCTCTGTAGTTATAAATAGCATCTTCGATCGCAAACCCGATCAAGAACGCTAGTGAACCGGGGCTGATATCATTTTGATACTATAGATTTCAATAAATTTAGAATTTTACAATGCAGAAATAAGCAAATTACACATAGTAAAAAAACCTGAGAGAAGCAAAAAATAGAAATCCACTTGTCCCTTGGTATGGGGGGAGTATTAATAGAAAAGCCCCCCTTAGTGGCGGTGTCTCAGCTGTACCTGAACCCTGCAAAGTAAAGTACTTATTTCTGAACATCTTAAAAACATCTTCTTTCCCACGCAACCCTTGTATCCCTCCTCAATTATATACTAAAGTCTCAAACAAATTAACTCAAATCCAAGACCGCCGATCTTCCTTGCGACCCTCGGCCCCTGATAAACAAACCCCTCAACCCTCAATCTCTTCAACACTCCCACTCTCCAACACCCACCACCAAAATGACCGCACACGCCCTTACAAGTACCACAATGCCGGAGGCCACAAAGCCAATCATGAGCTCAACAATCACCACAGTAGAGGCCGAAATCGATACCCTCACCGACGGCCCCCTCTTCCCCTCCAACCTCATCTCCCCCGAAGTGATCTCCCTCCTACCAACAGACTACACAATCCGGCCCATGCGCCGCTCAGACTACCACCGCGGCTACCTGGACGTTCTACGTGTGTTGACAACTGTTGGCGATATCACCGAGGAAGCATGGAACCAGCGGTACGACTGGATTACCTCGCGCAATGACGAGTACTACATGCTCGTGGTCTGCGATGGTGCGGATAAAATTGTCGGAACTGGCAGTCTGATTGTTGAGCGCAAGTTTATTCACTCGCTCGGTATGGTTGGGCACATTGAAGACATTGCCGTTGAGAAGAACCAGCAGGGCAAGAAGCTTGGCTTGAGAATTATCCAGGCTTTGGATTATGTTGCTGCCCAGGTTGGCTGCTACAAGGTATGTGTTTTTGTCTCTTATATCTATGATTTTAGTGTTGTGTCACGGTTCATTGCTGACTAGTTTACAGAGCATTCTTGACTGCTCCGAAGTCAATGAGGGTTTCTATGTCAAGTGTGGCTTCAAGCGCGCTGGCCTCGAGATGGCGCATTATTACTGAGCGTTTATTGATCCATGTATTTTTTAACCGCCTGGTTCACACCGGTTGTTTGGCATGGCGTTTGGGTCATTTGGTTCAGTTAGTCCCGCAAGGCTTCGGCGAGGCGCCGTTATCCATGAGAAACTTACGCAAAGCATGGGATTGTTGCATTTGAGGGGACAGAGCTGCATCTGACCCTAATCCATCGTGATTAGCATTCATAGATGGCCTCTCGGCTCATAATAAGGAGCAGCTGAAGCATCTGTATGATTTTGCATCCACTTCCACTTTTGGCAACTCAGTTGCACATTGTGGGAGTCCGAAGGCTAGGAAATGCTTGATCTACCAATCGTGATCATGATGATGGTGCTTCTGCCATTGCGGTGATCCTCATCTTATATTGTAACACTACTGATGCTGTTTCTTGTTTCCCAAGGTTGTATTGTCTCTACTTTCTCGGAGTTCGAATCAATGAATGCATTGCGAGGGGATGGAGACCTAGATGGTCTAAGTATAGATGTGCTTGAAACATGACAATTATATATCATTACTATTCAACTTGGAAGATTATCCTCCCGCCTGAAATCGAAAAGTCCAAGATGCCAGAAAGAGGCTATGTACCGAAATGGGTGTTTCGTCTTGCATATGTAGATATTTTAACGTCAAAAGGTTAGAACAAGTCATAACATGAAATTCAATTATAGACCGGAAGGCCGAGCCTGGACTACTTCGTTGACAAGATCCGATAGAGATATACATCCAACCACTCATGAGTAGGCCGGGTGAACATGAACTCCAAGAGAAAAAGCAAGAAACGTTCCATTGCTGGAGGTTGGACAGGAACATAGTTTTAATACTCGCATGGGGATTCATATTTTTGATTCCTTTGTTCCCATTTTTCTGCATGAAATTGTATTGCATAAAGTATTTCCAGAAACAAGGTCAAGGCCCAAGGCCAGTCAGACAGTACTCCAGCTCCGGTGCCCGTAAGTTCCATCATATCGCAACCATCACAGCGCTGCTCCTTTCCGAACACCTCCATTCCCAACTATTTCATAAAGAAATTTAGCGGGACTTGGCGGCGACCTTGGGGGCAGAGCCCTTAGCACCCTGCTTGCTCTGGATGCGCTGGGCACCGCCCTTGGAGGCGGCAATCTTGGCCTTCTCGGCCTTCTTGGCGCTGGCGGAAGCAGCCTTCTTCTCCTTGGCGTCCTTGATGGCCTGCTTGCGAGCAGCCTCACGGGCCTCGGGGCGCTGGGAGCGACGCTCCTTGATCACATCGAGGGAAGCACCGACGATACCACGCTGGTTCTTGACAACACGGCGAGTGCGCTTCTTGGCGACCTCCTATATATCCAAAAAATAACCCGGTCAGTAATCTGCAGTCGCATTTTCCATCAATTGAATCTGAATCATGGTGGTGACGTGATAATTCCTCCTCTTGCTCCGTCTCATGGTTGGCGTCACCATTCGATTAGGCCTTTTGTCCCTCCACACAATCTAACAGTAATCCAAGGGGAGGGGCGACCGACCTCAGAGATACCCTTGCGGTGCTGGCGACGGAAGAGAACAGTCCATGCGATGCGGCGGGGGTTCTTGCGCTGGAGGAAAAGGGACTCGGACTTTCCACGCTGGAAGCGGAAGATCTTGCTGTCGCCACGGACGAACAGCTTGCCCTAAAACATTAAAGATCAAAGATTAGCCTCAAGTAGCAACAAAAACACGGCGGAATTCATGTGCGACGGTTCGGCTAAGACGGAGTGCAACAATTGTGACGGTATTGAAATATCGAAATGTGAATGTCGAATCCGCGATGCCGTTGTTCCCTCGCACACAAATTCCTCCCAAAGGCGACGACTGGAATTGCAAACGCACCTTGCCAGGGTAGATCTTCTGGCCGCTGAAGGCGTCGTCGTAAGTACGCATCTTGACGGATGGAGATGCGCTGACGGGGGTCGGTTGGCGTTGAGTGGTTGTCGTAAATCGTGGATCGCGGTGATGCTACTGACCCAATTGTGGTGCGGGCGCTCGCTAAAGTGCGACACGTGACCGCCTCTGCCCTTTCCGGGTTTACTTATCGATAAGATCACATGATGTGACTGTCTTTTCCAATACTTCAATTCTTTATGATTTCTGGTCAGGATAGTTGCGTAGTTTGAATTTTATCACTTAAGTCTCTGCTTCCATCTACACGTTGCTATGGGTAAAAATGATAAAATACATAAAATGACATGAGATTCGCCTTTTTTTACTAACAAGTCCTCGGCAAAGCGCTTTCGCTGACCAACCACTCCTGGCTTCAATGAAGTCGAATTTCCTTGGAATCTGGACTACATATGCGGGTGGAAGCTGTCCGTAATAGAGCGGATCGAGTAGCATCCTCATATACAAGTATGTGTACTCAGTTTACATATACATATCTTCTTCGATGGCTCTCTATCAGAGTTGGAATGAGGAATAGATACAGTTAACATATGTACAATTCGAGGACCACATCCATGCAGCAAACGATACAACGATAAGTACACCTGTGGGGGCTGTAAGTGGCTGGACTACATTGGATGTATAATGACGGATGTGTTCCAGCTAAGAATGGCCGACTAAAGCCAAACACACCCGGCCTCGGGGCGTGGAGCCGACGACCTCAGGAGGTTGGTTCTCCGCAACGCCTTCTAGAAAGCCAGAATAACCTGAGACAAGGGTCATGGGAGGAGCAGAGAACGGAATCCTACTCAAAGCATGTTGCCCAATAACAAACGCTTGGAATTCAATGCCTGCTATCGCAGATAAAAAGGGTTGTCCTGCACTTCATGGTCACATAACACCAACGGACTTAGGTCATAGCATGTGTCCGAGTCCACTCCTTTGCCGTTTGGATAGCAGCAGGCTCATCGTCCTTCCATCTCTGAGCAACGTCATTGGCGAGCGGGTCATCGGGATTCGGGGCTCCAAGCAGTGCCTGGATCGAGAGTAGAATCGTACGAATCTGGAGAGCTGGAGACCAATTATCTGAAAACATGGTTAGATATTCGTCGTTTAAGAATGAATAATGCTGCATCTTACTCTTCAAGACATCCAAACAGATGCGACCGAGACGATCGATGTTGGGGTGGTAGATCTTGGTCAGGAAGCGGATTTTGGGTGGGGTCATAGGATAGTCGTCTGGCAGGAAGAGCTCAAGTCGGAAGATACCACCTGCAGAAAGCACGTTAGTACTTCAATTGACATGAAGGTTTTATTATCGTGAGCCTACCCTCGTATGGAGATTGTGCTGGTCCGTGAATTGAGACGTCGAAATAGCGGAGGTTATCGTCATGGGGCACAGCGTTAATGCCCGGAACACTGATACCCAAGCACAACATGTTAGCTGTTATACATTTGACTTTTCGAGCGAGATACTTTGCTTACGGCTCTGCCATCAGACGTTCTGTCTCCTTAATGATTCTCTTGGGTAAAGCCATGGTGAACCGGCTTATCGACTCGCGTGTAGACCTGGTTTAGTAATTTCAGACGAGCAGACTGTTCTTCAAGGCGACTAAAAACCTGCACCTTTTCGACGTTGACTGGGACCACAATATGTAATCGGAAAAGCCAACAGAGAAAAGTAATGCGCAAGATAACAAAAAATCCAGGTCCAGATCTCGACGTAACCGGCCGAGGGGCTCCTGCATGGTGGGGTTATTTCGCGTCCCGTATACGAGATCATGTGATGTCATAGTCCCACAGCCACAGCCACAGCACCAGCCACGTGCCTGTCCTTATCGCGTTATCGCAACCCAACTCTCCAGTCTTCGCGACAAGTCAAAGAATATAACTACCATATCCAAGCATGAAACAAGGATAGAGGATGCCATTGTGGAAAATGGGAACAGGTGCATCGCTACCAACTACATATGGTTTTGCTTTATCTGCATGGATAGACCTTTGACTCCTCGGTTCCTGCAAGATCGCGGCCCGACGAACACCGGAGATTAAACGCAGCGGCAGTCACAGTCACCATGTCTAGCTCAATGGAACCGAGACCTCTCACGTCGGCTATGGAGAGCCCGACGTTTGAAGAGGACAGCTCATTTCATGTAGAGCAACCGGTGGGCTCAATGTCAATATCCCCCTGTGGACGCGATGTCGTTCTAGCGTCCAAGGAGGGTCTACATGTCATCGACCTAGACTCGCCATATTCGCCACCGCGCTATCTCCCTCATCACACACCGTGGGAGGTAGCTGATGTGCAGTGGTCGCCATTCGCTGCACGCGATCAGTGGGTTGTCAGTACATCTAACCAGAAAGCATTGGTCTGGAATTTGGCCATGAAGACATGGCAGAACTCAATTGAAATTGTGCTTCACGCCCATACTCGAGCAATCACCGATATCAATTTCTCGGCATTCCATCCAGATATCCTAGCAACTTGTTCCGTGGACAGCTTTGTGCATTGCTGGGATTTACGTGCTCCGGCGCGGCCAGCGGTCTCATTTTCTGATTGGTTTACTGGTGCAACGCAGGTGAAATGGAATCGACAAGACCCTCATGTCATCGCAAGCTCTCATGACCGGTTCCTTCGGATTTGGGATGACCGCATGGGCGCATACCCGATTAAGTCGATTGAAGCACATAACACCAAGATCTATGGAGTTGACTGGAATCGTGTTCGACGCGGTGCTCTAGTTACATGTTCCCTAGATAGAACCATCAAGTTCTGGGACTACACCACCGATTCAGATTCCGATGTCCCAGAAAAGCAGATTCACACACCATTTCCGGTTTGGCGGGCACGCAACACGCCATTTGGATGGGGTATGCTTGCAATGCCACAGAGAGGCAACAATGATCTTCATCTTTACAGCCGGCGAGCTGGAGAGGACTCAAACCCAGAGGATGACTTGCCTTTGGTACATAGTTTTCCCGGACACAAGGGACACGTCAAAGAGTTCTTGTGGAGACCACGCGGAGGGGTAGCGGATGGAATTGACCACCGCGAATACCAACTTGTCACGTGGGGGACAGACAGGGAACTTCGTCTCCATAAAGTTGACCCTGAGATTCTGGCGCGCGTCGGGTACGAAAAGGGCAAGTCCTTTATTTCCACACGAACCGTGACACGTCTCGGTGCCGTATATCGGAGTTTCCGCGATGTGAATTCAGATTTGGATCTCGACGACCTTGACGTGGTTTCCTCTGTTGGGCAACAAAACCAGAATACTGCGGCAGGTAGTGGGATGAACGCCATTACTGTTCCTCACGCTCGGGGTTGGATAAAGGGAGGCCATGTTGACCGATTTGGCATGCAACCGAGGTCAAATTTAAGAGCCGACACAAATCCAATTGCTTGGATGCGCGGTGTGAAGATCTCAGGCTGGGACATTGAGACATTAGGAGATGAAATCAGCCAGGTCGGCGAAAAGTTCACCAAGGTGGCGTTTGATTCAGTTGATGTTCGACAAAGAAAGATTTCCATCTCTCTCAACGGGCCCTGGGGTGCTGACGGGGCCTCCTTGTTCTTGAAAGTAGATATCAAATTCCCAATGAGCTATCCCAAGACTGCTATCCCAACCTTTGCATTCCAAAAGACGGCAGCCGTCACAGATGAATGGGCTGCGAAGACCACCGCTGAACTGCGCACAATTGCTGAAACCTACATGTCCCGAAATCGAGGGTGCCTGGAAGGTGCTGTGCGTTATCTTCTAGGCGAAAGCAGTCTGGAGGACAGCATCGCGTGGATATTGGATGAAACTAGCGATAATCTCAAGTCTCCTGTTAACGGTGAACTGGAAGGCGAATCCAGCGACGAGGATGAAGTCGGCATGACCCAGAGCCAAGAACTGGGGATGAGCTCTGAGCTACTCCGTCCTGTCAATGCCAACGTCATGGTGCCTGTGGCCAAAGTATGCGGCGCGCTTTGGGCAAATGACGGCCGCCTCATTTGCTTCTTCCCGCCGAAACCAAAGAAGGATAAATCATCCGAGTTGTTCGAAAACATGGGCTTCAAAGAGATGACTCGCTGGTCTAGAGGCGATAAAGTTTTTGAAGGCTTCGGCCGATTACATACCAACTCACCCGGTCCACGCGGAACGGGAACGATAACGAGCACAGATGATGGTGACTCGGATGATTCGGACGAATCATACTCAGATACATCGAGCTCTTCGGGCTCCTCTGACGTTATTTCTGGGCTACCGACACGTTTCCCAGCACCTCGAACGTGGCGTAGTGCTGGCAGCTATGGCCTCCACCGGCCACGATCAACAGATAATTCTCAGCGATCGACTGCAGGTGGTGCCACAGTCAAATCAGAAGCACCCCAGAATATCGTATCTATTCATGATCTGAGTGATATGCTACCCGTCAAGCGGGAATTGGCGAGTCAATATCGCATATGTGGCAAAGGAACAGATGTATGCGCTCATAACGCGGCTGTTGCTCTTGATGCTGGATGCTACGAATTGGCCCAAATCTGGGGTCTGATCAAGTTAATATTGCATGTCCGAAAAAGCCCCCGCACTTTGCCTGAGCCAGGGCTGTTGCAAAGGCGCACACACAAAAAAGGGGGCGGAATTGGTGGTCTAGGACGAGATGGGCTGTATAGAGACTTGACGGGCAGTATCATTCGCTGGGGCGACCACCCCCTTGGTAGTCATTGGCTTGTCCCTGCTCTCTTCGAACACTTTGAGCGTATTGGTGATGTGCAAATGGTGGCAATGCTCTCATGCGTACTACTAGAAGCCAACCAAGAGGGATATTTAGAGAATCAGCAAGCCAAAAAGACACCCGGGACACATGATTTCTCAATGGATATCTCCCCTGTTGCATCGGCAATTCCAGCCAAGCCACAGGTTGCGATGCCAGCTTCAGCTGTCCCCAAAGAGGTCCAGGTTGCGCCCGAGACCTCAGCACGCTCGTCTAGTGAGATCTGGCGCCTCGATTCCACTCCCCCATATTCCACAGGCAGTACTCCTCCGTTCATGTCCCGTCCACGAGGCATCGCTGCTGACCGAAAAACCCCGAGCCACAATGTCTCCATGGCTGCATCACCTGATCAGCAATCCCAGGCACGAAGTGGATCTGGGTTTGGATCAGTGTTGGCGTCCTCATTATCTCGTTCATTCACATTCGGACCGTCGTCTGCGTCACCCCCAACAAGTAGGATGGACAAGAAAAAGCCTACTCCGCAAAACAGCCCAAGTGTGGCAGCTGGACAAGTGGTAAGTAGTTTCAATCCAGTTTTGAGATGCCCGCAAAGTTTGATATCTGACCTCGATTACTCTCTAGTCACAGACTCAATCGGAGACTGAAAGCAATCATGCAACGGATACTCCACCACCACCCGCAAGATTCAAAGTCACTTTCAAGAACCAAAATGCATTTGAAAGTGACGGACCAGCGCAAGACTCTTTTCTTGACACGGATGAGGAGTCGATGTATCGGTCATACCGCGTTGCTTATGCCAATCTGTTATCGATTTGGGACCTCCCCGTCCAACAAAGCGAGGTGATGAAGATTGGAGCCGTGGCTGATCGAGTGGACGACTTGACCTCGAGCCATTACTGGAACAGCATCATCTCCAAAGAGACCGCTTTGGAAGACCCACAGCCGGAGCCAAACTTCCAAGCTCTTGACTTCCAGCGCCATTGCGCCAGCTGCGGTCACGCGTTGCAGCTCTCCATCTTTAATAAACAATCCATAGACCCGAATAACCCCCCCAAGCGACACCAGCGCAAACAATCAGGCCGCCGATGCCCTAACTGCAAGCCTCGACAGCCACTGCCAACCAAACTACCCTGCGTCATCTGCGGCGAGGTGGTCGATGGTATGCTGATCCCTTGTCTGAGCTGCGGACATGTAAGCTGTTTCGACTGCCATCGACACTGGTTCCTTCGACCGGCCGACAAATTCGACAGCCCATTCGACAACCCAGACCAGAACAAGTTCCTTCCAACCTGTCCAACAGGATGCGGCTGTCAATGCTCCGAGCACATTGCCGTTGATGTCCCCATGCCCGTGTGGGAACCAGCATCCCCCGGCCCCACGGAATACGCACCCATCACCCAGCACAGCATTGTACAGGCGAAACACTCTCATCGCCGACAATCTGAGCCCGTTGTCTTGGATCATGGCCGAAAAGAGGCACAGCAGCCCAAGGGCGTTGGCCAACCTGAACACGATTTGGATGTATGGCAGGATTCGTCGCCATTTGCATCTCTGGCGCGTGGTCTCGGCGGTGGGCTGAGTCGTGGCTTGCAGCCGAAAGAAGCTCGGAAGAAGAATAAATCTGTCGCCGTGCCGTCGAATTTGAGGAATTCTTGATTTTTCAGGGTTGGCGTTGATCGGTGTTTATGGTTTTGCGTATATCCATTGCTTTCTGGGAAGGGCTTTCAACTTTTAACAACTTACTTGGTCAATCTGATTCATGAATTCAACGGTAGACACTATCCATATCATACATCATTGCGGAGTAGGCCGTAGTTCAAAAGGGTTTTAGGGGACTTTCTTCTCTACGAGCTCACTGCAATAAGGGTGGCATTGTAATTTAACACTTTATTATGAAATTCGGATGCTTGGCAGTTGACCGATCTAGATCTCCCAGGCGTTGAGCACGGACGACTGTGGCACCGGCCTTTGAAACTAGTCCAATATTAACCTTGAAACCCTGCGCACCAATTAAAACGACAGGGTATAGTTCCAAGACTTCACCCATGTACATGTCAACCTTGGAACAATTCACGACTACGACCATTTACTATAAAGACAAAGAATAGAAAGAATGAACTCGTGGCTTCATTAAAAGTACTTCACTCTTCAGGCAACTGAGCAAGCAACAGGGCGATCTAAAAATCCAGAAAACCGCTGTAAGCAGGGAGAAACAGTGGATATTTGCAAAACACAAACATCATCCGAATCCCCATCACCCACGAAACAACGCGCCAGCCTATTTACCCAAATCTATTTTTCAGAGCGAATTTACAGCTGCTTGAGGACATTCTCGGCGCGGGAGAGGTCCAGGCTGTTCTTGGCGACCTCCTTGGCGGCGTAGGTGACCTTACCATGGTCGATGACGATCACGTAGCGGTAGGTGCGGCCCTCCTCATCAGCCCAGCCGATGCTCTTGGAGAACTTGGCATCGGGGTCGGAGAGGAAGAGCTAGAAGAAACACACGAGTTAGTCAATCGAGTCCATGGTTTTGTTTTGGGGAATTGGTGGTTGGAAGGAGGTGATGGATCACATACAATATCATCTCCGGTGACACCGTTGGCCTTGCCCCAGGCGCTCATGACGTAGGCATCGTTGTAAGCAAGGACGGCAACCTGGTCGACACCCTTGGCGCGGAGCTCGGGGAGCTTCTGGATGTACTCGGGGACGTGGTTGGCGGAGCAGACGGGAGTGAAAGCACCTGTAGAGAGTGGCGGTCAGCACGAGAACCTTGCAGGAAGAAAATTGAAAATTTTCGAAAGAGCGGTCACATACCGGGAAGAGCGAAGAGGATGACCTTCTTGTTGGCCCACTCCTTGGAGGCGTAGTAGTTGATGGGGATACCGCAAGAGGTGATCTCGCCGGCCTCCTCAGACCAGGGGATGTAGCTGTTTGTTTGTTAGCTGGATTGCAATTGAGTGGGGTAACCATGACTCACGAGAAGACAACGTCCTCGGGGAAGGCGTCGCCAGCCTTGAAACCCTTAGTAGCCATTTTGATTGAATTGAGAGAGAGAGAGAGAGAGATTGGAAGTTAAGATTGTGGATACGGAGAAGAGAGGAAGGGGGGAAGAAGTGTATTTAATATTTATGGCTGACACATATCGGCCCATCGGGATTTAAGTGGGCCCCTTGGATTTACCTTGGACGTGAGGTGATCCGAAAAAGAAAGATACCGAACCACATGGATTATCAAGAAAGACGGCCGAGACTCGTTATCTGATTTGTATTCTGAACGAATCGGATCTAAGATGACTCAGCCCGTCTCTCTAGGCCATTAAGATAAGTTTCGGATTTAATATTTCTGGCTGTTCCTGGTCGTTCTTCGGGCTTCTTAGGAACAAGTTTATTGTTGTCATTGGCCGACAATTGAGGGACTGAGGTGGGGGATGATGTTATTCAATGCCTGATATACAAGGCAGAAGGTGGGATGATAAGGTCATGTGATCTATATGCATGAGTGCCTGGGTGCCTTGATACATCTCTCAAGCCAAAGACTCCTTGATGTCGATGACGTTCAACTCGAAGACGCAAGATCCGATGTGAAACAACCCATATGTAACACTATAGCTGCATGTACAATACCTCTGGAATTTTATTGAGATAGACTAAGCCATAGCTTGCCCAACATCTTCTTCAGACGTCACCTTGGATCGTCACTAGTTATATTCACGCCACTTGCCCGTGCTCGCATATAAGAAGAAGCGAGACATGTCTTGCTCTCGCTCATTCAACCCACTAAGACAAGTTTTCTAGTTCTATACTCAATCAGGGCGTCCACCATGCTGTGGCCTAACCCACCGTGACACCCTGCGAGCACGCAGCTATTGCTGCTGCTAACCTTGGAATGCCATGAGGCCGGGGAGCACTCTTGAGTATGACCTTGTTAGATGCTGGGCCGCAATTTAGCACAATCTGACCAATGTGACGTCCTTGACCAAATTATCAGAAGGGCCTTCTCCATCCCAGTGTGTGATGTCTTAGTCTAACTGGGTGAATTTTGCCTTAGGGGAGGAGCTTCATCGCTCTGCCAAAAGCCTGTTTTTACCTGTTATTGCGCTCCATGCAATAGGCCTGGGATAATATCTAGGATTCTGTCGTTTAGCAATTCCCCGTTCCTCTAGGATATAGTTCAGGTCAAAGGAGAGGAAGCTAATGCTCCTATCAAACACATACAAGCCCATATTTATTATCTAGGACGTTTCCGCACTCAGCGTCAATAATCCTCCCACATGGCACTAAACATTTCAAGCTCTCCTGACGTCCGACATTAGAGAGCGTTTAGGGGACAACATCAATACCGCGACCTCGTGTTTGCCTTGGTGGTTCATCTTTTAAACTTAAGTTTGAGACTAGAAGATATGATCTGCGGGAACCTCGTATATAAAGATGCGATATCCCTTCTTTAGCTATATTCCCACTATAGCGTCGTTTTCTAGGACCATTCATATCGACCTTCTTACCTTAGTATGTGCCCGTTTTAGTACGTACACTATACTAACATAGTGCGGAGCGACAATAAGTGAGGTTTAGGAAAAGCTTTGAGAGTTACCAGTAGTCCAGCCAGCTAAGAAGACTTATAACCTATAGAGATCACTACATAAAGAATATCACTATGAAGAAAGACTCGTGTGATTCCTATGACACGAAGTGGAGGGAGAGCTAAGGAGAGAGAGAGTAGCTAACTACATTATTCCATTCCGATGGGAGGACTGACATCCCTCAGGCCAGCAAACAGGAGTGAAGGCCCTGTCTACTTTGGCAGTCAGGCTGCTTCCATAAAGTAAAAAGAAGGAGACTTCATTCAATTCTTGTTTGTTTCTTCCGAACGCCGATTTCTCGTTCAGCATCCTTCTGTTTTACAACTCAAGGGTCATATCACACCCCCGCCATCTTCTCTTTCTCAGAAGCCATCAATTCTACCATTCTTCGTACTCCATACCGAGAAGGAACCTGATGTTTTTCACCATGTCACCGTCCCGTGTCAAAACAAGACCACTAGAATGTGAGAATACTATGCTACGCCTCTATCTAGAATCATGTTGACTAATTTGCCTAGTTTGCCCAAATTGTGCTAGCTACCTGACCATCTCGCCCCGTCTCGCCGATTCAGCCCCGGGGTTTCAAAACTACTTTACTTGCCGAGCATGCCCATACATCTTTCCGGTGTCAGAAAGTGAATCTTCTGGTGACAAGTTCTCTGGCGATAACGAGACCACCGACAATGAGGCTGTCGGTAACAAGGCTGTCGCCAACGATCCTGTCGCCAAAGCCACCAACGAGCCTGCCAAATAAGGCTGTCACCAAGGAACTTGTCGACGATGAAGCTATTATCGGTGAATCTGTCAACGGTGAAATTGCTGACCATATCTCGTGGGGATGTCTCTGAAGCATACGTACATACCGCTGTCAACGCCTATCAAATTTGCTCCTTAAAGCCGTATTAATGGTTGGATCAATATTTATCTAGTTTTTCATAAGACCCTTGAGTACTATGTATTAGGAGATAGGTAAGCTAACTGCAGCGGGAAGGCTCTTTGGCGTGTTCAGCGAAATAGTAGCATGATAGGGATCCCGCATTGGCAATGCCTCGGGTTAATTTGCTGTATTTAATCGAAAGCAAAGTTTCCGACTTTAGTAATACCGCTTTGGACACCCAAATTGAATACATATTCACTTCTACTTTCACTGATTCCATCTTGAGACCCATACTGCCAGTATCAGAATGTCATTTATAGATCAATGCCAGTAAAGGAGTCAGGCGGAGTCGTACATGCGCCTCTAACTTCCTTTGGAAATATATCAGCAACTTCCCGTGGAACGGGTTTGATAACCGGGGTTGAGCAGCGGATTTCGGGATTCAAATGTGAGCTCCATATATAAATGCCCTAATTGTACTATGATTGCACGACATATTCATGCTATGGCAGAAGCAGATTTACTATCGAGTCAAAAGCCATTGCCGACCGAACCAGTTGTACAGGACTCTCTTCGTGCACCAGCAGAAGAACACAGGGAAGCACCAACGCAATCTAACAATGACCATGACCATCTCACCCCAAAGAAAACATGGCGTTTCTGGGCTGTGTTCCCAGCACTATGCGTGACAACTTTTCTCTCAGCCCTCGACACATCCATTCTCTCAACTGCCCTTCCCACAATCGCCCTTGAGATTGACGCCGGCGAACTATACATGTGGATCACAAACTCATACATTCTATCATCGACGGTAGTCCTACCACTCTTTGGCCAGACCGCGAACATCTTCGGTCGAAGATGGATGTTGATCATCTCGGTTGTCCTATTTGCCTTGGGGAGCGGCATGGCCGGTGGTTCGAAGAACACCAGACTGCTTATCACGGGACGAACAATCCAAGGCATCGGCGGCGGTGGTATCAATACCCTCGTGGACATCGTCATTTGTGACCTTGTCCCCCTTCGTCAGAGAGGTAAATATGTCGCGCTCATGGCAGCTGTGTGGGCAGTTGGAACAGTGATCGGCCCCTTGCTAGGCGGTGCATTCGCCCAGTATGTCTCGTGGCGTTGGGTCTTCTATATCAACCTACCGCTTTGTGCTGCGTCAATTCTGCTGCTAGTGCTATTCCTGCGAGTCACCCACCCGCGCAGTGGTGGTACTGTGTGGCACCAGCTCAAGCGGGTGGACCTCGTTGGTAATTCTATCCTTACAGCTGCCGTTATCTCGATTTTGCTCGCTCTCACTTGGGCTGGAACAACCTATGCTTGGTCTTCATGGCGTGTTATCTTACCTCTTATCCTAGGATTTGGAGGACTCTTCCTTTTCTACCTGCATCAGATCTCACGATTCTGTGCCGAGCCCTCAATTCCACTCCGGCTGTTCTCAAGCGGCACTGGAACCTGCGCACTGTGGATTGCTTTCCTTCAATCTGTCCTGCTATACTGGGTTGGATATTTCCTGCCAGTCTATTTCCAAGCTATACGTAATTCGACTGCCACGGAATCCGGGCTATACGTGCTTCCCATCACAGCCGCAATTGCACCTTTTGGTATCATCACGGCATTTATCATCGCCATCACTGGCAAATACCGCATCTTCCACTTTCTGGGATATATATTCCTCACGATTGCCAGTGGCCTCTTCTCGCTCCTAGATGACCATTCACCTGCTCGCGACTGGGCTGGCTTTCAGATACTCTTTGGCGCTGGTTCTGGTATGATCTTATCCAGCACCCTACCTCCGATTCAGGCATCGCTATCCGAGTCCGATGTGGCTACTGCAACTTCTACCTGGGCGTTTATGCGTAGCTTTGGTTGTATATGGGGTATTGTTATTCCAACTACTATTTTCAATGCACGGGTCCAGGAGCTGCTGTATCGCGTCAGTGATGTGTCTCTGCGCGCAAAGCTTGCTAATGGCGGTGCATATGCTATGACCAGTCAAGGGCTGATGAGTACCTTGAGTAATACCCCGAATCTAATGGCGGAAGTGCTCAGTGTTTATCAAGATAGCTTGCGGTGGGTTTGGTGGATTTCGATCCCGTTTGGTGGTGTCGGGTTGCTTCTCTGTATACCCATCAAGCAATTGGAGCTCACGGAGGAGTTGAATACACAGTTTGGACTACACGATGCTACAATAAATAAAGAGGGGTGAATCGTCAATTTCATTTTGTTATAGATGGATGCATGTGGCTATTTGGGAATATTATCAGAGGTTATGAGACAGGGGGTCGTCACAGATGTTTCAAGGCTCCTGTGTTTGTATGTCTGATAGCTTGTTCCTTTAATCACCCGCATATATCGCTTTCTATCCGTCGGTGTATTCTTTTCTTGGGATGACTCGGCAGAAACCACCCCGTGTCACTTCAAAAATCATCGGGAAAAGAAATATCGAGATACCATGTTAATGCCTTGTATCATTAACATGGGGCGTCGTCTCCATCAAACGAGCTAAAGTAACAGCTTCCCGAAGCGCCCGTCCAACATGTCCACGCACACCAGCCTCTTCCATCACCATCAACCCACCAATCGTGCATCCCTCAGGAGACGTCCCTTGATCCTTCAACAGAGCAGGGTGAATACCACTCTGAAGCATCGTCGCCGTCCCTTGCATTGACTGAAAGATCATAGTATGAGCCAGATCCCGTGGAAGACCAACTGCCACCGCAGCATCAATCATCGCATCGCAAATCACAGCGAAGAAAGCCGGCGTTGAGCCCCCGACAGCGGTAGTAGCATTCATCAACCTCGGATCAACATGTACCGCCTTGCCAATCTGCTCGAAGATCGACGTCGTTATCTGGAGATACCGTTCCGGCAATACAGGCTCCGATGTCTCAATAGCCGTAAGCGACTGAGAGACCTGGGCTGCGATATTTGGCAATGTGCGCACCACCCAGGCCCTGTCTGCTGTATTGTCGGTGGTGGTTGCGCTGCCGTATAGTGTGGTTTCGAGCTTTTGTCTCGTCCAGCCGGCTGCAATGCTGATGAGAAGTTTATTGGATAAGGCCTCACGGAGCCCGGGTTGTGTCAGGACGGTCTCGATATCGGCGGGGTCGGCGCCTAGAATGATCACGTTGGCGTTTTGGACAGCTTGGACACCGTTGCCGCGAGAAATGGTTATTTTGTCCAGGGATTCGACGAATCGCTCGGAGATTCTCCTCTCTGAGATTTCACTGCGCACGCATGCGGTGTATCGAGCAAACGGTAGCTCTTTGGACCTTTCCGCGGGTGCATTGACCAAGCCATCTAGGATGGCAATGCCTAGGTTTCCTACAAAGTAGGAGCATTAGTCGATGTATTTTACCTATGGGCTTGCGCACTTACCACAGCCTAGGATGCAAAGAGTTCCCTCTTGGATATCCATTTGATTGACGTTCAACTCAGGGAAAGTAAATTATTGGAAGGAATCGAAAGCAGCACAAGTTTTGAAGAACATCGGGAGCATTTCCGAGTGTGGAGAATCCATACCCCGCTTGAATCGAATCTGTACATGCACGGATGAGCTGGGTTTTAGCATATTCGTATCTTTCAAGAGATGTGCTTTTCTCCAACTGTGCTTTGTAGCTCTCGCCTTTACGCAGCTGCATACATCCCTGGACAAGTGTAGTCAAACATGTAGAAATCTCGAAAGAGGCTTGAAAGCAATCTCCATAGTTTAAATAGAAATACAATAGGAAACATATCGGCGGAACATCGGAAGTCCTCCCGATTATCGGCCGCTAATAGTTTCCCCTCACACTCCTCACTGCTTTTCCTATCTCAGGCCCTTTTTCTCCAATTCCGCACAATATGACGGGGTTGAGAATGCGGGGAGAATACTATATCAGCTTAATAGCCCGCAAATAGATGTTTATCTTCTTTAATGGCTTCCGCATCAGATTCTATTATTATTGTCGGCGCTGGTGCCGCTAGCCTCTCGGTAGCACTACATCTTTCTCTACGAGGCTACACAAATATCTCAGTGTTTGCAAAAGATGATTATATCCCTTTCGGAGATTTGACAAATGTAGTGTACCCCTAGAAGCCGTTTATTTTCCATAAAGGAAAAGGGGGTAGAATAATTGCTGATGGCTATATAGGTCTATCGCTCAGCACAAGATGCAGGCGTGCAATTTTTCTTGGGACAACAAGTCGACCAAATAGCCTACGTGAGCACATTGACCGGGAAAAAGAGCGCCGGTATCCGCACAAGGAATGGATTTTATCCCTCCTCGCTCGTCATTATCGAAGCTGGGGCTGGGGATAATTCATCCGAAATTGGCCAGTTGCATGGCCCCAACTCCTTGGCCATACCCCTCTCTTCCTACACCAACACCAGCTCGAAGTCTCTTGTTGAATACGTCCCACAAACGTCTTTTTCGGTTATACTGCTGTTGAGAAACCCAGTACAAAGCTCCCAGATATCTTTGGTGGGACCGCTGGTCCTAGATCTCTTGGCGGCAAGGAGTGGTCAACAGTCGGAGAATTCATCTCAACCCTTGTCTAAGCTGTGAAGGGGTTTCATCGACCTAAAAGCAAATCGATATATTCACTATCATTCAATAATTCACCGTCGAAACTGACTGGATCTCCGTGACACCGACCGAGGCCGGCGATGTACAGTAGAAGTTTCTACGAAGTAAATATAGAAAATATCAAAATTCAACCTACATCTACTCTATTCTTCAAACGTAAAACAGCATGATTTTATTCATGAATTATTTAGACGCCAGAACCCAGGCACTAAAATCAATGAGTCGATGTTTGCTGCCGCCGACGAGGCCTATCAACCCGCTCAGGGTTAACCAATTCAGGAGCTCCCGGAATCAACACAGCCCAACCAAGACAGGGGCGACAAGAGCCCATCCCAAAAGCCTCAGTAATACGGAGGACGGGACGTGGATTGGGACAAGGTACTCGTCTCTCACGGGCATTCGCTTCTTTACAGCGCTCGATCCACACTGCTTCTGTGTGTCCACAACCACTGATGCCGCAGTGGCCGCGATACCATTTATAACGCATTTTGCACATGATGGGTGATGGGGTTGTTAGAAATGGTAGATCACAGGCGTAAGTACTCGTGATACTAGTCTTGGGGGGAGACGCTGTGGTAGAATATGGAGTTTGGGAAGAAAACTTCCATATTTGTAGGATCTCAAAAAGGTTTATAGAACTCAATGAAATAAATAGCATTGTGTTTGGATTTCTTTCATCCTAGACTTTGCCTTATCTGAGATAAAGAGATCTGTGTATGGCACAGCTATGATTGGGAACAAGGCATTATTTTTTTGATATCTTTGTTCTAAATATAAACTATTCCTACATCGGTTTTTCATACAACATACTTACTACATGCTACGAAGGAGGCCAGAGCTAGATTGAAGTATAATGGGTTGCTTCATTTGTCTTCGCAATCTGGTCGATTGACAAGCCTCGTTTAGGTGTTTTGGACCCAAGACCTAGTATCCGACTCTTGAAGGTTCAATGCAAATATGACATGCCAGGAATCATCAATTAAGACCAATGAAGCATTGGCCACCGCGCGTCATGATCTCAACAACCGTAGTATGGGACGTATCATTTCCTCGTCCACAACCATAGCCGAGTCGCCCTATATTATTAGTTAAAATATAACGAGTAGCAAAACTTGAACCAATAATTGTTGCGTTTAGAGTATCGGAAGCTTGAGGCGATGAAAAGGTCTTTAGAATGGATCCAAGGACGTTCTGCAGTGTTAGTATCCGAACTACAGAAGGTACTATTGGAGGAAAGTCTGACTTAATGACAGCATTTCGGTATAGCAACTAAACACCTGTGGAAGTCAAAGGGGTGAAAATGACCCTGAATATGTAACAAACAGTACAGATAGAAAGTTACATACTAAACCGCCCTAGATCGATGCACTGTATGGTGACCAGGAATATGGAGATACATAATCCTATTTCTATCAAGGCTTAACTACCATGACTGTGGATCACAAGGGACCTGGAAATTAAATGACATTTTTGTTCCTACCTTCGAACCTTATAAATTGTGCCCTAAACATAGTTCATCTGATGTTGTGGCTTGGGCGTTACTAGGGAGCTCAAACCACAACGATCATAAACAAGGTAACCAAAATGAATATACGGTTGCCTGGGAATATTGTTCCCGTGCTTGAAGATCCAATTGTTGGGTTTAGCTTGCTTGGAAGTTTAGCTTAAGATTTATATATATTTGACATAGTAGTGGACTCGCTTGTGGTTAGAAAGAATATATATATTTCTCACATTTACTGGAACATCTACCCAAATGTCAATTATAAACCAACAATCTAGCGAATATCCTGCCTCTCAAGCCTGAACAATGAGAAGAATTTCATTTATTTATTAAGAGGACTTATATTATTAGTACATCTTTTTTGTTGCAAGATCCAGTATATCTGCCTGCTGGCTATATGGCCAGTGATTTGTCTGTCAAAACACGTTATAATTTTTGCCCCCAAGTCCATTGTATTAAATTACTTATATACTTCTTTTCATACAAATCTGTCCTAGATTCTTCTAAGAATAAGCAACACATCCATTATTGGTATTAGGACCTCCACGGCAACGTTGGCCATGACGCGGACATGACTAAAGCTCTCTGCGGGTCCAGGGCTTGGAAGGGGTCAAGTCTACGCAATCCGACCTGAAGACTAATCTGATCTCATACCTCGAAATTCTCACCATGGCAGATCTCAAGCCACAATTTACCGTGGAGACTGCGCAGAAAAAAGTCAAAGCAGCGCAGGATTTGTGGAATACGAAGTACGTCTCGGATTTCTTATCTCTATGACCCTTGATAGACCATGTGGTCGAAAAAAGGGCATTGAAGGTTTCATCCCTTGCATTCTTGCCGACTTGTCGCTGCGGATTGTCCTGGGCACGAGCATACCTCTAACGGGAAGGGTGCATCTTGCGTTCTTGAGATGGACTGTTTTGGCAAAAGTGGATGACGTAGTGATTCCCTCTGACCTTGCACGATTAGGGACCCCGCCCGAGTCGCTCAGGCATACACCCCAACGTGTATCTGGCGTGTTCGAGATTCGTTCTTTACCGGGACAGAGTCTATCGTTGCGTTCCTGGAAGCAAAATGGAAACGCGAGCAGAGTTATCGACTTCGGAAGGAACTTTTTGCTTTTGGGGATGATCGCATCGCTGTGCAGTTTTGGTATGAGTTTCAGGATGCCCAAGATGGAATGCGCTGGAAGAGGTGTTATGGGTTGGAAGACTGGACTTTTGATGGGACAGGAAAGATGCGCAAACGTATGATGAGTGGGAATGATGTCCTAATCGGACCTGAAGGGAATGGTGAGGGACGATGGTTTACAGATGGCGTTAATGTGAACGATGCACCTATTAGTGAACAGCATTGGTGATGTTACAATGGATATGGATGAATCTGACTAGTTGAATGGGCACTGAGAATGTATTATGGTACCATTACTGCGGAGCTCTATACAAAGTTCACATAATGAAGGCTAGCTGTATGTATATACTGTGCATCTTTATCTCGACTCTTACTTTGACCCCAAGAACCGGATATCAGAACATGAAGAACTTAAGGGTATGGAATGCTCAGCATAAATAAGACCCCTGTACAGATAAGATGGCTTTGTGGCCCTAGAGTTGAGGGTGGATTTGTTGTTATACCCCTTCTTTAGGGGAATGTCGTCTCTCCTGTCGATCGCAATTGATGTTGACCATGAGAGAGCATTACATTTATACGAGATCAAAATGTTCAAGAATGAATCAAACATGAGTCTGGGATAATAAGAAAAAAAAGAGAAGAAGAAAAAAAAAAAAAAAAGCAAATCCATTCAGATAGGCGCCAGCGGAGGTAGAGGTGTGAATAGTGACAGCTCGGACGGTTCTGCCTCGTTACCGTCCTAGGTCAAATCCCACAATACGATAGACAAATATGCCCAGGTGTATACATGGAATCAAACAACTAGTAAACATATAGTAAACAGTAAACAGTAAACAGTAGACGGTGCTAAGTACATTCCGATGGGAAGGAAGGAATTCCTCTCATTCCAGTCCAAGCATGCCAACCTCTTCTTCAACGACACTTCCAGTCTTTCCCCCCTCAGTCTTGTGTTTTCATCTCATTTTCAGTTTGGGTTTGTCGCTTGAGATCATTTGTCTTTTTTTTTCCCTTCTCCCGCTGCATCTCCGTCAATGATGTGGTGTTGACTAGCCCTTGTCACTCTTTGGTCTTTTTCGTCTTTCTTTCCCAGAGAAGTCTGGAGCCGATCTTTACACCAAACTTCTTCTCATTGACAGTTTGAAGGAGTTGTATTTTTTTTTGCGTTTTACCTAATTTCCCGTGCGTTGGGTATGATCTCTTTGTTGACGTTAAACGGGCAGCTAATCGGGATCTAGATTGACGACTAATCACCCAACTTTGACCAGAACTGGAAAGACTTGGAAACGCCAACATGTCTCATACCAGATCTAGCTTGGACCAGAGGATGTCGGACATTAATGAGTCCCAGCGAAGACGTCAGCCCTTGGGAGATGTGTCGAGCCGGATGAACCACTCCAAGTCGCCAAATGTCGAGACACCGCGCCTGAGAATCGAGGAATCTGAGCAACTGAAGAGTCCTGACCGGATGTCGCTTTGTATGACTCCAACCCCGCAACGAAACAAGGAAAACGAGCGCCTCTCCGTGGCCACCGATGTCCAGTCCAACTCGGCCCGAAACTCCATCATGTCTGCAGCATCCATCCTGTCAACCAAAGGGAAGAGAAAAACACATGTGGGACCCTGGCAGCTGGGACGAACACTGGGGAAAGGGGCCACTGGACGGGTTCGACTGGCTAAGCATGCTGTCACCGGACACACGGCGGCGATCAAGATTGTGTCAAAAAAATCAGCTGCGATGGTTCAGAGTGAGAGTATCGCGGCAATGGACCGAAACATGGGGAACTTCCCTACCAACCCAGCCACCCGACAAATGCCTTGTGGTATTGAACGTGAAGTGGTCATCATGAAGTTGATTGAGCATCCGAATGTAATCAGTCTCTATGATGTTTGGGAAAACCGTGGAGAATTGTTTGTCCCCACCACCTTTGGAACCGAAAGCACACTAACACTATAGCTAGGTATCTTGTTCTTGAACACGTTGAGGGTGGAGAGTTGTTCGATTATGTATCTAAGAATGGACCACTACCGGAAGAAGAGGCCGTGCGACTGTTCCGACAGATCATTGCGGCCCTTGGGTATTGTCATCGTTTCAATATCTGCCACCGCGATTTGAAGCCCGAAAACATCTTGCTTGATTCAAACCATAATATCAAGCTTGCTGATTTTGGTATGGCCGCGCTGCAACCTGCAGGCCACTGGTTGAACACTTCCTGCGGTAGCCCTCACTACGCAGCACCGGAGATCATATATGGTCGAAAATATCGTGGTGACAGAGCTGATATGTGGAGCTGTGGTATTATTCTCTATGCCCTTTTGACTGGTTACTTGCCTTTTGATGGAGGAGATTTGGGAAATACCCTGCGGCTTGTGAAGAAAGGAGACTACAGCATACCTTCCGAGTTGAGCGATGAAGCAGCCGATCTCATCCAGCGTATCCTCCAAAAGCGCCCAGAGGATCGGATATCCATGAAAAACATTTGGTTGCATCCATTGTTAACCAAATATGAAAAGCTTCACAATGCCATGGTCGACCACTACGTCGGTCCTCCTCCCGCCCTGTCGACGAAGGACTGCGGCCAAACCTTGTCCTGTCAACAGGACATCGACCTGGATATCCTCCGCAATTTGCAGACCTTGTGGCATGATGTTAAGGCCGAGGACTTGATTCAACGGCTTCTATGCATCGAGTAAGTACCACCTGCTCATTATTAAAACGAGATACATGATGCTAACAAAACCCTCTTAGACCGACTCACGAGCGAATGTTCTACAACGCTTTGGCAAAATTTCGCGATGAGCAGCTAGAGAACTACCAAGGACAGCCTCTAGAGTACTCGGCTAGTGACTATCACCACATCTCCCGCACCAGTGGTAAAGTCCGTCGAGGCCGCAGCCAGACAGGCCAGGGTAGTTCCAAGCGCCGCGCTCAATGCCCATCTATTAAAGAGTTCCCTCGTCGTCTCAGCTCCTTCAAGGAGCCGAGGTCCTTCAGTACTATGGAGACCTATGACCCATACCGGTCACCCAAGCACGGCAGCACAGCATCGGAAGCCCAGTCCCATATTACTGTCCACCAAGAGTCATCAGAGCAATCGGAAGCTATGCTATCGTCGCCAAGGGTGAAGCCTCCCCCTTCAATTATGGAAGAGGAAGAGCCAGAGGAATTGGATGGACCGGATGGCTCACCATTCACTGTTGTCCAGAAGCGGAAGCACGGGCCCAGCTCTCTGAAGTCTTTCGTCTCTTCCAAGGTCCCTCATTCCAGCTCCCGCACTCCAGGAGTGCCGGCACATTCCATGAGCTATCGTCGCAACGTTTCCTTCCATCACGCTCGCAACCGCTCTCATGGATCTACAATTGGAAAATCCAAGAAGAGAAAGATGAATCAGAAAAATGAGATCAAGCGGTCCCCGAGCACCTGCAGCTTGCAGCTTATGGCAGATGGCCTCGACCTCCCGGGCATGCCAAGTAGCCCACCCCTACCAGCACAGCCAACCGTGGTCCGAGCGAATGCTCCAAAGGTGAAGAGCATGGGCCAAGCCAGAAAAGTCCGCGATTCAGACTACACTTGGAAGGAGGACACTCGAAAAGTCTCCCATGAGCTCAGCCAGATCTGTGAGGAGGCATTCAATGGAAGCTCTGTTACAACCATTCGCACTACGAGCGGTGGCTCTGGATACGAAACACCGGCAACTCCAGTGTCAATGGCAAGCCCTGAGCAAGTTCCAGCCGCCTCAGGAATTCCAGTGTTTAACACTTCCCAGGAGTCATCCCGGTCTTCCAATATCAAGGTGCTTACCGAGACACGTCAGAAGTTCGTTGAGCGCAGCCGGGGCCAAAATGATAATGTTCGTGCCTACCTTTCTGGTGTCATCTCTCATCTCGATCGCTTGATTGAATACGACCAGGCCCAGGATGGTACACGGAGAGAGTCGGATGTAGCATCTTCCCAAGATCCTTTCGTCACTTCGTTGAACGAGGCCTTGCTCCCTGTTATCAAGGAGGATCGGGCAAGTCCTGTTCGCGCGCCCAGTGAGAAAAGCCCTCGACGCAAGCCAAAGCAACGGAACCCGCTCGCTCCATCTCAGGGGGGCGATGCTATGGCAACCATTCGAATGGTCCCCCACAGCTCACTCTCCTGCATGGACGAAGTTAAACCTCTAACCATTAGGAAGAAGAACTCCAGTAAATTTGCTTCGTTGGATGTTCATGAATTCGCTATGAGTGACTCCCCGGGCCGCGATCAGGGCTTTTCCATTCGGCCTCGACATGCTGGTCAATCTACTGGGCTGGATCCCATCGAAGAAGTTCCTCTGTCCCCCAAGAAGACAACAGCCCGGGGTCCCGATGCGAAGAAATGGTCATGGTTCAAATATCGCCCTCAGGGCCCAGATAATCCTCCTGCTCTCCCCCCCAAGGACAGCCACCTCATTATTCCCAGTGGAGCCACCACTGTGCACACCCCAATTACCATCCAGCCCGCTTTGCCTCCAAAAGCCGAGAATACCGAGCGAGTCGCAAGGCGAAAAGCATCTGTAGATCGCTTTGGGGGTGGCTTTTTCAAGAAACTTCTAACAAAAAAGTCCAACCAGAATATGCAAGAACTTCCTGTTGGTAAGTATAACACCGGCAATTTTTGTGTAATATTCTAACCAATATAGACAAGGAGAAAGGCATGGAAACCATGCCAACCAAGGATAACCGTCACTCTTCTCTGATGTGCAAGGGACTTGCCGACACCGACAGTTCCATTGAAGCCGATGATTCGCCAAACCCACCCCGCAACAAGCGCCGCTCGATTGCGAATCACAACTGGTTTGCGCGGGTTTTCCAAATTAAGCCCGCTACACATGTCATTGCGTTGAGCACATCAAAGTCCAAGGCACGCAAGGAACTTTACAAGCTCCTTCGCGAGTGGCGGGACTTCGGCATGGAGGATGTGTACCTCGATAGGGCCAACAGCATCGTTCACGGTCGTATCAGCGAAGCAAATGGTAAGTTACTCATTTTATCAGATATAGCGTCTTTACTAATCTTAATCTCCCTTTAGTCCTCCATCTCCGAGAGGTTGAGTTCACTGCTGAATTCTACACTGTCCTTGAGCACGGCGACCCAGCCAACCTCAGCTTGGTCCGCTTCAAACAGGAGCGTGGTGCCGCCTCGTCTTTCAACAAGGTCGTTGAGACTGTGCAGAGCACCCTCATGCGCCGTGGCATGGTTGTTGAGGACCCATATCGTGCAAAGGAGATGTCGCGCATTCTCGACTCTGTTCCCAACCGCAAACGGGTTATTTCATGACACATTTTCTTAATATCCCTCGATTTTGCCACCAAGCATCTTCTTTGAAAACTATCAGCCAACTATCGTCTTTTATTTCTCAACATTGCGCCCGCAAAACACCCCACAAGCATGCTGCGTTCCAGCCCTGCAAAAGCATTTCCTTTGCATCTCATCGTCTGACCATTCACATCCACGCTCATTTTCGTCTCATACAAGATCCCAGAAACCACACAGGCCCAGTATTGCTGGCCACATTCATATTTTTTTTTTTTTTTCTTCAATCATTTCTTGTCTGCCAGCCACTTTCTCTACTTGTTAATTATCTATTTCTTTTCATCCCAAGTTTTTTCCTTCTGAGTTCCTTTCCCATTCGGTAATCCTAGCAGATACTCTAGTCCTTTGATTCTCTCCCTTCATTCCCTGGTTTTGGCACGTCAACAACTTGGCATAATGCTTAATTTCGGCGCCTGAGATATTTGTTCCCCACCCATATCCTCGCTATTCTAGATCATCGAAGCCTTGAAGATGTCCATGTACTTAAATAGTGCTATCAAAGCATCTGTGCTAGTATTTTCCATCCGCTTGATTATCCTTGGTGTATATACATAGTACTCCCAAATCATCCGTCCAGATTAGGGCAAGTCACGTGGTGGGTCTTCACATACCTATATGTTGGTACCTACATAGGTACGTCTACCCCTGCCGGCTCTCCAACGTACATACATACGTACATAAGTGGTCTAGGCAACGCTGGATGTCACAGGTACATGAAGTACCATGAAAAGAATGCAATACTCGAGCTCCATTATGCAGCCAAGATTCCCCCTTCGCAGGGGACAAGCCACCAATATTTCCGTTGTCTAAGACCTAGAAGGCATTCAACCCTTCTAATACTACCCCATACTTCGATAAGAAAACCCGATAAGCAGGAAGTAAGGGAAATGGAACCCCAGAATACAGAGAAAACTAGGAATGCAGTCCGGATCGGATTTTCACATTGAAACGGTTGGATCTGCAAAAGGGAGAGGAATACGGTGTAATTCGCATATATTTCATCAGAAAGCGCTCAGAGATACAAGATCCCAAGGTGGAATAGCATGCGGCAATAAGTGAATAGCAGAAAGAGTTCAAACAACCTCCGGATATAAGTATAAGCAGATATTTGATAGCGAAAAGACAGGCAGTAGCAAGAACACGAAACAGATATAAGATCAAAACAGTTCCAACGATGATCAACGCGAAGGGAAAAAGATGACACAGCCGACCCACGTCTTTTAGTCGCGTAGGCGAAAAAGCAGATGGCCACACATACATCCGTGAAAGACGTAAAAAGAGTAAAGAGACGAATGCCTTCCCAGTAATGTAAAAATGAAGAACGAACCCGAGTGAAGGACAAAAGCTGACATTGCAAAAAAGCGATGAGTGAAAACAAGATAAATTGCAAAAAAAAAAAAAAATACAAATAGCCACCCGAAAATCAAATAATGCGGACGATTGTCTGCGCCTCGTAGTGAAATGGATTCCACGGAAAAGACACCCGGACAGAGTGTGACATGCGAGTTAAACCGATTGAGGTTAGCACATGAACTGCATGCATCCTGAAAATGCCAAATCACTCTCTGAGCAAATCCAATTGGATTCGCAATTAGTCAGATATTGGAGCCGAGAAAGATAAATAAAAAAAGAAATAGGGAAGTAAAAATTCATATGCCGATAAAACCAGAGCCCATAAGTCTGGAAGTTTCAGTATCAAGTTCAAATTCGTGCTCGTGAAGCTCGTGGGTTCGCGTTTTGTGACCTTGCAAATAGATCAGAGTATGACGTTCTTGTGGCGTTCATCCAGGTACTCGTCATTGTCTGGAATGTGATTCCGAAGCTCCCCTTGCAGCCTGATTTTAGGAGAGTCGGGTCCCACAACGGCCCGACGAGACCTTGAATCTTGCTTTCAAATTCCAGCACTCGACACATGGCTCTCGGACCGTGTGGCCAGCACACGGTTCATTCCGAATGGTCCTCATTCCTCACCGATTCCGTAACGCATTTTTCATGCGTGTTCCTAGTTTCCACTAGGATATCCAATAGCATGAAGTTTACTATTGCGGGCCGCGGCGATTCAGCGCATTGAGCATGTCGCTATCGGTACTGGAGCGGCCTTGGGAATCGCCGGGGTTCAGCATATCGCGCACGTTCAATCCACCTCGTTGCGAGCCACCAGGGGTAGAAGTTGGCGGTGGTGTCACACCGCCTGGCTGAGGGGTACCGCTTTGCTTGATTGGCGCGCTGCCCTGCTGAGCTGGAACTGGGGGAACGCTACCCTGGTGTGGAGTCATAGGCGCCTGGTGGGGTTGCATGGGTGGGAAAGGCGAGCCGTGAGGTGAGGAGGAGGGACGTGCGTCATAGTTATAAGCCGATGGCGGCGAGGTGCGTCGATCGTGAGCAGGCGGAGGGGGATATGCGTAAGGGCTCGGCGTAGTGTGAGTTTGGTATCCTGGAGCAGATCCGGCGGGTGTCACGGGAGCCAGATTGGTTGGATCAGGGTACTCAAACCCAGAGTTTGAGCCTCGACGGTGTCTCTGAGTATCAAAACATCAGCTCGGATCTCTTGTTCTTACCAAAGGGGGAATGGCGGCCTTACCGGATCGGGCATGGTTGACGCAAGGGGCAGCGGGGCACCATCCATGGGGGGTCGTCCGTTTTGATAGTACATCCCTTGGGGCGGCGGCAAGGTGGTCTCTGGGCCCTGTGGCTGCTGTTGAGGGGGCAGAGGCTGTCCATGGGCGCCATACAGGACAGGTGGTCCACCACGGCCCCCTGGTCCTGGTCCATTCTGTCCAGGCCGTAGATGAGGGTAGGCGGTGTGTGCGGGCACAAAGGCCTGTGTTTGCGAAGAGACCGGAGTGAACATGCAGTCTTGGTTGAATCGAACACAGTTGCTGCACCGTCCATCTGCGGAAGTCTCGAATCCCGAGCAGCGAATCTATGTAAAAATTAGCGCGTAATTCGCAGATGGGGAGGAATCTCCGTACCTTCCGGCGCCGACAGTACCGGCATGCAATGGCCGTTCGCTGTCGCGGAGCTGCTGCTTGGTAAGGCCCTTGTCCTGCTTGGGGTCCATATGCATCGGCGCGATAAGGACCCGGCGGAGGTGGGAGACGGTAGGGATCTTGCGCTCCGTGGATAGCGTTCATGGCTTGTGGATGCGGATATCTTGGATCCGGATACTGCGCCGGGGGATATTGTGATGGGGCGTACTGCGGAGGAGGAGGAGGATACTGCGATGGCGCGTATTGTGCGGGAGGGGGATATTGATAGGCACGGTCCTGGTCAGGTGGCGGAGGGTAGGAAGTCGGCGGATACTATAAAGCTATCAGCAACCGGAGCCGCAAAGTCACAGCATTTGTGAACTGATTCAGAGATAGCACATACTGGGTAGGGAGCCTGATCATCTGGATTGTTCCACTGAGTGGCTCTAGGATCTCTTGTATCTCTGTCTCGAGGATCCCGATTTGGATCACCCTGACGGTTAGGGTCGTGATCGTTGGGAAGGCCCGACATTTGTGTTGTTGGGAGAGTAAGACGAGATGAGTCAAGGATGCAGGGATGTGACGTTCGAGTTATTGAAAAAGGGAGTTCGAATCACACGGACAAAGTGAGTATAGCGCGGTCACGCAGGGGAAGGGGAAGAAGGGCAGACGCAAGAAGATCCCAAACAGAAAAAGGAAATAGGAAATAGGGAAGAAGGGGAAAAAAAAAGGAAGAAAAAAGGAAAAAAAAGACGATTATGACGTGAGCAGGTACGAGGAAGTTGAAAAACCCCACGAGATAAGCAGAGAGAAGAAAAAGAAGCTTAGATCGGAATGGGCAATAAAGGAAATAAAGGGAAATAAAAGGAAAGGGAATTATTTGATTGGAATAGCACAGGGGAATTTTTAGAGAACGGGGTGGAGCCCGGGCAGCGCGGGCTAAAGCGGCGCCAGTGACCCATAGACATGGAGGGGGGATTACTGTATGTGTATCTATACGGATTGTAACAACCTTGGAAGTCCTCATGGATGTCGAATTGCATACATCGAGTATGACCTTACATTACGCTTTCAATTCGTCAGGTGAAACATTCCAAAATTCCAAGGTTGGAGAGGCTTTGAACCATGGATTTGAATCTAGCGTACCAGACTTTGGTTATGAAGCCGAGAACGGCGACCGCTTTTATTTTATTTTATTTCATTTCATTTTATATTTATATATATTTTTTTTCCTTTTCCAACTAGCAGTAGCGCCCGAGAGTAACTTTCCACGTTTTTCGCCACTCTACATTATCTGGAAGAATATACCTACAGAATAAAGGAGCTCGACAACATACAGAAAGGTTCAACTATCAAAGTTGACATCATCAGTATGGCAGGTGACCTCTCATTTTGCATGGATCAATCCATGCACGCAATTCCTCCGAGTGACCCTTGCTGCGTAACCGTCCATGGACGAACGACCGCCTCGGACCGTAGTCGCACAACCGCAACCGGCCCCGCGGAACCAGGATTATTTTCCATGGCGATGGGCTCGGGTCGGGGCGACACATTCCCATGCATATCGGGGTTGGTTTGATTGTATTTTAATTTTTTTTTAATTCTAACCATTTAATTGATATTATCATCTATAATATTGGCAGTTTTCTTACCTTAACCAGGTATACCTAGTCCATCAATGTACATAGAACTACTGCATGTTGGTACTATGAAAGAAAAATTCAAGCGGTGAAAGTGTGGCGATCAGACTTCAGCTGAGGGAGTGGGGTAGAGCTTGACCACTCGCCACTCTTCATAACGAAGGAGCATCCATACGAATACTATAGTTGGATATGGAAGTCTGGCACGAAGTATGAAGGAAGGAAAAAATGTGGCGATAGCGGATCCCTTCTTTTTTTATGACCGAAACGAACCAGGCTTCGGAAGAAAAGAGGGAGAGAAGACAGAACGAGGTGGAGTGCCCTAAGTTCCCAGGGCTGTAGCACTGGATCCGGAAAGCCCATAATGAGCCAAGGTAACCTGCATTAGCGCTGCGCTGACAGGGCGGGTTCCTTGTCCAGAGCCACAACCACGTTGTACGGGGGGGGGGCCATTTAGCGTACGCCTGTCACCGCCAATCCCGTGAACTTTTCGGCCCAATTCATCTACCATGTACAGATAATGTGGGTTTGAGATATATGAATAATGGCAGAAAGTCATGAGGATGGCAAAAAAAAAAGATAGTCCGCACTCGCAACCATGGATTGAATAATCGAGTAAATTGTAATAATACGAGTACATACGATTGCCAGGATTAATCAATCAAGTTTCGGGGTACTTGTCCCACGGGCCGCTCCGGCCTTCCCGCCGATCTATGCATGTGTGCCATCTGGCAAAAATACCTCGGTTGTTACAGTACAGTATTTCGTCTCGAGAACACATATATCTTCGAGTCTATCCTAGAATTTATTCTAGTTATGTTAGATACTTTTATTGGATGATATAATTATAGGAAACACAAACTAAAATATGTACATGTATGTGGTGATCGGTTCAAGTTTCCGTTTTCATAAATACTACATAGTATGCACTATCCGTAATACGGAGTAAAATAGAGTACCAATATAAAACAATTCAGGCCACGTTTTTCGAACCCAATCGACTGCATTGCCGTCCGCATCTTTCCGTTCCCCACTCTCTGGCGTGGCCTGTTCAGCTTTGTCCCCTCTAGCGTACTCTCCAGACACTCCATGATCCACCCGATCCAAAAACGCTGGCCACTCGATACTGTTTGTCCTGGGGACGCGCTAGTTGTCCTCCAAACTAGTCCTTTCGACAGGGACTGAGCGTTGATTGTTGAAACTGAAAGCCCAACATTAGGGGACTCATTCCGACCGGGCCTTTTTGTAGGCTGCGACGTTCCCAAGGTTTTTTTTACTTACGTATAATATTTTGTACTTTTGTTTTCTTGTTTCAACTTTACATTTAGTGTAATTTTTTTAATCTCTTTTAGTCTCTTTTGGTTTTTGTTCCAATTCCTATTAGCCATACAATCCCCCCCTTTATCCACACGGGAGCGCGTCTATCAGCAAGGATGGAGACGGGTCGGGCACTAATAGGCGCAGCCCGCATGTCATTACAGTCACGGGAACACCATATGGACCAATATAGTAATGGGAACGAGATAACAGGGCTAAGGTCTGTGCTGGGGATCTGACGTGGCGAGGGGTTTTTTTTCCCTGCACTGAGCCGGAACGAGGAAGTGCTTTCAGAGTCGGTGTACAACGAACGAACTCGAACGTGCAGGTCGTGTGATGGAATATGCCTGCTGACTACCTGATCCTAGGAAAAGCATATGTGAGATCGGCAGGTCATTATTACCCGAGCCTTTGTGACTTTGCTCTTTTGTTCTTCCTCTCTTTGATTGAAGCGAGTTTCTTATTTCTTGGCCCTCTATTGTATGTGATTCGCGCAGTGGTCGCATCTAATTGATATTTTCCCACCCTGTCTATACCTCGTCAGTTACACAGGTGAGACCAAGACTGGGACTGCCAATGCTGTATGCTAGACCTCCTCAACTCTATTCGGGCGCCATTCGGGAGACAAGCGAGTCAATCTCACCTTGCTTTTTCTGGATGCTTTGCCAAGTGGTTTCTCGGGATCGTGCGTGGAGCTAGTGACTTTGACATATTTACTCCGTAATTAATGTGCGGCTTAACTGATTCTTTTTTGCTTTTTCGTGTACCTCTGGCTTATTTGGGATTGCTTTTGACTTTTCGCATTTGAAACTTCCTAGGTGCTATTTGGTTAGATTGGATTGTGCGTTGTGATCTGCATACAAATGCACCTAGGGCATCGGTATCACTCGACTGCGGATGCCTCATAAAATTGACCGACTCTCTCAAGGTTTTAAAGGTCGATCCCCGCACGCCGAGGCGTCTACCTTGATCCCTGTGTTTGGGTTAATTGGTAGTTCCCAAGTCAACAAACATCATGCCTGTCGATGCAGCGTGAACAAACAAGACAAATTGTAACATGTGATTATTTCTACCCTAGTTAACATTTAACGTCAAGTGTATACCTATGTATGTTGTCGGCCCCTAGGCGATCGAATGTAGATCTGATATGTGTTTCGAGAATTCAGACTTCGATCCGGAAAGTATATCTAGATTAGTTAGCGTTTTCACGGAGATGGAGTATAGAACCTCCGTAATCCGCAAACGCATAGCCCTAAAGATCCCCAGAGACTCAAAGAACTCAAAGTAACACTTTATATCTCGCGATACTTTAGCATGTTCTATTCTTTTCATGTTTCTCTTTGTATATCTAGTGACTTATCAAGTTCAGCACTTTGAGCTTTGTGTCTCAAGTGTCTACAAAACCATATGTATCAGCTTACTCTCTGAGCGTCCAAATCGGTGTGTCCCCCATATCAATTTCTCGAATACCACATGAAAAGTTCTTTGTGATGTGCAAGCAACACCATGCCATGGCGTTTTCGGGGCCCAGTTCCCGGTACTAGTGGGAATGACAATCCTGGTTTTGATACGTGAAGATCCATGGCAATATACTACACCGAACACAGCCCAGCATATAGCTGCCCAACTATCCACATCGCAGACAGCATAGTATCGAGTGGACACATGCCCAAGACATGGGCCGATACCCGTGGACTCCCAAAATGAAGAGCATCAAGAATCAAAACTCCGTAATGCATACCAAACACATTCAGGATGCACTATGAAGAAACAAAACAATACCACCCAGTCAAATAAATGGAGTCTATTCCAGAGAAGGAAGGTGCTCATCCCAGAGCCCAAAATCTGGGACGGCGGAGTAGAACTACCCGGTCTCAATCCACATTGCCTGCAGGCCCAAGGTTAGCCTAGCGGACATGCCCGACAACGGGCCGAACGCGGGCGCTTGTGGTGGCGATATCATGCGCGTCAACTAGGTACTTGATTAAAAATTGAAAATCTCTGTTCTTTTGCACTATGTTGTAGAGATCGCAAAAAAAGGTTAGATTGCATAGTGCATGAGAGGGGGTTTGAAGCCATTGGGTGTTGGGGTTAGCAGGATTGCATCGAAGTGTCTAAAACTGTATATGTATCATGTTGAGGGGAAATGCAGTAGTAATGCCTCAAATTGGAGTGTTGTCCGCGTAGTATGCAGGGTGCAACAGTGCGGCAGTGCTAGAGGTGATATTACTGCAGAGCGAATGTTAGGTAACGTTATTCGGCTCCGCGCCAGTGCTAGGCCTGCAGTAGCATTCCGGGAAACGCGGCGGGGACTGACGAAAGAAGCCATGTGCAGGAGGCGTCAAGGTGGGGGATGCCGGTTTCAAGTTCGAGAGTTGTAAGAGACAAAAGACCCGAGCCAAGGCAGTTTGAATGAGAAAAATAAGATAGATAAATACTAGGCAGGTAACAAATACAAACAATTTCATACAGCATTCAAATGTTGAACTCTTATCCCACCCTCAGGAAGTAAAAGAGTCAAAGGTAAAACAGAACAGATTGATCTCTCTCTTCCCCCTCCTGTCTGCCAAATAGGCGCGGGTAGCCTGTCCCAAATCACTGATCGGGCATCACCACACTGTTGAGATACGTCACCTGTTCGAGAAAGAAGCGGTCAGCGGTCAGCACAAAATATATGTACAATATAAAGGTTATTGTCCCACAACCCTTTCGGTCCTGTCAAAGCGGAAGAAAAAAAAAAGAAAAAAAAAAAACCAGTGACACCAGTGCTGATTTAGCGGTGGGTACGGAGTAAAAGGGACGGCTAACACTGCCAAAGTGGCTAGCTCAGAAGGGAAAACAGACTAGTCAAGAGGGGGCAAAACCGGCGGGATATGGAAATCGGGGATTGGAAAACTTACGAAAGGCTCCATGATTCTCACTAAAGCCGTAATCTTCTCTTGAGCATCATCTCCAGTGAGTTCATCATCTGCAATGGGCTTTCCAATAGTGAAACTGCGTAGTCGAAGCAATTTGATGTTCTTGTTATCTGCCTCGTAACCCTAGGTGTGTCAGCCGTAAAAAAATCCTGATACGTGGAGCCTGGCGCGAATGTGAACCATGGAACCAAACTCGACGGCGTGAGAACATATCCCCTTCTAGCAAGTGCGATTTCCCCATTAAGAGTCTGCCAAATTGATCTTTCTTGGGTTCCATGGTTGTGGTTCGGGAGCAAAAATTGGTCCAAAACACGGGTTGACTTTCCCGTAACCCCTGTCTTCCATATCACATTTGATGATTTGAAGCAGGGACGGTTGGAACTCTTGGGTTCTTTTGATCTGTCATTCCCGGGTTTCTTTCATCTCTGAGCTATCGTTGCACCCTGTCCGATCAGGGAGTCTCTTGGTTAGAGAGATCCACCCGGGTTCCATGATCTGAGGCCATTGCCATCAAGCCCTTGATGAAGGAAATGAATTCCGTTTCCAGGACCAACCCCGATCGGACAATAGATGCAACCTCGATGGCAAACCTCGTGCCCCTGTCTCCAAGACTTTCGCGTCCCAGTCCATAAATAATAAACAAACAGCTGACAATGCAACCGAACCACAAGATGATGACGGGCAAGAGTAAAGCCGGTCTCAATGGACCACATACTTCACAATGGGATCAAGGGGAATAAAGAACAGAAAACTTCATACCTTTGGCTTCGTCTTGAGAGCAGACTCCCTGTTGTGATGTGTAAAAGCGTCCACAACCGCATCGTCATCATCGGACGCTCCCTTCAGAAACTCGCGACGCATCTCCGGCGCCCGGAGTACTCCCTTTAAGCCAGCCGAGTTCTCATCGAGGTCCTCTCGCAGCAGTGCAAGTGGCTCCGACTCGGGGTTCCATAGCCCGCAGCCTACACACAACATGTTAGTCGCAATGAATTAACATTGCAAAAGGGAAGGCAGTGCGACGATGGCGACGGCGACAGTGGATACCAGCCGGGGGACAACCTACCAACAAAACAAGAGCCTGGCTGGAAGTGGACATAGTATGCTGCGTATGGACCCTTCTTGCCAGTTCGAGACCTGCACCATGTTCAGTGACTTGTGTCTTTTAAAATGACATCGAACATTAACACTCACCAGGCAGCAGAGAAATGCGTCTATACATCTTGAGTCAGTATAAGCACATCTAGCGAGCCCACAGTACCACATGTACACCCACCACACAAACATGCGACGGGCTTAACGACAGGGACCCTGGGGGAGATAGCCTACCTTGTACGGAAGTGGGTTCTTGCTGAAGCGAACATCCCTATGGATGCGGAATACCTGGGGCAAAATTGTGAGCGTCGGGCACAAATAAAAGACAGGAGTATTCGCAAGCCTACCAGGTCCTTTACAGGAAGCTCGGGGACGGTAGCGTCTACTTCTGCAATCTTCGGTGTGAGGGACTCGACGAATGTCTCAAAGTCCTTCTTTGCCGCTCTGTAATCCGGATCATGGGCTGCGCAAGTCAACCAGCCACTCGATAATTGGGGTTTATATATGCTACTCACCTTTGAGCCATTGTCGGTCATTGTTATCAGCTAGATCGATCAAGAACAGCCTGGTATTGGGGTGCAGAATCTCATCCTGGTACGGGGTTTTCCCCGCGTCTCGGGCCTTGGGCTTTGCGATGATAACTTCTTGTCCAGGCTCCAGGCCCACTCTGACGCCCTCGCGCCAAAGTTCCTTACCCTTCATAGGGTCGCTCCCGCTGCTGGTGCTCTGTCGTGGGTTTCCCCTGGCGTGGGGTTTCTTCGTGTCCTCGTCGGTGTCGAAGAGTTCTTCCGGCTCCACTTCCTCTGCGGGGGATTCCTCTACTTCCTCGTACACTGAGCCAGAGGAATCCCCCGCAGAGGCATCGGACTCCGAGTCAGGCTCATCGGAGTCTTCCGGCTCGAAGTACTTGCTCTTGCTGGTCGTGGACTTTGCCTGGCGGAGGGTCAGGTCGACGTTTGACTTGACCCGTTTGACCTCCGGTTCGGCGGCGGACAGCCTAGCTGAAGCGCGTCGCTTTGGCGCCACAGGCGCTTCAGGCGACACAGGATCAGGTCGAGAGGACCGTCGTGGCATATTTAGATGAATAGAATCGATTTGATTGAACTTCAGTGTCTTTTTCCCCCCTTCTATGTTTTGAGCCTGTATTTTTCCGAATTTGTCGCTAACCTGGAAATCAAGACAAGTAGAAATCAAGCAAAATACTGTAGATGACAAAAGTGGTAAATTGAATTAAAAAGGGCCCGCATGCCTTAAAAACCGGCGGTAATTAATGGCTCCGCTTTTAGTACCAGCGCCCTTGTTTTTTTCGTTTTCCCCCCTCAGATGTATCAAGTCTACCTTGACATATCGAACCCCATGTAAATGCCTTGGAGACATCTTGTCCAATCATATGTCCAGTATATATTCCGATCTCGATCTGTGACGGAACCGATGAGACTTAATATGCGATATCGGTGGTCGTTTGGGCGGGCCACCCACTACTAGTAGCTGTGCTCAACATATTGCTGTCTTTGCAGGGGTCGCAGAAGGCCGTTGACATCACCAAGAGCCCAAAACACACTTTATGCTGTCCTATATTGTCTCATGCCCTGGACCCTGGTATGTCTTTCGCGCCTTGCTCCAAATACTAAGCCCATGATTTTGGGTATTAAACTTGTAGGATAGGCACCTTTGCTTGGTATACAGCGATGGTAAGACGCTTGAAACAGATCGAGGCAATTTATTTTATCTAGCACGCTTCTCCCGTGAGAATCTGGGTGTATCTCGTCTTCACTTTGAAGGGGTTTGTGATATCTTGCAACGGGAAGTGTTAGCCGTGTCTCGGCATCACTAATCCAATATAATCTCCCCAACAACTCAGCTGGTATCGATCGATGTCCTTGACTGAATGGCAGTCAGACTTCCTCACACCTAGTCCCATTTGTTTCGACTGTGTCCCTATCTCCTCAACGGTGTTGTAGCCGGCGCTCGTTTGGTCTCTGTTAAAGGTCGATGATTTGCTGTCGTGGTAATGAGGGCTCTGCCGTTAGCAGTCAAGGTCTACCCTCCCACAGCTTGGTCACAAATGTATGTGTTGAGATTCGCCGGCAAGTGCTGGTAGGTGTGTCATCAGGACCGACCGTGATAGGTGGTCAGATTCTTGTCTGATAGATCCATAGTTCCTACATCAAGATCAAGAGACAGAAGGTAAATCAGGGGAATAGTAGCTCGGAATAAGGGCATTTATATGAGTAAATGAGATAGTGAGTAAGAAGTCAGACCTGGTCAAGCACTGTGGACTTCGGCAATTGCCCGGACACAAACAGATGCTGCTGAAAGAGTATCCTGATTAGTTAACCATACATTAGGTGTCCTGCTATATGCATGTTGCCGGATAGATACCTAGTCTACAAACAAGCAAAAGCAACGCTTAATGAAAATACACTGAAAGCAAAAAGAATTGAAAGCAAAGGGGTTTAAGAAAGCTAAATCAAACAACTAGCTAGTGCCCTCACTTTGGAGGTGACATTAAAGCCAGGCAAAACTGAAAGTAATCTGAATTGATCCACAGCGAATCCCCCAACCCGGCCAAGCACACCTCAAAGGGCAGCACGCCGTGGTTGGTTCGATATCGCTGGGAAAAATTCGTAAATGGCGCAAGCGCCAGGGAGACAAGGGGTTTCTGAATTAATCTGAATGGATGTCTCCATACATCCAAGCAGAAAGAACCGGGAGAGACCGCACAAACCAGAAAGCAAAACCAGAGGAAGACAAAACACGTTACCGTGTTTATTGATCAGTATCTCGAAATGAGAAGTACTGGTCCGAGGTGTCTACCAAGCCTGCTCACTTCTTTGAGGGCTTGCGGTACCCAGAAGCGGACAGGTGGGCGGCGTCAGAGCGGGAGCGATGGTTGCTGGGAGCAACCGGAGGGCCCGGCGCGAAGGGATCAGAGGACGACCGCACGTTCTGTGCGGTCGCATGAGGAGCGCGGTAACCAGGGCGGACAGGACCCTGGTTCTCATTCGAGCTTGCCGCAGGTGCATCCTCAGCTCGGGGCATACGCCAGTTGTGGGCGCTCTGGGAGACGTCCCGCTGGTGTGGGGGACGGTAAGGGCGGACTGACGGGGGCGCACGACGAGTGGGGGTATCCGACAGATATTGATCAGCATCAAGACGCTGAGAGCTAGCACGGGTGCTACCAGGGATATTCCAGTTGTCACCCCGTTCGACGCTGCCAGTCATGTCGCGGGCAGTCGAAATGGTAGAGCCTTCCCGAGAGGCAGTACCGGGGTTCATCGAGGCAGTGCGAGAGGCCGAGATAGTACGCTCGCTGTCAAACGAGGTGGTACTGTGGGTTGGCGAGGACGCAGGGGCAGTGCCAATGGTTGAAATGCTGGTATTTCTCTTATGCAGATGCTGGTATCCAGTAATTATGAACTTTCGAAGAACGCTTGCTTCGTAGTTGATTGCATCTTTGTAAATGGTGGCGCGGGCAGCGTCGTCATGCCACTCGAACCAGAATCTTCCGAAAATCCGCTCTATCTCGGGATGAGTGTGCTTGTTAATAAGACCATCATTCTCGGTGCGCAGAACAACACCGTGAGACATGAGGTAGGCGTAAAACTATAGCGATTGGAGAACGAATTAGCGCCCCGCGAAAGAAAACAATGTCTCAGCAAAATTTCAAACCTGGATAGTTGTAGGGGGATGTCCGGGAACATAGGTCATGGTGTCGAATGGGAAATAGAGGCACCAGTCATGATCCAATGTTGCAATTCCTCTCATATCTTCCGACCACCAGGCAAAGCAGTATTTCATGCGAGGGTTGAAAGCAGGACAGCAGATTCCTGCA
Organism: Penicillium robsamsonii; assembly: GCF_028829455.1. NCBI lineage: Eukaryota > Fungi > Ascomycota > Eurotiomycetes > Eurotiales > Aspergillaceae > Penicillium > Penicillium robsamsonii. Next base: position 6,413,924 of record NW_026643221.1, read on the forward strand.
TGCACCAACTCGTTCAGAAGGCGGATGTCCAGACCAACTGTGTTTGTTTTCTGCATACGTTCCACCAGGGTCTTGATAAAAGTACCAAGAGTCTTGAAAAGAGCGTTTCGGTGGTGAACGGTGTAAAGATGAGTTGCCTGCCACGGAAACTATACGATAGGACAAAGAATATTAGCACGACATGCAACGGCAAACGGAGATGTAGGACGATGATTGACTTACCTTCCAGATAGTAGTAATGAACGATTCGTAGCATCGCTGGGGGACCTTGCTAGCAAATGCGCTCTGCAAGTTGTTAGAACATCAGTGACGTGAAAGTGAAGAAAATTGAAAAGAAGTTTGACATACACGGTGGGGTTGCTCAGCAAGACGACTGAGGCAAAACAGTTCCTCATCAGTGAGGAAGCCATCGAAACCAGTGGACCAACTATCTTTGTTGGGGAGTTGAACAGGCTTTCCGTCCTCCCATAAAATGCACTTCGCCCGGGGAAAAATAGCCTTGAGCAGCTTGGCCGGGCTGCTCATCTCGATGTCAACATGGCGGCTGCCCATACGTGGGGCGCTGCCAGCATCGTAGGCGTGATTACTGATGCGATCGACGGTAGCTTGTGCATCTTGATTGGTTGGAAATTCGACAAAGACGTCCATGGTCTTACCGGTAGACCGTTCCATAATGATATGGATCGGACAGCCTTCGGAGGATGGGAGCAGGTTGGCACCACGGCCAAGGAACGAGGCTACCTCCTGGCGAGTCACGGTGTACGGGATCTGAGTATCAGAATTGTTAGTAACAGAATATTGAATGCAGCTGTTGACAGGAAGAATATGGTGAAAAGTAAACTCACGTTAGAAATCATCAGAACACCATCGCGAGGAGGGATGTTCATGCCGGTGATGCTACCGAAAGGGATCGAAGCTTGCTGCAGAAGTTCCTCAATTGAGTAGGTCTCGAAGCGTTCGAAGTCTCCATAATCGGTGTTCCCTGCCAGCCCAAATGGGTAAGCCATGTTGTTGTTGTTGTTGGGTGAGAAAGGGTTGGGTTCAAAGGCGTCTGTTGAAGTGAGGTGTTATCAGTGGGGTCCAGCCAGTCTTGATGATGATGGTACAGGTGGTCAACCTATCATGTCAAAGGGAGGCAAGAAGATACTTACTTGGATAGTACTGAGGAGCAACGTTCACAGCGTTGTGGTAGACTTGAGGTGAGACCTCAAAATAATATTGCCAGTAGTGAGGCTGATAGGTGACAGCAGGATAGACTGCAGTCACGTTGTTGCAAGCACCGGGGTAGACCTCAGGTACTGAGTTGACAGGTCTTGGAGGACGAATGGTGGAAGTAGAAGATGAATGATACTGATGGGAAGAAACCAATGAGGATGGGGTTGAAGAAATTGGAGGCGCAGATGGGGTTGTAGAACGAGGTGCAGGACGGATGGTGGAAGTGGAAGATGAATGGTAATGATGGGAAGAAACCAATGAGGATGGGGTTGAAGCAATTAGAGTCGCAGATGGGGTTGTAGAAAGAGGTGCAGGACGGATGGTGGAAGTGGAAGTGGAAGATGAATGATTATGATGGGAAGAAACCAATGAGGATGGGGTTGTAGAAAGAGAAGCAGATGGGACATAAAATTTATCAACAGTTTGAGAGCGCAAAGCAGAATCAGAGGACGATTTTCTCAGATGAGAGCAACCGGAAATTTGAGAAAGTGAAGGATAGTCACTGTCAGGAACAGCCGCAGTCGCAGTATGTGGCTCTGAGTGTGTCTCGTCATCATTGAGAGTCATCAGGCCAATATCAGCTGCAAGTAGACCCATCGTAATCTGCCAGTCGTTAAGGTCAGGCATACGCCTGAATGGTTCACTCATGTTAGGGCTTGGACTGATAGCAGATGAAATAGATATTGTGCGTGGAAACAAAAATATTTACGAGGTAGGGTGCGTGGGGATAGATGAGATCTATTTATACGCGTGGAATTAAGCTGACGCCCGCACGAGTCCGCCGTGTTCGGAAGGTACTCGAGTGTCGTCTGGAGGATTACTCTAAATCCAGAACCCCCCCCCCCCCCCATTGCAAAATCGTCGATTTTGAACCTTATTTTCTCAATAAATATGTATGATATACAATTTTTTGGATATTTTTAAATTAAATGTAGTAGGCTAAAGTACTATATATGTCGTTCTCTTCAAAATTGCCCTTTGTGGTAAAATTTAATGATTCTTCGAATGTCGAGGCTAGGAATCATCTCTTGTGTCAGTCACCCCTAGGTACGCTTTAACACGACGCACTTCTATCCGAGATCATTTCCGTTGCCACGCACCTCAAACGCTTTTCATAGAGATTCCACGGGTTCCTCCTAATTATTTCCACGTCGGCCAACTTCCATCAAACAATCTTCTCCCACGCACCCGTGTGCATCACTCTTCTTATCCCCACGCACTATACCCATATATTAGTTATACCTCACGCACTTCTCCCTTCCACCTTTGTATTGTACAGAAAGCATCTTCTCAAGTCCCTACTTTTATTGGGACTGATACTATCCTCCACTCCCGGCTGATTGCCAGTGTAGACTTAAATTTATATAGTACACTTTTATTAGCATATAATGCGCCCTGTTAATGGTGGCTCTTTAGCTTGTTAGATGATGCTGAGCCATGAGCTCTTGGAGGTATGTGTATTGTGGTACTGTTGTCAATACGCCCTTGCTCTCTGGTGCAGATTCTTCTTTTTTTTTTGGTTGATTACTATACAGCGCTATCGAGGTAGTTTCTGTCTTGATGAGGAATCAGGCCATACGAGAACAACAGGTTAGCATCACTGTGAGGTACTACGCTGGTGGAAAGGGTCTATCATGCTACTAAAGAACAAGTCAAACCTGGACAGAAAACATCGATCGACGGACATCGGTATAAGATTCTCTCTTAATCAATGCAAGCCTATGCTATCTGTACAGGAGTAGAAAGTGGGAAACACAGGGCCATTCATTATTCGGAATCAACAAGAAAACGCTGGGCAATTTAATCGAACTGAACGATAGTCAGCAATTGAGTCAACGGTAGACAGCTTAATAAAAACATACCGGTGTCAGGAAAGACTCGGCAACAAATCGAGCACGGGCATTCAACTAGTGGGCTGTTAGTAACTTTCCACGTAAACAATGCATCCGCACACATACGAAGAGCTTCATTTCCGAAATCTCCTTGTCCACCTCTTCCATGAACTCGATCACGAAATCAATTAGCTTGTGGGTAAGCATTTTCTCCGTGTGGAAGTTAGTAATGAGGAAACTGATGTCATACCCCTCCACTGGCTTCCGGCGCAAAATGAAGAACGATTCCGCTCGCTGGGTAAGGAACCGAGTGAATTTGTGGACAAGAATGTGCTCGATCTCATCTGCCTGCTTGATTCTGATACTTATGCGTACAGAATTGTAACTTGGCTCGATTTTCACCTTCTCATTTTCATTCCTGCTGATGTGAAGCCTGGAAAACCATCAATACATCTGTTCATGCGACCTTGGGGAGAATTAATGGTCAGGCGTACGGGTTCAATAGAATCTCGGGCGACGAATTTGCCTCAATCTCTGGGCAGTTGCTGGTGGAACCGAGTATTAGCATCTTTAAGTTTAACATTTGCAGCATGGGCGACTTACTGCCGTTCGGATGTCTGAGAAGCGAAGTTGGAGATCGTAAGAGCCGCGGTCAGAGAGGACCGAACACTAGTGAAGTGTTAGGAAGCTTGCCGCTGAATACTTGTCATAAGGTCAAAACTCACGCCTGGAGATAGGGCCGGAGAGATTGACTCTGATGATCAATTAGTATAGAACGAGCTGGCCGATTGGAGCTGTACCCACCATGATGAGGGGGTGTTTGTCCGGGCCACGAGGCTGCAATCGTCACGGATGATAATAAGGTCGGGGGTCGGTTGAAGAGAAATTGAAATAAGCCCGTTGTGAGGACCCTTCGACCTAAAGCAGTGAGCGAGAATGGCAGTTCTCTGGATAACAGGTTGTCCTAGGCAGAAGAGGAGTTGACGTCGGGGTGGGCGGTGATGATAGTAGCTGGGCGGTGAGAAAGCCCCCACGCTTCGTCTCAGGCTGTTTACCATTTGCCCCAGCAATCGCAAGCTCTTCCAAGCTCTTTATCTTTCTCACATCATCCATCTCTAAATTTATTGAAAATGGCAGCTATACCGAGTATGTATGGATGTATTGGTAGTTCCTGGACCACTATTAACAGATACACAGTTATTGTCAAACATGCCGGCAAGCGCCACGAAGTCGAGCTCGATCCTACATCCAACGGCGAAACACTCAAGTACCAACTCTTCTCCCTGACTGGTGTGGAACCTGACCGCCAAAAGGTTTTGGTCAAAGGTGGCCAGCTTAAAGATGATACGCCTCTTTCGTCCCTTAATGCCAAACCCGGGCAGATGTTCATGATGATGGGCACCCCGTCGGGAGGTCAAGGCTCCGTCGACCTTGGTCGGCCAAAGGAAACTGTCAAATTCCTAGAAGACATGACCGAGGCTGAGGTAGCACGACAGGAGGGTGCCACCCCTGCAGGTTTGCAAAACCTGGGAAACACATGCTACCTCAACTCTTCCCTACAAACCTTGCGGAGTGTTCCGGAGCTTCAGGAAGAGCTCATGCGGTATCGGCCAAGTGGAGGAGCTGGACAGTCGAGCCTCTCAGACCTCAGCAGCTTTGGTATTGGTGGTCTTGGGGGTTCTCGGGATTTGGCCGCTTCTCTACGCGATCTGTTCAAGCAAATGTCCGAAACGCAGGAGGGCATTCCTCCACTGATGTTCCTCAATTCTCTCCGATCCGTCTTCCCTCAATTCGCCCAACGTGACCGAAATGGACAAGGATACTCCCAACAGGATGCCGAGGAGGCTTTCTCCCAGATCTTGAACCAGTTGCGGACTAAGTTGACCATCACCGAAGGCGAGGGAGAGTCTGCCACTACCACCTCATTTGTAGATAAATATCTCGCGGGCCAATTTGAATCTATCACGGAGTGTCAGGATCCCGCCGCTAAGGAACTCGGCGAGCAACCGAGTCAAAGTTCTGATGTTTTTTACAAACTTGATTGTCATATCGGGAAAGAAACGAACCACCTGCAGGATGGGATTTTGGCTGGCCTCGAAGAGGAAATCGAGAAAAACTCTCCTCTTTTGGAGCGCAATTGTGTGTACAAAAAGCGGTCCCGCATCGCACGACTGCCCAAGTACCTCACAGTGCATTTTGTCCGATTTTACTGGAAGCGTGAAACACAGAAAAAGGCCAAGATCATGCGCAAGGTGACATTCCCTGCCGAGCTGGATGTTGTGGAGTTCTGTACCGAGGACCTCCGAAAGCAGCTCATCCCTATTCGTGACAAGGTTCGTGAGATCCGCAAGGAGGAGCTGGAGGTCGAACGTTCCCAGAAACGCCAAAGAGTTGCGGAAGAGCGTGCAGAGCGTCAGAAGAAAGAGACCAACCTAGGTGAAAGCGTGGAGCCAATGCAGAAGAAGCAGGCCACCGAGGAGAGCAAGGCTAAAGTCAACGACAAGGATGGCGATAGCCAGATGGAGGAAACTTTCAAAACCGATGCTGAGTACGAAGCAGAAAGAGCGGAATCTATCCGCGTTGCCAAGAAAGAGCTCCAAGAACTCATCAACCAGCGGGGTGCTGGAGACAGCGGAACCAATCAGTCCGGTCTGTATGAGCTTCGCGCCGTGATTACCCACCAGGGTGCTAGCGCCGACAGCGGTCATTACACGGCATATGTCAAGAAACAGGAGCGGGATGAGCCCCAGACAGGCAGCAAGCGCCGCGAGGCAGACAACAAGTGGTGGTGGTTCAACGATGACACAGTAACTGAGGTGGAGGCACAAAAGATCGAGACTCTTTCGGGTGGTGGTAAGTGTACTACATTCTACAATCCCGGAGCCATTGCTAATGACATATATAGGCGAGTCACACTCTGCTCTCATCTGCCTCTACCGCGCGATCGAGTTGCCTAAATCCGAGTAAATGGGTTTGCCTTAGCATTTGTTCACATGAGAAAGAAATCTGCAAATGGTTGCCTCTAGATGAATAGAAACGATGAACATGAATGATGCTCGTCTCCAACGCCTTAACTGTTGCCAATTGATTTGTTTTATTGTCATATGCCCCGCCATGATCTACATTGTAGTCATAGATCTTTAGATTTCTTCCGGCGACGACATATGTACCGGATAATCCCTGGCACTCGAGCCCTTTCCCTTTCAGTTGTAGGGCTCAGCTATTGTCGCTTTTTGATCACTGAGTAAAACGAAGCACGTCCTTGAGTACCCTGGCTCTACCTAGGATCACGGACTATTTGCCCAGGTGCTCATCGAGCATCACCTGATCATCCCCTAAGCACTCTGGTTCCGATCACTGAGTGCTCAACTGAGTGTACCTGGGGATGAGTGGCCTGAGTATGCTACATCAATGGGTAAATGTGACATGCTAACCGGTTAGGTGGAACGCTTCCCATTCAGAAGCTGGTAGTCAGCGAAAGGTCTTCCGATACAGAGAAAATAAACCCACCTATTTCATCTCCAGTCCGTTGGAGAATGACGTCTGTGCATACTCAAGGCTCTCGGAATCGAATGTCAAGCTGAAATTCACCAGGGGCACTCACGAAAAGCGAAGAGGCCTACCTGCGAAGCTCATTTGATTGGAAACTGCCAAAGAAACCGGCATCTGACGAAGTATACAGTGGCATTTCATGAGTATTTGCACCCCAGTACTCCGAAAGGCTTCAGGCCACCTTCCTTTCTGCCTTTTAAAACTTCATTCAACTCCTTAAGTAATAAGCAGTAACTAGAAAGCTCACATACACGCTCATAGATGTATGGTAGAAACTCCAGCTTGCGGTCTATGATATAAGAGAGTACAGGAAAAGCATTAGGTGAAAGTACTGGGGGTGCAAATACTCATGAAACATGACTGTATATAGGTTTACGGCCTGCTCGGTGCCCATGACCCCTGATTGAGCCATCATGTTTGGACAGGCATTGATGGTAAAGCGAATGATCACGGGCAACGAAGTATGCCATCGGAACTTAGGGTCTCTCCTGGAATATTAGGGCTATGGGCGACCTTGTCTTCAGGTGCCTAGTAAGTAGCAGCCCATTTCCTGCACCAGCACGTAAACAGAAGTGAAGAGGAGTAAGCGACAGTTGTTGATAGCAAAGTGTCCACTGAGCAATACCGTCAGAGGGTCTTGACTACGACAAGAAGCGACCAACGAACGCAGAACGACTCATCGACAGCTTGGGTGCCTGGAAATATAGAAGTTGGAAACCTTTCAAGTTCGCAAGGGCATTCAAGCTTATTCTCCAAGAGTCAATAGTTCCACACTGCCAAATCAGATTCCTACATATTATTTCCTCCCACTGAGCTTATTGGGTGACTCGATGGCCCCAGTCCCCTACGTGGCATTAAAAGGATGAAAGCTAAGACACATGCCTCGACCATCACATCTCTCTCATAAATAGTGGCAAAGCTGAGCGATTCACCAGCTTTCAACTCTGTGTCTGGGCTCGAGATTATTGCCCTTATCCCAGCCATAGTCTCAGTAGAGTATCGAGACTGGCGAAAGCGATGTGAAGACCGTCGCAACAAGGGCAAGAATGTTGCTCTGCAAAAACTACTAGCGGGCAACGGGGACGCAGTCCAGAACGAATACGATGAGGATATTCAGCTCTTAGGTCCAGTCTTTGGATGGGGTGATAGTAGGGCTTCTCTCTCCGTCTATGAAGCAATAGGAAATGCTTCTATACTAATAACTCTCTAGATACAGGGCGAGAATCATCAATGCACCATCTTATTATACTTCAGTCCACGGTAATCTCCCTCCGCGATCGGCAGAACGAACTATCTTACGTGGTCCATCCAAACCACGACTCAATCAGCAGGACCACGAATTCCACCCGTAATGGAATCATTATTGCATTGTCAGAACAATATCAACGTCTCGCTCAGGTACGTCCAATCGCCCGACTGCCAGCTCCAGCCTCCACCCCCATACCCGAGGACTCAAATTGCTTCAATTCTCTCACAGGATGGTACTGGCCAGGGCTTCGGGGGTAGGGCTTTGGAGGATTAAATTGTGTATACGAATTCTACATGGGCCCGCTCGAATTTGTATCTTTAGTTCTCAAATCTTACCCAGGCCGGCTCACCTAGGACTGTCGAATAGCAAGAGAAGCAATCGATAGTCGATCAATTCAGCTGACACCAGGTAATATTTTGGCTTCAATGTCGCTTTTCTGGGAACAAACTAGGATGCATCACTGGAGATGGTATGAAAATATGCGCCCTAACTACTTAAACCTTTTCCTTCTTATACTTACTGATTGGCTCCAAGTAATTCACTCCTTCGCTGTCCATGCTTTATGAATCCCCTTTTGATCTAACCTGCTGTCTAATGTAAAAGGTACGGAGTATTGTTCTTTCCGATGAGCAGCTCGAATGACCGTTACTGATTGGAAACTGAGCATCGCCGAGTAATCAGAGAGCATCTGATGAGTACTCGCCATCCATTCTGCGTATTACTGAACTGAGCATGACTGATCTGACTCCTGACCCGTGGACATCTACGCAGTGAGCCTGAGCCTGAGCACATAAAAGCGGGCGCCAGATCAAATAGGCCCCACATATGTAAATGACTAATGGCAATATACACGTGACCCGAGCCTCGGTCTCAAATTGTCCCAAGCTCTAATTAAATCAACATCCTAATTCTAGAGGAATGGCAATGTGACCACCATGATCCATTATCGCAGCATACTACAGTCGGCACTTCGCCAATCGTCGATACAGACACAAAGTTTTTGGCGACCAGCGGTCCGAAACGTCAGCACCGCAGCACAACCAAATGCCTCACGAGCAACATCGCGTTGGACACGCCGCCTAATCTATGCCGGCATATTTGGAACACTTGGCGTCGGTGCAGGGAAATGGCTAGACAACAGAATCGCAGCGCCACCGGCTCCTGGGACATTAGAGGACCAAATGGAGCTTCAGGAACTCCAACGAGTGTTCGACGTTGGACTCCCCATTGTGCAGAAGCTGCGCCGTAACCCCGATTACGTGGAAAAGGACGTCTACGAAAATTTTGCGGATAAGCACAAAACCCATCGGCTGACATCTGGCCCCTTGGCTGGCAGTAGGGGCTTGGGATTACAGGTTGGTCTCTCGTTTTTCTCCTTGGGGTCCGAGGCATGTCCATATATGAATACCGACATTTCGACTGCCGAATCTTTTGACTACCGAACCTCGGGATCCCGCTTTGTCTAACCGTTCTCGTATTTTATAGAAAGTTTTTTGGAATGAAAAAGAGAAGAAAATCTTTAGCGTGGTCTTTTTGGGACCAGGCCTCGAAGGATGGCCAACCATGGTCCACGGGGGCGCGCTTGGCACTGTGGTCGATGAGAACATGGGGCGCATAGCCATTCGGCACTTCCCAGCACGAACAGGGGTCACTGCCAATCTCGAACTCAACTACCGAGCGCCAGTCTACTCGGACAATTTCTATACCCTAGAAACAACCCTCGATCAGGAACGGAGCACGGATACCAAAGCCTACGCCAACTGTGAGGTCCGTGACATGGCAGGCCGCCTATGTGTCGAAGCAACGGGACTTTTTGTTGTTCCCAAGACACTCAAGCTGAGCATGATTGGGGAGTATTTCTGAAATGTGGAAATATCCACAATTTACTCGTTAGATGGCTTTCTTCGATCGTGTGACTTGGGAAGCTTTGACCGAGATTGTGATAAACTCAGGCCTCCTGGCCCCTTTGGATGAAGTCAACTCGAGATCAGAAACCTAGGGAAAAACGAACCTCATATACTCATATGAATCATATATAAAAATGTGCTATCTGTTAATTTCTAACAGATGTCTTTTATACATTTGACAAGGTTATAATCAAACTCAGTCGGGGCTGATACCCCTTCTGGCATGGGCCTCCGAAGTAGAATTCAGCCACCTCCATGTTTTCTTCCCCCGCATCTTCCCCGGACCTAGTTGATATTCGCCAAGCTACCTCGGTATTTTCTATGTTCCAAGCATTACTGTCCCGGTTATATCCAACGGGCATGAGCTTGTCTTTCCCCACTCTGTATCCACATTCCAAAGGGGACGTTAATGATATGTACTAGACTGGCTCAGTTGAAATAAATTATATATCCTGTCCTTCCTCCAAGATCTGCATCATTTTTCAATATCATCCACATTTCAGTCTGATTCGAATTACATCCAATTTTGTTTTGAGTCTAGTAGGGCCAAGGTCAACACCCCAGATTTATACTCTTTGCCTATCTGGCCCCTCACTTGTACTTCTTTTGTTTACAATTGTGCCCTTGGCTCACACTCGTCATGGCGGACTTAATTCTTCAGTCAAGTCGGCCGGCCGACGAAAAGGCTGTGGTGAAACATCACGAACATAGTGACGCTTCACAGCATAGTCACCAGGAAATGACTGGTCTAGGCTCGGAGGAAGCTATGCATGAGTCTGAGAAGGATATCCCGGTAGGATTTGGCTGTTCAATTTGTGATTGCATGCAAACAATACTGACCATTAGAAGATGACCTTCCGTCGCTTCATGGGCTTTACAGCCATGGCTTTCTTGTGGACTGGAAGTCAAATCCCAGTCTACCTGTTCGGTATGTCGAAAACAACAGGAAAGCTATGATATGACTCTGATGCTTTTGTTTACCAGGCGGCATCCCTCCCTACATTTATGGAGACATTGGTGGATCAGACCGTTGGGTCTGGTTTGTAAGTGTATACCCATTGAAGTATAGGGCTATCGACTAATGAGGCTTAGGTGCTTGCAAACCTCCTCGGCCTTGCCGGTGTATGCCCCTTTGTTGGGTCTCTATCAGATTTGATCGGACGCCGCCCAGTCGCTATTATTGGAGCATCCCTGATTGTTATTGGAATGATCATCTGCAGCACAGTACACACAATGAACAACTTCATCGGTTTGTATTCGCCCAGATATCGAAGTAGACATTCGCTGACGTGGACACAGCTGGAATGGCCATCGCTGGTGCCGGTGCCGGGATCAATGAACTGACAGCACTGGCTGCAACCTCCGAAATGGCGCCAACTCGAAAAAGAGGAGTCTATGTGGCGGTCCTTATCTTCACCATCCTACCATTCTGCCCGTCCGTGCTATGGGCTCAGCTTATCGCATACCATAGCCATTGGCGCTATGTGGGTGCGTTTTGTGCTGCGTGGAGCGCCTTTGGTCTGTTGATCACGGTTTTGTTCTACTTCCCTCCCCCACGAGTCAACTCAGCTGGTTTGAGCCGAAAAGAGATAATTGGACGGGTCGACTTCGTTGGAGGCTTGCTCAGCATCACTGGTCTGATTGTCTTCTTGGCCGGCTTGCAATGGGGTGGATATATGGTATGCTTGGAAATATCCTGTGCAGGGCTACATACCTTACTGACATATTCATTTAGTACCCATGGACATCTGCCCACGTGCTAGCACCATTGATCATTGGGTTCCTTTTGCTTGTTGCTTTTGGTTTCTGGGAAATCTACGGAGCCAAATACCCTATTTTCCCATCTCGTCTCAAGCAAGAGCCTCGGATTCTGGGTCTTACTCTCGTCATTACTTTCATCTCCGGTGCCAACTTCTTCTCGGTGCTTATGTTTTGGCCCACGGAATCGTTCAATGTCTACGGACATGACCCAGTGGACGTGGGTGTTCGCAGTCTCCCTATTGGTTTCGGAATCATGGCAGGAGCATGTATTGTGCTTGCGCTGCTAAGTGTTCTTCGTGGACATAACAAGGAGCTCTTGATCATTAGTAGCGTTCTGATGACCGCAGGTGAGCTTTCTTGGTGGGTATAAGAGTCCAGAAAAAAATGCTAATTTGTTTCCTAAACAGGATGTGGTGCTATGGCTGCCGGCCGCACCGATAATATGTATCAACTCTGGGGAATCCTCATCCTTGCTGGCCTTGGAATTGGAGGTATTGTGGTGCCAGCCTCGATCATCACCACAATTATTTGCCCGGATGTAAGTTTTTTGCTGAGAGAGTAAAGTCTACTACTGACATTGGCTTTCGCTAGGATCTGATTGCCACTATCTCTGCCCTCACCCTTTCTATTCGCGTGGTAGGCGGTGGCATTGGCTACACCATATACTACAATGTCTTCATCTCTAAGTTTGTCCCCGCAGCAACGCACTACATCGGTGGTGTGATGATGACACAACTCAACATCACCGATGTCAAACTGATTGGCGAGGCAATTGAGCTGACAGGTGCCTCGTTGCTACACGAGCTGCACACAATCCCTGGTATTGCTGGCAATGAGACTGCATATCAAATGGTCGTGGCGGCTGGCCAGATCGCATATGCAGAAGGATATAAATGGGTATACTATGTCAGTATTGCATTCGGTGCCGTCTCCCTTTTGGCCGCCTGTTTCTTGGGCGACATCCAGAAGTATATGACAGACCATGTTGCTGTGGTAATGTGAGGGTGCATCCCAATTGCGATTTATGCAAATTATTATTCGCTCTGTTTGTTTATTTACGGGGGATTCTTGAAACACGAGAACAATGTATCAAAAATGTGATTGGGGAATATTCAAAGTAAATGTCAATAGTAAAAGAGCAGTAAATAAGATCATCCTCGGACCGCCGATCATGACGCGCCAAGCCCGGCAACTTTTTTACGCTCGCAAAACGTCGACACAACTTCAATCAGCAGCCATGGCGTCCAACCCTTCCGCCAAGCGGAAACCTTTCGCTCCCTCAGGTCCTCATGGCACAGCTGGGGCATCTCGCAAACGCGCGAAAACCTTTGATGCGCGCACCTTGGCTGTGCAGTCGGCCGACGCCGCCCTCTCCGCAACGGGCGAGCTCGATGTGGCCGCCTACTCTGCAGCCCGGGCATTTGAGATCCAGGCCCTGGAAGAGGGGATGCAGCGGTCGAAAACTGCGCTCACGACGCGAGCCTTCCAAAAAGTTCCCCGCACCCTGCGCCGGCGGACGGCGAGTCACAATGTGAAGCGAGTTCCGCGGAGGTTGAGGGCTCGAGCCAAGCGAGAGGTATCGATCGACAATGATCTACGAATCTTCCTATAGCCGTTGACTAACCCGATATTTCAACCATGTTAGATGGCCGAGGATAACACGCCTACTGTTACGGCGCGCAGACGCAAGCCATCACAGATGATGCGCATTCGACTCGATACCGCCCGGCGGCTGCAGGCTATCAACTCGAAAACAAAGGCCCGACGGACGGCTGCGAAACTAAAGCGTGACCAGGAGAACCAAACTTCCCTGGAAAATGAGGGAAGTCATGCCTTTAATATTGCACCACGAGTTCCCAAGATCAAGAAGAACAAGCTCTCGAGGCCTGTTCCGGCAGAGCATAAGTACCGCAAGCGCCAGCAATGCAAGACTTGGCTGCCCACTCATTTGTATCATGCAAAGCGAGCTCATATGGCGACGACCAAAGACCCGATTTGGCGCTTTGCTGTTCCTTTGGCCCCCACCGAGAAATGCTATCGGCCTACGCACCGGGCTCGAGGCGCCCGGGGGGCTGTGGCGTGGGATATGAGTTATATGTCTACTATTCAGTTGGAAGGAACGGAACCAGCTATCCAGGCTGTCCTGGCCGCAGTGGGTGTCAACGGGGACAATGCATGGGGCGCTAAGGGGAAGAAGTGGAGAGCCGGAACTCGGTCTCTTCAGGCCTGGACTTATGAGAAAGACCATCCGGAACGCCCAGCTGCACCAGTGACACTGATATGGTGTGTCAAGCAAGAAGATGTTGAGATGGTTGATGCCGACGAATCTCAGCACAAGTCGTCTAAGAAAGATCATCGAAAACTCTGGATTAGAGTCCATCCTTCGGCGTTCCTTCAGCTATGGACGGATGTTCTTGAGGTATCCAAATCGCAAAACCCCCCTGTCATGGTCGAGGACCTGCGCTTCGAAATTGGCAGTATTGAAATCACAGGGCCAGGGTCTACTGAGGCTTTGTTGGCGGCATTGAGACCCATTCTCGGGCCAGATGGTAATGCTCCATCGTCGCAGAGCCCAGAAGCCGTCTGGCCATCTCTTCTGGGGGTGTCGAACCCATCCTCACTACCTCATAATGCCCTTCTCTCTTTTGCTATTTCTGATCCTCGCCTACACTTCCCGCCACGCACACTTCACGTTCCTAACAACGAATCCCACATGAATGACCTTGCTATCTTACTTTCTACTTGGCATCCGGACAAAACCCAAGGTCCCTCTCAGCTGTTCGACCGTTCCACGCGGTTAACAGCGGCTCGTCAGCTGCCGAGCCAGAAGGCTATCAACCGACGCCACACTCTTGCCGGTCCTGGTGAATATCCGCCATCCCAACCCTCAGACCCTCAAATCCCGATCATGATACTCGCAAACAAGCCACAAGCCCGGGCTAACCGCAGCAATGCTCCGGGCTCCTGGACCGTATTATTACCATGGAAATGTGTTGTCCCGGTCTGGTATTCAATCATGTTCTACCCACTATCCAGCGGAGGAAACCCATTGCTTGGTGGATTGAAGCAGCAACAGCAGCTTGCTTTCGAAGCAGGCGAGGCTTGGTTCCCTGGGGATTTCCCAGGAACACGAGCTGGCTGGGAATGGGGCCAGCGTGAGACTGCAAAGTCTCGACGTGATTGGGAGCGACGTCCCAAGGGGCGGCGCCCCGAGTTTGATAACATTTCTTTGGGTGATGGTCGTCCAAAGGGCGAGATAGGCCATGGGTGGGCCTGTGACTGGGAAAGGCTTCTTCAAGGGCCGAAACAGGACGGTGCTACGACGGAGACTGCCGGCGGCAGCTCGGTCAAAAAGCCAACTGGGTCCAAGGAGACTGAGAAAACCGAACCCTACACTCCCATCATCCCACCCCTCAATATCCACAATGTTCGTCTCCCTCGGGTCGATACTTACCAGAACTTGAGTAAGCTCGATAAAACATCCGTCGACGTCTCTACCCTTGCCACGGTCTATCTTTCCCTCACCACGCGAGGCACACCCACACCCCGTGCACGAATCTACCGGCTTCCTACGGACCCAGCTCTACGCCAGAAATGGCTTGAACTAGGCTCGGCAAGGACCAACAAGCCTGGTCAATCGAATATTTCCAAGGGAGGAAACCCTACGCCCGAATCTGAAGAGGCTCGGCGTCTCCTTGCCGAAGCTCTCATCTCATCTGCTGATGGAGAACTTGGCTCTGAGCCATTGGATGTGCCAACCGAAGATGACTTAATTGGTTTTGTCACTACAGGAAACTACAATCTATCGGAAGGCAAAGGAACAGGAATTGGGTCCATCCAGCTTTCAAAGGTGTTGGCTCCTGATGCCAAGCCCTCTGAGAGAAGAATGTGTATTATTCGGTCCTCAGGGGAGAATAGTGGGCGTTTAGGGATGTGGGAGTTTGTATGATACCAAATTCGGTGAACATTGCGCAGCAGCGGTGGTGCCCAATTGTGATTTTGAGCACCATCTGCTCCAGTCACTTGATACTCCGTATATATTTCTACTGGCAAAATAATAGCCCTCCCAAGGATTAAACGACGAAGATCCACTCTCATCCATGGACTAACTCTATCCTATTTTAGATGAAAACAAATGGAACAAAGAAAAATGCACGTTCTATACATACAGTACAGCAGCTCCTAGCCCAAAATCACGTCCCATAAAACGTAAAGACTTCACATCAAGCCGCTGTATCCCCGAACCTACCAATCTAACCCACAATGCGATCCACGAAAGCAGCCTCCATACGCGCAACCTCACGCTTGAAAGCATCAACCTCCTCCCAGCAGTTCAACGGCCGACGATCATTCAACTGCAGACAGCTAGTAACATCCGAGCGTGCCTTAGCAACACCATCATCGAGCTCCACAAGCTTCCTCCGCCCATCAAGCTTGTTCCGCAGCTGCTCAATCTCAGCAGCTACAGAGTCGCGCGAGACATCGCGCTTAGTGACAGGCTGTGCAGCGGCGGAAGTTTCCTGCGGCGCGGCGACTGCAGGCACGGGGTCGTGGTGGCGGCCGGCGAAGGGAATCCGCGGTGCGTCCAGGTTCAGTGAGCCGGCTGGGTAACCCGAGGTGGAGGGGGCGAGGGGCGCGGTCGCTGCTGTGACGGGCAGGGAGGTGGTGTCTTTGGACTCTGAGATGCGCTTCTCGATCTCGGCGAGGGTTTGCTGCTCACGTTCGCGGAGGCGCTTTAGTTCCTGCGCGACGCGGTTTTGAATCTCCAATTCCAAAGCTTTGGCGCGGGTGGAGTCGGTCTGTTTGAGTGATGGGTTGTGAGCTTTTGCATTGAGCTGGGGATTTGCTTATAAATATGCTGGGCTCACCTCTGAGGTCGACTGGAGTGCATCGACTAGGTTTGAGGAGAATTGGACGGGAGAGTTGCTGTGCATGGGCATGTTAGCGTTGGCTGTAGGATGCTTTAGATGAGCTCCGCGGTGTCGCAAATGGTAATGACTTCTTGACAGCTGCTTTAGATCTGCGGGAACCATTTGCCCTTCTCAATTGGCGCCAATTGGAAGGTAGTTCCCGTTCTCTCCGTCATCAAGTACCAAATGCCGCGGAAGCTGAAATTGAGGTCGGAGAGCAATACCTGGAGAACACATGTTGTGAGCCAGCCGAAGCCTCGGGCTTAGAGTTTCCAGCACCCATTTTTTCGACAAAAAGGACGAGTCCTGTGGAGATAGAAAGATAGTGGTGGTTCGAGATGCCCGCTCACAACCCGTTCAGTTCGGAGGATGTTGGAGGTCATGTGACTATATGTTAGTCATCCTCGGTCCGGGGACGCCAGTTGCCGCTGTGTCGTCATGCATCCTGACGGTCGACCTTGGAACTACGATGAATGTTGTATATTGCTATGATATTGGAGCGATACCATGACTTTCTCTAACAGCAATTGTCTACATAACTGAAACTGAAGGACTTAGCGATATCAACTTCAAACATCAAATACAGGTTTGCAAACAACATGACATATGACGGAATCCAGCAATACTTGGGAGGACTGAAACTCGAGCTAGGCTTGGTCTAGCCTTCAATGTTTAACTAGTAAACTTATTGCTTAACTAGATGACGTCGCCAGAACTAAACAGTCATGGCAGCCATGGTTTCCTCCACATCCCAACACCATGTGGCGGTAAATCAAACGCCGTGTACTTAGTCTCTGTGGAGTGTATTACTATATTGACATTTGGATGATATCTTCCGGCCCTTTGAGTAGGAAACGGCAAGTTCATATCATAACATTGATAATATTTGGCCGCTTATGCGGCCTTGCCATGTCCCGAGGCCTTTTTTGGAAGTCTTTTTTAGCAGTCTTCTCGGATGTTCTTTGTAGATAACTCTTTTAGATATCATCTCCCCCTTCCCATCATAAAGCCGAGTTTTCTATGAGATTTGGGTGGTATATTCTGGCCTTTTCAGCGTCGCATACGAGAAAGAAAATGCGTTGTACAAACAATGCCGCTTTAAAAAGGAGACTGGCTATGCTAAATCTAGTCTCCAAGCAAGCAAGATGGTGACCATAGGATTTTGAAGTATGGGCTAAAGTCCCATCACTGATGGGCCATCAGTCAAAAAGCTTGATAGCCCTAATTTTGGTTAATGAATCCATACATGTTGTATTAAATTGGGGCTTATAAGTCCAAATGAGTCTATCCTGTCTTCAAATGGTCTTGCATAGTATTTCTATCCAGTTACAAGATAATTGAACCCTCCTACATGTGATGTATAGTGGATGAAGATATGCCGAGCAGGGAATTTCGCTTTTGAAACATTAAGCGAATCGTAGAACTTGCGGCTAAGGAAGAATAACTATTAATAAGAGACAAGCCACATGTCTCATCATCTCCATGGGGCTCAAGACATCCACACTCGGGATTCCGTGCATTCGGGCCATGTTCTTGTTGGCTCTGGGGCCGATTATGCCGGGATGGGGCCGATCTATCCCGATCGTCTCTATGTATATGTACCTGTGTTGTACATTGTTGGCGCACCATCAAATGTTTCAATTTACCCCGTGCGCGAATTGTCAGATGCAAGAATACACATTTGGGGAAATACTGCGCGAAATACTAGGGTCATTCCCCGTGCGCCCCGACGTGGCATTGACATATTCCCGTCCCCTGCCCCAGTCTTATCCTGTGTCGCTCACCGGTGAAGTCGGGGGAAAATATGCACGTAAAAAGAAATTGACCAGTAATAACAGTAACATAGCCTCCCCACACTGCCCAAGTCTGCCAAAATTTCTACTTTCATGGCGTCATGGGAAAAAAAGAAAACCCAAACTTACGAATCAGGAATGTAGAGGCTGCTTCCGGAATGGAACCATATAAGAATACTTCATACAATATTTATTGATTACTTTAATGCAGTTTAGAGGATTAAATGAACGCGTATAATAAAATAAAATAAAGTAACTGTCTCCGGTGAACCCGGCAATTCCCCATTACTCAAAGAGTACTTGGGAGATACATCATTAACGGTGGTCATTGTTACGGCAAGACATGTACTGCCAAGGTACCGGGTTGACCTCATGGAGCCCACTCCGTCATCCCACCTTGATGTTCCTTGTGTTCCTTATTTCTCCAGTTCCCGCTCTTTTGCTTCCTTACTTATTCCCCCCCCCCTTTCCTTTCTTAGCCGGTACCTTAACTTTCTACCCGGCCATCCTCATCTCTCGATCATGTCTTCTTCACTGTTGGATCAAGCCAAGCGCATTGCGCAAGACTTCGATTACCCCGCTGAGCAAGTGCAGCGCGGGGTTGCCGAGTATATCAAGCAGTCCGAGGAGGGCTTGACTAAAGAGGGCACCACCTTGAGCCAAATTCCGACTTTCGTAACTGCAGTGCCAAATGGCACAGAAAAGGTATGAAGGCAGACTATTTACAATGGGAATTGTGCGCTGATTCTCCTTGTTATAGGGCCTGTACTTGGCAGTTGATCTCGGTGGCACTAACTTCCGTGTGTGCTCGGTCCTCCTGCACGGCGATACTACTTTCTCCCTCACCCAATCCAAGATCCTAATTCCTCGCGAATTGATGGCCTCTGGCACATCGAAGGATCTCTTCCTATTCTTGGCCCGTCAAATCGAGGCATTCCTCCGCATCCACCACAACGAACACTTCGAGGCCCACCAACTCCGCCGACAGGATGGTAACCATGAAGAGGATCTGTTCGATTTGGGCTTTACCTTCAGTTTCCCCGTGCGCCAGTGCGGTATCAACCGCGGAACCCTGATCCGCTGGACCAAGGGCTTTAACATTCCTGATGCGGTTGGCCACGATGTTTGCGCGCTGCTTCAGTCTGCCATTGATGATTTGAACTTGCCAGTACGCGTGGCTGCATTAGTGAACGACACCGTCGGTACTCTCATGGCCCGCTCATACACCTCGCCAGGCAAGACTGGCACTTTCATCGGTGCCATTTTCGGAACCGGTACCAACGGTGCTTACGTGGAGAAGACCAAGAACATCACCAAGCTCCAGAACATGAAGGATGCCCACTTTGAGGACTCCACAGGCGAAATGATTGTCAACGCTGAGTGGGGTAGCTTCGATAACCACATGAGCGTGCTCCCTACCACTGTGTTCGATGACGAGCTGAACGCCCACAGCAACAACCCCGGTGTGCAGATGTTCGAGAAGCGTGTTTCCGGCATGTTTTTGGGCGAAATCCTGCGCCGTGCGCTCCTGTCTCTACACAACGACCCCAACTATGGATTGTTCAAGGCCAACAAGAACTCCAAGGTTGTCACTCCTGAAGGATCTATGCTCTTCCGTCAATGGGGTCTTGACACCAGCTTGCTGAGTCTAGTTGAGATTGATAACAGCAAGGATCTGGTGGATGTGAAGACCGCATTGAAGGATCACCTCGAGATTGAGAATCCCAGCCTTGAAGAGTGCCAGGCTGTGAAGATCATAGTTCACGCCATTGGAAGACGTGCCGCTCGCCTGAGCGCTGTTCCCTTGGCTGCCATTCTCGTACACACCAAGAAGCTTGAGACTGACGATATGATCGACATCGGTGTCGATGGTAGTCTTGTTGAATTCTACCCCAATTTCGAAGGGCACCTGCGTGGGGCTTTGCGCGAAGTTCCCGAGGTTGGAGTTGCCGGCGACAAGAAGGTCCGCATTGGAGTTTCCAAGGATGGCAGCGGAGTTGGCGCAGCTCTGATTGCGCTCGTCGCTAACCGGCACGAGGGCGTCGAAATTCCCAGGGAGAAGTAAATGACTTGATCCTATGGTTGCCTTCATTTATTGAAGAATGATGGCACTGTTTCTTGTTCCTGTTGGCAAGGGCTCTTCATTTTTCGCAACCTTCACAGCGGCCATCCTCCTCTCTCTTCCCCGCGAATTTGAAACCTGGCTTGGTCGACCTTCCTGGTGTTACTCAAATTTGACACCTGCCACAATCAATTACCCCCGGAAACAAATACCCAACCCCGTGGCAACACCGTCAGCTGAAATCATGATTCAGGTCTTGATGGTCAACTTGCCAACCTGCAGGAGTTTCCAACCTGCAGGTGCGGGCATCCGCAATCATCACGTCCCATTCCATCTCCTTCCCATCACTATGTCACATTATTTGGGGGGCTGAAATTCTCATTTGGAGTTGCAGAGATATCTTCCTTGTGGCCTTCCCGGCGTGGAACGGCATTCGATAACAGTACATTGCATTAAACTGGCTTCTACGCCCATTGTCTTCTTCATTTCTTGTCTATTTCTTATTTCACAATTCCATTGCTTCTTCATGAATCTTTTCAAGTAGATGTACCCAAGGTGGATAAGAAAAACAAGTAATATTTGCACTCGTCCTATTAACAATATATACCGAAACACACCAAGCTCACTATTTACCAGGCTCATACCCAATCGCCCGAGGTCTCTGCACAAAATCGATACGACTGGACGACCCCATCAGGAGGTTCATATTGCCACCATTGGTACTCGGATCACTCCCAATAAAGTTACCGGGGAACCCAACATCAAAAGTACTCGCCGCCTCCAAAAACCCAATCTGCTTATCCGTAAGCCGAATCGACAAAGCCTGGATATTATCATGCAGATGCTCAATCTTCCGGCCTCCAACAAGCGGGAACACATTCGGCGCCTTGCACAGCACATAAGCCAACGCAATAGCGGTAACAGACTCAATCCCATGCTCAGCAGCAACAACCGACAACGCCTCGGAGATCCGTCTCTCCTCTTCCGTCTGGTCACCACCCATCACACTACGCAGTCCCTCGCCAGACTTCTTCCGCTCCTCAAGCTGCTTAGCAGTCTGGAAATGTCCACTACCAAGCACATCCCACGGCGCAAGTGCCATCCCGAAATGCCGCGCCATAGGCAAAATCTCACGCTCGAAGTCGCGACGCATCACGTTCCACTGTCCCTGGTAAATAGAGAAGGGCGTTTTACCGTGCGCACGCGCATAAGTGTTCGCCGCGGACGCGACCCACGCGGGCGAATCCGAGATACCGAGGTACATGACCTTTCCTTGTTCGACAAGCATGTGGAGGGAGTCCATGATTTCCTCGATAGAGGTGGTATGGTCCCACCAGTGGAGGTAGAGGACGTCTATGAAATCGGTTTGGAGTTTGCGGAGGGAGTCACGGACGCTGAGGATCATGCTGCGCTTGTGGTTGCCGCAAGCGTTGGGGGCGTTACCCTTTCCGAGTGCGTGGCTGCGGTAGTCTGTTGTGAATTTGGTGGCCAGGACGAGTTGGTCGCGGTTTTTGCGGGAGGCTATCCATTCGCCGAGCCAGATCTCTGATTGCTCGTTTTGGTAGTTGTTTGATGTGTCGATGAAGTTGCCGCCGGCGGCGACGAATGCGTCGAGTAAGGCGAATGATTGCTCTTTGCTCATGCTGCCCATGAATTGGCTCCAGGCGTCACCGATGGACATTGCGCCCAGTTGGAGGGGGGAGACGCGGACTCCTGCTGTTGAGGAGAGGACGCGGTACCGGCCCAGAGGGGTTGTAGGTTCTGGGGCTGGGCTGAAAATTTGTTCCATTGTGAAGGTGTAGTAGGTAAAGTGTATTGTGGGTTGATGGTGTTGTAGATTGATGATGGTGGATGATGTTTTCTGGTCGGTTGGGGTGCCCCTTTTATATTTAAGCTTGTTACTTCGTTATAAGTGAAGCCCGGAGTTAATGTCACGATAATAACGAGTAGTCTCGTCAGCTCGTCAGCTTGTCAGCGCATCCGTTAACCCCGTTGGTTGGGATCAAAGCCCCCTCCCAACTCTATCTCCGGACCCAAATTTTATAGTCTTCCTGCTTACCTTTCCACATGGGTACCAGATGAGTAGGTAGAATATAGCCAATGATGATATATGATACCAATACTGTATGTTGTACTACCAAATATGTAGTTGTGTCTGCCGTGTATGGGCACATATTACACCCATGGGATGAGTTCCTGAACTAATATTTAGTATTATATGTTTGATATGATTTAGTCACAGCAAGCTTGTTCTATTGCCGAACATAAAGATCATTCAGACGATACCTTCAACACAGCGATATATTTAGGGGATTGATACTACCACCCCCCTTTGGATGCTACCACCCTCCCTGCCTGAATTCGCAGGCCAATTATTTTTTCTGCCGGACATATTTCTGCCACCACCGACCATGCATGAGGTACTTACATTTACTATGCAACCCCCTAATTAAATGAAGTCACTTTCGTACTCTACCACCCACCATGCCAATTGCACGGCGCTAGTCCCAAATAGGAAATTGATGCTGTTTTCAAAAACTCTGCAGAAATGAAGGAATGGGTAAAAAATGCGAGAGAAATAGGTAGTAAAATGGGAGGTTTAAAGGTGTAAACAACAATTATTTTGAATTCCTTATTGGGTACTACAGTGGAACAGGAGTGACTTATTTTTACTAGCAATTTACATAGTAATTGGAGGTACTTAAGGTGTGATATACATACAGGGTAGTGGTAGCATAAAATAAAAGTTCGAGGATGAAAGCGGTGAGAAGAGCGGTCAATACTAGCCTGCGAATTCAGGCAGGGGGGGGGTGGTAGCATCCAAAGGGGGGTGGTAGTATCAATCCCCTATATTTACCCCTCCACCCGCCCACCAACAACAATAACCCAAAAGCAAGTGTAATAGATGAATATGATCACTCACATAGTAGTGTCAGCATACATCAGCTGAGACTATGCTCATGCTGTATTTGGAACGGGGCTAGTATCCGGGGTCTACATTTGGCCCTACAAATAGGAGATGTAGCTGACTCCTGCTGATTTCTCTCATAACGAATGCGATATGAAGATACGATGAATAATATGAACTTCTACCTATTCAGTAGGAATAATAAGCTTAACCCCGATCTCCGGGCTGTTCCCGTGGTTCTCCTTTGTCCGCACTAATCCCCATTCCGTTAGTGCCATGTCATCCATGTCATCCATGCCCGGTCGATCATCCATATAACATTGTACCCCGTACATTAGCTCTCTGGAACCTCTTTCAAATTATTCGGCCATGTTTATTATTATCCCCTTGTTTAGTCAACAGCGGTGTACTCCGTACCGGAGAACTCTGTTGATGTTTATCTCTTTTGGGTGCTCGAGTAAGGGGGGTGATGTACTTGCACCCCCTGAACGATGATTGGCGAGCAACAACCAAAGACTTACAAATTAGTTCATGCAGCAATTGAATAATTGATCACCCTGATCCTTGCATTCTCCTGACTGCGAGCCCCGCCGAGGCGAACTAAACTCAACATTTCGCCCGCATTGAACCGCATATTATGATTCAGATTCTGTCGGATGAGAACAAATCCATCGTTTTTGAAGACTTAGGATGTTCGGACTACTCTGACTAGTTATACTTGCATAAATGCATTTCCAGTTGTTATTAACTAATTCATCTCTCAAGAACTAGACTTCGCTGCCTACCGAAAATAAAACAGGATATGCAGCTCGGCGAAGGTTTCAGTTTCATGTACCACATGGTCTGAAATACGGCAGGGTCTTGGTGCCACCTGGATTGACCCTTTCCTCCGCAAGGTTGATGAGACCTGTACGAACTGGTGTTGTTTTCAATGTCACTCTTGGCTTGTTTTCTCTTTTTAAAACTCTCTGTTTTCCTCTTTGCTCGTCCTAACTTTCATTATTTCTCATTACGTGATTTATTTTGCTTTTTTTAATCCTCGTTTTTTCTTTTCATTATGGGCTTCCTTGATGCCTTCAAAGCCAAGTCTCCCAAGGCAGATGTGCCCGGAGACAAAGCTGAGCACAAGACTGAGGACAAAGAAGTGGCACCCGATCACGACACTCATGCGCGGTCTGAAGTTCAGACTTCAAAGCCCTCCAGTGAAAAAGAGAGCACCCTAGTCGATGAGCCTTTGCGAAATTTAACTCCCTACGCTGATACCGAGAAAGAACTTGCGAATCGTGACACCCCAACTCCTGTTCACAACGCGGAAATGAATGGAGACTCCACCCAGGAGTTGTCTCCCAAGGGCATATTCGAGAAGCCAACACAAGAGGAGAAAAAGGAGAACGGTGATACCGAAACGCCACAGGATGAGGAAGAATATCCTTCCGCATGGAAGTTGACGCTGATCAGCATTGGTCTCTGTCTATGCGTGTTCTGCGTGTCCTTGGTATGCACTGCCAGTTTTCCTCACTTGATTATGTCCAGCTAACCCCAATCCTCTAGGACAACACGATTATTGCAACCGCAATTCCCAAGATCACTGACCAATTCAACTCACTCGAAGACGTTGGCTGGTATGGAAGTTCGTATCTGCTGACAACATGCGCCGTGTCCCTGATGTTCGGCAAACTCTACACATTCTACTCGATCAAGTGGATCTATCTCATCGCGCTCTTCATTTTCGAGTTGGGTTCGCTCGTATGCGCTGTCACCCCCTCCTCCGTCGGACTCATCTGCGGCCGAGCCATCGCCGGACTCGGAGCAGCTGGTCTTTTCTCGGGCTCTGTCCTCATCATCAGCAAGAGTGTACCACTAGCCAAGCGACCTATGTACACAGGTATCGTCGGCGCGATGTTTGGCATTGCCAGCGTAGCCGGCCCTCTGTATGTTACTCATAGCTCTTGATGACCGAGTTATGCTAACGTTCGACAGTATGGGAGGCGCATTTACTGACCACCTCACTTGGCGTTGGTGTTTCTATATCAACTTGCCTTTTGGAGCAGTGACCTTCATCTTCGTGTTGTTCTTCTTCCAAACCCCCAAAGCCATTCTGAAGAAGAACACGTTCAAGGAACAGCTCGGGGAGCTGGACCTTATCGGTTCCTTGTTTTTCCTGCCAGCTATCATCAGTTTGTTGCTTGCGCTACAATGGGGCGGCACCAAGTATGCGTGGGGCAGTGGGCGCATTATCGGCCTATTCGTGGTCTTCGGCGTTCTCGGTCTCATCTTCATTGGCGTCCAAATCTGGGCCGGGGACCGCGCAACCGTCCCACCGCGTCTGTTCAAGAACCGTAACGTTTGGGGATCGGCATGGTATTCCCTTGCTCTCGGCGCTGCTTTCTTTGTCTTGACATACTATGTGAGTCCTCTCCATTTGCTTCTTCCCCCTTCCCGTTGTTCCAATCGAAGCTCTAACCTTCTCAGCTTCCTATCTGGTTCCAATCAATCAAGAGTGCAACCGCCTTGAAATCCGGCATCATGAACCTGCCCACAATTATCGGAGTGGTGGTTGTCTCTATCCTATCCGGTGGCCTCGTTACCATCTTTGGATACTACACGCCCTTCATGATCGCCTCATCCGTGCTCATGACAATCGGCGCAGGACTCCTGACAACCCTCGAGTTAGACTCAAACCACTCCAAGTGGATCGGATACCAGGCGATCTTTGGTATCGGTCTGGGTCTGGGCATGCAGCAGCCTATGATCGTCGCTCAGACTGCCCTCAAGGCCGAAGACATACCTACTGGCACGGCGATGGTCATCTTCGCCCAGACTCTTGGTGGCGCTATCTTCGTCTCCGTCGCGCAGAATGTGTTCCAGAACCAGCTCGTCCAAAACTTGGCTCACTATGCGCCTGAGCAAGACTCTGCAAAACTCATCTCCGCTGGTGCTACTATGCTTCGCACTCTTGTTACTGGCGAGGCCCTACACCGTGTCCTGATTGCCTGGAATGCTGCTATCGTGCACACATTCTACGTCGCTGTCGCCATGGGCGCATTGTCGCTCGTCGGACCCGTCTTCATCGATTGGTTGTCTGTCAAAGGAAAGAAGGTCGACGTGGTCCCTGTTTGAGCTTCAGGCTCGGACTGAACTCTTTTCGTGCACATTCTTAATCTTCGGTATCTTCTTTTTGTTCCCTCTTCTTCATGACATGCTTAATGCCTATTGTAGTGGGCCATGTACTCACGCCTTTCTATTGTTTATCATACTTAGTGCGTACATTAATGTCAGATAAAAAACCAAATATCCTTGCTTGTGCGATGGGATTTATGTTTCGAATGGATTCTTTTTTATTTCTTGATTGGAACACAAGCCTCTTTCCTCACTTGAGGGGCCTAGATATGTAGTATATTTCCCCAGTACGTATGCTTGTGTCATGGAGTAGTGCGACGGTTCGATGGAGGTGATGAGACTTGCGGGTCCACTCGGTGATTGACAGGTGCTTGGGAGCTGGCTGATCATGCTTGCCGGTAAGGATCATGAGCGTCGAGAGCACACGTGAGTGTGGTGGATCAGCGTGAAATTGCGGAGAAGGTAAATTGGGTTGACGATGGCGTCGATTCTGATGATGACATCGAGGTCGACGATGGGGAGGATCTTGATAGGTTTTCAAGGACTCATAACCTGTGATGAGAGTCTACAGAGACATCTAGGTGCACGGTGCAATATGAGATTGATTGAAGGGTTGAGACAGCCAAGTTCTAAAGACTACGAAGTGTGACACGCTCATAAAAAAAACCTTTGAACTTTCTTCTCCAAATGCCCGGAAAAGCCGAATAGGTGATGAAAAAAGGCGTCGCATCAGCCGGGGGTAGTGTAAGCCCAGCGACACAGTGCAACGAGGCATGTGCAAGCACGGGGGCCAAGTCACGAGGTCAAAAGATTGGAATAATCAGCCGAGTTCCACCGTGGTGAAACTGTTAGTGATTAGACTAACAAGAACAGATACTACACTTAATCTAAGCCAGAAGGCAAAGGGAGCTGGAGAAAAAAAGAGAGGAAGAGGAGAGGGGGCCCGGGGGGTCTATATATACCCCCGGAAGCGGTGCGGCTCTGCGGGTCTTCCCGGAATATCTGGATACCGGGCAGTATTACCGGTACGTATATTTCATGTGACGAAGATTATCCTCATCACTGATAAGTACTCTTTGTATGACTTAACCATATAAAAGATTCCTACGTATGCTTACATATTACGAGCCTTTTTGTAGGCAGCTTGGCTTCGCAAAAACCCCCCACTACGCGGGATGTTCTTGGGAGGATCTCAGGCTTTGCTGGCTCGCCCTGCGGGTGACCCGCCTAGCCGCACTTCCACTACATAGTTCCCTCTGGGTAATGCGGGGACGGCCATTCACATGCGATGACTGGCATATCCAAGATAACAAGATAAAATCTAATAGAGAAATTTTCCTGATCCCCGCGCATTGGCCCGTATGATTGATATTCTTCTAGGCTCACTTTCAATTGTGGGGGTAGACACGATTCACAGTCAGCTGCAGTAGACCCCGGGAAGATTCTAAGGTTGTATAGGGAACCTTGAAACATATCTAAGATACACCTCGTATGTCTCAGTCACCCAGTTGTTGATACTATCAACAGGTAAATAAATATCTTCCCGAGTCTTTGGACATTTAACCTAGTTTCATCCTATTTATTCGAGCTCATCATAAGGATAAAACCGTTTGACATATTATTGGATCAATTTCTTTCAAAGTATAATAATACAACGCTGAAGTGACACAAAGAAGCAGATTGACAGACAATACCTAAACACCGGCATATAAGCTCAAATAGATACCCCAGATCACCCCACATGCACTTCCAAAAACCACTCGTCGATCTACAGGAATAACCGTGTACATTAAGACCGAAACAATGGGCCGATACTTCAAACGGGCACTCATAAGAGGCCGGAAATCCTTGTAGATGTCAGCATATCTGTAATCAGTATTATTCACCTGTAGAGCAACTTACCAAAACAACCAGTTCCCATGACTTTTTCAGACTCTCTCCCTTCAATAGATTGATGGCAACCACAAATAACACGAGGTTTACGGTCGAGGCAGCCGTCTGATCAAAGAAGAACTTCATGATGAAGCTACGCAGCCCGGATGGCTGCGTTCGCGGTGCCCATCGGACATGTTTTTCTTTCTCCTTGTGGCTAGGAAGCGAATCTTCCGGGCGAGCTCTTGAAAAGACTGAAAGCCATGAGCGAGGCGAGCAGATTGACTTCAGCGACCGAAGACTGAACACTTTTGAGAATTCGGCACGCGTAGGAAACCCTGGATAACGCGCTTCAAGGGCGCGTTGCCAGTAAAAATTAGGGGGCACGATTAAGATGCCATAGCCCACAAATTGCAGGAGAGCCACTGTGTTTAGAGTGAATGGAGCCTATTATTTTTTGGTTACCTTTGCCATCTTTGATCATATAAAACATAAACACTTCTTACTTTGTTGTTTCGCTGGTCAATCAGCTGCGCGAGGACGTTGGAAATGGCGTTCAAAATGGTCGCTTGCACGAACGTCACAATCAATGGTGAGGTCATAATGGACAAGACCCTTTGATCAGATCCATTCAATGTTCCAATGTTCCAATATACACAAGTAAAAAAGGGTCAAGGATTGTTGCCAAGACGCGCAACCGTGTCCTGAGAAGTTAAAGAGGTTGGGGGGCGGATAAGAGGCTGAGAGATTAAGCGACTTTTTGTTTCAAATTCTACATCTTCGACATAACCGCTTTTAAAGAATGATAAAACGCCTAAAACTTAATTGCGAAATTACTTCCGTCTAAATACAACATTCGGCCCATTCTTTGCGGAAGTGAAGTGATCCGTCAGCGCCAGATGCCCCCCCGCGTCCTCGCCCTCACGATCCGCCAATGACATGTCGAAGAGGAATACCAGCCGCGCCACCGTCAGCCGCATCTCCATAAATGCCATGCTCTTACCAATGCAGCCACGGGGCCCAATGCTAAATGGGCAGAATGCGTGTCGCGCAGTCTCAATGCTCTCCTTGGTTGTCTGCCAAGACATCCCAGATGCCCTGCAAGTGGCGTCTTCAATCCAGCGCTCTGGAATATAGGTCCCTGCTTCCCGGTAGTATCGCTCTTGACGGTGGATTGAGTATGTCGGTGTTCCGCAGTCTGTGCCGGCAGGTAAGAAGACGCCATCGACCACGGCGCCGCCTTCCATCACTTCGCGGGGAATCGCGCCGGGCACGGCCGGGGCCAGACGCAACGCCTCGTCGATGCATGCTTTGAGATACACCAGTTCGCCGAGCTGGCTGCCGGTGACGATATCTTCGACTTCGTTGAAGGCGCCGCGCACCTCGGCGCACAGCTTGGCCAGTGCCTCCGGTCTCCGAACTAGGTAGAAGAGTGTAGCTGCCAATGTAGTCGAGGTTGTGTCGCTGCCCGCAATCATGAGAACGTTTGACTCGCCCCAAAGCTCGGGGGTGCTGAGTCCGTTGCCAGTCTCTGGATCCTTCGCATTCAACAGGTAATAGAAGAAATCCTTCTTAGCGTCGTGACCAATCTGGGTGCGTTCCTTGGCGCGCTCGTTTGCTTCAACGCGCGAATTCATAATGAAATTCCATCGGTCGCGCGTCAGCTTGCGGATGAATATCTGATCCAAACCCCATGTGTCTAGGGGCATCCAAAGTCCACACTATAGGAGAATCAAAAAGGGATTCCTAATGAAGGGAAAAAAAATATAGAAATGCTTACCACATAGTGCCTATTCGCAGCACGATCCACTAATCCAACTTTATATCTCATAGCCTCAGAAATAAGCATATCAAAACTTTTGCCGAAACATAGCTCGCCCATAACATCGTACGAGAGATAACTAAACCAGTTACCCATATTCTTGACATTGCCCTTCTGATCATGCGATTCGAAATCCCCATCATACCCAGCCAGCACGGAACACAGCTGACGCACATGGAGGAGCATCACATCCTCCATGCCCCTGAGAGCATTCTCCGAGAAAGCCTGGCTAAGGACTCTCCTTTTGCGACCATGCATGGTTTTATCAATGGCGTTGTGCGTGTTATACACGCCCTTGATGGCAGGGAAAGCATTATAGAAATCGGCCTTCTGAAGGCGTTTCCCGTGGCCGTAGATATCGTGCAATCCACGATCGGAGTTGACAGAGACGAAATTAGGCGCAACACGCACATGTGTCCCGTACTGATTGTGTAGCTTGTGTAGCCAGAGATGGCGATCGCCCTTCAGGCCATGGTAGAGTTGGACCCAGGGTGTGATGGATGCGAGGAGGGGGCCGTTGATACGGCGGAGAGGGTGAATGAAGCGATTGTAGAGGGCGTAGGCCAAACTCTGGAATGCATTAGATTAGCCTACTTCTAGGGACATGATACTTGGAAATGGGGGATAGAAAGGCAAAATGTATCAAAGGGACAGGATATGCGTACCGCTACTGCTAATAGCCCTACCAAGCCTCCCAGAACCCTCTGTAGAGAAAAGCACTCCAATACAGATTCAACAAGCATATTGTGAGATGACCATGAAGAAACAAGCTTGGATTAGCTCTACTTGTTATCATATGTCTCAAACTTCCTTTATACATCTGTACTCTTCCGCCGCCGATATCCGCACCCAACCGCAATCAATGACGACGGACCCATACTACGGAATGGGTCTGGTAGAGCTGGGAGTTTCAATTAAGACATTTCTTCGGATAAGGATCTTGTCTGACTTCCGTCGGTTATAGGCGGTTGTTTTGGGAATACTATACAATGCACCTGTTATTGGCTATGCTTAAATCCACTATTGACTTGCATCCGCGGGGAAGCCTCATGTCTGGTACTTTTGTGGGGATTCGGAATCCCAGTTTATAGGAAAGATAGAGAAATAAATATTTACTCCAGATCTTGCAGTGAAAATGGATTGTTCATGGTCGTTACATAGGAATGCAACATCGACGGATGTATCTTTTCTATTTTCGGCGGACCGCCGTCATTCACGAATTCGGTCGTACAGTAGCATCTGCCGGTCCCTTCTATCGAATCCACTCGCTCGGGTTGTCCTGGGAATTCTGATAATATCCCCGTTATTAGCCGATTTACGGCCGGTGATGAGATATCCGACATCCGCTCCGATGATTCCGTGCTTATGAAGACCGAAGGATGTGCCAGACACAGGGATACGTAGTAAACACGCCTTTTGCGTGAGGTTGTCTTGACGCCGATATCGGTAATGAAGCTAGTGAGAACCCCTATGAACTGCCTCCCGATATGGTTGATTCAGGATTGTGAAGATGTCCCGAGATGGTACTTTTTGAGGCTCACGCTTTGGGGCTTGCGGTTAGATCCACGTAAGATTATGTTTTAAGTGGTGTGCCCATGTATTCCTCCATCCAAAATCCACTGCTCGTTATCGTCGTTGTCATCTTGCACACGTCGCCAAGTCTGTTTTCGTTCAGTCGGTTCCGCTGCTTCAGTCTGCTTTGTCTCTGGCGCACGCCAAACAGGTCGCATAAGACCACCAGCTGCAAGAAGCGGGTTGCGGCTGAAAACATGTTGTCCTTGCGAGCTGTCCACCGCACCTCCTTCCTCGACAGGTTCAGGCTCACCGGCCTCTGGGGTTGGTTCTGCCGGTGCGGAATGATAGACTCGGCGGACCTTGCCACCCTTGATATCAAGACTCATCACAGTCTTCTTCCTCTCCCATTCAGGACGAGCCTTCTCGTCCATCTCGCGCTGAATTCGCTGCTGCTTCTTGAGAGCCAGTGCTCGCTGTGTAGGTGTCATCCACAAGGTTGAGGCGACATTCGGAGTCTCGAAATCTGCCGTTTCATCAACAACCTTGGTCCGACGCGCGTTTTGCGCCTGGAACTGGAGCAGCTTGTCCCGGTGTGCTTTCGCGGCATCCAGGTTGCTGGGAGGTTCGGCTCCGCCGGTAGGCCTAGGAACCCCTTCATGATGAACACCTTCATTGTGTACGCGCATCTTCTCTTGTCCACGCTCCGCCCGTAGTTCCCGAATCATACCTTGCACTTCTTCGGCGGAGAGGAGTGGTGTGCCGCAAAATGAGCACGGCTGTAGACCCTCAAGTGAGCAGATAATTTTCCCGCAGTTGAGACAATTGGGTGCCGGATCAAATACTGGATGTAGTGACCCGTAGCAGGTGCACTTGCGTTTCTCCCCCAGACTTGGATTCGTCGATACCTCCAGCGCGGCGATAGCGGCGGTGAGGTCGGAGATGTCGTTAGTTGTGAGCGCTGGGTTTCCCTTGGAAGACGATCCTCCTCCTCCGCCTTGGCGTGTTGACTTGCTCACTTTTGATCGCACATTTGGTAACATGTCTGAGATCGTGGGGCCACTCGCAGATGGAGGTGGCTTCGGGGATGATGCGGGTAATGGGGAGGGAATGCGCGACGAGGCAGAGGACCCATGCGGCGATGGCGCAAGGGTAGGAGCAGCTGGTTTTCGAGAAGACATATAGTCTTCTTCGTCGGCTTTCTTGTAGCCACCTCCTACATTGCCGTAGTCGTCGGGTCGACGTGGTGGACCGGCACTGTGCAGCGGAGCCTTCTTTTTGCCCTTTTTGGCTCCTCCACTTGATCTTGATGTATCTCTGTTTTGTGTGGGAGGGTTCTGAGGCGGTCGCTGGGGTTCTCGGCGTGCATTAAAGGAGGAGATGAATTCTAGGGCTGCTGGGGAGTCCCCGAGGAGGTTTTTGAGGTGGTCCGCACATGCCTCTCTCGAGAGGCTGACGGCATAATCGATAACCTGAGAAAGAGAATCTGGATCCAGCGGGAGGAGCTGGGAGAGACGAGGAGCCGCCCATGCGCTAAGATCAGCCATGTTAGAAAGTATTTAGGTCTGGTTGGTGAATAACAAGGTGAAATGGCCGCGGAATCCCCGCACTTATTAAGCACCTATCCCAGGGCCCGGCCAACTGGCGAAAATCACCTACATATCGGAGTACAACGTAACATCACTGGATCGTCCTTACGCACCTCAACCACATAGATTTGTTGGCTCATGCATACCGCTTGGCTACCTTGGGACGACAAGAATAAAAATGGCGAACCTCAGACAAAACTTCTGGGTATTAAGATGCTACCCCTGACTGTCTATGTACCAGGTATCTATTGACTGTTAGGTGCTATTGTTGTCATAGCTCCCAGTGGTACAGGGGAGTATATCCCTTTAGAAGCCCTCAATACGAACGGGGAAGACAACGACGATGAGGCCGAAGAGGAACAGCCCCATCGCCAGCGAAGAAATATCTGGCATAGAATCGATACCACTAGTATTTTGACTATATTCCTCGGCTTCCCGTTTCTTCTATTCGCAGTGACACTCTTGGCCCTGTTCTGGCACGAATCAATGAAAGCTATCGACGGGGCAGAGCCAGGTATCTACTGCGCGTCGTCAATGCAGGCTGGGCGGCCCAGCTAGTGACGATATGCACCGCCTCTATCCAAACGGTGGTGGCTTTCCAGGCTGGACTTGCAACGGCTATGGTCATGGCGATTGCTTCGGAAACCACAGGCGCACCTCTTCTACATGTTCCATTTTACTCCATTCTCCGAGCAGTCAAGGTGGCTCCTAGTAACTTTTGGACTGCGACCAATTTCCAGCCTCAATTATCATACTTTATTTATGTGATGGTGCTCACCGAGGTGCTGGTGACAGCAGCGTCCAAGTTCCTGTCCACTATCGTCTTGGCTGATTTTGGTAATGGGACCTTCTCCTAGCCTAGTAACTTGACCAATATCAGTATATTATATACGGAGTATCACGCCGACATTGCATGGCCGATGCCTACTGCGGTGAGTTGGACATTCGCCGAGCTGTCGGAGTCATTTAAAGACCGATCGGGGTTCCATGATACCGGGCCATACCTTCCGAGCTTTCCTCCTTGAGGAGGCGCAAAGAACTAAACTACCCCGGCCGCGTTCGAGTGCCGGTCATAGACCATCGGGTCGTCTGTGCCAGTTCTCCTTTAACCAACTTGAGCCTAGATGCGGCCATGCAGAATTATGTGCACCTGTCCGGACAGATCCCCACGGAGACCTTGACCTATCCACTTTTAATGGACTGGGATTATCAACCCTACAATAACTTCACCTGCAAAATTACCAGTCCCAATACAATGGGATAATAACACGGTGGGCGAGACCAGCATATGCTTCCCCAATATCGGCTCAAACTGGACAGTCCTCAACGAAGACCATCTGATCCAGCCCTACGGCTACCCCGAAGCCTCGTCTTTGTTGATGGTCCTCGATGTCGTTTCCACCGCCGCAATGATCGGCACACTAGGCTACACCCGAGCCTTGCGGAGTATCCGAACCGACGGCCCTTGGACAATACTCTCTAATGGATCCGCCCACATCAAAGCCATCCATATCTCCGCCTGCCTCACCAATTTCGCCATGCAAACGCTCATCGTCGGAATGAACAGCACACCTAACAACCTAGAGCCCAAGGCTTCCTAGGACTACCGAACCGAAAGCTATAACACTAAATCCTCCCGCCCCCAACTAGGTGTATTGTCTCCAAGAAACACGAGCTCTAAACCAACCACTGGGGTATCCTCACGCTAGACCCCCGATCCCAAATGGGAAACCTTCCATATCCCAGCTGGTACCCCAGGACTCGGTACATTTGGATATGACCTAACCACCTTCTTGTCTATCCTTGTTAGCTTCCCTAACTTCCTCATTTCCCCCCTCAACTACACCTTCGACTCTAGCGTGATCCTCTCTCGCATAAACCCCAGTATCAGCTTCGGCGGTGCCAATAAGACCCATGTGGAGCTGTTTCAGGACACCCTGATTACAACGGCCAGTCCAGCGTTGGCCCTCCAGGCTCTACTCCCCCGCATCTGTCAAATGGCATACTACGAGCAATTGGTCGTGGTTGAAGAAACCGGTCACTGCCGTGACAGCATTCTCGCTCGCCGCGACGATTCCGGTGCGGTGGGCGGGTTTCATTCTTGGTATGGTGCTCATTGTGGTTCATTCAGTCATTATAGTGGTCGTCATCGTCCTGTTTGTAAGGTCGACCGACATCTCGTTCATTGGGAGTTACTGGCAGAGAGTAGCGCAGATAATTTCAAAGGAAACGCAGCCTATACTAAAAGAGGAAGATCACATGGATGATGGGACTGTAAGAAAGTGGGCGAAGAGTGAGCAGGTAGTGGAATCATTGGGTGATTGCTGGGCTTTGCGGGAGAGTGGTGGGCGGGTTAACTTGGGGCCTGTAGAGAAGGGGGAATAGAATCTGCGCAAGCAGTAGCCTAGATATACACATCGACAATATGTAGTGAAAGGTAGAGCCTGACTCTGATCTCTATCATTAAAGCAGCCCCCATGATAGGCAAACCCACCTAGAAGAAATGCAGTACAGGCTCAGTTCCTTCTTCTTGAATTGTGAAGGCATGTTCTTGGTTATAGATGTTAAACGCCTTTTATCCCCATCCGATGAAATACTGTGGACAACAACAGTATCTAGATGAAATGGACCACTATATAGGATGCGTTAAACATACCGGCCTAGGTTAGGGTCTATTCCGAATAGTAGAAATAGATATACGCAACTTGTGCTACTTTATATTGGCTATATTCTATACATGAATATACGGTTAAATAATGATGGGTGTGTCATTAGGGCGTTGCTAGTGGGACATATTAACCGGCCGGCAAAATTGGCTTATAAAGCGTCAAAGCAAGCGCACTTTCAATCCAAGCAAGATTAAGAGGATACAATATCAGGACATATCAGTTTTAAAAGGAGCTTTCAAATTCCGACGATGAGTAACAATCACGCAGAACTGGACGTCGCGGAATATGGGCCTCGCAACTGCCCCCCAGGCTTCTCTGATCACTTATTCAAGACCGACAGCGGTGTAGAGCTCGCTGTACGAATCTGGCCCGCTGATCCTCCCATTGATACGCCAGCTCCAGTTGTGTTTTACACCCACGGCGGCGGCTGGCTTGCAGGAAATCATTTCGCGCCGCTCCCATGGATGCAACCTGGCTTCCGCCGGCGAGGCTACCATATGGTATCACATAACTTCCGGCTTGGTCCGCAGGCGAGTTATGAAATGCAGTTGCAGGATTCTATGGATGCCGTGGGTTGGTGCCGGGCCAATCTCCCATCCATACTCGGCACAGACAAGGTAGACGTGAGCCAGCTGATCGTCTGCGGTGACTCAGGCGGCGCACTTCTCACTGGCCTCCTGGGACACCATCTATCGCCCCCACCAAAGGTTGTCATTCTCGTTTATGGACTAGTTGATCCAGCAGCAGCGTGGCCCATCCTAGCACCGGTTCCCGAGAACTCTGGAGACGCGCCGCCATGGGTTGGCGAGTTCTCTGATGCTGAGCTAGAGGAATTTCTAAAGGACCGAGATGAAACCAACATTTTGACGGATGCGCTATGGGCTGGTGAGCATAAGACTGAGTCTGAGGAGGTGCTGAGTAGACGCTGGGGGACCGATGTCCGCTTCACCCGTCGGATAAGACTTCAGGCGGAGCTTCACCAGTGGCGATCTGACATTGCTGTGCGTGTCGGTTCTACTGTCAGGTCGATACGCCTAGGCTCGCTACATGCTGAGCGATTTGCGGATGAAGCAGCCCTGACTGAGTTTCTGCTTTCTATGTCACCATCTCCGCTTTTGGAAATGAAGACATCGTATCCGCCTACGGCTTTCCTGCATGGCACGGGGGATAGTGCTGCTCCACTCGCACAAAGTCAAGCAATGGCTAAGCGTCTCAAGGCGATGAATGTACCCGTCGTCGAAAGCTACGAGCCTAATGAAGATCATGTTTTCGACCACAAGTATACTGTGAGTAACCAATGCAGACATAATGCTAATACATGTGCTAATTAGTAATGTAGAGCCCCGATGTGCCGGGATGGGACACATATATCCAGCCTATTCTAGATTTTTGCAGCCAACATATCTAGTAACGGTGGATGGTCTTAGGATGGGTGGACTGTACGGGCAACAAATGCTATGGTAGGACAGCTGTTCGTGATACCGGATTTATAAGGGATATTTATGCAAGTGTGAAATTCATTATTTCCGTCTTAATGGTTTCCTTCACATCGTGTATATAGAGCTACAGGAGGGTCCACCCTCGATCTGGCAGGCCATATCGCATCACACAGGACGGCATCCCCCATAATTGGCGCAGGCATTGCTCGGAAAACTCTATACAAAAGTTACATTGCTGAAGATCACGCGCAGTGAGGCTTAATGTATATTATAAGTTCTTTTGAGACATATTTAGCCTATACATGGGCATCTGCTTCTGTAGGAAACCAACCATCTTCCTCCCCGCCATAGGTTATCGCATAATAGTCGCGATATATCATAATGAATAAGCAACACACCACATAATAACCAACTGATGACATGACTACGGGTACCTAGGTAGCGTTGAAAGCGACAGGAGGTATAGAAAGAGAAATACACCTACGTATAGGTACAAGCATCGGCAGATGAGGTAACTTAGGATGGCGTAAATATGGATACTGGTAGTAGTAGCACACATAGGAATGGTGGAGGTCGCTAATAATATTCAATAAGAGAAGCAAAAAGCACACTAATGCCTGGAATCACTCCTTTAAAGCGTATGAGGGTGAGTCGTCCATCGTCCATCGTAACCAACCGGTAATTGTGCGACGACCCAAGTTTCAGTTTTAGTCTGTTTAGAGCTTGCTGTGCTTATTGCCCAAGATGGCCCATGGGGATTCAGATGTGCTGTTGTATATGATCACATACCGCTGGGTGGTTCGGGGTGAGATCACTTTACAGTGTACAGTGTACAACATACATGTTGAGCTGTATGCCATGGACCTTTTGGCCATTCAATGAGTTCAAAGTAACAAGAAACGAAGAAAATATTCATATTAGCACGAATCAGTTGCATATTTCTTGCAGTGTCCCTGTCAGTTGTATTTCAGGTTATCAAAGTAATGTACATCCTACAAAGCCCATCCCCCTCGTCATCATTCATCTATGCAGATTTATTCGAAGGAAAGGTCAAACCATGACCAGACCAAACCAGACCCAGAGACGCCTTGGACATGACCAGCCCATGAAAACAAAGCAAACGCCGCGGACACCATGATAGGAAAAAAGGGTATGGGAAAACAAATGGAAGCTCAGTCGGCGTTCTCGCTCTTGATGTCGTCGTCGTTGTCCTCAGCTGTGAATGATTGCTTGAGCTTACTTGGCCCGGGCTTTGCGGTGGACCCCTTCTTGGGTCCATTCAGCTTCTTCTTCTTGGTGGGGCTGGGACTTTCTTCGTCGTCGTCTGCATAAGGGCGCTTTGGTGCTGATGAGTTGGGACTATTGCCATTATTGTCTGTGGGGGTCTTATTGCGGCCCCCATCGCGGCCGCCGCGGCCACCGCAGACGCAGCGTTCAAGATGTTGGGCGAGACGAGTCATGACAAAGTAGCGTGGACAGATAGGGCATTTGGTAGTTGGAATTTCGGGAATGGTGCTGTCTCGGTCACCCTTCTTTTTCTTGGGGTTTGGCGTGACTGCAAAGAGCTTTCCGTGGACGTCATGGCCGGGAAGGTCGATCATGGGCATATTTGTACAATATTCAACGTCGGGATCAAGAGGGGGCCGAGAACGAGCCCCAGTAGTCGGGTACATGAGCCTTGGGAGGCGACAATCTGGGCACACATGCTCCTTCACGGTTTTCATCGGATTTCCTTTGAGGAAGACCTTTCCGCGGTTGTAAACGGCTGCATCCGTCTCCATGCGCATACCCGCAAGTTTCTTGGTATCGAGAACAATTTCTCTCTTGGTATCGGTCGAGGTTTTGCTGGGGGCCTCCTCTGGCATGATTGCATCTTCCTCCGCCTTCTGTCGGGCGAGAACCACTGCAGACCGCATGCGCGCCACCTTCTCTTCGCGGTGGACTTTGGCGACAAGGTCGTGAATGATGTTCTGGAATGTTTCATTCAGGATTTCGGTAGCCTAGACAGAAAGTTATGAGAATCCGTATTGCTACAACCCATGAAGTTCGCTCGGGGTCAATCATACCACTTTAGCGATCGTTCCGGCAGGGTAAGTCGGCCTGCGACCACCGCTGCTGTTGGAGTCGGCCATTTTCGGATTGCGGCCGGAGATGGATGCGCCGAATATTTATCGTCCGGTCCTGATTGACCGACGGCTGTGTCTGCCCGCGACACAGGTAGTGAGTGCTCCGAACCGCTAGGTCCGAGGTTTAGTTCTCCATGTACTGGAAATCTATGCAGGGTTGACGCAATGGGTGCACGGGTGTAGGGGAGAAGAAAAGAGCAGAAGTCCCAAACATAGAAGCCAAAATAAAATGGTGAAAGAAGACAATAGGGAGGGCTGAATTGTATAGCCTAGTGTAAGGCGTATTGTCAGTGAGCTTCAATAATGGGGGGGCGTAGGACTAATAGCCAGCAACAATAGGGGAAGACAATGTGGTCAATGAAGGTGTTCTATCGACGCATACAATAGGGAGTAGGCGCCGACAGAAAATAGGGCACTGACCTATTGAGGTGTCTATTTGTATGCGAATGAAATATCACTCTGGGAGATGAAGAGACGGATGAGGCTGGAGCAAGTTGTTCACTGTGCTTATCTTATCGTATCTCCGCATTCGCTACCTCTCATGCTTTGTTCTTTCACAACCATTAAACTTACTCCAAGATGGCATACCAGTTCTTTTCAAAGAATCAGGCAAGGCCAGCGACTTCTTCGTCTTCGCTTTCTCCTCCCCCAACCAACCGCCAACCTGCGCGGCCTCCTATCCACCCCCGTCCAGTCCAACCGCCTCAACCAGCCGTCGCAAACACGTCGGCCCGGAAACACTCGAAAGAAGAGATATTTGACCTATATCCTCATGATATTCCAGCTGGTGCAGCAACTCCACATCCCCATATAACAGTCGAGAAAGTCAATACGGCGCATATCCCTTCCTTGACGCGGATCACGGGCTTACTTCTTCCCATGCGCTACCCGAACTCGTTCTACACAGCTATCATAACCGATCCGGTGATCGCTTCTATTTCACGAGTTGCTATCTACCATGACCATCCTGTTGGTGTAGCCCCGGGGTCCGGCACATCTGCTGGGACGGACAAAGTGATCGGCGGCATCCGGTGTCGGCTAGAGAAAATCCGACAGGCAGAGGACTCAAACAAAGAGACCCAAATCACAGGGAACGGATGTCGCACAAATCTCTACATCCAGACGCTACATCTTCTCTCCCCATACCGGGGCTGTGGTGTGGCTGCATCACTGCTGAATTCGCTTCTCTATGCGGACCGCAAGGAGAAGGACTCATACCAGGTGTCCGAGCTTGTTAGACACTATAACATCCGCTCCGTAACAGCACATGTCCATGAAGCAAATGAAGAAGGGTTGGACTGGTATTTTGCGCGTGGATTTAAGGTTGAAGGTGATGTAGCCGATTACTATCGGCGACTGAAGCCGTCGGGCGCGAAGATCGTACGACTAGACTTGAACTGGAACGAAGAAGCTGAAACACATGCTCCGAATGAAAGTCCCCAGATTATCACTCCGCCTGGTGAAGTAGAAGACGAGGACTGGGAGAAGGTGGAGGTGGAGGATGGCGAAGAAGGTGACCATGGAATACAGCATTTGAATGAGTCGCAAGTCCTTGAAAAGCAGGACACGCCTTCGCGTAAGCGCAAGGCTGAAGACGACAATTACAAGCCCCTGGTTGAGTGAGATGTGCTTTGCATGTGTGGCTTTCTGATATACCTTGGATACCCTTTGCATTTGTTTATGCATCTGATCTAGAATAGTGCCTGTGCTAGATGACCGCTACGTGAACGATGATATTATACTTGAGTATGTGAGATGATTTCTCGCGATATACACTCCTACGTGTGGAAGTTGAGCACCAGAAGAACTGGTATAATATTCATATATCTGCAACGCCATGGGTATAAAATCAACAGAAGACAGCAATGCTACATTAGACGTTATAGTTCTCAGCATGCAAAAAGATCTCATCTCTTGACGAGTCCATAATCACCTGCAGCTGCAGCTTGGCTACCGCGTTGGCAACCTCAACTCGCATGCTCGGTGGACCGCAGACGAAAACACACGCACGGCGGCCAAATGTTTGGGAAAACTCATTGACCATCTGAGTAATGTTCGGGCGGAAGTAATCAGTACGCCAGTTATCGCGTGCACGTGGTTGATAATAAGCAAACCGTGGTGCAGGTGCTGGCGGTGGCCTTTGTGGCACAGTTTGAGGTGTGCCGAATCCAAAGTCGAACTCTGGGCTGCCATACCCAGTTGATGCAACGGAGCTATGAGGGTTCATGGTAGGCTGGTAGTATTGGCGGGTATTGGATGCATGGGTGGCGGTGTATGCATTGGGAAGAGCAGCGACGCCGTCCTCATTCTCGCGGCGCAATTCCTTTTCTATATCAGGGTTTCCGGCAGCTTCATCGCGGATATAAGCCGAGTTCCGCTTGTCGATTCCCTGAAGCATGCTATAAATCTTCTCTTGGACCGTGTCCCGTCCAACTTGGTCATTTTGTTGCACTCCGGTGAGGAAAAAATGACAGCTCACGATGTTCGAAGGTGCATAGTCACGGCAGATGCGTAGTTCTTCTTGGAACCATTCCATTGTTTCGGGGCTCTTCAGCGCCCAAATGACTTTGACCGACTTGGCGATGGCCTTGCCATCTCGAATCTTCTTGATGAGGTCCAGCAGTTGGCTTGCAATGGCGGTAATACCACTTCCTCCGGCAAAGAAAATCACGTCGTCGAAAGCAGCGATCTCGCGCTGCATACCACCGTAAGGCCCTTCTACAAATGCGCTGTATGTTTTGTAGGGACCATGTTCCAAGGCTTCCTGGAATACATCGCGTGTGAAACCTTTGAACGGTCGGAAAACCAGTGTCATGTCACGATACTTTTCACCATACCCAGAAGGGAAGTCGTCGCTGCAAAGAGAGGCAATCGTGAAAGGGTGGCTCTGGATCACGGAAATCCTCGGCAGTCGTAGGTAGACATACTGACCGGGCCTCCAACGCATCTTTGTGGGAATGGTGATCTTGATGGCATTTTGTGGGAGAAGTGTTATGGCCGACTCTTCTCCGATCAAAAATGATGAACGGAACGGGTGTGTCCAGTTCAAGTAAAACAGCCGGGCGGTATATGAGATGACCCATATGGCAATGGTTGTGAAAAGATAGGCCCACGATGACAGATAGTTCCTCGTGTGCCAGAAGAGCATCGCCACAAAGATGTAGGAGACTGGAATATGAACAAAGACAAAAAGCTCATACATCCGATTGCGAAAGATTGGAAGAGAATGGATGCACAACACAAGCAGAGGAACTATCGCCGCGATTCCAGTCCCATATACATAAGCGTGTGGTGGGATGCCTATGCTATAGTTGATCAAAGCGCCATCTTCCCAGATTGGAGTGATGTAAAACGGGCCCATGTGAACCAAACTGAGGAAGAGGCAGATATAGGCAGACCAGCGGTGAAGCCCATTTAACCGCTCAGGACCAAGGCCAGTCATCATAGTGATAAAGTTCGCCTTGGTGCTGAGTGCAACAATCCAGGGGATCATAGCTACTGCGATCATGCCTGCCCGAATGGCCAACGGCGGCGACCCCAGCGCAATTGACCAGTAGTATAAGGGTTGCGGCACAAAGCAATATAACGTGACGAAGATAAATGCAACCAGGACAATTGCCGTAATTGCCAAAGACGGGAAAACAATTTCTATCTTCCAAACCCTCAGGGAGGGAACTGGTCTGTAGAAAATCCATCGCATAAAGGCAATTGCCTTGTTCAAGGGAACTATGCTAGCAAGAATCGATTCACGCCTCTTAGGTGGAGAGATTGCGTTTGGTGATGGAAAGAAATGGGCGTTGGAAGCATCAGTGCCTGCACTCGGGAGCTCATACTCGTCCGGTACTGAATCGTCGCGAAAGATCTCTGGTCGGTTTTCTTTATAGAGGGCGATCCGCATCTTGTCGCCCCATTTATGCCAACACCGGACAAAGGTCGTGATTATCAGCAGCACAACAGCAAAATAGACGAATCCTACTCCATATTTTGCTGACTTTGACCATGGATCTCGCTGCATCTCAGCAGCCTCCTCTGCAGTCGTCGACGCCGTGATTGCGACATTGATGCGCTTGGCGATGGAAACAACGGTGCTCAGCATTTTGCAGTGCGTTGTTCGAAAACCGTGGCTTTGTTCTACCATCGCTTTTAGTTAGATCCATCTCAAGATACAATCTTGCATGGAGTAGCTTACCTTTAGGTATCACCCGCGCACAAGGGTATTCCTCTCTTGTACTATAGTCGGACGCTCATATCTTTACTGGAGCCCTGAATATTGATGACATCAAATTCAAGAAGCGGAAAAGCAATCTTCGAGGGAAATTTCGTCTAAATGTATGGGAAAATGGAAGCGGGGAGTCACACAACCTTGCAGTCTCGGCCTTGTGATAGAATAAGCCCAACAGAATAATTGTGGCTGGCCGTAAATTGAACCAATTGAATATGAGGATTGCAGACCGATTGATAAAAAGTACAGGCGTCTCG
This sequence comes from Penicillium robsamsonii, assembly GCF_028829455.1. Lineage (NCBI taxonomy): Eukaryota > Fungi > Ascomycota > Eurotiomycetes > Eurotiales > Aspergillaceae > Penicillium > Penicillium robsamsonii. Next base: position 6,457,741 of record NW_026643221.1, read on the forward strand.
CCATTGTGATAGGGATAGTGATGTGTGACGGTTTAGCGCTCTGCAGCCCAATCACAGCCGATATTAGCAGCAGAGTGACTGTGATCGAGCCGCATTAGCGTGGGTGGGGAATATGCAGAAGAGGTTCTTATTCTCTCATCAATATCTTCTAAAGTAACTATATCTTCTAAAGTAACTATCTAATTATCATCAAACTACAACAGATAGTTCATAATCACCGGTGCTATAGGAACTATGTTGTATACATATATACGCTAGGCTTAACTTACTTCCTCTGGGTTAGCGTCTGCGACTCCATGAAAAGGCCATGGAAGAGATCAAAGGAGCTGTCAATGCGGAGTATATGTATGAGGGTTTAGTTGCCAAAGCGCATAGCAACCAGAAGTAAGTCGTATTCCCTGGCGATGACCTCCATAGTCAGATATCAATCATACCTACCTATTCATTAGAATAAATCAAAATAATAAACATTTCAACCCTTTTAAAAGAGTCATTTCGACTTTAGAGCTCCTTTTCGGTTCCTGCATAACGGCAAGGATCTCACCCGGTGGTACTCCGTATACAACAGACAACTGTCGTGGCATATCCAACCTGGGAAATATCAGACATCACGTTGTACAGGAATTTTTCAATTTGTTCCATTATGAAGAGTACTTGAGTGTCCTATATAAGCAATTGAATCACCCGAAATCACTATTTTGTCCTAGTCTTTTTTTAGTCTTGACTTATCAATCTACTACGTATTTAGTGGCCTTTTAGTTTTGAAAGTGATATAGTGAAGAAGAAGATTAATTGCCTAGGGCGGGAATAGGTCTTCATCCTTCATCCGGTACATCAGTTAGAAAATATTAGTGCCAGGACCCTACCTAAGCAGGTACGAAGCAGTAATGTTAGTCTTGGCAGATAAACTCTTGATGCCTGGGGCATTAGTGACAGCTTCCACCGCTTTCGATAGGAAATTATTCTGCCAGCCTATGCTCGTCGGCTTTTTCTGCATGTTCAATTATTTCTACATCACTCTTGGACAAAAGTAGAATACTTTCTCTTTAGCCATGGCGTCCACCACTACTCCCAGCAACCCGACACCTCCATCATTATCCCTTCCACCATCTCAATTCGCCCGCCTCCAACCTCACGCCTATCTTCTCGCCCACCTCTCTCCTCCACCAGCGAGCAACCAGCCCTCAATCCGCGCGAACGGCCGTGCCACCTCACAATTCCGTGTCACATCTGCCAATGCTGGCTCCTTAACTCACACAAACGGCAGCGCAGTCGTACGAATTGGCGACACAGCCGCTGTCTGCGGCGTTCGCGCAGAGATCTTACACACCAAGGACATCGCTTCCTGGAGCGTGTTGCAGGCATCATCAGAGCAAAATTTCGACAAGTCAAATGAGGCGGGAGCCTCCGAGCCCCAAGATGAGGAAGATAAAGGCCACATCCAGGATCTGAACCTACTTGTTCCCAACCTTTCTCTCAGCACTGGCTGCGCGCCAGGCTTTACACCCGGTGCACCACCTTCTGCGCTGGCCCAGTCACTTTCCCACCAAATTCTTTCCCTCCTGCACACCACCCGTCTCGTTCAAGCAGACGACTTGCGCATCTGGTATCAGCCACCGAATCTGGACTCGGAAGAATTCCGCAATGCGGGCGAGGGCATGGACGTGGATACAGAAGAGAGCGGGGGCCCTGAGCGGGAGATTAAGGCATTCTGGGTGCTCTACATTGATGTCATGATCATTTCTCTGGCTGGAAACCCATTCGACGCGGCCTGGGCCTCTGTCTTGGCTGCGCTTCGGGACACAAAACTTCCCAAGGCTTGGTGGGATGCTGATAACGAGACGATCCTTTGCTCGGATGATGTTGCCGATGCGCAAAAGTTGTCTCTGCGTGGTTTGCCCGTTTCTAGTTCGTTCTGTTCTTTCGAGGGCGATGTCGCTGCTGGTTGGAGGGCGGTTGTCATTCCCGATGCTGAGCAACAGAAGCAGAAGAAGGGTACACAGCAAAGGTGGATCCTTGCGGATCCGGATGGATACGAGGAGGGGTTGAGTCAAGAGCGGGTTTCTGTTGTTGTTGATAAAGAGAACGGGAAGACGGTCATTGTGAAGATGGAGAAGCATGGCGGTTGGACTGTGGACAGTGATGATCTGCGCCACCTGGTGGATGTTTCTGCTGAGAGATGGGAGGAAATGAAACGGATACTGGATCAATGCTGATGGAACTGATATGCACTACAACTGAATGATACCACTACAAGTATTTCTTGCTATTTTAGCCTTTAAATATGTAGAGCTACGTATCGGAGTAGATCGAAAAGGTGGCTATCACGCTGGAAATCCCTAAATTTATGGATTCTAGCTAATACACTCGCTTTGTCAGACTCAATCGAAAGGTCACATCGCTTAATCTGCTGATTTTGTGTTCATCATGCTGCGTCGCCTTCTCTTCAACGGCGGTTCGTTGTCCGCGCTGATATCTCTGGAAACAGACACCTCTTCGTCCTCTTCCGTTGTCGGCGAACTATGCTGGGTTTCACGTTTGGATTTGCGAGGAATTGATACGGAGAAGGAGATCAGGTCCAAACTGTCACGGTCCTTCTTGGGCTTCTTCGTCTTGGTATCACGTCCGCCTTCTTCGGATGATTTAGTCTTAGATTTTGAGTCATCGACTTTCTCTTCTTTGAGTTCTTTGGCCGATGTTGTGTTCTTGTCATTTGACGCACGCAGAAATTCGCCAGAGATGATGCGCATGAAGAGGCTCTTCTGATCTTGAGCAGGCTCGTCTTCGGTTTCGTCTTGCTTCTTTTTCTCTTCAACTTCCACCTCATCGGCATCAGAGAAGTCCCACATTGTGTTAACCTCACCTCGAATAAGCGCAGTACCCCAAAGCGATGTCAAAACGCCCGGTACCAGATAGAGAAGAGCTGGCTGGGCATGATTTGAATATTGCATGGCAAGGAGGGTGGTGACCATCCCAACAATATAGCCGAATATACTAGCCTTGAAGTAAATCTTTGGGAAATGTCGGGCATCGTGGTAGGGAGGTTGAAGTTCCGGTTGGAGTGGCTTGACTGACGGCGCCCAGAACCGCTCTCCCCAAGCGCCGGTTGCCGACTGATACTCAGGCTTGAGAGTTGCCTGGTCTGACCCTTCAGTACGTGGTGTTTGAGCGCCTTTCCGCTGGTAATAGAGGAATAGATCGAAGCGAAGTGCTAGCCCAATCATCATTCCCGGAATGACAATGTCACCCAGTCCAAGCATGGCCAATGGCACGGCGCCAGGAGCATCACGAGAGGTGGGTGGGCGAGGGAACAAGAGCTTGATTGGTACATCCAACTTGGTTGCAACAGTTACCATCAACGGCGTGAAGAAGACGAAGTAGATATCATAGAAAAATAAGGATCCCATGATGAGGGTTCCTGTCCAGAACGTGGAGGGCGACATGAATTGCAGGGTGCCATAGCAGAAGCAGAAACCGAGGAAGTTGGTCAACCACCATGGGTTTGCCACGAATGCAAAGTACCCTACAGCAGACAGTGCAAAGATTCCACTTATGATATCAAGGAGACCAACAAGGCACTTGAAGTCAAACAAGCCACGTATGTGAGCCCGCACCTTGAGACGCTGGTAGAAAACATTTCGGTATGTCCAAAGCAGCCCTGTTACCATACCTGGGAGTGGCAATCGGCCCAAAATCCCAGGAAGAGGTGAATGCCGGATGGAGAGTGGGTTGGCTGGATGGTCCTCGGATGCCACGAAAAGGCGTTCGGACTGTTTCGCTTTCCACAATCGTCCACCTTGACGATAATATCTAGGAAACACAAATGAACGAATCATCAATAATACATCCTTCAGGAATGCAAAAGCAAAGAAGAGTCCCATTTGAGAGAAGTAGAAGCTAAGGATCTTGTTCAAGATGGCTGGATCTTCCAGCCATTTGATCACCAAGTATAACCCACCGAGGGTGAGTCCTGCAGTCAATGGAAATACGAGGGCATCTGAGGGCTCAAGCCCTTCCATCTTCTGCAAAGGGCCTTGTCCCTCTTCATCATCCGTGTCATATTCATCTTTATCCTTGTCGGCTTTTTTCTTCGGAGGTTTGGCGGCGGAGGAAGGTCTTGTCAAGGATGCATGTGCACCGATCCAAATTGGAAAAAGAGCAGAAACAATTAGGTGTCCGTAAGTTGGGAGAAGTGGCCTCAGACGGTCGAAGTGGTAGAAAGCTTGTCCTAGAAGCTCCGCGACAGGGCTGACCTCGGTCATGGTGAACAAGATATTGTAGACTGCAAACTCAACGCAAATGACAGTAAATTGAAACCAATAAACAGAAGAATGAATCAGACCATGATGTCCATAAAAGGATGGTAGTTTGGGATATTCTTTGAGGTGACCTGTTGAACTTCCCGAGGCCATGCCTAAGGGCACGGAGGGGCTTAGTGACCACACCACAATTTAGTTCACCGCTTTCTGTTCACATCTACACCTTGGTTTCTTCACGTTTATCCATTCATCTTTTTATTTTAAATTCCAAGATAGCTACAGCATAAGCCTACTTCTTCCTCACGTCTCATGATTGTTCTCGCGATTGTCCAATTTCCTTGGTCTACTAGTTGATAGTTAACGGACATACCCGAGGTCTAGGGATGAAGATGCAGCACATGCTCAATGGACAACTGATAAACAAAAAGCAAGATTGTTAGGGCTGAGTTGTTCATAAAAAAGTTGGAGAGGCATTCATGCTTTCCCTCTGTTTGTCAGTTGCCTTGCCAAATTCACAGTGAAGATTCCCAGCACTCCAAACACTCTGACTGCCCCTTCCCTTTCTTCTCCTTGCCCTCCTTAAAATTGCCGCGCCTGGGACAGAGCACAAACATCTTGCCTTTTTTTCCTTTACTTCGACTTTGACAATTGTAAGTTGTAATGTAGACGATTGAATCATATAGATAGGGCGGTACTGATTTTCTGCCAGGCAGATTGGCCCAATGGGAATTGAGACTCGCATGGTCGCTGCACTCCTCCCTAACGTTGGTTGATCCCGCTTCTCGCAAACTCTCTGCTCTGGTTTTCAGCTCTTTTATTTACGATCCTACACTCACATCTTCATCATGACTACCGAGGTGGCTTTCGACACGACTATGGTAACTAGCGCTTCGTTGTTCTCTCAAGATCACTTACTAACCCACTGCAGGGCTCCTTCTCCGTGGAGCTCTACAATACCCATGCGCCTAAGGTATGAGCCCTTTCACAGACATTCTAGGGAATCCTCACTAATGTCTTACTCTTTAGACATGCAAGAACTTTGCGACCCTCGCCGAACGCGGCTACTACAACAATGTCATCTTCCATCGCATCATTCCTGACTTCATGGTCCAAACTGGTGATCCCACTGGCACCGGTCGAGGAGGTAGCTCCATCTACGGCGAGAAATTCGAGGACGAGATTCGTCCAGAGCTGAAACACACCGGCGCTGGAATTCTGAGCATGGCAAACAGTGGACCCAATACCAATGGTAGTCAGTTTTTTATCACTCTTGCGCCAACACCCTGGCTGGACGGTAACCACACAATTTTCGGTCGAGTGAAAAGCGGTATGAGAGTGATCCAGCGCATGGGACTGGTCAAGACTGGTGCGGAGGACAAGCCAGTGGATGAGCTGAAGATCATTCGGGCTCGGGTGGTTGAATCAGGTACACAGGAATGAGAGTCGCGTAGTGCGGCTTATTCCATCGAATTACGGTGGAGGGCCATGCATATCAAGCCACCTCTCCCGAAAAAAGGTGCTGCCCAATTTGGAGAGTTTAGATTCCATCTGCAATACGGGTTGCAGTCACAACCTTCGGCGCGCCCGGACCAAGTCATGCTAGGGGGCAGCATTGCCTTGCTGTTGTCTCATGGTGCTCTTTGCAAGCCTCCTAGACTCTACAGACTACAATATCAGAGTGGCACAGCAAGGTGCCATTCTAATAATGAGATTATGGATGTATCACTACAAAACGAACCGCTTCCATCAAATGAACCATCAAGAGCAGCAGATACAGAGTGACAAGAAATCTTATCTACCACTCCCAAACGAAGCCCAGTGAAGGACTACGTTAACGAAGACCAGGCTACAATCGTATAGTAACCCGTTCTGTGCAGAACACGGGGAGTGGTATGGAGAGAGAAAAGTGTTCCGCTGAAATTTCAGTTCATATAGCGGTGCAGCCTAACCTCTTTGGGAATTGCTGAGTAATCTGTAGCTTTAGGCATATTTGCGCCTGAGGCAGCAATTTACTATATACGTAGATGTAGACCAGCGTAAGCATCGTCTTCTGGCGTTAGTAAATACCTAGAAGGCCAAAAGGAAGAGCAAAAAATGAAGTTACGCATCCGTGTGGCCGTTTCGATTACAGAAGCTGTTCCGAATACGATCCTTCTTCATTCTTCATTCTTCATCTCCTTGATCAAGGAAATAGACAAGGAAATAGAAGATAGCTCCACTCAGTGCCCCAGCAATGACACTTCCATGGTCTTCATCTTCATATTTTCTTCTTATGATTGACCGCACGCATCCACTTTGCAGAAGTAGAACAAACATTTGGTCGCAATTATCACACATGAGACGTCCGCTGGCTACCGCTAACCGTTTTTCATATTCTTCCAAGGACGAGATTTTTTTGACATATAGGATACTACTCAAGTGATCCATAGGCCATCCAAACTCTCAGCCGATGATGTGATTCTGGCATGTTGTAGAATTGCTCTTCTTCCTGCAACAGGAATCCATCGTTCCACCAAATCGATGGGCTTACAGCAAGATAAGCGTCGAAGCTTGCGGGGGCTGTGTATAGCGCATGGAGAGCAAACAGGGCCCTAAAGGAGTGTCCGAACAGAGCAGTCTGGCAGACTGATATGCGAGGGAATATCGACGAAAACACACAAAATGGCTGGTCAGAATGTTCTTGTGTACATTCGCTATTAATTTCGCCGATTATTTAACTCAGGTGTATGCCCCATACGCAACGAGCGACTTCGAGCAGCACTCTGTCATGAGCACAGCCCGCGTGGTCATGAACATTACGCATATCTCCGCCTATCCCATTATAGTAAAGCTGGGAGATGTGAGTATCCTTAAGTCTTCAACCTATTTTATCTTACTTACATGATGCCTAGGTTTTCGGTAAGGCTGAAATGTTCATCTTGTCCATTCTGATGTCTATTTCAGGCTATGCCATTTGGGCAGCCTACACGAACATCACGCAATACATAGTAAGAAGTCTTCCCCTTGAATTTACCAAGCATTTCACAGTACTGATTGTTGTTGTCTCACAGGCTGCCGGTATCTTCGACGCTTTCGGATCAACTGGATTTGCCCTCACACAACAAATCTTCATGGCGGATATGATCTCGTTAGCCAATCGTGGTATCTGGTCAACGTTACCCGACTCTCTCAACACAATTCCGACTTTTTACCTTGGCACTATCATCAATCAACGTATCCTCGATCGTTCAATGTGGCGATGGGGATGGGGCATGTGGGCGATTGTTTTGCCCGTTGCCTCGCTTCCATTGGTCGGTACCATGCTGTTTTGCCAACGTCGGTCACCATCTCCGGTATCTGTGTCTGGGACTTTGGGCTGGAAAATCAACGATGCTTGGTGGAAGAAGCTGTACAGATTGTTTTGGATTCAGCTTAACTTGCCAGGAGCTGTTCTCATTGTGGCTGGGTTGTCTCTCCTTTTGGTTTCTCTGCCCTTGGCGGGCTCTAATAACAGTGGCGCGTGGACCAATGGGTCGTTTATCGCCATGTTGGTCCTAGGCGTGATTTTCATAATAGCGTTCTTATGCTGGGGCGCATGGTTCGCGGAGAAACCATTTGTGCCTTATCGTATGGTCAAGAATCGCACAGTGGCAGCTGCATGTCTTCTTGGGGCGTTGGATTTCTTCCATTGTTCAGTGTTCAGTGTCTTCTTGACGAGTTACCTTCAGGTAGCTGGGAACTTCTTGCCGGGGTCTGCAACCAGAATTGAGTACAACCCCCCATCCTTTATTATCTTTCCCCTTTTGGGACTAATGTCAAATATAGTAACTCCCTCCGTGTAGCCTTTCAAGTAGCCGGAATATTCGCGGCTTTCTTCATTAAGTATACCAAGCGCTCCCAGATTTGGGTGTTGATCGGCGTTTCGCTCTGCGTTCTTGGAATGGGCATACTTCTCTATCTAGTGGACATGGGAGATGGTCGCAGTGATGTTGAAGCAACTTTCGTGGCAGCCAGGTCATTGATTGGTATTGGTCGTGGGTTTTACCAAACAGCTTCACAGGTCTCAGTGCAAGCTGTGGTCGCGAGGCAGGATGTTTCCGTTGTTACCACAATATTCATTTACATCAATGAGCGTGGGTGGTGCAGTTGGGACAAGGTACGCAGCCACACGCAGTCATATCATTGAGTCCTTTCTAATCGATTCTTTTAAATAGCGTCGCCGGGGCAATATGGTGAAACACCCTCCCGAATAAGCTGCAAAAATATCTTCCAAGTGAACTAAGGAGCAGGCTAACAGTATCTTTGGATCAATTGTGGTGGCTCAAAAATATGCCATGGGTATTGAAGCTCGTGATGCCATTAACCGCAGCTACCGAGAGTCACAAAGAAACAACAACATAACTTTCTTCATAAAATGTTCTTCAAGCTCGATTTTAGTTTGTCAGAATGGTGAGGGCGGGCTGTTGCTGGAGTGGGGACCTGGTGACCGCCTTCACGCGCACTTCCCGTGTTTTTCTCCAATTTTTTCTTTTCTTCTTCTTCTTTCTCCCAACCTTAAGTTCATGGGATTTCCAGCATCGAAGCTTGTGGAAATACCAGTAATGCTTTGGTTGCACTGAATATCCCAACTCTCGACCATATGAGAGCTTTGAGCTGCCAAATTTGGTTGTAACACTCGGACTTACCTGCAGCTAGGACGTTGTTCCTGATTTCCGTACCATGGAAACTCTATCAGGCACGACTTGGGATGTGATCATTGATGGGACTGGGGTTTCTCAGTCCCTTCTGGCACTGTGAGTGACTCTTTTAGGGTGGTTGTGAGTAGCACTCACACTCCCAAAGGGCCCTCTCACGATCTGGAAAGAAGGTTCTTCACATCGACCGAAACCAATACTATGGTGGTTCAGATGCAGCCTTCAGTCTTGATGAGGCCCAGGAGTGGGCAGAGAAAGTCAATAAAGGTGAGCTCCCTCTTGTGTGTGGCTGGTTGGTTCATGGCTAATATTATGTTGCCGGACAGATGAACATGAATCAGCGTTCAAAGATGCCTCGATCTTCAAACATGATGCATCTCCTTCATCTGAGGAGACGGGCATTTCCCCTAAACTTGCATCCAGCCGTGCTTACACGTTGTCCCTCTCCCCATATTTTCTATATGCCCGTTCCCAACTAATGTCAGCGCTTGTATCCTCGAAGGTCTTTCGCCAGCTGGAGTTTATGGCTGTTGGTAGCTGGTGGATCTACGCACCTGAACAGCCAGACTCTAACAATGCCGAGCTTGGTGCTGAAAAGGTTCTCTACCGTGTGCCTGGCAACCGGGAGGATGTGTTTGCTGCAACTCATATCAGCATGAAGTCTAAGAGAACACTCATGCGGTTATTGCGTCATATCACCAAACCCAATGAGGATGATGCTTCAAATGAAGATGAGGATATGTCACTGCCCCTGAAGGATTACCTGGCTTCCAAGTTCAGCGTCCCAGGGGAGCTTCACAATCCTCTGCTGTCATTGTCCTTGTCCCAGCTTTCTCAGCAAGATACTTCCGCCAGCTATGCTGTGCCCAGGATTCAAAGACATCTGTCATCCATCGGCCATCTTGGCGCTGGGTTTGGGGCTGTGATTGCTAAGTATGGCGGTGGAGCTGAAATATTGCAAGCTGCCTGTCGCGCATCCGCTGTCGGAGGGGGTGTATATGCCCTGGACACAGGGATTGAGGATTGCTTATGGCGCACAGGCTCTGAACATTCCGACCATCGTTTTCTAGTGAAACTGGCCAATGAAGGGTCTGTTCAGGCAAAATGCATGTTTAACTCAAATTTCGACACCTTTTCGAAAGTGGGCTCGACACCCTTAGTCGAAGTCGCCCGCTCGATCAGTGTTGTGTCGGCTACTTTCCCGTCTCTTTTCCCTGTTGCAGTTGAAGGTGCTCCTGTGCCCGCAACTGCAATTCTCATGTTCCCAGGGGATACGCTGGGCAGCCCCCACTCCCCTCCAGTCTATCTCCAAATTCATTCAAGCGACACCGGCGAGTGTCCACACCAGCAGAGTAAGTCATCCCACGCACAACCCTACCTGATATTTCTCCCACTCCGCTCGCATGATGATTTTTTATAAAAAACTTATCTACATTGCCTGAACTTGCTATGTTGAAAACCTTTTCACCTGATCACGAGCACCCTCCAAACTTGATTCGTCAACAATATTGTCGTTCATGTGGCTAATTCATCGTCACAGGTGTTGTTTATTGCAGTGTGGCACTAGCTGGGCCGGAAGGTCAAGCACTTATCGAGTCCGCCGTCGATAGACTAATCCGGGCAGAAGGTCTACCGGCCACCGTGCTGTGGTCGTTGCGGTACACCCAGAGCGGTCGTCTCAGCAATGGTGAACCCCGTCGTCTTATTGCCGAGGATGGAGCTTCTGATTGCTACACTTTTCCCCCATCGAGCCTCGACCTGGCATTTGAAGACGACACCCTCGACCTTGTAAAAGAGGCCTGGAAGAAAGTCGTAGGAGATGAAGTTGATGATGCCGATTTCATGATATTTGACGATCGTGATGGCACTTCTGATCAATGATTCGTAGCATAGCGTATTGGTTGCACCTTTATCCATATTCCCCTTCTGAAATAGCTAATGAGATGATTCTATCTGTGCTTTCAATATTATCGTTATAAACTATTCAATGCTCCAAATTTCTTCTATAATGTACCAATGTGTAAAGCTTAGATTGTTATACTACTCATGGAATGATAAAATACAAGCAGAGTTGTACGATATACAAATAGCCAAGTGGCTAATATTAGTGACGCAGGTTTAATATCGACGAACACAAACCAGTTGCTAGAACGCCCCTGACGTCATGTGATGGATCTGGTCCCTTGATATAGATATGAATATCAAGCTCTCAGGCGTAGATTATCTTCAATAAAAGCTTACCATCTCTGCTTCTATCTTCCACCCTCATTGGTCGCAAATACCTACCCTCACAATGCCCCTTGATAATCTCACCAGCGGCGTGACCGGTGTGACCGGACAAGTTCCTGTTGACAAAGTCCAATCAACAACAAGCGGCGTCAAGAAGACCACCTCAAAAGCACCTAAAAAGCTAAACAAAACAACAAAGGACCTGACCGACCCTGTCCTTCCAGGTCAATTTCCTTCAGACGATGCTCCCCCAAAAGGCCAGGACGTCGACAACAACCTCTCATTCTCATCGATATGGTCCACCATCAAAGCATGGTTCGCTACACTATTCCCTCAAGTCTTTGATTATTTCGAGTCCTGCATTCAGAGACTTGTTGCCTGGTTACTCCCTCCGCCCCGTCAAGCGGCGTTGTATGAAGCTGCTTTGAAGCGCCCTGCTGCATCAACCTTGATCGTTTGTCAAATGATTTGCTGTGGAGTTCCTCTACTGGTATTCTTGGCTGGTGTGTTTGTCTTTGCTGCGGTGGCAATACTCCTCTGGGCTATTCTGTCGTTGCTTATCCTTGGTCCGGTGTTGTTGGTCACGAGCATGATGGGCATGTCTCTCTGGGGATGGGGTTGGATTCTTTATGGGTTGGTTAAGTGGGCTGATCAGAAGTTCTTGGGTGGTCTAATTGCGCGCTATTGGCTTCCTCAGACGCAGTCGGAGTCGGCTGGTGGAGAGGGTCAGCCCGAGGAGGAGGGAAAGGAGAAAAAGGGCGAGGGAAAGGATGAGTAATGTTTGCGTATTCATTGAAGTTGGGAGGACATGAGATTCTGTATATACACGCTTTCTGAATCACATAGCATATAAAATTGATATTGATATTGAACATCAAGGGGTATGAAAAGCGCTCAAACTACCTGGAGGGTAACGAATGGTTCCCCAGTGAAACTCTCAGGCATCGTATATGTAACATTGTAATAAGAAAATTCGTTGACACCGCCAGAACCGACATAAGTGATCGTATAATCCGGTTGCGCGTTTGTCTCAACCTTGACATTTAAACCAGGTAAACCTTCCAGTCCAGTTACATTGAACCCATTGTTGATGGTGAGGCCACTGAACAAGAAGTTGAAAGAAATCGGACCGTGTGCAGATGTCGCATTTGGATATGAGATGTGCAAAGACCGAGGGGCAGCCACGGCATGAATAGATGCCTCTGTGACCCAGTGTGAAATGCAGCCAATTTTCTGTTCGTCAATAGCCCACTGGATGACAGCAGGACTAAATTGACCGGGGTTCTTAGCGGGACCACCAACGACTTCCTCGGCGATCGTTTCAGCCCCGATTGTCACATCCTTGGACATCCAAGCAGAGATATTGCGAGGATAAGTATCGAAAGGCGGCGAGTAAGCCTGCGAGGTAAAAATGTGCTCGCCCTGGAATTTGAGCAAACTCGCCTTTGCCTTTGCAGGCAGAGTCTTCACCATTGTAGGCATCGACAGGGCAAACAGAGGGTAAAAAGCAAAATCGTCTTGATGGAACATGCCCAGGTTCTGCTGAGGGACAGGGGCATGTTTGCGGCCAACAACACCCCAAATAACGGCGCCAACAAGAGAAGCGTACTCCTTCATATCATAGCCATATGAGCGATCCCAAGGACCAGCAAGATTCTTCAGGTTTGCGTTATAGAGCTGGGCGAGCTCATTCCAGCTGGCTTTGAGCATCTCCGGTCCATACTTCTTCAACGAACTGCCCTTGGTCGCGTACTGGTTCCAGAGAGCCAGAGCCCACATGGCGACACCAGCGTAGGTGGGAGAATTGAACTCAGATAATGTGTGGTGCATGCTCCAGAGGTCGTAGATTTCCTGTGCGAACATCTCACCGGAGTGGGTCAAGTTTGCATCGCCGACTCGGGCACCAACCCAGTTGTGGAAAATGGTTCGCATCAACCAGGGATTGGAGTAACAGGGGTATGAATTGTCGCCATCGACTCCTCCAACACGGTAGAGATCGCCTTTGGCTGCGATGTGCAAGGACTTTTCCACCTTGTCGACTGTCGCTCGTGGAAGCAGGTGACTGTAATCATTCAAGGCTACAATCCAGGAACAGCCTACGAAGACGCGAATGTTTGGATCCCACTGCCCATAATCGTATTAGCAAAATAGCACATGGAAAAACCCATCGAAGAGACTAGATATCGACTTGCCGAGCTGTATGGACCTTCATCGGGATAAATCATCGTCCCTGGCTGAGGCTCCGAAGGTGCTTGTTGATAGTCTCCATACCACTGCTTCGACGGATCGAGATATTGACCGGAGATGACATTGTCGAAGATGCGAATGGCCTTTTCAACATCGCCTGGTCCATTTCTGGCTAGTAATTGAGGTGCATACCAAGCCGTGTGTCGACTATCATAACGTCCAGGACTACTGGCTGCGCTGATGAGATAGCCGGCCTCGTCATCCCAGTACTCGTCATTCCATTCAATGGCAGCGTTGAACATGTCCACCGCGTGCGGGGACGCATGGAATCTGGATGACCATTTCTCTAGTGGAGAAGCAGAGACAATCCCGGCACTTAATCCAAGAAGAGTCAGTGAGAGCTTCATGATGTCGGAGATGCCCCGATATGAAAATAGTAAAGAGTTGTCAAAGGTCAGTTTCTTTTCCTCAATTTCCCCGTGTTCTTGCCATCTTTTAAACGGTTTCGATTTTTAAGTTGCATAGTATATTGACGATACCGGCACTCTGGTAAACACCGGTGATTTTAGCCGTGATCACCGAGTATGCCGGTGTTGTATACTCCATTGTCTGATTTGTTGACCGCTTCTTCACCTCTGGATATGCCGAAATTGGCGTCAATGGCTTGGAGAACAACCCAATGCGTGTCATATTACATGCCCTTATCTTCTAACCCTGAGATGGCAGTTCTCCGGCTTTGCCGACTTGTACTGCCCTCCGAGGCCAAGAGCATCGAGAGCTTCCCCGCTCAAAACACGGGATGTACGAAAAATTAATTCCACCTATGATGAACAAAAGCTACAGACCAGTTTCATTTCCTGACATATCATTACTTGAGCCACTTAGAAAGGAAAACTTGATCCCGAGTCATAAACAAAATATGCAGAAATCACAAGAACTCCAACGCCAATGACCCACTTCGCGCGAGCGGTTGTTGTATCATTGCCATCCCGATCAAAAGGTGGGGTGACGGGTGCGGTCATCTTGTGAGCCTTTTGTACCGAGTAAGGGGGGTACCGTGCGGCAATAAGTCCCTCCAACCACGAAGGCAAGGCATTGATATGCGTACGGAGATGAGAGAAAGTCAAGATACCATGCGGGCCATGATAACGCCCCTGACCAGAATTCCCAACACCACCGAATGGCACATCGCGACCAGCTACGTGGAGACCGCAGTCGTTGAAGGTCACACCCCCGGACTGGGTTTCGTTCAAGATGCGAGCCTTTTCAGCATCTTGAGTAGTGAAAGCATAGATGGCGAGTGGATGCTCTCCCTCACGAGTGCGAGAGATAGCGGTATCGAAGTCTGCATCGACGATAGGGAGAATCGGACCGAAAAGCTCTTCGGAGAGAAGGGAATCTCCGGGTTTAACGCCGGTGACGATCGTTGGTGCGAAGTACAGACTTTGACGATCACGCTGGCCACCATAGACGATCTTTCCGGAGGTCTTTTGGAGTAGACTTTCAAGGCGGTCGAAGTTACGTTCGTTGATGATGTGTGTATAATACTCTGGGTTGTTGGCTTTGCCTCCTAGGAACGTGTCAAAGTGTCGAATCAAATCAGCGACAAGGGGCTCCCGTAGGCTCGGGTGGACGAGAACGTGGTTCACATTCAAGCAAACCTGTATTTAGTCGAGATGGGTTAGCTTTTGATGGCTGGGGATGAACGGTGTGAGCCTACCTGTCCAGCATTCATGAATTTGGTAACGGCAATGTGTTTTGCAGTGAGATCGAGATTGGCCGATTCCGCGACAATAGCAGGACATTGACCGCCCAACTCGAGTGTGACGGGGGTTAGATGCTTTGCCGCTGCTGCATGGATGATTTTAGCAATATTGGGGGATCCAGTGTAGAAAATGTGGTCAAAGCGATGTTCAAGGATGTATCCCATTTCTTGTGGACCAGCGGCAACACATCGAATCGCATCTTGGTCCATATATTGGGGGACAATTTCCATTAATACATCCTGGGTGGCACTTGCTACATCTGATGGTTTGAGAATAACGGCACACCCAGCCGCAATCGCGGCAACCATTGGCTGCAGAAGCAGACTGACAGGGAAATTCCATGCGCCGATAATCAGAGTCACACCAAGCGGTTCTTTGCGGACAGTGGCTCTTCCTAGGAAGTTGAGAGGATCGGACTTTTCCGGTCTCTCATCTTTGGTCCACTCGTCCAGCTTTTTGAGAGTGCGTAAAATATCCGCTTGGATGTTACTGCAGTCGCCGGTGTAGGCTTCTTGATAGTGCTTGTGAAGATCGGTATAGATTGCATCACAGATGCGCTCCTTGTTGTCCTCAACCATCCACCAAGCACGTTTCAGTTGACGACGCCTCCATTCTTTGTTCTTGGTGGTGCCAGAGGCAAAAGCACTCTGCACACTTTGATATGCCTAGAAGATGTGAGCTGCGATATCGAATAGTATGAATAATAATTACCTGATCAAATTCGACTGTAGTGCTGAAACCCATGGTGAGCTTATGGGGTGGATTGATGCGGAGAAACCCCTGAGAGAAAGACGAGGTTATAAGGTGGAGCGGGGGTATATCAAACAACTGTTGAATCTGACTTGCCGAGGACCCCGGTCCAAGATTGCATTTATTTATCATGTAGCATGTCAGTATGTCGTGCATCGGAAAATTGCATTAATTTACATATATTTAGACAAGAGTAGACGGCTGCATATGCGGCCTTGTGATGTCTTTTTAGTAGTCTTTTTTGGGGGATTCTTTTGGTCTCAGGTATTCTGCTTGCAACATAGATGCCTTTTAATCAGTTGTATAGGTAGACAGTAGAAAAAGGCACAAAAAGCATAATTTATGCCAAAGACTTTTCTATGGATAACCTGGGTTTATGCGCATGATATATTTGCGGAGATTGCATAGACCGAGGTGCATATTGTATTGGAAATAAGCAAAGAAATCCGTGTCTCTATGTCTTCTAACCCTATTATATTACCCCCGGAATCTCTTAATCTCATCAAGAACCATGCTATCCTCCCCTCACAGCCAAGTACCCCTCGCTGAAGAAGTTCATTGATGGAAACGATGTCAAATCCCACGATGGGCGCGAGGTCACCCTTCTAAAATACATATATAACAATCCTGCCTTGGATAAGCTGCGCGGCTAACCTTCAGCCATCCTGGGCGTGATAGACGAGTTCGCCGCACAGGAGGATTTTTTTAATCAACATTGGCCCCCTGATGAAGCCGAAAAGATTCGCGAGATAATCCAATAGGAGAAATAGACCTTGGGCGGATATATCGGTTATTCTGCGATGTATTTCGACGAAGCTATGCGTCAAGCTCGCAGGGAAACACAGAAAGACCAGAGACTCTGGGGCTTGGAACTCGACCCGCTGATCGTCTCAATTGCTATGAATTTGATTGAGTTGACAGGTGCGAGTGGCATTGTCAAATTGGTGGTAGGCTCTGCATTGGATTCGCTGACAAGACTTACGAAGAAGGAGTTAGTCGCCATCGATCTCCTTTGCTTGGATCATGTCGAAGATCTCTATGTGGCTGATCTGAAGATCTGCGAGGAACTGGGTCTTCTCAAGCCAGAATCTTTGGTGTCGGCTAATAATGTCCTTCGACCTGGAGCCCCGGAATACTGTGGTTATGCTCACCATCATGCGAATTTTCAAAGTTAGGCTGTCAAGGGACTGATAGCGCCAGGAGCCTTTGAGGTAAGTTTAGCTCATATCCGCGTTGGGCATCCTAATACTGAACAACAAAGGATGAACTTGAGGTTAGTAGAATCTAGTAGCTGTTAGGGTACTTCTAATCTGGTATCTCATTTTTCAAAATCAGTAAAGATATGGGAATGTGAGCCTAAAATAGAAATTAATATAATACGAAGGCTAAGAAATATACTTATCGCACATATAAAGAAAGTCCTCTGCAGAGTGAACGCTGAATATCCGCCATGACTGCAATTTCAAAAGCTCATACAGGGTGTTTGACATGTCGTTTATGACGCATAAAATGCGACGGTAATTTCCCATGTACTTCTGCATGACCATTCTAATTAAAAATGTATTGGAAACCCAACCAATCTGCCGTCGCTTTCGTCTAGTCTGGCACGAGGAATCTTTAGCCTGAGGCGTTTGCCATGGAAGAGCAGGGGTATGGTCCAAGCGAAAAGGTTCTCGAAGGAGGGACACACTGGAACAAGTGGACGATGGATTGTCGCTAAGGTTGGACCATGCGGAAGATGATCGGACCTGGATGTTTTTGAACACAACGATGATCGATCTCCAGGTCCATTTTGATGGCAACCAGTCCAATTACAAAGGAAGGAAGCTGTTTTCTTAACCAAGCCCGATGTCGCCTTGGCTGAATACTATCTCTCCTAGCCAGTGATCCAATTGCGATCCCGTGCTCATGTCTTATCCCAAACACATCATCTGCAGCCCCTAGATCTATGCCTTCAAACAGCAAGATGCTATACGAGGAAGGTGCCATGACAATGGGCTTCAAGGTGGTATCAGAAGGCCGCTTTAGCAAGGAGAGTGTCCGGAAGTTCTTATATGATGAGCCCGCTTCGTACCCCAGTTGCAGTGGCACCCGGACATATGACGATAACGTCTCAGACTTTAAGGTTGCTATGGCAGCAATTCACAGGGGTGCACAGCTCCTGGAAGGTCTGGTAGTCGAGAACACATTGGAAGTCGTCCACTTCTACATGGACGCAATCAAGCGCAACGCAGAAATTGCCGTCCGTGAACTGCTTAAGTCCATTGGCCTCAAGAACAAGGGAGCTCCGATCCGATTCTCTGACTTTATGAATGACGGCACCGAGATCAAACTGGAAATCCGCATGAATTACGAGACTGGGTCTGCCGACTTCGACTTTACATGCACTGGCCGGGAAACATTCAACTGCCTCAATGTCCCCAAAGCCATCGCCCACTCGGCTATCATCTAGTCTGCGGGCGCTGATTGTTGACATTCCTGTGAAGGGATAGACCTAAGCATAAACGATGCAAATGGTCGCACTGCTCTAGAGTATGCTAAAACGCTCAACAAAACTGAAGTCGTGAAAGTGCTCGAGGGAGCGATTTTTCCCCTGGAGACAAGAAACATTACCCTCTGAATTGCATGGAAAATGACAAGAATAGCAGATATATATTTGCGCTCTGGACAACCCTAACCCGAAGTTCATTTTACGTCGTAAATTTATAAAACAAGGATTTATTACTGTGATAATCTATAGTCGCCGTTTACTTGAAATTGAAGTTGCTAAGGATCATATCAGGCAAGGAACGCTATCGGTTCGAGTTAATAGAGCTGGAGGTTATAGGAGCAATTGGAGATATAAATTGTTTCTAAGAGTAAGTCAAAGATATATATGACATCACGTGACCGTATCCCGGCGAACCAGTGTTTACCAAAAGTTTTGGCTCCCTCGATGGCCCGACGGACAATTTTACCCTGTGCATTCATCTCACAGAACCTCCTTCCCTGAGCTCTCACTTCTTCCTCTTGACTCCTAATTTACTCAACCCCTTGACCACATCCCATCTACCGTCATGGAGTACCACTCCGTCCCACCGGAGGAACGTGCTAGAGACGAGGATGGCAACCTCCTCCCTTGGGGTTATGTTTACAAAGAGTATGTCCAATGTAACTTGTAGCTCCACTCCTATCAAAGCTGACAATATGTTTTCCCAGTGAATCTCGCAATCCTCGACGACCACCTGAAGAATCAGGACCATTCGGCAAGAGAAGAAATGCTCGATACGATAATGCCCGCTCACGAACACGGACTGGAACACCAGCAAAGCGCGAGAACCCCAATGTCGCCGAGTTCGGTCGACTATTCTCACAGCAACAACAGGAGGATGAGAAAACACACGGCTTGCCCAAGTCATCATCGTCATCCAGTCTTGATAATCCACGGAAGCAAACAGAGAAGGTCGCGACCGAATGCATACTCTACGGATACAAAAACAAGGACAACGAGTGGAAGGTAATCGACAAATATGAGCGCATCTCCCAGGGCATGATCTGCGAAGACTACCCTCGCAACGACCCGAATTCAGCGAACCACTACACCCAGCTATTGAGCGGAGGCGACGTAGTCATCCGAAACCTGTCGGCTGATGCGAATCGCAAGTCGAAGCGGTATGCCGGTGGGTACCACTGGATCAAGGTCACTTACGACTCGACCCAGTCCGCAGACCGCGCGTGCTTCTACTCGCCACAGGAAATCGATGGGCACATGGTCTTCTGCGAGCTGTACAATGGCCACGGCCCAACTGAAGACGCCCCCATCCCTGTAGACTCTGCTGCGAGCAGTCGGATTCGCAATAAAGCACCGCGCACCTTGACCACCTCGCACTCGACTACCTTCCTTTCCAGCTCCAGCAAAGACCAGGATCGCATGACATTGCCTCGATCCTTTGCCATGAACAACCTTTCCAGTGTACCGGATTTGCCAGAGAATGAAAGGCACTCGGCCGACTCCTCCACGGTCGCTGGTACCTCCGATTATACAGCCACATCCACTGCAACTTCTGCAACTGCCACTGCCACACCCTCGTTCCAGCAAACCAGTTTCAATACAGCCACTTCTTCATCAACGTGGACAACAGGAGCTTCGTCCAGTAACGATCGCGCCTCAGTGCACCAACGCCGAGCTCCTACCCAGGTCGAACCCACCGCCGACAACGAATTCATGACGCATATTCCAACCGTTCGCCGTACCAAGCTACGCCCCATGGTCGAAGCACTCCCTCCACAGCCAACCATGACCGAGCGCATCCTCCGCTCAATCCCCATCCTGAGCTGGTTCACAGGTGACATCGTGGGCGATGGCCCGCTGCTCCGCGAGGACGGCACATTCGACCAGGAAAAATCTGGCATTTATTGGAGGTTCTGGTATACGTTCGATTATTTCCTGAAAACGGATATGTGCGGACTGAAGGAGGATAGTTGAGGCGACACGAAGGCCACCAAGCACTATGAAAATGGAATACCTTTCGTCTTTTGTTATTCCCTACGTCACGGATCTTCGCCACAATTACCGAGTCTTGCGCGCGATCAACCTAAAATCCGAATCGCTACGCAGCCTGAGGCGTCAGTACCCAAGAATACTGCGCTCATCGCAAGGCAGGGGTCAATGGTTTTGTAAGATAACTTGGGCTTTGATCAATGGATAATGTGTACGATATCTGCATCTGCAGACATAATGAACTGTCCTGTCGAGGGATCGCGCGCGAAATTCATATACCGTAGAACAGCCACAAGTACAATTCCTGAAACTTCTGCTTCAGCTCAGATAAAACCATCGAGTCAGAAGTAATATTCCTGCCAGCGCCAGGCGTATCAATTAACACTGGCATTGTATAAACCGATGCATCAACCCTGCCCGTAGGAAGAGACGAAAGCAAGAAAAGAACGAGGTTCAACAAAAAACAACTCTCAAACCGGAGCTTAAATTTCATTGATCATAGACGAAAGTTTTTAAAGACTCGATTTAATTCGCATCTAGGCGTATTTATTCCTTGGTCTCGAAGTTCTCGCCCTCGACGAGTTCGGGGATATCATCCTCCTCGTCGTCCTTCTTATCACCCTGCTGCTTCTGCATGTTCTGGTAGCTCTCAGCGAGCTTGCGGAGGGAAGCGAGGGAGTCGGGGCCGAGCTGGTTGAGGATGTTGGGGACGAGCTCGGTGAGCTCCTTCTCCTCGCCGTTGCCGTACAAGGCGAAGGTGTTAGAGGGAACAGCGCCGTGAACTAATTGCGACGAAATGATTAGCCTGGTCTTTCTTTTCTCGGTCCTTCTTCTCTTTGTGTTGAAAAGGGCGAAAAGGTGGCTTCGGGTGGGTTCTACTCACCACGGGGGTTGGCGAAGTGGATGACGTTGCCATCCTCCTTGAACATGTTAACCTCCTCAATGCCCTGGATGGGCTGGACGTTCAGCTTCTTGAGAGCGGCCTGGAGCTTCTTGTCATCGGCGCCGGAGTTGCGGACAACCTTCTTGACCTTGCGGCGGGGAGTACCCTTGCCACTATAAAGTTGTTAGTTGGTTGGACATTGGACGGGTTAAAAAAATGTGGTGTTGTTGTGGATGGGTGGTGAATATGGGTGGTGGGGGGATGAAATCGAGGTTCCGAAATGATCGAAGGAATGCGAGGATTCATGACAGGCCGAGAGTCAGACCGGATTCTCTTCGCCATGTGATATCTATTTTCGGTTCGACATTTGATATTTGGGATATAGCGCCGTCGCATAGATTACAAAATCGAGAATCCGTCTGACTATCGGCTGTGTCGAATCCGGGTATTGCAGTTCGAAAATTCATTTCACCGGTAGGAGATCGAGGGGTCGGGATGAAGATAATTCTGGACAGAATATACATACCCTATCGAGGAAAATCATGTTAGCTATCAAATTTGCACACACCAAGGTCCATCAAGACATGCAAGGAATTGCAGGATTGAGATATGACCAAGCTCCATGGTTACCAATTCCACAGAATAGCTCCACGTCATGACCCAGATCATATCTCAAGCTCAAAAATCCTCGAAAAGAGACAGAAACGTACCGATGCGAACGCTCGCCTGCATTCTAGCCAACTTTGCTTGATCCATGATGAAGTCGGGAGGGGTGATCGCCTGGCGCAGGATTAGCCGGTAATTCAAGGTAGGGCGATTTGAAATTCGGGGATTTCAATAGAATTGTTTATTTCAGCAATTAGTGTGGCGTACCGTTAAATAAGGGTTGAGAGGGAGATGGTGAGAGGGAACGTGAAGTGGAAGTGGGTGGAATGATGATGCATCCCCAAGAGTTTTGTGTGGGGAGTTTGCCAGAATATTCGCTAATGCGCCGACTTGGGTTTAACGGGCTGTTTTTTTTTGAATGTCTACACTCTGATATGTTTTATAAATTGATTCTATTGGAATATACTCTAGCTGTTGTTCTTTTGGTGATTTTGGTTATTCTCAAGTCCCAGCCTGTTCGATTGTGGGATCTTGATGCTCGGCTAAACCCTAATCGGGCCGCTCTATGAGGGAGATCTATAGATCAAGATTGGAACATAGCAACATTGCGATATTGAATTGATATCAACGCTTTCTTATGATTCGATATCTTTATTGCAATGCAAACTTGGTACCTTGGTATATACCCAATGCGGTAATCAGTGGACACAGTTTCATTTCATCCTAACCACTAACCATCTACTTCTTCCTCTCCTCCATCTCAATCTCCTTCTTCTCCCAGTTACTAAAATAATTGTGCCAATGATGTTTCTCCTGAAACCCAAGAAGGTGTTTAATCTTCGCATTCGAAAACGGCGCCTCAAACTCCCCCATCTCGCGCGTGATAGGTATATCCGGGAACTGCGACCTCAAAAAGTCCTTCGTGGGAGTAAGATTGGTAATATGATCATTGGTAGCATTGAAGACCTGAAACCCAAGCCCACTAGTCCGCAACGCCGCCTCACACATCCCACCCAAATCCCGCGCATCAATATACGACCACCCATGCACCTTCCACAGCGCCGGCTCATGCACATAGCTGTAGAAGATATCGTCATTGTACTCATGGGGCTCGATCAGGCGCCCAATACGCAAACTGTAGATATCCGCGTCGAAACGCGACGCAAAACTGCGTGCGATGCGCTCGTTGCACAGTTTCGCGATCGCGTACGTATCCGTCGGGTTGATGTCCAGATCTTCGTGGATTGGGAATGAGGGGAAGTTGGCATCGCCCTGTGCAAACGATACCCCGTACACTGTTATGCTACTGGCGATGATGATCTTGCGGACCCCTAGTTTGCAAGCTGCCTCGATGACGTTGTATGTGCCCTGCGTGTTCGAGCGGAAGGTCTCGTTGTCTGGCACGAGCATATTGCGTGCGTATCCTGCGAGGTGGACTACGGCATCTGGGCGTGGCGGGAGACCTTCCGGGAAGGGCTCGGTGAGGGTCCATTGGCCGGAGAGGGCGTTGAAGACTTGGCCGCTGTCGGCGAGGTCGGTTTTTAGAGTGTGTACGGCTGGGTGTTCCATGTGTATTAGGTCCAGGTTCAGGATTTTGTGTCCGGCGTTGAGAAGCTCGCTGATGACGAATTGGCCTGCTTTGCCGGAGCCGCCAGTCACGACGATGTGGCCCATGCTGGTGATGGTGTCTGGCACGACACGGGATTAGGGTTAATTCTCCGCTCTAGGGATATATTGTTTGATTTTGGGGGAGTCTTTAGAATGAACAAGCTACGCGGGCACTTATCCAAGGGCTTGGGCAGCACCACCGAGATCGAAATCATCATGATGCCATTTGCCTCCATGCTCACGGCTTCTCATAGGCGGGAGGATGGCAACGAGCATTTCAAACAATGTGGATTCTAAATAGAAGCAAGCTAAATTGTGGATAACATTTCAGCCATTTCATATATTCATACATGCCGCGATTCAGTTTCGCTTGGAAACCTGACTGTCGGTCCAATCCCAGAGCTTGTGCGCCAATTGTGCGTTCTGCACAGTCGCAGTGCCACCGCTGCGGTACCCAACGGGAGTGTAGTAAGCTCCATTGATAAGGTTTTCCCTTTGCGTGCCAGCCGCCCAAAGAGAATTGAGGGCCCCACTAGCGATATTCCGGAAGATCATGGAGCCAGCAGTAGTGATGCCGTACTTCATCACTGAATTGAGACCTTTGGTATGTCCATAGAGCCCGCTGTCAACCGCACCGGGGTGTACAGAAACAGATAAGATATCAGGATACCGACGGGCTAGCTCGGATGCAAAGAGGATGTTAGCCGACTTGGAAGCGCCGTAGCGCGTCCAGGTACTGGCAGCCAACAAGCCAGGTGTAGATGTAATTTCCTCAAAGGTGGAGGGGCCAACACAGTGAGCTGCCGAAGCGACAGTCACGACCCGCACATCGGGAACCTCATCCTTGGCGCGCTGAAGATCAGCGGTCTTCTGCAGGGTAGGCAGAAGCAGTTTTGTGAACAGAAAGTGTCCAATATGGTTCGTGCCGAGCTGGACCTCGAAGCCCTCCTCCGTCGTGGTGGGCGGGTTGCCCATCGTACCCGCATTTAGGATCAGGATATCCAGCCGATCGTTATCGGCCTGAAACTTGTCTGCGGCAGCGCGGATGGATTTGAAAGAAGAGAGGTCGAGAGGAAGAAAACGGATATCGGCGGGGGAGGAGAGCTGGCTTTGTAGGGATTCAATTGCCTCGCGCGCTTTGCTCTCGGTGCGGGCGCCCATGTAGATGCGCGACGGGCGGTGCTTGGCGAGTTGGAGGATGGTCTCTTTGCCTAGGCCGGCATTGCCTATATCAATCAATCACGGTGTCAGTGTGCTGAACGCTGTAGATAGATATAAAGAGGAGATATACCTCCTGTCACAAGGACGACCTTTCCGTCTAGGTCGCGAATGTCGCGATCTGGCTGAAACGATGTCCCTAAATAGCCGAAGGTGGCCTCATTCAGGGTTGGGCCAAAGCTTGACAGTGCCTCTCGAGGATGACGCAAGCTGTAGGTCGCGAAGCCACGAGCGGCTACAATATCACGAAAATCCATAGCTCCAGATCAAATTGAATATGAAGGGTTGTGGAAACGTTAGCTCAGGGGTTAAATAGCCAGTCAATGAGGTCAACGACTTCGAGCCAAGGAACAGCACCATTCTTTTTCACATGTGTAAAGCCCAAAGCATCCATTTTATTTTCTTCAAAGATTTCTGATCTTATCAAGATTTCCTATTGGTCCAGCTGGCAGGGATTTCTACAGAACTTTGTCGTTCAACTTTAAAGTACGGAGTAGCTTAAAAAAAAGAAAGACATTTGTATATCTCACCCGCCAAGCTCTAGTCCTGCAAGCCCCGCCTGCAGGTTGATCCCCCTTGTACCTCTCGAGACAATTCTCCCGGCCACCTGTCCTGTAGTCTTTCTCTCTTCTTTTTCTCGAATCTCAGGAACCAGACGAATCCCGTAACACGACATTCCGACCTGGTTCACTATAATCTCGTACTTGTCCAACATTATACGCAAGCATACACGAAATCCATAAGCACCAAAATGCGATTTCTTTGCTTACACGGCGGTGGCACAAATGGTGAAGTATGCATATGTTCAATTTCGACATGGAAAATACTGACCAGTCATAGATATTTGAAATCCAAACTGGAGGCCTCCGCCAGGCACTTGAGAAAAATGGCCACCGCTTCAAATTCATGAACGGAAAGGTGGACGCCAAAGTCGAAGAGGGTAAGCTCTGCCCCCTCCGTGTATATACACAGCTACCACCTAAGCCACCTATTAACCCAACTCAGAACTCGAAGGTATAGTGGACGGCCCCTTCTATAACCACTATATCCGAGGTTCCTCACCAGGCTCCAGCATCCACGAAGCCTTCGACCACACCAAGAACTTCATCGCAAAGGAAGGCCCCTTCGATGGGGTGATAGGTTTCTCACAAGGCGCGGCACTAGCAGCTTCACTTCTAATTCACCAAAGCAAGAACTACCCGGCTGAACCGTCGCTCTTCCGCGCAGCGGTGTTTATATGCGGCGCGGCGCCGTGGGATAGCACCGGACTGCAACATATCGCACCGCAGCCGGATACTTATCCGATTTCCATTCCGACGGCGAATATCGTTGGTAAGGCGGATGCACTGTGCCCTGAGAGTGTAAGACTATTTGAACTTTGTGAGCCCGCTAAGGCGGCTTTCTATGATCATGGTTCTAAGCATATGGTTCCGTTTGATGTGAAGAATACGGAGGAGATAGTTAGGGTTATCGAGCAGACTGTTGCGAAGGCTATGAGGGGTTAACTGCGAGTGGCTGTGTAATGAGAGAAATCCACTTTGAAAACCATCCACCTCTAGCGGGCTTAGCCAAAGCTTTTCTGGTAACTCTCACACCATTATATAGGTCTAATTCTCTTCTATCTCACGTTTCTCCAGAATTCTGCTTAGCCCGATCCAACACAATGGATACCCAAATGGACAACCATGGTGACTGTCTACTTAGGGTACCTGGGGTCAACGCTACACCCGTGGATTATGAGCTGGACGTATCAGTCTGGTTTTAAAGCCATGGAATGATACTCTGAAGAAGGGAGCAACATGCAGATACCCGCTGCGCACCAAAACATTCGGATTTGAAGCTATCGATCCCGACAAGACATGAGGGCAGATTTCAACCCTATAACTAGAAGAAGCTGGCATGTCACACTTGGACACAAGATACATGCGCTGGTTATTGGATTAAGACGAAAGAGTATCCAGCCTTGCCGGAACTTGACCAGAAGTACTGTGTCTAACACTAGGAGCCAGATGGGCTCGAGGAACCGGATGATATTCTGGGTTCTGTTCAATCATGGATATGCGAAAATTGAAAATGGGAGGGCTTTTCGAAACATATAAGATGTGCTGATTCGAATTCAACTAGTCATAATAAGTAAATAATTTAAATATTCAAATTGTCATAATGGCTATAAGTTAATGGTGGACTGTTTACCTTCCAAGTAAAGTGTGCTGATTCGAATTCAGCTAGCCATATATTTATAAGTAGGGGCGACTCTATACATTCAAGTACCCATAGGCCGGGATTTCCTATACTTACGAGTACAGAAAGAGAGGGAAGACAGCTAAGCCTTTCATCGGAGGAAGGAAAGTCTACGATGACTCTTTGGAGGACGGCATGTGTGTCAATCTATCTCACACTGGAGAAACCCTCATTCGAGGGAGACAATGATTTCCATCTGGAAGGTCTCCTGAATGAACATATTGTCGCGGTGGCCAGATACCACTACGATCTCCAGAATATTACCGACGCACACATTTCCTTCCAACAAGAAGATGACCTCAATTCGTGCGAAAGCAGATTTGGTCCAGATGCTATACACAAGATATTTGGACTCCTACCATTTGTCAGATATGGTTACTGCCCTGAAAAGTTTAAGATCCTTGGCCCCGGGGCCACACAGCATGGTCGATTCCTCGCCCAGTCCAACACCCTTCGTTACAAAACTAGACCGTTTGTACTAAAAGATATGGATCGCCCCAGTCACTAACGTTTCGTATCTATTTTCCTGGTAGACCCCCATTACCGCATTTGCTCGACCCAGAATGTACCCACACAGCAGCATGAGGGGTAGCGAGATGCCGTCTATAATGAGCTGGGATCTTCAGCCAAGCTACCCCAGGAGGTTGCAGATGTGATAATGGAGCAGATAGAAGACTGGACTATCAGTTTTGTTGAGGTTCAGAGATATAGCTCCCTCTTTTGCGATATGAGTGTCGGCAGAGAAGTGGTATCCCGATGAAGAAGTGGATCCCTGGGAGCAAGAACGGTACGACTTCGCAGCTCTGATTGAAAATATGGAACACGACATTGTATTTAGTCCTTCTGGGGAGCGCACGCTTTATGGTGGACCATATGATGAATAAATCAATAAATAAAAAGCCACACTAATACCGAGATTGCAGGTGGAACGACGAGAAAGCCGATGAACCAGGTTTTATAGGACTTGATGAAGATCGGTTACTATAGTGCTTCGAGCTAATAAGTCAACTCCTGCGTTGAGAAGTGGTGTTTAGCTTCAGCCTTGCTCGACGCAACCATTAGGCTCTGGGATGGGATCACAAAAAGAACGACAGGTCCTTAATAGCCACTGTGGTTGGGTTCCAAAAGCGTCTGATGGCCAGGTATCAGGCTCAGACTTGGGGTATGAAAGTACCATGTTCGTGCATGGGATAATGGACAAAGAGCGACAGACATTGGAGAGCCAATCTGGTTTCTGTCATGAAGGAAACGATCAAATCTTCATCGCAAGCGACTTCGTAGTCTTTAGAGGCGAGAGTATTCTTTGGCTCCCGATGGAGTACTATGTATCGTAGATATTCCTACTCGGCGTTTCATAAATGTTCCCTGGCTTTTGATATAGCGTGTTCTCATTGTGGGCTTCAACACATTGATGAAATGTATATCTTGCATGGATGTTTCAATATCGGATATGCGTTTGTTTTCTGTCGCAAATTTTCTACCTAATTCTCATGCTCGCAGCCTGAGGCTTTGACGTCGAGTTGGAAGATTGTAATGTGGACTAATGAAAAGGCCAAAGGGTCCGGAAAATGTTACCTAATGCGATTTGCTACTAAGAATAGCACACGGGTTCCTCGAGCAACACGCTTCTAACGGCAGTATCAATAGGCAGCCATATATATAATGATCAATAACCATGGAACATTTATGTATTGAAAAAATATATACATACGTCCATGGATATGCGAAGCATGAAATACCTAACGCTATCTATCTACTATTGTACACACTTGTAGTGTAACTCCCAAATTGTGCCTGTTTGGGGTAAATAAATTTGAATTTTGTGAAGCTTAGAATAGCACCACGAAACTATCTAGGTCGAAGGTTACCGATGGCTTTTTCAACAATAAATGCCAAGGACTTGAAAATAATGAATATCCAAGACCCGAAAGACCAAAGCTGGGGGCCTCCATAGTACGCTTTGTACTGAAAACGCCACAGCACGTGACTCTGGGCAAGCCGTCTCAGCGGCAAGTCACCCTTGTCAGCTTCACTCCAGACAACAACCGTTAATTCTTTCCCTCCGTCACTCTCCGTTGCGCTACATCCCAGTCTTTATCATCCTACGATAGCTCTCGCTCCATACCAAATCTTGCGTCGATTCTAGTCACCTAGACTCCCTCTTTGCTACACTTCCCCATCAAAACAGCACAACCCCTAGTGTTCCCGCGAGGTCGTCAAGACACTCCCAGTTTCCTGTCAATCCAACTCTTGAGGTTTCCTCGAACTCTTTTACGACTTTCATAATGGCTGCTACCGAACAACCTTACGACCCTTATATCCCTTCCGGCTCTGCTGGAGCCCCGGCTGGTGGACAGAATGGCAACCAGCGAACTGCCGCTTTGCAAGCAGTGAGTTACTCCTCGACAATATCTTGACTCCTAGCAACCCTAGCCATCGATAAAATAGCTAGATAATTATACGGTCGATGTCGCATACTTGTTATTTTGTTGATCTACCGAAATGCGAAGGCTGGGGCACTTGATTCCCGAAATGGGGCTAACGTGGTATCTTCTATAGCAAATCGACGATACCGTCGGTGTGATGCGCGAAAACATCAACAAGGTCTCCCAGCGTGGTGAGAACTTGGATTCTCTCCAGGACAAGACCGACAACCTCGCCGTCTCAGCCCAGGGCTTCCGCCGGGGCGCCAATCGCGTGCGCAAAGATATGTGGTGGAAGGACATGAAGATGCGCGTGTGCCTTGTCATCTGCGTGATTGTCCTTCTCATTGTCATCATTGTGCCGACCGGTATGTATTTTCTAACAATCTTCTACCTGACTTCCTAGTTCGCCACTAACGCCTTCCACAGTGGTTGCCGTCAAGCACTAAGCACCTCGCCTGTGCGCGACTTA
Organism: Penicillium robsamsonii; assembly: GCF_028829455.1. Lineage (NCBI taxonomy): Eukaryota > Fungi > Ascomycota > Eurotiomycetes > Eurotiales > Aspergillaceae > Penicillium > Penicillium robsamsonii. The sequence goes on from NW_026643221.1 coordinate 6,487,536, forward strand.
CGACTTCTCTTTGGACATGGAATCTTGAATTTTACTGGGCTTACTGTTGTTGGGGCCGTGTGCCCTTTTCCGTTTTCTTCGCAGCCGCTAATACCTCCTGCTGTTTTTTTCTGGGCGTGTTTTCAATGACCAAATCCTCTTTGACTTTTCCGCAACGAAATGAGTTCATCCGATTTTGGGTTGTGTCGCTATATGCGACCCGGTCGACGGGTGAAGATGTAAATGATACTTCTATGACGCCGTGTTTAAGTATGCTTACCACATTGCCATTCGGGTGCTTTCTTACTGCAATGAATCTCCCTTATAGTGCGCTTTTGTCCTTTCTTTCTTTCTTTCTTTTTTTTTTTTGGATGCCCGGTCTTGGGATACCTGAACAGCATAGCTGTGCAATGTAGAACGTTTGTGTAGATCCACACTTTGATAGGCAAAGCCAACATCCAACATCCACCCTTCTCCATGCTCGGCGATTGAGTCTCGGTCTTCGGTCTCATGAGTATGCATGACTGGCGATGGAAGAAAGGCGATTGAGTCTGGGAGTTGGGATCGCCCACCATTATATTTCTATAGACCAGGTCACTTAGTCTCAGAGCTGAGAGCTAGCACACTGTCCACGTGGCTCAAGACCCATCTGACCTGTGAAGCTCCAATTCGCCAATGAGGATAATGCAAGGAACCCGCTGTGTAGGTATGCTCGATGCCTTTGGCATCAGGTGTCTACTCATTAATTAACTTAATCTCAATATGTTCCCACCGTGGTTCGCTATAGTGTAGCAGTGCAAGTCTCTTTCCTGACGAATCCTTTCGGAAACGAAGCCTGTTGAGTAGGAAAAATCAGATAATGGGAACTCTTGGCACGAAAACAAGTGTCCACCAATTCCTCAATTAGACCACTGGGAGAAGCCCTCGTAATACCGTCGGTAGGAAGCGCAGAGTGCTAGACCCAGTCAGGGTGGAGGAAAGTGGATAGGGGTGGCCCAACGCAACGAGTGAGAAGAAGGGACAAGATCAGATAACTCGGACTAAAAAACCCAAGCAGGATGACGTTTCACGATATCCGAGCAGAACCTTGGAAGAAGTGGATTTTTTCGGAGGTATGGCTATTGAGGAAGTCATAAGGAGATCTCCGATGAAAGCGTGAATTTTTTTTTTTTTTGAAAGTTTTTTGGTCCCGGTTAGGGCACCACACAAATGTTAATATTGTGCACATATAGGATAAAAGAAGTCAAGAGAAATTACTTGGAACATAAATATAACGCATACTTAGAATAAAAATTATAGGTGAAAGAACATTGGAATAAATCAAATGTCGCACGTAAAGATGGAGATAAATCGCTCGCTAGAGGGGTGGTCCACCGCCTTCTCCCCGTCATTGGGCCAAGTTATCGCTCCGAGGCCCGGCCGATCTGAAAAATATCTCTTGACTCAACACTTTTTCACCTTCCACCTACCCTTCCACCTTTTTTTATACATATTTGGGGCCTCTCCCACCAAAGGGCCGACCGTGAGACCATTGAGGCTGCCGCATGTGTGTTGCTAAAATGATGTCCCTTCGCTCCGCTGTGCGGAGAGCTTCGTGCAAGCCCCTCCGTACTCTCTCCGCACCGACTGCTCTGCGAGTCTCAGCTGCAAAGACTGCCACCTCCCTGCGACCAACTCGCAACTACTCCCGCTCGACGGATCCTCACCTGACCTCCACCCGCAGCACCGTCGTGCAACTGTTGAGTAATATTGGCTCGAAGCGCGAGGTCCAACAGTACCTGTCACACTTCACCTCCGTGTCCTCTCAGCAATTCGCCGTGATCAAGGTTGGTGGTGCTATTATTACTGAGCACCTCCAGACTCTGTCATCCGCGCTTGCATTCCTTAACCATGTCGGTCTGTACCCCATCGTCGTCCACGGTGCCGGCCCCCAGCTTAACCGCATGCTGGAGGCCGCCGGTGTCGAGCCTCATTTCGAGGATGGAATCCGGGTGACTGACGGTAAGACTCTGGCCCTCGCCCGCAAGCTCTTCCTGGAGGAGAACATGAAGCTGGTTGAGGAGCTCGAGCGTATCGGTATCCGTGCCCGTCCCATTACCGCGGGCGTCTTTTCGGCCGATTACCTCGACAAGCCCAAGTACAACCTGGTTGGTAAGATCAATGGCGTTGATAAGGCACCCATTGAGTCTGCTATTGCTGCTGGATGTCTGCCCATCCTGACCTCCATGGCCGAGACCCCCGATGGGCAGGTGCTCAATGTCAATGCCGATGTCGCTGCCGGCGAGCTTGCCCGCGCCTTGCAGCCCCTCAAGATCGTCTACCTCGCCGAGAAGGGCGGTTTGTTCAACGGTGACACCGGTGAGAAAATCTCTGCCATCAACCTCGATGAGGAGTACGACCACCTGATGAGCCAGTGGTGGGTGCGCCACGGTACTCGCCTGAAGATCAAGGAGATGAAGGATCTCCTCAACGATCTGCCTCGCTCGTCTAGTGTCGCAATTATCCACCCTGCCGATCTCCAGAAGGAACTTTTCACTGACTCCGGTGCTGGTACCCTGATCCGCCGCGGTAACAAGATCCACGTGAAGACCTCTCTGTCCGAGTTTGAAGACATGAACGCCCTGAAGGAGGTTCTGGTCCGCGACCGTGAGGGTCTTGATGCCCGTGCCGTTGTTGACCGCTACGTCGAGGGTATGAAGGACAAGGACTTTAAGATCTACTACGATGAGCCCATGGAAGCTCTCGGCGTTGTGCTGCCTCCGCAGCCCAACTCTCAGATGGCTCACTTGGCCACTTTCACCATCACCAAGTCTGGTTGGTTGACTAACGTTGCCGACAACGTCTTCGCCAGCATCAAGAAGGACTTCCCCAAGCTGGCATGGACTGTCAAGGAGGACGATGAGAACCTGACCTGGTTCTTCGACAAGGCCGATGGCAGCTTGAGCCGTGATGGCCAGGTCCTCTTCTGGTACGGTGCCGAGAACGGCGAGGAAGTCAAGCAGCTGGTTCAGGAGTTCAACACTCACGGTCGCCAGATGTTCGGTGATATTAACCTCGAGGCGCGCCTTCATCGCGCTGCTGAGGCTGCCGCCAACATCGGTAAGGGTTTCGGCGCTAGCGGTGCTTCTGTTGAGCAGAAGCGTGGATTCTCAACCACCACCAACGCCCTGCGCATGACCCGCGCCAAGCGTCCTGCTGTTGCCGTGAACTCTTTCCGCACCTATGCTACTACCAACCCTAACCCTCCTCTTGGAGAGAAGAACATCTCCAACACCCAGCCCGCCAAGGTTGCTCTCATTGGTGCCCGTGGTTACACCGGCCAGGCCCTGATCAACTTGCTCAATGCCCACCCTAACATGGATCTTCGTCACGTCTCGTCGCGCGAGCTGGCTGGTAAGAAGCTCCAAGGTTACGAGAAGCGCGAGATCATCTACGAGAATCTCAGCCCCGAAGATGTCCGCAAGATGTCTGCCAACGGCGACATAGACTGCTGGGTGATGGCTTTGCCCAACGGTATCTGCAAGCCTTTCGTCGATGCCGTCGACGAGGGTTCCAAGACCGGTAACGTCATTGTTGACCTGAGCGCTGACTACCGTTTCGACCCCAAGTGGACCTACGGTCTTCCCGAGCTGGTCGAGCGGTCTAAGATTGCCCGGGCTACTCGCATTGCCAACCCCGGATGCTACGCCACTGCTGCTCAGCTTGGAATTGCTCCTCTTGTTCCGTTCCTTGGCGGCCAGCCTACCACCTTCGGTGTCTCTGGATACTCCGGCGCGGGTACCAAGCCCAGCCCCAAGAATGACGTGAACTTCCTCACCAACAACCTCATCCCCTACAGTCTGACTGACCACATTCACGAACGTGAGATCAGCGCACAGTTGGGCACCAGCATTGCGTTCATTCCTCACGTCGCTGTTTGGTTCCAGGGTATCTCCGTAAGTGCCCGTTGGCCCCCTCATTGATTCCCACAATTACTAACATTTGTATCAAGCACTCTATCAGCATTCCTCTTAAGCAGAAGATGACCTCCCGCGATATCCGCAACCTCTACCAGGATCGCTACGCTGGTGAGAAGCTCGTCAAGATCGTTGGCGAAGCCCCTCTTGTCAAGGACATTGCCGGCCGCCACGGTGTCGAGATCGGTGGATTTGCCGTCCACTCCAGCGGCGAGCGCGTAGTTGTCTGCGCCACCATTGACAACCTGCTGAAGGGTGCCGCTACCCAGTGCTTGCGTAAGTGTTGAATCCATCTACCTGACTATACCATGATGCTAATAACCCAAATAGAAAACATGAACTTGGCTCTGGGCTACTCCGAGTACGAGGGCATCCCTCTCGACTAAGCTCCCACTTGAACTCAGTGACGAGTAGTTGTCAGGGCATGTTTGTGTATTGTTTTTGCAAGTCTTTTGTCTCATACCCCCCGTGCATCCTATACATCGCTCTGGGTTGGAGATTTCTGGGTGCTTCCTATCTATTTTCAGATCTTCCATAGTTGATTATGTCTACACTGTACTTTTGTGCCAAAAGAGTGCGGTTTTTGTTGGTCTTGGTCCATTTTTGCTCCTTAGAATTCTGCTGCCTCCTTTCGGGTGCCTCTTCGTTTTTCATCCCCTTGTGCTCAACTGATATATAGTTTCTCAAGAGTCTCAAGAAAAGTAAATTTTCTTTCTAATGTTGGCGTTTGACTCAGTCTCTCCCACGAGTGTTCCCTATCTCAGGACCATCCATGGACATACGAATCGAGTTGATTTATTGAATTGAAAAACACACGGGGAATCCAATTGTAATTAGAACAATATATGTTAATCGTAAACCTTGTGTCCCAGCTCATGGGTGTAGTTATAAGCGTGAACCTGGGATGCCTAACGCATCTCTTCAAGGGTCTTATGCTCAGGCCGAGACTTGCATGCTTCTTCACACATCATCCGCCTTCTCCCTCTTCCTCATATCCTAATTTCGGTAGTCTTGTCACTCGTGCTTATCGAGGGCACTTTCACTGTATCTTTCTATTCTCTTTCACCCAAACTACTCCAGAGCCACCCACACATTACCCTGGTCCACGGGCAAACTCGAGGTCGCAGCAAACCTCTGCAACTGATATCTTTCTCTTCGACGTCAACTCCTACCAGAAAACATTTCGCTCAATCCGATCACACTATCCTTAACTCGCATCTAATATTCCAAGCCGTGGAGAGACTCGAGGGCCTGTGGGTCATTCGAGTCCACTTACGTCGCAAACATGTTCTACAGCCATGAAAGTAAGTCGAAAGGTCCCGTAGGTTATGGTTATCTCGGACCAAAAGCTCACCTGCTTGTCACGCTCTAGTCCTCACCTCGCCAGAGCATGGTGTCGCGACAATATGGTAAGAACACCCACCACTTCCACGATTTCAAAGTCAGGACTATTAATACCCTCTTCACAGGCTAGTCGCAACTCTGGGATCCCGCTCTATTGCTAGAAGACTGAACCGAAAAGCGATCCTGGATGTGGATGTACCCAACGCATGCCGAGTTATCATCAATCCAGACGCACCCATGGCCCTTCGACTACAGGGGAGCTTGCTGTAAGATCTGCCGCATAGTGGTGTCTCTATGGGTACGTTAACAAGTTGCCTGTATTAGGTACGGAGTCTCTCGAGTGTACAATCAACAGTGCGGGTACACACTGCTTGACACACAGGCGATGCATGACAAGATGGTCTCCAAGTTGAAGATCATTCTGGGGAGTGGGCTTGATCCAGCTGCCGGACAGACCAGGTGAGTCCCACTGGTTGGTGGTATAAATTTGTAAGGCGTTGGTCGAATACTAACCCCATCCCAGGCCCAGCAATCTGATCCTACCTTACGACCCGTCTTTCCTACCCGAGACAGCTCTTCCGGGACTTGAAATTGACCTATCCTATTTCACTACCCCCACGGACGATAGCTCGAGCCAGCTCAGTGGTATCTGGACCAAATCGCCCAATAATAGCTTGTCTGGCACTTCGCAGCTTTCAAGCCTGCACCTTGAGCTCCCATCAGATGATATCTTAGGGGATGGTACTATCCTTGGGCTTGATGAGATAAATGGGTCTGTGCAGAAGAAAGACACATTCGGCAACATGATGGGGCTAGGCCTAGGCAATGAAGAGGGTGTTCTCCTTCAACCTGACTTTGAATTTGACGAGGATGGCAATATCATCGAGCTCGGTACCAAAGGGCAGTCCCCTCGTGCAAGGAAGTCCACTGTTGGCCCGAGGGAAAGCGAAGGACCGACAGACGACCAACAACGCCAGCTCTCCGAAGACCCTGTGAGTATCAAGCATCCATACCAAACCCAAAAAGATGTCCATTAACTCTGCTCAATAGATGCAGATTGACAACGAGAAGGATAGAGTGGCCAAGACTGGCCACATGATAGAGCTCGACATCCAGACTGCAGGTACGACAATTCCCCAGACAAATGAAGGCCTGGATGGGGTTCAAGACACAATCGAGATCCAAGCAGCGAGGATCCGCCAAGTCAGGCGGCCAAAGGAAATCATCTCCGACGATACCACGACGCTTCGAAATATAACAATGGCTCAATGGAACAATGAATACGTTGCGAACATGATCGGAGCACTGAAGCAGAAGCAGCAAAACAAGATTCCAACCATTTCGAAGAAAAACGCTGCTTTCTGGGTTTTCGGTCAAGGAATCGGCTCCGTTGGAGTCGGAGTCGGAATGGACCGTGAACTGCACCCGCTCAACCTCTACTCAGGCGAGAATCTGTTTGAAGCCGTTGGTGGATACCCTCAGCGAAACGACCGCAAACGCAGTGCAGATGACAATGGAAGATCAGAGGGACGTCGAGTACGCGCTAAAGACGAACAAGCAGAGCACCTCAGCCGTGAGAACATCGACCGCCTCAACATGGAAGTTGAAGTCGGTCGTGATGCCCCTTCGAGTCTGTTTGACGACCACTCATCCCAGATGCCATGGAACATCACCGCTTCTATTCAAAGCTCTCGACAAAGACATCGATTCGGCAGTGTCAGCGAGCTGTCTTCTCAAGGACGTAAAGCCAAAAGTCGTCTCACGAGTGCCAGTCCCCTTGCCCGGCGTAGTTATCTCGGTGGACAAGACAGACTTAGCGTCGAGCTCCTGGGCGAGTTTGGAGACGACCTAGATCTCACCCGTTATCTTGAAGGCGAGCTTGCGACAGACCGCAAGAATATCAGCTCAATCTCGCCAAGCAAGCGCTCTGCTTTTGAGCGCGCTAAGCCAACTCTTGATCAGGAAAGCTTGAATTTCATAGAATTTATGCATAGCAAGATGGGTACTGCTAATGATGGCGAAGTAGGAAATGCACAAAGCCCAAACAGCAACACGTCTAGCCCGGTCCCGACCAGACTCAGTCAGACCACGTTCGCGAGTCTTCTTCCTCCTGGGGGTACGACTCGAGCTGTTGCGACTCAGGCTTTGATGAATGTTCTCACGCTCGCTACAAAGGGTGTGCTGCATGTCCACCAGGGCGAGTACATTGACGAAAGTACCGAGTGGGCAGTCCACTATCGCTATGGCGAGATTTTCCTGCGACTATGCGGAATGTGAGTGTGAACCGTGCGTCGTAGGTCTAAATGACGACCATGAATGACGTCGATGAACACATGCTTGATGGGAAGCACATCCAAAACACGAAGGATGAACAGGAACGACGATTATGAGCGCTGATGATATTATTGACGCGATCTGTGCTGGCGTATTACATCACCGGGATACGCAATGAACATTTTTAGTAAGAGAGAGGGCGAGATGTTACGGGTATACGTATGGTCGCTCAAGACCTTGAAATCTACCAATTTATCTTTATTTTTCGATATACCCCAATCTTACCAGGAACCTGTATGTTGTAACTCTGAAGTAGTTGACAGTATCGCGTATGGGATACGGGACGTCCAAGTAACAGTAATACCTGATGTTTCGATCGCGTGGAAATGAACATGTATACGGAGAAGTATATAAAATATCAATGTCTTGTCTATTATATGTATCTTAGCCTGCCTTTTTTGCTTCTGCTTATTGCGTGAGATTCAGATAGAAGAATTGTCCCCCACTAAATCCAATCATAGCCTGATCCGAGTGTCTCTCGTTTGCCCTGGATTATCCGACCGACTAGGCTTACCAGGTTATAACTAAGACTGCCCAGGGGTATAAGAGAGGTTGCGTTCATAGCAAATTATCTATGGAGATTCTTCAAAGTGTTTATTTTGGAATTGCTTTTTGTTGGGCAGTTATTCATTATTCTTATACATTTCATATTTCTAGGGTCCCCGAGCGCTAGTCTCATCCTTTGGCCGATGTTTGTCGACCAAAGCAGCAGATGGAAGGGAAAGCAAAGAACTTAAGTGAGATGACTCTTAACATATAGATTTGAAATTAATAGATCAATAGACTGATAGACGAATAGCTATATACATCTAAATATTGTAATATAGGTTACAGACGGCAGGTACCGTAAGCAGTGCTCCAAATTACGCAGGGCGCGTAACCCGCGTATTCTCCCGTCTTCGTCTTTCCATTTTCTTTTCTTCTCCCTCACCCCTCCAACTTTACCTATACGCGACCTTTACCCATTTTCTTTCGGACTTTCTTTGTTTATTCTCTTGGACACTATTATTCATACTCCCGTCATGGGTCGCACCGTCGACCAGGAGGTACACGCGGCGTTTGTCGAATTTCGCGCCAAGGAAGATGATAAGGTGCGTGTGTATTTCGTAATATTTCACCCAGTCCCTAATACGAAAACCCGTTTTAGTGTCTGTCCGTTCAGTGTATATACTGTCAACAAATTCGAGCAAAGAACACTTCGCGACAGAAACAACATCTCCTTGAATGTCCAGGTTTGCGCGGTCATCCCAACGCGCCTCAGCCTTCCCAGCCCGCCCAGGCCGCCCCTAACGGAATCGGTCCTCCTAATGGCTATCCCGGAACTCCCAATGGCCCGACAACCACCTCCTCAGGCCCAGCTGGTCCTGGTACTATCCCAACTCCCAACGGCACCCTCATGACCAATGGTGTCAACGCCCATGGTACTCCGTTGCAAACCCCACTTGGGGCTCTCCAGAACCGCGCTACAATGGCAACTCCGGTTCCGCCCACTGGCCCTCCCTCCGCGCCGCCAAGCGCCGTTCCTTCACGCCCGACTCCCAAGCCAAAGGCCAAGACATCAAACTCGAGCTTGCCCGCGCCCCCATTAGACGATGTGCATGCAGCTTTCGTCGAGTTCCGCGCAAAGGAAGAAGACAAGGTACGGGAAGCTACTCGGCGTTTATGTGTTATAACATACAAGCTAATAGTACGGAATAGTGCCTGTCCGTTCAATGTATTTACTGCCAACAAGTTCGCGCAAAGAACACTAGTCGCCAGCGCCAGCATCTGCTCGAATGTCCCACCTATCTCAGCGTCATGAAGGACTCCATCCCCGCCAACAACCTGCTCCACACATTCCCCGAAGGCGACGTTGCCCGATCACTTCAGATCCCTGCGCCCTCGCTGGAGCTGGATTTCCGCATGAGCATCAAAATGAACCCCAAGGTGTCTGTTGGCCCCAGCATCTGGGGCCAAAGAGAATGGGTCTCGTTCATCGGCGGTCAATGGGCCGGTCGATGGGGTAAGGGCATCGTTCTGGTAAGCCTGAATCGCCTCCAATCATTTCTTGTCAGTGTTTAACTTTTGAAAACAGCCCGGTGGTCAAGATACACAGATCGTCACCAAAGATTCCACTACCAACCTTCGCGCGAGTTATATCCTTCAGACTGTCGATGAGCCACCTGCATTTATCATTGTGCGCACAGAAGGATGGTTGACAGGCGCCAAGGATGTGCTCGAAAAGGTCATTGATGCCAATATGGCAGATGGTGTCAACCCCGGCAGCTACAAGTACCGGGTTAACCTGTCCATGGAGACCGGCGATGAGCGATACACATTCTTGAACACCTTGATGTGGATCGGCAGCGGTTGCCGCAGAGGTCATGAAGGTAGGGTTCTTTGATCCTTTTTTCCCCCCACGATTCTTCCGTACTAACTAGTCATGCAGTCATCTTCGACTCGTTCCGTGTCAACTAGGTCAATATCCTTGTCAACCGATGATGTCTTGTCCGTTATTCAGCGAGTTCGTGTCTTTTTAACTTCAGCTTCCACTTTCTGATGGGAAAACGGTGTTTCTACTTTGCCATTTCTTGATACGCGGCGCAACGTTTCTACGATTCGATTCTTCTCACCACGACTTCGTTCTTCCGACTCTATTTGTTTGATTTCGAACCATGGGTATACCCCGCCAACCTGGTTTCTCATGTGTCCGCCGCAATGAAGCCGATTGTCTGAGCTCTGCGATATGCCTGCTCTTGATTTCGTTCGTATTTTATGGTTTTTCTTCTGGTGTAATTCTTTGACGGCTATCTATCTCAAAATAGTCGGCCTTGTAAGGTATTGCTAGCCTTTGAGATGCTTCTTGTTATATTGATCTCAATTTTTCATGCCCTATCTTCACGGGGTTTTTTTCCTTTCGAGTCAAATTTCCGTCCAAATTTGATATGCAATATATTCATGTTGTCATTTCATTTTCAATGATACGAATGAACATCGGTCCCGGTCTGTTTAATTTCTCTTCTGTTTCATGGTACTTGATACAAAAAAAATCTTGTTGGTAACTATATATTTTACATTTAGCTATGAGAGCAGTAATGTCACCTTCTATATACATATATAAGGAAACATTCGATTTTGTGTAGATGTATGCAGATACCTGAATTTTCGAAGTATCTTCGGTTTGAAATAATATAGAACGGGATATATAACCGCCGTCATGTACCACAAGACCGTACTTAACGCCGACGGTATATACCTGTACGTACCACAAATATAACTTCGAATATTTCATATACCACTTAGTTGTATATCATCATGTAGAGAAATCGAAGAATTAATTTGACATTATATCCATGCAAAGCCCTTGTATACCAATACAAAAACACCGTACCAAATCCAACCAACCTGCCAAGCATATTACACTTCAATCAAAATTGTATGGTAGAGACGGATCAATCTCCGGCATACTCAACATACCAGAGAAACTTTCTGATCCAGTGAAAACAAACGGATTGAAAACCGAATCATCTGCACCCCACGTAATCGCAAACGGGTTCCCAACTGAGTTAGAAAGCGGGCTTCCCAATTGAGGTGAACTGATCCTCTGAAGCGCATTGCGCTCATCGTTGAAAAACTCCTGAGAAAGGCCTAGAAATTTCTGGTACAGGGTTCGTAATTGTACAAGGGGGTAGCTGATTCCGGTTTGAGCTAGGCAATCCGCGATAGCTTTCATGAGGTTGAAATCGCCGATGTCGGATGTCGCGACGACGTTGCAGAATAGGACTAGGTATGCCGTTGCTGGGTAGAGTAGAATCGTCCTGTGTATATTAGAGATGAAATATTTACCTAGTGTGGGTATTGGGTACTCACCAGTTCAAAAAGTTGACTGCGGTTTGCTTCTCTGCCGAGTGACACATAGATACAAGCGCCGAGAGTTCTCGGCGTGCTGACTGAAGGTAGCTCTCTGTTGAGCGGGTTGTTTGGGTGGGATCGGATTGGAGGAGGTATAGGATTCCGGTCATGACTGATTGATAGGCGAACTTGAGGGCGGACATTTCGGTCTGCGAGTCGAGTCCTTTCCACTCAAATGACAACGATGCCATCTGTACCCGGGTAAGAAATTGCGCATGAAGGAACAGGGAGTATGACTCACGTGTGTCATTCTTTGCTCGATATATTGCATCTGCAGTAGCATGTATTCTCCAGTGCTGTACAGCAACGAGGAATTGTTGAGAGCCACTAAGCTATCAGGCAGATATGAAATCACCGTATCTTGCACCCGAGCCAGATCTAGATAAATCAAGAAATGTTCGGCCATGGGAGGGTAAGTTGGATAAAGGTCGCTGAAAGTGGCTGGTAGCTGAACGTCGAGAAGGCAGCGTGAAGTTCGTGATTTGAAAGCATGGTTTCTGTCCAAAGTGTAGCACCATAGGAAACAGAAAAGCTCTTCCTCGCTTGCACTTCCACAGAGAACTTTCGTTTGAAGATCCAAGTCAATGCATGTGTTACAGGCGGCCTTGGTGAGGTCGCCGCTTAAATCGACATCTCCAGACCCTTGGTGAAGGAATATCTAGGTATGGATTAGTTCCGTCGAAAAAAGAATACAGGGACGGGATTCAGGGACTTACACCACATATGATAGCCTGTAATAGCGCAAGAGATGGGGGTATTAGCAGTGGGATCTGCTTTAATGCGGCCTGGGCGGTTGCTCGATATTCTGTGGCATTCTTCCTCAGTTCGAGGGCGAGGTCGGTGTCTTGTTCAAGACTTATCACCGTAGTGATAAACTTGTAGGCAACGGCATTAACGCAAACGGTGTAGATGATGGATTCGCGAGTTGATATGTTGCCACGAAGGAGTGAAAGACCCATATTCTTCAATGACGGGATGGAGATATGTCTAAAGTAATCCACAACGAAGACTCCAAATCTGTCCGTGCGAATATCTGGAGTTTCATGATCAGTATTGGCTTTGTAACGCATTTAGTTAAATATCGATATACCTTTCAACATCCAGGTCAGGAATTCCACAGACAGGCTTCGAGAGGAAACTTCCTCTTGACGATCATTAAGGCTGTCTTCTACCAGTGATCTCGAATTGTCAGACAATATTCTTATGACGGATAAGGCTGTTTCAAGCACACTGCGTCTGTCTAGCGTGAGACCGGGCATATGGTATAGTTGATGCCGGATTGTCATTTGCGCATCATAAACCGGATCATATAAACCCCCAGCGTTAACTCCACGTAGATCGGTGAAATCGTGAGCTGGGTTAGAGCGGAGGACTGGTAAGATTTCCGAGTTCCCTTCATCAACATGATGATCAGGCGTTACTCTTCGCCGGGAACGGTGGGAAGGGCTGCGGGAGTAAGCCTGGGGGCGGCTCTTCAGACACTTGCGCCTTACAGCTCTTTGACGATTACAGGAGATACCTGCATCCTGGCAATTGCCACATGGATCGCGCCTATCGCACCGGACCTGTGTATCTAGTCAGCAAATTGCGGATTGAATATAGGTATGTACATGTATAGATATAGATAGACATATTTCTCAAGGGGTCTTACCTTGCGCGAATGACAGAGGTCACACTGCAGTTGGCATTAGTACCGGCCAATTTGGGGGGGGGGGGGGGGAGTTTCGGGTGAGAGATACATACCACTAATTGAGGCCCCTGCTTCTCGAGTGACATCTCGGTCGACATCCTTTGCAGTGAAATTATGGCGAGAGTGGAGTAAAATAAGAGTCCAGCCTTGAGAGGTCTAAAAATAATAAAAAAGTACGATTTGAATCAGAAATTTCGTCCAGCGGAGCAAACCGACATCTGGGCAGAATAGGCAGCATTAATCGCTCTGGGGCGGATTATACTTTTCTTGGCATCCATATATATTTGTCCAAGTGTTTATTACAAGTTCATAAAGGCGAAATAGCTCGTTCAGTACTTTAGTAAAATTAGAGAGGTGATTACATACTACATCTACGTACTACATGTGCAACATAGGTGCTTCTCCGGTCAACCTGCCAAGCGTTCAGGTATGGGTGCTTGGCATTGAACTTTTGCTCTTATACTCTTTCGGGGGAACCTCGGCTTGAATTTGAATTTGTAAGCCTGAACCATGGTATGGCATTAGATAGTTTATGTATTTTCTTGGAAGAGACATGGTGTCTAACAAAGATAGTATAGTCTTGACTCAATCAAAGGACCTGCAATTGTCCACTCTCCAAGCCGGAACCCCTCTAACATTCCGAGCCTGGATTCAACGCCTGGAAACGCAGCACAAGACCCCGGTCTTCACTAGGAAATACAGTGCTCCAAAGAATCGGAAAATGGAGAGACCAGAAGTAGTCCACAGAATGATTTTAAAATACCATGCGGTTCGAGGTGTAGATGTTGACTATGTCAGTTAGTGGCTGAAAATAAACAGGAGGAACTCGAACTCAATTCAACGTACCGTTAGGCAGAGCCGGTCGATGCTGAGGTTGTTGATTAACAACGCCAGAAGGCCATTACTGAAGGTCCATAGCAGCACTAGATTTGTTCGGAATGCTTTGTATGAATCATCAAGGGCCACTCCGTCGTCCTCATCCGGTTCTTTCCAGGGAGTCAAGGCCCGCTTCACAGTGGTTGCAAATTGCTCATCAATGTCGATTTGAGGCTTGTCCAGCTCCTCAACAAAAGGCGCTTCATCATCCTTTTTGGTTTGCGCTGATGGAAGCTTCTCGGGTGCGTCGGATCCCTTTGTACCCCATGAAACATCATGCCAATTGCAAAATGCGTAGACCATCAGAACATTGATCGAGGAAGGCATTCCAAGGAAATAGGCCCAAGATGAAGTGAACATATGCCAGGGGTCGGCGTAGAGTATGCTGGCAAGGAAGTAGATTCCGTATGTTGAGACCAAGGCGATCAGAACAAGTCCACCCGTTGAGGCAATAAAACCCGATACGAGTGCCGCAAACCCATGGTCGAAATCGAATTCGAGGTTCTCGGGTGTCATTGCCTGCGCAACGAGGTAAAACGACAAGATGAGGAGATAGAGTTGGACCACGGAAAAGTAGAGGAAGGAGAGCGTGTACAGGAATTTTGATCTGTGGTTGAATGTTAGCTTTGAAGCAAAAGGAAATAGCCATCTCTTGGCCCTAATACTTACCCCTTTGGTCGATTTCCGAGAGCTAGGATAAATTGAAGCATAAGGAAGGACAGGTAACCAATTTTCAACATGTTATTGACAATCGGGGTAGCATCATTCCCAAAAGGCCACCCTTTGAATTTGTTGGTCGCACTTGGTGTTCCCACAATGTCCAAGATGACAGAACTTGTGAGCCAGTAGGATGCTAATACATGTTAGTGGTCTGGCATAGGACTCATCGAAGCCCCCAAAGAGGACCAGCAACATACCGAGTGACAGCCATGTCATAACTAACTGGCACACATTGTAAACCAATTGGACATGAAGCAATATCAACCGAACGATGCTATGGCCGCTCTTATATATCCGGTCGAAATGCATGATGGAATATAGCGATGCCGCAAAAGAGCCATTCAGCCATCGCCGCCGTTGACTTAGGAACTCTGCTGGTAGTTCTGGGACGTCTGTTTCGCCTTTCGACGCTTTCACGTACGTGAGGTGCCACTGGTTGCCAGCCTTGGCCACTAACTCAAAGCAAAGAATGCGATCTTCTGCAAGGAACATGTTCTTTTTGAAAATATTCATCCCATCAATTCCTTTCTTACCGAGCTTCTGAGCTAGCGTGTGGTCTCCATGGAAATACTGCTCTAGAGGTCTGCCCATAATAGCGCGATACCGATAGGCAGAAAAGGCACCTGGAAGTACGCTCACATAGCCAAAACTGCTCTCTAACGGCTTGTCCAGGATGTTCGAGATTTTGTATTCGAAGTTTTGCGCCGCAACCAACGGATTGAGGAGCTTCTTCCATCGGTGGCCCAGAAGCGCGTGAATTTCACCACAGGCCCCGCCGAGATTCTTATCGTTGTAGAAGGCCTGCCATAGGGCTAGCAAAGACTTAGGTCCGGGTTTTGTGCCCGCGTCGATCAAAATGCAGATCTCGGGATTCAAAATGCGCCCAAATGCATTGAATAACCACCGATGTGAGTTGATCTTCTTAGTATTCTTCTTCTTAAGGCAAAACATCATCTGTACCGGGGGTAGATTCATAGGGTCGTCTTTGTACGGGCGGACAAGCTCTTGTTTTGGGGTAACCGACAACTGTGTGGTATATTCAAACTAGAAAAAGCATTAGAATCTGAATATTTCCCTGGGTATTGGAATCCAGAAGGGCTGAGAGGTGGGAATACAAACAATATGAGCGACCGTTTCTCTTCCATCCACATCTTGTTTCATCACACCATCTTGAAAAACGCCAATGGTTGCCAGAACGTCGAGTGTATTTTTATCGCAGGGATCCATCCCATCGAAGACAAGGCAGACGACAATCTTCTGCCAGGCGGGACCACCTCTATCCCAGAACTCTGTCCTTTTCAATTTCACAATATCTCGTACATTTTGCATTACCCCATGCAAGGTGCGAGCGGTTAGTACTTTATCCTCGTTGTAGTATGTGACGGCAATGAGAAGTTCAGTGTGCCGATTATACATCGAAGGACGGAGATTATAACCATTGCGTAGCGTAAATTCATCCGGATCACATGTTGCAGCAGTGTCTAATAAGGAAAGAAAAAAAAAAGTTAGGTTATCATGATGGGGTTGAATCTGGCACATTGCGACTACTCACATCTCATTTGCGTGAACTCTTCAGGAAGTTCCCCCTCCGAATCTCGATACTCAGGCTGAATAGCATTGCGTATAGGACTTGGTACTGGATAGTTGATACTTAAGACCGAGCCTTGGGTCAACTTGATTCGCCGTGTGGGATATCGACGAATGCTACTTCCTTTGTGTCGTGGGCCCGATTCTTTGGAAGAGGAGATAGCAGAGCCCTGGTTGGAAAGGTTGTGTAATCTGATCTGATCAGGGAGGTCTAGTGATTCCATCGACTCTGGTCTGTGGCTATTGACCTCAGCATATGAAGAGGGATACGGTCGGCGAGTCACTTCACTCGAAGAGACTGGGTCGTCGAAGGGGCTGAGAGACAAGGCAGTAGAATGGGGTGGAGGAAGTAGGGAGATGGAGTGCTCATTTGAGAGCTCAGTATTCTGACAAGGGCCGGAAATGTCAGTTCGGCTTGCCGCATGTCTGGAGATCCAGCAATCTCCACTTCATATACACTTACCCGAGGCGAATGGCCATCACCCAGGCCGTCGCTTTCATCGCCTTGTCGTGCATAATGAAATGAGTAAGGCCGATTAAAAGGGTTCATGATGCACCGACCTGGACTTAATGTGGAACAACGGAATACTGAAGGTGTGTAAGCTGCAAGTCCGAGACGCAGTCCTAGAAATCCTTGCCAAGCCGGTTTGAATTAAAGTGTGACAGGCTGTACAAATATGCCGCGCAGTACACTTTGCATGGAACATCATTGAACTTGGGAAGAATTGAAGGGTCCTCCTCGTTGAAGAGAAAAACAAACACCAAGCTAGTACACACTCTCTCGCTCTAACTGAAATTGAAGATAACCGGCTATTTTAAGTCGGGACCCCACATCTTCACTAGATGGATTGGCCAATCAGATAACAAGCCCTGTACCTTAGCATGAGGCTAAAACACCCTTATTCTTTGAGCCCCCAGCCAATAGGCATAGAGCAAACTATATTATGGGTCCAATTGTCCTACTGGGTCCTCCTGGTGTTCATCATTTTCATATTTCAACATGAATTCCCTGACCGATTAAAAATAACTAGAATTCCATTCCCACGAGGCACAAAATTCTGATTACGCCGAAATTCGGGGTCACTTGGAAGTGAGACATGCAGTGAAGTTTTCTTACGTACCATTATTTCTTTACCAAATTGAGAGTTTGCAGTGTTTTAACTGCCAGATTAGACCCTTTTAAGCATAAGTGCGAGAGTTATCACTAATTATTTCCAACCATACCACTCGCCTTAACTCATCTCCCCCCATGCTGTTCAATATGAGCTCACTCGGGTTCTCACAACCCACGATGAAAGTGGAGTTGAGACTGGACGAGAAAGAGCCAGAGTATACTCCTCGAGATACAGTATCAGGCGAGGTAATATTGCATACCGAGTCGCCGGCCGACTTGTCAACCATCGTCCTGAACTTGTCGGGGACAGCCACATCCCGGCTGAGTCAAAGCAGACGCACGGAAACGCATAATGTATGTGGAAAAATGGCTACCCGGGCCGTATCTTGCATCTTGATTATGATCATTAACATCAACAACCTTCAGCTGTTCAAAAAATCTCACCGCCTGTTTCCCTCCGACCATTTGATGAATGCAAACTGCTCCAGTGTAACTATCGGAAGCGGAAATCATATTCTCCAATTTTCTATCACTGTTAGTACCAATGACAATCAAAACAACTTATACCTATCTGTGTCTAATTGGGGGTTGAATTTGTTTAGATCCCACAAGTCATCGAATGCTACAAAACCGGGCGCTGGTCAAACAAACCGCAAATTGGATGTGTAAATGTTGGCTGGCCCAAAAGCAAATCCCACCTGTTGAGGAGGACTCCACCCTCGACAGGGGGGTCAGAGTCACTGGCTGAGATTCAATATTCGTTAAGTGTGGTTGTTGCTGGCAAAAGTATCGTGAAAAAGGCAAGGAACTACCCAATTTCTCCAACAATTACTCCGCAATGAAAATTGCATTGAACTCATTGCTGACCATCATCAAGACACAAAATATCACATTTCATGCATTGTCGGACCCGATACCTTATCAACAGCCCTTGAAGCAACAATGCTTCTTCAGCGTCAACCAGCGCATCCTCGGCGCTGATTCACCTTTATCCTTCCGAATCGACACCGAACTTCGAAATGGACCCTGTCTTTTCCTCGATAACTCAATTCCTTTGAGTATAAAAATCACGAAACTTGGAGATTCGGCCTGCAACATACTGCTGAGTGCATTCCAAACCATGCTGGTCGAAACGACACACGTCAAAGCGCAAGGAACATCAGAGTCATCTACTAGCACGTGGATCGTGCAAAGTATGGCCAATTTAAATTATCCGATAGGTCTTGGAGATGTACCTGGAGACTCAACGGTCAATTTGAATGATATCATATGGGCCAACCACCGACTTCCTCCTGAGGTCACTTCAAGCTTCGAAGTTTGCAACATCAGGAGAATATACAAGCTTAATTTAAGGCTCGCATTTCTTGTTGGGGATTTCAGGGTAAATACGGCTCAACGCTTCTTGGTTATTTTGATCATGGCTAATACTTACTTTTCTTATTCAGCATCAGACCATCATCCGAGATCTCGAATTTCCTGTCTACGTTATGGGCCCAACCTCATGCTCCAAAGAAAGGAGCTGAGTTTGTTTTTTGGGGTTTTCTACATCTCTCTTTTTGCTTACTCTTTCAACCCCCTTGTGCAGCCCTTCCTTTTTGTCTGATATTCCTCCATCTCCATGTTATTTAGTGCTATTTAGCTTTACCAAACTCATTCCCTTCATCATATCTCTGTCGGTTTTATTACCAGACATGCTTTGTCTTTATTTTCTACGGTCGTTGGATAATTTCGTATACTTGATCGCTGCGTCTGAAATCAAATACTGGAATCAAAAGACAACTTCTTGGTACTGCACCCACTAAGTAGATAAATATACTGACTCGGGTTGTGACAGAATTGGTACTCCGTACCAAACTCACAAGTTGGAATCTCTCTCTAGCGCCCTGTGGGCCATATATAAGCCCACAGAGCCAGCTACTTCCTATGGCTGACTTAGTCTGTTCTAACTTCTTCTGCCCCAGAAGATTTGTGAAGATTCGGCTCCTACCGACGATACAACAGGTATGTTGTTGGCTATGGAGGGCTTATAGTATTGTGGCTTTAGGGCTACCACAGATAGACAGGTAGTTAATCAAGCATATTTTGACACCTTTAGAATAAAATGACTTCAATGTTGCACTACTTGAGGAGGCCAGCCGACGGTATGATCCTCGGGCGCTCAGCACTCAAGTTGATAAGGCCGGAGTAGACAAAACATATCTAAACTGACTCGCAAATATAGCAGTTCCTTCGAGCCTCGTAGAGTTGGAATGGGCCCAACGACTGGATCACTGCAGGGGGCTTAGCATTCGCTCCCTCCTGCCTTGGCAAACCGATCGACGGTATAGTTACCATCTGCAGTACATTTTTTTACTGACCAAGGGCAATAGGAGGCGCATTTTGTGCAGGGCCAGGTCAAGCGACCAAACTAAGCATTGCCCGAACAAATGCGAGCCCTCGTCTCAAATATATGACTTTCATTGGAATCAGAAAATGCTGGAATCTCCAATATTCTAGAGCGAAGATGCCCTAAGCCATCGGAAATGGCAATGAAACCGACTTCAAAAAGTCGAAAGCTGTCGACGACATGATTTGGAAACTTCAATAGTTTACAGTATACAACTGTGTTCTCGGAAAAGGAGTGCCGAAAGTCATGCGATTGGAAACATACGTGCCGGGCCTCCTGCCCAGCTCAGCCCGACCCACTATAAACCGGGATCAGGAGAAGGAGGCGTATAAAGTGGTTTATATTGTTTTTGTTTTTATCCCTCTCTGTGGGGAAACGGAACATGTCTTCCTTATTCACCAGTCGCATATAAATTGCCTTGGCAGTTTCATGAACACTTGGCGCAATAACAAGACTGACAACACCGACTAAAAATAGCCGTCAATAGCCTAGGGCTATGGTTCAATCAACGAAGGGTCCATAAAAAAAGGGCCAAACGACTATAAAGGGTCATATGAACCAAAGATACGACACTAAATGAAATTAAAAGTCACTCCTCGAAATCCCTTCAAATCTCAAAATCATGTCAACTACAACAACGACCGGGGCGCTGGCAACCACCACGGGTTGTGGGACCGCAGCCCAGTACGAAATTCCCATCAAAGATGCATCATGTGGAGTCCCCAACACCGACAAGTATAAAGAACTCCTTTCAAAATGCGCGAAGCCCGCAGGGGTAACTTCCTATAACGATGACTGTGCTCTCTACGCCCTGGCCATTGATCAGTCAATTCAAGATCTTACCGACTGTCTTTACGACGCTAAAGTCGCCTGGAAGGACGTGTGGTGCCACGGAGAAACCAATGCCACTGCAACGGCAACTTCGTACCCGACTGCATCGGAAACGGAAACCGCTTCGAAAACATCTGCCGACAAGACATCAACGGGTACCTCGACGGAGAACGCAGCGACTAGCACCAGTACTAGCTCTGGGGCGGATGTCTCTGTGCCCAAGGCCCATACTAGCTTGAAGGCGGTCATGCTTCTTTCAACTCTGTTTGCCTCTGCCGTGTTCGTCGGAATTTGATCATCTCCAGGTTACTGTCTCTCTGCTCAAAGATTTATCTTCTTGATGGCTGTCATTCTTTTTTTGGCTCTGGGTTTACTGCCGTCTTCATGGGCTTTTGATGGACAGTCTCAATTCTTTTGAGCTATTCGATATCAGCTTTTTCATCATGTGACACCTCTGAAGGCATAGGCGCAACTATGCAATGTACAATTAGATTTCAAGTGCTTTCTTTGTTTACTTTCTTGACACCAATCTTAATAGAATAATAAATGTTTCCTGCCATTGCACTACCACCTATTTCGTCCCCAGTCTTCCAAACGAGACTCAATTCATATAATCATTATAGAATGGCGACTGCAACTTGCGTGTAACACGGTAACAGTTTTATCCAATGGTCTAAGGCAAACCCCCATGAGTTCAAGTCTTAAACTAACAGCAGAAGGAATAAGGAGTCTATACTTAGAGTACATGGTGCACCAGCAGCTTCCCGTCGAGTTGCTGCTTGATCTGCAGGGAAAGCCCGATCTAAATCGTCGTGAGTACAAGCCCAGACTTCAATTGGGCTTCCCTGAAGTTTATACCAATCTGAATCTGACACGTCCCGTAAATTCGTTACTCATTTGGCGATGTGCTCAACAGCAGAACTCAAGCCTGTCCAGCAACAGGCTATGTAGGGGAACCAGAAAATGTAAAATGCGAAAAAGTCAAACAGACTGCGTGTTTACGTTTACTGTTCTGATGACGGCCTTCAGATTTGTACCAAGACGACCATTTGAAGCATCGTCCCCCTTGCAGAATCATCGCGCTTTTATCATTTTGTGCCACAGCATGCAGACTTCAATAAAAAACAAGGCCAAACTATTTATGGGCCTAAGTGCCAGGTGTGGACTAAATCGAAATTTCCGAGCTATCCACGCATCGCTAGAGGTAATATCATCAGACTATACATATCCACTGGCACAATCGTTACGAATACCGTTCCACACACCCAGAAAAAAGACTTCTGGTAAGAGAACTATGAAACTAGTGGCTTTATAGGAAAGAAAACGAATAGAAGGAAATCCGAACTTGGACTTGGCGTCTCCGGAGTAGTACGGCGTGGCCCAATTCTCAACGAACGACACACATGATCTAAGTCATCGTTCAAAATGTAAAAAACAACATGTACCCATTTCTAGATGCTGTTTCTTAATCCAATAGTTTCGTTGCGTGCAGATGGACAAGAGAATTGTTGAAACAAAAAAGCACCTGACCAAGCTTCATCTCCGAAGATCGACTCTGTAACACGATCAAGACTCCAGATTCGATGCCGAACATGGATAGAGGGTTCGCAAAGAAATATAAATACCATCACCCTGCTGATCTTGACTTAGAAATCCCTCTAGTACCATTCCACATTCCACATTTCCAAAATCGAGACATACCTCCAATCTCAATATGCGTTTCATCTCCATCGCCTTTATGGCTATTATAGGCGTTACTTTGGCTGCGGACAAGCCCCCTGTTATGGTAAGTTTGAACAAATTAATACCGAGCATTATTGAAGCCTCTAACCATTGCTCAGATTGGCGCCGGATTCCCCTGCAAAGCCGATGGCAGCGCAGGATACTGTGCTAGCGGTTCCTGCTTGGTAGGTTTTTTTCTCTTGTGCCGAAGCATCGTGGCATCAAAGACTAATCTGTCATGCAGCAACTTGCTCACGAGAATGAGGGAGTATGCAAGTAGACTGCGGATCTCACATTGGTTTGGATTGAGCTACAAGGCCACATTTCTGCCCAACAAAAGCCTTAGGTCATCACTAGTTCATATGTAGATAGTTGGGAGGTTCGGAGCTTTGCTTCCTTTCCAATTTAACTCTCTCCTGCCTGCCTTTGGTCCCTTAACTCACCATGCCCCATAATTTCTAACTGTGGCTGGGTTTCTGAGTCTGACGGGCTTCCTAACTGTGACGCTCCAGCGGAATACGGAAGTCCACTCGAGGCGGCCATCCGAACACACAGAGATTCTAACGTTTCTGCTGGATTAAAATGGCGGGGGCCCTGGAGTTCCTGACAGAGAAGAACTCGCATTTTTCCCTCCCCGTATTGAGCCAGACTCAGCGGATCTACGGAAGACGTGTAGAGTTAGTTGGGGTTTTGTATAACTCCGAGTAATTTAATATCTCTTTGCTTAAACTTGAAATACTATGGTAAATTTAATAATACTGTAGTAATAGCTGTCACGATCTATGTGATCACATGTTTTGCTTGTTTCCTTTATTTCTTTATTCTCGGGTTGCTACTATTCCTATTCGGGTAATGGCATACTTCCTAATTAGGAAGAGTTTGTCTTACTGGGCTTCTGCTATAAGATCCTCTGGGATTTACTACTTACTTCTTCTCTCTTTTCTCCTATCTTTGCTTGTCTAGTTGAATGCACTCTTTCTTATTAACCGAACTGGGATGTAACAGTGGCAGTAACACTACAATAATATTGCCCTATTATTCTCACCCTCGCCTTATCAATAGCATACCACCTATCGTTACTATATGATCCTATCCAGCGGTATATCAAGCACATACGACCATAGGGTGTGGAAAACAGGGCTTCCCGTCCGCTCAGCCGTACTTAAGCCACACGCCGGTGAGTTAGTAGTTGGGTGGGTGACCACCAGCGAATCCTCACTGTTGTATGTTTTTGTGTTTTTAATTTTTCTGTTCTTTTTTTAGTCGTTCGGAAACTCCCTCTTGCTGCCTCCAATTGATGGAGTATATGGACATACTCACATGGCTGGGATGGTTGAGCTAGCTCGAAAGAGGTACACTAGTCGATGCTGTTAACTGAATATGACTTTTTTGGACAAAAGGTGCTCGTGTAATGAGATCCTGGAAAGTCTCCAATAATATCTTCAGTTGTTAAATAATAGCTATGAAAGCCACGTATGGTACAAGACCTAGGATTGAGAGGTATTTGGCCCGCCTCAATTGAGTTTTGACTATAACGTTCTACAAATAGTTTGTAAGATAGCTGAAAATGAAAGTTGTGACATTTGCACGTTATGCTGTCTCTGCTCATGGATGTATCTCAATATCAAACAGCGTCACCAATTTAAACGGTTGCCAATACATATATTTCAGTCAAAATTAGAAACCTAAGATTTGTTAGCCGTTTGCAGCTTTCATGGAGTGAATGCACGAAGACCTACCCTTTTCAGTGTTACCCTCACCCATGCTCTTGCTACTGCTGCTTCCACTCTGGATAGCGCCCATGATGCCATCCATATAAGGGGCCCCACTCCACTTCTGGTGGGTGAGAACATCGACACCAAGGTCCTTTTCGCGAGCTTGAACAAGGCGAACATAGGCCAGCATACCCTCTTCCTTGAACGCACGGGAAAGTTCAGTCGTGATGGTGGCATTACTGTGCAGCCCAGCCAGGGAAATGAGTTGCAAAACAAATCTGAAAGAAGTTAGTGGATCGAAGCAAGATAGATGCGATGTTAATCTTACCCTTGCTTGGCAATATCCCAAATAAAGGACTTGAGGGAAGCCTCATCAAATCCTTGTCCCATCCAGTTGAATGAAGGGCTGAGGTTGTAAACAAGCTTCTTGCCCGGGTACGCCGCCCGCACTTCGCCGGCAAGCGTTCCGGCCTTCTGAACATCTGGGTCGCCGGTTTCAACCCAGAGAAGATCTGCGTAAGGAGCAAACTCCTTTGCGCGCTTGGTCGCAGCAGGGAATCCGGCGGAATAGTGGTAGAATCCCTCGCGAGTACGCGGGCTATCACATGACCACTGAACAGGTGTTTTGGCGTAATCATTCGCCAGGGCACGGCGACGAGAGAAGGAAAGGTCCGGGTTCTTCTTGACATAGGCCTTGTATGCATCCCGAGCAGACTGGGGAGCGCCCTCCGACTCAAGATGGGCATCGACGGCTACATATTATTAGTAAACGATCGTTCGACAGAGAATCAATAAGCATACCTTCGTCCAGGGTAACAAGCTTGTGCTTCTTGACCCATTCAAGCTCAAATGCGTCGATCTCTTTAGGTGAGGCGCCCTCTCGTTCCATGGCTTGGAGGGTCTCGGCCAGAGGTTCCACATCTGCCGTGATACCAAGGATGAATTCGTGATCACGCACATCAATGGCGCTGCTGATGAGTCGGCCACTCTCGGAATCTGTTCGGGCAATGACCAAGTTCTCACATCCCATCATATCCCACTGGAATCGGGCTGCGACCAGTCGGTTGATGTGTTCACCCATTGGAACGAGCACTTTGCCTGCAAGATGACCACACTTCTTTCCGCCGTGCAACTGATCCTCAAAATGAACAGCTGCAGCACCATTCTCTGCAAATAGCTTGGCGAGTTTTAAAACAGCCGACAAGCCACCATGGCTACATCGAGAGAATTAGTAATACTTTGTGCATTCACTCGCAACTATTAACGTACCCGGTATCACCATCGGCAACAATTGGTCGCATATAATCAGTGTAAGGTGTAGCCTTTCGCTGATCGGGGGTCATCTTTCGCCTCGCGTCCCACTGTTTCCGGTCGTGCATGGACTGGGCCTTGAACAAACGCTGGACCTGGTTCGGCACGGTATTGTAGGGATAATCGCCGAAATCGGGGGATACTTCATTGGTACTGGTCAAAAGTGAAGAGCAAGCCCAGCCTGAAACATACAAAATCTCTTGGTTGGGGGCTTGCTGCGTCATTTGGACGGGGTCGATAGCTCCCACTTGTGTGCAGAACCGATGTCAGCTTCGTCGCAATTGCAGTTCAGCCGGTCAAGGACTCACTGGTATGAACGGGCTCGCCAGCAGCCGCTCGCTCATTGAGAAGATTAAAAAGTTTCCGCGCCATCAAAGAACTGGGGTATGTTTGTTGCAAGGACCCGCGCTTGCTCACAACATCTGCCGCCGTGTAAGGACGCTTAATGCCTTCGTACCGAGAGGAATTCCACCATGATTCCACATCGCGAATCTGTTGGTCGTAGAGCGCATCTTCAGCTTCCCCTGATTTATCTTGTGTGGACA
The DNA here is from genome assembly GCF_028829455.1 of Penicillium robsamsonii. Classification (NCBI taxonomy): domain Eukaryota; kingdom Fungi; phylum Ascomycota; class Eurotiomycetes; order Eurotiales; family Aspergillaceae; genus Penicillium; species Penicillium robsamsonii. The sequence continues at coordinate 6,513,537 of NW_026643221.1, forward strand.
AAAGCTGGTATGCGTCCGAGGGAAGGGTGGTGGATACGGGGGGCTGCACAGGCGTCATCCGAGTATAACCGCTTGTGAATGGCCGCAATGAACGTGCAGAAACAGTAGACACAACGGGAACACGTCGGGGCAATCGTCGTATCGAGCGAAACATGGCTGGCGCAATATAAGTGAAAGAGCAAGTGAATTGAAACAGATTGAAAAGAAAGTCGAGGAAAGAAAACAAAAGTAACCTTGGAAGGGCTCCGCTTGACCTCGGGCCGTGAACATCTGGGGTTTCCCCGCCACCGAGGGAGGTCCGATGTTCGCTACATGACTAATCCTTGGCATCGACCTCGGGACACAGGCAGGTCCAAAGGGCTACCTCGACTACAACACGGCTGCTTGTACATAATTTGCCAGTGCCGTCTCCGTTCTCGATATTTTATTCAGTTCTAACAGCCTCTCTATATCTAAATACACCGCCCAAGATTGTTTATTGGCGGTCGGGTTATAGACAATACGCCCCTGAACTGAAATTTAGTTTCATGATATATCTTTTCTACCTAGGATAGCACTCGATGTTTAATATGCAAAAGCCTTGGGGAATGATTCTTTTCTGAATAAGTAGTCCTCATGCGGGTGCCCCATCTTTCATCGTCTGTGTGGTGGTACATGGTTATTGAAATTATTATTACCTACGGGTCATGGTAACCGTCCAAGTGCCTCTTGATTAGAGATGGCCTCTAGTTTCACCACCAGTGTTATGGTATTCCTCCTACAACCACCTGTATTCTGACCTTAACAACCATCAATTTCAATTGACTTGACTCTCACTATGGCCTTACATTTCCTGCACTTCCTCATATCACTTCATTTCGATACTTCTTTCTAAAGCTTATACTTAGACCAATTGTACGATGACTCACAGCACATTACTCACTTCTATCTGATATTTCAAAGGTACACTGACAATAATCAATTCAAAAGATTTAGTTCACTCTTCAAACAAGGTGATCAACAATATGCATACATATTTACTCTACTTCATGGGTATGGGTGTAAAAGCAGGCATGGACAGGTATACCGACTTAACAATGCTATTCAGAGGCTCTAATCAACACATATCTATTCAAAGTTTATATTGATCAAACAGACAGCCCCATTGAGAGATTCATTGAGGTATCGCTCAATACACCTCACACTCCATAGAGACATTCACCTTGGAGAAAGAATGATGAGCTCCATTCAAATCAACTATCAATCGCCTCAATACTGCTTAGCAACATATATAACTTCGGTAGAGCTCTCCCATCTGTTCTCTCTTCTTTTTTCTCTGTAAATATAACCAATCTCCGCCTCCTCTCCCTCTTTTCTTGTTTTCTTTTCTGTCTTTTTCGTGTTTCGAAATGGTGCTGGACACCATGGCTCCGTTCTCGAAGAGCGGCCTCCAGGTACTCGCTGGCGAGTACCTGGCTGGTCCTCTTCTGAAGTGGGACGAAATGTCCCTGTTCGACGAGTTGTTTGCCACGGGCTCCGAGCCCGAAATGTCTGTCCTGACCTGGGAGCTGATCGAGCTCCTATGCAACATGGTCATCGTCGTGGGGCCTGGCTCTCCCCAAACCTACCTCCTCCGTGTCGTCCTCACTCCCGAGTTTGCGTGGTTCGGCTTACACTGGGCAGGGATGCCACACCCTGGCAAGTACCTCTCTTCAAGAATCGAAGGAAAAACACCTACTAACCCACGGGTAGCCCAGGTGTCCACCTACCCTTCCGACCTCCTCGGCCTCCTCCACTCCCGTCCCCTGGTCGCGTCCGTGGCCCTCCACCAAAACCTGGGGGTTGGCGGGGAGTGGAAGTCCATCGTTCTCCGTCTGTGGGCTCACCTTGAGCCCTACGGCTCCTACGTACGCGGTGGCCGGCTGCAGCCCGCAGCTGGCAATGACAGCGACGCCCTTCCATCAATGGTGGACGTCGGGTACCCTCCTTCACCCGTCAAGGAGGATGTGGAGGGTGTGCTGCCGCCCATGGAGGGCGTTGAATTTGTGTCCGTCCCCGGTGTCTACATGGACACCATGGTCCGTGATATTTCTCCGGACATGGATGTCTGTGGGACGGTGTCTGCTTCCGCCCCTCCTGCTGCCATGATTTTGCCTCCCTCTCTCCCCATCGTGTCTCCCTCCCTCCCCGTCGTGCCGCTATCCCTCCCCGAGGGCGGCCCCTCCACCAACAAGTACCGCCAACGGTACTAGTTGCGTTCGTGAAGACTTTCGTGCCTGTCCCCTCACTGGATGGGGGTGTCAGCCGCCGTTTGTTTTCTTCTTTGTTTTCTTCTTTGTTTTCTTCTTTTTTTTCTTCACTGAAAGATCTTTTTCTTCGTTTCAGTTTTGTTATAAACTATATTTTCCTCGTAGCTGGTAGTTATATCTGTCGTCCAAGCGTAGTACCGTTGGGGAAATTCCCCGCACGATGTTATGTTTATAGTGATTGATACTTACTAGTAGGTATATGCATAGATACTCTGGAATGGATACTTTGTAATGAACAAGCCCATTCAACTGTAGAATTAAATCAGATATAGCCGATGCCCAGCCCGGTTGAGATTGCAATGGAAAAAGCACATCTCCAAGATCGGCACCCCCGCATTGGCTTATCATCTCCTCTTCCCTATCTTCTACCATTCGCTTTCTCTTATCTTCCTGTCTTCCCTGCCTTCGTATTTCCATCTTTTCCTCCGTATGAATGGGTTTCAACGTCGACTTGGTATGGAAAGCATTAAAATCCGATCGAATTTAGATCCGCCCGACCCGGCATCAGCGCGGGGAAAACATGGAAAGCCAAAGCAGACAAAGAGTCGCAATGGTAAGTTAGAGTCCCGCGAAGCTGCATCTCTCTATCAAGATTAATGCAGAAGGTGGCTTCATCATATTGCACCGGACAACATTGACTCGAGTCTCCACTTTTATAGGTTGCATCACTTGCAAGGCAAAGCGGTTGAAGTGCGATGAAATTAAGCCCTCGTGTCAGCAGTGCGAAAGACGAAAAGTCCGATGCGGAGGATACAAGAAAGACTTCAAATGGCGACCATTCGAGGAGACCAACTTGGCTCCTGGGCGGCCTATAGTGGCCAAGGCCAAGAAAGGTAAAGGGTGCCATGTGGAGCTCGGGTTAGACCTGATATACTCACAAATCCTCTTTAGAAAACACCTCGTCCCATCAAACTCCGTCTGTCGCCAATGTTGGCCAGACCCTTCCTACTCCGCCAACGACTGAACAATCGGCATCCCCGATTCGCATACAGTCCCACAAGTTTGGTGGCTCTCATTCGCCTCTAGGCTCTCCTTTGCATAGCTCGCCCATCAGTATCAATAGCTTTCTATCTACAGATACACGTTCCCTTGAAGAACTACCTGCCAAACGAGAAGATGCTTCCATGGCCGAGTGCATCGAACATCATCTTGATACCAATGTGTCATTGTCCGCCGATTCTCCTTCTTTCGATTTTCTCACCTTTTTGGATCCCTTTCAGGATTCTCTGTCGCTCGGAAATTCGTTGATTTATGATGCCGATGTCGATCCTGCTAAGCATATTCCTCTTGGTCCAGAACAGCCAGATCCCGATGTATCTAGGCTGAGCTTCTCTCAACTGTTGGAGGATGAGAATGATGACATTGAGGAGATCATCCGGAAGTCGGACCCAGGACTAGGCCCTTGGAACTTCACCTTCCCAGAAGAAGATTCTTTCAATTCTGATGTGCCAAGCATGTCAAGTAGCCCATCTCTACCACCGGAAAGTCCAGAAATGCTCGTCTTGCGATTTGATAAGCTCACATGTGGGATTTTATCTGTCAAAGATGGTGCATTAGAGAACCCGTGGCGAACACTTATTTGGCCGTTGGCAAAAGACACGCCTGCACTTCGCCATGCCATCTTTGCTCTGACGGCTTTCCACTCGGGCAAGCAAAGCCCCCATCTTCGGGCCCAAGGAGCAAAATACATGCGCCAGAGCATAACTGGTCTAGTTGGACAAATCCAGAATATGAGAGCGGATGCTGCACTTGCAACTAGTCTGGCGTTGGCATTTGCCGATACCTGGGACCAGCATACCCGCACATGTATTCAACATTTGCGAGGTGCAAAAACCTTGGTGTGCAAGGTCATCGCAGCCGGGATGCAAGTGGTCGTCAGCGACAATGAACTGGATCGTATCCGGTTCCTCTATAACACATGGTCCTATATGGACGTGATTGCGCGTCTAACTTCTTTGGATGAGTGTGGCCCTCAAAGCTGGGATTCTTCGATTTTCGAACTTCCCAGTGATGCAGTCCATGATATTGATCCGTTGATGGGATGTGCAACTACCCTATATCCTCTCATTAGTAGGGTGGCGAAGCTGATCCAGCATGTGCGGAAAACCCCCTCGAACACGGTGTCGGTTGTGGCTCAAGCTATGGAACTGAAATCTCTCGTCGAGCAATGGGAGCCGCCGCACTGGTTTGAGCCACCAGATGACCCAAATTCCGATGTCCAGCACAGCATTCAAGTTGCACATGCCTATCGCTGGGCTACTTTGCTGTACCTGCACCAGGCCGTTCCAGAGATACCCTCCGAGCCAGCCGACGAATTAGCAAAGAGGGTCCTGATATTGCTCGCAACCGTGCCATATACCTCCCGGACTACCATCATACAGGTGTTCCCTCTTCTAGCAGCTGGCTCTGAAGTCGACACCGACGATGACCGAAAATGGGTCTTGGACCGATGGACCACAATTCAGTCTCGCCTAATGCTAGGTGGTGTAGACCGCTGTTTGGAAGTGCTGAAGGAAGTCTGGGAGCGGCGCGACGCAATGAATGCCAGAAGAGAACTTGAAATGGCGAGTTCACGACGTGATGAGACTTTCTCATCTGGAGACAGGGAGAAAATGAGTTCGTCATTGCCAACCGATTTCCGCAAATACAGCCTCAATGGTTCCCACAAGGGCTCCACAGCAGGAAGATCAGGGAAACCTGCATCGAGGTCTGCGCGGGGTTCAGCACTCGCCTCGCTTGAAAATATTGAATTTGAACGAACTGTGCGTGGAAAATTGCATTGGGTGAATGTTATGGCTGAGTGGGGATGGGAAGGTGAGCTTGACAACTGTCGAACTATTTCATCTAACGACTAACTCTGCAATTTATAGTTTTCCTTGGTTAGCCCGACAGCAGCCCAAATCTTGGTTGCCAGTATGCATGTCGAGCGTAAAGAACCTAATATTCTTTGCATCCTAGCTTGCTGTACTGACATGACGGCTAACAAAGAAAGCAGTCTGAGTTCTTGGTCTTTTCCTGGTTTTTGCCATAAGGTTCTCATTGTTTTGGCTCTTATTTCTTTGTGCTAAGGGTGAAATTGTACTTAGCAGCCCTCGGTGTTGCCTCGAACTAGCGCGGCGTCTAGGGATCTGACTATGTTTGCTTTATTGATTGAGACTCTTTTTCTGCAACTATGATCTACTCTCTGACTACAAATTATGGTTGATCTAGGAACTAATATTTCTACCATGATGGTGATTTATTTGGCTTCCACGCCCTTATTCAACTCTCCAAATACGCGATACCCCCATACTGGAAGCCCCAAGCAACTGTCCAGTTTCTGGCCTATCCCCACGACCGCCCAATTTAATGTCCAGTAATACGAAAACATGATCAGCTCTATCAAAACCCTAGGCAAATCATCCTCGTTATCACAACGACCCGATGCATCAGCTCGCTCGCATAATTACCCGTGCCGGTGTTAGCACACCCCATGCCCGGAATACCCACCTACCAGCCCTGATGACCCAACGCAAACATTAAGCCACGTTTGCCTTCGTAGGCGCTACTCAGAAGGGCCTCGTCTGACATTATCGTCAATACTGCGAGAATGTAAACATGCCAGAGCTCTATCCTTTTCGAAGAGATCATTCTCTGATTCCTACAACATTCTCTACATTACCCAGGATTATTGCTTCCCCTACGCGCAGAGGAACCATGTCCGGAGTCGGATTCTAGGGTGGGTTCGATATCGATTCATTTCCTGACATAACATGTCCTGATCCTGACAAATTGTCATATCAGGTCAGTTGGGTTAGACGTTCAGCCAATTGTGTCTTTGACGTGCTGGTTTTGAGATTGCTGTTGGCTCTAAAATCTACCAGCAGAATGACGACAACCTCTTGTGCGCTTGAGTCTATCTTGGATGAAATGATATTCATTTTATCTACTTTTTGAAGATCCCCCGGCTGCGTGTCAGTGTCTGGTCACTCCCACCATAGAGCTTGGGAATTCTTCAAAGTCCAATATTAAGAGATTAAGACTAATATTCTGATAGTAGCTACAGGAGTTTGATTATTGGTGAGCGCCCCTGTGTCTAGAGGCAATTACTCCCCGGGAGAACCCCAAAGCCCACTTCCAAGGTTGCCCGTAGCCCGTAGTTGATTTGTAAGTTGAGGGTTTTAGAAGTTCGGATTTATGTACAAGATAATTTACAATGCGTGCACAAAACCCACGTCCCTCTCGATAAGGGAACACAAAGTGCTCGGCCTTTGCACCAAGAATAGGCACGAAATGTTCACCCTCACAAATCTCCATAGCCCTTTGATAAGCAGGCCGATCACCAATCCGCTTGAGATAAGCCAGAATGTTCTTATGCTTCTGCTCATCAAACGCAATGGGGCAGAATCCCCTCATTGTGGTGAGAGTGCAGATCGAACCAGATAAGATCCGGTTTCACTGAGTCTCGCCTCAATCATTGAGAGCACACCCTATAGCTTCAAATTGCCCACCTTGGTGTGCGCTGCTTCAGGGTCATTGCTCAAGCACCGGGCCATCAGCACGCGGAACAAGGGTGGCTGTAGGGAGGCATTTGCCCATTGGTACCAGTCTAGGAATTTGATGTATTCCTCACTATCCTTGGGTGTGCCCGCGAAACAGCCTTCTCCGTAGGCGGCAGTAATGTAGTCGATGATTGCGCCTGATCCAGCGAGCACGATCTTGTTTTTCGTAAACGGGGAGTTGTCATCTTCGATCACCGGTGTTGTGCCAGAGGGATGCAGGTCTTCAAGTGATTGAGGGGCAAAGATAGGGTCGCGCTTGGTTAGACAAAGTCGTAAAATTGTAAAGAATACCGAGTTGTTAGGCTAGTACCTGTTGACCAGGCGAGACATGATAGTGGAGGGGGCTCAACACTTGAAGGCGGGAGTTTCTCAATAATGTACAAATGACAGCACCTCCTTGCTTGCCATTTGCCCAGGATATAGTCAAACCCATACGTTGTTTGGTTTCAGGGGTGATAGTCATAGAGATTGTCGTGTACAGGTGGGTAGGGATATTGGTTAAACTCGCTCTTACCTTTTGTCGTTGCCATAGTACATAGTACACCAATATGCAAGATCTTCCCCTAGCCTTCCTGCACTGTCGACCTATTATTTTCCCATTTCTCGAATTTCGAGCACGAATATGTGCTCCCATACCATTTTTCATTAATATATTATGCCAAGCATTATTGAAACCTTGGATGACAAGCAGTAGTGCCATGGATGTACCGGCTGTGGTTCCGGGGTTGATGGGGAAGGGCTAACCGCATCAAGTAAAGGAATCCTCCCAAACTCAGCATCTGTATTTCCCTATACTCCGTACTCTGTACTGCGTCTTATCACGCAAAGTAGGCTTTCTATAAGATCGGAGATTTTTCCGAAAAGCAATCCTGTCTAAATCGGTAGTTTTCTCGCCATAGTCCCCCACTCTACCATTTCAGGTCTTTTTCTCCAAACTTTCCCCTCGTCGGCAATCCCCTCATTCTCTCCATAGATTTCTCCCCGTTCTCTGCTGGACTGCCTAGTCAGGACATCAGATCCGACTATTGCTTTTTCTCCTGATTGAGTTGCCCTGAGATTTAGGATGTTTCTTTTCCAAGCACATCCCCTCATTTCACGCAATGGCTGTATAAAGCAGAGATAGTTCCCGAGAATTGACTAGATTATTGATTTATCTCTACATTACATTAGTCTTCATAGTCATACTGATTCCACCATGGCACTGCCATTCACCTACCACGCCAAGGCGCAATCCACCTTCAAGCCGCCGCTTATCGCAAATGAGAACGCCTTCTTAGGTGATGTGCAATCAAGGTACAGCTGATAAATAGTGTGCTAGGTAGGCAATTTTGCTGATATACTACAGCGAGAACGAAAACCCAGACAAGCCCATGTCATGCGGCTTCTACCGACTCGAAAAGGGCACGCCCCTCGTTTACACCTACACCTACGATGAAATGAAGATTATCGTCGAGGGCAGGTTTGAGATTGCAGATGAGACGGGCCAGAAGGTTACGGCGACTCCGGGCGATGTGTTTTATTTTCCCAAGGGGGCCAAAATCACCTTTACGACGGATGATTATGGACTGGCGTTCTATGTGGGTACCCAAGGCTGAATTTTGTATCGTATACGAAGAGACTAACAAAACTAGACTGGCCAACGGAAGCAGGGTGCTGCTTGAATAGAGAAATTTAATTTAATTGGAAATTTCGGCTTTTAAATTTTTTGGTTCCCTGGTTGTCATCAATAATCGGGGTCCCCGTGCCTTCAATCCATGGAACTCTCTCCTGGGTTGAGTCGGCTATTCCCAATTCGGTAGTTTACTTACATCCCTTGCGATAGCTTCAAAATTCATGTGATTGCAACTTGGGCAACTACAGCATATGAATTCAAGGGATTGACCGGACAATAATTGCTTATTCACCGAACACGGACCAAGATGTGCGACATTCGCTAATCTCATGGAATATATGTATGCAAAAGTCCAAAAAATCAGAGTGTCCCGACCATCGAGTGGCTGTTTCAGGTTCGACTAGAGTCGATCCCACTTCAGAGGAACCGTCAAAGCCCAATATACGATTGGAAGTGGAGATGATTTTCAGCTCGCCTCGATAAACTCATCCACTATGCTGGGATTCATAGGCGGGTTTTGCAATTTGTATGACGTGGGGGAGTTGCTACAGCAACTCTGTGAGGAAGGGGGGGGGATTATCGAGGGGAGTGGATTGTAGAAATTGAGAATCAAGATCCGTTCGATCTTAGGTGGAGAGTGATCGACTGTGAAATAATAAACATAAGCCAGATTCCTGAGACAAAGGCATTTTTCTTTTTTTCCCTCCTGACAAACAGTCACTTTGCCTTTGTTCACGCCCAATTAGTCTCGGCCTTATCAGGTCACAACACAACCCCTCTATCGCTCCATCGCTCCTCCATCAACACCATGGCCATTATTTCAGAGGACCATCTGGGTCTACGACTCCCTAATCCACCGCCGCTGTTGCATACTCGTGGTCAATTCGATCGCCCCTCGACTCCGGCCGATGGATTTACCAGTCCCACACAGACACCGCAGGGTAGCCCCAGCAAGTCAAGATTGCCTCCGGGCGCACTCGATCTGCCCAATGTCTTCGACAAGGCCATGAAGTTGACTCCCACCTCTCCCTCCAAATCGACATATAACCACTACAATCATCCGATGTTCTCTGCAGGCAAGAGTGGCGAGGATTTCAACGAGAGCGTTATCCACCAAACCCCTTCCAGCCCAACGCGCAGAGCCAACAAGGAGAATACACCCCCCAACCCAACGCGTCTAACGAAGGACCTGGGATCAACCCCGACGGCTGCTGCACTTTCACGTCGGGAGCCATATCAAGCACGCGATGAAACGACCAGACGTCAGGTGCAGATGCGCGGCCTGACCCCCGAGGAAATGGAGAAGCTAGCACAGCCAAAGGTGAAGCGCCTCGTCAATGTCACCCAACTCTGTAAGTGCGGCCCAACCCGACAATATAAGATAAATCGACTGACTTAGACCCGGGAGACTTCCTTGACCATTACTTCGATCTCCTCAGCTACGTTCACAACCGCCAAACCCGCCACACACAATTCAAAGCCGCCTACCCCGATCCCCCTGCCACCCCTGACGAAGAGCACGAACCCGCCCTCCTAAAATACCTCGGTCGCGAGCGCGCACACCTACGAAAGCGTCGCACACGTCTCCGCCAGGGCGACTTCCAGATTCTGACTCAGGTCGGTCAGGGTGGGTATGGACAGGTGTATTTGGCACAGAAGAAGGATACCCGCGAAGTATGCGCATTGAAAGTCATGAGCAAAAAGTTACTTTTCAAGCTGGATGAGATCCGTCATATCCTAACCGAGCGCGATATTCTCACTGCAGCCAAAAGCGAATGGCTAGTCAAGCTGCTCTATGCCTTCCAGGATGATACGCAAATTTATTTGGCCATGGAGTATGTTCCTGGTGGTGACTTCCGCACGCTGCTGAATAATACCGGTGTGCTCCATAATCGTCACGCCCGTTTCTACATTGCTGAAATGTTCAGCTGCATTGACGCGCTGCATGTTCTGGGATACATTCACCGTGATTTGAAGCCCGAGAATTTCCTGATCGATTCCACGGGCCACGTTAAGCTGACCGATTTCGGTCTGGCGGCTGGAATGTTGAGCCCAGGAAAGATCGAGTCAATGCGCGTTAAGCTCGAGGAAGTCGGGAACACGCCCGTTCCTTTTGGTCGACCCATGGAACAACGTACAATGGCCGAACGACGACAAGGATACCAGTCTCTGCGCCAGCGGGAAGTCAACTACGCCAAGTCGATTGTCGGATCGCCGGATTACATGGCGCCGGAAGTTCTCAAGGGCGACCAATATGATTTCACTGTGGATTACTGGAGCTTGGGATGTATGCTGTTCGAGGCGTTGGCAGGCTACCCGCCCTTCGCGGGCGCGACCGTCGAAGAGACATGGCAAAACCTGAAGCGCTGGCAGAAGGTGTTGCGGAAGCCCGTTTATGAGGACCCGAACTACTTCCTCTCACGGCGGACGTGGGATCTCATCACGAAACTGGTTGCTGGGAAGGAGCAGCGGTTCAAAAATATGAAGGAGATTCATGCGCATGACTATTTTGCCGAGGTCGAATTCGAGACTCTGCGTGATCAACGCGCTCCGTTCGTGCCTGAACTTGATTCCGAGACTGATGCTGGGTACTTTGATGATTTCAGCAATGAGGCAGATATGGCCAAGTACAAGGAGGTCCATGATAAACAGCGCGCACTGGAGGATATGGCCGATCGCGATGATAAGATGAGCAAGGGCTTGTTTGTCGGGTTTACTTTCCGGTATGTTCGATTCGAATCTATACTGGATAGGTTTATCTGTATGATCGTTCTCTTACTGACCACTCTAGTCACCGCAAACCCGCCACCGACAGCAATGGCCGCAGCAGCTCACCACGGAAGCCTATCGCGACGGATGGCACATTCGGGACAATGTTCTAGGTTTCTGACCAAGTATCCAGATTTCACATTCCTATTCGGTCGGCTCTTTTCTCTTCTTACGTTCCGCTGGTGCATGCGCGACTCCGAGCTGGATCTTGGTTTCCTTGTGCCAGATGTCCCAGTACTGAGTTTAATGGCTCATGTTTTCATCTTCTCTCTTCTTTCTATTTCAACTTCAACATCATTTTCAAGTTGCAACTTGCAACACCATACGTCTTGTCGACCCGTTCTAGCTTCATGGTGCGCTTGGAGTTGGTGAAATTCGATTCTTGTATGATACAGCCATAGAACAAACATGGCGCAGTTCCTGGCTTCTGCTAGTAATAGTTTCATTTTAGGGAATATGGAATTTGAGTTCGATCGTAATCAAATGTCAAGTAGACTATATACCGATTACATCTCGCAGTAAAGAATCGACTCTGTTAGTTGTCAGGAAGCTGGCGCACCATGCGCAGAATCTCGGACTCGTTGTCTCCAATCACAGCACGGCCATTGACCCAGTCAACTGTCTGTGGAGTAAAGCATTAGTAAAACACATCCAGACATATCTCCAACATAACAATGGAAGTAAGAAAAGGTGGGCACATACAATAGGTCTCACGAAATTTTCATTATTCTCCTTGAACTTCTTCAGCGCATCCTCCGCATCACGGGCACCCTTCACCAACTCTGCAACACCATACGTCACCTTCTCAACCTGACCACTGACACCACTGACGGGCGAGACATAGTCGAGGATACTGCGAAGCTGGTCTGTTGTCGGGGGAGAGGTGGTAACCTCCAGCTCGAACTCGCCGCGCTGTTTCTTTGAGTGGGTGGAGTGGTCGCTGGCCTGGTCTTCTGTGGCAGTTTCGCTGGCTGTTGCGGAGGCTTGTTTCAGGATGTTGAGGACTCGGGTTGAGGCTTGGATGGAGGGGGAGTGGAAGAGGGTGATTGGGTCGAGGGTTTTGCTCTGTTTTTGTGTTAATTGGCAGGTTGGGGACTGGGGGATGGATTGGTGGATTTGAGCGGGGGTTGCAGAGGTGGACGTACGAAGCGGAACATCTTGGCGGTTTGGATATTTGCAATTGATGGTGTTGTGGTGGTAGAGGAGGTGGATGAAGGTGGAAGACTTGGAGTTGAGCTGGGCGGCAGTTCCTGGATGATGTCATTTGCTGCCTCGGGTTGTGCCGGGCTACGTAAGCTGTTGGTCAGGGTGAGTCAACTACATTTGTATTTTATCTACTTTCTGAGCATATGCTACGGAAAACTTCGTTGGAAAATGCCACGGGGGATACAGAATTGGTTTCTGTAATTAGGTGTCTGGCCCATAACGTAAAGCGACATCACTATGTCCATCCAACTCCCAAATCCCCATTTTGAGAGATTTTGAACCTTTCTCAATCTCTCAGATTCCATCTTTGCGGTATAACTTCTGATCCTGATTAATTGACTGTCTCCATGCAGTCGATTAGACCCATTGTGTGGTAGCACTGACCGCTGTATTCAACGGGCTCAAGAACACAGGCTGTTGGGGATTGCGCCGAATTTAGGGGCTACGTGGTATTGTACCTCGCTCGCTGGAGGTGAGTATTAGACTCTCGCCTTTGGTAGACGCCCTTGACCGTGTCTGTATATACTGGTAAGTGTCAGGTAAGTGTCAATTACGCAAGAAGATACACGTACCAGGCAACAAAAGAACAAACTCTAGGGATTATTTTGTCCCTTCATAAACCAAAGTTCTCAACATGTAGATAGATCCCCTGCGCGCCAGTTCCTTTGTGCACAGCTCGTTCATCACTCAGAGAGACCACGCTACGGCGGACATCATCTGCTAGGCCACGAGGTCCACACACAACCACGGCACTTTCACCTTCGGCCTTCTCCAGGACCTTGCGGATGATAGTTCGTGGCTTGGGACGACCAGAGACAATATTGGGATAAATGATTGTTCTGCTTGTGAATTTTTCAGACTGAAGGGCCTTCGCATCCAGAGCAGCCTTCTCATATTGAACACGTGCCGGGCCGGAGCAGGTACAGGCACCGGCGGTACTAATCTCCTCGTCTTCAACTTGGGCAGTGCAACAGCAGCCTCCACCAGGGAGACACCCTCTACCCGTGACCACGGGGCCTGGAGTCAATGCTGACTCGGCAGAGACAGAGTGAATCGAGATATTGTCTTTCTCGAAGGTATTCTTGGTCTCACCTTGTGTAAAAGTCTGAATCGCGGAGAGAGAGTCTGTCTGCAATGGTAGTGTGACAGAGCCAGGCGGATCTAGCTTTTCATCACATGTGATATAAATACTAATTTCAATCTCCCTCTCGAAACTTAAATGGGTACGTCGACACTCATTCACGTCTGCCAACAGAGATTGCAGTTCGGCGTCAAAATAAGTCAGCTGAGAACGTGATTTGATTACCCAGACAAAACGCAACCGCTTGGTGGCTGTTAGACGAGCGAGACGAGTGGGTATCTGATCCTTGCTGCCGTTGCTCTCCATCTTCCATGCTGAGACAACGTCCCGCAGAAGAGGTATCGTGAATGTCGCACCCATGCCACCCGCCAGCAGTATAGCACTATCAAATTGACGCAACGGCCGGATGCTTCCATATGGCCCTTCGATGAAAACGGTCGCAGAGGACATGCTCGTCACATGTCCATCCCCCAATAGATTATCGCTCTTTGAGGCATAGCGGAAAAAACTTCTTGTTCCCCCGTTCTCGGCGCGGATGAAAAACTTCATCTTGCTATCTTCTGGGATTGATGCGATAGTGAATGGGTGACATTGCAATGGAACGACGGAGTGGCAAGTGAGGAAGACATGCTGACCGGGTTGCCACCCGATACCGGGGTTTTCGATAGTAACACAGGTGACATTTCCTGGTAGTGGAGTGAACGTAGCCGAGTGTGCCCAGAGAGCGTTGGCCTTGGTCTTTCGGTGGAAAATGGCCAAGTTGGCATACGCACCCCAGGTGTAGCGAGCAACCCTATCGAAGACCACAAGCCCAATCGGGATCCACACCCAGATCTTGACTTCCTCTGGCGCATGCAGCCATACCGCAACAATAAAGCCGACAAAAGTGACAAGATGCTGAATGACGAAGAACTCATAACTGAGCCGACGAATTGGCGCAAAGGAAGAGACCACAATAAAGGTCAGGATAACCCACGCTGCAAACCCACGCTTTGCTAACGGATCGTTGTAGAGCTGGTACGTGATATAATTCCAGCGAGCCCAATTGCGGAACCAGAATCCCATATGGATGGTAGTAGTCAGCCACAGTGTCCGGGTGACCCAGCGATGGTACCAGTTCAGTCTGACGTAGCTCATTCCTGCCAAGAACCCGATAATGTTCTGCCTGCCTGACAGCAAAAATATCAGTGGCAGCTGGCAGATTGCAATGAAACCAGTGCGGTAGCCGACATTCTCCCATTTCCATGGGTCAAGTGTGTCCAGCTTGTAGAAACAAAGGATCATGACTACCACCAGGTTGGCTAGCATGATCAGAACAGGGCCAAGTGGCGGGAAATGGAGGGTCAACCCTCCGAGTCTGAGCGGTCGTGGGGTGGCATAGCTGACTTCGCGGGCTGTTGCTGTGATGGTGGCGTAGATATTGAAGAACAGTGATTTTGGTTTGGCAGGCGTGAGTGAAGAATCTCGCAAGCTGATTATTATCAGTCTAGATCACTGGATGTCGAGATTAAACATACCGATGCCGAGCAAGAACGCGATCCACCACATTAACGAGTGTCGCTGCACCGACTACACTTCCCACGACCGCCCAGTACATCTTTTGCAGGGTGAACAGACTGGGAATGCCATCACCCATGGACATTGAGCCCGCAGGCATGTCACCCATTGACATGGACATCTTGCTGAAGGTGTAGAAGGAAGCAATCAAAGTCTACTAAGCTAGTGTAGGTGAACAGTCCCCTCGGGCCCGATG
Organism: Penicillium robsamsonii; assembly: GCF_028829455.1. NCBI lineage: Eukaryota > Fungi > Ascomycota > Eurotiomycetes > Eurotiales > Aspergillaceae > Penicillium > Penicillium robsamsonii. Next base: position 6,528,787 of record NW_026643221.1, read on the forward strand.
ACAGGGCAGATTACCAATATTATGCTCAACCATGCTCACGGGTGGGACCGCCATGTGGGCACCGTTTTTGCCCAATGCGTCAATGCGTCAATGTCTAACTTGAAATGTTCTTGTTGTTCTTGTTTTCTCACTTTTATGTTCTTTTACTCTCATCACTCTCATCAATCATGGAAGGCATGGATATGGGCAGCTCTACACACAGTATGAGCTCGTCAAGCTCTATGAGCATGACCATGGTATTCCAAAACACCCACGACACGCCTCTTTTCTCCAATACCTGGACTCCTTCATCCTCGGGTAGCTTTGCAGGCACATGTATCTTTTTGATTGTTCTCGCTATCATTGACCGATGCCTCATCGCGTTTAAAGCAACTATGGAGCGCCACTGGCTCGCCACGCATCTCAACCAACGATATGTTACTGTAGCTGGGAAAAGCACCGAAGCTGGCAACATTGACTCCGACCCGGACGCGAAGATCGCATCTCTCGTCACTGCGCAAGGTGTTGAGGAATCAGTCAAAGTTGTCCGCAACATCACCCGTGGGCCAATTCCCTGGCGGTTCAGCGTTGATCTACCGCGGGCTTTGCTATTTCTATGCATTGTGGGCGTATCATATCTACTGTACGTTCTAATACTTACTGGTATTATTCGAATGAACGCTAATATCATGTTTAGAATGCTGGCTGTCATGACTATGAACATAGGCTATTTCTGCTCGGTACTTGGAGGCGCTTTCCTCGGAGAATTAGCGGTCGGACGCTTCATTCAAACTAATGAGCACGGACACTAAGGATCTTTAACTTCGACTTTCTCTGACATATTTTGCTGCATGTTGAATTATTTATGAGCTTGAGCAGCATTTGTCTGGCGTTATAGGGAATAATACTTTGGGAATAATATGACACGGATTGACTTGGCCCGCTTCTCCCGGAGTCAGACACAATAAATTGTTCTCGTCATCATAAATCTCTCTTTTTCGCTCATCCATTCCACTTAAATCCTTCGCTATATCCGGACCTTAGCCCAGAACTGCATGCAATCCCATGACTAAGCCCTGCGCGCGCAATTGAGCTAATTTACTAACCCTATTTGGGCTAGTCCCATCGGGTAATATCCACCTTTGGCGCTAGCGTTAGGCTTTAATTTACTTTTTGAGCAAGTATAGTCCGAGCCAAAACAGCAGGTCCATGTCATTATGGACTGTAATCTGAATGATTATTGTCAAAAATTGGAGGGTGTATTGGAGTGTGCTTAAGTGCACAGATATATAATTGTCGAGTATATTGTAGCAAAGAAGCAAGTGAGAGTGAAGTGCAGTGGGAGCCCAAAGATCACTTTATTGAGCAGGATACGGATGTCGGAATATTCCGAAACATGCAAAAGCTCAGAGGGGAAATGACCATGACTGCCGAGATCTGGAATCCAACGGGGTTCACAAGTGGACCCTTTTTTCAGGTCCCGCTAACTCGCCCACCTTGTATATTGCAAGTTCGTATAGAAGAGTTCAAAGAGCTGGGTTCTCCCACTTTTTCTAGTGCATTCACTCCCCTTCAACTCATTTTCTGTCCTTTATTCCTCTTCTCCGTCTCCCCCCTTCAACAATATACTCATAATGAAGTTCTCCCTCGTCGCCTTCACGGCCATAGTGCCCCTCGCCGCCGCGCACTTCAAGCTGATGTATCCCACCTCCCGTGGCTTCGATGAGGATACCATGGCCAATTTCCCCTGCGGTGGAATGGGCCAGTCCTCCAATCGCACCAAGCTACCACTGTCCGGTGCCTCATTCCCCGTTGCTCTTGAGATGCACCATTCCCAGACTGCCGTGGAGGTCCTTCTTTCTCTGGGCAGCGATCCGGGAGACAACTTCAACATTGTCCTCTCACCAACTTTCCAGGTCAAAGGCCTTGGCGAGTTCTGTCTTCCTCACGTCGAGATCAATCAGAAGCTCATCGGCCGTAACCTCACCAATGGAATGAACGCTACCCTTCAGGTACAGACCAACGGTGACCCAAGTGGTGGCCTCTATGCTGTATGTTCACTTTCTTACTTCTTCCTCTTTGGCTCTTTGTGGCGGTATACTAATGCAATATAGTGCGCCGATATTCAATTTTCCTCCGACGTCACATACCAGACACCATCTGCCTGTAGCAATAACACCAATCTCGTTGCCACCGCTTTCTCCAAGGATTCTGCTGCGCGTAATGCCAACGAGTCTACTGCTGAGGGCCAAGCACAGAGTGGATCGTCGTCCCCGTCCTCCACTTCCAAGGGTGCTGCTATGCCGATGCAAACCGCCGCTTGGGGGGTTATTGGTGCTGCTCTCATCGGTGGCATTGCTGTGCTGTAAAAGCTAGTTTTTTAATATTTTGCTCTAATTTTCTTTGATCTTAGAGTTTAGCGATGCATAATGAGCAATAATATCTTGTGCCCTATCATTTCCTACTCATAGAAACACAGTAAACACTGGCTTTCTAATTATGCTATAACCACATTACCCACAAAATCTAGTATCCTACTTGCCGTCCTACTCTCCTAACCAAGGTATCTTGGTCATACCTTGGACTGCGCCCATTTGGAAAAGAAATGACTATTCGATGACTTTGTTCAACAAAATTGTCTCAAACAAAATACCTTTTGCAAACACAATTTTTTTGATGGCCATTCGCAAATAGATACTTTAGCAAACCAGTACATATCTATATGATCCAGCATCCCATTGTCGCCCTTTTACGGCAGTAAATATTGCCTTTCGTGGGGCAAATGGGTATAGTATAATATATCACGTGTGCGGGTAGATTAACCTAAATCAAGCAGGAAAATCGATCAGGGGCCTTCCACTCCATACATTCTAGTCATCCAAAAAGCAAGAGAGGATTGTTTGCAAGGCGCTGGCCATAGTTTATCATGGAGGGCTTTGAGATACTGCGTCCCGTCGGTAAGTAGATCCTAAAAACAGTCGGGAACCTTTTCCGAACGTCAACAATTCCTGACCCCGTCAAGGTCGATTGGAACAATATTCAACGTCGCGCCACCAAGTTGGATTCTACTTAAACGTTGCTGTATCAGCAGCATATCTCCTACCAGACTCATTCGTGCTTCCTGTCAAAGACTATGTCTATCAGGCATGCGAGGCCGCAATCCTCGAACATCCGTCGCTATCCGCCATCGTGGCAGACGATCACACACAAGACCCCTATTTTGTGCGGCTGCCAGAGATTAATCTTGACCAAGCTGTATCTTTTCAGGACAGGAAACCGGGCTTGTTAGGTACCGAGGCCGATGGCGAGCCTGCTCCAGATCTTGACCTGCAAACCTTACTTGCAACCCAGCACAACACGCCTTTCAGGGCTCCAAATCCCTTCTGGAGAATCTGCATCCTGCGAAATATAGATGATGAGCGGCAATTTACCGTGGCATTTGTGTATCACCACGCCATTGGCGATGGAACCTCCGGGAAAGCCTTTCATCAAACGTTCCTACGAGCCCTAAGGACAGTGGACTCTCCGGACCAGACTAAATCCGTCATCAAGTCACCGGGGCTCCCTCTCTTGCCAAATCTTGAGATTGTGCACCCAGGATCTCTTTCCTTGCCTTATCTTGCCAAGAAACTCTTCCAGGCAAAAATCTACTCCCGACGGCCCACGGGTCTATGGACCGGCTCCAAGGTCCTGGTCCCCTCTCAAACCCGCCTGCGTCTTGTGCCATTCTCCAAACTACTCGTCACCACAGTAAGAGACAGATGTCGAGTAGAGGGTACGACGATCACTGCACTTTTGCAGACGATCGTCGCCCGCTCCATCTTCGCGCACATCCCGCCCGAGTTTACACTGCTCGCCTGCACTGGCGCGCTCTCAAGCCGCCGCTGGCTGCCAGAGGTTATTACTGATGAGTCAATGGGTGTCTGGGTCCAGGACTACGAAGAGACGTATTCCCGAGCGGCAGTCGCACTGTCTGATGGCTCCTTCCCGTGGGAAGAGACCAGACGGTCTCGCAAGACGATCCAGTCCGTCCTGAAAATGGAGGGCAAAAATGCCAGTACGAGTCTGCTGCAGTTTGTCGATGATTTTCAAGATGAGCTGTGTTTCTCCAAGGTTGGCAAGGACCGCGAAAAGAGCTTTGAGGTGTCGAATGTTGGCGTTTTAAACCCGCAAACGAATCCCGACCTACCTTCCATCCAGGGGATGGTGTTTTCCCAATGTGCCAGTGTGATGGGTAATGCTATTGAGTTATCGGTTGTCACTGGTGGAGATGGATGTTTGGTGTTAGCTGTCTCTTGGCAACAAGGGGTTGTAGAGGCTGATCTCGTCAATCAAGTCATTGAGTCGACTAAGCAGGACTTATACTCTATTGATGGGGTGTGATCACCGGGGATCATTGTTAGTTGGGTATGTATGTCCTTTATAATGTTTAATAATGCATCAATCGAACATTTCAAGGCCGCCATGCCCAGGTGGAGTTCATCTTCGGATGCTGTTATCAAATGGGCGGTGAGAGGTTGATAACATCGGTGGCAGAATCGTGGGGGAGCCAACCGTCGGGGAAATCTGTCGAGTTTTCCTTCAACCAACTCTTTTTTTTACGTCTCATAACATGTCGGCCTTCAATATGATTCGTGATCCCTACGTCGTTCCGGCGCTCACAAAGCACACCGCTACCGTTATCATGGCCCACGGGCTAGGAGATAGGTAAGTTCATCGCCGAAGCGGATAGACGATAGTACCAAGTCTGACAGTATTTGAATATAGTGGTGCCGGATGGTATGAACCCCCCCATCGATTTCCTAGTCTAAGCCTTGTAGTCTCGTCGCTTATCATCGGTTTCTAATAGGATGTCCCTTGCCCAGACCTGGCGCCGCCGCGGCATGTTCAACGAGGTGGCCTTCATCTTCCCCAATGCGCCCGAAATCCCGATTACAGTTGTATGTGAGCTTCATATATATCATAAATTGAATCCCGATTGACAAAATATTGCTTAGAACATGGGCATGAGCATGCCTGGATGGTACGATATCGCCAAGCTTGGCGGCAACGTGAGCCCTCCATTCCAAGAACCGCTGAATAAACTCCTAGCGCTAACCATAATATCCTTATATCTAGATGTCCCTAGAGGAATCCATCAGCACCCAAGACGAAACAGGAATTCTCCGTTCCCGCGAGTACTTCAATCACCTTATCAAGAAAGAGATGGATAAAGATATCAAGGCTTCGCGGATCATCCTGGGCGGGTTCTCTCAGGGCGGTGCGATGTCCCTGTTCGCCGGTCTGACTCACAAAGAAAAGCTCGGCGGTGTCTTTGGTCTGTCATGCTACATGCTGCTGAGCGATCGGATTAAGAACTACATGCCCGAGGAGTGGGCCAACAAGAAGACCCCGTTCTTCCTTGCTCACGGTCTCGAAGATCCAGTTGTTCCATTCGCTGCTGGAAAGACTTCGATGCTTAAACTTAAGGAACTTGGCCTAGAGGATGTTTCCTTCCACCAATATGAGTATGTTTTGGACGCTGTTGTTCCGGTGATAGTCTGCTAATTTGATATTCCTATTGTAGGAATCTTGGTCACTCGGCGACCCCCGAGGAGATTGATGACCTCGAGAAGTTCATTGAGAAAGCCCTTGCTGCTCAAGGAGAGGGCAAGGCTTCTGCTGGTTTATGACTTACTCAAGATCAGAGCGAGAACATTGGCCTATGGGGATATACCTTGATCGTCGGGTTTGTGGTGCTGCTTTTTGCTGTCATCTGGTCTAGATATCAATTACCACAACAGCAACAGTCCACGCAGAAGCAGAAATAACAACCCCAACCCGGGTTCACCTTGGGATTAATAACAATGTAATTCAAAGATACCCTGAAAGCTAGAAATATTGCGTGGTATTGGTTCATTTTACACGGTTCAATTTCACAGCTAGTAGTCATAGGGTACAGGACAGGCTCAGCCCTATAGGGGAGGTCACAGGTGACGAGGTTGCTACTGAGTAGGCTGCGGTGGTCAATGTTGTCAACCCGCTGGCCAGAGCACCCGTATATACCTACCATAGCCAATAGTACGCCGACGCACTTCTTATCTAGCCATGGATCGGCGTCGACTAACCCCGCATCGCCTTCCGGCCTTGTCTAATATCGTTAGATCATCGTTAATTGGGTGATTCCGATGGCGTGAAGCGGTCCTGGATATATATACATGCTGAGATCACGAAGTAGGCCGAGAGAGCGCGTGTGAAGCATTTATAAAAGGGATCGGAAGTGCGCTTACCGAGCTGGGGTAAAATAAATTCTTGCAGTAGACTTAGAATGAACAATAAACACCTTACTTTTTCACTGGGTTTAACAAGAAAACGAATGACTGAATACGTTTATTTATTATTTTCGACCATGCTGTACTCAGATTTCTAAGACAACCAATTAGTAGGTCGTGGAAAGCGTCAACTCTCAAATAACCGTCTTATCGTTCATTAACATCATTTCTCTCTTCAAACGGTGTCTTTACACCATATCTTTGCCCGGTTAACCACTTCTTCTGTTGACCGGATTTCAATTTGTCTTCCTAATATCGATTACCGATTGCAGATCCCACATTTTACGTTGTGAGACCCTCACATTCCTGCATCCTCAGGTTCGCATCAACTGTTCCATTCCGTGAGACGCCGCCCATCCAACTATGCATTTCTCCCTTTCTTATTATCGGGATGCCGGTCAATTACCAGGGCCTCTTCCTGATCAGAATGAGATTGAACGGGCAACACAAATCCTCCCCAAGAGATCAGATTACGGTGGGCGCCTAGTCGTTATCAGAGAGAACTATGTTGTGAAATATGGCCCGCTCGTGACCGAAAACAAGGGATATACTCTACTTTTTGTTGAAAAACGGCTTAACATCGCAGCGCCACGACTTTACGCCATGTACTGCGATCGGGACATCCTGTATATCGTCATGGAATACATCCCAGCATTTCTCTAGGGATGGCGTGGCCTTCGCTCACCGAAGCAAAGCCATCGCACTTCGCTCAAAAGCTATGTGGAGCGAATCAAATAGTCATAGCTTTCTCTCCGACTATCTTACTCGCCACCTCCCATTAACACTTCGCAATCATCCACCTGTATTCACCCACGGATATCTCTCCAGGGAGAATGTTCTTATCCGAAAAGTCACAAATGAAGAAGAGTAGGAAGTAGCTGCTCTTGTGGACTGGGAAGCGGCTGGATGGTACCCTTCGTACTGGGAATACTCTCATATCTTCCCCCTGTTGCAGTGGGTTGACGACTGGCCAGAATATGTTGAAAAGATTATCGATCCCTTGCCGCTGGAGAGTGCCATGATGCGGGTTGTCTTTAGTGATTGGAGTTTTAGAGCGAGATAATACCATGTTAACCCTGGTGTCTTTGTCCGGTCACAATGAAAGGCTTAATGGGTATGATTTGATCCAAGTTGTGTTCCAACTTAAAGTTTGATAGCTGGGGATTTGATTATGCTCTAAGAAGGACTGATTTTATTTACTTTTGAATGAGTGGTTTCCAATTCGAAGCTGCCGCCAGCCTTGCCTTTTCGCCTCTAAAGGTTACCCACTAGCCTTCTATAAAGAACGTGTTGGCTTCAGCCTACCCTTCTATCATACGGGCACACTGTGATCATTAAAGCTACCCCAGTGGAGAAACAGCATCGTCTTTAAGCGGAGGTGAATAATTATCGTCATCTCAAGAACTTACAAGGACATGAGATCCCCGTCTGTCTTGGAGTCTTTCAGCCATAAGTCGCGTATTGATACCAAGGCGGATTAATGGCCCAGATGATGATCTTGAGCTGGTCTGAAACGCTGGCTTCAGCATGTAATCAGCGATGAGAATTCTAGCTTCTCTCACTAAGAGTGCGATAAAGCTCTGACCGTGTTCCGATCGCACGGTGTCGTCCACAGCGACGGCGAGTGGCGCAATATGCTATGGGATGGCCTGGGTGGCCGTTTGGTTCTGGGCTACGGCTTATGGCGTGAGACCATTATGGACCATTATAGATACATCTGCTCCGCCATCAAGTAAAGCTTTGGCTGCTGCCATGTACCCGAGCTCGACTACATAATGTAGCAGGGTTCGGCCCTGATCATATCAAATTATAGTAGTGTCCTCCCTGACCGACCAGGTAAATACGATGCGCAAAGGGTTTCAGCGCCAGTCCCACAACGAACACTCAGGTGGCAGCGCCAAATTAGAAGAACACATTTTCCTCCCACCCCTCTGACGGTGCAGACATCAACCAGGTTAACCAACGCGGTGATCCATGGTTCCGTGGACCTTCATGTGCACACAGCAGTCGACCTGGTCAGGTTTCTCGACAGGGCAGTCAAACAGGGCGACCAGCATTACCTGAGTAACGTTTGGTGGTCGACTTTTGCCTCAGTTGGCTGGATGTATCTTATAATAGGTCCGTTCACAGACGAAGACAAGCTCCACGATTCTCTCTTAGTCCTACATCTGGGCACAGCTTTAATTCAACTGCAGAATACAATCAAGCATTAGCGTAAGTAAATGAAATTCGTAAATACTCGCACCGAATTACTTTCACTCACGGTGACTTTTAAGGCCCATAATATTCCCGTCGGAGGTGATGGTCATTTATTGGCTTTTCTTGATTAGGAATCTGCTGACTAGTGCCCTAAATACTGGGATTTCATGACTGCATTAAGATATAGAAAGAGTAGCTAGTGGGGTTAGGTGGCTTTATGGATTAGAGGAGGCTAGTACAACGGGGAGTTATCTTATGAGTAATGACGATAGATGATGCTGTGAAACGAGAACTCAGCCAGAGTTAATACGCAGGCTAACTAACTGGTCAGGATAACGTTACCATCAATTGAAACTGAGGCAGGGGACGGTTTACAGAGAGAGAAGTGAGAGATAGAGGGTGGAGGGTGCACTACACGATAATCATTATATGTCATTTCTTATGTGTGGGTTAGATGGATTTGGATTTATGGGATTTTCGGGGTAATACAGGAATAGGCTGATTCCGCACTATCTACGGTCAGCATCTGTATACATACCATCTGGGAGAGATCCCACTCGGCGTTTGGCTTCGAGTTCTTGCTTAGACTGCAACAGGTTAATTGAACTTTGATTGATTGATTGATTGGTTGGTTGACAAAAGTTAGGTGTAAAGACTTTGTCAAAGAACTTCTTTTTAGCTTAGAAACTTCGGATATTGTTTTGTCGTACTCCATACTTGCTCGCTTTTAGCGTGTTGCGGCAGAAGTTGTCGGTCAGACTTTTGTTGATGTTATGTTATGTACCCCGGGGGATATTGGCGCTAAACGCCGATATACCGTCGACGCGGTAGCTACATACATACATATATCTTTGCTTGTATATGGATGACGCAGGACCCTCGATATCGCTCCACGGGACTGTCCTTCCTTATCTCTGCCAAATAAGAACACATCAACAATGTATCGAAGTGACCTGATGGAGAACCCTCAGTCACTGGACTGAAGTTGAGTAGCTACACTTGAGTACATATAATCATACATGTCAACTGACCGCCATCTCATCGTGGGTAGCCACGCCCCCTGCACGAGGTTGTTACTCCTTCCCTGCACACACAACTAGGTACAAGCCTTATTTCTTCCGATGCCAAACCCCTGTTAAGTAATATTCAAAGAAAGTGCCTTACTCATGAGCACCCCGCCCCTGGGTTCGATTTTCAAGATTGCTTGGCTCTTGGTCTTTCCAAGCAAGGTGATCGCAGTGGAATGAAACCTCATTTCAGCTACCCTTGGCGTCGCATAATTCTTTTTAAATTCCACTTAGTCTCTTCTGCCTTCTTTGCCTCAACCTCTCTCCCTCCCATCATGAGATACTCCACACAATCATGCAGTGTCACAATCTTCCTTCTCTCCACGCTACGGCCACGAATGACGCATGCGTCTATTGACCTTGACTTGAACGATGACGGTATGTCAAGATGCCCATATTACCAGACACAATGTTCAATTGCTTACTCCAAAGGACCTAGAATCCATCAAAGCCGCTGCCAGAACCGCTGCAGCCGGCATGCTCCAATACTATACAGGTGACCATCCCGGCGATGTACCAGGAAACATCCCCGACCCATATTACTGGTGGGAAGCCGGAGCGATGTTTGGCGCGATGGTCGAATACTGGTACTACACTGGCGATGACAAGTGGAACGAGATCACCACCCAAGCCCTACTTCATCAGGTAGGTGACAACAATAACTACATGCCGCGGAATCAGACTCTGTCTCTCGGAAACGACGACCAGATCTTCTGGGCCTTTGCAGCGATGTCGGCTGCCGAGCTCAAATACCCCGATCCACCGAAAACCCAACCGCAGTGGCTATCGCTTGTCCAGAATGTGTTTAACTCGCAGGCTACACGCTGGGATGATACCACTTGTGGTGGGGGTTTGCATTGGCAGGCCTTTGAGCATAACAAAGGCTGGTCATATAAGAATACTATTTCCAATGGTGGGCTCTTCAACGTCGCCGCCCGATTGGCTAGGTATACTGGGAATGATACGTTCACAGACTGGGCCAACAAAATCTGGGATTGGACTGATGCAGTGGGCTTTATTGGCAAGGAATATCATATTTTTGATGGTGCCGACATTTCAAGCAATTGTTCCGTCATCAATCATAACCAACATGCCTATCTGCCTGCGGTGTATCTCCACGGGGCTGCCAATATGTATAACATTGTGAGTACTCGAGGTATATCGAATGTATACACCCTCGCTAAAGATATGACATTTGCTAACTTTATTAATCAGACAGACGGGTCAGCTATCTGGAGGAAGCGGATAGAAGGCATTATCAGCGCGCTGGGAACCTTCTTCCCAAACAACGAGGATATAATGGCCCAGCCCTGTGAAAGAGGGAAATGTGACCTCAACTCACGATCCTTCAAAGCCTATCTGGCACGATTCATGGGGGCAACAATTCCATTAGCCCCATTCACAGACGAGCTATTGCGGTCGAAAATCCAAACGTCGGCAATAGCTGCCGCAGAACAATGCAATGGGCCCAATAATGACTGTGGGCTGATCTGGACCGACCACACGAATTACAAGAGCACTACTGGGATCGGCGAGCAGATGGCTGCGTTGGAGATCTTCAAGGCTAATCTGGTGCACAAAGTTAAAGCGCCTGTCACATGGAATAGTGGAGGCACAAGTAAAGGTAACTCTGGCACTGGTGAAGACGATGGGTCAGAAGATACAAAGCAAAATGATATTCGAACTCGGACCATTGGAGGTAGTGATAAAACTGGTGCTGGTATCCTTGCCGTGTTGGCAGTTTTGACTCCTATTGGTGCCGCTGCGTTCATGTTCATGTCTATGTAACATTTGCTATGCATATTTTGTAGGACAAACCTTGTATTAAAACAAGTAATTCATATCAGTATTATATATACCAAGCACTTTCCACACTCTCAGCGACGTTACTAGTATTTTTTTGGTTCAGCGGAATATATATCTGTGAACATACCACATCAGAGTGATCAATATCCCAGCTCAATGACCGACTACCAAGCCTGTGCTCTAGGTGGTATGTGCATGAGTGACTAGTATTCTAAGTTGTAGGGGAGAAATTTCAATACCGATATAAATGTACATAGTTCTACCAGACCCCAGATCCAAAACATGACTATACAGCTAAGGTGGTAATGTAGATATATGCGGCGTGAATGCAGTATACCGAGATTTGCTTTTAAATTATAATCCTGAAGAGACACAGTTCGGAAGTCGGTAGTTGTACATTGATATAAGCCTCGGATATTGAGGCCGTAGATGCAAAGATGAGGGAAGAGTCGCAAACATATCGTACAGCCAATAAAAATCATGACATATAGACCCAGGGATATCCAAGATTGTAGAGGGCGCGTCAAACCTCGGGGCCTCGAAGCCCCGATGGAAAAACAAGCAATGGGAAAACCAATTGAGTCGATGGCAGGGGAGCGGAGGAGGATCGGAGGTAGATCAGATTCTCTGTGCAGAGACAGCATGATCACAGATGGTAGAGGCGCGATGGGTTAGTCGGGGATCATTTTTCACCTAGCATCTCCTTGCGCATCTCCTCCCGTTGTGTCCGCGTTTGTTCCTTCTCCTGTGCGCGCTGTGCCTCCAATGCTGCTTGCTTCTGGTCTAATTCTTCCTGAGCGGCGAACCAGACTAAAAAAATTGGCCATAACCATTAGCCACGGATGCACTTAGGGCAAATTGCAAGAACACAACTTACTGGACTTATCGGACTTGGACCAGTGCTTCAGCTTATTGACGTAGTCATCGAATTCCTGCGCCCGGCGCTCTCCCTGTTCGGTGCTGCGCTTCCGCAGATCCGGGTTGTATCGCGACCTCAGCTCTTCGTCGGTGGGTCGGATATATTCAACAAGAGCGGGGCCACCGACGACCATGAGAAGGCCACTATTGTGAGAACCAATTGTGAGCACGAGTCTTTGTCACAGTGCAATCGAGTATCACTTACCCGGCGATGGTTTTCGCCCATAATCCGGCGCGAGACATTGTAAATCCGAAGCTCGGATGCTGATTACCGATTCAAGACTTCGGTCTGACAATATGGTTCTCGGATGACTTGGGGAGATGTAGAGATGCTGAGACGTAGATCATCAACATCATCGCGGCTCTCATTTGCTCTTTTGGAGGCGGCGTGGCGCAGTCGATGTGGCGCAGTACGCTTTGCCCAATCGAGCGTCACATCTTTTATTTCTCTCCACACTTTTGTCACCATTGTCACCTTTCACCTTTGTTAAATTTATGTTGTGACGTCGTAATGAATTTTTCCGAGACAGCTGTGGAGACTTCGGATGTTCTCATGTGCCCCTTTACTTACAACGTTCATCCGTCCGAGGCACTAGTGTGTACAACCTTGGGCAGAGGCCCGATTGCGGTGAGCGCAGGGTCTAGTTTAGTCATCATTGTTTGACCTCCAGGGGTTCGGATGGCAGAATGACTACGGTGCACAATTAATAGGGCAACTGGATGCCAAGTCCCGTCAGTGTTGAAATTTTGATCTTGCAGGATGAGAAAGTCTGCAGGATCAGCTACGAACCCCCTGATCGACAGGAACCGAGTGGGATAGATTAATTTCGAACTGCGACCTTTACCATATATGACAATTACATTGTATACCAATTTTACATAAAGCATCAGAGATTGTTATAATAAGTTTTATCGATTAGACCGAAACCGGGTATAATAATAGGAAAATAGATCTATACCAATCAGAAAACAAACCAATGAAATTAGACCCCTAAACATAAGAGGAGATTACATGAAAAGTGTGTATCCACGGTCTTCCAGTGGGGTCAGACTGTTTAATTTAAAGGTCACCTGCACCGACCGCCCCTAAATCATTCTGCCCCCCGCTTGCTTTACTCTGAACTTCATACTCACTTTGGAGTGTGGCTGATCACCTCAGCTGCTCGATCAGCTTGCGACAAGCGCGTCATTTGAGTGGTTTTGCGCGAGGTAAGGATCAATGTGGAGTCCCGGTTGCCTGCTCAGACCCATGGATCGTGAAATGAATGAGCTAACACCGAATTGCAGCCCTGGAGTTTACCAAACGATCCCCTCCTTGCATACTACCCACAAGATTTTTATGACCGTGAACCCTTAGAGACTACTCGAATCGCCGTTGTATAGTACGCTTGTCGCTTGCGCCATGTCATACCCCCAACATCCCGCGCAGAGGCCGCCGCCTTTGCGACAATACAATAATCCAGCTCCGCCTTCCATGACATCGCCAGGAGGGTATTCGCAAGATGGCTCCCACGGAGGATACAGCGACGGTGGCATGAGTACCCAGAACTACCAGCAGACCGACCCGGGCTACGACGATGCGGCATACAGTTACCAGTCCAGCTCCTCCGGTTCGCAACCATATGCTGCCACACAATCCCAGCCACGTTCGATGCGCCCGCCGGGCCCACCAGGTCCAGGAAATGGACGACCCCATGGCCCTGGCTACGATGATCGACGTGGCTATCCTCCTGGCGCAAGGCCACCGCCGCAATCACGGTCAAGAACACGTATGTGAATTCAGACAAAGATCCCAAAGCGCCTACTAACCGACTTCAAGCTGGTGCACGCCCACCCCCAGGCGGTTCCTTCGACAATCCATTTCCCTCCTTTCCTAATCGAGACCCAAGAGATCCGAGGGCGCCCAGAGACCCGCGAGACCCTCGAGACCCTAGAGCCCAAAGAGACCCAAGGGATAGGCGCGGTCCCCCACCGCGAGGGCTAGAGAACGACATGGCTGCAATGGACATCAATAGCAGGGGCCCGCCTAGACCGCACACATCAAATTCCAATGGAAGACGCCCGGATATGCGACAGCCACCTCCACGCGGACCTCCACTTGGGCAGGGCCGAGGTGGCTATCCGATGGGCCCAGTGCGGGCTGCTAGCTCAGGCAGACCAGACCGACGTGATAGAGACTATCCAGGCTCCATGGGGCCGTCGATGCCTCCGCCACCAAGAAGCGCAACGATGCCGCTCGCTCAAGGCGCTCCAGGCGCACCACTCTACCCCGGCCAATCGACCTACCAAGAAACAGATTACCCAGAACCTCCTATGCGTCCTGATACTGCTGGAAGCATGCGAACTCCACGATCTCGGGCTCCCAACGACATAGACCCAGGTTTAATGATCCCCTCCGCTGGATTGATGATCCCTCCGGAGCCCGCCAATCGTGTTTCATATGCGCCCAAAGACTTTCTGGACAGCTATTATGAGTCTGGTGGTGGTGGTGGTGCCGATGAACCCGATATGCCCAATTTCGATGCCATAGACGCTCATCAGCGCGGCCCGATTGATGAGATGGGCCTGGAAATAACACCAGTCAAGAGACCAGGCCCTGGTCCGACTCGTTCGCCTGGAGACTACTATTCCCCCAACGGAGTGGATCCCATGCGCTCCCAATCCCAACCGAATCTCCAACATCAACAAGGAGGCAGTGCCAATCAGTTTGAAAACGCGGGATTCCAGTTTGACATTCCTGGAGAAGCTCCTGGTTTCGATCACCCAGGCTCTGGTGGATATGGGCCGAACGGTTATGAGGATTATGCCGGTTACTCACATGGTCCTGCCCCGGCCCGTGCCAACCAGCCAGGCTATTCCCACGACCAGGCCGAGATGTCAGATCCTCACCAGAACCCTGATGCTCTTCCTCACCACCCAGCCCCGTTCCGCCCCGGTCTCGATCAAGCGCCAAAACCTGCCCCGGTTCGACAGTACAACGCTCCTGAATCCACCCCAGCCCCCGCTGCTCCACAGCCAATGAGGGTATCTGGTCCGACGGCTCATGCGCCTGTCACCATTCAAGAGATACAGCAACTGCAACAGAAGGCGCGAGCCAATCCCGCCGACCAGAAGACTCAACTTCTACTCGCCAAAAAGCTGGGAGAGGCATCCACGGTTCTGGTCGGGGATGACAGCAGACTCGATCCGAAAACCAAAGCCAAGGCCAAGGAGAAGTACGTGATGGATGCGCATAAGATTATCAAAAAGCTTGTTGCAGCCGGGTACTCCGAAGCCCAGTTTTTCCTAGCCGACTGCCATGGTGAGGGCCTACTGGGACTAGAAGTCGACCCCAAAGAAGCTTTCTCACTATACCACTCTGCTGCAAAGCAAGGACACGCGCAGTCCGCATACCGTGTGGCCGTATGCTGCGAGATCGGCCAGGAAGAAGGTGGTGGTACCAAACGTGATCCATTCAAGGCCGTTCAATGGTACAAGCGTGCTGCTGCGCTCGGTGATACACCCGCCATGTACAAAATGGGAATGATTAATCTAAAGGGACTGCTGGGTCAAGCTCGGAACCCTCGGGAAGGTGTGTCGTGGCTCAAGCGGGCGGCTGATCGTGCGGACGAGGAAAATCCTCACGCTCTCCATGAGCTCGCCCTCATGTATCAGAACGCTGGCGGCAATGACATCATCGTCCGCGACGAGCAGTATGCCTCCCAGTTATTCCATCAAGCTGCCGAGCTTGGCTACAAGTTCTCGCAATTCAGACTGGGTACTGCCTACGAGTATGGCCTGATGGGATGCCCCATTGATAACCGCACGAGTATCATCTGGTATACTCGTGCTGCGGCCCAGGGTGAACACCAGAGTGAACTCGCCCTTAGTGGCTGGTATCTCACCGGATCAGAGGGCATTCTATTGCAGAATGACACCGAAGCCTATCTGTGGGCTCGTAAGGCTGCCACTGCAGGCCTTGCCAAGGCAGAATATGCCATGGGATATTTCACCGAGGTCGGAATCGGCGCTGCTGCTAACTTGGATGACGCAAAGCGATGGTACTGGCGCGCAGCTGGTGAGTTGACTTCCCTTTGACCGCTTTTCATCTAGACCCAACTGACAATTCTTTTCTTTTCCAGCCCAAGGATTCCCCAAGGCCCGTGAGCGTCTTGAAGACCTCAAGAAGGGCGGAAGCCGAATGCAGAAGACTCGCCTCTCACGCTCGGCGGTTAACAAGCAGAGTGATGGGGATTGCGTTCTCATGTAATTGGATATTTTTGTCCTTTCATGATTTGCTACCCTTTAGATATGGCTTTCTTGTATGTCTTTCCCTTTGTGATCACCGGCGCTTGATGTATACCAACCACCCTGGTCAAGAACGCTTTTCTTCTTGCGCCTGGACTGCAGGTTATTTTTATTTCCTTCTTTTCCTATCCCTTTCCTATCCTTTTTCTCAACCCCCTTCCATCTTTCGAACGTCTTCTTTTTCTTTCTCTTCTCTTCTATTCCCCTTTTATTATTCTTTTTTTATTTTACGAATGGGATGTGCATGATTGGAACGGACAGGATGCAGCCAACATCCCCGAATGGTTGTAGCATTTGTATACATTAATAGATTGTTGAACAACTTCAATACTTGCACAATGTGTAAACATCCTAGATACATACCCGTAACTCCGAGCCAATGCCGGAGGGCGGATATATAGATTGTCAGCGGGCGCATTCCGCGCTGACACAAATTTAATTCCAAGACTAGCCCTTATGATCGGCTCTATGGGCTTCCGAAATCATCGAATTAATAAGCTCTAGTTCGACGGTAATAAGATCTTTTTTCGGGACATTTAAATATAAGATACGACTGCCATTCATTGAGTTCTAATAGGTACATTGCCGGCCCTATCCGAAACAACAAGCCATATATGTCTTCCGAATCAAACCAACATAACAACTCGGAAACACGAACACCAAATTCATTCAGTGGACGCAAACTCGCTCTTGTCTCTCTCTTGACTGTCCTCGCAGCTGTACTTATTACGCTACTCTGGGGAGACACCGCCAATCTGTTCGGCATTCGACGCTTCTTTGGATCTTCCGCGCGCTCAGCGGCAGTACCTCTAGCAGCTTCGGCATCTGTTGCAGCAGCTGCGACTGTGAAGGGAGAACCAGACGCATTCACTAGGGGTCACGTAAAATCCAACATGAAGACACCCGTTTACTTCTTTGGTCATGGCGGGGTGAGTTATCTATATCCCGGTTCTGCCTATGGACTAAATACTGATTCGATGCCCGTCAGCCAAACATCATGTACGAGGTCGACCACCCGGCATACGTCAAGCTTGCCCAGGCCGGGCGTGAGATAACGTCTAAGGTCAAGCCGAAGGCTGTCGTGGTATTCTCGGCGCATTGGCAGGCTGGTCGAAATACGATCCAGGTGAATACCGCCGAGAAGACGGATCTGATCTATGAGTATGTGTGATATCGAAATCGCAGCCTTTGTTCTGCGAATTTTGAACTAACTGGATCTAGCTTCGGTGGCTTCCCGAGCCATTACTATAAGGAGAAGTACCCGAATGTGGGTAGCAAGGAGGTAGCGAATGAAGTTCTGAGGTTGTTGGAGGAAGCCAAGATCCCGGCCGAGGGCGTCAAGCGCGGACTTGACCACGGCGTCTGGGTTAGCTTCAAGTGCGGTATGTGACAGTTTGCATTAAAGCGACATTCAAATTGCTGACGAGGAAAATACAGCCTTCGAGCCAGAATCAAACCCACTGAACGTTCCTATCGTGCAAGTCTCGCTTTTCGGCAGCGAAGACCCAGACCAGCACTACCGGCTCGGACAGGCAGTCGCGAGTCTTCGCGAGCAGAATATTCTGATTGTTGTGTCCGGAATGGCTGTGCATAATCTACGCGATCTGCGGTTTGCGTTTGGCAGTCCGACCCCGATGCCGTATGCAGTTAGCTTCGATAAGGCGCTCAAGGATGCCGTGACGACTGCGCCGGCTGAACGGCAGAAGGCTATGGCTGAGCTGCTGAAGAGACCGGATGCACGCCAGGCCCACCCTTCCTTTGAGCACTTGCTGCCTATTCATATTGGGGCTGGTGCTGCGGGTGAAGACTTGGGGAAGAGGACTTGGACACTCCCCGAGGGGAGTATGAGCTGGGCGCAGTATCGGTTTGGCGAGGTTGGTAATGCTAGTAGCGAGCTATGAGAGATAGCATCAATTCATCATTGTAAGTAAGGAATTGGAATTGTTTTGGATATGAGCTTCGATTTCATCTATAGGTACAGAAGATGGGTGTAAAACGGTGGGAACGCGGGGGCATAAAATGGATCTGCAGAAACAAAAAGAAGTTATAGCTGCTGCTTCACCAACTGTGTAATGCGCTCTTCGATCTGGGAGTCCGACAGGCCTAGAAAGATGAATTAGTATTGCGCCTTAATGCAAAATTATGTTTGGCGGGGGATAATCACCGGACAACGCTTCTTGCTTCTCCTTGCCGAAAGCTATTGAGAGGAAACCATCACGTCAGCTTGACTCGCTTATATACAGAGCCCACACAATGGGAATATAGGTGTTCTGTCATACCGTAACGGGCATAGACCCGGGGCTGGGTGCCCGCAGCCTCGCGCATCATGATGGGAGTCTCGGGGTTGTGCTTCTTCATAGTCGGGTAGGCGCGGTTCAGGAAAGATCTATAGGCATAGAAGATGGTCAATCACTGGGCTGACATCCAATTCGCCTCGGGTCGGGGTGTACGCACCTTGTGGCCGCGCTCGCTTCGGAGGTCTGGCAGAAGAGGAAGCGGAGCTCCTTCAGGCCTTGAGTGAAAACGTACTTGCCAGACATGGTGGCAGGATGGTTAAGCAGAAGTGAGGATTAGGAAAATAGAGGTCTCAGAGGAGCCACGGGAGGATGATCGTGAAAGCAGTGGGATTGACTTGCTGGACAGTCTGCGATGCAGTGCATTATTCACGATGGCGTTGATTCGCTGCGCAGAGCCATAATTCCGCTAGTCCCAATACCAACTAGCGCAGTATGCTTACATCAGCTTCGACCTCTGGGAAGCGTCATAGGTAGGTAGCGACAGCGCAAGAGAGAGAGAGTAAACGAGAGATAATCAATTCGAGTAGATTATACCGATCAATTGAGATTAGCCCCTTTATCTTCTATAAATTATATTTTCATCTACCTGCGGTTGTGGTGGTAAATTGCCCTATCTACCCTGCCCAACGGAAAACTCCCCCTTCACCGATCACCGGCGTCCATCCATCCTCCCTCTCACCAGAACAACCATCCCACCTATCATCATGTCGTCTCGCGTGGGCTTCCGCTTTGTGAACAACACTCGCTTTGCATTCCGCAATGCTTCTGCGCCATTCCGCCGGCCGGGTGCCCAGGGCTTCCGCTGGCAGAGCTCCGAAGCCGGTGCTGCGGAGAAGCAGAGCATCTTCCAGCGCCTATGGACCAGCCCTGTTGGTGTGAAGACCGTCCACTTCTGGTAAGAATTCCGATCATGCTGCATCGTGTGTCGCTTTTGCTACTATGGATTGACGCTAACTTTTGTTTTGCAGGGCCCCCGTTATGAAGGTACGATGACTTAATTTCCTCATCTGATATCCCATCTACACGTACACCCTATGTCACCCTTCCGGATACAATATCCCTACCAAACGCCGCCGTATCGTGGGAGGCTCCTCCACGAACCTACTGAACGCTATGGCT
Organism: Penicillium robsamsonii; assembly: GCF_028829455.1. Classification (NCBI taxonomy): domain Eukaryota; kingdom Fungi; phylum Ascomycota; class Eurotiomycetes; order Eurotiales; family Aspergillaceae; genus Penicillium; species Penicillium robsamsonii. The sequence continues at coordinate 6,548,770 of NW_026643221.1, forward strand.
AACATATTCACCTACAACAGTGGTGCCTGGTCATCGCCGGTATCTCCGACTTTGCGCGTCCCGCCGAGAAGCTCTCCCTCACTCAGAACGCTGCTCTCATGGGTACTGGTGCCATCTGGACTCGCTGGTGCCTGATCATCAAGCCCCGTAACATCCTGTATGTGGAACCCGATAACGGACCCGGGAACCAATGCTAACACGAGATAACTATAGGCTCGCCACTGTGAATTTCTTCCTCGGATGCGTGGGTGCCGTCCAGGTGACTCGTATCTTCATGTGGCAGCGCAGCCAGTCCGACTCAACCGTCGAAGCCGCCAAGGAGATTGAGCACGAAGCTGTTGACTCCATCAAGGCCACCGCCCATGCGGCTGAGGGTACCGTGAAGAAGGCTATCGAGAAGTCAACTTAGATATAAAATGGATTCGGTGTTGACGGCAGGGGAACTTGGAAAAGTGCGCCCTAATACATCTAGAGTCGGTATCTATAGGGACCTCTTACCTGCGCTAGAAGAATCTCGGGTTGAATGAGCTAGCTCGGTTGTGATCATCGTTTCATCTCTGGGCTGGCAATCTGGTCCTTTTATTAGACAGCCGTTGTACATATAAAGCATATTTCAAAGTGAGTGCTTACCGTTTCTTCTGCGAGACGTCCAGAATTCCGAAGAATTCCAGTATTTGTAAACCTGTAAATTACATGTACTTTATGTTACCAGTAATTTTTCAGTTTAGCTCCCAATACACCTGTAACCTCTCCTTCCACTTCGACATAAAAGGCCATTTGAGACCAGATTGTATCATAGTCTAGTACATTGCTGATCTTGCAAGGTATACAGTACTCCACTCTTTCAAATACATAACGTACAGCAGAAAATTGGTTTTTTTTGTATTCGTTCAACTAAAGGGTATGTCGCCAGATGGCAGGGAGTTGAACCCATGCTAGCCACCACCATTTTTATAATACCGGTTAGGGCTCCCTGCCACCCAGGTGGCCTGTTGGGATTCTCACCATTTTCCCAACGACATGCTTAGGTCAATATGCACCGGTGTAGCATGTCTAGGAAGTATACATACCATGTACACATGAAGGCAAAGGTCACTTCCTACATGGTTTTACTGCCGCAATTTACAAACAACCTTAGTGTCTGGTCCCGAATATGTAGCTCATAGTGGTATCAATTCTTGTAAATCTTCACAGTTAAGATATTCAAACAAAGTACTATGGAAATCAAGTCCTTAATCTCCTGTCAAGCTAGACGGAGAGGACATGTAGAAATACCACACATCATATGGCAAGACATGAAGACCCAACATACTGGAAGAGGTTTCCTGGAGATTGAGGCAGTGCAAATGTGCCTAACTAGCCACTTGATGAGATCTTGACTGTAGGGATGGACCGCCTGCGCTTTAGGACTTTATGGGACCTATTGTATCTCCCTCCATGAAATGGTTGAGACTGTGTCTGGTAGGCTGCTATCCCACTCAGAATCCGTGTTCTCCGAAAAAATTGGAAAATCTGGAGACTCTTCATCATTATCAAAAGGACATACTGCGCCAAGCCTTCGGCAGTCATCGCACAGGACAAATTGGTGAACATCACACTCCCAGGAATCATCCAAGGGCTGATGAAATAGTAACCAACAAACGTCACAAGTCGCAACATGTGTCATATCAGGATATTCCAACGGGTCATCGATCCACTGTACGTTGTCAGAGTAGTGCATGGGGCCAAGGTCCTGATCGCCTGAATGTTCTGCTTGAAGATTCACGGTGTGGGAAATCTTCATCCTAGCAACTTCCATGGATATGGTTCGGCCAAAATCATCAGTGGCGTCTAGATCAATTTTCGGGCTTTCCCTTAGCAGGGTTATTATTGGATCCATCCCTCCCATAGTGGCATTCATCAAAGGCGTACGCCCAAATGTGTTCCGCGGGTTAGGATCTCTGTCGGACTTCAACAAGACTTTAACCAGATCTGTGAACCGCAGCTTTATTGCGATAAACAATACGTCTTGCCCCTTCCAATCCACGACATTGGGATCTGCCCCGTATTGCAACAATAGCAGTGCGACGGGTTGTCCGCTAGGTTCAAAAGGGTTGAAGGGAGACATGATGCCTCTATTGCATTTCACCTTGAGATCATGGTTGTAGCTCCCAACAGCCCAAAGCAAAGGTGATTGAAGAGGGTCTGCATCGTAGTTTGCATTGCATCTTTTGCGAAGAAGTGTACTGACCACGATTTGATGCCCTCTGCCAGCTGCCCAGGAGATTGGCCGGTCTCCTGAGGCAGATTGATGATCTGGGTCTGCACCGTAGCGCAACAGAAGCTTTACCATTTGGATACTGCCACGTCCCGCAGCGAAAAACAGCGGAGTCTGTCCATTAAATGCATCCAAACGCCGCATCAATGGTGATACGCTGGGCCAGTGATCGGCATAGTGCTTGATATTAGCTAGAAGGGGTGTTCCAGCACCAGCCTCGGTGGTGTTTGGATTAGCCCCAAGCCGGAGCAGCAGGTACACAATGTACCGCCAATCCTGTTGGACTGCCCAGAATAACAGGGTGCGGCCATGCCGATCCTTCTTGTCGATTGCCTTGCTGTAAATTCCCTTCCGCCGCCTTGGAAGATAGCCTTCAAGATCTTCTAGTCGACCTTGGCAGAGAGCCGCATGACATGAGTCTTCACTCATCTTTGTCCGGTGGCCGTTGAGAAGCCTTTTCCGACGAAGGAAGTTCTTCTGACGGCTCCTCTGGCGCTTGATTTGATCCGCATTTTGGCTCTTGAGTATGTTCCGCCAATTGGCTCCCCAGAGACAACCCAGCCACTTCCTGCGGCCTTTCTGGCGTCTCATCCGGAAATCCGAGAAAAGTAGCTTGCTCAAAAGGAACCCAACAGCATCAAGGTGCCCCTTCCTAGCAGCAAGAAGCAATGGCTCGTATTCATCGGTAGCATTGAATTCAAAGTGGGAAAATAGAAGAATCATCAATTCGACATTGTTGTTGCCAGCCGCCCGCATCAGAAAATTGTGGGATGCTGTCTGCGTTGATTCATCAAGGCCCGCCTCCAGTAACATTTTTGATATTCCCACATGCTCAAGTTCCGTTGCGACCTCAAACAATGATGTGTTACGTTCAGCGTCCCCTTGTCCTGAGGGTGCTGACTTCAAAAGCGTGCGGACCAGGTCAACATGGCCACCCTCCACTGCGTCCAGCCACACCGAGCTTTTTCCCTTGATCCATATTTGTCTCCAGAAATTGATAATATTGTAAGAGACTTGGCACTCTCTCAGTCTCCAACAGGTCCTTAAATACCACAAGAGTTCATTCACTTGTATCCCATTGTGCTTCTGAAGCCAAACTCTCCAGGCTCGCTTGATAGAAGGGGGCGCTTTGCGTGTCAAAACTGCAAGTGATTCCGAAGAAGTTAATTTGTGTAGAAAGTACGTCAAAAACTCCTTTTGGTCTCGGTTTTTTGTCGGGTCGTAGAGTGGCTCGGGGTCAGCTCCTCTTTCAAGAAAGGCCACCATCACAGCGTGGCAGCGTTCATCGATCTTTAAGCACCTGCTCGCATAAACGAAAGGCGTCTCCCCCATCACATTCTTAGACTCAACCATCGCATGATTTTCAAATAGAATCTTAATAAGAGAAGGGCTTCCGCACATTGTTGCGAAGAACAACGGTGTCTCTCCAAGTATATTTCTGTGGTTGATATCAGCGCCATTGCCAAGCAAAATGTCAACCACTTTCCAGTCCCCCCTTAAACAAGCCCCGAAGAGAGGAGTATTGCCAGTGATATCCTGGCAGTTGACATGGACTCCTTTTCTGAGTAACAATTTCACAACCGAGAGATAGTCTTCTGAATTGAAACCAGATGGACGTTCTAATACTATATGGGGTTTTACATCGAAATCACTCAATCCGAGTGATTGAATACCAGGAAAAACCCCGGTCATGTGTTCATCGCCCTGTCCAGCTGTGGAGGAAAGTGGTGTCCTTCCATACCTGTTGAACATCTCCGGTTCATAAAAAGCCCCGGTCATGTGTTCATCACCCTGTGCAGCTGCGGAGGAAAGTGGTGTCCGTCCATACTTGTTGGACATATTCGGGTCAGCTCCATTGTTCAAGAGAAATTCGGTTGCCTTGACGCTTCCAATGGAGCAAGAAATCATAAGTGGCGTTTCACCGAGGGATATCAGGTTAACATCAGCGCCATGGTCGACCAGGACTTTCATGATTTCGAGGTTTTCCTGAAGTGTGGCTCGGTGCAGTGCCATACAGTCATATCGCTGAGGGCCATTTGGGGATACACCATACAACAAAACTTCCTTGACAATATCGACTTCATCGCGAACCACTGCCTTCCACAGAGCCGTATCTCCATATCTCCCTCTTGCATGTGGGTTGATGTCCGGATTCTCGAGCAGAATTCTTGTTGTTTCAAGATTCCCATTCGCCACTGCATACATTAAAGGTGTTTCTGCACGCCAGTCGCCGATGTCCAGGTCTTGGCCAGTGTTCCGGTAGCTGATAACCGCATCATTTAGCCCAAAGAAAGCGGCTATGTGGGCTTTTGAAGAGCGGCGTTCCAAGAAGAGAGTATATGTTTCTTCCTGCGCCAAGCAAGTCACAACGACAGTTCTCTCTTCTTCCAGGAACTCCAAAACAAGGTTCAGGATCTCCTTCGACACTCTCAGTGCTGCTGATGCGTGCCAAGCCCACCATGTTGCACAATATGCGTAAAGTGGGTATTTGATCGTTAATGATCGATATCCAGACAAGTCCATTGGTATGTCAGCAACACATGAAAGATAGGTAATAGATGCAGTGGTGATATCAACCTCGGCATTTCTCAGAGCTAGGTGGCCAATCAGATACTCGTGTGTTGTTTGATGGACCAAACGGATGAGACGGCTATGTCTATCAAACATAACAAGTCCAGCACAGAGGGAATCGATGATCTCAATGTCGGGCAGGAACCTTTCATCAATGGAGTTCATGCCGGGTCGAACACAAAGGGCGTGCTGCAGCTCCCGCGGGGTAAGAGTTCTCCTGCTGAATGTCAACCAGCACAAAGTCTTCATTGCCATATCAGATAGAGCGTCTTGCTGGGATGTTATTCGTGATATTGCATTATCGTATGCTGTTCCCAGGCTAGCCCTTCCATGACGTAGGCTTGCGAGTGACTCTTCAAGTTGACCAATGGTAGGAAAGCTCATCAAGTGATCCATGTGAAGCTTTGCAAGCAGAAACCTAAGAAGTTCAGTAGTTGTCTGTTCGTTCAGTATAATTTCTACTTACATTCCATTCGAACTTTCCAAGAGACAGCGACGAACCTCTTGCTGAGTCTCAGGATACCTCGATATTTTGGAGCGAACGAGTTGAGGAATTCGTCTGTTCACATACATCAAGAGATCTCCATCTTGCGTCCGAATCTCTTTGAAAAGACATGATTTGAAATGGATTTGAATCTCCGAATTGAAACGAGAAGTCGCGAAGATACTGAGTTGCATTTTCTGTTCCAGTCGAAATAATGTGGACAGCAAATCATCGATCTGATCAGGCTTTGAGGAGCAGTACTCGTCAAGTGCATCGATAATCACGAACACCTTGGTATACACAAGTGCGGATTTGAGTAGCAATTCTTCAACCTCCATGGCCTTTGGGCGAGTCCTCTTTTTAGCATGCTTCTCGTGCATTTCTTCGATGCTCGCAAAGAGATTCGAGTCATTGATAGCGAGCTGTCGGAGAAGACTTAGAAGGATATCGAGCGTGGACTGTTGGCTATGCGATTGATAGCTGCAAAATACTTGTGCAATCTGTACCTTCGGGTCGGCTTCGAATTTGGTGCTAAGAAAATCCGCCACAATTGAGCTGATGACAGTCTTTCCTGACCCCGGAATTCCAGCACAGAGAATGGTTGCTTTGGGCCGAGATAACCACTGAAGAAACTCCGAAGACTCCAAAAACCAAAGCCCCGTCCCTTCTTGTCTTTGGTTAATGACATCGCTTTGTTGTCGCTCAATCTCTATTGGAGAGAGCCAATCGAGAATCTTTTGCGTCTGGTCATCAATTACAAGTCTACTAATCATCTCCATGTCGTGGCCGATTATTTTCACATTGTTGCTGATCGCTTTCACTTCTTCATGGACTGTTATGATGTTATTGACATATTCAATCTACCATGGGCTTCATCACAACGTATATTAACTAACCTCGACAAATTATATCCTTTGCAGGAGGCTCCGAATCTACGACATTAGGCTGCACCTTTTCAAGAAACTCCTTGGCACATGCAGCCGCCGCCGCCGCCGCAAAGGGTTGCCAGCGATCATTCTTGTGGGAGTCGGCGTAATCACATATGCCGCGGATAACAACACAAGGGAAGTTGTTCATCAGGCCAGCAGCCTCCATTTCCAAACATATTGCTCCGTGTTGGTCCCTGATCGCATCGCGCTTTGAAGAATTTTTGACAACCGAGTTCCCAGATGCTATCGTTCCATAGTGGATCACAGGATATTCGTCGAAACGTTCAAACTCATCTCGATCAATCTGCTTCGTCAGATCGCATTTGGCACACGATTTTGCATTGTTTGGGTGAAGATAATCCGACTGAAAAATCCGATCAGAGGCTGGATCAGGATGAGAATATCCCTTCTTTCGCATCATCGGATATTTGTCAAGCATTTCCGTGACATATTGCGAAATCCTATTGCCCTCCATTTCATGATCCGCCTTGAGCTTTGACAAGGCTGAGAGTAGAGATCGCGGTGGGCGGTTCAAGGCAGAGATGCTCTGGAAAGACCCATCGGCGAGTTGTTTCCCAAAGTCATAAACAACCACTCCACCATTTTCGGGATGACTGCCGATGACAACATCTCCTAGGCGGATGTCTTGATCGTTTTCATAGTCCGGAATGCCTGCCCCAATGCCGACTAGCAACCCGACTCGGATTTTGGGAAAGGTGAAGAGCATTTCCCTTGCGGCAGCGGCGGCTGAAAAGGAGCCAAGTTGATGCAGAGGTAAGGCGGCTATGACAACCTTGAACTTCCCCATAGACCCCAAGATGTAGGTATTGTTGTCTGCTGGAGCGGGTGGGATCTGCGGGTCTCCGTGCACTTCATCTAACATACCTTTGGCTGCAGCCAACTCGGTCGGTAGTGCGCAGATCCATCCCACCGTGTAGTCATCGTTTGAGCAGAATGGCTGTGTAGAGTCTGTCATGTTTCATGCTCGTTCTGATGAAAGCTATGATTCACAATGGGGATTCAAAACAGACATGAGAAGAAATAACTGCGCCGCTGGAGGGGAGAGGCTCTCACTCTCACGTGGTGGGGGCCATTTAGACGCAGGAGTAGCCGCTATGGGACATTCTACGAAGGCGTGTACAAATTCCAAAAGCCCGTGGGCCGAGAAGAGATTGGCGGTTGGTTAACTATCTCGTCAACTATATGGGATTTCCTTATGGGTCCACTCCGTCTACATTTAGTTGGGCCCGTGTGGGTATCGATTGCAAGCCATTTCCATTGAGATTAGCCACATCGATGCCAAGGTTCTGTATTTTTTTTTAACAAAAGGGTGCTCGGCCCAACGCACGGCCCAACTCCGATGCCCTTTCATGCGGCAGCGCGAGGGTTTTTGAATGATCATGTACGCCATGATGGAAAAGACAAGGAAGTGACAACTGTGAACAAGATCAGACTTCAGGATAAGATGATGCGTGTTTTGAAGGAGGCTGCCGGGTAGGATACTGCTATGTTGATGAGCCAACCGAATGCGGAGGGTAAAACTCCGCAGGATTTACTGGGGGAGACCAGAAACCGGTGGCAGAGAATGGAGCAGCGAATGCCAGAAGAGGCAGAGGTAGAGACAGAGGGCAGCCAATAGTAGCATAATTACGTTCAGGAAAAATATCTCACAAGCGTAGCCATCGTCCACGGGTAGCACTTCTGACACATTTTTGGAACTGTTGAAGTGTATGTTTGCTACACCAATAAGGGTATTTTCCATGCGTCAGGTCATTATAGTAAAAGACTATGGCAAGCTCAGGTAGTATCTTAACCACTGATGGAGTACCTATTCTCTGTTTGACTTTATATGGTATAGGGAATGCTCGCAATACCAGCGTCGTAACACGCATGAATGACTCCTGAGATCTGACAATACTTCAACAGCTAGATCCAAGGAGGAATCACATCGGTGCATTTCAATGCGACTTCGATACTAGCACATGCCAGCACCTGTCAATCCGACATATGATAATCCCGTGGCGCTAGCCATCCCCTTCTCGTCACCCATATAATCTTTTCCTTTAGCATAACTCCTCGGCAAGACAAGCTAGCGTTGCTATTTGTTGAGAGGCTACAAATCTTAGAGGCACTGGGGCAGAAAGTAGGAAAAGAGTTGATTCTTTAGGGACCAAGCTCCAAAACTATCTATCTACCTACCGAGGAGGTTGTCGGTGTAATCTTAACTGTACTTTGTCTGGCAGTTGCTCGGAAGACTACGGCTCTGAGGATATCTAACTTCAATTGTTTGAAACAAAGTGGATTTAGAACGTGCTAGGTGTACCCAATTTATCCGGGATTTTCCTCCCAATCGGAGGAATCACTTCAAATATTCCTCCTATCAAACCTACTTAGGGACCACGCTGACGTAACGCAGAGTCAATTCATCTCCGGTCCGCTAATTAACGAGACGGAAGCTCACCATACAAGCTATGACATGACCATGCCCCGGCTTCTCCCCACATCGCGGAGTCGCGAGCTTGTTTCCTCGGAGTAAATTGAAGGAGATGGGATCGCCCCACCGCTGACCATATACAGTTGATCCCGGAAAAGCTAGACCGGGGTAATAGAGAAAATATCTTGTCCATTCTAAGACTATATATAAACTGCTTTAGAAGTACCAGAAAAGTGTCCTCAGCCCGGGAAGCCGATTCAACTCAAGACAACCCCTAGATTCTCTTGACACCGACGATGAAGGTCTCAAATACTTTCATCCAAGCCTTGGGAGTTTGGCTGTCAATTAGCGGCGCAGTTCAGGCCAAGGAGCACTCTCGAAATGACGCGTGCCACCCACACCATCCATTCAAGCCCCTTCCGGCCACCCATGCCAGAACTCGCACGTGTCATGTAGCCAACAATGGCAATGGACGCGACGATTCAGCTAATGTTCTGAAGGCACTGAATAAATGTAACAATGGAGGAAAGGTCGTATTTGATGCTGGCAAAACATATACGATTGGAAAGGCACTTGACATGACTTTCTTGAAGCATGTGGATCTTGGTACGTGATGCATGCATTGGAGTGCGATATGAGACGAGTGAGTGCTCACAGGCTATAATAGAAATCCAAGGCCACGTCCAATTTAGCGATGACACGGATTATTGGCAAAAGAATGCATTCAGCCAGGTCTACCAAAATGCCACAACCTTCTTCCAGATCGGCGGTGAGGATGTCAATGTCTATGGTGAGGGCACCCTAGATGGTAATGGCCAGGTCTGGTATGACTTGTATGCAAAGGATCCCCTCATCCTCCGGCCAATTCTGGTGGGTATTATTGGGCTAAATGGAGGTACCATTGGACCTCTCAATCTTCGTTATTCGCCTCAGTGGTATCACTTCGTGGCAAACTCATCCAATATCCTCTTTGACGGAATTGATATCACTGGGTTCAGCAGCAGTAAGAATGTGGCTAAGAACACTGATGGATGGTAAGTTCATCTGCATTAAAAGAGGAGCTAGCTTTAACTGACAAATACTGCTAATAGGGACCTCTATCGTTCCACGAACGTTGTTATCCAGAACTCCGTAATCAATAATGGAGACGGTACAGTTGCCTTCTAAAAGTTGACCCGATCTGCTTTACTAACCATGTGAAAAGATTGCGTCTCGTTCAAGCCCAATGTTACCGACATTCTGGTCCAGAACCTTCACTGTAACGGCTCTCACGGTATCTCCGTTGGCTCTCTGGGTCAATACCCAGGCGAGGTTGATATTGTGCAGAATGTGCTTGTTTCCAATATCTCCATGTTTAACGCATCGGTAAGTTTAGTACTGCGGGTGTGATATTACGTTTCTAACAATCTTATGAAGGATGGTGCGCGTATCAAAGTGTGGCCTGGGGCTCTCGCTGAGATGTCTACCGATCTCCAGGGCGGTGGTGGATCTGGTCTGGTGAAGAACATTACCTACGACGGAATGCTCATTGACAATGTCGACTACGCCATCGAAGTGACCCAGTGCTATGGTCAGAAGAATTTGACTCTCTGCAACGAGTACCCGGTATGTGTCCACTGGTTTCCCTTGGTTCCTGTTTTGCTTTCATTCCACAAAAGAGTCGATACCACTTGTTTCTGGTTACCGAAGACTAACAAATACACCACACAGAGCAAACTTGTCATCGAAGATGTTGTCTTCAAGAATATCAAGGGTGTCACCTCTGGCAAACGTGACCCTCTTGTGGGAATGATTGTCTGCTCAAGTCCGGATGTAAGTGCTCAAACACGATAGGTCATAGCTCACCCTCTGACTTGTATAGGTTTGCTCGAATATCAACGCCAGTAACATTGATGTTATTAGCCCCGATGGGGATGATCAGTTCACTTGCACAAATGTGAGTTTATCTTGAAGATCGGTGTAACCTGCCAACAAATTTATTGACTTGTTTTCTGTACCTTTAGGTTGATGAAGATTTACTGGATGTGAAGTGTGTTTCTAGCTAGAGCAAACCAAGACCAAGGATATATAGAGTGCAAATAGAATCATTAACTTTGACATTATATATATATGGTCCGATATATGGTCATTGCCACACGGGTACCAGCATCACCACAATGCGATCTGCAAGGATCAGCTACAATAGGCCATTCTCAACCGCGCTCGTACTTTTGATATAGATTGTTGGCCCTAACTTACCCCGCAATTTGCTTTTCAACTGCGAGTTGCCCCGCGGTCACATCAATGCCTGGTGCACATCAACTTACCTCTAAATCTTGACTTGCATTACAAACAAATCAAATATGACGCCCGAAGAGTTAGATAGGATCGGTCCAACCAATGCGTTTGAATGGGCCTTGTTCGTTTCGAATCACCATGACACCTACCCATGCATCACACCAACAGGAACCGAGCTTGCAGGCAAATCCATCTTTATCACGGGCGCTTCAAAAGGAATTGGTCGGGCAATAGCCATGCGCTGTGTAAAAGCCGGCATCTCGAAGATTGCAATCGGAGCACGCTCATCGCTTGATGAAGTCGTGAAAGAGTTGAAAGCAGAAGCCACAAAGTCGAACCTCCCAGAGCCACAGATTCTCACATTAGAAGTTGACGTCACCTCAAAGGAGTCAGTGGAAGCTGCCGCCGAAGCAGTAAATGCTTCCTTCGCAGGAAAACTGGATATTCTTGTGAATAATGCTGGATATTTACCAGACATGACGCGCATTGTGGAGTCCGACCCAGACGACTGGCTGAGAGGATGGGACGTCAACATCAAGGGCCCCTACCTATGTTGCCACTTTTTCCTCCCCATGATATTGAAATCAGAAACAAAAACAATCATCAACATGACATCGATAGGGGCTCACTTGCTCACGCATGGAGGATCTGCGTATCAGAACGCACGGTTTGCTATCTGCCGCATTACAGAAACCCTTGCCCGTGAGCACAAAAAAGAAGGCTTAATTGTGCTGGCTCTGCATCCCGGGGCTATCAGGACGGACATGGCAGAAAAACTACAAGATATCTTCCCGGATATCTTTGTTGATGTGCCAGAGCTTCCGGCGGATACTATTGTGTGGCTTGGAAAGGAACGACGTGAGTGGTTGAATGCTCGGATGATTAGTGCAAACTGGGACATGGAGGAGTTAGAGATGAAGAAGGATGAGATTATTGAAAGGGATTTGTTCAAGTTCCGGATTACTTTATAGAGTTTTTCAAGTGATCGTGGGGGATATTATGGCACTGGAAGGATACACGAACTTTGACAGTGACGGAAACTTGTCGGTACATACATGTACATGATTACGTACATATAGTATATTGGATCTTCGTGAGTCTTTTCGGGCTTTAAATTTACTCACATTATGTGCAATGTAACTACGAAAGCGCCATATCTGAGACGCGCTCAGATCAACAGTTGTCATGCATCCAGATTCACAGCTTCGGAATCTACGAAGAGCAACTACAAAATTGGGCCGGAACAAGGCCTTATTCCAAGTGTTATGATCACGAAATATCTACGCAAATTCTCGGAATCTCTACCATGGAATGTTATGGGTCTCGGGCCGCACGGGACGGATATGGACCCTTAATCAATTACGATATGTACGGTATGGTACGTATCCGAAATATACAAATGTAGCATGTCCAGCCTTGAACATTTCTATGCATATACTATTGAATTAAGAGTAACGAGCCTGAGTAGTACAGAAAGTATGCGGTAGGGGGATCATTAATTATCATCATCTGGAAGAACTCAACAGCTAACTATGTGAACGTTGGAGGCCCAGCCGAAGCCGGCCACTAAAACCTTAATCAAGGAAGTTCATTACTTCTGAGCCTGCTCCCATTGTTGATCCAGATTGGTGCCAATTGCACGAGTGGCTTCTTTCTCGAGCTCACGTTCAGAGAGACCGGTGCGCTTCGAAATCTTGGATGTCGACTCCTCACGAGACATTTCCACTATATGAAATATTGTCAGTCATCTATCTAGCATCAATACGTAGAATTAAACATACCGTGAACATAAACTGCAGCCTTCTTGCCACTAAACATCGCATGTGGCACATTGGTGCTACCATCGCTGTTTGCATCGCCAACGGCAAAGACACCAGACTCACTGGTACGCATCCCGCTGGTAACATTGATCTTGTCATCCACCATGTCCAAGTGCATCAGGGCTGGAAGTGTGGAGGTCTGGACAGTTGGGAAGTTGACAATCAAAGCATTTCGCTCAACAGGCTCGCCGGTAGTGAAGTGAAGGCGGAACTTGTCAAACTGCTTATGCTCCTCTTCGTCCCTATCCTTGCCGCCATCCTGGAGGCGCTCGATGGAAGTGATTGTGCGGTTGTCGATGGTAGTGTTCCAAGCGGCGAGTTGTTCCTTCCAGTCTGCGACCTTTGCCGTTGCCCGGGCCTCGCCATCTGCGGTCTGCGAGCCGTTCACAAATGCAATGATATCGTTGTACAGAGTGTGAGTTTCCAGCACGTTGCTCAGCATGTCGGTGATATCACCGATCATTCCGAATGGCTGGTCTCGGTGTTCATAGCCATCGCACCAAGGACACCAGAAGATGCCCTTGCCCCATCCCTCCTGAAGGCCAGGAGTCGCCGGTAGAACGTCACGGACACCGGTACCGAGCACAATCTTACGGGCAGTGTAGCTCTTGCCCTGGCTGTCGGTTACCGTGAAGGCGGAGAAGTCACCCTGTTGGAAAGGAACGATTGACTCGACAGTCTCGTTGGTAATGTGAGCAGTTGGATACTTCAGGATCTGCTCGCGAGCTAGGGTTCTGAAAGCAGCGGGTGGGGTACCTGATGAGGATAAAGTGCGTTAGGTAAGAGAGCTTGTGGTGGGATACAGTCGGGATCCAATCTCACCGTCATTGCCAATGACATCGTGCATTTCCCGGGTCGCAGCATTCCGGTATACCTGGCTATCAATCAAGAGAGCTGTGCGGCGGACACGAGAAACACCACTGATTGCACTGAGACCCGCGGGACCACCGCCGACCACAATGACATCGTAATCGGTCTTGGGTACTTCCACGGCGCTGGCACACGCCAGCAAGGAGACAAAAATGGACGCGAATGTTGCCCTGATGAAGACCATTGTGACAGGTATACGCAACTGCTCAGCTAACACAAGACGGCAGCATGCGCCATACGAGGACCTTTATAGGCATCTGCAATGGCACCCACTGCGGATATAGAGTGGGCGAACGCCATAACGATAGCGCAAACAGGAGAAGGTGCGTGGGGACGCTAGTAAAATCCGTGCATCTCGAGCTGAGAGATCGTCGGGATCGACATGATCGTCAGGGATTGGGGTTGTTTGCATAGCTGCCCATTTAAGGCCGGAACTCGACGGAGTACGACGGAAGCGGGGGTTCCTTGTGAAGATGTGGGCAATTTGTGGGGGGGGGGGGGGGGGGGGGGAGCTATATTGATGAATTTTGACCTAAGAAGTATCTCCAGGATAAGTTTGTCAACGAGCACTAGTCTCAATCGGAGTATCATTGGCGGGGACACTAATGTTTTTATACAGAATTGTGGCTTCCTTGACTGTGGACTCGGGCACTAAGGAATATTCATCCCCCTGGATTTTGCCTTTGGGCCCCCGTGTCAATTCTCTCATTGAATTATGGAGAGCTGGTGTTCATGGCACTTTGCAGGTCAGCCCAATATCACATGCAGATGCTGCATTGCAGATAGTTTTGATTGGGTGTCGGGTGGGAGAAATATGCATGTCCTACACCACGTTGACTGGAATGAACATCCCTGCTGTGAGAAATCAGTTCTTCTCATCAGGTATGTAGTGTTGTGATCTCCATATCGGATATGACCCTCACAACTACGTAGAGCATAGAGGAACGTAATAACAACACCCAATTGAACTTCACCAGGCCTCATGAGGCAGTAAACTATTAGTGTTTCCCCAAAATCATATAACCACCTGAATGTCTAAAAAACAGAAAATATATTTTCTCAAAAAGAAGGCATAACTATCGAGGATTGATTATTGATGTAATGCCCCGGACCCGTCTAATTTCAGCTCCACATCTTTGCGGGGACTTCAAGTACATCCCTGCAGAGTTGCTATAGCTGGCTGTTGATCGGCCTTTGCATTTTTTGAATACAGAAGCAGCAACAGAATATAAGGAAACAATGTATGCTAAAATATCCTGGGTGGGGCATTTCAGAAGCATGTACTCCGTACTCGAATCAAGGTGTCCAATTGTCGTCACTAATTTGTCGCAAACATCCCTAAAACCACAAGTTGGTGACAGAGCACCCGACTTTTGGCTTCAGCGTCGAATATAAACCATGAGGGAAACCAAGAAGGAGGTCATACGCCAAATAATTTAAAGTTTCGAGATAATTGGGCACCGGGAATCCCCCAGCTCCACATTTGGGATTCAGGGTAGATATAACATAAGTATGGGTATCATTAACAATAATCAAGCCCTGACGCCTCATCTAACATAGTCAAGTAGCCTTACAAACATTTCCAGTTCTATGGTCATTGTCCTTCTTCCTGGTCGTCGAGTAGCAACACCTTGAGCTTCTCCAACTTGTCCTCGCAGTGAACTTCCATCTGCATCACCACATCAACAGCATTCTTGTTGGTGATGAGTAGTCGTGATACAAGCCAAAAGTTATACCCATTCTTATAGAATCCCATTGATGCCCATTCGTCAGTTGTGACTCCGTTGCGCAGTGCGACCCAGTAATCCCGCCAGCGGGATAGAGCAGTCCAGATGGAAACGAGGATGGAATCTTCAGGAGTCTTGCTGGTTTCGTTTGTGCTAACCGAGCCGCTTCTCCTGGGATTCTTGAAATGGCCTGTACGTATGAGAGAACCGAGGAGCGTCATGTGGGTATTAATAAATGAGAACAGAACTAAACATGAGTAAGCCGCTGCAAAGCGCAAAAAGAAAAGGTGTGACACAAGGACATACTATGAATCAAGATAAACATGTCCAAAGCAGTGAGCTTCATCGGATGAGACTCGGGTGCTTCGTCAAACAAATTGTCAAAAGCCTCCGAAAGCATTAGGCCGCGCGAAAAGCAAAAGTTTGGCTCCGCGAACGGGTGCTCGGAGAAGAAAAGGTATTCATCGCAGGGCAGATCGCATTCCATTTCAGTGTGTGTCAGTCGACAGGGGTAGTTTTGAAAGAAGAAGAATGCGCAATCGAGCAGTGAAATTATAGAAATAGTCCTGGTAACATCAGTAAGGCAGACCTAAGACGGATTAAAATACGCACCTGATGCGACACTCCTTTTGGATCCATAAGTGCTCCAGGACCTGGTCATCAGGAAGGTGACGGGCTTTCACAAGTTCAATTCGTCGAGCAACCTTCACAACCTCACTGAATCGATTTTCCATCGCGCGATTTCGAGACAAACGGTTTCCCGCCCAGTATTGGACGATGGTGATGATAACCCCGGCCTGGAAGCTCTGGAACCAACTCCAATCACTGTTTTCGTCGTTGCACCGGCCACCCGAGAACATCGCGCTGATTTCGTTCTCTGTCGAGAACACGTCATTCGCAAAGACGAACAGCTCTGCAAAATCCAGTACTCTCTTAGCGGCGTACACTTCCCTCTGGTCGCTACTGTACATAGCGCCCATAAAGACCACCGCGGCTAACAGCGACAGAGGAACTATCTCCGGATCAAAGGAAATAGCGAGCATTGCACAGCTAGGTTGCCAGTATTTGAAATAGAGCGTAATGTATTTTCGTATGCGTGCGGTCGTTAACAGAAAGTTTAGATTCGCAGATACCTCGTCCTGTGCTTTAGAATCAAGCGGGACCTGCCACGCTTGTGCCAATATTGATTGAATTAATGCCATCGCGAACGGTCGCTCCGGATCAAAGATAGCTGCATCTCCAGGTGCAATAGGATGCTGCCCCGGAGGGGCGATGGACTGGTAGTCCGGTTCGCTCGTATGATATGGATTCTCCGTGTGCTTCTGTCCATCCCCAAAAGGGCCGTGGAAAAAGTCCAGGAATGTATCTTGGAAGAATTGCGGCGGGACGGAGCCAGAATCCATGAAGCCGCCATCGACGTTGTATGAAAACCCTGTACCCTGACGTACTTCGAGGCCATTTAGGCCATTTGTATTATGATATTTGAGACTGAGCCCTCGATCACTGCGTGGGGGAAGTCGAAAGTTTTCTGTAAAGCTATCGGTGCCACCATTAAGTAGGAACTTGATTGATCCTCGGTCGGATGATGGCTCCGAGATTTCGTGTTTTGTTGATATTTCTGCATGGTTTGTATGAGACTTCCATTGCGACTGAGTTGACTGAAGGCTTGAACCTTCTTCAATCACTATGTGGGTGGGGCCGGCCGGCCGCTCATTGTTGCAACTCAAGTTTCTCTTCTGACACGATCCGCATGGGCTTTGTCCATCGCATCGCAGTTTCATTGAGGTACACTATTCGACCAAGAAAGGTCAGTACCTATGGTAACATGTAATCTGGTCGCGGACTAACTGATTGACAGGCATGTCGCCGCCTACCCTTCTGACCTGTCTCAGGAATTTCGCGACCCCCGCGTTTAGCGCAATCGGCGTAATGGTCACGCAGATTGTCGCTAAAGTCTAATCAGATTCCGAACTTAGTATTATAGGTCCTTTACTAACCAGCGTGCGAACGAGTCATTGCAGAATATGCAGGAATAGGGTTTCTGGCCAGAATCTGTCCGGGTTTAGTATGTATGGGTAGCTGCAGGGGGCACACATACGGCGCAAATGGTGGCGCTTGAGGTGATCAGTACGTGTGAACCCACGCTGACAGATTTCACAGCGAAAGTGCTTGTCTGTCTTCATGGCCGGGGAGGAGGGGAATATCCGGGGTAAAAAAAGTGAGAGGAGCTCGTCGAAGGAAAGGGGTAAGGTATCGGTATTGCAGTGGGGTCCGTGGCGAAGAGGTACCTTTTGGCCTGGGGTAGCGTAGATAGATACTTGCCAATATTACTGGTTGAGTATGGTATGGTCATATCTATGCATCATGCCTGATGTACACTCTTCCTAAGTCTACTGATGTGTCTGCGTCTAGTCTACTAAACGTTTTGATTCCAACTCCCCCATAAGCTATCGGTATTTTCATTTGTAGACTAGATGGTTCAAGCTAAACAGCAGGTATCGCCACGATCCTATCCAGCGACATGGATTGGCCGAGGAAAATCGACCTCATTATCGTCCAAGTAACTCACAGTCCCGCTACATCTTGCTCACGCATTCTGTGACATAATCTAAGGCTCTTTCGATGAGCACGAGAAGATTCCCCTCGCCTAGTTTAGCATTAGGTCCGAGGGAAATGAAATAGTTCGGGAAACCATCGGTCGCGAGCGAGAGATACGTCTCTGGGGTTTCTTTCCACCGTTCCGAGAAGGTGACACCCCCCTTCCCTGAATCACAAACCGGGGAGTATGTGATGTGTCAAAGCCTGTGGCACATACAAGCATGTCGATAGGCCGGTGCTGACCGTCTGCGGTGATTATCCCGGTTTCGTCTACCTTGATGATATTTGAGGTGATAAGGTCTACCTTGTCATCTGTCAACGCTTCTAGATACCCGGGACCTGGAGTGAGTCGATGACACGCGGGCGGAAATGAAGGAAGCAATTCATCAATCAGTCCAGGCTTATTGGCCAAACGACGCTTCATGTTCTCCGCGAATATCTCCTGTCCTCCGAGCTGCATTGGGTGTCCAGTACGGGTGGCACCATGGATAGACTGAAGCTCCAGCTCGAACTCTATTTTTACAGTTGGCTGATATATCTGGGTGTGCACCTTCGGACATACCTTTGCGGAATTTCTGATATCTCTGGTGATCTTCCTTGAAGGTTTCGATGTCCTCAGGCGTAAAGGTAACTATTTACCTTCTTAACAAGAGAGAACAAACACATCCGAGTCTTTTTTACCTACAATTGTCCAGTCCCTTCCCACGCTTTTCAGTTTCCACTCGTTCAAACGACGGAGAAATCCACGTTCGACTGCGCATATAATGGTCGATGTGTGGTACGTCAAGTAGCAATGCGGGAACAATCTGGATCCCACTCGACCTATTTCCAACTACTGCAACACATTTGCCCTGCAATCAGGTAAGTCTATATGCGGCATAATATGGTGAACTTAACTCACTTTGTAATCATAACTCTCGTCCCACGAAGCACTGTGCATCAACATGCCCCTGAATTTCTGAAGACCCGGGATTTGGCCATTTCCAGTTGTTCAATGCCCCCGTCGCCGAAAAACGACATCACATCGATCCGTATAAGTGGACGAGGTTTCCAAATCTTGAATCTAAAGATTTAACGTCAATTGCTAAACTGACCCGGCGGAACGAGTGACATACCTGCAGATTCCACTTTGATTGGTCCTCATTCCAGACAGCTTCAGATACCTGCTGCCTCAATTTGATGTATTCCATGCATCCATACTTCTTGGCAACATGCTTCCAATACTGGTGAATCTCTGGAGCCTTGGCATAAAATGTCGACCACTCCTTGCTAGGCTCGAATGCGGCTTGGTATGTATGAGCTGGAATATCTGCCAGACACAAGGCTGATTAGACAGTGAATCATGGGGAAACAAGATCGGCATACCACAAGCGCATCCTGGATACCGATTTTCAAACCAGGTCCCTCCAATGTCTGCATTCTTTTCATATACGCATATATCAAGATTGGGAATTCGCTGCATGAATCGAATACATGCCAGAATGCCTGAAATACCGGCACCGATGATGACAACTCTCAACCGGCGGGTTTCATCAACAGACCGTTCCTCCACAGCACATTGGTTATTTGCAATAGGTGGTTGATGAGATTCCTTAGGCTTGGGGGCAGCCGGTTTGGAGCCGACACGGAAGACTCCAGAAAAGCGCCTCATTGCGATATGCCGAGAATTGGTGTATTGTCGGACAGGGGAAATCAATAAATACAAGACACTCGACTGAGAACTATACAACTCAAGCAAAATTATCTGTCGGTTTTCCGTATTCGAAGGATCCACGACGTGGAAATGAGGGGGATCTTAATACTTGCGACATCGTGCGAGGGGAAACGTACTCCATAATCTTCATATGCACTAATGGCACATAGCGGCAAATTCAATAAGTTCCCCGCAACTATCGGCTATAGTCTGTGAGAGAATGAGCCCAGCCAATAGGGCTCAAGTTCGTCATCTGATTCAACCCCGGATATCGTTCAGATGTGGGACCGGAAATCCTCCTACACCGGGGCCTCCCCGGTCCAGGTTCCACCTGGTCTGAGAATTGGACTACGTACAAGACTCCTGGATTGTTAATCAAATGGAAGGATCCAAGAGTTAATGCGGAGTCATGGCGCTAGACCAGTGGATTGTATTCTACTGAGACCAGTTTAATAGGCTACATCGAATTCAAGAAATGGTGCCTCTAGATCAATTGCCCAAACATTGAGTTTTACAGAAATACAAATTCACAAGCATTCAACTGAAGAAGGTCCGTATGAAAGGAAGTCAGTCCGATGGCTTCAACTTCCATTAACATTAATAATCATCGATGTTGAAATATACAATTCGGAGATTGTATGAAACATGTATAGGATAAATAACTTTTGCAAAATGATACTTGAAGTACACGACCCAAAGGACAAAGTATAAATTGTCTATCTAATCTATCAATAGCTGACGAGAAGCCCATATTTATGGGTTTCTCTTCCCCTCCAGATTCAGATAAGAATCTCTCAATTGGTAATAGAAACATAAATGGGATCATAGAGAAATGGAGAGGTCGAATTCCATTGAAGCTGCTAATCTCGATTCCGATCGCAAGTGCCTTGGCATAATGAATGAGGATTAGGGTTGAAATCATCCCGTGTTAGTTACTGCGAAGTAGCTGGGATTAAACTGGGATCTCAACAATAGAGACGTCAACAGGCATGCATACGTGATACAGATATCGTGAATGGCGTGTATGTTGAATTGCTTGATCTGGGGAAGCGGATGAGAATTAATAACAGGATATGATGAGAGTTTCTAGCTTTTGTGAATGATAACTGTTCCCACTCTAGTCACCAACAGCTACATCCCCAGACGTATGCTTATTTGCAGTGAAACAGCTCCACGGGCTTCAAACTCTGCAATCCCTTCCTCCCTTCCTTCTCGTATTGTCGCCAGAGATGGCGATTCTCATTTATGAGCTAACCGCGAGATATCTATTGCTTCAAGTCCGCCGGAGAAAACACGAAAACGTACAAAAAGGCTCCAATTAATAGAGCAAAGACCACTTACCGGAAATTTCCACCAACTGGTCAGTTCTACATCTGTCTCATTCGGAGAGCCAAAGCAGATAACCGATTGACAAGATTTACGGGATTCAGAGGACTTGAAGCTATTAAAGTTGCTTTCAATTGAGCGAACTATTGCTTAAATTGTAATTTGCTGTTTGAAGTGATCCAACCACCTAAAAGCGCTCATCGGAACCATTTTCAGCTCCGAAAAGAAAATCGTCTTTCGAGATATCTACCGCCAATGCAAGTCAAAATACCCGATGACCACCCGAGCATAGGATTGATATGACGGATCGCGTGGTTTATACGAGCAGGAGCGGTGAGGGCTTTTGAAAGAGCACGGTGGTTGCCATAAGACAGATAAGACAGGAGTTTCAGATGATTTCTACAACAGATACGAAAATTATCCATACTGCTATTTCAGCTAAGGACTCGCAATCTTTCAGTTTTTGGAATATGTAGCCATAGTTAGCTGGCGTTCGAGAGTTAACCTAAAACTTAAATTCACAACTGAACATTTAGGGCAGCTGAGCTGTACTTCGTATTCAGTGAAACATGCCCAAGATGTGCTGACGATCCCACGTCTGTGCATGTGAGCAACCGCGAAATATACGATCAGTCTTCCGTCTCTGCCGCGTCGAGCTCTATATACTCTTCTTCTCCCCAGGTGAGATTTTCCCCGACAAGATTGTGCTTGGTTCATGAACCAAACTCTTAGCCATGACAAAAAGCGATACCCAACCCTCTACTTGCTCCATCGAAGAGTTCTTGGAGACTTCCTTCGACTACATAATCTGCGGCGGTGGAACCGCGGGATGCGCTGTTGCTGCAAGATTGAGTGAAAATGCGCAGGTTACAGTCGGTTTGATTGAGGCGGGAAAATGTCGACTTGGAGATCCTGTCATTGATATGCCCGCAAATTTTGCTGCGATGTTGGACAACCCCGAGTATGATTGGTGCATTCACACCGCGCCACAGGTAAGCCTGTACAGCGCATTGACAGTCATGCCGGTGTGTTGACCAATTCGAAGAAAGGAAACCATGACAATGTTCACCACGTTCCACGCGGCAGGTTCTTGGGCGGCTCAAGTGGTATGAACGCCACTTGTTATGTCCGCGGGTCATTGAGGGACTACGACGATTGGGCTGCGCTTGTTGGCGATGAGGGATGGTCCGCTAAGGCTATGCAACAATACATGCGCAAGCATCAGGTCAGCAGTCTCCCGGGTTCTAAATTTGCTGCGAATATTGACTGGCGAATAGACATTCGAACCAGCCGAGACAGACCTAGACCGATCGATAAATTCCCTTGGTGAATTTCATGGCACCCAAGGTCCGATCCACACGAGTTTCAATGACGGGGTATTGCCCATTGAGCACACCTTTGCCAAGGCATGCGAAGACGTATTGGGTATTACTGAAAGACCGGTCGATCCGTGGTCTGGCGATCATATTGGATTTTATCACGGCTTGGCAACTGTGAATAGAACAGGACCTGACAAAGGGAAGCGAAGCTATGCTGCAGGGGCATACTATGCGCCTAATCACAATCGCTGTAATTTGAAAGTTCTATGCGAGACCCATGTCAACAAAGTGATACTAGACGAAAATAACCGGGCGACTGGTATTAGCATCACTCACTGCGACCACGACTATCAGATCAAGGTCGCCCGAGAGGTAATACTGTGCGCGGGTACTATATTCTCTCCCCATGTCCTAGAATTGTCTGGCATTGGTGATCCAGCCATCCTCAAAGCAGCCGGAATCCCTTGCAAGGTCGAAAATGCTGCTGTTGGGTCCAACCTTCAGGACCATACTATCTCATTTCTTACCTGGAACGTTCAGTCAGATGTCATTACAGGAGATATTCTTCGGGTAGTCCCTGAGGCCATGCACGCCGCCATCAAACAATATATGGAGACCAAAGACGGGCCTCTCACTAATGCTCCCGGTGTTATGGGGTTTCTTCCAGCGAAGAGTATCATGTCCGAAGCGGAACTGAAAGAGCTTATCAAACATGTCGCAGAGGTTAAACCAACAAGTGCGTTTCATTCCAAGCAGCTAGAGTGCATTATTGGGAATCTCCAGGACGAGAAATCTGGAAATCTGCAAATAGGTCTGTTGCCAGCCATGATGAACCCAAAAAGAGACTCGAGGCATCATGGGGAGCTATTATCTCCAAGTCCCGACTGTCAGGGGAGTGGAGTTTCATTCTTCGTTGGGATACAGTACCCGGTTGCGCGTGGATACGTTCATGCTGAATGTGATGGTAATTCCCGAGATATAAACCCGGCGAGAACGAGAATTAACCTTAAACCAGATCCTGCACGTCCGCCAATCATCCAGCCAAATTGGCTTGGTGATGAAGCAGATGCTACCCTTCTCGCTGCTGCTCTTCGCTGGGCGGACAAAGTCGGTCAATCAGAGCACCTCCGAGATTCAATCATCAGCAGGTCTTTCCCTCACCCAGAAGTCAACTTACAGAGCCTTGATCGAGCAAAGGAAGCGGCACATGATTTCGTCAATTCCAACTACCATGTGTGTGGTACAGTTGCATTGGGTCAAGCACTAGACACTCGTCTACGAGTGAAAGGAGTAAAGGGCCTTCGAGTGGTGGACGCGTCGATCTTCCCAAATAATGTTAGTGGTAACATTCAAGCGACTGTATATGCAGTGGCAGAGAAGGCAGCCGATTTGATCAAGGAAGACTGGGGATTTCCTGAAGTGAGTAGGACAAACCGCATTCCAGAGTTGAAACTATGAGTCGTCTTGGTGTGTTCCATCATCCCTTTCAAAATACACCTGGAGGGGTCAGATATATGAACAGGTCAATGCTAGATCGTGGGAAGATGGGGGCCTCAATCAAGCCAATATGACTTGGATATTGAGTAGATACAAATAACATGAGGTAGCCCTTCTTTGATCATGTCAGTAACAGCTCATATGGCACCTCCTTCATTAAACATAAACGTTCGTTCCTGACGTCAATTAAAACCATCATTGTCTTCAGCACTCTGTCTCCGGCGTCCAGGGATTGTCTGTCGATTCAGAATAACCTCGTCTAGCTGCCGATGGAGCTTTCAACATCCCCGAGCCGGATGTATCCGCACGACTCACTCTCCGAGTGGGTGAATAAAAAGTGTCGAGCGAGATGAGCTCCTCATCACAGCCATCCTTGTTAAGACAATGATATATTTTCCCCGTAGGGACTGAGGGGTTCATATACTCATTGAAAGCGGTTATTGAATCGAATTCCCTTTGGCACAGGTAACACGTCCCGATGATGCCCTCGAATGCAAACTCCGTCGCATAGTAGCCTAGGCCTCGTTCGTCGTGTGATTCAGTCTGTTTGTTTGTGACAGAGCCCGTGGGATCGAGGTGGTGAATCATGCGGTGGATAGTCTCCCGATTCCAGTTGTGTGTTCTCAGACAGACACCATTTTCAACGTGATTTATGGCGTCACTCGCAGTTACAAACCGAGCGTCGCAAAACGGGCATGTGATATCAGTGAGACCTGATAACCTAGTTATCAAGCATGTGTTCACTAACTACCACAACAAAACCTTCACAGCATACCGAGGGAGATGGCTGGTATCTTTCTGGGGTGAGGTTGGCTGTCATACCTGGCGAATACTGTCTTCATTTGCGAAGCGTTGCTGACATTGACTGCAGTAGGGTTTGAAGTGTCTTTTGTCTTCCATATGGTGGTTGGCGGAATCCTTCGGCCGAAACATTTCCGTATACGTTTCGCAAGGAACTGTGAGCTTCCAGTGTCTCTATTTATTCATGTGCTTCGTCTGCGGTGGCTTTTGTGTGGAAGGCCTATGGGCATATCTCCCACAGAACTGTGACCGCCCAATGGCTCTTGGCGTTCATATGCTGACTCGCAGCTCCTCTAAGGAGAATGTCCGAGTACACGTCTCACAATTAAAGTCCGGGGCCCGGTGGTCGAGGGCGTCCATGTGTTGCTCGCAGGCGTGCTCCCAGCGAAACAGCCGGTCGCAGGTCTCACATTCCATCCAAGGATTGTACTGGTCCATGTGAGCAACGCAGTCGGACCGGTAGTCAAACTGACGGTCACAGGTGCCACATTCGAACACCCTGACAAGAAAGAGTGACAAGAAACTGAGATTGATGTCAGTGTAAATCAAAAATTGAAAAGAATATGAATGAGGTGAAAAGAGTGAAAGATCTCTCAGAGAGGAGACAGCTGTGAGTTGAAAAGAGGGTGAGGGAGGGAAGTGGACAAACAGGTGTTGTGCGGCAAATCCCTTTCTATGTACGCATCCTCTTGGGTTGAGGGTAAGTTGCTTTCGCATAGAAATCTATATTTTATTATGCTTTTCTTGATGCTCTTCTTTTCGCTCCTTTTGATGTCCTTTTAGGGCCCTTCCTCAGATTCTAAGTAGGGAAAAAGACATAGCAACATTCCAAGTAAGCAAACTCTGATGAATTCGAGAGTGTGCATATGAACTATGAAGCTCCTGCAAATGCCTATGCTCTAACAAATATAAATCGTCCATCTTATAGCTTGGGTTGTATGGTGTAATATAATTGGCATCTAACTACCATACTTGATGGCAATTAATATATAATGGAAGGTTAGGGGAACAGCGCGGGAAACTGGCTCTTCATTGATGATGATATATCTACCTTCTGCCATGGAGCCTCGTTCATTAGGGTTCAAATCGCAAGTAAGCAGCAAGCAAGGCCTTGCTGCATTCGTGCTTGAGTGCATTAGTACATTACTGTCATTGGGGCCCTTGTCTTTGGACCAAAACTCCATGAAAAGTGTGCTGTAACAAAGATTTGCTCTATGATTTCAAACTTCTCATTAGGCCAATCGCTTTATTATTGCAGGTGAGCTATAAAATTGAACAATATGGATTTATTTGTCAGAGCTTGGCTGAATGACAGGGCCATTCCCGGACGATGGTCTATCCTCATATGGGGATATCTGAAGTTGCAAGCTACCTTCATATGAGATCATTTTATGTTTCAAAGAATTCAATATACATGTGTTAAATCCGATCTCACCTATGATGAGTATGTCAAATCAAAGGTTTACAATGAAAAGTCACTTGCACAAAGTACGCTTTTATTTCCGCCTTCCTCTACCGTCCGCCTATATATCTTAAAGAAAGCATAATTAATGACACCAAAAAAAAAACACTAAAGACATGATAATGCCGCATACGTGACCGTATACTCTTGCCAATTATCGAACGAGAAGTAGGATGCAAGTCCATCCATCATGGCTCATGTTTCGAATCAACATCCAGCAACTCCACGTCACTATGCGTTCCCGATGGAGACCCATAATTCACCGAGTAGGTAACAGACTTCTTGATCTTGCCGCTCGTATGTTTGCTGTTAGAATCATCAGCTGTGTGAGTTGGAGTCGTTCGGGACCTCGTTCCTCCCAAGAACTGAGGGAATAATTGAACGGCGACAGCTCTGGATGCAGGCAGACAAGCACACATGACAGCAATCTGAGATTCAATTACAGTCCAGTGAGTGACGGGATATAGACCGAAAGTTTGATTGGAGCCCCAGCGGTTGTTCCAGAAGACAACGACTCGGATGATCGCGATGATCATAAGACTGTGACATTGGTTAGCCTGAATGATGAAAGATCAGCCTGGAGAGTGCATACACAGAGCCCACAATAAACATCAACCCCACAGATACCTTTTTTTGTAAAGGTAACTGCAATTTAGTTACCTCATACACCGGCATTATGATCAATACAAAGTCAACAAAAATGTTTACCAAACAATTGACGAGAATCGAGCTGATAAAATCGATGCACTGCGCGGGTTCCTCGTTCATCCAGCCAGTCCACGTTAGATGTACCGGCAAGCAGCGGAAGGAATCCACGAAGGCCCAAGAGATACCGATGGCGGCGTTGATACCGATGAGTGTATATGCTAAACAGCGGAATGTCTGTGATCTAAAGATGCGTAATAGGAAGAGACACACGGAGATCTTTGCCAGAGAAATCTGGACCTTATACATAACAGCAAGTCCTTGAAAATACTGCTCTTATTAGACTAGAACCGAGGCTTAGAGAGAGAGAGGATACGAACCCGGTAAAACCTGGTGATTGTGGGAAAAGGGATGTCCCAGATATTTTGACCGAAGCCGTTGCGGATCGCTGATCTCGTTTAGTGCTTATTCCTTATGAAATTGAACAACCGGGACTCCTGGCTTACCGTAAATATAAAGAACGTATATAGCGGCTCCCAAGACCTACGACGCTGTTAATACAGGGCGAGGGAACATCAACCACCGACACTAACATATGAGATGATTATTGTATAATCGTCCAGTCCCCATCCGCCGGCGAGGCCGCTGCTCTTAGCGATTATTCTTACAACGAAGAAAAACGACGCAAGAATAAGAGGGATCAGAGTGGCGGCGTCGACCACGGAAGGGCCTTTATGCGGTGTTATACCACATTCCTTCTCATATACACGTTTCGTAGCTAGGAGGGTTAGAGTAGGCTTTGTACATTAATCACGATCGAGACGCACTGAAGAATTCTTTTGTCGTGCAGCTAGTTTCAACGAGATTTAACAGCGCCGTGGGACGAGAGCCACTAGCACAGAAGCATGACATATCGTTGTTTAATGAGCAATTGGAGAATAATTTACTGTCACACGTGATCTAACGCATGGCCGTTAGCAATAGACACAGTTCTATTAGGATATGTACATACCGCACAAGAAGGGAAAAGAACCCTATCTGACGCTGCCGCATGAATCCTCACTATAAGCAGAGCTAAAACGGCGAAAGAGAACAAATGAACCCTCATGATAACGAGATGTCAGCAAACGTGTTCAAAAACAATGTCGGAGGTAATTGAGAGGGGGAATTTTCTCCAGGGCAGCGGCGGGTTTTGTTGTTTTCTTCCTTTGTTCCAGATTGGACATGGATGGAGCCAAGTGAGCATGGACGCCCCCAAGGCCCTCGCACGTTGAGCTTATTTTCATCAAGCATATTTTCGTATGACGGCGTCTATAAATCTCGATACCAAATATAGGCAACCAAGTCATTGGACCAGAAACGAGGCAATGCTCCGCTGTCAACGTTCAAGTGAAACAAGCCCTGATATTGCTACTCTAAGGTGGACAGTATACGGCGATTTCACGTCTCAGAGGCTACTCTTGATTTGGGTCCAGTCCCTCTTGGCATCTGTGCGAAGGCGCGTAACTAGTTAGTGAGTTATGCACCTTCGCACACCCATTTTTTAGAACAAATGTCATTCATAATGGTATCACCATAGTAAAAGGCACAACCCCTGAACCACCTCTGCCACATGATACTTCGATGATCCCATATTAAGTGATGTGATCCATTCTATGCCTGAAATCACCTGACCTATCTTGATACCTAGAGCAAAGAGAAGCACGTTAGACCTTGGAAGGAAGCCAGCCTATGTCATTGGTGTTTTAGAGTAGGAGGATAGCCTTGATAACGGGCGCAGGGGCTCAGCCAGGTCTTTCTCATCAGAGATCGAGAAAATCGGATCTCCAGACAAAGTAGAAGGCCTTGGGCTCAGCCCTAGACAAGCCGCTTCAACGGCGTCGGCGGGGTATTTCGCAATCCGCCTCCAAACACCAATGCCGTATTATGCAACTTCCATTGGGCCGATATCATCTTTACGTGGCATTTTACCATTAAATCGTGGAATCAACGCTAACCTCAAATTGCCACGATATTTAGCTGATTGTGACGCGCGCTAATTGGTCATCTCGTTTAGAAATATTAAATGCGGAGATTATGACGCGGTCATTCACCCGGCACAGGTTCACAGAAATGAAAAGAGGATTTGGATTGCTCAACTTATTTACTTCCCGTCCCGAAACTGGAGAAAAGCGGCTCGGTAGTGTTGGTCGCTACTTTGTACAATTGACCTAACTCGGACGTAATGATAAATGAATCCGAACCTGGCATCTAAAGCCGAGACAAAGCACGGGGAAGAGAGACCTTGAAAAGAAATTCCTTTGAGCTGAAAACCCCTCGAATCATTTTCCAAAGATACCCCAGCCATGTAAGTCTTAGCATTCAGGTAATATCGTGGCTCTCTCAGCCTCACCATATAGCCTAGCCTTATATAGAATATGTGGCTTAGACTAGTTAGCTAAGATGGGGGCAAAAGTAGATTAAATTCGTATACACTCGGGGTCCGTACAGACTTTTCGATCTGAGATCCTCACTAGATCGTATTAAGCTCACTGCTAACACTTCACGTTTCAAAGTCTTTGAGAGATCGAAGTCAAATCTATAATAAATCCAGTGAGGCAACGTATTTTAATGGAACAAAGCCTGGGGGGCCTAAGGGGGGTAGGGGGGTGGGGGCATGAGGGTTCTAAGCCTTGGCTTTTCTGACACCCGTAAGCCCACTTATATGGCAAGTCCATGGTAAATCCATGCATGCTTCGTATCCGAGCTGAACAGAGTAATTGTTTCTAAGTTATACGTTTGCCGACACGGAAAGATTCGCTTCTGTCTGCAATATTACTAAAATTTCCATCCGCGCTAGACAAGTACATAATAAATTAGGAAGTTGATGTACCGAATGCCTCTAAGACCTTGCCTATCGCAAAAACGCATCCAAGCTCCATTGTGCCGTACAGCCCAAAAGCATTGCTCATACCCAGGTCCTAGACCTGGCTTTGAAATTTGAAATTCTTTGTTTTCTGACCTAGTCCTCTTTTCTCACTCTCGTCCCCATTTTCCTGTGTGCAAAATTCCAAATCACTAGATTGCGGTGTGCATATTGTGTTAGCAAATCGTCGACACTCCCCTGTACATGATGCTTGCGAGCCAACTAGGCCGGCCACTAGCATGGCTGGCTTTGGCAACCACGATAGTGGCAGCCAACACTTCCAAAATTGCAACTCCCACATCTGATGCAGGATCATCATCGACGGCAACTGCCACGACTTCCTCCTCGACCGGTATCACGACCCATACGATCCAGGTGGGACCGAAATCAAATCCACACCAATTTGATCCATCCGAAATAAAGGCCAATGTGGGCGATATTGTTGTCTTCGAATTCTATCCAACGAACCATTCCGTTGTACAAGCAGAGTATGACGCTCCTTGTATACCAGCAAGCGGGGACATCTTTTATTCGGGACCATTTGCGAATTTTAACCTGCAAGGTGGGCAAATCGTCGGACCAGTGAGTTGAAATCGCATAAATAGTGTGCATCAAAGAAAGGAGGCTAATGTATGCAATGCAGCCCCCGACCTGGTCTTTGCGAGTTAATAATACCGAGGTATGTATCTAGTCAAAAAAGCATACCCTCAATTTAGGATTAAAGCTAACGGATTGTTTGATGTAGCCCACATTCTTCTATTGCACTGCAATAGATTCATGCACGAAAAATGGAATGGTCGGAGTGATCAACCCGGTATGACTTTCGCTTTCTCTTATCATTCATTCGGGCTGACTTTTGAATCCGTAGAACACAACCCAGTCATGGGAAACGCAATACGCAAAAGCACTGAAATACCCTTACATGCTAGTTCCAGGCCAGCCCATACCCCCCGAAGGCGACGGCGGAGGCGACAGTTCCAGCGGTAACGACAGTTCCAGCGGTGACGACAAAAGCAACCATGATAAGCATGGGCTTAGCACGGGGGCCATCGCAGGTATCGCCGTTGCAGCCGTGGCCTTTGTCGCCATACTGGTGGCATTATTCTTCGTGCTTGGTCGCAACCGTGTTTACTCGCAGTGGATGTCCTCGGAAGATGGTCGCACCGAACGTACCGCACGGTGGGCACTGTTCAATCACGGCGACAACGGGAAAAGCGAAGTTGGAAGTGCTGTCCCTACCCACAAATCAGGCCCTGTCGACATGACCTCAGTCTCGAGTCCGGATCCAACTGTGCGCGCAATGTCACCTGAGGTGGGAGTCTACTCGGGTCCTGCGTCGCCGTTGGCGCAGCAAGGCCACTGGAGCTGGAATGAGCCTATTCCACGCACCCGTGAAAGTGCGATCGCTACAGAG
This sequence comes from Penicillium robsamsonii, assembly GCF_028829455.1. Taxonomy (NCBI): domain Eukaryota; kingdom Fungi; phylum Ascomycota; class Eurotiomycetes; order Eurotiales; family Aspergillaceae; genus Penicillium; species Penicillium robsamsonii. The sequence continues at coordinate 6,579,799 of NW_026643221.1, forward strand.
CTGGAGGGTCATCCGATTATATGGGAGGCACCAGGCAGTACCCCGCACGATCGGGTCTGAATAGGTGTCAAAAATTTGGAGATTCAGATTGGGAGCGTCGAGTGGTGGCCTCGGTGGAGTCGTTTATACCTTGGGGGATTTGGTGTTGCCGTTTGATTATTTTTCCTTCCATGCGTGAATGGATCTGCTTTATATATATGTATATATATATACCGAGGAACTTCTCGCCTGTCGTTGTAATTTATTTTGATTTGTTAATATTGCAGTTTCTGACACCCCGATCAACTTGGGAATTTCCCACACTCAAACACCACTATCGCAATGGCTTGTGTGCATTGTGGCGGGTATGGAATCATCCCAAAACTCAGCCATGATGAGTCTTTATCACACCATATCTTCCGCTACCCGGAGTTGGCACAGATACGTTGGTGATGGGTGTGACGGTAGGCGTAGGTCCTAAACATAGATCATCATGGTGTGTGGGCTGCATTATATCAGGTGGAGACCGAGCACTAGTGCTGGGAGATTGCCATCTCCCTACGATAGGGCTTACCCGGAGTCTAGTGGATGCTTCTATCAATATCCTTCTCAGCCACCGAACTTGATGCCCGAGCCTTGGAGAATTAGAGGGTTATATTATCAGCTTACAGGATTTACTAGCTGGCAATTTTGTTTTTCTGGGATATAAAATGCTGTAATAAGATAAAATGGTTACCAGAGGGGCCCGTGATAAAAACTAGTGGATACAATGCTTCGTCTTCAGAACGGCGTACCAGTCACTTATCCCATGAATTTATGTTTCAGGTCACTCCGGTTATATACAACCCCAAATTGAAGGGTGTTGTGGGAACTTTTCCAAATAGAAGCATATCAATTCCAGAAGACTGTTGTGTCTATGTGACTATTTGTTATATTTCATTCGGTGTTGCATATGGACTAGATGGATACTTGTATAGCAAGAGGATATCAAACTTAAGTTAAAGCAAATGCAGCTGTTCCTGTTAGGTGGTTACGGCAAGGCAGACGACCCAACAAGCGAGCCTTGATCTTTCGAGGCCACGCTTGGTCTAGTTCAATCACAGATTAGCGCTCGGCTGCACACAACTAATACGTTGGGATCCTGTCATGGAGACACATAATGATGTGCAGTAATGCAACCAGAGAGAACAAGACTCGAAATGAAAGTCACCAAAGGGAAACGAATTGAACAAGCAACAAAATATTATTCAAAATGATATCATATATAAGACAGGCTCCAAAACGGGGAATCGCTTTTGTGTTCCATACAGGGCCCGAGATCAAAAAAAAAAGAAAACCAAGGAAAGATTTACTCCACAGCATCAGTGATACAGCCCAGACTGGCATCCTTAACGTTTCGGGCATATTTACCCAGAGTACCACGCATGGTAAGACCAGTCTCAGGGAGATCGCCAGCAGCCTTGCGGGCTTCCCACTTCTGCTTGCGGTCGGCAAACTCGGCATCGGTGAGTTCGACATCAAGAATGCGCTTCTCGGCATCGATGGTGATGATATCGCCGTCGTTAACAAGACCGATGGGACCACCGACGGCAGCCTCAGGGACAATGTGACCGATCAAGAAACCGTGGGAACCACCGGAGAAACGACCATCGGTGATGAGGGCACAGGAGTTACCGAGACCGTAACCCATGAGGGCACCAGAAGGCTTGAGCATTTCTATAACATGGTTAGCATTGTGGTCAGCAATTATGTAGGTTCATTGCACATACCAGGCATTCCAGGGCCACCCTTAGGACCGCAGTAGCGAATGACAACAACGGTCTTCTCCTCCTTCTTGATTTCACCACGCTCGAGGGCGGCGATGAAGTCGTCTTCACTGTCGAACACGCGGGCCTTTCCGGTGAAAGACATGCCCTCCTTACCGGTAATCTTACCGACACTGCCACCAGGGGCCAAGGAACCGCGGAGGATCTGAATGTGACCGGTCTTCTTGATAGGGTTGGAGAAGGGGCGGATGATCTTCTGGTCCTCGGGGAAGCCAGGGACCTTCTCCAAGTTCTGAGCCATGGTCTCACCAGTAACGGTGATACCAGAGCCATCAATAAGACCCTCCTTCAGGAGGAGCTTCAGCAGTGCCGGGGTACCACCAATAGCGTGGAGATCGGCCATGACGTACTTGCCAGAGGGCTTGAGATCAGCCAGGAAGGGAATCCGGTCGGACACGGCCTGGAAGTCATCAATGGTGAGCTTGATGCCGACTGAGTCAGCAATAGCAATCAAGTGCAGCACAGCGTTGGTCGAGCCACCGGTGATGTTGACAACAACCATGGCGTTCTCAAAGGCCTGACGGGTAAGAATGTCGCGAGGGCGAATGTCCTCGGCGAGCAGCCTCTTGATGGCACCACCAGCCGCAAGACACTCAACATACTTGGCCTGGGAGTTGGCCGGGTTGGAAGATGAACCAGGAAGGGTCATACCCATGGTCTCGATGGCGGAAGCCATGGTGTTGGCCGTGTACATACCACCACAAGCTCCCTCGCCGGGGCAGGCGTGGCGGATGACGTCAAAGCGCTGGGGCTCGGTGATCTCCTTGGTAAGGAATTGACCGTAGGCCTGGAAGGCAGACACAATATCGATATCGGCGTTGTTCTGGGTAGCAGCGCAGCCGGGCTTGATGCTTCCACCGTAGACCATCAGACTGGGGCGGTTGATACGGCCCATGGCCATCAGAACACCGGGCATGTTCTTGTCACAGCCGGGAATACTGATGTTGGCATCGTACCATTGTCCACCCATCACGGTCTCGACGGAATCGGCAATCAGGTCACGACTCTGCAGAGAGTAACGCATACCGGGGGTACCCATACTGATTGCATCACTGACACCGACGGTGTTGAACTGGAAGCCAATCAAATCCTGATCCTGAACACCCTGGCGGACCTTGTTGTTCAGGTCAAGCAAATGCATGTTGCAAGGGTTGCCGTTGAACCACACTGATGAAATTCCGACCTGGGCCTTGTTCATGTCCGCCTCCTTCAAACCGACTGCGTACAGCATTGCCTGGGAAGCACCCTGTGACTTGGGCTGAGTGATGGTGCGGGAGACCTTGTTGAGGACCTTGTCGTCATTCTGGAAGCGAGGCAGAGTGGTTGAGAGAGCCCGACTATAGAGAAGAAACAAGTTAGTAGCTGGAGACGCAATTAACGCAATTGACGCAATTGAATCAACTTACGCAGGGTTAGACTGGGACAAGCTCCGCAGAGCAGCGGGCACGCGTGCCCGAGTTTGGGGAAACATGGTGAGAGTATGATATTCTAAAAATCACACCCAGCAACAATTAAAGTGAAAGTCTGGAGAAGAGAGGGGGACAAGAAATAAAAGGAAGCTCAACAAAGTGGGTCTGCCGGTCCGAGAATGAAACCGGAGAAGGGTGAACCCTCCCCGCCAATTGAGTGCGGCTGGTTGTCAGCTTGTTACTGACGCACATTTATTTTTGTTCATTTTAGCCGCTCAGGATGCATCGATACATACCTTTATGTATGTTTCATATGCACTGGAGCATTGAGCAATTTGGAGATTATAGTTAACGAGGCGCCGATGTCGGCCCTGCCTCATCAGTAGATCCCTAATATACTAAGTCGACCCCATAAGAACGCCAATAAGAACCCTAATACCTTACATATATAGAGAACGGTGACGTATTCTGAGGTATCAGTATATCTATATCTAAATGATCAAAGATATTTCTCCGACATGGCACTTGAGCATCTCAGATAGGTCACTGCCGTTTCGGTGGTTTTCATCCATTAAGTGTGGCACATACCCGACTTTTAAGAATAAGATCAAAGTCTATATCGAACTTATAGATGGGGATTCTCATTTATTGTACAGAGAATACCTAGTAGCTTCTAGGTAAATCAAGCACCTTCTCGCTCACGTAATTCAGGATCATCTCCCGACTCACAGGTGCAATACGAGGTACGAAACATTCCCGCATATATCGTTCAACATCGTACTCAACCGCATATCCCATGCCACCGTGCGCCAGAACTGCCCGCTCACACGCCGTGAAAGCAGCTTCGGCAGCCAGATACTTGGCACTGTTGCACGCGACACCGATTTCATGGAAAGGCACTGATCCATCGTTGGTATCATAAAGACGTGCTGCGTGGTAGGTAGCCAGCTTCGCCGCCTCCAGCTTCATGAACGCATCAGCTAAGGGATGCGCCACACCCTGGTTCTGACCAATTGGCCGTCCAAAAACAATCCGGTCTTTGGCGTACTGCGAAGCCTTTTCCAGAGCGGCATAGCCAAGACCGAGTGCCTCACCGGCCAGAAGGCATCGCTCTGCGTTCATCCCGTGGAGAATAATCTTAAATCCTTCATTCTCCTTTCCAATCAACGTGTTTGCAGGAATCTTATAATTATCGAAGAAGACTTCGTTGGCATCAACAGCGCGTCCGCCCATCTTTTTGATCCTCCGCAGATCCAAACCAGGGTTTTCACGGTCGACATCGATACAAAACAAGGACAGACCCTCGCTGGTCTTCTTGACTTCTTCAAGGGGAGTGGTTCGGGCGAGGAGAATCATCTTTGATGCCACCTGCGCACAGGTAATCCAGATCTTCTGGCCATTGACCGAATACCCGTCAGCAGTTTTGCTAGCCAAGGTCGTGAGCTTAAGAGTCTCAAGGCCAGTGTTTGGCTCTGTGACACCAAAGCATGTGCGCCATGTGCCATTGATAATGTTTGGAATGGTATTCTCTAACTGTTCCTTGGTGCCAAACTTGGCCAATGGCTGTGTTGCATAGACATTGGCGTGGATAGCCTGAGCGCCGGCCATACCTGCGCCAGATTGTGTAATGGTCTGCATCATCATTGTGGCTTCAGATATACCTAGAAATGAAGTTAGCGATCAGAATAAATTATCTTTAGTCGATTTACTATACCTAAACCAGCACCTCCGAGCGATTCGGGCAAAGCAATGCCGAGCCATCCATCCTTAGCCAATGCAGCATGGAATTCCTTTGGATCTTTTTCTTGCTGATCATGCTCTTGCCAATATGTATTCGGGAATTTGGAACAGATATGCGAGATCGCTTCACGGACTGTAAGCTGCTCTTCTGTGAAGCCGGTCATCCCCATAATGTCGCGCTGCCCAGAGGTGGAGAAGGCCGCACGACTTTGAGGGGACATCCCTGTCCGACATGAACCACGCAAAAACGCAGCCGGTTGTGATCGCAGAGCGCGTTGGATTTGTGACCGATACATGGTTGAAAGTATTTTTGTTCAATGTTTTGGACAAGCTTCTCAGTCAAGTCCAATATATACCATCTAAGCGCTTCACATATAGCCGACTCGGGGTCTTGGCATTCTCGATCTACGTCGTCTTGCGCCTCGGTTAAATGACGGGGTATGTGTTTCGTAGGAATATATGCTTGTAGCATATTGTCATATCGCTTGTTCATCAAGGCCAAAATTCAAGTGGCCGATCTAAATGCCTTGAATAGACCGAGGAATACACCTCGGTGTATAGGAGACCAACATCTACAATTTGCCCCGACCAACCTCTATCTTGATGACATAAAAATGCTTCAGAATATGGTAAAATAATTGGAGCGTTAGATATATTTATATTTTGGAAGTAGGTAAAAAGAACACTCAGGTCAAGCTTGATATTGTAATGTTCATCGTTCAGCCACCTGTTCAGCCACTCTATCCCTTCCATCCGGACTCTGCTTTCCTTTCTCCAACAATTCGAACTTTCGAACGACCTGAAGGGTAGCATAATAACTGAAAGGCAAGGCGATGAACCACAGGCCGAGATTAATACTCGCCGTTGCAATCAACGCTGTCGGCACAGCCTGGACGCCAAATCCAACTGCTACTGCAGCGGTTTCGATCCCCCGAAGCAATGAACTGTATCGGATTTGATCGCCGGGCGAGTCCGAGAGATTTCCGATACACCAGTATATATAATTTTCGACCAAGCCAAGACTGATGCGTTCAAAGAGATACAGGCCAAAGCCACGACCGAAGGTGCTCTGGTCGCCCCAATCCAATACGGGGTTGGTATGTCGGTACTCGTTTTGAATAATGACCGCCCAAATCCACGTCGCACTGTTCATGAGTGCGATCACGATGAATGTGACTATTGCTCTATGTTTCCGATTCTTCAACCAAGGCAGATCCACCAACGACCCACCCAACCAGGTGGCAAGTGTTCCCACCACAGCAGACATGAAGCTTCCGAGTGCCCGAGCGCGAACCGTGAAGTAGGTCGCGAGATATGTGCCAGGATATGCTTGGATCCAGCCGAAATACCAGAAGAGCGGGACCAGGAGCAAGATTGACCTGCTCCTTGCCAGCCGCCACATCGCCCGGAGCTCATCACGCCAGTGGATGCCACGGGGGGCCTCGATACGTGTTCCATCATCTCTTTGTACTTTCTCTGGGTTTGACAAGAGAGGTCCAATAACCAGGCCAAGACACTGGATGGCAATGAATGCGAGATACGTCTGGTACCCAACCTGTCCGCGGTGATTGACGCTGTGGTTTATCCCCAAAGAGACGGCGCCACCGATGATGTTGCCAAAATTGCGGAACGTGAACCAGGTCGCAATGTAGCGACCACGCTTGTGTTGCTCGGGGTACCCTGTGGCGACAGCGCCCTCAACACTCCAAAAAAAACCAGCGCTGATACCGCAAGTAACACATCCGAGATACACAAGCCATGTTGCGCCAGTGCGATTGTTCAAATACAATCCCGCTGCGTAGAGTGGGTATCCAAGCGACCCCAATGTCAGGGTCCACCGAAAGCCAATCGCATTTGTGATGAATGGACCTGCAAAACAGGTCACTGTCATGAAGGCGTATAGTAAGGCATTGGCTGTGTTGACCAAATCTGGGCTCTGGGATCCGCCCACACCCAAACCATTCATTGCACTCCATATCCCTGGCGCACAGAATGCACATAATCCTACTACCAGGATCTGAAAAAGTGTACTGTAAAAAAATTTGGGACGAGGTGGTGGGTGTTCATCTTGGCTTTCCACAGTCGTGGATATATTGGTTTTGGCATCGGAATTCACTGAGGCTGCGGACATAATTACAGTGTGGAGTGCAGATGATAGAATCACCGCAAATGTGATCCATACTATACACAGGAGGTAGCAAGTTTATTTTATAATGGAAAAACCTCGTATACCCTGTTTATCGAGACGATGCCCAGACAAGCACGTAACACTATACGTGCATGGCATAATCACGTTATCGCTCGGCAATTGATGATGAGGCCATAATGGGCTTGAAAGGTGTCTTGTATCACGAATCATGGCAAAGCTATCCAATAATATCCCGCTATCTCGGCATTTGTGAGGGGTCGTGCTTTTGCTTTTAACTACAAATGTATGCGCTTGAACTATAGCTCAATCACTTATCTTACAATTACCTTCAGCAATGGCAACAACTACCGAAGAGCTGCAAATCAGCCAGCTTCAGTTGGACTCTATCGTCGCATTTGAATCCTTTGACCTCCCAACTTCCAACCAACGTATTCTCGGATCTCCGCATCCTAAGAACACAGTTATCCCACTTGCGCTGCGACCCACCAAGGCCGACGCCAAGGCAACGCTCGATGCTGTGGTCGAAACAATCAAGACTCTCCAAGAGAAAGACGGCATTTTGACCAAGAAGCTCGCAACGCATGGCACGCTGCTGTTTCGCGGTCTACCTATCCACAATGCAGAAGACTTCAGCAAATTCGCGCATGCCTTCGGTTACAAACCACACGAGATTATTGGCATTGTAGTCGATAGACCACTTCTTGCACCAAATGTCGCGCCCGCCAACGAAGCGCCCAAGGAGGTCCTGATATATAGCCACAACGAGTCACCGCAAGTACCACATGCGCCCGAGTATATCTTTTTCTATGGGCATCATGCACCGTCCAAGGGCGGCGAATCACCGATCTCTTCTTCGTTGGAACTGTTCAACCGCGCACAGCAAGAAATCCCAGAATTTATCGCTGAACTAGCAGAGAAAGGAGTTCTAAGCAAAGTGACCTACCGAGTGGAGCAGCAGTATGAAGGGGGATCCACACTCAAACAGGCCTTTGGCAAGGAAATTCAAGACGGTGACGACGAAGAGACAAAACGCCGCAAGATCGAGGCTCAAATTGCCCGCTACGGCAGAGGGGAGCATACAACATGGGAGTGGACTGATGATGGCCTTGTCTTGACGCACCGGCTACCGGTCATTCGAACGCAGCCCGGTACAAATCTACCGACTCTTTTTACTGGGCTGGCAGCCTATTGGAAACGTACACAGTTTGACACCGAAGCGCGCACGAAGGTCACGCAACAGCTCTTTGGGGATGGGACGCCTATTCCTGACAAGTATCTTGCACACCTGGCGAAGATCACGGATGAGATTCGGGTCTTGCATCGTTGGCAGGAGGGTGATGTGTTGGTTTATGATAACATCATTGCTCAACATGGTAGAGAGCCATGGCAAGGGGAGCAATCTGATCGAGTGATTATGGCAAGTCTATTTGATGGTGAAAGCGTGCCGGGGGCTTATGGATTTGGGGATTGGGCGCAAGTTGTGCAAGCACTCGATTGAACCGCTTTTTGGGGGGAGTACACAGTACTGGTCGAGTTACGAGAGACTGTCTGATTGGGACCATCTGTACGAATCTTAATGCGCTCTCCTTGTTTGGGGTTTGAAGTCATGCATCTTTTGTTGTTTTACGTCCGGTGTCAATCCGAGCTATAGCAACCATCTAGTCGGTTAATTGTACTCTTTTTAAACAAAGATCCCAGTTTCAAATGCTATGAAGTATATCATCACGCCGAGAATGGCGACATTAGCCAAGTAGATAGTGGGGCTATTCCTAGGGCAGTCCGGAAAGGAGGCAAGGCACAGCTCCCGTTCTACGAAATGCCGTCGCAAACCAATATTTCATGGAGTTATGGAGATGATTTGGAGAAGTCCACCAAATCAAACTTTACCAAGTTCACCAACATCTTCCACTAGTATAACAAGAGAGTGTACGTACGCAAGACAGAACGTTAGTGTAGAAACTCAACGCATGAAAGAATTGATGGTGCCAATGATAGATCGATATGCGCCCTAGCATGATCCCGCTTAGTTGCTAGATGTGATTTGGAAAGAACCGCGAGAATTTAGCTTGATAACACCTTTTATTGATACTCAATGGAGATGTTAACTAACAGAAAGGCTTTGGGCTAGAGCATGGACGAGGCATTGGCTATACCTAGGAGGATGCAGAACAGCAGGTGATGAAGCTACCCCAGTAAGCATCTACGTGTTATGCATTTATCTAGTTGATTGTTTGCTTCACTTCAACCCATGATGCAGTTATCACTCCATAATCTCGTGGGCTGTATGGTATCCCGCCTGTACATATAAAATAGAATATTGTGGTGGAATTATGACATGGGCTCTCTTTCCTTTCGTATATATCTGTTTTCTCCGTTTTTTTCCCTTTTTATTTGAGGGCTTTCAGTGTTCGCTACATGGATACCTCATCAATCATTGATCGTTCATTGCTCCATCGACATGTCCTCCAAGGAATCGAAAATTATAGTGGTTCCCATAGACAACCCAAAATGAGGGATTCTAATACTCACTCGCTATTCTATATGAAACCTTAGGGCACAAAAATTTGAATACCAATGTCGCTTCTTCTACTGACCTTACGTTTCTCTTAAATCATTTGAGGCAAGATTTTGAACTTTTACTAGACATAATAGGCCTCACAGACAAAGATAACGTTGATGCGACCCAACTCAGCCCAATAGGTCCGCTAGCTTCCATAATGCAACATATTGCAGAAACAAGTGCCTCCACTTCTCGGCCCCTAGACTAGGCCCACGGTCTCCAACATCTAGTCAGATGAGCACAGAAACATGCAGCACTTGGGCAACAGATTAGAGCGGTGGCACCAGAAGGGCAAGAGTGTAGGCACTGTCGGCAGTACGAGGGTATCTTCAAGTCATGTGTAGTTTTCACTTACAATATAGCCGGAGTGCCCACGGTTATGTACAATGGTACTTGCATGAATTTCCGCTGGTTAGGCGGCAGATGCAGAAGTTTTAGCGCACTCATTCTTTCCATAGTGATGCTAATTATGTCCAGTTCAACTCGAAGAAGGCAGAGCACCAGCTTGGCTCCGGAAAATATGGAAACTTTGCCATATCTTGGTCTTGGCTCGTTGCATGTCTCAAATACCACTCGCAATAAACGAAAAGCCATTATTCGTGACTCCAGGCAATCTCTAGTCCCAGATCGGGGCATATAACAAAAGGGGTCTTTATCAACTATTTTATAGGAATACTCCACTGATGCGCCTGCTTCGAAAGCCAGTAAGTAGAAAGGATGACGAGCCATCTACTGGCACCCCTTCCCTGGCAGGACCCCAGTATAATGAGACTTTTTGAAGAACTTCACGTTAGGGCAGACAGTAAAAACTATATATATCTTGTGGAAAGATACCTGCTAGGGTGTCTAAGAACCCCCAAGAAACTATAAATTTATGTTCGACGACCAAGGATATATATCGCCGTGTATGCTATGAACTTATAAACCCATTGTTCGTTGAGTCTCTACGACTTGAAACACCATAAATATATCTTCCATTGCCTATATTTGAGTTATTAACTTGAGGCTTGAAAATTATTTGTGCCCCTATCATACTTGCATAGCCAAAGCTCAATGCCAAGCCACGAGCCAAGCTAAAACACTTTCAGCTGAGGGGCCCCGAGCCTACACACGTCACATCTTTTGGTCGCCATGGGATCCTCATACTCCACGGCTTCTGGGTATCTCAACCCTGTCCAAAATGGAGCTTCAGCTTCCGATGAAGAATACAACACCTACTACCCAAGGAAGTCAGCAGATGCCGTCGAGAGTTTCAACATTCTCCGACAAAAGTTGCCGTCTGAACTCGTCCTAGAGATTCTGGAATTCGCAGAATATTGGGTATTATCTGCCGTCTACAGAGAAGACAGTATGGACTATACTGAAGACGACTGTCGCGATCGAATTCCATATTTGACATCCGAGCCCATTCAAGGCGAGCGATTTCCCGTTCAAGAGATAAGAATCGACATCTGGAGCCATGACCAAGGATGGAGCAGCTATCGCGAAGATCATGGCTCATTCAGAAACTCTTGGACATGGTTCGATCTAGGTATAGAAAGACCACCGGGTCGAGATGATATCTCCAAGGATGAAAATTTACGTCTGGCGACCAATGTTCATGCTAAACGCGAAACCGCGTGTCATCGGATTACCTATCAGAGGGACCAGAAACTCCACTGGATGCAAAATCTTCAAGGGGGCGACCGGATTTCGATTATCCCACGGGCGCGCTTTCCTGGCTGGAGGAATACCGTGAAAAGAGCTTCCATTGAGATTTACACTACTCCTGTTCTGTGACCATGTGCCTATATTATTTCTATCGGTTTCAAAGCCAATCTATATAGTCTAGTTGATACATAGGCGAATGTACAGGCTTTCTCGGTTGTTGAGATCTATCGACGCGTCCCCGGAGATAGAATGGCAGCTACTTCTTCATACACAGAAAATACAATGCCACCGCTTAACAGAAGCCGGCCCAGTCTCATGGAGCTACCCTTCCAAAATCCCCGAATCCCATAATCACGAATCACGCTCCGGGAGGCCTCAACGATGCCAGCTCCCTGCACACCCTGCGCACGTGTCTTGATGGTATCAAATGGTTGTGTAGCGTAGACAGTGACTACACCTGCCAAGGCACCAATCCCGAAGGTTGTGAACATGTTTGGCTTGATGCCCCTAGCCTTGGTGGCCTCCCTGAGCACGTTGTACGTTCCCATACGAACAGCAGAAGTAGCCGATTGCTTCATCATCGTGGAGAAAAGACCACGATATAGCTCGGTGATACCATTCCTTTGCACTAGCACTTGGATCGCATGTATGCTCGACTTGAATTGGCGAGCGCCTTTTGCATCGTCGATTCTGTGGCGGGATCGATCAGCTCAAATACCACGAACCGTAAATGGTAGGAGATACCTACAATGCTGTTTTAATTCTCTCGGTCGGTGTTACTGCTAGGACACTTTCTACAGCGCCGGCAGTCATCCCAGCAAGCATCCCCCGGCCAGCTGAGAGAACGCCGCGATCATCTGCAAGAGAATTACGGATCGTGTCGTATGACACGAACCGGACGGCGGCTTTTGCTGTAGTTCCCTACAGAGTTTGGTCAATATTATGTCAATAATAATTTGGAGTGAATAGACCAACGATGACAAGAGTTGAGCACCCTGTGTACAAAGCACCGACACCTTCCTGTCTTGCAACTTGGATGATGAGACTGAGTGGGTTGGATGTCCTGATAGCGCTGTCGTTCAACAATTGAACACGTGTTTTTGAATACTCAAATGGATACTGTAATGGTCAGTTACTGGGCAGTTATGTGCATTGAAGAAACTGACCGTTGTAGCTGCTTCCACTCCACCGGCAATGCCTCCGGCCACAAGGGACACCCACTGGGGCGTATGAAACTGGACCAAGTTAGTTGGAGTATCTAAATGCACAATGAAATATATTACCCTCGCATTTTGTGCCTCGGGCCCTGATTTGGTAGGCCTAGACATGGTGTAATGAGTAGTAGCTTCTACCGGTTGAGGACTTATATGTGGTGTCTTCTGTGAGGAGGAACGGGGGATCATCCCCCGATATGCGGGGAGACGGGGGCGAACGGAGAGGGAGTTGCCGAGAATATCGCATCAACTGGCCAGAATCTTTTATCTTGGATCACACACACAGCATTGTTATCACCCCTAAATAAACCAAAAAAAAGGTAGAGCGTTAAATATAAACGCGCCCCTTCCTCGGTTCACACACAAGCTCCGACGTAAAAGTAAAATTATACAGGTGCGGTTTCGCAGCACCAGTGCGAGTCAAACCATTAGGGTCTTCGTCAGCATCTGTTGCAGCTCTTCATTTCCACCCCCACCCTCTCCCACTGGCATCCTCATCCCCATCAATCCGATGTGAAAATACCATCAGGCCTCGATCCAAGTAGGTGCCCGGAATCTCATTCTCACCTCACTGCACAGGTTTGAGCGCATGGTTAGCGTTGTCGTCCATGCTGGATGTCGTAGGATTGCAGGCAGCACTAATAGCGGCACTACACTGTACCACTAGCGGCATCGAGCATTCAAAACGGCGCAGGCTCAGGAGTATTGGGACGAGAAGTAGCAAACCCCCGAGGATAATACCGAACAACGTAGCAACAGATGAGTAACCACATGTGTTAAAGTCCAGGAAATTGATAGGCTCGCCATTTAGATCAAAGGGAGTGTAGTAGTTTGCGATTCCTCGCGTAGTTGTTGTATTCCATGGCTCTGAGCATAGCGGTCAGCAGGGCATTGAGCATGAAGTAGGCCATTGAGCATGAAGTAGGCCATTGAGCATGAAGTAGGCGATTGAGACGAAGAGTTGGACATTGGGTAGGAGGATCGTGGGGAATGTTCTCGCTGCGCTAGATGGGATGGGTAGGTAGATTAGAGTTGATGGGCGTGCCTCGCCCAGAGTGTTGTCCCAGATGGTCGCGCGAGATAAATTGGAAAACCACTAGACGACGCGCAGAGCTTGGATGCTTGGGCCAATTATGCCGACAAATCTGAGATGTTAGTATAATTTAAGTTATTACACAGATAATTATACTATCCTCCCTTCACTGGTGCTGTTATATATACAATATGTCAAGTCCATATTTGCTTGCGAGGTATGACATGCTGTGCAAGGCTGGAGGATGTCCTTTCGACCTAGGTGGGCAGCCTTTATATAAGATGAACTGAACTAAACGTCTGGCTTTCAAGGCTTCAATGTACACAAAGCGAACATCAAATGGCAGATAGATGCTGAAAGCCCCGATCTGGTTCGTCTGATATATAGAGCAGTTTATATAGAGACAAGGAACCTAGCTAGAAACTCCATGGTGTAAGTCGGGCCAAGCAGCAAAATTGAATCATCAAAGATAATAAGCACAATCCCTGAAGTTTCACTTTCGAGTTATCTTTATACTAAAAAGGACATTCGCCTTTACTCATCTCTGCAAGTGTTACGTGTCCCCTGATTAGTTACACCAAGCTTGGGCAGTCTAAGTTTAGCGGGAGCCTCTGTCACTTAGACACATGCAGATGAGCAGCGGACAAGTGTTTCCTCACGTCTCATATTCAATCAGGTGCGCGCTGTCTTTGAGTGCAAAGCTGAGTTGACTTTAAAGGTGTCATGCATTCACCCCATACGTCTGAGATAAGTATACAATCTGCCAATTCCAGGGGCAAACGAGCCCAATTCCGAGTTTCACAATGGCCAGCCACTGTCTCGCATGGAGACAGAGCCGCCTCCTTCTTATCGCGACTGTCGTTTTTGGCCTTTCAATGGAAAACCACACAACCTCGCCGGCCTGCCGTTGCATGCTGCAAGATCCCTGCTGGCCTGAAAACCAAATATGGGCTCGATTCAACGAAACAGTGGACGGACAGTTGATTGCGACAGTCCCGATCGCTAGCGTCTGTCACATCGACTCGTTCACCACGTACAATGAATCGCAATGCGCCCAACTCCAGTCCGATTGGGGCTTCCCAGCTACACACTATGAAAGCCCCTCATCAGTCATGGCCCCCATCTTCACAAATCTAAGCTGCGATCCCTTCTCGTCGAAAACTTCACCATGCACGATCGGGAATTACGTCCAGTACAGCGTAAAGGCCACAACCGCCGCACACGTCCAGAATACAATTCATTTTGCAGCTCGTCACAACATCCGCCTTGTCATCCGCAATACAGGACACGACCTACTTGGGAGGTCGACTGGAGCTGGAGGCCTTGCGATCTGGATGCATAGCATGAAAGATATTTTCATCGTGGACTACAGCTCACCGCACTATTCAGGCAAAGCGATAAAGGTGGGAGCTGGGGTTCAGTCATTTGAAGGCAGTGACGCGGCTCATAGCGCTGGACTTGTTATCGTGAGCGGCAGCTGTTCAACGATCGGGCTGGCTGGGGGATATTCGCAAGGCGGCGGGCATGGCCAACTGGTGTCCCATGTAGGGCTGGCCGCTGACCAGGTCCTAGCATGGGAGGTTGTTCTTGCAAATGGGGATCTGGTAACCGCTTCTCCAACAGATTATCGAGATCTCTACTGGGCTCTGGCGGGCGGAGGTGGAGGAACGTACGGCGTGGTGGTGTCGATGACTAGCAAGGCTTACCCTGAGCTGCCGACGACATCGGGTAACCTTTCATTCTCCGACACAGGTGTATCGCGAGATACATTCTTTGCAGCGGTTGAGATGTTCGTATCGATTCTTCCCTCGATCGGGGACGCTGGAGGTGCGGGTGTTTGGTGGTTAAGTAACACCACACTGGCAATGACGCCTACTACCATTCCCGGTGGCACATCAACACTTTTCGATTCTCTTTTTAGTCCCTTAATTGTATTCCTCCAACAAAACAACATACAGCACAGTGAGTAATGATGACACAGATTTGGAATGAACACTTACAGAGGTTGGACAGCATATTATGTGGACGATTTCCCGACGTACTACGACGCATTCCAGACGATGAGCCCACCGGACAACATCACTGACCAACTTCTCGGTGGCCGCCTAATTCCAAGATCTGTAGTTGAGCAGAATCTGACAGATCTAACTACCACATTCCGTGATATTGTGGAAAGGAATACCGGATTGCTCATATCAGGAATCACGGTCAACTCTTCTCGAGTTCCATATCCTGACAACAGTGTTAATCCAGCCTGGCGAGATGCGCTGATGAATGTTGTCATTGGAGCGTATGTATTTTACTTCTTTCCAGACTTATACAAGCTTTCATTAATCGTAATCCAGGACGTTCGACTATGCTGACTGGGATGGCGATATCGCTAGCCAGCAGCTCATTACCGATGTTCTTATGCCCCCGCTAGAAGGATTGACACCTGGAAGCGGCGCATATTTGAATGAAGCCGATCCAAATCAAAGAGATTGGCAGCAGGTGCTTCATGGGGATAACTATGATGATTTACTAGGAATTAAGAGAAAATATGATCCCGACAGCAGGTTTTACGCTTTCAAGGCTGTGGGTAGTGAGGGTTGGACAGTGACTGAGAATGGTCGCTTGTGCAGATCGCAAAGTTATCAGAAGGGATGACCATACGCATGATGGAAAACCGGGATATGCCCTTGTGCATCTGTAAGCTTAACAATATGAATGCATATTTCTGGTCCAGCCGACCGCTTATGAATAACAACATATCACCCACTTGAGTTTCTTTTCCTGGACAACTCGGTCACGATCTCCCGAAGGTTAAACACATTATCACAGAGACCACCATCCCTTCTCAATCATCGTGGCCGCAACTCCCTTCAGGGTCGGCCAAAGGGAACTAATGCCACGTGCTGCATTATCTGAAAGTGGCCCGTCCTTCCGGGCGTCGACATAGTCTTGGAGCTGCTCCAGAGTGCTAGGTCCGATGACAATTCGGTCGGGATCCTTGAGGTTTGAATGGAAGAGCAACCAGCGAAGGGCGCATTGGGCCCCCGTAGTCCCCAGCCTTTTACCAATATTGTCCAAGGATCGCATCGCTTGATGATAAATGGGCTGGTCGTACCACATGCGGTAAACTGCACCCAGCATGTTACCTTCGCCGACCTCGAAGCGGGTACCCTCCAACTGCTCAGGCGATGGAGAATATGAAAGCTTCCCTGTGAGGAATCCACCCGCTAACGGCGAGGTTGCCTCAAAGTCAATACCAAACTCACGAAGTACGGGAAAGAGATCATCCTCGTAGCCCCGGCAGAAGACGTTGTACTGGCCTTGATAAACAGATGGCATAATCAGGTTTTCCTCCACTGCGACTTCCATCCAGGCGCGGATCGCAGAGGGGCTGTAGTTGGAGAGACCCAGCCTTTCAAAGCACCCTTCACGGTAGTAATGGTCGAAGTGTGCAGCTTGCAGCGGAATCGGAGTCGTACGGTCTGGGGCATGAGCGTAGAGGGTGCGAATCTAGATTAACTAACCACATTAGTATCATGATAGTAAGTACACATCTTTTACTCGCCTTCTTGACCTGCAGTCGCTCTAAACTGCCCTTGATAGAGGCGCCCATATTTTTGAAGGACAAAGAGTCATCGCCAATGAAGAGAACCTTTGTATCGATGACTGCATTGACTGGCTTCTTGTTGCCGAGTAGTTCCTCAGATGACCCAGGATTTGAGGCGGGATACAGGGCAGCCGTGTCGAATTGATTGATTCCAGCCTCTGTGAGACTCGTCATCAGGTGGTCAACGTTGTCAGCCGTCCAGGCCACACCGAATCCCTGGGCGCCGAATACATAGCGAGGGGTATCCATGGCTGAATGGAAGAAGTGATGGCAGTAGTTGAAACAGTTGAGAATGATTTGAGAGATGGAGAAATGAGGAAGTGGAAAGGAGTGTTTGACCTGGAAGGCGCGTTGCACAAACATCTTGCCACTTGTCAAACATTGGATTGTTCAAGTGTAACTCATTTGCTATATATTTTCAGGAATTTATTTCTGAACACTTAATCTGCTTTGCTTTTAGCTAGAGCCTGGTTTCCAAATTCCTCCATCTTCGCAACCAGCTCCTTTGTCCAACTAAGGTGCGGCGAGTGACTGCAGGGTGCACGGTAGATCGTGAATGGCCTCTTCTGACTCGCTGCCATCTTCTCTTGATACTCTTTGGGCAACATGCGGTCCTTTTCCAACACAAGATAGGCGCACGGAAGCGCATCATACGGAGAGTGGGTAAGAGGACTATTCATAACAGGAGCTGCTGTCAACGTGGCTGTCCATTTCTTCGCGGTCGCTGCATCAACATCGTGGAAGAGGTATTGTTCAGGGTCAACCAAGGTTCCAAGGCCATGAACGCCATGTTTCTATTATTAACCGTCAGTGTGTACAAATATAGGTTGGTTCACTGGTAAACCCACGTGGAATCGCATAAATGGAGGTGTGATAACTTCGCCTTCTGCAGGATAGAAGAATGAATGCACTGATTGGCCTTGTGGAATAATGAATGCCCCGATGAAAAAGATCCCAATGACACCCCCAGTCTTTCCGTCCCTTGCGCGAACGGGAGCTTGGCGCGAAGAGTGTGCAGCCTCGGCGGCGACCCAACCACCGGAGGAGTGTCCTGCGAGTAGCACCGATTTCCCTTGTGCAATCAACTTGTCAAGCAACAGCCCAATATCTGTCGCATCATCTGCAGGGAGTGGATAGCCTCCTGGGGGAGCCCTACGATCAAAATCCGGATTACTCGGGTTGCCGACATTGAGTTGAGTGAGATCACAAGTGGGCCGTTGGGGACAATAGGTTTCAATACCCTTTTCAGTCAAGCCATCAACAAGAGCTTGATATGGGGCGGGAGTATGATAGGAGCCATGGCAAATGACAATCGCGAAGGAATCCATGGTTAATTGCGAAGGAGAAAAAGTTGTAAGGCAAAAAAGGGCAAGGCAATGTTCCCCGCATGTGGTTTTGGCCTTAGATTGATGCCTGACAATTTTAAGAGTTTGACAAGGATCCAATTGGTTTATCTCAGGTATTTTAATCCACTAATTTCAAGGTGATACAAATCTGACATGCATTACGGAGCGTAAGCGTCTGTTCGGTGTGGAAGTTCACAGTCCCCTGATATGTGGAGCAGCAGTACGGAGCAGCGCAGATCTCCCGATGGAAACGTGCATCCACATGCCTCATATTGATCTCTGACAGAATGACTGCTTTTCAAACAGTATCGTTTTCACACACCCGAGGGAGCACATTGAGACTATGCACATCGAGGTCGCGCGTCACTATAATGCCCGTGTCTGGAGCTTCATTCTCAGCTCCAGTCCCGACATGCGATGTGGGCGCATCAGGCTCCACTTCCATTGCATGTCCTCGCTCTTCGCGATCATTGTGACTGTGGTCAAATGTAGAAAGTAGAGAATCGAATTTTGGACGACGGCGTATTCGAGGTGACCCAATTGTAGGCAAATGATGTGGTCGCGCTGAACGCACGCTTCGCCCGCGAAACAATAAGGGTCCAAATGTTGGAACACAGGCCACCAAGATTCCGGCCGTAATTTCTGCCATGATGAGAATAGAGGAGTCTCTGAGACAGTAGATGAGGTCGTCAGCGGGACACAATTTGGTCTGAACAATGCGGCCCAGGTTGATACCGGCCGTTCTACTTGCGGTCAGCGACTAAATATGAAACGGGACAGAGTTCATGGGAGACTTACAGGATGCCTATCGCGAAAGATGCTGTGACGCCAGTCTTCTTGCGACTCGACATTTGTAGCCGCCAGACAATAGGAAGCGGTAGCAACACGACTCCCAAATCAATCCCCATGTTGAACCCTGCAGATGCATACTGTATCTTGAGAATATCTCCACAGCTCCCTGGAATTGTTCGGTCCCAATTGTAGGCGACCGGACGACAGAGCAAAGCGATGGTCAAGATTGCAGATATCCAGTATAGCAAGACAAGACATCCCACTCCAGTTGCGCACCAGAAGAATTTTTGATTTCCTGGGAAAACCTCGATATATAAAATTAGAATGGCGAGTCTAAAGCAGACTGTTGAGGTGGCCCACATCCATTCTGATGCCCAGAAAATCTAAGTAGGTCAATACCTCGCATGAACGTTCAAGGACACAGACAAAGTACCTTCAATGCACTAGTCAACTCTCCCGGGTTGCGTACAGCCATGGTCGCCGTATGGCCGCCATAGCCAGCCGTTGTAGCCCCTAGTATGAAGTCTCAGCTCCGGTTTCCGCGTAGATCGGATCAACCTACCAATTAGCATATCCACCACATAACCGGTCAATAGCACCTGAGGCTACCATCAGCGGGCTGAAGATGTAGGCATCCAGTCACACCCACCAGTGAGAAGAAAACAAGATAATCATGGATTTTCAAGCCTCGACGACGTATATATGTGGAGGAAACTCGAAGTGCAACGGCTACTGCAGCAATAAAGAAAAATATTAAACTCCATACAATCAAAACTGGAGAGCGATGGTTCAAGTGGATCATATTTGAAACAATTGCAATGACGAGGTCTAACAGTATAAAGGAAGTTGTTCGACGGTATATATGTAGCCTGACAGCAAAAGTGGTAGGTTGAAAAGAACAATGGCATTTGCAAACCCAAGAAGGGCCGTAATTTCAACCAATCTGCTATGGTTGTTCAATTTGGGGGACAGCACATGCGAAGAGTGTCTGATAGGGAAGGTGTCCATGAACCCTGTAGACTTCATTTCGTACAACCTGAAAGCTTTGACCTCAACTTCATCCAATTTGCACATTAGCAGGATTTCAGCTGAAGTACCCGAGTGAGACCCTAGCGACTGTAGTGAGGGCCGAACCTCCAAGGTTGTTCTGGGAAATTACAGAGACCCTGTCATCCACAGCATCGAAACCACAATCTTCCCACCAACGCTTCCTATATCCTCTCTCTATCTGTACATTCCTAGACATCGCCGTCCTCCCGTTTGACCCAAAGTACGATCCTTCAAAATGTCTATCTTTCGGGATACCTACGCGGAGAATATGCAGCGAGATTCCACCGAAGCCCAAAGGTAAGAACCGACCAACAGCCAATAAAGATACTGGACACTAACATCGGCGGCTCCGTAGACTAGACGAGCAATTCGATCTCCTTACCGAGTAAGAGAACCCGCCGAGCCGTGTGTGGCGAAACAGCCCACAAGCAAATCATACTGACTCTTGCTGACACAGAAACATCGGCTACCTGCTGCATCCGTCCGTTCGAGACAAAATGCACCCGCACGCGCGAGTCGCTGACATCGCCACGGGCACTGCAGCCTTCCTGCGCGACCTAGCCCACGACTGGCCCGATGCAATCCTACATGGCTATGACATATCAACTTCGCTCTATCCACCCGCCAGAACACTCCCCAGAAACGTGACTTTGCACCTACTGGACGCACGCAAGGATGTTCCAGTCAACCTCTACGGACAGTATGATATCGTGCATGTTCGGCTGATCGCTGCCGGTCTAACAGCCCCCGAATGGGGTAGAGCTGTCCGCAATCTTTCTCGGCTCCTAAAACCTGGTGGAGCCATTCAGTGGGAAGAGTGCGACTTTACTAACGTTCGCCACCTCCCCGGTCAACCTGATTCTACGACTGACGCTGCTAGTGCTATGGGACTGATGTACATGACTGCCATGAAACCCCGCTTTGACTATGGCTGGAATCGATTGGCGACCGAGATGCGCGCTGCGGGTCTTGTAGATGTTCATACCGAGGCTGTTTCTGCGGGACGGGTGTATGATACCCGCGCGCGCTTGACTGCAAATGGAATGAGGGCGATGTTCGCGTGGGCGCGTCTCCATTCTGCTAGAAGGACGCATGGGGCGCTACCTATGCAGCATATTGAAGATCTGGAGCACAAGGCTTATGCGGATATTCACTCAGGTTGTTATGTTACATATGACATCCACGTTGCCTGGGGATTTCGGCCTGAATGAGAACAGCGAACAGAGTTTTTCTGCAAGTTGTATCTAGCTGACACTTTCTCGCATGGAATTTTCAAAGAAGTCAATCAAAATCAATGAACAATTATTGGCACTCATGACCTTCACTACCAGCCCTGTCTCATTTTGCATGGCTTATACGCGACTTTCAAACACAAGCCGACAAGCACCAGGCTGAGCAGTCAGCTGGTCCTTCATATCTCGTTCCACGGCCTCGCCATTCTTTTCACCGGGCGCAAATTTGATCCGATGGCGAAACACCAAGGCAGCACTTACGAGACGGATTTGTGCAAGAGCTAAATGGCGGCCAACACAGCTTGTACGCCCTGGCGAAACAGAAATTCAGCATACGAGCCTCTTGTAATCCCGTGCAACCCAGCTGGCCACATGGGAATCTCATCACCAGGGTCAATGGTAGGATTGTCGCTTACCGACACCAAAAGGAGCAAATGCCCTTTTATCCTTGATCAGCTCCGGCTGGCTGTACCACCGCCCGGGAATGAACTCATGGGGATGGACATATGCTGTCTCAACTTGAAGCACTTTAGTATTTCTGACCAAAGCGAGGATATGGAGATTCTCACGTCGACCGATTGTATAACGTGGTGCACATATCTTCGTGTTTCCTGGGATAAACGTGCCATCTATCGTGAGTCCTTCTGGTGGAGTTACCCGAGAGCTAAATGTTAGTACTGCAGGAAGCAATCGCATGGCTTCGTTTATAGTCCCATTCAAATGTGGCAACGTAGCCAAGGCAGCTGGGCTCTCTCTATCAACCTCGCGTATCTCTTCATATATCCTCTCAGTATGTATGGGATAGCGAGCGAGAAAATAGAAGAGAAGGGTTAGACTCGGTGCAGTGGTATCGCTGCAACTATCAGTCCGTTGTCTCATAATATCCAGTCTTACTGACCTTCCAGCTACAACTAACGTTGCAGTATCACCGCTCAACCACTTTGCCCGTGTGGGATCTGATTCGTGTTTCGCGTGGTCTTCAATGAACCAAGACGCAATGTCGCGATCTGGGGGTGTTTTCTACCTCTATGTTAGCCACAAACGCAATTACCAGTATGATGTTTAATACCTTCATCCGTCGAGCCATGCATTGATCGCAAAACTCAAGCATATGGAACCAGTGTCGGACCTTCCACACGGTGGGAATAAATGCAAACCCCAATCTCGGGATCCATATCGCAGGGCTGAGTGGACCCAGCAATGTGAGCGCTGAGCGGAGCATGGCTATTGACGAATGCCACCTCTGGTTCCTCATCATGCCGAAATCTTCGCTGAAAGCAAAATCACCCATCGAGTCAAAAGCGAAGAAATACATCAGGTCGTTTATGAGGACAGGGCGTGATCGTTCCAAAGTAACCAGTCTTTCCAATATTTGTACCTTTTCCACCACCCGCCGATGATATTGGAGCAATGCTGAACGACTGTCAGTCTTCGATATATTTTGGACCATGGTGTCGACCAAACCCTTTGTGCTCAGCGCTTGCTCCCACACCTTCCGCCGTTCATTATGCAGCTGTCGGTCGCGAGTAAAAATTGACGATATCCGAGGATATAGAAGGTCATACCAATCAGAGCGTGTATTTTTATTGTCATGGCCATCCATCGCCTCGTAGGCCTCGGGGTGAAATATGGTAATTTCAGCGGGACCTGAAGATTCAGCCCAATGTTATCACGGACTCCTACTCGACTTGTGATATCTCTTACCGGTTCGTACGAATTCGCCATATTTTTCGTGCCAGGCTTGCAAGACGAGATGGCCACGAGAGTCCCGGCATTTCCACACATGCCATAATTTGGTCACTGCTGCTAATTTTGGGCCGGGGAAGTTCTTCAACCGATGAAATATGAGTCGATATACTGTTATGTTAGTGAATAGTGACAACAGGTAACATGCCGCCAAGTATATTGTCTTAAGCAAACTGGCTTGGGCGCTTTCATGACCAAAAGCCTGGTTTGCAAATAATAGAGTGCCAAAAAGAAGATGAAGAACAAGGACCCTGGGACTCTTCAGGTGCCATTCTCCGTGAATAAAGACAAGTTGGTGGGCCAGCAGCCCCGTAACAATTGCAACTCCCCCTGGAGCTAACATGATTATCGAACTGATGGCTGTTTTGTTCTTCAAAGTGGGACGAGTATGGTGGCTACGATCAGGGTTCTTTGTATGAACGTCACAGAAAGAGAAATCAAAATGCAATGTTAGACAATACTCATGTTCAGCCATCGGAGGATATGACTAACCTTTTTCCAACAGGTGGTATCTAGGTATCCTAGTGCGTCGATGGTTTTCTATTTAGCATAGGTTTGATGCCATGTCCGACACATTCAAAAGTGTATCACATTCAGATTCTTATTTTCATCTCTTATTTAACCATTCGCCAGTTCTCAATTCCAGTCCCAACCCTCAAATTCCGTCGCGTTTGACATGCATCCACGACTCACGCCAGTATCATACACGATCAATTCAATTAAGCCGTCAACACTCATCAGTCATGAACCGATGTGTCTTAACTGCTCAAAGTGCATTGACATCACTGTGGTACCACTCATATACGATATGGCTCTTCATCTTCAGCGATTTCAAAACTATTGTGGCACCAAGTATCATTTTCGGCATCACAAACGCCTGGGCCGCATCGAAACACGACCCGCATATTCAAGGAGCTTTGCCCCCGCCACAATCCATCAGCCATTCTCTGGAGTCAATTGGAAGAGCTCTCGCGGCATCGCTATGGGTTGTGATGAACTTAATCCCATTCGCCATCAACAATCAACGGGGTGAAAGAGCCCTTGCGGAGGACCGTTTAAATAAGTCTTGGCGGCCCTTTCCTCGCGGTCGGATGTCTCACGAGTATGGAACACGACTCATGATCATTCTATATATATCTGCCCCGGTATATAGCCTTACATTCGCGGGCGGCTTCCGACATTCTGTGGCTTTAATATGGTTAGGGGTGTGGTATAATAATTGGGGTGGCGCGGACAAGAACCCGGTCATTCGGAACATTATCAACGGACTGGGATATTCCTGTTTCGCATCCGGAGCGATGGAAGTGGCCCTAGGTGGCTCGTTATTCCCTCTCCATAGATGGTCTCAGTGGTGGCTTCTCATCATCATCGGGATTATTTTCTCCACCGTCCAATTGCAGGACATGTCTGATCAACTCGGCGATGCTAAGCGGGGTCGGCGAACGGTGCCTCTTGTATGGGGTGATAATGTGGCGCGATGGACTATTGCTTTGCCTATGGTCTGTTGGGGAATATGGTGTCCGATGTTTTGGGGTGTTTCATCTCTTTGGTTTACCATCAGCATGGTATTTGCTACGGTGGTGGCCTTGAGGACTCTGCTGATTCGTTCTGTCCGAGGGGATAAACAGACATTTCGACTTTGGAATTGTTGGATTGCAGTCATCTATATGTTGCCCCTGTTCTCTCCTGTTCTCTCGGGCGGAACCTTTCGATAGCAGACTTTCAAGTCATGCTTGGTAAGAGGAATGGAGTCAATTGTTTGATCACCTCACGTTCATATATATTCGAATCTATACCCTCCTTAGGGATAGTTCGGTTAGAGAAAAAAATGTCTGTATTGCCCTTCGTAATCCACGTCATTACAGTCTGGGCAGTGGAGACCTAAATGATATGAGAGGTGCCGACATTTGCACCATAAAATTAACTTTCCTGCCATATTGCCCTCGCTAATTCCTCTCACTTATTCTTTATTGTTTATTCGGCTTTAATAATAATTCCGATGGTGACTGAATATGTATATGGTTATCCGGATCTGAACAAGCTTAACCCCGGTAATCTCCGATTTATATCCCATCCCCAGGTTCCAGTTTTTTTTCGTCATATATGCTTTTTCTTTGAACATACATTCAGAACATAAGTCATGGGTTTCTATTACTCGCAATTCTTCGTTACTCCGAAGTATCCAACCGAGTCTTTCGCAGATCAGACGGTGCTCATCACCGGCGCGAATGTCGGCTTAGGGCTGGAAGCTGCGCGTCACATCACGCGACTAGGCGCAGCAAAAGTCATCCTTGGTGTTCGAAATGTGCCTGCAGGCAAGCAGGCAAAGGAGGACATTGAGAAGTCCACAGGTCGTCCAGGAGTCTGTGAAGTGTGGGAGGTCGATCTGTCTTCCAACGCCTCAGTCCTTGCGTTCAGCGAGCGTGCCTCAAAGCTCCCTCAGCTCGACGTAGTCATCCTCAACGCAGCAATCGCCACAGAGGAATTTAGCCTTGCTGAAGGCTATGAGCGAAGCGTTACAGTCAATGTCATCAACACTCTATCGCTCGGCCTGCTCCTCCTGCCAACCCTGAAAGCTACACGACGAAAGAACACATCGCACACGCCACGACTTACCTTTGTTGTAAGCGAAGTACACGCATGGGTCAAGTTCCCAGAATGGAAGGAAGACGAGCCAATGAAGTTCGTCAGCGACCAAACAAGAGCCAAGATGACCGAGCGATACCCATTATCGAAGCTACTCCAAGTGCTGCTTGTGCAGGAACTAGCTGACCGGGTGCGTGAGTCCGAGGTGATCGTCAATATGCTGAACCCTGGTCTCTGCCATTCCCAGCTAGGGCGGGATCTTGGCTTGGGGTTCAAACTGGTTAAGCTGATATTGGCGCGCTCCACTGAGGTCGGATCTCGAACGCTGGTGGCGAGCGCTGCGGCTGGAGTTCAAAGCCACGGCGCATATATGACAGATGGACTTGTGGAGAACGCTGCCCTTTCACCTTTCGTGCGAAGTGATGAGGGGCGCCAAGCCCGTGAGAAACTGTGGGCTGAGCTGTCGTCGATCCTTGAGGGTGTTTATCCTGGGATTATGCAGAATGTGTCTTAGTTCCTGCACCTCCTTGTATGTAATTTTGAGTTGGCGAATTGAATGTACATAATTAGCAAGGTAGGGCTAAGTTTGTTTGATTTCTTCTCACCTAATATCTTACTTCGTACACTCCATTTGGAGCTGACTATTCGTACTACTGCTACTCCAGAGCTGATCATAGATATTGACGTAGATCGGTGCTAATTTCCGACATTAGATTGGCCAAACTAGGGTTAGAACACATACTTTTCTTGCCGTCTACTTCATTTGGACTACTCTTATTCGCAGAGTGCCACGAAAGCCCCGGCACCGATTTGCGCTGCTAGCTCGCACGCTCAAGCGGCCCATTTCCAAATACAGTCATCTTTCACAACAGAGCAAACCCTCCGGGATCGAGCACGATGCGATGCAGTATGGAGTACATCTTATGAGCTCCAAATATGCCGAACTGTCCCTATGGTTTGCCCAATAGTTGTCCGTGGCGTCAATAACGAGGGTTTTATTGATTGCCTACTTGGTTTAACAAAGGGATCGGTGCCAAGAGGTATATTCACAACGAGACCGCGAGCTACCGCATGCCTGTTCCCTGTGCAAGCTGCCGTACATTTAGGCCATAAAATCCCATATACTCGACCGTGTTAATTTGTTTCTCCGCACTTTACTTCACCTTCATCATGGCTCCTATCCTGTTAGAACCCGCAATTGTTGATTCCCAGCCCAGTACTGCTCCATTGAAGGCAGTAGTCAATGGTATTTCCACGAATGGAGTCGATTTCATCCTGAAGGAACGTCCTTGGCGACTCCTGCACCTGGTCGATGCCCTCGACCCGCCCCCACTAGCTCAAGGAGAACATCCAGATATCCATATCCAGCGACTACTCCAATTAGCCTGGGTCACCACGATCAAAACATTTTCCTGCTCGACAACCCTATACATTGGTCAAGACTATGCAAAGGGCCAGTGCTACATAGGCGAGACAGCTCATGGCTACTCGAGGCCAACCGCCCAGATCCATGTAGATCCTCATGACACAGTTAGAGATCTCTTCTGTGAGAGCATTGAAGCTCTAGGCCCATTATCCCATGTCAAAGTGACGGAGAATGGTCACACCGAGCAGGCTGACGAGTATTCCGGCTTCAATGTGACAATCATCTACCAGAAGCAACCGGCGGATCGCATTCTGTCTGGTCTAGATGCATGTGTGGGCGAATGCCAAGTCTGCTGTGGCATACCGGCGAGACAGCCAACAGAGGCTGACTCGATATTCGCCGGTCTCCGCCTTTCAATCCGACATACCTCCGGCGATAGGTTACACGCTCGACTGGATGTTGGGGGCACTGGGATTGGACTCCCATTGGCTACAAGCCTCTTGAACAGCTTCAACCAGGCCCTCTCATCAATTGACGGCGCATCCACACAGACGATCGGTAGCCTCGAGTTATGCTCCGCGCACGATCTTGGCCAGATTACCGAATTCACTAAAAACATCGCGCCTGCCCATGATTCCCTGCTACATGATCTTTGTTTACGACACGCGGAGACAGCCCCTGATGCTCCCGCCGTTCGCTCCTGGGATGGTGATCTGACATATCGCCAACTCGAGGACTTGAGTACTCGATTGGCACATTGGCTAGTGGGACAAGGCGTTGGACCAAATGTCTATGTGGCTTGCGGCTTCTACAAATCCACCTGGGCTATCGTTGCCCGACTGGCGATCCTCATGGCTGGCGGGGCATATATCTGCGTTGATGGCAGTGATCCACCACCATATCTTCAATCTTCCCTTGATCGCACCCAGATAAAGATCATGCTCATTTCCGCTGGCTACAAAGAGAAATTTGCCGATCGGGTTCAAACTTTGTTCGAGGTCAGCGAGGGTTCCGTTTCCAGTTTGCCATTGGTTAATTCGGTCCCTTGTTCGACCGTCAAGCCCACCGACCCTTGCGTTGTTCTCTTCACATCCGGCAGCACAGGGAAACCAAAGGGAATCATTCAGGAGCACCGTAGCTACGCTTCAGCATTGACGGATTACATCCGAGTCATGGGTATGGGACCGCATAGTCGGATGTTCCAATTCGATTCCTACACCTTCGACATCAGCAACAACGACTTCCTAGCGCCTCTCATCGCTGGTGGCTGCTGCTGTGTCCCAACTAGATCTTTGACAATGGACGCGCTGATGAATGACATGAACGATCTGGAGGGCAACATAATGTTCATCACACCCTCCGTTGCCATCGATATGGAACCCGAGCGCGTCCCCACCCTGAAGACGATGTGTATCGGCGGCGAACCAGTCTCCGACGCGGTCCTGACAAAATGGCTGAACCGCGTGCAGGTGGTGAACCAATACGGCATGGGCGAGATAGCTTCTCTCTGCGCATACAACCGAAATCTCCAGATGGGTCATGGGTCAGTGGTCGGTCGTCCCGCTACTGGTGCAATCTGGATCGTCAATCCCGATAACCCCGACCAACTGATGCCTGTCGGAGCCGTTGGCGAACTCCTCATCGAGGGGCCCCATCTCTCCAAGGGATATCTCGACCATGTCTCCGGAAAATCGGGGAACTTCCTCACCACGGCACCGGTCTGGATGAGCCAACTGCACACCCACAGGCCAAAACACCGCTTCTATCGCTCCGGAGATCTAGGCCGGTACAACCATGACGGGACGATCGAACTGATGGGCCGAAAGGATAGCATGCTCAAGCTCGACGGAGCGCGCGTCGAAGCAGGCCAAGTGGAATACGTTCTCCGACGCAACCTGACAACCGGCGATGCCGTCGTCGTGGACGTTCTCGGCGTTATCGACGGCGAAAGCGATCCCATTCTTGCCGTTTATATATACTTGACGAATAACCCCATGAACACAGAGAACGGTCCGGTCGAAGAGATGGAGTTTCGTCCGATTAGCGACAAACACGCTGTGTATGCACTCACCCAGTCGTTGAGCGAGGCGGTTCGCCAGAGTTTGCCCAGATACTATGTTCCTGGCCTGTATATCCTTATTGATCGAGTGCCGCGTACCAAGTCTAAAAAGACTGATCGACGGAAGCTTCACATGTTGGGACAGGCTTATTACATGGAGCATCGGGATGAGCTTGAGGATATTACTGTCTGGTTCGATTGGACTAAGATATGAGGCTTGTTGAGTCCTGGATTAAAGCTTCGGCCGTCGCTGGTTGATATGTTTCGGGTATTGATGTGGGAGGATGGGCAAGTTTAAAAAAACCACATGTTTCGGCGTTTATTCTCAGATCCAACAACAAAGATCGAAAAGCACCCTTTGCGGCCATAACACCAATACATCAACCAGAATGCCTTTTCCCTTACTTCATAAAGCATAACGATGTTTTGTCAACAAGTTTGTATTTCAGTGATTATATTTGTCCTCAAACGACTTTTGTAGGTAACATATGCCTGAACCTGAATATCAAGATATGTCGTTCATACATTTCTTGTCCGGTCCACGGCGTAGAAATTGGATCTAGGCCGGAGTGGTCTCCACTCTGGGCAGGATTCCATGCCTGCCCAGTATGCTCTTCATCTCAATTACTTTTCGAAATTATATTCGATCCATGTCCTGCGCGCACTCGTACCAACCGGCTGGGAAGAGGAATTCAAGCTAGAATCCAGGGACGGGAGGAAAGTTGGTGGTCGCGGTGGGTGCAATGACCTTTGTTGTACAGCCAGGACCGCACAATGAAGGCTCTTGGTATAGCGAGGCTCGCACTAGACGAAGTAGCGAGGGGGAGTCGGGTAATAGTCGGGCAAATTGTCGCAAACAGCTAAACAATCATGCATCACGACCCGCTCTCAAGGGTCATACGACCAAGCCGCGGCGGTGGATGGAAAGAAAGCATGCTTCACGTCCTGAAACGCAGCTTCATCCTCATTCATCATCATGGCCGAACCAATCGCAAACCCCGCGTCAGGGTCGACGGGGAGCCAATTCAATGTCATGCGGGTACTCCCATCTGGCATTTCGAGTGGTGTGAGACATTCTTCGTCTTTTCTTGGGTATTGATGCGGGGAGCGGACGGTGTGGGTCTGACCAGGAGCCTGATATTGGGCGTCTAATGCCGACGGCCCGAAATCGAACTTGTAGTGGGAATCTTCGTGCTCGGCTTCCCCATCCCACCCCCGTGATGAAGCGTAGCTAGAGTCCGGGGACCCGTGGGGATCAAATGGAGGAGATCCGGGGGAAGGGAATAGAGTGTTTGGGGAGGGAGTCATGAAGAGGGCTCTTTGTGTTGCGAGCTCTATATCAGGGCGGGGATTGATCGGCGGATTCTCGGTGGTTTGGAACGGGATTGATTGGTGGAGTGAGAAACTAGTTTGCATCTGTCAGTCACCTGGTTCTAGATTTTGCCTCTTGTGCTTTTTCGGCGTGTCGCCATTCCTGGGATCTCTGAGAAAGGGCAGTAGCAATTTACCTTGTAGGATCGGTTTTCATTCCACGGTCCTGTCTCACGAGGCCGGCTTCATACCACATTTGCGGGTATGGTTGAGGTGTGGTCGATTTGACCGGGTATTCATTCACCCAGTTGAATTGCTCAGCAGCCCAGAAAGGATCCAGTCCATCCTGCATCGTTAAAGGAAAGTCACTGGCGATGAAGGGGTGCTGGCCGAGCTCTTCGTGTTGTCCCATATGCGAATCAATGAGACTCTCCATGGGACAGGAGGTAATCCCGTATGGGAACTGAGCTTCGGTCATGGTGAATGTATATTTGACACGAGCTGAAAGGATGTCTCGAGGATGAGGCAAGAGACTGAAGTGAAATTCTTGAAGTTAAAGCTGAAGCTGAAGCTTGGAGCTTGAAATATTTTGTATAATGGGAGCTACCGCAGGAAAGAATAATTCCCCGCAAAACTAGGGCCATGCTAGGTTTATTTAAACCAAAAAAAAAAAAAAAAAAATCTCAACATCAAAGCATGAGGAGCTGTGGAGTTGCGGAGAAACCTGGGGAGCTCCAACGGCAAATATCCCTGGAGACCTCATGATCCCAAATTTTCCAATTAACCGGTTTCCCCGGATTTTGCTGGGAAGTCCGTGCATTCAGGAGGTCGTTGTCCAATCGGTGGATTGCGGTGAATTGCGGTTGCTCGGCATCAAGAATTTAATCGAGACCCCCTTGAACATCGGGTAAATTGGAAAGGACTTGACTCCTGAAGAACCTAAAAGAGAACGGGGAGGGTCATAGGCCTTGTTTCAGGTATAAGATTTGGCCATCCAGGTATAGGGCTGGAAGGAAGACACTGTTCTCGACGCCACAGAAGAATGGACCGAGATGGCAGGGTAAATTATGTACAGAATTATCCGGCATATCACAAAAGAAGCTTTCGCCTAGGGAAACATCCCAAGAACGCCACCCTAGAGCTATACAAAAGAAAAGGATCTAACCGACGTTGCGGAGATAGACCGTGGGGAAACGGTTCCCACCGTTCCCCCTAGGTACCGGACCGAGACCCGCAGGATACGTGGTTTAGCTCGCAGGGATCGACAGGAACAAGAAGCTAGCTGGATCTGCTTGTGGGGTATCTATTTACAGGGCCAATCCAGTCCCCTTTCGCGTCCAGCGGTAAAGGGCGAGGACTGCTTTTCGACGGTGCCGAATTTCACTCGGGTTTACCGGGCGACCCCGAGCCTGGGCGACGGCAGAGCGCATCACTTGCCGGAAGCTGCGCTGGTACTCCGTGTTGAGGGTGACGACGCACGATTCTGTCGCCCGGATCATGGTTTCGCATGCGTTGAGAATGCCCTCGCCTGCTTCCTTTTGTAGCCGTTCTACAATAAGCAGGAGGAGGAAACTGCCTTGCAGCAGCTGGATGCCAAAGAAGTAAGGCATGAAACTTATGTCGGGGTCGAAGCGCAGGATTTGTTGCACGGAATCCGCGGCTTCCAGTGCGTGTGAGATGGTCGACGCAAAGGCCGGGGAAGATGTCCAGAAATCTTTATCTTCGATAAGTGAGACAGGATCCCACTTTCCAACAAGCAGGATATGCAGAACATGGGTTAGGTAGGAGGAGTAGGCGATCACGGTTTGGGTATGCCAAGAATAAGCCTCAGAGAGTTGCGGATCGACGGGTTCTGGTTTGTTGGTGTAGGCACTCGTGGATGAGGCCGCTGGGTCAGCGGCCGTTGCAGCGGCAAAGGTAGTGAGACTAGCTTTGTAGACCTCAAGCTGGCGGAGCACTTCCGACACGTGAACCTCCCATGCTTCTTTTCCTTGAAGCCTGGCACCAAGAGTAGGGTGGTTTCGTGCCTGGTTTAGATCGATCAATTCGCCGGTGATCGTCATGAGTGGGAGAAAAAAGCCAAGAATCGAGT
Source organism: Penicillium robsamsonii (assembly GCF_028829455.1). NCBI lineage: Eukaryota > Fungi > Ascomycota > Eurotiomycetes > Eurotiales > Aspergillaceae > Penicillium > Penicillium robsamsonii. The sequence goes on from NW_026643221.1 coordinate 6,612,537, forward strand.
GGTCATGGCAAATGAAGTTGGGGAAAATGCGACGTTTGTTTTGGTCACCCGACCGAGGGCATTGAGGCCCGTCTGGGCGAGGACTATTGCTGTGAATGATACCTGCTTGCCAGGAGCTTTCATCAAGTGGAAGCAACAAGTCCTCACTCTCAGCATCGAGCAGGGCAAGCGGACGATTATAGCATAATGCCAGGTGGCGGTCCATGATATATAGCAGCCACCAGGTTCTGCGCCGCTCTTCGCGGTGCTCTTCTGTAACAGGACCATTATGCAAATCTTGGTTCTTGTCACATACGCAGTTCAGACTGGGGCGCGAGGGTTTCGAATAGTCAAAGCCCAGCCCACCTGGGGAACCAGGCCATCCGCCTAACCCGTAGCCGAATGACGGACTGGAACCATCGGTCAGGGTGTCGATATTGGGTGTAATTTCCATCTCCTGATTTAATTTAAGTTCTCGAGCTAGCGTAAATGCCGCATGCCACCTAGGCTGGAGTTAGTGGAGAGTAGAGAGGGGTAGAAACAGGGGTACATCGAACCATCTCATACTTGCAGCCTTCTGTTCACTAGATGAGATAATAGAAGCCACATGGATATAGGTAATGACATCGTCTAAAGATCCAGCAGGGCCCACCAGCCCTTTATCATCGCCGACTCCTTCGAATGGATGATGAGCCCCGGCTGAAAAGTCGTGGGCGGTCGCGTTTTCAGCGGGTGATGGATCTTGGTCTTTGAACGACACATGTATCAAAGGTCGCAGTAAACGAATAATCAATGCACAGAGAAATTGACATATCTTCCTCCGTTGCAATGGTGAGATGGATAAAGAGAAGGCCCGATCATCCACAGCAGCCACCCAGAGCATACTTGCCAGCAAGGCAGGGCTAGTCGACCTAGGGCGATCGGCACTTAGAAAAGAAGTCTTTCGCAGGACATAGCAGTGAATGTGATGGCACACTGGATGCATATGGGTTGAGAAAGCACTGGTAAAGTAGAGTTCAAGCAGATCGCACACCAGTCGACGGGGGAGGCTGGATTCGAGAAAAGGCATGAGAGGTTCCAACACAGGATACTTCAACGGCGGCCGGGAAGTCGACGGCTGCCTTTGTCTGGGCAGGTCCACCCCCGAGACAGAAGGTATAGGATGGACACGCTGGCCTGGTTGGTGGCCGGCGAAATCAACCGGATTCCAAATATCCATCAATCGGGGGAGAGGCGGCTCGTTACCGCCCGCACTTGCAAGCAGTTCATACGAGTCTGGGGACAGGTGTGCCGCTGAAAGCCATTCCTCCGTTATGTTCGCAGCACGCCCTGCCCGCTGTGGCTGTGGAAGATTTGGCACAGACCGACGCTCGTCAACACTGGGCGCCGACACGGCGCTGATCTCATTCGTTGCCGGCGATCGCTGCCGAAAGGTTGATGCAGGAGAGTTGTTGTCCACCGGCGACAACACCTGCTGCGACTTTAACGCTCGATTGTGTTCCCCATCGACCTGCTTCCCCTCCGTGGGGTCCTGGACTGTCTCGTCCTCGTCGTTCGTTGGATGTTTCGGCTTCGATCTCGCGATACGTCCTCGTTTCCGGCGCTCGCGGGTAAATTGGCAGTTTATATCACCGCGCAGGCATCTCGAGCAGGGAAAGGCACGGTCGCATCGTACACGGCGAGTGTGGCAGGAGTCGCAGGCCACTCTGTTTCGGCGCCATCGTCGCTTGCCATTTGATAGTTCAACCTCGACCGAGTCTGGGTCTGGAGACGGCTGATCACCCTGGGACTCCATGCCCGGGACGTCATTGAGATCAAAAAAAAAAAAAAAAAAGAAGCCAAAGAGAAAAATAAGAATGTTGCGGGGAACAAGACACTAAAATGAGTGTCTCACCCGCAATTGGGCTTGGCGCGAAATTTCTCCAACTTTGTTGGACTTTTACATCTCAGCTGATCAACTTGATGAATAATGCGGTTAATTATTTATGGTTATTATTGACCTCGGCATTCAGCCTTTCTGAAGCGCACGCTTAAACCGCTCCAACGCTCGATCTCGACTCTGTCCGTGGTCTACAATGGGCTTGGGATAGCCATTCTTCTGCGCAATGGCTGCCGCTCCCTTCGCATAAGGTTCGTGGATGGCTTTGCCAGACACATCGCGCAGCTCCGGCACCCAACGGCGAATATACTCTCCTTCCGGGTCGAATCGCTCACTCTGACGAAGAGGATTGAAGATACGGAAATAGGGCTGTGGATCTACACCAGTACTGGACCCAAAGCCCCATCCGCCGTGATTGGATGCGAAATCGCCATCAATCAGATTCTCCATGAAGTAGCGCTCGCCACGCCGCCAGTCGATCATCAAGTCCTTGGTAAGGAATGATGAGACAACCATGCGGCTACGATTGTGCATCCACGAGCAGTGACGGAGCTGGCGCATTGCTGCGTCGACGATCGGGAAGCCTGTCTTTCCATCGCACCACGCTTGGAATTGGTCCTTGTCGTACTCCCATTCGATATTGGTATACTCGGGCTTGAAGCACTTGTTCATACTATGGGACGACTTCGTGTTAGAATGGGAAAACCGTTGTCCTGGAAGATAAAAAACCTACCAGATGAACGGCCAGTTCACTAGGACATGCTTGTAAAAGTCACGCCAGGCCAGCTCGCTGATCCAGGTCATGTAACCGGGGTCATATCGATCGAGATGGCCTTTGTTGGTCGTCTTCGCTGCTACGACAGCAGTCCTTGCGCTTAGCGCTCCGCATGCAAAGTACGGACTCAGCACGGAAGTGTGCTCCCCGGCTAACATGCTCCGCATCTCCTCATACTTTTTACCTTTCTCCTCGAGGAAATTGTCCAGTCGCTCGAGAGCTTCATGCTCACCGGCTGGGTAAAGTTCCTCGAAACGTTTCTGATCTTCGTCCAACAAGGTGTGTGTTTTAGGTGCAGCTGGCACCTTGCAATCGAAGAGATCCTTCAATTGTTGGCGCGCATTCCCTGGATTTGGCCCAGGTTCCTCAGAGACCTCGAGGTACTCAGGGTTCTCTTTCAAAAAGGCCAGCCAAGAGCGGTACCATGGAGTATACACAGCATATTGTTTCCCTTGCTGGCTAGCCAACTCGCCTGGAGTGACCACACAGGTATCATGAGTGGGATTGAAATTGATATCGGCATCGGTGCAGAGTCTAACAAGCTTAGCTTCGCGCCGTAATTCGTCTACCTCGTACTCGATATTCGCATATAGGCTCTTGACGCCCCATTGTTGACACAATTCCACGACCCGTTTCGGGATCGCCTTCCGCTTCTCCTGTGTTTCTATGTGCAGGGGAATATCCACCTCCCCAAGGTCCTGTTGCAATCGCTTGAGGGTACGCAGCGTGAAGTCCACTCGAGCGGGGCTAGTCAAATGGGCAGTCCAATCTTCGGGAGAGACTATGTAAAGACAGATCAATGGGACCTGCTTCTCTTTCGCATACTGGTAGGCCGTGTGCAATGCTCTGTTGTCATGAAGCCGGAGGTCGCTCTTGAACCAATGTACCACGGCACTACCCACATTTATCGACTGGCGCTTGTCTGCAGTTTCCCGGCAAGCTTTCTGTAGCGTTTCAATGGGGCGTTCCAGCTCACCATTGGTGTACGCTTGGCAGCGCTTGTTATTCATCTCTGGCGGATAGAATTGGCGTAGGATTATGCCAAAGTCCTCGGTTTGATTTGCATTTGGGTGCGGTTGGTGGAGGTCGGGGCGGCCCTTTTTACTCGCGTGTGAGCCATTGGGCTCTGCAGATGCCGGTTCGGCGGCCTTCCTCTTTGGTGGCATAGCTGATAATTTTCGAAGAAGCTGTGGTTGCACTTGTCTGAATTGAAACACGCGTGGGATTGATTGACAGCAAAGAAACAGATTCTGCATCACCAGGGCCAGGAAAAATGGGTGTTACAAGGTATTTAAGGTCTATCGAGATCGAGATCGAGATCGAGATCTACCGGAGATCGGGTGACGTCAGAGTCCGATTTAGTCACGATCGTGTCGGACCGCCTTGATCTGCCATTTCAATCATGCCGAATGCTAGTGATTTAAGTTATTCCCCGGTTTATTGCCAATAGGCAAGCTCGGGCTACATAGTCCGGCAGATCTGGCGTTCCGTTTTGACCAACCACTCCCTCGATGTGACCTCGTATCCTGACATCAATGAGTTCCGAGACCTACAATTCAACAAAGTATATTTCACTATTGCCCTGAGGGCTCTATATCTTCTTTCGTGAAGACCTTGCCAAGTACGTAGTACTCTATACCCAACCCTGGGGGTATGTTTTTCAAGTACCAAGCCTTTAAAGCAAGGGGGGATCTACAGAATTTCATTCACGGTTCAATATTGCAAAGAGGGAGTTCATCCCTCGAGATTTTGACGAGGGATCTCCCCAGGCTTCAATTCATGGCTCGGCAACTTCCCCGTCTTTCCTCGGTCAGTCTCTGCTCGCCCAGTTCTCCACAACCCCGAAGCAGCTGTCGTCTATATTTATCCGAAATCCCTTCTCACCTCCGAGATCTTCCTTGAACTTGCATCAACAAGAACTTCAGGGGACTGAGTAGTTAATTCCTCTATACCCCTTCCCAACTGCAAATCCCCCTATATATCCATATATATCGATCACCGCCCCCCAGAGCACAACCAGCAATGTCCCTCCACCTCCAATGGCCGCTACCAACCCCATCTCCATATCCCTCCTCCACAACTACGGCGGCACGTCCGACGTAACGCGCGCAGGTGTATTCGCTGGGTTCGCCGGAATAGCATGCTACAACGCCGTCGAGCTGGTCATCCTCTGCCTGTTCTCTTTCAAACGTCGCAATAGCACCTACTTCTGGAGTCTACTCATCGCCTCTTTCTGCATCATCCCCTACACTATCGGTTTCGCCCTTATCTTCTTCCCGACAGCCGCCACACCCTGGCTAAGCATAAGCATCGTCTTGCCGAGCTGGTATGGAATGGTCACCGGTCAATCGGTTGTGCTGTGGTCGCGACTGCATCTGGTGCTGCAGAATCGGAAGGTGTTGCGCGGTGTGCTGTGGATGATCTGTATCGATGCTGTCATCTTCCATCTGCCAACCTCGGTTATAATTTATGGGACGATTGCTCATCCGACGGGGCCATGGGCCCTCGGGTACGATATCATGGAGCGTATTGAGCTGGTTGGGTTTTGTGTACAGGAGTTTATTATTTCCAGTATTTACGTCTGGGAAACCATCAAATTACTCCGTCTCAGGCCCGAAGGTCGTCACTTTGGGATTCTTAACCAGTTGCTGGTTATCAATATCATCATTGTTCTATTGGATATCTCTGTCGTCGTCATCGAATACGTCGGCTACTATGCCATCCAGGTCACGTTCAAGCCTGTCGCTTACAGCATCAAGTTAAAGCTTGAATATGCGATCCTGGGTAAATTGATCGCGGTTGCGCGCGGTCGCAGTCACAGTCGGGAATTGCATTCCAGTGAGCGTGAGATCAACGAAGTTAGCTCATTTCCTTCGGATGCAGATCGGCTTTCAAATATGTTGTCACCGATGCAGGTTCGTCGGCAGTACACTCCACCATGGCTTTCCGGAGCGATCAGCTTCGGCTTTTCTTCTTCATCTACTTCATCTACTTCATCTCCTGTTATGCGGGATCCATGATACCCCATCTTGGTCTGTAGTGCTTTTGCTCTGGCTTTCGGCTTGGTTTGGTTTTTGATAAATTGGTGTTCGACTTACATATGTTAATAGTCTCTACATTTTTACAGGTGATATAGCGTGTTTCAAAATGGTCATGCGAGCAAATCAGCTCTTCTCTTAAATATGCAAAATATTCAAAAATTGCTCCACCACGTCAAAATATGTTCAGGAATAGTAACCAGCCAGCCCAGCGTCGGTACCAGCCTGCAGCACCAACACACTGCCATAAATCTTACTCTCGTGTTGTACCATTGCAGTACCAACACCTCCCAGAGCCCGGCGGGTATCATGGCCAATACCGTCATCTGCAAGACCCAGCTCGATCTCGGAGGGGACACTACGACGACCAACGATGACAATGTTATTGGCCTTGTTGGATGTGTGGTTAAGTTCTTCACGGACAGAAACGACCGCCATTTGGACTGGGTCGGTGATGGTTTCGTTGACAGCTGGTTGACTGAAGACGATACGCTCTTGGAGTTCCTCTGGTACTGAATCACGGAGCGTCTCGAAGAAGACCAAGTCAGATTGAGAACTGGACGCGGGGTGCCCATTTGAGCTCGAGGTAGAGACTTCAGTCGACACGCCTGTTTTGGTGACATCACTGCTCAATCCGCCAATTTGAATAACAGTCGCAGTGACTTGGTCATTCTTAACAAGCTGCAGGACCAGCCGAAGACCAAATCGGTCGTCATCTCCGCCAAAGAATGGAAGGACAATGTGGTGGGAGCGGCTGCCGCTTGGCTGGCGGGCGAAGATGGAACCCTGGAGGCTCATACCGCTGGGAGTGCGTGAAATCACGGGTCGCTTGGAGGCCGATGCTGAACTGTATTCTATTAGGATGCCGACATGACCCGTGACCCGCGCTAAGATATCAGAAATGAAGCTTGTGTAGGCGCCGTTGGAGAAACGATTTGCGTCGTCAATCTCCAATCCGTTATGGTGGTCGGCCAGTGTTCCTGTCTCGCTCCAGGGGAGAAGGAGCATATCTGCGGTGTCCTGCTGCGCCATTCCAATGACAGTGTCTGCATAAGAGTGCTCGGGGACGACGGATACACCCGCCATGAGGGAGAGATCATGCCAGTCTCCAAAGGCGCGGAAGGTGTTGACTACCGGATCCCACAGTGCATGTTCGCCTGCAGCAGCAACCTTCATGACACTAGAATCACGGTCGGTCAATTCCATTAGCCTAACACCGTGCACCTTGAGTGTGGTGTCTTGCTCCTCTTCCGAGGTAATAGGATCTTCAACGGTTTGCTCAGTTTGCTTTGGCATTTTTGTGGGATGAATGCGTGACGACACGGATGCACGTCGCTTTGAGCTGAGGAGGGCTGCCACAGTACAGACACCCGAAAGACCATCTAGACGCAGGTAGACGAGAAGCCTACGTACTGGGACGGTCTTCAACTGATTCTTGGCAAGAGCAACGCTGTCATTGCGGTCATCGCGTTGGATGGGGTTGCCTTCCCAGTCGATTTCCCCCCGTCTCCATCGCTCGACCTTGATTTGGTACCACCTGGGATACAGCAAGGTGGTCAATGGAGTGGTAAGGAACGTGGTGACCAAGGCCATCACGACGAAAATTGTAAAGGTGCGGGTGCTCAGAATCTTGGCTTGGAGACCAATGTTCTGGGGTATTCAATTAGCCTACATTCCATCGGCAAACCACGTCCGGGATTAGTACTTACCAGCACAATCAATTCCACCAAACCCTTGCAACTCATCAACACACCGATCGAGAAACTTTCACGCCATAAGAGCCCACAGAGCCGCGACGCAACAGCACCTCCAGTAACCTTCGCAATGAACGCGATGGCAATTACCCCAACCACATAACCCCAGACGATTCCAGAATCCAGGAGGCCCAAGTTGGTACTCAGACCGGACAGGGTGAAATAAAGTGGCAGGAAAATGGCAGCGACTAAATCCTCGATTTTCTCGGTGAGCTTAATGGCGAAGCCACCTTCGTGCGGGCAAATCAAGCCGATGACGAAGCCTCCAAAAATGGCGTGAACACCAATAACCTGTGTGAAGAAGGCGGAAGCCAGAGCAATGAGCAGGGTGAGAGCCACGACCGACTGACTGGGTCCTTTTTGCAAGCTACCCGTTTTCTCCAGGAAGCGGAGGAACAGTGGGCGGAAAGCGAAAGTTAAAAAGAGCATGTAGGCGGCGCAAACCAGCAGCACGTATAGAGCTGTGATACCAGTACCTGCGTTGACAAGAGCGACGCACAGTGCAAGCAGGATCCAGCCCACCACGTCATTACCCACACCGGCGGACAACACGATAACACCGACACGGGTTGAGAGTAGCTTTAGCTCGGTGAGGATACGGCACAGCACGGGGAAGGCCGTGATGGCCATGGCGATACCGATGAACAGCAGATAGGTCCCAAAGGCAATGGGCTTAGTCCCAGGGTCATTGTGGAACTCATGATAGAGGCCATAAGAGATGGCGCATCCCAACCCGAATGGCAAGATCATCCCCGCAGCGGACACGCTCAACGCGACCCGCCAATTACTGATGAGGAAACGTAGGTCGGTCTCGAGACCGACCAAAAACAAGAAGAGTACCAGTCCCAGATTGGCGACGACATTGAGACTGGGAATACTGGTGGTCGGGAAAATAGCGTCTGTAAATCCGGGGATGCGTCCCATCACCGATGGGCCCAGAACAATTCCACCGATCACCTCTGCGATGACTCGGGGCTGACGAATCTTCGACAGAGGCCAGTGGATTAAACGACATAGCACGATAATTATGACGGCCTGGTTGTCAGTTTTAAATCTCTTTTTTGGATGGCGACATATTTACCTGGATGATAAACAACACCAGTGGGTTCTTGGGGTCATAGTCTGTAGGGTTGCCGCCTTCGATGATGCCACCCTGCGGACTGACTAGTTTAGTACTGTTGGTCGCGGTCGCGTTGGTCGCCATACTGGATAATATCCAGCTTAGGCAGAGAGCAAAGGGGATTTTGTCAGTCAAGATTTCGTCAAGAGGGAGAAGATAAAGGAAAGTCAGCGAGCGAATACGAGAGCCAATAAGAGTTATGGTACTCCGTGCTCGGTTACCCCGTGCCTATGGATTTAATGGCTTGGCCTAGCCTCGAAATGGATTGGTTGCGAAGATTCAAGGATCAAGCGAAAAATGAGAGGTCATCTCCTAGTCCGGGGGAACAAAGAAGCCGCATGCGGCCACAAAACCAATAACTTCTAGGAGGAAATATAGCCATATCCAATAGACTCTCATATATAGACTCCGCAGTTTAAAGTTCCCACGTGTTGACTACTCGGACCTTTCCTGATGATCTATACCCCAGATCACATGTCACATGTGCAGGTTTTTGCCTTGATAGATATTGGAATACATCGCAATTCTATATAGAATGAAATTCGTCAAATTCCCTCGAATTCTTCATTGAATTACATGAAATCCTACTTGAAACCTCCATATCTGACCTAGACTTCTACCATATCATATATTATATAGAGCAAAGTCGGCTTACACATTTACACCCTTCTCACTATTATACGCTTGGCATTTAATTCTTTTCATTCTAGCTATAAATACGGAAGTACCCTTCAAAAAAGAAAGTGATATCTAAAAATATACCCAAGATAAAAAAATTAAGACTACAAAATAAAATCTAAACTGGCGTACTGGTGGTAATAGACTGCCGTGCCGCATAAGCTTGAACTATAGAGATCTGATGATATCTTAGACAATCTCTTTTGCTGACATCTAAGATAAATGAACTAGGTATCAAAATATATAGTTAATGTACAAGAATAAAGATCTCATGCAAAGACCAAACAAGACCAAAGAAACACCAAGCATCAAGCTTTCTTTGTCGCAGCCTTCGAGCTCCGCACCCTGAAGAGATAATAAAGCGTAATAGCAGCAAAGATATTGAAAATAAAATAACACCAGAAGATTCCATAGTTTCTCCAGCGATCACCCCATTCAATCTTCCTCGTAGCAAGGTACTGGTCCGCCGAGCTGAGAGAGCAGTACTCACAACCGGACGTAGCATTGTAATTGGCAAGCTTCCCAGGCGCAGTCGCGAGGAACTTCTCCATATACTGGAAGCAGGTTTGACCAACAGGCGGATCAAAGACACTCATTTCCGCAGCATTACACTCCACCGGGCGACCATGAAGCGCTGTACTCCCGATACCACTGATGTAGTATGTAAACGGCGAGACGCGGTACATGAAGATCCAAAAGCGTGGGAGATTATCGGGCGGCTGCATTACGCCATTAAAGATGAAGGAAAGGCCGAACATCAGCGTGGCAACCATAGCTGCGAGTGCAGGCTCCGGGATTGCGCAGACGACTAGCTGTGCCATGCTTGCGGCGTAGATGTAGAATTGGACGATGAAGAGCATGATCAGGGAGCGACGCTCGGAGTCTTGGTCGGCACCCAAGATGGACCAGTAGAAGCAGGCCCAGGAGCAGATGCCGAGACAGACTTGGAAGGGGATTTCGACGAGCATCTGGGATAGGATGAAGACTTTCCAGGAGTAGATGCGGGATGGGCGTTCGCGGACTTCGTAGAGGGAGCGCTGGACGACGAATTTGGGCATGATCTGGTTGACGAGAGAGTTGAAGATTGTGCACAGTAGGAAAATACTGAAGAGCACGTTTTGGAAGCCTTGTTGGCTGTTGTCTGATTTCCAGAACGAGAAGCCGATGAATAAACCAGACACAATGCCTAAAATAAACTTGGAATAGACGTATTCTGGCTGACGGTAGTACTGTTGGAAAACTCTTGCCAGAACATAGTATAGCTGGCGGTGGAGCGGCATGGCAAACTCGGAATTGTCGTCGCCAACCTCATCATATTCGTCCAGGGAAGAATGAGCAGACAGCTTACGGGGGTGATGAAGTCGCTCGACTTCAGCCTGTACCTCTTCATACTCTTGGCTTTTGTTCCACGCCCCAACCCAGTCTATAGCGCAAGAATCACCGGCAACCATCTCGAGAATGTATTCAGCGGGGTTCTCCAGTTGCCCACATGGTCGAGCACCATTGTACTCGAAATATTTCAAGAGAGTAGAGGATTGGTTTCCAATCTCGCCGAAGTAGACGGTTTTTCCTCCCTTGGCAAGGAAGAGCAAACGATCGAAGGTTTGAAACAACTGCGCGCTAGGCTGGTGAATTGTCGCGAGGACAGCCTGACCGCTATTTGCAAGTCTTCTGAGGAACTGACAGATAGTCCAAGAGCTTTGCGAGTCGAGACCACTGGTGGGTTCGTCGAGGAAGATAAGCAGGGTAGGCTTTGCAGCAAGCTCAACACCAATACTAAGCAGCTTCCTTTGCTCGACGTTGAGACCCTCTCCCAGGTTTCCCACGACCGCTTCGGCGAAATCTTCCATGTCTAGGAGTTGGATGACTTGTTCCACGTACTCATACTTCTCTTGTTTGGTAACCTTTTGAGGCTGACGAAGCATAGCGCTGAAACGCAACGCTTCTCTCACAGTGGTGCTATCGAGATGGAGATCTTGCTGTTGCACGTATCCAGTCCGACGGGGGAAGTTTGCCGCAAGGGTCTTGCCGTTCACGAAGATATCACCAGAGACAACACCAATGGAGACTCTCTGCGCAAGCACATCAAGAAGTGTTGTCTTTCCAGCTCCAGAAACACCCATCAAGACAGTCAGGCTACCAGGCTTGACCCAGCCATTGACATTGTCCAAGAGTCGACGGGTGCCCTCCTTGACAGGTATATCGTAGTTGAGGGAATTCCATGAGAGAATGTCCTTTTGCTCAGGTAGGCAGATGCTGTCATTGGTCCTGTGCAGCTCGAGCTTTTTGACCTCCTGTGTTCCAAGCTCGATGCTATGACCTTCCTGTAGATACTTGGGCGCATGTCCAGGGCGGAAGACCAAGGCCTCCGCCTTTGACTTGTCATCAGTGATGTACTCTGTAGCAATCAAGTAGAGCGCATTGAGGGCGATGAAAAAGGCGACGAGAATTCCGTAGTTCCGCCACAGATGGGAGTGCTTGTACTGGTAGTTCTTATCGATGAAAGCATCTCCCGAAACAGTTCGCTCGCCGGCAATCGCCCCCACAGTGGCGCAGATAAAGGACGTGCCAGTTCCGTAACTTGGGATGAATGAGGAACAGTCAAATGTTCGACCGTGGAATTCATTGGATACGAGCCCTTCAAAGGTATAGTAGATCGGGTTGATCCACCGGATCCACGAAAGCCACGGATGCATGTACGGCTGCGGTAGAGTAAACCCGGTATAAACGACAATGCAGAGCACAAGCACACCGGCAATCGCCATGGCTTGGCCAGCAGTTTTAGTCAATGCACCGATGCTGCGGAACAGGCCAGACATAGCCAGAACAGCAGTGAACAAGAACAGGTAATGGATGAAGAACGCCCCCACTTCCCGGCGCAGGTTTGCCATAAAATAGAGGACAATTGTGAAGATTGAGATGCGTATGATCTTGATCGGTAGATCGACGAGGATGCTGGCTAATGCTTCAGTGAATGGATGGACAAATGCATATCCAGCTTGCTTTTCGACAACAGGGCGCTGGGCATAAAGTTGAAGGATTTCGTTGATCGTAATTATGGCGTTCATAAGCACAGCAAAGTACATCACTGCACCCTTTTGGAAGAAGAAACTCGCAGAGTCTGGGGTATTGTAGAAGATGGATCCAATGATCAGAGATATAATCACCTGAGCGATAAGTGGTGACATGGCTGTGGGGAGATCTTGAAGCATTCGCTGGTAGGCTCTACGCATGCAGAGTCGCACCTGCATAGGGACGGAGAGCAGGTAAGGGCTTCGAGACCGAGTGTGGCGCGCTTGCTGCTCTTTGTGGCTTTCCATGAGTCTTTTCGCATCTTTTCCATTTGGTGGATGTTCACTTTCGAAGTGGGCAATATTTCTATGCAAGAGCTGATATTCTGGACTCTTTTTCCAATGCTCGGAGAACTCCTTTGCTGTGCGGGGAACCTTGCCCTCCATGCCGGGCCGTACCATGCGTTCTGCTGGGTTAGTGATGGCAGTCAAAAAGTCACCACTAACTTGGCGCTCAGGCTTCTCCCAGCCCATATCCTGGAAATAGGACACAGCACGCTCCCTGGGTCCATAGTAGATCTGGTACCCCTCGTATAGAAGGACTACCTTTTCGAAAAGATCATACATAGACTGCGATGCTTGATAGGCTGCAATCGCATGGCAGGATTTCCCCATATCAGCTGAAAGACGCAGGGATTTCACAAATTTTAGAGCGGATGCGGCATCCAGACCACGGGTACTATTGTCCCAAGCCCCGATGCGACAGCGAGCAAGAAACATTTCGGCAATACTGACTCGCTTTCTTTCACCTCCACTAACACCACGCACAAACTCACTGCCGACCTTGGTGTTGTAGGTGTGCGACAATCCAAAGACGGACAGGATTACCTGGGTGATGGTCTCAACGTATTCGTTGCGGGTTACGCCCTCCAGGCGCTGTTGGGGTGCACGAGCGTGGGCGGCGAATGTGAGAGTTTGGCCCACGGTCAAGTGGGGGAAATGCAGATCGACCTCCTTGTTGTATGCGACCTCTCCCCGGTGATGTTTTATCATGTGGTCGAATGCAACTCCTTTGTAATGGAGTGTGCTTTCGGGCTCCACGGTCAGCCCCCCCAGGTGTCCGCAGATAGTCTTCAGTAATGTCGTGCATCCACTGCCGGGTCGACCCAGAACAAGAAGGAGCTCCCCGCCTTGGAGTAAGCCATCGAAGTTGCGGAGGATTTGTCTTGATGGTGAGATACGTCCAGTCAAAGCTCTCGCCGCAGCTCGGAAGGGTACTGTCAAACTGGAGGCGAGGGTTTCCTGGTATCGTAGAGCGGAGCCGGAACCGCTCACGCATAGATTGGAGAATACCACGCCTTGGTGTGGGATCTCAATGTTTGAATCGTTTGCCTGGTCCAACACCATTTGCGCCCATCGGCGATGGTCAAATTGAGGGTTGGTGGGATCAAGGTGAGGAGCGATACCATCTTTCTTGCTTGCCGATCTTGAAAGTTGTTGGCCAATTTTGGTGGAGGCAATGCTAGTCAAAGTTTGTTGCTCTCGCTCCTCTAGTACAGTTGCAGTTCGGCTCGTGATTGGAGCGAACTCGGGTTCATAGTCCTTCTCCATGACGAGCCGACTAGTGTGTCTGATTGTGTAAATTTCTGAGCTCTTGGAACATGGGCGAGCCCAAGCCTTTTAATCATAGTCGTCGGTGAGCGGACAACGAACCCACCGGAGATATCCATATTTCTTACTTCTTTTCATCGGGATGGAGGCATCCCGATGTATAACGGAGGAACGGACTCCGTTTCGCCGACTATCTTTTCAAGGTTGTCTATATTTTTAATGCACTTTCAACAACTTATTGGCAACTGTGTACTTATGTATACAAGAAATATAAATATTAAATGGGGCTGAGTCGCATCATACTGTCGAATAACCAGTTCAGAATCCCTGTTGTTTACATATTGGGCTCTCTTACTCCAATTTCAAAAACTTCATCCACACCCGGACTGAATATCCCGCCCCCGATACATAAATAGCCCTGGATATATCGGTGATTAGGGGGACCCTATCTCCATATTAAAGCAATATTTGTGGTCTTAGGTAAAAGCATACTTTTTAGATATTCATATTAGATGTCTTCAATATATCTTCTCCCCCTTCTCCTATTTATAAGGTAGACAGTAGAGAGAAAGCGGTACGAGGCTTAAATTCATGAGAGTGACTTTTCTATATACAACCTGGGACGCGTATATGTATCTACATACCAGTATAGTTTGCTATCAAATGGCGTTATCTTATGCTAGTCCTCGTCAATTTGGCCCCAGACGGTCGGAATTGTTGAATCATTTCTACGGATATATATATTGCGCCTAGCGCATGCAGACCTTCACCTTCACAAAGTTTAGAGAATGTACTCTGAGCGAGCCATAATAATCAAAAAGGTTTAGCCTATATTGAGTTTATTCCAAATTAATGACGCTTGAACGCTAACATGGGATAATGCCCATGTTTGACTCGATGTATAAAACATAATATTTAGATCTATTTCCTGTAAATTAATCGAGATTGAACTGGTGATAGCGGCAATTTGAAGTGTATTTATACTTGGATGAACTTGTTTATGGCACATTGGCACCGCTCAACTCGATCTCCTCCTGCCCTTGCTGTGCCCATCCCTTCGGCGGTGCCTGCACCTCATAGTTCCAACCAAAAGTATCATCAATAGTTCCAGACTGTATACCACGAAGGGTCTGTAGCAATTTAACGCAAACCTCACCACCCTCCTTCCGAGCTCCGCAACGATACTCAAACTTATCATCACGGGACTGCATCGTGATACTACCCACAGGCACCAAAGCCGCCGCCGTACCAGCAGCAATGACCTCATCGAAATCGCGCAGCTCCTCATAACCAACCCGCCTCTTCTCCACCCGATACCCCAGCGTGCGGGAAATTTCTAGCACTGACGCCGCCGTAACCGAGTCAATTGCATTCTGGCTATCCGGCTGGATCACAGTGATCTGATCCCCGTCACGCTTCACTCCAATAAAAGCCGAAGTCGAGAACTCATCGACCTCAGTGCGAGTCGCACTATCCAAATGAAGGGTAATCCCAAACCCTTCCCGCCGTGCCCGGTCACTGTGCCGCAACACAGGCGCGTAATTTCCACCAACCTTAGCAGCACCGGTTCCATGCGGTGCACATCGATCGAAATCCTCCAATATTAGCGCTTCGACTGCGGTAGCCCCGTGGTATACCCCAGTCGGCATAGCAAATACAGCCAGCGTATACCCATCTGGCGGACTCAGCCCCAGCTGCGCAGAGGAGCCGAAGAGCATGGGTCGGACATACATCGCAGCGCCAGAATCGTGGGGTGGTACATACTCGGCGTTTGCACCAACTGCTAAGCGCACACACTCGATGAACAGATCCTCCGGAACGGGCGGGATGGAGACTACTTCAGCGGAGTACTGCATGCGCTTGGCGTTACGGTCGGGACGGAAGATGGTTATCTTCTCGTCGGCTGGGTGACGAAAGGCTTTAATGCCTTCGTAGACTTGCTGGCCGTAGTTTAGGCCTGGCGCCATCCCGTGTACTGGTATGAAGGGTGAGGCGACGAATTGCGGTGCCGACCATTTGTTTTCCCCGCTGTGGGAGAAGTGGATTTCGACATGGCCGTTGCCTGATATGAATAAGAATATGTGTTTTCCTCATGTGCAATTGCTTACCATCCCGGACTTTGAAGCCTATATTATTCCAATCAAGTGCAATGGGTGGTGGTGGGAACATGATGAATTGTGGAGTTTGTGGAGTTGCCAATTTCGCGGGGTTAATACTTTTTATATTGGGAGCTCTGAAGGTTTTTGCTGACTATGCTGACTATGCTGACTATGCTGCCCGACTACTCCCGTTACATACTTAGGCATCGTTGCCCCGGACATCGACTGGCAGGTCACTGGGGGATTGCATCTGTTGGCTACGTCCAAAGGCTGTGACTAAACACACTTTCAGTCTGCCTGGGACCTCATGCTGCGAGAATTTCTGGTACATGTCCGCGATATTCTCGAATTCATCAACATACGTGAACATCCACGATGGATCTAGTGTACCTTTCACTACCAGATCCATTAAGAACGGATAGTACTGCATCTGGTAAGCTATCAATTCAAACCGGAAGAAAAGAACCCATACCTTTTGCGGCCACGTTTGACTGCCACGCACGGTCAGCGCTTTCTGCATCAAAGGCCCGATGGGGAAATCCTGCGTCGTGAAAAAGAAGTCCCCAACCAACGTCACATTACCACCCTTACGGGTCGCCTTGATGATGGCCGCTAGTGTATCGCTACTATCATTCTCGAGCCCAATCGCTCGCATAGCCGGGAACTCAGCATTCTGCGAACTACGATACCCACTAGCCTCAATAGACCGATCAAGCCCATTGTCCTGAATTGACAGAATGTACTCAGCCACATCCGGATGAGCATCCACATCAACAGGAGTCATGCCAAAATCCTCCGCAATCCGCAGTCGCCGCGCATCCTTATCCATAGCATAGACCTTCTTAGCCCCACGGAGCTTCGCCAGTCGCTGTACAGCCAGCCCGATAGGCCCACAACCCCATACACCAACCACATCCTCATGCTGCACCTCAGCCAGCTCCAGCGCATGCCAAGCCGTAGTCATGACGTTCGTCAAACCAAGTAATTTCCGCGCATCGATATGCTCCGGCGCCTTGACACACGATAAGTCTGCATGCGGAACCCGGCAGTACTCCGCCTGGTCACCTGGATACCCGCCACACAGCCGACTGTAGCCCAGCTTCCCGCTGACTCGGTGGCCGTACGCGGCTTCCATTTCCTTGGATGGGTTTGTCTTGTCGCAGAGCGAGTACTCCTGTCGCCGGCAATACTCGCAGCTGCCGCATGAGATGACAGGTAGGATTATAACCCGGTCACCGGGTTTGAGGGTTTTGACATTGGGCCCGACTTCTTCTACAAAGCCGATGGCTTCTTGGCCCAGGATGTCGCCTTTTTCCATTGCGTCCTTCATCTTGCCCTCGTAGAGATGTATGTCTGAGCCGGAGATCGTGCAGTGGGTGATTTGGACGATGGCGTCGCTGGGCTCGGTGATCTTGGGCTTGGGGACGACTCCCACTTCAACATCTCGTGTACCCATCCACTGTGCCGCCTTCATCATTTCGGTGGGATGCGGCTTGTATCCCGCGCTGCGTTACATTAGACGAAGACTAGCTATGTGCGGTGGCGATACTTGCCTAGGAATTACCGCCGCCATGGTTGGGAGTAGTGGTCAATCGCCAACGCAAAATAACAGGTCCAATGAGTATTGAGGGGTTTGATCAACTAAATGTTGACGATGCCGAGATGCCGACGTATAATCGTTGGCTCTGGTTGTTGAAGATTGAGTACCAAAATTGAAGCAATGGCAAATCAATATCAAGATGATGCCACCAGATACAATCACCCCATAGCCGAGTGGCCAGAAAGCCATAGAATGGCCATGAATGGTCATCGCATCGGAATTGTCGGTCCTATAATTTTTCAGAACAGAAGCCCTAGCCGGAAATTAAGGCCGGGTGTTATCACTCAAATAACTATTTCAACCCAACGAGCGAGGGACAAATGCAAAGACAGTATAGAGTTGATGTGTACATTTTACCCTGTACAGAAATACAAATCGAACGTTCAGTATTCCAATCCAGGAGTCAGTAGGTGTCTCTGATCTCAACTGGGCTCACATTTGAAATGAAATTTACATTTCGTTTTCAGAATTGGTTCAATATCATACACTGGTGGAAACAACACTTGAATGTACAGGATTGTTGTGAAATTGATAGGGACAACAAAGCAGGCATCGTATGCATGCTAAAAACAGGATATCTTAAAAAGCAAAACGTGGATCTTATTTGGACCGCTGAGATCGGGGCTGGCGTAATTTGACTGAGTGGCCGTCGGGCATGATATCGCCCGAGTCGCTATCGCTGTCGCTGTCACTGCTGTCAGAATCTGACTCAGAATCTGACTCAGACTCGCTGGAGCTGGGCACTTCGTAAACATCACTGCGGGGAGCTGGGGCAGACTTGGGCTCAGGTCGCAGCTTAGCAGCCAGTTCCTCCCTTTGGCTGCTCAGCATGTCCTTGAGGGTTGGTTTTGGTTTCGACACGACAGCTTGCCGAGGGGTGGACTTTTTCGCCTCTAACCTCTGTTCACACACTTTCAGATCCTCGCGCATGGCTTCAAGCTTGACGCGGAGCGGGCTTCGCTTGACCAATTCCAGCTTGGTGTTGGCCAATCTCTGCAAGATCTTGTGCATCTCAGTCAGAATGATCGTAAGCTGGGGATCAAAACTTTCTGGAAGCTTGCGCTCAATTTCTTTCCTCTCCGCTGTTTCCTTCTCCCTTAGCAGTTTCTCGTCCGCCTTAGACTGTGCCTTGATCTTCTTTTCGGCCTCAATTTGCTGAGTCAACAGGGCGACATCAAAGCCGGGTGGGTAGACCACATCTCCGCTGGATGGTGTTGCCTGAGGATGTTTAGAAGTAGAGTTGGGCGTTGGGTCATTAACCTTGCCCTTGGGTGTGGCTTTGCTAGACTTGGAGGTCGAAGGTTTTCTTGGGGTAGATTTGACGGCGGAGGTAGGCGTTTGCTGTGCGGACTTAAGCTTCGACTTGGTATTTTGTGGGGTTGCGCTTGAAGGCGTCTCTTTGGTATTGGTGGTAGGGGCCGATTTGGAACTAATCGCACTATTGCGCGGAGTGGAGCGCGGAGCAGGATCGAAGCTAGAAGCAAGGTTCTCCCCCTCGGCGAAAGACACGGATCGCCTCTCAATTGCCGGGGAATCCTTGCCACGGAGAACGGAGTGGAGGTTTTTTGTTCTGTCAATCGCAGGAGTATGCTTGTTAATAGGAGTAGAGCAAGGCGCATCGGTAGTAGTCACGATGCTACTTGGGAAAAGCGGCCCGCCAAAAGAATCCTGGGTGGATGTTACGTTGGATTCCTGCGAAAGATCCACGATAACGGGTTGATGGCTGGAAGGGCTCTGTGTAATACCCAATCCCATTCCAGGCTGAAAGTTTTTGGGAGGCGTTTTGTTTTCCTCTCGGACACTGGCTTGTCGAGCCGGGCTCGAGAATGAAGGCGCACGGATCCGTGTGCGCACTGGGCTCATTTGGGCAGCTGGCGACTTCGACTCAGACTGCCAAGCCTGTTGAGAGGGCACAATGACCGCAGGCACAGAGCGAGGGGGGTAGATGGGGGTCGGGTTGAGGGGTGGGCCTGTCTTTGGCGAGCTTCTTTGACCGATGTGGGATCTTCGGAGGCCTGCTTCCGCTTGCGAGATCTAGTATCATGGGTTGTACTGTTGGGTTTGGGTTTCGACACCGAGAGACCCGATTGATCTGAGGACTGGGAGCTAGTTACAATGGGCTCTTCCATCTGTACATCACCCTCTGCGTCAATCACACCCCCATCCTTGCTAATAGAAATTGAATGTTCAATCCGAGGCGTGATAGGCTCATTCTTGGGTCCATTCTCTTCGCTGGCGTCAGAGTCGGATTCGGATTCGGAATCGGAATCGGAATCAGAATCAGAGTCAGAGTCAGAGTCGTCAGAACCAGTCTGATCTTCTGTTTTTCTTTGATCCTGCTTGGCGGTCTTCTTCTCCTCCGCTTCAGCCGTATCGTCCTCACTATCGCTTTCCTCTTCACTCGACTCCTCACTGGAGAGCTCGGTCAACGTTTCCGCTTGCTTTTTCTGCGCGGATTGGGATACAATCTTAGCCACCTCGGCCAAATGTCCTTGTCCATTGACTCCATTGGTCATGCCCGACTTGAGTGGCATGTCCACGATATGTTGTGGAGCAGACTCTGATTCGATGTCACTCGAGCTCGCGGTAGCCTCCTCGGTAGACTGCGTCTGTTGGTGGGAATTGATATCTTTGGGTGCAGAAGACATAGGTGGGGACTCCGCGTCGTCAGGCATTTGTGTAATACTCCGTGTAGCTGTGCTACTCGCAATTGGCAACTTTGCAAGCTTTTGCGGTTTAGACTGTGGTGCCGTGGACCCGGAAACTACGGATGCAGGGGTATGTTTGGATCTGACGCTGGAAGTTCGTCGCTCGCCTGGTGATGGAGACTCGCCAAGCTCCTCACTCTCGCGTCTGGGAGGCGGCGTACCAGCAATTGTAGGACCGATGGATTTTGCTGGTGGAAGAGTGGTGACGGGACTGCGGATTTCAACCGAAGAAACAGGCAAATCACGATGGCGGTGCTCAACTAGTGACTTCTTAGTTGAGACATGCAGCTCATTGGTGGTATTTCGAGGCGATTCAGGCGAATGTTCCCATTCGATGTGAGATTGAGACAAAGACCGAGAGTGAGTACGTCGCGATTCGGTGCTATCTTCTTCGTCTTCTTCCTGGATGGCAGGGAATTGGGTCTCCATGGCTTCCTTTTTATCCTTCATGGCGCGCTTGTGTTCGTAGGAAACAATAGCAGCATCCCAATCCTGATCCACAGAGGGGAATCGCTCCGGCGCAGCCGCGGTAGGCCTTTGAATAACGCGAACAGAGCCACGCTGGTCAAGGCCATCGGCGCGAGCTTTTCCATAGTCAACCCAGACATCGGCAACGGTCAAATCGGGGTAAAGGTCGATATCTTCCTTCGAATCGTCGAGGATTTTCTTGATCGCAAGCGGCCTATCGCCAACATAGTTAGCAATTGACGAATTATATAAGGTTCTTATCCAAGTATATCGGCACTCACTCCAGCTCTGGGTGAAGCTTTGCCCAATGTTCTTGTATCATTCCCGCGAGCCCGCCGAGCGAAACGTCTTCGGGATGTTCAAGGACAAGCAAGAAGACACCGGGCTTCTTCAATGTTGTTGAAACACCAGATCCCTGGCTGGAGTCATCGTTGGTAGACTTTCGTGCGCCGAGGAGGGTCCTGCCCCAGCTGGAGCTGGAGTTTGAGCTCAGCTGCTCCCGCGGGTAGACTTTGACTGAAAGTCGGAGAAACACCATTGTGTCAGATGGTACAATACTCGGTAGATTCCCATACAGCGGATGACTATAATTGGAGCTCGTGTGGGGGAAGGGTATTGAGGTGAGGGCAGTTGCCAGTAAAAACTGGTAGAGCTGGTGTGGGACGGAAATTGATGGTAGGGAGCAAACAAAGTGATGAATTTATCAGACATGCATGGCTTCACAGAAAGACAATGTACCAAACACCAAGCAGAATGGTGCAGGCTGAATAGGTGAGAGGGAAAAAAAAGTCAGGGAAATGCAGAACGCGGAAGAAACTGGCGCGAAGTAATCACGTCCGCGCGATCCACTTATCTGCCGTGTCTATAAGACACATCGGCCAATTTAATTAAGAAGGAATGCAAAATATTTCTTTTATACTATAAAATTGTTGCACAGTACTGCGCATGTGGAACCATATTCTCAATTCACGGGTTCGTGGGCAGTTTCAGCGTGCATATGTACCCCAGGGCTATATAAGTCATTGGTAAACCGTATACAGACAAGGTAAATTCTTAATGTATTTTCATATATGATTCAAACAATGTTCCTGGACATAAATTTATTCTGGAGGTACAAAATACCTCCGGAAACGATCAATGCGAGTTAAATCCAGCTCAACAATGACCGCGTGACAGCTCATCAACAAGCTCGGAAACCTGATTGTCCAGAAATTGAGATATCCTTCGGGCAAGCCGCCAATATTATCCTTGAGATGATCAGGCATATCGTTGTAGTGATTGCGCTTGTTACGGAGAGCTCTCAAGAGATCCAGCATCCGCGCCCCGGTGTACTTGCGCTGCTTGCCGAGATTGTCTTTGAAGTCTCGCGGCAAAAGGCGCAGGAAATCCATTTCAGGACCCATTACCCGCTCGGCCACTGATTCCAAACAGAGCAGCGCGTCTGATGGAGGGTCACGCAGCTCAAATTCGAAGTGATCGGATACATCGCACAGGAAGGTGAGACGGTCTGATGGGGGCCAGAAGAACGGGTGCATCAAGACAGCGCTTGCGTCAGGACTACAGATTGATGTCAGTTGGCTGAATGTGATTCTGCAAAGAAATATGCTTACCGTTGGCGAGGGTCTAGAGCCAGCATGGAGCGGATGAGATCATCCGCCTCGAAAGCATAATCGCCTAGGCGGTTTAGTTCCTCCAAATCGAATTGGCCCTTGACGATGTTTGCCTCGCGCATAAACTTGCCATTCTTGTCGAATGGGTGGCTGCCATGAGTCAAGACGTAGTAGAACACACAACCCAGTGAGAAAATGTCGATAGCCCGAGTGGCGCGGCGGTTGGTCTGCGGGTCCACCACAGCGGGCTCCGATGACTCGGTATGCTGCGATGCGAGAGACATAGGACCGTCATCATCCACGAGGAGCTCAGGGGCACGCCAGCCGGAAGTTCCAGCAGCGTGGGCAGTGGTTGCACGGAACGAGCTTTGGTTGTCTTCAAGTTTCTTGCACAGGCCAAAGTCCGAAATGAGGAGCCGCAATGACCGCGAGACAGTGCGTCCACGCGGCATAGCCACGAGAATATTCTGCGGCTTCAAATCACGATGGACGATCTTCAAAGAATGCAAGTAACGGACACCCTGGGTGATCTGCCGTAGTACGTCGGGCAGATCTAATCCACTTTGGACTAGTTCCGGGTAGCTGACAGGACGCTCAATCACATCCTGAAGAGATGCTGGACAAAGTTCGAGGCCAATATATAGGAACCCGGTGGCCTGCTCACGGCAGAAGTATCGGATCACGTTATGATGGTCATCACTCTCCTGCAATAGACCCACTTCGTGGGATGCAATGTCATAGAATTCCATCAACATACGCTTGACGGCGACGTCTCGTCCATCGAAGGAACCGCGGTAAACTACAGTTCCATGGCTGCCATGTCCCAGCACAACATTAGTGAAAACCTGAAGCCGGCCGACGCGAACGACGCCGTCCATCTCCATGATCTCGTTAGAAATCGTCCGGACCATTTGGACATCAGGCTCAAGTCGAGGCTGGGGGGTCAAATTATTGACCTGTTCCACGGCCTGATCGACCACCTCCGGGCTATCGCCCTCACCTTCAGGCTTCTTGCGACGGCGGTGTGACTTTCCTCCTCGAGATCCACGAGCGCGGGGCTTTTTCTTTGGCTTTCCAGGTTCCTCGGCGTCCTCGTCAGCAGGCCCGCGCGACGGCTCACGAATCTGCACCCGTGGCTTGGAGTCTGGAGTGTGGTCTCGCGAGGCACGCGGGGTTGCTCCACCATCTGGTGATGATTCATCCAAATCTAAATTCACTGTAACGTTGGGAACTTGTTGGGTTGGTGTAGTTGAACGCTTGATATCCGGAGCACCGCCAACAAGAGGGGTGGAAGGGGTGGACAGAGAAGGCTTATCATTGGAGTTGATGATGTTCTTGATATCCAATTTCTGCTTGGCCAGATCGCGAAGGTGATGCGAGTTAAAGTAGATGAAGGTGCAGATGAACAGTAAAATCAACGTCACGACAATATCCAATGCATTGTCCCAGCTCTTGCGAATGATCGCGCTATTTCGCAAGGCGGGAGGCAAAGCCAGCTCCGAAGGACTGCGAAGGATATCTCGTGGCGTATCATTGGAGAGTTCAGAGGTAGATGACCCGGCAAGTCTAGGGATATGCGGACGGACAATACGAGGGCCAGTGAGAGAGTGAACGCCGGCCAATGCATTCCGCTGCTGACGCGCAGTCAAGCTCATCAGTGCTTGGCCCCGACGGAAGAAGTCCTTGTCATAGCATTGAGCCATTGGGGCGCGCCCCGTGGCCAGGGGATAGGTTTCCTCTGAAAAGGCATACCAGCCCCCTGCCTCAGTGCAATCAATGAATACACGCATGTCCCTGTCATCACCAAGATTTCCGTAATCCGGATCCGGTGGCTGAAGGGGTTGTGAGAGCAAGACTAACGGGGTCGAGGCATCTGGCGCATCTTTGTGGGCAGGACGAACCACGTCAAAGACTCGCGCCACGGGAGATGAAAAGCGCTGAGTATAGCGAGGCCGATCCATGCGCGAGTGATCGAATCCCAGTACAACACCGTCATGCATACTATAAATGTGGCTTTGGTCCATTGTCCTGTAGTACTGGCTCTGTAGGTCCATATCACGGTTGTTTGGTGCCCACTCGGAGTATTTCAAGGTGCAGATTGGATCTCCCGTCTCAGTGTTTTGGATGGCGACGGCATATTCAACCCGACCAAGAACCAAAGTGCCAGATGTCGACTCGCACTCATCTGAGTCCGGATCTGCCCCGTTCACCTTCCGACATTCAGGTGAAGCGGGAATCGGACCACGGGAACTAAACACCCGGAGAATGCTACCAGTCCGGGCGTCAATGGTGTACAATGTAGTTTCTTTGCGGGCGGTATAAGTCACGGCAGGGTCGGTGCCGGAATAGGGTGTTTCGTCGACAAGCTGCTTCACAGTTAATCCGAGCTTTTGCAAGCCGGCGTCCGGGGCGGGGCTGTAGATATAAAGGCTGCCATCTTGGCTCGGTTCGACGATCCATAAAAAGTCGTCTTCGGGCTCTGTATCGTCAAAGCTGGAACGATTCGCTCGGTGGTAGGTGCTTTCGACCACAGGACTACTCGGGACCTCTAGGGCCCAGCGAGCAGCTCCGGTCTTGCGATCACGGGCGTGAATAGTTCCGTCGACGGTCGCCAGCAGCACAAAATCCTCAACCTCCCAGTCCTGCAAGGACCGCGCGTGAAGCTGCGAAGCCAAACCTGCAGCAGTGCTGCTGGCTTGGACAGGAGGGGCTCGAACGGCGCGGCCGGAGCCTGCCAGAGCCAGAGTAGCAAGGGCGCTCGCATCGTTGGGTTTCACGATGGGTGGTGCAGCCACATGGGCCGCGTGTTGGTTTGATGACTCTTGTGCTAGCGGCACAGAGACGCGAGAGATGGAGTCATGGCCTTCTGATTGCTGCAGCGGAGCGACCAGAGTTGGGAGGAGGAGGAGTGCGACACTGGCGGGGAGTGTCGTACGGGCGCCTGGCAGCCGCCACCGCATCGTGGAGCTGTCAGCACAAAGATTGAATGGTAGGCGGACGATCGAGGGAGCGAAGGAGGTAGCGGAGGGCGTGTCATGGGCCGATGTTGAAATGAAAAGAGGTTTAACGGGTCGAGTGGCAGTGTGGAGCGAGTCGAAAATCCGGGTTGCGGATCATCCCCCAACCCACAAATGTTCGGAACGGAAGATGATAGGAAATTCACCTATAGTCTAGTAATAATGCACGAAGAGGTGAGAATGTTATGCGTTGAAGAGATTAAAAGGGAGAGATTGGAGAGTATGCAGGCAGAGAGATTGTGTGTAATACACGTGTATGTTACTGGCTGGTACGAGTTTAATCCCTCCACAGCCGTAACAACGAGGTATGGTACTTTTGTCCACGCACGCCTTTTTGGTCTACACTGAATAGAGCGTAGCCTAGAACAATAAGAACATTCGAGAATGTTATATCATATCCCTTAATAGGAAGTTCGCATATATTTTACATGTAGCTTACATGTAGCTTACATGTGTATCCAGATGTTTATAAACACAGTCAGCTAGATTCTCTCACGTTACACCGTCATCCCATGGTCTTGACCGAGTCTTAGTGGATATATCTCTTTGAACCCCCAGCCTTTCATGGTGGGTCAGGCACTCCGTCAGGGGGTACCAATCAAGGGGGAGCCACACTAATATACACAGGTATCAAAGAAAAAAAATCCATTATCACCAAGTATTTTTTTCTTGTATTTTTTTCTTGAAAAAAATACCATGTAGATCAAATTAGCACATCCAACGCCGCAACCCCTTTCTCGTGCAGTACACGCTGGAAGTGCCAGTGAAGGGGGGCAAAAAAGAGACAAAGGACACAAAAAAATCAAGATAGATACAAGTGTAGAAGGATGTGGCTACAGAAGCATGTGGAGAGAAAAGGATTATAAAACATAAAAAAGAGAATCACGTATGATCCCAAGAAAGATAATAGGTAGATATTAAACGGGAAACGACCTTAACCACCACGGATCATCCAGGTCACAGCAATAGCCCAACCGCTGACGAAGATGACAGTCAGGATGCCCGCACCTGCACGGTCACCAGTACCGATGGTGTTCAACACGGGGACTTTGCTCGTGGAATTGGTGCCGGCGTTCGGGTTACTCTTGGAGGTTCCACCCGATTCTGCAGTCAGTGGCGCCTTGTTCGCGAAGGGGATGAGATTGGCAGACAGAACACCCAATACAGCCATCTGTTGCTCCAGACCTTTGCTTCCGTCCCAAACGGCTTGCTTGTACCAGCGAATACCACATAAATCACCGTCGTCACCACCTGAGCATTGTTTTGCAGCGGCCTGGGCCGAGGTTCTCAGCTGAGGGAAGATTAGGTCGTAGGTACCGGGGACGATCGTAGTCAACATTCCAAGCCAGTTGGAGAAATAAGACTTGAAGGTGATCTGGTTGCGATCGCAGTTGCCGAGGGGTTCGCAGGTGATATCCGATAGAATTTGGCCGCCGGCTCCATTGAATCCTGTGGTTGGGTAGAACTGCTGAGAGGTCTTGATGAGACCCTCAACACCCTCTTTCCATTTCGTTTCAGTACCATTAGTCTAGTCCGAAGTTAGTATCAACCCACATTGCGCAACAGAACATGAGGACATACGTAGTTGTGCATGTAGGCAGCACCACTGATATAGGTGGCATAGTTGTAGGTCCATTGGAAATCGCCATGATCCGTGCACTGCGTGTCGCAGGTAGTAGTGTCGGCGATGTTCCAGTTCTTTTGCTTGAGCAGCGGGGTCGTAGCACTCCAATCCCAAATGCGCTCAGCCCAGTCGGCATATGTCTTGTTTCCGGTGTAGAGGGCGAGGCGGGCCGAAAGTTGGAACAGTCCTCCATTCGAAATCGCGTTCTTCGTCAGGTAACCGTCCTGATACGGCCAAATCTGCCAGCGCATACCACCGTGGCAGCTGCTCGTATCCCAGCGGGGGTACTGGGTGTTGAAGACACCCTGTGCGAGAGATACCCAGGAGGGTTGGCCCTCTTGTTCGGGGTAGTTGAATTCCGCGGCGGTAATAGCAGCGAGACCCCAGAAGACTTGATCGTCGTTTCCCAGGTACTGACTGTAGTTGCTGGGGAAGAAATTGTCGTCGCCCTTCTGGAAGTACATTCCTTCCTGAATGGCGGGGTTGAACTGGTTGTCGCCGGTCACGAACCAGTACAGAATAAGGGTCATAAACATGGAACCGCCCTCCCACCAAGTGCCATCGAGTTTACCGGGGATGTTTTTGGATTCGCGAGAGTCGTAGAATTTCATCATTCTGGTGGCGACCGTTTTGGCCGCATTTTTAAGGGAGCCTGAGAGAAACACTGAATTAGCAAATGAATATGATCGAGGGGTGGAAACATACTCTCGTCATCAATATTCAATTCGATAGCAAGGGCACCCTGGACGGCAAATGCGCCGCCCAGTAGAGTGGCCAGCCACTTGGACAAAATCATGTGTGAAATCTCAAACGAGCGTAAAGGCCAGTGGCATAAGGGAGTTGTGTAGAGCGAAAGAGGGAGGATGTAAAGGGTAAAAGGTGACGGGGCTCGGGGTACCCGGTTACAGTACCGCAGTTCCAGGTACGTCTCCGTCTAAGAATGTTGCAATTCTATTAACCTTTATTATATTCTCTATTTACTCATACACATTTATTCCCTTCAGTATTGGATTATTCCAAGGTTGGATTATGGTGGAATTGGTAGATTTGCTGGTCTACCCCTAAAAATTAAAGCGATGACGGTTAGACTCAGTCCCTGGCGGCAAATCTGGTCCTGCATTAGGAAAAATGAAACATTAAGCCTAGCGCTAAGCCACCCCTTGATATTGCCCCAGTGTGCCTAATATACCTTGTCAAGGTACCTCTTATATTTACATAGAAAGTATGTATGTAGATAAACTGTCCAGGCAATGCCGATCTGGTCTATCACCCACTTTATGACCCACGGGAAAGGAAAAATCCAAGAGCACATGTAGTATCCCTGTTGCTATATACGATGAATGTGAAGAGACTATAAGACATAATCAGAAACATATACCTAGAATAGGTCTATGCTGCTGCCTTGGCTACGCCTTGGCTTGATACCAAGCTTTTAAACTCACCTGGGCGTCAGCATCCGCTTTGAGCCTTCCGCTTTGGGAGTTAGTGCCTCATGATTCAGGTACACAGGGTCTCACAGTTATTAGCTTAACTATTTACGGCCTTTCCAGGTTTGTATTCACATATCCCCTATTATATTTAGGGTTTTAATGATGCCACGCATTAGAATGGGGCATATCCGGATCATAAAAATCCACAAATTTAAGTTCTGCGATGAAAATGATGTAGGACTTGAATAACTGATGCAAGATCTAGTTATAAATCGGTCTTGGCATCCGATCTTTTTGCCTGAGGAACTAGACCCCAGAAGAATGTTGAAGAATATGTGCACCTAGGACATTAACGAGAGACTTGGAATTACCAGGAGGCGATGAGCTATGTCTGAGGTAACCGATACCACAGGGTGCAGCTCATAGTGCACCGGATATCTACTACACAAATTACACAAATGGCTAGATGGATAGATCATGTACTTAGTTGAACTTCTATTGCACATTTTTTAGTCCCTTTGTAGAAAGAGTACAGAGATGAATTCATCCATGTCATCACAATCGTGTCCATTACATCCGGTTGCGTTGGCGGGGAGCCGAACGGATGATGTTGTCCACCCGCAGGAGAAGCTAAAAGAGAGTCAGCGTGTGTTCCAGTATCAAGGATAAGAAACAGTGATATACATACCTCGGCTGCCTCTGAGGCAGACGAAACCACCGCCTTCTTCAACTTATAAGCCTCCACCACACCAAGCTCACGCATATCCGCAATACCACCACCGGGCGTCAACAGGTCAAGACCAGAGCTGGTCATACCGTTGTTGATGGCCGAGCGCAGGCGAGTCACGAGATCGCTAGAATCCAGACCGGCATTATCAGCCAGAATGGTAGGCAGCTGCTTCAAAGCGTGAGCGAAGGAGTCGACAGCAAGCTGCTTCTTGCCAGTCGTGTTTTGAGCGGCCTGTTCCACGGCCTTGGACATCACCATCTCGGCGCAGCCACCACCAAGTGTGACACGGGGATCCTTGACAGTCTGGGAGAGGACGGCAAGAGCATCGTGGAGCGAACGCTCGGCCTCATCGAGAAGCTGCTCGGTGGCACCGCGGAGCACAATGGTGCAGGCCTGACCAGCGGCCACACCGGAGAACTTGATCAGGGTATCCTCACCAATGATGACCTCCTCGATCAGATCACACCCACCGAGCTTGACCTGGTCGGGGTGGTCAAAGGTGGAGGCAATTTCACCACCGGTAACAAGAGCCAGGCGCTCAATGCCGTCGAAATCGGCATGCTCGATGGACATGATACCGGCCTCGGTGAACAGCTGCTCGGGCCAGTTGTAGATGAGCTGACGGTTAACGAAGCAGTTGATACCGTGAGCCTTGATACGCTCGACCTTTTGGCGCATCTTCTCGCGCTCTGCCTTCTCCAACTCAGCAAGCTTGCCGGTCGACTCTACCTTGACCCGTGCACCGAAAATCTTGACCTTATCTGTGTCCATTGCTGTGTTGGCAACAAGGATCTTGGCGTTCTCCAACCGCTTGGGCTGGTTGACACCGACCTTTTTGTCCATAATGAAACCCTCATCGAGGTATGAATCGCTCAGCTTTCCACCGGCCTTCTTGATAATCTGAATGTGAGAAAGATCGGTGGATCCCTGGAGACGCAGAACGGCCTCACAGGCCAGCTTGGCGAATTGGTCCCGGTCTTGGGACAGAACCTTCGAGCTAAGTGTTGTGCGGGCAATGGCGTGCAGGTCCTTGCGGAAAGCCTCGGGGTCCTGGCTGCGGTCGACCGCGGTAGCCTCGAGAGCGGCGAGGGCAGCCTTGCTGGCTATCCGGTAACCCTCGATAATAGTCTGGGGGTGAATCTTCTTGGCAACAAGTTGTTCGGCCTCGCGCAGCAACTCGGCAGCCAAAACGGTGACTGATGTGGTTCCATCACCCACCTCATCGTCCTGAACCTTGGAGATGTTGACCAAAACCTTAGCAGCAGCGTTATCCAAGGCGATGGACTTAAGAATCGTAGCACCGTCGTTCGTCACCAGGATATCTCCTGTGGATCTGTGAGAACACCAATGTCAGTATTTCCGGGGTTATATCAGCACATAGGATTATCGATAACCCCCCCACGTACGCAGATTGTAGGATCTTGTCCATTCCCTTGGGACCAAGGGTACTCTTCACGAGGTCTCCGACGGCGATAGCACCGACAAAGGCCGAGAGACGGGCGTTCTCGCCCTTCTCTTCAATGACATCGTCACCAAAGATCTGTGTGGGATTGCCGAAGGATGCCTAGGAGGGGCAGAGGTGAGCCAGTGCATATATTTTCCACGCTCCCGCGGGTCGACTTTGGGATAACATACCATGATGACCAGCTAAATAAGGCAATCGACCAAAGATCAAATGTCTTGCTGGAAAGGTTGAATCAACTTCTCCTGTCAACAGTGGGGTGGGAAAGGAGAAAAGTTGCGGCACGATTGGCCCGAGCTTGTGATTGGCTGCACTGCATCACCGCCCGCGATGTCTCTAGACGTTTCCTTTGTCGTGACGATCCCGTTCGCTGGAATTGACTCTATTTCTTACAATTGCGACAATGGCTGACTCTGGCGAACTTGCTCAGGCTCCCGCGAACAAGCGGCCTCACTCTGCTGTCGAAGCCGAGAACAGTGAGTCCCCTGCATTATGGAACCCATCCAGACCGCTCCCTCGAATGGCACGTAGTAGATATTAATTCTTTGCGATTGCTAGGTGATGACTCTTCCGACGATGATTTCGGCCCAGCACTGCCCTCGGAGGTCGCCCCCAAGAAGAAGCGGCGCAAGCTGCCTTTCGAGAAAGTCTACATCAATGCGCTACCAGTCTCCGCGCGGTACTCCAAGTCCCTTATGCACAAGGACCAATTATCATTCGTGACCGTTGCGCCCTATACCGACTTTGTGATCACTTGCTCCGTTGATGGATATGTCAAGTTTTGGAAGAAGATGGCGGAAGGCATTGAGTTCGTGAAGGAGTTCCTTGCTCACCCAGGCGAGATTCGCGGCGTAACTGTCAGCGCCGACGGCCGCAGTTTCGCGACAGTGGGAGTGGACAAGACAGTGAAGATCTTTGATGTTATTACATTTGGTAAGCTCACAATGTGTGGCTCTTGTGGTTTAGTTACTTGCTGACATTAGTAGATCTCTTGTCGATGTATACGCTGGACTTTGTGCCTCGCTGTGTTTGCTGGGTACACCCGCGCGGGGCCTCGCTGCCCCTGCTAGCCGTGACAGACGAGTCAAGTAATACGATTCATGTATTCGACGGACGTGGCGAAAATCCCCAGCCATTGCACACATTGAAGTCGATCCACCGCAGCCCCGTGGTCTCACTAGCATTCAACAACGCCTTCGACTGCGTCGTCTCCGCCGACGAATCAGGAATGATTGAATACTGGAGAGCTGGAGACGGATCTTTTGAGAAACCCGACAACGTCTTCGACCTCAAATCGTCAACCAATCTCTTCGCATTTAAGAAAGCCAAATCCGTCCCGACAGCCATCACAATCTCCCCGTCCGGCGAACATTTCGCCACGGTTTCCTTCCCAGATCGGCAAATCCGAGTATTCGACTTCGCAACGGGGAAGCTTTACCGCACATACGACGAATCAATAACCACTATCACGGAGATGCAGCAGGCGGGGACAGCACCATACGAGCTTGACGAAGTAGAATTCGGACGCCGCCTAGCCGTCGAGCGTGAACTCGAAGGCGAAGCAACCCGCAGCAAAGTGAATGTCTGTTTCGATGAATCCGGCCACTTCCTCCTCTACGGCTCCCTCTACGGCGTGAAATGCATCAACACCTACACAAACCGGGTAGTCCGCGTCTACGGCCGCGAGGAGCCATTCCGATCCCTCAACCTTGCATTATACCAAGGACAACCGCAACGCAAAGGCGTTGTGACCGTGTCAATGGCAGCCAGTAGCAACCCGCTCCTCCAGGAAGCCGAAGAACGGGACCCGATTCTCTTCAGCACTGGCTTTGCCAAGGTGCGCTTCTACATGTTCACGAACGAAACAGAGATCTCGAAATCCGCCCGCGATGTCCAAAATGAGAAGCCAACCCAGGCCACAGCCAGCACTGGTACGGCAGTTACCAAAGCCGCCGAGACCGGCACTGCTGCAATCCTGCACACAACGTTTGGTGACATCCACCTGCGCCTGTATCCCTCGGCTGCGCCAAAGGCCGTGGAGAACTTTGTCACGCACGCCCGGAATGGCTATTACAATAACACGATCTTCCACCGTGTGATCCGCAAATTCATGATCCAAGGTGGCGACCCACAAGGCGACGGGACGGGTGGAGAGTCTATCTGGGGCGGGGAATTCGCAGACGAGTTCTCCGTTCTCAAACACGATAAGCCCTATACGCTATCGATGGCCAACGCTGGCCCCAACACAAATGCTAGTCAGTTCTTCATTACCACGGAGAAGACGCCATGGTTGGATAATAAGCATACTGTGTTTGGACGTGCGGTACAGGGCTTGGATGTCGTGCACAAGATTGAGAATGTGCGGACGCATAAGGAGAAACCAGAAGTTGATATTAAGATTGTGAGTATTAGCATCTCGTGATATATCAACCCCGAATGGAATCTAGATGTATTACAAAATATGTGTATAAGGAATCATGAAATGCGCGCACGCGTTGTACTATGTACTCTGTCACTTGATCAGACACTTTGAAAAAAAAAAAAAAAAAAAAGAAATTTGGCGAATATCGTAAAAAGAGAATGGACGTAGTCGTCAGAAGCAATCATTCTGCCATACATTGGGTCTTTGGCCCCATAGAACAAGGAAAGGAATGATAAAGAGAGAAAGGGGAAACCCAACAATAAGAGAAACAGCGCACAGCGTGAAGCCCATTATCCGTACCAAACACCAAGAAATGCAACCATAGCCAGGTAGTATGGTATAGAAGTAGCGCATTGCAAATAAAAGAAAATAAACATAAGAAACCCAAGAACCAGACGAATCCAGCCTTAAACCTGCCGAATCTCCACATCCCCAGAGCCCTGCTCGATCTTGGTCAATCGTGTCCGAGTCCCAGGAACAGGACTGCTAGTCTTGGCCACGGTAGAGCGCGAGCTACTAGCGAGAGAGTCGGCAGCAAGGCCGCGCACAGGCAGCGGTGCCGGGCCCGGACCCCAGGCGGCATCGCGCGGAGCGGGCGGGGAAGTTGTCAGCATACCGCTGCTGCCTCCGCCGTACAGATGTGGCCGTTTCGCTTCGTATCGACGCTTGAACCATACGCCGAGGACGGCGATGATGCTGAATCCGATGGCTAGCACGATGACCATAATGACCCAGCGGTAGTGGGAACTCCACCTGAAGGGAATCTAGTTAGCGATCTGGATGCGTGTTGGGATGACCGATTTGCGCCGTGTTGGGATCAAACGTACCATGACTCCTTCTTCTCTGTAGCGGCGGGGGTTTTGTTCGTATTTGCGCTGGAGCCAGATTCGGATTTCGAGGTATCAGGTGTAGAGGCTGGTTGGGCTGCGGTTTGGGTTGTTGTAGCCCCGGTGTCGGCCGCAGTGTCGGTGTCGGACGTATCCTTGCCACCGGAGTTGCAGTAGTTGTTGTACCAGGTTGAGAGAGTGGCTTGGTCGGCGGCGGCGCAGGAGGAGCAGATGCTGCCGGAGGATTTAAGGCCGGTCAGCAGGGCCGACTGGCAGAAGCATGAGGTCCAGGTTGAGGCGTCGCCTGCTTGGCAGGACGTCTGCGCGGTTGTCAGGGTGGTGCAGGCCAGGCCGCATTGCGGGAATTTACTGGAGGCGGATGTGGGGAGGATGCTGTCGGCGGCTAGGGCTGAGATTGTGAGGGCGATAAGGGTGAGAAGGACTGAGAGGCGCGTAGTGAGTGACATGGTGAGAGATGTTTTGGAGCGAATGTCGGAATGGGCCCTGAGGCTCGATTTGATGTCTGTATAGGATTTCTCAGTCCATAGTTGCCAGTAGGTTAAAGAGAAGGGGAGTCGAAAGAGCAGAAAAGAGACGAGAGAGTTTTGGGTCTAGTCAGGGCCGAACGATGCCGG
The DNA here is from genome assembly GCF_028829455.1 of Penicillium robsamsonii. Classification (NCBI taxonomy): domain Eukaryota; kingdom Fungi; phylum Ascomycota; class Eurotiomycetes; order Eurotiales; family Aspergillaceae; genus Penicillium; species Penicillium robsamsonii. The sequence continues at coordinate 6,647,014 of NW_026643221.1, forward strand.
ATACAGTCTTTTCGGTCTTTTCGGTCTTTTTGCTTTTTTTTTCTCTTTTTTTTAACTGGCCCTACCGAGTGATCTGACTAGTTTTTAATTTCATTTTAATTACCTTATAATGTTTAGTAGTATCGGTGCCTGACTATGATCGCATCCGTCTTTTTAATCTCCGCAAACGGAGGGGATTTCCCTTCTCTTCTGATTTTCATCTAGGTCCTAAGGTCATCTTCTATCCGGCACTGACATCGCTGAATGCAGTAAATGATTGACCCGAGTCCCACGTTTTATGGCTATTTTTGATTCAACTACTGCCTTGGCTGAAGATCAATGCTTTTCCCATGCAAGGAGCTAGGGATATTATACAGAGTACTTTATATATACTCCGTACATCACATCGATATATGTATGGAGAACCTTTATTCTCTTTTCGCAGAATTTACCTGTACGGAGTAACTTCTCCCATTCATCAACTCCAAACGAGGGCCCACGATCGGCAGTCGCGACAGTTGGAATAAGGAGATGGATCTGTTTCAATCTCTTTTGAAGTGGAGATTCTAAGATTATATAGGCACCCTTATATGGAGTATAATATAGATCTGAATTTTGGAAGATAGAACACATTATGATATTATCTCATATCTCGTTTTTTACGGTGCAAATTCAATTAAATTCCGCCACGCTTATGGTCCAACCTTGGAAGGTCCCAGCGCCGTCAGATTCGATGATTTGGTTCGTATCGACCAAACGACGTGTCCTTTGTATGAAATTTATTAGTATAAAATCTGATATACGACATATCAAAATCAGGTTTCATTATTTTCCATAGACCTCGGGGAATATCGAGTTCTTCGCCTACACATGAAGGGCATACTTTTCAATCCCGTGGACAGAAGGTAAGAAAACATCTTTAGTTTAGCCCAGGTATTGACGGGTTAATTGGCCAGTTGACTCTACTGCGAAAAAGCTAACTAATCTCCGGGACTTGAGGAGTCCGAGATGATTGGATAACTCCACCTATTCCTCTCCCCCACATTCCCTCCTCCAACACCTTCATTATGGCTCCCTCCCGCCAACTCCTCTCGACCCTAATAACCTCCCTCGGCAACACCCGCTGGAGCCTAACCCGAACTCTCCGGAGTGACAACCCCCTCGACCTAAACGGCGAGCTCCGCGGAACCGCAACGTTCACCGCACAACCCCCAACCGCAACCCCCGATCGCGACTGGCTATACTGCGAAGAAGGCGAGATACCTAGCAATGTCGGTGTAGGCGCCTTACAGCCGGGCCTACGATGGACAAAGAAATACATATGGCGCCTAGGCAACGATAGCGGACGCGTCAGCGTCTGGTTCGTCAAAGTCGCGCCGGGCCCAGAAGAAGCAGACTACCTATTCCACGACTTCGACTTTGATTCGGGTTCTGGCTCGCTAGAGTCGGAGTCCGGGTCTGTGCAGAAGGATGCAGAGGAATTCGTCGCGCCGCCTATGCCGCCCGCTGTCTCGACCGGCAATGAGACTACTGTGCTCAATGCCAGGGGTAACCACCTCTGTATCAATGATATGTATCGCACGGCCTATGCGTTCCGTATTGCACCGGAGACCGGGGAGGTACTTAGTTGGGCTAGTCGACATGTTGTACGTGGGCCGAAGAAGGGGCAGGAGATTGTTAATCGGTATGAGAAGGGGCATGAGATGGGATTTAAGGATCCTACCCCTGCGATTTCTTCTCGTACGAGCCTACAGCCCCCGTTCCGTTAAACACCTTACGAAACGTGGAATTGTCCATTAGAATCATGATCGTGCATGTTCATTTATTCACATTATCTTGATGTGGCTTCCCCTTCCCACCTTATCCGGCCATCTCACTGCTCACAGTGTATAAATGAAATCCGGTCTCTTGTCACCCAGCAACTCGATCTGGTTCTGGGCCAAGCCCTGCATCCAGTGGTCGCGTTCACCGCGTCTGCGCTTGCTGTTCTCACGGCGCAGCAGGAGGTACTGCAATACGGATCCACCAAATTGGAACAAGACGAGGTAGCCGAGTACTACTCCGTGACCGGGGTAGTATCTTGGCTTATCCGCCGCGCGGTAGATGTTAGATGAGACGATGCCGTTGAGATTTCCCCAGCCGATGATAAATCCGAGGGAGACACCTCGTTTGTATACACCTAGACAGCAATCGAGTTAGTCTTGGATTTATGTATTAGATACAAGTGGAATCTAGGGTGGAATTTACCTTCGGTGTTGTTACTGGTCCACGAAATCGTGTTCGCAATGGCTGGGTAAATGCCCATGGCCCCGAGGAAGGTTCCTGCGTAGCGGGCGCTGGCAGACTCACAGCCGAGTAGCATAGAGAAACCTACCATACCGAGGATCGAGACAGCCATATTGCAAAGACCACGCTGCCTTGTACGATCTGCAATAAAGCCAACTGTCACTGTCATGACGGCGGCGGCGGCATATGGCGGTACACTCAACAACTGTGCACGAATCGAGCTATAACCTATAGAAGCAGCAAGTTAGTAAATAGCTTCAATATGCCGAATGCAACAACCAAGGCCAGTATTTACCCTAAAAAAAAGTCATGTTAGCTCCAAAATCTGCAATCTCGCGATCTGACAACTCACTAGTTCACTGATGATAGTAGGGACGAAAAGCGAAAACGCATAAAGCGACCCATCAGCCCCCATATAGATCATCATTCCAGTATAAGTCTTCCAATCCTTCAGACTAGCCCAAAGGTAATCCATCTTAAACTCCTCATGCTCAGCACTCGACTGCTGATCCACAGCGAGTCTCCTAAGAACGCGCTTGCGATCGATTTCCGACAAGAATCGCGCCTTGTCAGGGAAATCGTAGACACACCAAAACGAGGCAACGCCAATTACGAACGTAAGAAGACCTTCCAGAATGAAAATCCAAGACCAGCCTGGCTTACCGGCCACGCCGTCCATCTTCGCAATTGCTGCTGCTAGTAGGCCACCAAAGGAACCTGCGAGCGCGGCTGCGGAGAAGAAGATGGCCATTCGCACGCCAAATTCTGAGCGTTTATACCAGCACGAGAGGAAATAGCCTACTCCGGGGAATAGACCGGCTTCGGATAGACCCAAAAACCAACGGACAGCCATTAGTCCGTGGTAATTTTTCACGAAGCCCATGAAGGTCATGCAAAGGCCCTAGAATCAATTAGAAGAGTATTATATAAGAGCAATGGAGTGCTTCACATACCCATGCCATCATGATAAGTGGGATAAAGATACTCGGCCGCAACCGCTTGAGCAGGACGTTAGTCAGGGGCTCGAAGACTGAGTATGAGACGAAAAAGATAGTGAGTGTTGCATTGTATTGGGCATTGGTCATGTGCAGGTCTGTTTGAAGACCGACAAGTTTTGCGTTGCCGATATTTGTCCTTGAACGAGGTTAGATTAGTTTGCGATATTTCATCGGAAGTGATTGGTTGTTCTTTTGCTTACCGATCAAGGAACGAAACAAGATAAAGTAGACTGAGCCATGGCACGAGGCGCAAATCGAGTTGCCATAGTAGCTTACGATCCTATAGATATGTCGCGTAATTAGTTGCTGTCTCTGCAAAGGATCATTAAGTCACGCAGAGTCAAAGATAACTCACAATCTCCGCCCTTTCTTCAGCAGTCTTTCCTGCATCGGGATCCTCAAATCCAGCTGCAGCAAGGGGATCCTTAGCATCGAGAATTCCCTCAGGGTCTTCTGACCGAGAGTCAGTTGGTTTCTCAAAGGAATCAGAAGTCATAATGCAAGATCAAGCAGATCAGCAGAACGAATTCTTTGAAATCTGCGATCGCTGTTCGCCGACCTGCGAGTTTCTTAAGTAGAGCAAGGGAGACTGAGCAAAAAAAATAAACAAGCCACTCAGCACTAATGAGGGGCAAAGACACTACGCTCGTATCTGACAGATGATGCGAGACTACTCGCTAGGGTCCAATGAACGGCATGATTGCCACATTCTATACCCCGTGTGCAGGGGTTGCAGCATTAGCTTGGATCTGATTGCTGGGGCCCCGGGATGATCAGCACAGAATTGAGTGGTTGAAGATACGGTCGGCATGCAGTACAGAAAAATCCCGTAGAAGCGAGATTTAGAAAAAAAAAGAGCTAACATCATTGTAGGCAATTCGATTCAATTTTTGAGGCTCTCCTGAATTTGGGAATGCGAGAAACTACGACGAGTCTGGGCGTCTGGGGAATTAGGGTATCCCCATACCCCGGAGCTCCACAACCCCAAGATTTTCCCGTCCCCATCTCGAATGTATGCTTGGCCGAGTCCACAACGGCCCGCTTAGGATTGACCTGAGACCCTCGGCTTTGCTTAACGTCCTATGTGCTCTCGGCCGATAGCAAATTGGTGTCAGACCGAGCAAATACTGTCATAAGCCCGAAGCTAGTGAGAGTGTGGCGGTTAATATGCCCGATCTAGACATTGACTATGGGACAGATGATGACCTGCTCCGTAGCCCCGAAGAATTTGGGCGAATAGTCAGCCACTCATAGTACGCGGATTTGAAGTCCCTTGGTTTTTCTCTTGCACGCTAAGCCCCGCATTCAATGCACAGACAGGGCCGGCTTTAATGACCCGGGGTGATGACCGCACATGACCAAGTTGTGTTAGCCCACGATTAAATTACTATAATCCGGGGATCGCACATGACCAGTTGTGTGAGCCCACGATTAAATTACTATGATCTGGGGCCCAATTGAGGTATCATGACTCGCGATAGGCGCCTCGCGAAACAAACGCTAGGTTGAAATCACTAACTGTTCAGGGATCGGGCATCTCATAGCCCACCTGCGCCGGTGAGCTCTTGGCAGGGTATTAGTCGTGAAATTTTTCGGGAACCCCCGCGATGATTTGCTTATTGCATCTTGGGTTTAATGTGGATCCTGTTAGTATTATAAGCCAGAATAATATGTGAGATATTCTAAAACATAAATGTAGTTATGATGGAGACCCTGAAATTCATGGATGTACCCAGAAAAAAAAAAAGCCATAACCAACACGCTTATGCTTAGTGCAATGCGCCCATTTTTCTTTGCCGAGGCTACCCCAGGATTAAAACCCGTCTCCTATACGATACAACAGCCAATTTAGCCCAATCAAGCTGGCAGTATTGTTTTAACATGGCCCCTGACTAAAGCCCGTTCTTTCGCTTGATATCACCTGAACGGGATTCTGGCTTCATAGGGTTACCAAACCCATTGACGCGTCCATGGAGCCACTTGAGTGTAATGGTGCTCATTGCCATCACAACAGCACTAAGAGTGAATAGGCCAATACGGCCTGACGTGGGTAGTGCTTCGAAGATAGGATATGGGTACCTAGACTAATTAGAGAGTGACGCCGGAAGTGCTGGATCATATACGAACCATCCATTCTGGGAGAAGCATTGCTCAATCCAGAACCAGTAGCCGAAGGCGATGGTACCAGACAATGCTAGTGCCGGGAGCGCAGTGATTGTCCACGGTGGAGACAGGAGCAGCAGGTCAATCAGCATCACCACGGACGGTGTGGCGTGGAAGCTGATGTCTGTAACTGTGTCATTAAGGTTATCTCGAACAAATGCATTTCTAATAGACATACCGGCATGAACAGGGATAAAGATGTCCGGGGGGATCACCAAACGCTCATCAATCTATATGTGGATTAGATAAACGTCGACTTTAGCATTGAATTACTTACTATACGAAGACCCCAGTACAAGACACTGATAACAACCTCAAGGGGGGCACTGCATACTGATAGGATGTTTTTGACCAGGAACAGTCGCCGCGACGAGGTAATATCTGCTAGTAGTGCAACCGCGAAAGTGAGTGTTGACAACGACAGGCCAATCACGGTCAGGAATTGAAAATGCCAACCATATGCTTGATTACTGTGAAATTTAAAGTTTAGCTCGGTCCCCAATATCAAAACTAGACGGACGCTTACGCTTGGTTGGGGTTTTCGTGCATGCTTCAGCCATATCAGCAATGTCTCAAAAGGTGTAGCTTGAAGGGCCCATACTATTTGAATGACCACAGAAAGCTCGAAAGTCCGACCAACTGGCAAACAACCCGTTAGTGCTGGACCAATATAACAAGTGAAAGGACCACGGTACATGAACCAAGGCTGACAAGCCCCGTGAAGGGCTTGCCATCCACTGAAGTGGGTGCCTATCGACGAGAGAATTGGCCATATCAGGTTATGAATAAAGGACTGTAAGATACTCCAAATACGTTAGAAAGTAACACCGGGAATGCTACCTAAGCGCTTGAGAGAACCAATGTGCATCCAAGGAAGAAGCTATGACGTTATCGGGATAGCTCACGTGACAGTCGGGGCTAAACGGCTCTACTCGGGAAATGCCGGCTTCCCGCGGTTTGCCGGGCCAGGCTCCACTTGGGCAGGGGGTATCTCGGATTATAACATAACCCGGCTGATTCATCGCTTCCTTATCACGGCCATGTGCTTCCCCACACTTTTAGTCTGCCAGAGACAACTTTCTTCTTTGCATGACTTTTGCTATGAGTTTTTGCTCTTTGTCTGCACAGTGAGTTCAATCCGCTGTCTAGTGGATAAACCGGTACTTAACAGAGAAATCTTCTATTTGACATCTTATTTCGTATCCGAGGTTATCAAGATTGACACTACCCTGGTCATTTATCAGCTTTGTTTGCCCTCCCATTGCTGAAGGGCAGTGGGACTCGAATCGTTTCTGGCACATCTCCCTCCCATACCTCGATGTGCTTGTATACTAGGTGTGGGTGTCTGGTCGATTATCGCTTCGTCGCTACTTGGGGTCAACGAGGATCGAAACGTAGAAAGCGTGCCAACTCTGACCTGCTTTCAGCGTAAGAAGCCTGGATTGGACTAATACACACTTGAAACGACCGAATCTGTATGGCGGGACAATACATAGTGATCCTTGGCTATTTCGAGCCTCTGTTATCTTGAATTGTCTCTGTGCCCTCTTTACAGGCATCGATACTCGACCAGACGCCCTCTGACGTGAAATGCCTCGACCTAGAAGGCCCGGTGCACCAGAACCAAAGCGTCGAAGCCGTAAAGGATGTTGGTGCGTTACTAAAATCTCAACTCAAGCTTTGCCAAGACTAACAATCGCACTAGGCCATGCAAAGCACGCAAGGTAAAATGGTGAGAAACACAATCCCTGCATGATACTCATGTAACTAACAATTATTCTTGTAGTGGCGAAGAGAAACCAGCATGTCTGAATTGCCAGCGACAAGGCGACCCTTGCGACTATAGTGTCCGTCTGAACTGGGGAGGAAGGACGAAACGCATATCAATTGACTCGCCGAATTCACAATCTAGTGGGTATGGGGGAGCTGTAATTGGATTTTCAGATTCATTCACTCTCAACGATCTGAGCCCGATTTCGTTCCCCACACCAACGAGCAACCCTACAGATGGATTTGTCGACATTCATCCCGGGGACTTGACTTCACCACGATCAGTATCTCCGTGTACAACAGCACCAGTGGCCCTTTTCGAATCCCCCAGGCTCTCAGGCTCCGAAGGAGTGACACCACCGGATCAATTACAGTCTCGGTTCTCCGCAACTTGGGCGGAACAAACTCATCCATTGACAACATCCGCATCCTCGGCGCCTTTATTACAGTATCAATTTGGACAGAGTTTTGATCCTCCATCATATCTTGGTTCGATGGATCAGGCATCCGGTCTCAGATCACTATCTGCCTTTGCATTTCACACGAATCCGGTGTCGCAGCCAGTTTCTTACCTGCGCCACTCTGTAGATGCTTACAACCACAGCCCGGGTCCATCTATCTTCCACTCTCGTGATGAAAGGCATCTTTCTCAAGAGTCACACGATGACCAGGGCATGCATCTTGGCACAGGGTCTGGGACAGAGCAAAGCAGATCCTCACACAGCCCGCAGGATCCTGGCGGCCTATCCTCCATGCTTTTCGATGCACACCGAGTGTCGATCGCTGAAAGCGATGCAACCTCGTCTCTGAGGCTCCACGAGGCCCCCAGCAACATTATCTCTGTACATGACTATCACAACGAATTGAGTTCAGATCATCAGGTTGTGGGAGAGAGCAACCATGAACCTGATCAGGCATCCCACGAGTCTTCAATGGCCCAGAACAACTGGCAAACATATCTGAATAATGTGACGGACAATTATGGATTGGACTCCGGGCGCCCTGATCAGGATTTGACTTTCAACAACGACCATGCTGCCATAGACATCAACTATGCGTTGGATTTGATCAGTTCTCGGTGGCGCAACGAGGAACCTGCACAGTCAAAAGCCTCTCAGCGTGACCCCGAACCCCAGGTCCAGTTCTGTAGTGGCTATTATGCTTCCCCGGTGCCCATCAATGTTCCGAGATACTTGTCTCCGCTTCCGTCATCGCTGCTGGAGAACCCCATCAATTTGATGTACTTCCATCATTTCCTGAATCACACTGCTCGAATGCTAGTCCCCCACAACTGCGATAACAATCCGTTTATATCGGTCTTGCCATCAAGTGAGTTGTATTCCTCTATGTTCTGTTGTCTTTCAGAGAGCTGACCAAACAGTGGCAATCGGCGATTCCAATCTCCTAAACTTGCTACTTGCATACTCCGCTAGTCATCGTGCTCGATACCTAGGTCATCCGGAGCCCGCCAATCGAATCGCTCATTGGGTCAGCAATGTTTTTCCAACCTTACGTATGGCATTGGAGTCATCAAATGAAGACATCACCGACAGTCACTTGGCTACGGCCATTATGCTGTTGTCCTTAAAGATTGTTTCCCCAGGAACATTTGAAGTGCCGATCACCTGGAAAGCTCACCTCAAGCTTGCTCGCGATTTATTCCTTGCACGGAGCGAGAGCCTTGCGCGGCCTGGGAACAGGATTGGGGCGCTCTTCGCCCGTTGGCTGGGCTATCTCGACACGATAGGATCTTTGTCATGTCGCGAAGCCGGTCCTCCACTAATGGTCTACCACTCCATCTTAACAGCTTGCTCCGCGCCCGGCGGTCATGATGAGTTCGGCGTTGACTGCTTCACGGGGTTCACTCCCCGCACAGGAGTATTTCTGATCCGTCTTGCACGGCTGGTGCAGGAAGCTGACAATCAACGCTTCGACGAAATGGGTAACTTCCGACGTGACTGGCAGGCATCTGCGGAAATGGCCCTGGAAGGGCAATCCTTACTTGTTGATATCGACGACGATATCAGCGAAGGTCCTCATACTATCCCGGAACACCATCATGGTCTCGAGTCCTTGGACATGATAGCCATCGAGGAAGCCTTCCGGTTTGCCGGTATCCTGCATCTTCATCGGCGTATTCTTGGGTCTCCGCCTGACTCGCTTCCGGTGAAAAAGGCCCTGCGCAAGCTCATTGACGCTCTTGGACGCATGCGCCCTGGTGCAGCCACTGAAGTATGCTCCTTGTTCCCACTCTTCACGGCTGGTTGTGAATCCAGAGATTCAGTTCAAAAAGAGAAGATTTTGGACCGGTTCTTTGTGTTAGAGAGCTCGGGCATGAAACAGGTACGCTTCTATACTGGCCTAAGGTTCATTTGAAGAGATTCGCTGACGGTTTGTTCACTAGATTCAAAATGCACGTCAGTTGATGCAACACTGCTGGGATAAAGACCTGCCTTGGATTGCCCTGGCTAGCGGTCAGTTCTTAGGTTAGTGTTGGTGCTTTCTCGGTTTGAACTTTCAAATTGGGCGATCCTGCCAGCCTTAATTTAAAGATACCAGGTGCTCACGATGTCTGGCGATGGTCTGAGTTAGGATAGAGCGGTATATAGTATGAAGGGTCTCTCTCGCCTTCTAAGCCGAGGTGTCGCGCGATGCCCTTAAAAGGTTTGCCCTTTGGCGTGTCAGGTTCGTCCTTCTCTTCCACTATTTATATCCTCTTGTCATCCACTCCACCTTCCACCTATTACCCATAGTTCCTATCTTCTGCTTGTCGGCAAACTTAATCATGTCTATTCTACCAGCATTTGCATTACACAGGCCAACATTCCAAGTTGCACGGATTAATTAGTTATAACTTATATGTATATATCTTTATAGCTAATTCTAATATTCCGATATATTGGACGGACTATAAATATCAATAACCACGACTCCGCAGCGGGGTCGCTGATCCCCCAGCTTTTCCACGCCAAGCCAGTCCAGCCGAGGCCGCTTATGATGTAGGTTGTTTAGATTATGAATATAACCGAGAGATGGTATATAGGAGTGAGGATTTAGACACAGGAACTATATCCACTTGAACAGAAATTGTATACTTCCCAGCATCCATCATGATCTTCGATCCCAGCCCCATCGAGCTTCCGTCTTCTTACGAAAACGTTAAAACAACCGGCCATGTTGTCGTCTCTCATTACCCCCGGGGCGCCCCAGCAGTCACCCCAGTTGTCATTGTAACGTTGAATCGTCCTGCTAAACATAATGCATTCACGGGGCAAATGGTCCTAGACTTCGAGAAGCTCTTCCCCATGTTCGATGTCGACGAGCGCGTGAAAGTTGTCGTTTTGACGGGCGCGGGAAAGACGTTCTGTGCGGGTGCAGACCTTGATATTGGTTTCAGTGGTGGTAATGATAGGATGGCGGACCATCGTGACGGGTAAGAGAACGTCCACCCGATAGCTCGCTGTATACTCTCGCTAAGAAACCCAACCCAGTGGTGGACGAGTCGCACTGGCCATCCATAGATGCCGCAAGCCAACAATTGTAGCAATGCAAGGCTCAGCCGTTGGTGTGGGGATGACTATGGCTCTTCCAGCGATTATCCGGTATGTCAATCGTATCCAGAGAACATGCATCTGCCAGAGTCTTTTTTGTTAACGTGCGTATCCCTTGTCCTTCTAGAATTGGCTATGAAAAAGGCAAATACGGATTCGTCTTCGCCCGCCGAGGTATAGTCCTGGAGTCATGCTCCTCATACTTCCTCCCCCGCCTCGTCGGTCACTCAAACGCCAGCTATCTCGTCAGCACGGGAGGAGTCTTCCCGCCTACATCTAAGCACTTCGGCGACCTTTTCAATGAGATCATCTCCGACCCATCGCAGGTCCTGCCGCGCGCTCTGGAGCTAGCCACTGAGATTGCGGAGAATGTGAGCCCGGCTTCGTCGTACCTCAACCGGGCGCTTCTGTGGCGCGATACAGGGTCGGCGGAGGCTGCTCATCTCATCGAATCGCAAGTCATTAACCATATGTTTCGATCGGAGTACGTGAAATCCATATCAAGAACCTGGTTGCAAATACTTACTATGAGACAGGGACCAGAAGGAGGGTGTTGCGGCATTCTTTGAGAAGCGGAAGCCGAACTTCAAGGCTAACCTTGATGATAGCCCGCCACCGAATGTGCCGTGGTGGACGGAGGTTGATACTGGCCGGAACCCTAAAGTAAAAGTGCCTGCGAAGCTGTAAATCCAAAGCCTGTCATTGGAAATGGTAATAGCGAGGCTAGTATTTTTTGAAAACATGGAGAATATGTATTTTGATGATTGAGGATAGCGCTTTCGGGTTTCATTCAGTGCACACAAGACCATTCGAAGGATGCAAGTCTTGACAAATGTCACGAAAAAATAGCTCTAAATCAACCGCGTTAAAAGGTCACTCCCAATACATTGAAATGCCCCAGCTACCAAGACCGCTAATGATATTGTAACAAAATGAACACCGGCCCGGACAAAAAAGAAAGTCACCAGAATTGGGTTTGAACAGAAGCTCCAAGAGATTCAACCATATTGACACAAACAAAAAAGAAATACTCCAATATCACAAGAGGGAAAAGAGAGAGAGGGAAAGAAACTAAGCAATGAAGTTGCGGCGCTTGCGGTTGTAAGCCCTCTGGTCCTTAAGCCAGTTTCGGTAGCCTGCCACGCTGCCAATCTTCTCGCCATAGTAATCAGGGACGGGGTTGGCGATCGAGTTAGTTGAGGGATCGACACGGAAGCGACGAATGCGATCAAAGAACTCCTTCTCTTTCTGCACAACGGAAACAAAACTCGTTAGCACAGATCAGACCTAAACCGCCATTCACCTGTTTTGCAACTACTCACCGTATTGACAGATGGCTTGTACTTCCTGTACACAAGTCCCCAAATACCATTTCCGAGAGCCGGTCCAAGAAGCCATCCGATAGCACCGCACGCGGCGGTCGCCAATCCCAGGACGATGAACGGATCGAGGCCCATAACCGTCGCACCAAGGTGTTCAAGGTCCTGACCGGACAGGACCTGCACGCCGACACTGGTGCTGATGGCGGAGCTGGCAACTGAGGAGACAAGGGAGTATCGGCGGCGGGAAGCGCGGAGCTTGAAGAAGGAGTCCCAATCGAGCTTGACTTCGTTGTTGGCAGGTGCTGAGGTCGAGTTTGCGCGCAGAGCGATGGGTGATGGCGATGCGGCCTTGGCATGTGGCCGGGAGTCTAGGTTGAGTGTTGCGGTGGCCGGGCGAGCTGTCGTGGAGCTAAGGCGTGTGAGTTGCTTGGATGCCATACGGGGAGTGGTCTGGTGGAGAGGACGGAGGGCGCCGGCGAGCGAGGGCGCGGCGGGGTTTAGTCGGCCAAGGACCATGGCTGTGCGGATGGACATGCTGATAGGATTGGCGTTCATTTTGGTGAGGAATTGGAATTGGTTTAATTGCAGACTCCAAGTCTTGCAGAGGTGAAGTGAGAATCGGAGCCCTGGAGGTGGAGCCGGATTATATAAGCAAGTGGGCCCGCGACTTCCAACGTTAGAAAGGCGACAACCGACATCATCACGATCTGATATGTTAGAGAATACGTTTAACGATCAAGGTGCACTTCAAAACACTTGCAGTAGATGGAGAGTATGCTGAGCTAGGAGTACTACGCGAGAAATGGAGGATGAAGAGAAAGAGTTGATTCTCCAAAACACAATGAGCTATCTATAGCAAGCTGAGGCCTGGTATGTCAAGTATTCTTAGGGACAAATATTTGGTCTTCGACGGAAGCTGGAATCAGTGCGGTGACTTGGCTGATCATAGCAGCAGTGTCGCAAATCACGGCAGGGTAAATTAGAGTAATGAATGTGTGTTAGCCGTTTTTTGGTCTCCTTGAGTTGCCAAGCCATGATCTCTTTTTAGCTTTCTTTGTCTTCAGGTGTATAAGCCAGGTTGATGTCGTCTAGTTCGCTGATATGGTCCTTGATCCAAGCCTTTGTGCCTTTGCTCGGCTCCTTTGGGGTTGGTATCGCGACCTCGCTCTCGGCCTTCTTTCGTTTGGGAGACGTTATTTTTGATATTTTAGAATGTTCTGCTTGCAAGAGAAAGGTGTTATGCGTTGTAGAGTTGGGAGTCGAAAGAATTCAGAGTGGGATTATGGGAGAGATGGTTGTAAGAGGGAAGAGGTGAGATAGTGGTCGATATCTCAAGTAGCTGGGGTAACGGGCATACATGACAGCGAAGTGAGGGCAAAGTGAGAGTTGTTCAGAAATGTTGTGTATATGATAATCATATAAGAATGGAGCTACGTACGCATATTTAATGGTTTAGGTTGCCGCCATTCCGCTGGTCGTATCACTCGAACCAGCTGGCGTAGCCTGGCTTTGTTGATGGGATCCATTGATAATTGGCTGAGCTGCGGCCGATGAATCTCACAAGATATTCCGTTCTTTGGGCTCTTGTTCCGTCTGCTTTTGGCCTATGAAAGGTAGATTATGAGGATATAAATAGTAGAAAAGAAAGGCAAACATCCGAGGGTAGAGATTCGCGGATAAACATTCGATGAGAACGGCCTGGAAATTTAGCGGACAATCCTGTTCCATTCATAAGACAAGGGACGTCCACCCAAAATTATATAAGGATGGCCTCCTCGGGGTGAAATTGCAGCAGCCCAAGAGCCAGAAACCGTCGTTCCAGCCACTCAAGTATTAATCCCTAAAGCACATGAGAGCCGTGGCCAGATGCTGATATATGGCTTTCTTGGCCGATAAGTCGGCGTCATTCATCGATGGGAGAAGCCGTTGGTCCAGGCATAAGCCAGTCTTGGAATATGGATGATGGTTTAGTTTGATGATAAGCAGAAGATAACAATAGGTATAGGGCAGTGGAAGAAAGATGATGGACATATATGGTAAGAGAATATAAATAGTGGAAGAAGGACAAACTGATATGCTAAACGACGATATTTGAGGGCAAACATTCGAGGATCTTATAGGATTCTCCGCTTTTGTAGAAGGTAGGTAGTATTATTGTCTCATCACATCTCCTTACTATATATAGTGCTCTATCCTCTATACATCAAGACTAGCTGGACCACCTCAATTAGGATTTCCAACCGAGAAAGTCTCGACCTTAACCTACATACGAACCAGGGCAATCCAAGATTTTATCTCAATGATGCATTATCTCATTGTACCATTATATATTACAAGTGTAATGGTATGGAGGCAGATAGTGGCGAGGCTGTGGCAGGAATAAAGATGTTATGCCTATTTTGTGCTCAATAGAAAATCAAAGATATATTTCCCCATAGTTTCGCTTAAACTTCCCCCCGCATGGCGCTTAAGAGGTTAAGAGGCGGAAAAGAAATTGGCTTAGCGCAGAAATGAGTTTAAACATGAGCTCATAACACATCACAATATGGAATAAAAGATAATAGATAAAATCCACCAAAGACATTGGACAGAGATAAGAATAGACCCTGGGAACTGGCCACAATCCATGGGTGTATGATCATAGTTAGTGTCACATAGTAAAGAGCCAGAAAAAAAAAAAAAAGTCTGTCGTCATTTCGCCAAATTCTCCCACCAGCTCTCTTTCCCCCGACTACCGCATTTGAGTTTCCCCAACTCACCAGTCTTCCTTTCGCATACAGTCTACACCATGTCAAGAAATATCTCTTACGGCCGTGGAGGCGCAGGTAAGCGCGCCCTTTCCCCATCGCTCACAACGCGCTACTAGCCCACTAATCCACTATACCATAGGCAATATTACCCGCCAACAAAGCACCCCCTCGCCCAAAGACTTCATAACACCAACAATCAAGCAAGAAGTCTACACAACAGGTCGCGGTGGCTCAGGAAACATGGTACAATATGATCCAGAGCGACCAGAAATTGCGCGCGAGAGCCAAGACGTCGAGTCACCGCCCCTGCGCGCCCAGCAGATCCCCCACCACACAGGCCGAGGTATGTTCTGGACGTAATATATGGAGCGCATGCAACATCCGGTATTTGCAAGGTTGTTAAAGTTACAGTTGAGCTAACGTGCTATTTCCATAGGCGGCGCTGCAAACGCTTACATCCCCACCCCCGAAGAGGAAGAGCGTGAAAAGAAGATCCAGGAGCAGGAGGCGGAGCTTATTCGCGTGCGCACGCAATCCAAGGATCGTGTTAGGGAGCTTGAACAGGAGAGACAGGAGTTGCGGAAGGATTCGCCTTCTGCTGTTTGAGCTGGTTATTGGTTATCAGGCGGTGGGGGGTTTGCGATTGATTCGTTCCCGTTGAGAGGGCTTGATGAAGGCTGATTTTCGCCCTGGGATTGGCTGCAGAAGATATTTACTTTTTTTTTCTTAGCTGCAGTGCCGATCCGGGGAGAGGTGATTGTCCGAGCAGAAACTAATCAGAAATCACTGCGGGCAGTGCTGCTTCGATTCGGGAGTCTGGTCTTTTTTTTTCCCTCATCGAGCTTTCGGTCATACTTATGGGTTTGTTACTTTTGTTTTCCTTTCTTTGCAAGATTTCTCCAATCCCCATTCCTGGCTTCACATACTCGGGGATTACTTCATACCTATCATGGAATACCGGGAAAACGAACGGCGCTTGGGATACATTTGGGCGGGGTTGTGTTTTGTCTATTTCCTCTATTGGCATACGCTTCGATGTGTGCAGCAATCATTTTCCTGGAATTGTTCCCTAAACACCGAGAAACGATGTACCCTCATGACAATCCTTGTCTGAATTGAAAAAAAACTATGCTATGTACAATCGAATGTCTATGCTAATCACACGCTCCATGCCTCATTATATGCATCGCTCACACCTAATCAAGAAATGCAGACTCGCCATCAAAAGCCAAGCGGGGATACTACTCGCACTTGCGCCTCATTCCTCGGGAGGAAACACCCCGTCGCATCAATCGGCCATCCAATAAGCTCTCGCCACTCCGGGTCAAGAAGATCCCCAATCTCCTGCAGAATCCTATTCCCCCAATCGCCCATCCACCATGAACCCCTAAGATGATGCAGAATAACCGTATAATGCGCCAGAATAACGAGCGCAAACGGCTGGCGCGCCTCAAGCAGCTCCAAAAATTCCGCAGGGATACGGAAACTCCAAGAAAAAGCAAACACCTTCGGCTCTCCACCCTTCATCAGTTGCTCGAGTGCTTGGCTGAGATGTTCAATGGCCGAGTCATACACATCTGTCTCATGTGTCGTATCCCGTATGGCCTCCATGCCATTCTGTCGTTGTAGGGAGAGAACCACCAGCCGCGACATATTCGGCATTGTTGGGGGCGGGTCTTTGGGGTGGAAGAGTGGGTTCAGCTCGTCTGTTGTGATACGTTCCTTCGAGATCACCATGATATTGACTAACCACCGGGTTAGCTGGAATACCTCGAAGAACTCGTCCAGCACGTCGGGCCGCTCTTCGTCCGAGTCGTTTTCGCTGTCGATTTGGCAGAAACCGAAGGTGAATACGATCATTATGCAACATAGTGCGAAGGTCGCTTGGCTTTCTGCTTCCGGTGCGTCTTCATCACTCTCGATACGGAGGCCTGCTAGCGCTTGTGCTTGGTGCGAGCGTGCTGTGTCGAGATATCGCCATTGCCGGGAAGATGTGCTTGTTGAGGCGAGGTGCAGCGCTGAGAGGGCTAGGATGCCTTGGCGAAGGGCTGGGTAGCGGAGGGAGAGCTGGGGGATGGTTGTTTGCCATATTCGTTCGGATGCGGGGTCCCCTGCCATGGATTTGTAGGTTGTTGTACACCAGTGCATCATCAATTCGAGGTCTTTTAGGTCAAGGGTTTCTTTGATGTGGGTTGAGAGGCCTGTTGGTGGGTGGTCGTGTTGGGGTTGGGGATTTGACTGCGAGGGGGAAGACTCTGTCATGGTAGGAGATGATGACGACGTGCTCGTTGAGGAGACGAAAGATCCATGCTTGCTGTCTAGCCGGGTCAGTCGGGGCCGAGGCAGATATTGGCTGAGCATATTGCGATCCAGGCAATGCACACAGGCTGAGCTCGGCTCCTTACACTGTGAGAAATGCGTCAGTGGGGACATTTGCGAGAGGTGATAATATTCCCAAATATGATATGAGCAATAGAGACTGGACCAGTCTCACTATCAGTTGAGTCGGGGTATAAGCCCTAAGGGGGTGTCATACTCTAACGCGCCGGTCACTTTGCATACTTGTCTGGCGTCGCTTATTCGGCCAGGTGGATGTTGATTCGCATTGCATTGTAGAGGTGTAAGGCTACCCTGTTTGTCGGGGGTTGCAGTGAATTTGAATCATAATCCGCTGACAAGGGTGTCCAGAGAAAGAATGATTTCCTGATATCATTAAAGGCCATCTCCGGCCCAAGCGGGGGTTAATATTTTGATATATCCATTTTGCCATAGTCAGTGCTCATCTCGGCATTCAAAACACCAAAAGAGGTAAGAGTGGCGCTGTGTCCTAAATCGGTAAATGCAGGATGGCTCGTGCTTCGGATGACATAATCTAGCCCACCTGAGGTCCCCGATACCTCCGTTGCCAATTAATTGCCTATATTGTACATCATTTCAAGATACATACCTTTCCCTCTAATTTCCGATCTTCTCGTATTCCAAACCATATCCCCATATTCCAAGTTCCAACGCAAAACGGCAAACCGGATGTATGGATATAAAGAAATATTAACATTAGAACCGCGCTAATGCTAGATGCTCGGGACACTATCCTAGGAGAGTATAAGGACAAGCTAAGACCCCACTAACATTCTACAAAATTAAAAAGAAAATAAAATAAATAGACTGTTTACGGTAACCCCACCAGCCTCAGCACGCTAAAAGCCCCTTCAGGACTAGCAATATGGGGCTGGCCCAAGTCTATCCGAAAGAAGTTACAGTTGAGTGATGCTTTTCCCCGATCAGGGATGACGCTTGAACTGTCCCATGCGGGATCTTGGGCCGATCACTCCATACCCTAATCTCCTTTACGATTAGCACCTCGTGTTCGCTCTGCTAAGCCCATATTATTTTCATTGAAAGGTTATCGCATCTTATTTCTATTATTTCTAGAAGGGTGTACATAAGCTCGGACAATTTCCCCCACAACTCGGCATTGTACTGATTAGGCTTTACGTTCGAATTCGTGTTTGAAAGGTCTAGATTGTATTGAGTCGGGTTTGCTTCCCTTTTACTTATTCCAGTCAATGGAGGGTATGTTTGGGCCCAGATTCCTCCAAGGCATCTCCACGACCCCTTAAGGTGTTAGATACACTACTTCCCAGTTTTCGGGGTATTGGCTCGCACGCAATCTATTCCAGGGCTATGTCGGGCTGACTCGCCATCCACTTAGCCGCAGATATTTTCTTTGTTTGGGTCTTGCTTCCAACCCTTGCCGTTTTGACTGGGATGTTGTGCTTTAGCGTGTTGTGCTTTAGCATCATTTAGTAAATGGCGTGCTTGGTGACATTCCGTGAATTCGGAGATGCAGGGCAGTGATTTTCTCGCCGGGGGGACTTAGGGCTTATATCGAGTTTTAGGGTTACTTATCTTTCGCATACCGACTTTTGTGAATGTGAAACTCCCGGATTTAGGCTAATTGTACGTAGTGGATCTACTTTGTCAAGTAGGACAGAGTTATAAAGAGAGCAGCTATTGCACCTCAATGCCGATAAATCGTGTAATGTTCAACGAGTGACCCCCGAATTAATGACTGCCTTTCGCAAGGCTGGTTTCACTTTGCCGATAAGCACATTCTCACTGCCCGGTGGCGTCGATGCTCAGACATTAAGCAGCGCCACCCCGTTGGTATTCTAGATCTGACCGAAGATACTGTGGATGTAATGCCACGTCGGTCATCTGGTTTCGACCCTTTCGGGGGAACTGAGCGCGGTCAGCATGGGTAGCAGCGAGATCAAGCGGCAATAGTATTGAGATAGCGCCTTGCGTTTGATAGGTGGAAGAAGATACCGTCCGCCTTGGTAGATTTACTGGTCGGCGGCAAGATAAAGCTTTTGGTATAGTAGATAGCCGAGGAGGAATTATTAACACCGTCAATATAGGCCTAGGAAATCAAGGATGTGAGGTGATGAGTTGTTGTGCTTGGTGCCAGGGTAGCTGCATCAGATCACATGTTCCCTGCAGCAAGGGTCCAGTTGGCTAACCGCATGCAGCTGGCAACATTGACGGACAGTTTCATATATCCATTCTAGAGATTGATTGTCTGATCGCTTAGGCTGGGTGCGATGTGTAAGACTGCAACGGAGTTTAGAGTGACATTAAAGCCGAGCTTCGTAATAATCCGATCCCTGGTGATATCCACCTCTGGGCGGATCCCCGGAGTCCGTGAATCCGGTGGTTACCACTTGGTTCTCTGCTAAGATGAGAAGGACGCCCATCTGCTTGTCTTTGTGTTGATAGTCGAGCATAAGCCTTGTTCCCCGGTTCGGGGTTTAAGGGATATTGGTGCTGATGATACCAATAACGCCACTTAATTCTGTGATGTTGCAGGACAAGGCGTACGTAATCCAGGCTTTCGGCGTATCCTACCGCTCGAGTTTGTGGTAAGTGCGATTTGGTCTCCGCGCCGAATTTGGACTGAAGCTTGGGATAGTGAAGTTCGGTGGCGGTCTGGTCAGCAGATGCATTTTAGACATCCTTGGATTTCTTCGAACGCACGGATGGCCTTTTCGGCGGTGCGTATATCTGTGCCATCTTGTGTTGTATATACGCCGGGTCGCCGCCCCTGAGAATGGCGGGTAATCAGGGCGTATTTTCTGATATAGTGCACATCATCAAGGTTGATATTGCGGGTCGGTACCACCTTGAACCTTGAGGTATGAACTTTGAATTTGTGGCTGATGTCGTAAAGAGCAACGTCGATACGAGGAACCTGCTGGAAACACTACACTGACCAATACAGTTCAGTCTATCGCTGAAGCCATATTTCCATGCTTTTTGCCAGAGTAGGTATCAGAGAAAACATATAGTGTAGTGCAGCCCGGTCAGGCTGTGCTGTAATAGTTACCGACATACGATTGGCCGTGTAACACATCTTGGTTGACACCTCCCGCGACGGCACGATCGACCGAAAAAGGTTCGGGAGGCCGTATGACTTAGTTCCAGCGTCACGGTGTAGCTCGGGTTGAACTCGACACTGACGACGCAATATTGTATTTCAGATAATATATAAAATCAAAGACGCTACTACCAATACCAATTCAAATAACAATACAAAGTCCTCATGATGCCCAAGTATTAGCCTGGCCCCAGCCAAGGTCACCATCGAGCCGCATGTCTACCTTGTTGCGAACCATCGAGTAGGACTTGGCCGTGGTGCTGTAGGCTTCGCCTGGGGATATGCTGAAGTCGAAGAGCAGGCGGCGTGTAGTGGTTGTAGACGAGAAACTAGGGGTAATGCCGGACTTCTGAATGAGGAAGTTTGTTCTGTTTGCGTCGGTGCCGAGATGCTCGCACCAAATTATGTGCATGAAGGCCTTGCTTGCATCTTTGTATTTGGGTGAGTCTATGAGCGCGCCGTAGGTGGCTAGACTGATAGCAGCTTTTACTGCTAAGTTAGTTTGGTTTGCTAGCTCGCCTAGGCGTCGTTATTGCTATAGAGATAGATATTCGGCGTAGGTGCGTAAGCTGTAGCTAGGCCAGTGTTGCCTGTTGCCTGTTGCCAGCTGGTAGGCGTAGATTAAGACGATTGTGTTGCGGCCCCCTTCTAGGGGCGTTTCTTTGCCGAACGAGGGGCTGGGGGCTGGGGTTTTAGTTTAGCCGATGTCGCGCATGGCGTACTTCTTAGTGTAGGTGTCGCTGCCAAGGAATAAAATACCGCGTCTACCATGTCAGCGTAAATAGCCCGGTCGTAGTCTGAGGTTGCGACTAGGCAATCGATCAACTCGTCGCGCATATAACCACTGCGGTTTAGCGATGAAGTTCGAGAGAGGAGCCCCAAGGGGGCGGGTGGCGTACCCCACAACGCTTATCCGTTTCCATTTTCCAAGCATGTCCGGGCATCGACGCCTTTAATCCGAAAACCCCTTGTGCCTTTCGTAGTGTAGTCTCAGCTTCGATCGCCTAACCCAGCTATGATCGATATCGGTGTAGATCTGGACTGAGCTCAAGTCGCCTGCGGCGAATGTCATGGTGAAGTAGGAGAATGGTATCGACACTGGTAGTTTTCGGGCAAGATCGGGGAGAATAGATTGAGGTGGATGTCCGCAATCCGGCTTCGACGGTGAAGACGGAGTGGAGGTGTGGGAAGACGGTGTAGGACGGTGCCGGACTTGGTATCACTGTAGGGGAACGTGCACGCCAAACAGCTTATACGCGACACCGTCCATGCAAGCCGTGGGGGACCGAATCAGATCATTGCCTGCCCAGGATTGGGGCAAGATGCCGATCAATAAATGGAGAGGATCAGCCCAGGGAGACATGTACTCCGCATCGCCAATGGGTATCACGGCGACTTGGTTGGAGAATAACCGATCCCTTCTCTGAGAGAGAATAAGGGAATCACCAACGCCATGACTGCCCAACAAGTGCTGAAACCAGTGCATCCTCAACACAAATTGAAGCCGAGATTGACATGTCCAAAATGGCATCTCGTTTAGGCCAGGGCTGAAATACCTCACATATCGCAATCCCTCTAGGGACGTACAGTGAGATACCCACTGTGGAATTACTAAAATCTGAGTATCACATTTACATTGCTACCTCCTTTAGTAGAGATGCTCTTTGTTTCTGTTTTGATCCTCGGGTAGTCTAGGAATGCTCCCTAGATTCGACATTTCTCATGTTTAAGAGGGCATCTTTAGTTTCAATTTCTGTACGCCTTACTACTCTGTGACACATATGATTAGGGGAGTGAAGGGGTTACCACACGGTCAGAACGTGTCATCCTCGTGGGAGACTGTAAGGGGGATTTATAATGCGTATGGGGGACATTCTGTACTCATTCTGTACTCCATAGATACTGGAACGTATTCTGTACAAGAAATCTCTTAAATATCTATAGATGTCCGAGAATCACCCGGATTAAAATATCTGGTTCCAAATATGGAGTCGTGAAAATTTCATCGAATCAAATGAAGACCGTTTGCGGGTTCTATGATCCCCGAATGCGGACTTGAAGAGCCTCTTGGATGGTCTTAATTCGTCGGTTTATTGAGACCCGACGGTTTGGGTCCAGGTTCCTGCAGAGAGACTTGTATCTCTCTCTCTCTCTCTTCCTCTCTCTCCCTCTCTTTTTTTTCCCAAAACGTCTCAATCTTTTTTTTTTCTCTCTCGGGTATGTTATTCCTGATCCGTGGCACACCCAGCAAATCTCCCGCACTTTGACAGCGTCATCGTGCGGTTGACCCAAAAAAATCCCTAGGCAGAGCTAAGGCAGAATATGCTAACATAGTGAACAGAATATCGCCACTCCCGTCAGCTCATTCGCGAACTCCGACCCCTTCGCTTCACTTTTCTCCCGGATTCGCATTCAAGGCGCTTTGGATTGAGCTTATAATTTGGGAATTGTTCACTGTGCGCTCCTTTGCTCTGTTCCATGCTCCAAGTGTGACGTCTGAACATCCCGCGGGGTCGCATGTCGCAGAACCCCCCTCCTCGAAACAACCAGGTAGTTAAGATCTGTCAATAGATCTATAATAAACCAGGGTCGTTTTATCCAAAGTCATCCTCGGTTCCTTCCAATCCGGTACCATGTACGCCGTCGAGGATAGACATCATCCCGTCCCACCTCCGCTCTCAATGGATCGCATCTCTGCTCCGTCCGTCCAGTACCCGTCGGGGCCCAACTCGCTACGGCAATCCGACCATTTGGCACCCGTGACAAACTACCATGATGGTCGCTCCTGGTCATTACAAGTGGTGCAACAGCCGATCCGGGCTCGTATGTGTGGCTTTGGCGACAAGGTGGGTGATTTTTCCGCATTACAGTTGTTTCCACCTAACACATATCCCAGGACCGGAGACCTATCACTCCTCCGCCATGCATTCGTCTGATTGTGCGCGACGTGCAAACCGATAAAGAAATCGATATCAAGTATGTCCGACCAGCTGCTCTCTACCCGCCGGCTTCCTAACCACCCCTCTTTAGTGAAATCGATACATCATTCTACGTGCTCACTGTCGACCTCTGGAATGCCGACGGTACCAACGAAGTCAACCTGGTCAAGCATTCCGCCACCTCCCCCTCCATTTCTACCGCCATGTCCTCCTCATACCCTCCCCCGCCTCAGAGCGTATCTCCGACCTACCCCGGCTACAACCAGAACCAGTACCCCGTGGGCTATCCTCCGCAGATGAACAATTACTACGGTGGTCAGCAGGTGGCGTATCAAAATCAATACGGTCAGCCAGTGACTTACCCACAATACTACTCTGGTGGTCAAATGCCACCGTCCATGTCGCCCGCTGCGCAACCCGTCTCTGGTGGACCGGGTGGCATGTTCACCCGCAATCTGATCGGAAGCCTTAGCGCCAGTGCGTTCCGATTGACAGACCCAGACAACAAAATCGGTGTATGGTTTATCCTGCAAGATTTGAGTGTACGGACAGAAGGCACTTTCCGGTAAGTCAAATCGGATAATAGAAATCACTCGACATAAATCGCTAATGGAAATCCAGTCTGAAAATGAGCTTCGTTGACGTGGGCACCTCGTCTACGGAAACCTCCAACGGCGCCCCGGTCATCAATCACGGAACCGCACCCGTTCTCGCCTCGGTTTTCTCCGAACCCTTCCAGGTCTTCTCCGCCAAGAAGTTCCCCGGTGTTATTGAGAGCACCCAGCTCAGCAAGTGCTTTGCGCTACAGGGTATCAAGATCCCCATTCGCAAGGACGGAGTAAAGGGACACCGTCGAGGTGGAGATGGAGACGACGATGATGAAGGCGATTATTAAAAGAACGATTCTTTGATCCATAGTGCACTACGCGATACACGGGGGGCACTTGGCTCATCGTATTGTCACATCTTTCCTTATCTTTGCTTTTTCCCGCTTGCTATGATTCAAGACATGGGGGAAAATGGTGGCGCGTGGCTTACGGTGTTCTGGGCAAGACTCAGGCTTGCAGGTTTCAATATTGCTACACGGAACGGTGCTGGAGGGTTTCTGTTTGTTTGTTTTTTTTCCGATTGTTTTCTTATTCTTTTGTTGGCCTCTGGCTATGTCTATCCATATCCTTTGCGGCCAATTGCCGCACGTACATACACTTTTCTTTTCGGCGAATTGAGGTCCGGTTTGAATTGCTGAGTGCTGATACTGCTTACCCAGCATAGAAAAAAAGTCGTTTGATATCCAAATCCACCGAGGTTTTTCAGTTATCTGTCCAGTTATTCTATTCTATACTCCATACTGTGATATCCACATGTGTAGTGGGTCCTGTAGATCGTAGTTATGTCTCAGATGGCCTTGTATGAGAGCCTGGTGTATAGACAGTCCATGTACAATATACAATGTAGTTGTAGTTCAACATCTACTACTCGGTCAGTATCACAAGCCGTATCTTACAAGCCAGACCATCCTTCAACCAAATTCCCGTTAAAAATAGCGCCCACTCTGCAGCTCGAAAATCCTCAGTACGCTAGACTAACCTACCCATGTTCCAACAAGTCAAAGATCCCTTACACAGCACGGTCCATAAAGTATAGTACATACCATCTCACACCCAGCGTAGTATAAATTCTTACCTTACTACACATACAAACCTCGACGAAAATAGCCCACCATCGCCACACAACACAGCCCACAGAAAACCTCACACCGTACCTGACAGAATATCGTCAACGCCGGGTTGTCCAACACCAACATCAACCTCAACGAACTATCCACGTCGGACAATGTACAACACTGTGGAACAGACTGGCCTCATCCTTCTCCTGACTGATCTAATCACCCAACCGTACCAGGAAATCTCGCCTTAGATAATCGACAATCACCCAACTGGTTATGTCCATCCTCACGCCATCCTGACACAGGGCAACAGGTAGAAACTTCTAGACGGAAGCTTCCACGCCATTGCGGTAGGGTAGTCTGCCCTGTGCCATCGCTGAACTAGTATATCCGCGGTACAAGCAGACGAGGTCGCGGGTATGCGTGTTGCCGCGTCCCTGCAGGACATTGTTATCACACCGCAGCAATTCCGGCACAGTCGCAAGATCCGGACTGCGTCAAGGCTTTCAATATTGCCAAACTAGCCGGTATAGGCTGTAGTGGGATGTAGGGTCCGGTGAGACATGGAATATTCCTGCATGTTCGCCGGTGCAGATAGGGCGTCAGTGGCGTTGGACGGTGTGTGATTATTTCCTTGGAAATGAAACTCCCAGTGTATTTTCTAGTAGTCGGGTTCATTTCTCGGTCCGTTGGGTTTTCCGGGGAATTGGAGGCGAGGTGTTCATGACGGTGATGGGGCGTGGGGGGTTAGATGAGAGGTTCCCGAGGTCGAGTAGGAGTTTGAGTAACGAATGACATCAAACGTAGATGTCTGTCGTATAGAATAAAGTGGATATTTGCGGGTTAAGCCGACTGTTACTGAGAAACAATCTCGCATTAGAGTAGTGAGGTGGTCAATGTGCCAATTATAAACTGAGACAAGGGCAGAAGATCTTCGCCCAAACTCCCCGATTCTTCCAAGGTTAACGATATCTAATCCACTTCTAATCATCTTCAATCCGCTATGTCATGTATGTACCAGCCACTTGGATTCGCGTAAAGCTTTCCCTCATTCTTGGCAGATGAATTGTTCTCCATGTCTCACATATCTTCGCCTGAGCGACGAAAAATAACATCCTCGGTAGTAACCCAACCTCCTACCGTTGCATAAACCATGCACAAGAGGATTATATTCGGAATATGGACTGTCTCAAACTCTCACAATCCTCCATCCGCCATCCAATGAATGAGACTCTCGCCACCTTAGCCTCTCTAGCGGTCAAATCCGACAGTCATGACGGAGAGTCCCTTTGATCCAATTCCCCGGAATGTGAGTTCTATTTATATTGCTCTCCTGATCGGTCTATATAAAGAGGTTCAACAACCGCCCATTCTTGTTACTATTCACATCGAGCATCTATTCAACTATACAAAAGCAACACGAGCCTTCAATCCTCAATATCCACCATGAAGTTCACAGTCACCACCCTAGCCCTTCCCCTCCTGGCTGCCTCCGCGCCAACCAGCCAGCCACCCGCCATCCCAAACCCGGCGTTCGGCGTGATGGCCATGCGCTCCGCCTCACCAATCCACTTCGCACAGCTGAACGCTGCCGGTCAGAAGTTCTACCTCCACGGGGAAACAGCCTCTTACTGCCCGGAGCAGGTTTCAAACTGCCCACCCGGAAATCAAACCGTCTTCGCTCCCGGTGGCGGCTCTTTAGTAAGTCAAAAGTCACACTATATACTCACATACTACAAAAAGCAACACTCGCTAACAATAAACAGGACGTCATGGTTCCTGGCGGCCAGCAGGTCTACGTTGACCCCAACGGTGCCCTCAGCTTCACCCAGGCCCACTCGGCCAATATCCCGGAGGGTTCCTCACGCGGCCCGTTCCAGTACGCTGCTGACGAGCCCTGGGCTCACTACTCCTTCGCTGGTTGGGGTGCCAGTGGGTTCATGGCTTGCCCGACTGATGATAGCCGCTGGCAGGTGTTTGCGGCCATTCAGAATGCTACTGTGCCCCATGGCAATGTTGATGAGTGTCTTGGATTCTCTGCTGTCGCTTTGACTTATGATGGGGAGGTTCCTGCTTGGCAGTATATCTAGGTCATTAATGTGGTTGATGTTCTTTTCTAGCTTGTTTTGATTTCTTGTAAATGTTGCTTTCCTCGATATGCAATGTATAATAACTACATTCCTTGTTTATCTGGATACAGGTTATTTGGATTTAATAAAGTAACAATCTATATCTCATATCTTTCGGGTTCTGTGTTGCAAGATAAACATTATGTACCTCGGCACCTGCTGTAATGGGCCGAGAAGCTTCAGGAACACCCATATGGTTTTTAAGTCTACAAACTCGAAAGTTCAAGTCAGTATGTCATCAGTGGCTGCAGGGGTTGTGGAAGGAGGGTAACACTTTGTCTCACTTTAACCTACCTGAGATAGGACAAAGATATCACAGCAAAAGCATATTGTATTCTGTGGGACTGCTCATGGCTATGGAGCCCAAATTCTCAGCCATGGATATATCAAGGGCTCGCACCAACTGGTGTTAATATCTCTGTGCGTAGGCAAGGCATAACCCTCCCGAAGTCCGCCTACATCTTAGAAGGGTTACAGAAAGGTGGTCGAGAGGGTTGGAGGAAGAGAAGAGAAGAGGAAGAAAGATGGGCGAAGGGGGGGGGGGGGGTTATACCCATAGCACTCGCACCTTCCCAGAACGGTTCTCTAATGTACCTTCCCTAATCGTGTCTGCTTACACACCCTGGACGGTATTGCTCTTTCCCATTCTGCAACTTGTCTACATGGAGTCCTTATACTGGGGCATGGACACTTGCTTTATGGCCTTATAAATGTAGGTACATCAGCTAGATGTGGCCTTGCACAGTGAAGCTATGCCGTGAAACAATTCTGTTGATACGCAAAAAATGATATTCATGAGAATGCAACTAAGTAACATAAAAGGGGGTCCTCTTGTAGCCTATGCCCCAGGCAGTAGGCAGGACATGGTTCATCAATCAATCCACACACTTAAATCACCATCTAACTTCCATGCATCTATATTGCAAGATCTAGTCCGAAACGGAGAATCCTCTCGGAGTTCCTATGGTTCGCTCGTTTATCCAGGCCATGGACCGTGGCATGCAGTAAGGCAGCCTTGTGCTTCTCTGCCATGGGGTAAATAAGCCTATAGACTTATGATGTGAATCCAACCCACGAAGGGTTGACTATGGGGGTTGAGGCACCCATGATTCCCTCAATTCGAGGGTACACACAAAGTGCTACTGCCAACGCGCGTTGGACATTGTGCTCGTCTTCGATGCATGCAACATCAGACGGCAAAAACCTATACAAGACTAGCTGTCTGTCAAGAGCATGTTTTAGGCAAGTTGATGTCAAGTGCGACTAGATCTAGTTCCGCCAGATCTTGATCGCCTTGTCTTTGCCTCCACTGGCGATCTTTTGTCCATCAGGACTCCAGTCGACGGCAAATACCTCGTCCTTGTGTCCCGGAAGATCCATCTTGAGCTTGCCGGTGCGCAGATCCCAGATCTTGAGAGTAGTATCCTTAGACGAGGACACCAGCATGCGCGAATCTGCCGAGAAACAGCACTGGTAGACTGCGCCCACGTGGCCGCGGAAGGTAGTGATGAACCTGAGGCGATATTAGCTGTAAATTACAACGATCAAAGATTGGAGACACTCACTTTCCATCACGGCCGTTCCACAGCTTGACATGGTTGTCGAATCCGGCTGAAGCGATATAGGCCATGTCCGGCGAGAAGGTGACATGGTTCACCTCTTTTTGGTGACCTAGCATCCGTGTGACAGGCTTGCTAGAAGAGGACGGCTCCCACAAATACATTGTGAAATCATCACTGGCAGATACTAACCGCTCGACAATAGTGTTGTTCACTGTCGCCGCCTCCTCAAACTTCTTGCGCGCAGCGGCGACCTTCTCAGCCTCGGTCACAGGGACCTTGCCAGTGTGGTCATGGTAAGCGGTGCGAAGAGCAAAGTCTGTTGACAGAGCGAGGTGGTTGATACGGTGGGCATGCGCTGCCAGGGTCTGGAGCAGGGTGCCATCTTTCGGGTTCCAAATCTTAATGGTCTTGTCGTGGGAAGCAGTATAGATCTTGCCTGTACCACCCCATCGCACACAAGTAACCGAAGACTTGTGGCCGGTGAGCACATGGTCAGTAACTCTCGAGACGACATCCCACACGCGCACAGTCGAGTCCTTGGAGGCGGATGCCAGGCGCGGCCGCCCAGACTCCTGCACGTGGTATGGCTCCCATGCCAGATTCGTGATCCACTTTGCGTGGCCCTTGAGCCCTGTGCCTAGCGCCGTGCCCTGCTTTGCATCCCAGAACCTCACGGTGTTATCCATGCTGCCGGTCGCGATCATGGCACCGTTCGGTGAGTATGCGACTGCCAGCACCCAGCTGGTGTGGCCCTTGAGCGTGTGTTTCGGGGTTCCAGTGTCACAGTCCCAAACACGAGCAGTTGCGTCTCCACTTCCGGAGACCATGGTGGAGGATGAGACTGGGGAGAAGGATGTTGCTAAAATTGCTTCGCCGTGACCCGCGATGGAGGCCGCGCATCGTGAAACAGCTCTCACTCGGAAAACCGCCTGCGGTGTGTAGAAGAGCGATACTGTATCTTCTGTGGTCTTGATACCGGGCTGGAGTAGCGAGTGGTACACATCGCGGAGAATGTCGATCGTTTGTTCCTCTTTTTCGGAATGGTATGCGAATCGGTATGGTACTCGTCCATCATCCTCCTGGAAAGAAATCGCCGTCAACACAACATTCAATTGTCAAGTCATCCCAAGGTGCAAATCTTACATTTCCTTGTAATGTGTTCAGCAGAGTCTCAAGGTTCTTCACATTGGCATCGGCGACTGGGACCGAGACCGCAGGCCCGGTGGGCTGCCCGGTTGCTTGGTCGAAGAATTGAACTCGAACACTACCCAAATCGGACGGAATACTCTCAATTTCCTGCTGCTCACGGGCCTTATCAGCCTGGACGAGCTTTTGGCGCTTGCTGGGGGGAGGATAGAGGGTCGACATTGTTATTGATTTTCAGGTCGATGGGGGAAGAAGAGAAATTTTGACAGCAAAAATATCTCGACGCTTATCTTATCGGCCGTATCGATTTATCCATCTACACCAGTCTCGGCCATAAGAGTTGGGCTTCACAATGTCGGTTTATTCATTGAATTCATTGAATTCCCTGGATTCTCTGGATTCTTTTTCGCCATCAGCCTCCAGGGGCACAAGTAGACATCCAACGGCAAGGCCGACCACGATAGCCACCAGTGTCGCAGCACAAGACATCATCTGCGCTGTCGGTGAATCGCGGGGTGTCTCATCCACTGTTGGCCTTGCATTTGTCAATCTTGCGACAGCTGAAGCAGTGCTCTGTCAGATATGTGACAGCCAGACTTACGTCAAGACAATCATTAAAATTGGTGTTTTTGAACCTAGCGAGATTCTGTTCATGAACACCGCCAAAGAGTCGAAGCTCCGTTATATCATCCAAGAGAATCTGCCAGATCCTATCCTCACCTTTCTGGACCGCAGATGGTGGTCTGAAAAGACAGGTCATGATTATGTAGAGCGGCTGGCATTCCCAGAGGAAGTCGACTCGCTCAAGTTGACTCTGGGCGGGAACTATTTCGCAGCGTGTTGCTTTGCCGCAGTATGGACACAATTAATGTTGCCAAACGAGAATACTCACATAGGAATTAGGTCCTCAAGTATGTTGAGGTCGAACTTCAGCGATCTTTTATCACGCATTCTCTTCGCATACGCTTCGAACCGTCACAGGGGTCCATGACAATTGACCTGGCGACTATTGTCTCCCTCGAACTTATCCAAAACCTGCAAAATGCGAAGTCTAAAGAAAGTCTGTTTGGGCTATTGAATGAGACATTGACGCCTATGGGAGCCAGACTACTCCGCGCTAGCATCTTACAGCCTTCAACAGAACGAGTCAAGTTGACAGCCAGATACAATGCTGTGGAAGATCTGACCACCAAAGAGCATATGTTTGTGTCTGTAAGACAGGCGCTCAAGGGCTTCATTGATGCAGATAAAGTCTTGACCGCGGTTGGGTCTCCCAGGGTAGCTAGTATTGAAGACTCGTGCTAACGGATTATCAAGATTATCTTGGTTCCTACCAAGCGGACAATACAATACGTCGAACAGTCTGTCAACAATGTCATCATGCTCAAGACTTATGTGTCTGCCATCAAAAAAATCTTCCAGGCGCTTGGAGCAGCACAAAGCGATTTGCTGCGTACCATACGCGAAGTAGACTCTACATTCCTTTGATGTTTTACTCAAACTAATGCATTCTAGTTGTGTGCTCCTGAGGGGCATCGTTCAATTGGAGAGCTGATTGACAGAACTCTGAATGAACATGTAGCCTATCAGTCAAAGCCACTTGATCTGAGGAACCAGCGCATTTATTGCGTCAAGGTTAGGACTCGTTTACCTGTACGCTGCGTACAGTTTGCTAACATGAATTAGGCCGGTGTCAACAGTCTGCTCGATGTTGCGAGGCAGACCTATAAGGAGGCGAATGCAGACGCCACAGAGCTGATTGAGAAATTAGCAGGCACGTCGGAACCTATATGAGTTTCATGAATGATTCTGACCTATCTCAGAGAGTTGCGACATGGTCTTGGACTTGAAGTATGATACAGCACGGCAATACTATATCTGTATACCTGCCACAGAACGAGGTCCGCTGCCGGATGTTTTTATCAACGTGTACCGCAAGCGAAACCGCATCGAGTGCCAGACGTTGGATTTGGTCAAACTAAACCAAAGGATCACCGATGCCCATAGCGAGGTGATCAATATGAGCGACCAGACAATCCAGGACCTTGTCCGAGACGTGTGCACCGAAGTATCCGGGCTTTTTCGAGTCAGTGAAGCAATTTCAATGCTAGACATGCTCGGGGCATTCGCTCAGCTAGCAACGAACAATGAGTACATCAGACCAGAGCTGACCGACACTCTTGCCATCAAGGCGGGACGTCATCCAATCAGAGAACAAATTCATAGCAGCAAGTTCATCCCAAACGATGCATACGCAACGCCGCAAACAAGATTCCAGATCATCACAGGCTGCAACATGAGCGGCAAGTCGACCTACATCCGCTCATTAGCCCTGGTCACAGTCATGGCGCAGATAGGCTGCTTCGTCCCAGCTCAATACGCCTCCTTCCCAATCTCCCACCAACTCTTCGCCCGCGTCGCCACGTCAGATGATCTAGATGCGAACGTCTCGACCTTCGCAGCAGAGATGCGGGAGATGGCATTCATCCTTCGTAACATCCAGCCATGCAGTATGGTCATCATCGACGAGCTAGGCCGCGGCACTAGCACCACCGACGGCCTCGCTATCGCCGTCGCGCTAGCAGAAGCACTCATCTCTAGTAAAGCCCTGGTCTGGTTTGTCACGCATTTCCACGACCTGGCGCAGATTCTCGCCGAGCGCAGCGGTGTGATCAATCTCCACTTAGCAGCAGACATCGCTCCCGACGCATCCAAAATGACCATGCAGTACCGCATTGCAGAGGGCCCTGTTCCAGATCGTCGATATGGGCTTGTCCTCGCCAAGCTCGCTGACCTCCCCCCTGCCGTCTTGAATAAGGCGCGCTCCGTCTCGGAAGCAATGGACCAGCTAGCTAGACGTAGGAGCAGCTCGTCGCGTGCCATTGCTATCGCCCAGAAACGGAAGTTACTTTTGTCTCTGCGTGAACAGTTATTTCTTGCCCGTGATGGCACGATGGATAACACTGGTCTTCAGGCTTTGTTGATTAAACTGCAGGATGAATTTGCGCTGCGTATGACTGCCATCAACAGAGAGATGGAGTTATACGCTGGTGATAAAAGTGAGATAGAGGCTCATGCTGAACCTGTTTCCAATCTATCAGTTCATACACCAGAAACTCAAGGGTTGGGTTCGACCGGGGATAACGAAAGAATGGACAACACACGTGTTTCCGAGTGCATTATGATCGAATCTGATTTGGATTCTGAGTCCGAGCATTTCATTGACGATGATAGTGTGGTATTGATCTGAAGGACTTGAAGTTGATGAGGATAGTAAGTGAACTGGCCTTTTTATTGTCCCCAATTCCTGTCGATCATATTTATGTACTTCTATGGTGATGGTTTGATGACTTGACGGTTTGTGAAGGCCACATCATTCCCTAATATATGATATCAAACACATGAAGTTAAAATAACATGGATTACCTCTATACAATACATTGTATCTGCATTCGCTAGTAGGTACAACAAAAAAAGAACAAGAAATTTACCCCAACGCATGATATGCGTTTTGATAGCGCTCCCCGTCATGCGGTATTCAATCAAACATAGGCCACAGCAAGGCCCAATCAACATAAGAAACGTAAATCAATCGAAATGTGACAGTAAATTAACCGAAGTGGAACAGGGTTTGCTTTCCCTTGTTCTTCTTCCCTTTCTTGCCATTACTTGAGTCGTCATTGCTGGGTTCGGCCGGAGAGGCGGTTCCGGAACTCGGGGCTGAGCCCCATGCGTTCGGGGCAGGGCCGCGGTTATCATTCCAACGGACGGTGCCACGAGTCTTGCCAGCCATGAGGACGTTGGGCTTGGGCGCTGCGGGAAGAGCGGGGAATGAATCGGCGCCGCGGGGAGCAGGCGCGGCGGACGTGCGACTGGAGGATGGTACTGCAGATGATGGGCGGCTGACCGGGCTAGGCATCGCAGGACGGGAGAGAGATGGCGGCGGGGCTGCCGATGCCCAAGGGGTGGCGGGAGAAGCTTTTCCACGGCGAGATGAGGAACCAGCTGCGGCAGAAAGGGGAGGGAAGGGGTTGGAGGGGGCGTTTGGGAGGGCACCGCTTCTGCCCACAGCAGAGCGGGAGGATTTAGCAGTTGATGACTTCAGGCGCAGGACGCGTTGGCCGCCAGTGTTGACAGCGCCTGTTGACATGCCAGGTAAAAGACCACCGGCTGGAAGGGCTGGGTAATCCTCGTTGATGGCACGCCAGTCATTCCAGGATCGCAGGAGACCGGAGCGCTTGGACTCATCCTCGTAGATCTCAGCGAGCTCCTTGATGAGCTTGCCCAGCTCGGTGCTGGATGTGTCGAATAATGAGAAGAAGGCATCGATGAGCTCAGTGGCTGAGATGGAAGAGGCGCGGTAGCTTGATACTTTGCTACGGAATTCGGCGAGTTTGGTAGCATCATTGCGGAGGAGATTGGAAGCACGTTCAATCACAGCCTCATGGCGCATTCGGCGGGTCTGGTCTTGTGCGGTAGCTGGCGCGGAGTTGGCAGAAATGTTCATGCCTTCAAATGCAGCAGTAGGAAGAGGTTGAGAGCGTGACGTAGAGGCAGACTGCGCCGGAGTGGTAGTGGCGGATCGCTCTGGAGCACGCACTGGTTGGACGTCCTCTCTAGTCAGCTGGCCGCCAAAGTTTCGTGTTGAGACAGACTGAGAACTCTGGATAGCCATCTGTCGCTGGTATGCAACTTCTGCACGGGTCATTGGCTGTGCACTGGAGACTGGCAGTGGCTCGGCGTTGGGGTCACGGCCTCGGCCGGCACCGCGACGTTGGCGTTGCTGTTGGTAAGGAGTGCGCATATTATCGAATTCAGCCAGATCAACCATTCTCGCGTCTCGCCGAATGTCCTTAGAAAGGCCTTCTGGATGTGCCTCGATTTGGTGAGCCTTCAAGTCCATTTGCGACTCGAAAACGACGAACTTTTTTTCCAAACACTCTTTATCCAGGCAAGCGAAATGGTCCTTATGGAAGTGATTTTCCAGTGCGTTGTAGTCAATGTAGTATTGTTGTTGACGGTGGGAAGAGCGTCGGTCACAGATGTGGCAACGTTCGTGCTTATCGCGGCAGTGGCTGTAAAGCTCGTCGTCGCCATAGAACCGTTGACGACAGAAACCACACTCGGGGTGGCCCCTGAAGCCACTCTGGTCTATAGCTCCAGGCTTGTCATCGCCGGACCTTTCGTGCTTACGCAATTCCGCTGGGGTGAATAATTCATGCTCATGAGTAAAGACCTTCTTGTTACGAGTACAAAGGTCACTAGACGGTGGGCACAGTCAGCTGCTGATTCAAAATTG
The DNA here is from genome assembly GCF_028829455.1 of Penicillium robsamsonii. NCBI lineage: Eukaryota > Fungi > Ascomycota > Eurotiomycetes > Eurotiales > Aspergillaceae > Penicillium > Penicillium robsamsonii. Next base: position 6,682,011 of record NW_026643221.1, read on the forward strand.
CGCAGGTTCTGATATTAACATACCACATAACTTTGCTGTGCTTGCTCTTTACATGGCGGTGCAAGTCTGGCCACCCCAAACAGGCCACATCGCAGTCCTCGTCCGGACAATTGTATCGCAGCAACAGAACGGTGTCTCCAAAGATCTCATCATTTTCGTATTCGATGCCAAGGTTGTCGTCTATCCGAGCAAAGTCCTTCTTGTCGAACTCCTCATATCGCCGCACTGGATCATCTGTGAAGATCACGAAGTTCGATTCAGTCTGGTATACGAGTCAGCAAGTGAAACAAAATTCCAACAAAAAGTAAAGCAGCTCGTCGAGAAATAGTCGCAAGATGATCATACCCTGCAATGAGCACAAGCCTTGTTCTTGTACAGTGCGCGCAACCGAAGTGCACAAATGTGACACGTTCTGTGGTTACAGGGGGAGACCGAGGTATGTTCGACGGCAGAAGCGCAGATAAAGCAGACTTCCCCATCATCTGCATCGTCCGTGGCCGCTTCTACCGGTTTCTTTGTTGCTGATGTCGTGGTTTTCGTGGGCTGAGTATCGTGATTGTTGGTCTGATCAGTATTGCGAGTTTGTCGGCCTGCACCGCCGCTGCCACGACCACCACCGCGGGTGCGAGGCTTAGGCCGTTTTTCTCCATCGCCGGTATTGTGTTGCGAATCTCCACGGCCGGGGGGAGCTGCCCCTCCGCGGCCGCGGCGACGCCCGCCACGACCCTGGCTGGACGATTCTGGGGCTGGGGCCTGGTTATCGGCCATTGCGGAGACGGGGAAAAATGTCACAATGCAAGGTATGGCTCGGCGTCGATAACAAGTGTGCTGGAGCTGCAGAGCTCTGGAGTTTGTGAATTGTGGTGGGGGAGAGGTTCTGGAAAAAAGTGAGATGTCGCTGACTTATCCCGCATGCCGACGGACATTGGATGAAGATATGAGGTCTTCAACCGATCACACTCTGTGTCTTTGATTACGCGAAAAACTTCGTTGAGGGATTAAGTGACCCCTAAAGCATCTATACAAAGCCATACTTGTGTTTGTCCACTCCCTTATACAAGCGCCATGCCGGTGAGCACACAATTGTTATTGGGCAGATTCATCGGCCTGTTAGCACTGGCCTACTTTCCTACAAATGCCGACCAAGAACGTACAATCATTATCTCGACATACCTGCTCGCGGGATTATCCAAGGACTGCAGCAACAAGATCCCGTACACCAACCCAGACATGTCGGCTTTGTTGTTAGATCTGGTCCACCGTTCGGTCTCGAGCACAGAACCAGCGGCACACCAAGCTTATCCGAAATATGACGAGCTGGGAGCCAGCCTTGGAATAAAAGACTCTTTGGCTGGTAATAGAAAGGCCGCTGGTTACAATGTATCTATAGGCTAGGGGAACTTGACAACTCAGGGAGCATCACCTGGGCAGAAGCTGCGCAGAGAGCAAACGTCAATATCCATGACGTCCAAGTATACTTGACCTAGAAGGACAAATTGTAAGCTGTTACAATTTACAGTCTATATGGGAAGGATATGCACATATGTATATCATATAGGTGGTGGATTCCAGGACCTTCGAGACTGTAAAATCACCTATGGAGGGCTACACCAACTCCTGCTGGAGAGCATAAGCAAGTCAAATCCAAAAGAAACAAAAATGGGGAATGAAAATTGCTCAAAATTCACGCCAGCATCCCCATGCATCGCAAAAAAAAAAGAACCATGAAAGACCAAGGAGAATCGTTAAGAAACAGGACTTGGTTTGGAGCCTGCTCTTCCATAATGACCGAAGCCAATCTGTCACCCCCGAACTACTCATCGGGGTTGTACAAATTCTGATTCAGAATTTTAGTCATAGTAAACATATGGACTCGATCTTGTTTGAAGACAGCACGCATAGCGTCGTCGCAGAGGATTTGGCGGCGATCGCTCGGGTCCTGAAGCTCGTTCTCGCGAATGTACTGCCAAACCTTTTTGACGGTTTGTGGTCGCGAAAGCTGTGCAAAAATTAGCAAGGCCTAGTGGTCAATAATCGGGAGAGGTGCTCACTGTAAGTTCTCCCAGAAGTGCGGACAGAGGTTCGGAAAGGTTCATAGGTTTCTGTGGCCGTGTTAAAATTGATGGGAGGTTTGGGAAGGATAATATAAGGAAGGCATACGTGGAACCCAGTATTTCGGTTGACCTCCTTCTTAGGCTCTTCGCCTGAGCCAATATCTGAATCATCTTCTGCCTTGACCCTCTTCGAGGTCTTAACTTTGCTCTTCTTCTTCACGGGAGCTGCACGCCGAGTGTTGCCTCCACGGGTAGGTCGTGCGCGCGAATTCTCTTCAGCTTGCAGTTTGGCCGCAAACACCGCATCCGCATCGGTATCAGTATCGGGCTTTTGTTTCTTGACAGGCGGCGATGCGCTTGCGGGCTCGGAAGTGGCATCGCTGGAGACCTGGCGCTTCACAGGAGACGAGGAGGGAGGCGGGGAGGGCACCGCAGCTGAAGCTGAATCACCATCGTGCTGACCATTGCTTGGAACAGTTTCATCAGGCGACCCGCCAACACCGTTTTGTTCGGCGTAGCGATCAAATCGTTCCATGATCAGCTGCTTGATCGTAGACTTTGCGAATGTCAGCCACAGCTATTTGCCGGTCATCCTGTATAGCTTCGAAATAACCTTGCGCCATAAATCGTCGGAACTTGACTGACCTTCATCGGAGTGAGATCATAACCGACGGCATCCTGAAGACCTTTGCGAATTCGCTTCTCGGAGATGGTAGTGAGGTCGCTTTTGGCGAGAATATCGTCAATTATGTCGATATATTTGTCGCGCAACTCAGAGGTTACTATTGCGCAATATCACCGATTAGTTGTGAGGCTTTTGGGGGGCTTTTTGGAGAATCGGCAGTTGGCCCCGGGGCAACACCGAGGTAGCTTACACGACATCCTGTTGCTGGTAGATCACGTAGATTGGCTGCTTATGTTCAGACGGACGAGCTGAGTTTAGATTTGCCGTTCACAATTGGGATACCGGGGGTTTGTAGAGAAGTATAGTTGTCGAGGGAGAGCTCGAAGTTGTCAGGTGGGCTATACTCAAGTCGCACTGGCGCTTAAGACCGGCGGGGCATTGGAGACAGAAATGCCAGCGAAATAAGTGCAGAGACAAGAGGGTTATGAAAAAAATGATAGACCAAGATCTGGTAAGGCAAAGAGCTTGGTGCAAGATATGCAGTCTAAAAGAAATGTATACAAATTCAGAGCCGCTTGAAACGTCTATGATGATTGACGGGCCCGACCTCAAGCTGGGGAAATCGTGACTAAGCAGATGCAATTTGGTCACGTGTTTCTTAAAGCCTGAGGCATAAATATACATATGCTGACTCAGTGCTGAGTCAGTCCACACAAAGAACCCGCTTGGCCGCCGCGATTTGTTTCTGCCCGAAAATCCATCAGTGGATTGCACCGATCTATCTTTGCTCCGAAGCCTCTAGACGCCTTCGGTATACCCATCATGGCGCCCAGTTTCGATACCCTGTCCGAGCAGGATCTCCACGAGGAAGAGGAGGAGGAGATTGATTTCTCCGGTAAGTCCAAGATTTCTCATGGTCTGTGTGCCCCTCTCTCTAACACGTTAATCCACAGATCTCAAGGAGCAATATGAAGTGAAAGTCGAGGAGGGACTGGACACATTTATCGTCATCGATGGCCTCCCCGTTGTGCCCGAAGATAGCCGGCAAAAACTCGTCAAGTTCTTATTGAGAAAACTCAACTCTGTCGGCAGCACCTCCGAAGATGCGGTCTTCATGCCCGTTAACGACAAGAAGATGACCGAAGGGTGAGTGTTTGGATATCCAATGAGATATGGAGGAATCATGGACGATCTCTAACTTTCGTTGGGGCGATATAGGTTCGCTTTTGTGGAATATCAAACCCCGGAAATGGCAGTTGCCGCCGTCAAGCAGTTGCACGGCGTCCCTCTCGATAAGAAGCACATTATGGCTGTCAACAAGTTGATGGATATCGAGCGTTATGGTCGCGAAGGTCGGGTCGATGAAGAATACAAGGCACCCACCCCGGAACCGTTCAAGCAGAAGGAGCACTTGCGCTCGTGGATGGGAGATAGCAGCGCCCGGGATCAATTCGCCCTTTACCGTGGCGACAAGGTTGGCGTGTTCTGGAACAACAAGACAAACCCACCAGAGAATATCGTGGATCGCGCTCACTGGACACAACTTTTCGTTCAATGGTCCCCCAAGGGTACATTCCTTGCCTCCGTCCACCCCCAGGGTGTCCAACTCTGGGGCGGCGAGTCCTTCTCCAAGCAAAAGCAGTTCCCTCACCCCTTCGTGCAGTTGATCGAGTTCTCCCCACTTGAGGGCTACTTGACAACCTGGTCAGCACGGCCCATCCAGGTTGAGGAAGGCCAGCCACTATTGACCTACGAGGAGGACGGCAAGAACATCATTGTCTGGGACATCGAGACTGGCAAGCCTCTCCGTTCCTTTGTGTCGCACGATCTGGCTGCCCCTGCCGAGATCGATGGCGATGTTGCACCCAAGAAGAAGGTGCAGTGGCCTGCCTTCAAGTGGTCCGCGGATGAGAAGTACGTTGCTCGCATGCTCCAGGGCCAATCTCTCTCTATCTACGAACTTCCCAACATGAACCTTCTTGGTCGCACTTCTGTCAAGATTGAGGGTGCTATGGACTTCGAGTGGTCCCCTGCTACCGTCGCCCGCGAGGGTATCAAGCAGTACGAGCAATTGCTCTGCTTCTGGACTCCTGAAATCGGCAGCAACCCCGCCCGTGTCGGTATGATGAGCGTGCCCTCAAAGGAGGTTGTCCGAACCCGTAACCTGTTCAACGTTTCCGATGTCAAGCTGCACTGGCAATCACAGGGTGCCTACGTCTGTGTCAAGGTCGACCGTCACTCTAAGTCGAAGAAGTCCCTGGCCACTAACTTGGAGATCTTCCGCGTCCGTGAGAAGGGTGTGCCCGTTGAGGTTGTTGACAGTCTTAAGGAAACCGTGATTAACTTTGCCTGGGAGCCCAATGGATCCCGATTCGTCGTTATCGCTAACGGCGAGGCACCAGCTGGTGCCGCCGTCCTCCCTAAGACTTCCGTCTCATTCTTCGCGCCTGAGAAGAAGGGCTATACTGCCGGCAACTTCAAGCTGGTGCGCACTATTGAGAAGAAGACCAGCAACGGTATCTACTGGTCGCCTAAGGGTCGATTCGTTGTTGTTGCCACTGTTCACTCGCAGACCAACTTCGATATGGACTTCTATGATATGGACTTCGAGGGCGAGAAGAACGAGGCTGAGAAGGATCTCGCAGCCAACCTCCAGCTGATGAAGACCGTGGAGCATTACGGTGTCACCGATGTTGACTGGGACTCTACCGGTCGTTACGTTGTCAGCAGCGCCAGTGTGTGGACTCACTCGGTAAGACTCGACCTAGTTCTATCTTCGATTATGATTTATAATATTGACCGCATTATAGATGGAGAACGGCTGGAACATGCACACTTTCTCCGGTACTACCCTTTCCGAGAACCCCACCGAAAAGTTCAAGCAGTTCCTTTGGCGCCCACGCCCTGCCACTCTTCTCAGCAAAGAGGAGCAGAAGCAAGTGCGCAAGAACCTCCGCGAGTACTCAAAGGAGTTCGACGAGGAAGACAAGTACGCTGTCGACATTGCCAACACCGCCGTTGTCGAGACCCGCAAGCGTGTACTCAGCGAGTGGCTCGCCTGGCTCCGTCGGGAGAAGGAGCTCCTGGCCGAAGAGAAGGAGGCTTTCAGCCTCCCCGAGGACGCAGATTTACCCTCAGCCGCCGCCGACGCCCGCCCCGTTGTCGAAGACCAGGGCGACTCCGTGGTCGAGGAGATTGTGGAGGAGATTATCGAGGAGACCGAGGAGGTCATTGGCTGATGAATCTGTCTGTTCTATTTTCGCAAATAATGTGTTTCCTTTTGTTCCTCTTTTCCCCCTGTTTCTCTGCTGGCGTTTCGCGCTTGTGCCTGAACCCAGCCTTCTGTCCCCTTGTGTTTCTTTTAGGTCCCCTGGGCAAGCCCAGTGAGGATTGGGACATTCCAAAAATCAATAGATCGAGCGGTACGCCTCCCGACCAAATGTGCAATGTGGATAAGCATGAGAGATGGCTACGAAACCAGTTCCTAGCAAAGTTCAACCTTGTATCTCTTATTTAAATTATTTAAAGTAAACTATCTCAGCCGTAAAGTGCGCTTGCGACACCCACCGTTCCCAGTGCTACCAGCATCATCCCCAATGTCGAATTCAGCTCGAACTTTATAGCACATCCCGTATGCCCATGATGCTTAGGTCGACGACTCCCGATGGTAGTGGATGCCGCGGCATTCGGCGACGGCGATGGCTGAGGCATAGACGTGGAAGAAGACTCAGAAGTCGTGGACGAAGAAGACGTTGACGGTGACTCAACGCCAGGCTCCTTCTTTGGCGAGACGTTCTTCCTGAAGTAGGAATCCTGCAAGCCCACAACATTTCCAGGAGGTGTATACTCGCAAACAACATACCACCCCTGAGCTCGCGGCTCGCCTCGCGCAACCTTCAGTCCTTCCAGGCCATCTCGTTCCGCTCCATCCCCGCTGAAACGAGGTGTCATCAACGCCCCTTCGAGAGCCTCCTCTCCTACTTCGATCTCGCCATCTCTTTTGGCGTTGTCATCCTTCTTATACCCACAGTTGACAGCAGCACAGCCAACCTGCGTAGTCGACTTCCAGACCAACTGGGTGAAATGCCCCGTCGCCTCAGTGAAGCCTGTCGGCTTGTCGAAGTTATACATCTCGCCTTCGTCGCCCCAGGCGATGACAGCAGCAGAGACATTCTTGTATCCAAATGCGAGGTTCTCGCCGTAGCTACTTTTCTACACGGGTGATGTTAGCATTGTTATATCGTAGTGTTAGGGATATTGATACACACCGAATGCTTCCAGATACAGGCGTCTGCCCATTCCTGCGAGTACTCAGCCAGTGTATCGTTCCATTTCAGTGGACCGGCATCGTGATTGGCGCGGTACTCGTTGGTGACTTTCAACATATCATCCTTGAACTTGTCGAGGGAGGTGTACGATGGTGATAACGGGGCAGTTTGTGTTGGTGCAGGCAGTTTTACCGTAGTCCAGACGGTTACTACGGCGGCATTTGCGTTGAGTAGTTGCATCGTGAAGAGTACAAGAATGGCCAGCCATCTTGTAGTTTTGTTGTGGTTGTTTCGGTCCATTTTGAAATGAAATTCTTTCATTTGACTTGAAGCTGTAGATAGGTAGTCGTAGTTGTAATTTGCTATTGCATGATCTGAGGTGAGTTTTTGGTATACTCGTTGGAGCAATAGTGGTAGCGCCAGGCTCCGATCCGGTTCAGGCCGCGGCCCTAAGTTGTGACGACGTCCCTTGGATAGAAGTGTCTGGCGATGCAACCTTGTAATAACCGTGTATTGTTTATTGTCTTAGGCAGACATGGCCATTTATTTTGTATGTTCAATGCTGTGTTCTCATAGAAGCTGGCACAATGCAGGTATCTTGAAAATCAGTCAGATAACCTTCTTCACAGATCTCGACAGACGTACTCAACACCTCAAAGGTGAAGAAAGTCCCTGAACCGGAAATAAAGCAAAAAAGTCAAAGTCATTCTGAAAGTCTAATGTTTTAAAATGCAACCAGGCTAGATTGGCGAGACTTTCTTTTCTTCAGGTCCGTTTCAGACGCTGCAGTGATGTTCCAGTAGCCGCCGGTGTTGACGTCAGACACTTAGGGCTAGGGGGTTGCATCGCCTTGATATTTGACATTCGATATTTCATTCCTTCATAATTTTCTCTGTGCTAGGCTATCTAGTTTTCTCTCGTTTCACTTTTCTGTCTCAACTGAAACTCAGAACTTGAGACATTGTTCAATTTCTCTCTAAAAAAGAGCAAATATCTTGCATAGACTTGTTCATCAATAGCTCTTTATATATTCATACAAGTCTATTCTCGTTATGAGAATATTCCGAGCTGACATGCATGTCCGCATTGTAGGTGTATATACGCCAACTCGCTATGCAATTCCCGGGGGTATCGGTATCTATTTACATCACATTGCAACCAATTCCATACATGGCTCGTTCCACGTCCCGCTTGACGAGGTACCAGTCAGCCCGGCGCTCGGCAAATTCATAGACCTCCTCCACACGCCAAATCCCATGGAATCGATCTGCGTCGGCGATGACAGTCGCCAGTTCCTTAGCATGGCCAGGATCGATCAGGTAAATCTGCACGAGTTCACGGAATGCCGTGAAATAGAGAAGTAGCTCATTGTTTCGCAATGTTTGGATATACTTGAAATAGTGATTCATGTCGCTAGGAAGTCAGCTTGGCATTTTGCGGGGCTTGATTTTGAAATACATACCTGATCAGCTTGAGTGATCCCTCCACGCTGATGCGCTGTCGCTTGAGGTGTTTACATAGAGCCGTAAATAGGCGGAGCCCGACTTCTTGATTGAACACATCTAGTGTGCTCTTGTCCGTGCTTCCGACTAGCATCTGGGTGTGCGATGAAACCACGTCGACGACGGCGACAGCGACTTCGCTGACGCCTACGTCCATGGTCTGTCGGTGTGGATCTGAGGAAACGCCGGGGTTAAAATCGGTGGCTAGTTGCCGCGTTGCCAGAATGTAGTCCACCTCTTCCATGAGAACGTCGATTCCCTTGTTCAGACCAGCTGCGACACGTTCATCGAGCATCTGTTCGAACCTTTTCTTTTCTTTATTGGCAGGGTCCACAAAATCGTTCCTATCAGTTAATCTCAAGCCGATCAACTCCTGCTCGTAGAATACATCCATCATTTGCAGAATCAAATCACCGACATTGACCAGTTCCAAAAAGGTGACGAGGGGTTCGACCCCAGATTGGTCACGCTCCCCTTGTTCGCGGGGTCGGTAGTTGGATAGATGACTGACAGCCTTATCAAATCCAACGATAACGTGCTGGTGTCCTAAAATACGTAGCAGCGTCACGAAGATTGCCTCGCATTGCTGTTTCGCTGCATGGCCAAATTCGCCGCCAAGTCGCACAAATTGAGCGGCTCTCTCCAAGCTGGATTTGGCGGAATGAACTAGACCAAGTGCGATTTCGATGCTGAACAATGAGCGGATACCCTCCATCTTCGACTTCATGATGGCAGCTTTTGCTGCCAGCTCTGTGGTGGGAACTTGCTCGACGACCACTGGGGCAGGCGACGGTATTGTCGAAAATCGATTGAGACTTTTCGATGGTTGCGACGGGTTTGCACTGCTTATTTCCGTGTCTGATTTTGGCTCTTCGTTTGATTTGGCGCTTGAAAAGCTCGGTAGGATGTTTACCGGCATCATGATCACTTTCTTGAAAGAAGTAAGGAAGTCTCGTTTGTCGGCTTGGCGATTAACATTTGACATCAAAAAAGACTCTGTCGAGGCCGCCTGTTCAGAGAGATGCCGGTCCCACTCATTCACTGTTGATTCACAGGCATTCTTGAAAAAGTCCAGCTCTTCTGCTAAATACAGATCAAGGTGTGGCTCATAAATCTTGATCACGACATTATCCAGATACTCATCGAACTTAGCATCAGAGCCTCGTATAGGAAGCAGAGCCTCCGAGAGGTTCATGCATTGGACAAAAGTCGCCGAGATTGCAGTGAGATATGACTCGATGTTGATACGATGCAGCTCATCAAATATTGCCGTGAGGAAAGGGTACAACACATCTTGGCCAACTTTTGTCATAAATTTTGATGTAACGTCCATGTCCGGGGGAAAGACGCGGTTCATAATGGATATTTCATCGTTGAAGGCGACACTGAGACGTGTGAAGAAAGCCTGCGTTTGCTCCATTTTGACCTGGCCGGTCGATCCGTCAATGCAGGAAGCGACGGTTCCTAGCTCGGACTTCCGAGTCATCAGGTGATTGTGGTGGATAAAAAGGTCCACGGCAGCTTGCCCACCGTTGAGTGTCCATAGAATGTGTGCGTATTTCCGCATAGTCCCGTCAATGTCGTCTGTTTCATATCCCTGACGGAACTCCTTCAGCGCGGCAGTCTCAAACATCGAGACTGTACGCTCTAAATGGTCCACCCGCTCGTCCCATCCTTGTGTCATATCAGATTTGGAGAACATTAGTAACTGTGCCAGTATCTGCGCTTGAGCCTGGGGATCTTTGTATTTCGTGAAAACCAAATTTTCAGACGATGGCCCAGATCGCGCGATATCCTCATAAAACGGTGCCAGTGCAGCATGTATCTTGCCGTATTCCTGACGCGCCTCGCCACGGATTGACCTAACCTGTTTCAACACCGTTAGGGCGGGTTCATTCTGGAGATCCTGGAACATAGTGGGCTGCGACGCCGTATTCACTAATTCAATCTTATCGAATCCATCGGATATTTCTTTCAGGTCATTGGAAGGGTCATCGCCAACAGTGATCTCGGGGACTGGTCCATCGCCCAGTTCAGCCTCTTCTTGCTGCTCGACGACCTCCATGTTGGCAACTGTCCCAAACATAATCTCAGCATGCTTTCTAGCATCTGCTTCGTCCCAGCACCCGATTCGTTTCAACTTGTGTACCCATCGAGTGTCATCATACGCCATCTCGTGCATGAGCTTGCAGGACCGTGCCGCTCGGATCAGATCAACGGGGCCGACGTAATCGAGAATAGAAGATACGATCTCTGTTTTTCCTCTTGTCAGCATATGTTGCCCCCATCACCGCATGTCTCATCTCACGCACCTGCCGGAAGAGCAGCTCTGGAGATGTCTTCCATTGATGCCATGCGCAGCGAGGCCAGCACATCTCTGCGCGGCTTAGCTGCAGCCGTGGGTCCTTTTTTTGCACCTGACATCTTGTATTCCTGAGCTCTTCATCTGAATAGAGAGCAGTCGTGGGGAATTCGTGATTTGAGGCAGCCTCGGGCTCGCTCCAGGCTGTCCCGCGGGGTTGTGGAGAGTGGTCCGGTCTCTATTCGAGCAGACACACAGCGTCTTTGGGGTAGATTTTGGTCAAATTCTCATGCAGACATCTTTGCATCCAACCACGTATTTCTCAGCCGTAAATCAGGAACCACATTCCAATGCTGCACGATCATTGCGCACAGACAGACAGTATCCAATGCCGCCTCCCCCAGCTGGCAAAATGTACACCGCTCTCTCGTATGCATTGAGTACATCTGTACGGAGTAGACAAGTCAGACTTTCTTTGATTGAAATAAAAAGAAGAAGTTGGATCATATTTGGCTTTTCTTCTTATGGTGTATAAAGCTCAAATATGGATGGGTAACCATGGGGAAAGATAAAAGTCGAAATTGGAGATATTCGGGGCAATCTAATGGCTAAATATATACATTGAGCTAAGACTTAACATTAGAACATAATTTTTCGAAACAATGAGAGCTTTAAAAGCTGTTTGCATCAATAAGATCCTTCCTAACATGACAGGAGCTGCAATACAAGCTAATATAGCTAACATAGCTGTATAAATACCTAGCTATATCGGTACAGGGAAGGTCCCGAGATACCCCGACTTGGAAGATAGTAAATACTGGGGAAGATATAGACTAGTGTGACATATATAGCTTGTAATTAGCAACTTGGTTTGAAGATCTCCTGACTATGTTCGAATATAGTATATTGTTCAATGTTGTTCCCGGTGATGAGTGTTTTTCGGTGAATCCCGGGATACGCACAACCGGAGGAAAAAAAACGAGACCACATCGGAAGAAGTAAAATAAGAAGTTATAGACTGAATATCATGAATTACTATAATCAATTAGTAGATTTTATATAGATCAATTCATTCTAAAGTCAGCAGAATTGTGGTGTTCCGAGAGTCGGTTTTCTAGCGTGGCCGGGAGCCAATCAGAGCAAGGGGGTAATCATCAATGTCAAGTTTCTTCGACTTCGACCTCAACCTCCAGCACCTCTCTCCTGTACCATCCCCCCTCCTCTCCCCACCCACCCCTCTCTCGCTTTGGCGATACAGCACCCATTCCCAATCAAATTCAATTGCTTGGGTTAAACTTCGTCATGCTGGGACGTTCGATTTTGCGCGCGTCCAACCGGGCCATCGCACGCCAGTCCCTCGGGAAGTCCACGGTACGCCTTCACCCCCATTGATCTTCACCGAAGAGGACAATCGATTCTTTGAACCTGCATTGGATTACAGAAGGGCTCCGTTACTAATATTCAACAGCGTGCCTCTTCCACCTCCGCCGGAGCCGAGGCCGCCAGCTCCCCCTTCTACCTCACACTCACGGCTGCGCTTGCAACTGCCGCCGCCGCCGGTTCCACCGCATGGTACTACCATCTCTATGGCCAGGAAGCCTTCGCCATGACACCTGCTGAGGAGGGGTGAGTGAAATTACCCAGGAGGATCGCCGTACTTGTGGCCTCGGCGCAGCCAAGCATTGTGCGATCCAGGTTGAGAACAATGGCGGAAGCTAACGGGTGATTTTATCCAGACTCCACGCTACTCAGTACCCTTGGGTGCACGAGCGGTTCAACAAGACTTTCGATCACGCCGCGTGAGTGCTCTCTTCCCTGAAGTCACATTTTTGCTCTCACCGGCAGACATTGTACTGACCCCGACCAAGTCTCCGCCGTGGTTTCCAGGTCTACCGCGAAGTTTGCGCCTCCTGCCACTCCCTTACCCGTGTCCCATGGCGCTCAATGGTCGGCACCATGCACACCGTCGACGAGATGAAGGCCTTCGCCGAGGAGCACGAGTACGACACCGAGCCCAACAGCGAGGGCAACATCGAGAAGCGCCCCGGCAAGCTTTCTGATTACATCCCCGCCCCCTACCCCAACGAGGAGGCCGCCCGTGCCGCCAACGGTGGTGCTTATCCTCCCGATCTCAGCTTGATCACCAAGGGCCGTCACGGTGGCTGCAACTACATCTTCAGCTTGCTTACTGGTTACCCCGATGAGCCTCCCGCTGGTGCTGCCGTCGCCGAGGGCATGAACTTCAACCCTTACTTCCCCGGTACCGGTACGTAACGACAAGCCCATGACTTCTTGTTGTCTTTTAGCGTTTCTGACCCAGTGATAGGTATTGCTATGGGCCGTGTCCTGTTCGACGGTGTTGTCGAGTACGAGGATGGTACCCCCGCCACCACCTCCCAGATGGCCAAGGATGTCGTCGAATTCCTGAACTGGTCCGCCGAGCCCGAGATGGACGAGCGTAAGAAGATGGGTGTCAAGGCCGTTGCCCTCCTGACCGGTCTGTTCGCCATCTCCGTTTGGGTCAAGCGCTACAAGTGGGCCCCTCTCAAGACCCGCAAGGTCGTGTACAGCCCCCCAATCGGCCCCCGCCGTTAAATGTTGCAGCAAGGCCTTTTTTGAGTGGGAAAATGTGAGAGGCTGACGGGGCCAGTACGACTTGGGGAACCCATACCACACCCCCGGTTTTGATACAGGTGCCTCAAAGAGGCCTCTCTGTTTCGTCATTTTTGTGTCTATCTATTGGTCGCTGTGTCTGTGTTTTGTTAGAACGCTCCCCGAACACCTGTATCTGTATCCTAGATATATTCTTTTTTTCATTTCCTTTCGAAAACTGTGTGCTTCGAGGAGTCATCTGAATTTAATTTCCTTTGTGATTATGACAGATGAGAGACCAGTACATTTATGCGAGTCTCTAGAGTTGCAGCTTATGTCTGTATGTGCATGTCTGTATCAGAGATGATATGGTATGTTCTGCGACTTGGCAATGAGACGAGTGGTACAGTGATCGATTTTTAATTATTGTATATGCAAGAATCTACATGGCTATAAACATATCAAAAATGGCTAGAAGCAACTTCAGGCCCGGGTATCATCCAAAACCCGCTCGCCATCTCCAAAGATACGAGCAAAGAAATAATCATAGCTAGTCCACATACCAGAAAACACGGTATTGGCCAGAGCCACCAGCCATGGTGGACTACGACCATCAGGACCTGCACATATCCTGGATAATGACATGGTCAAAATCAACGAAGGCGCCCACAGAGCCAAGAAGATCACCTTCCCGATCTTCTGGTGCGTAGTTGTAATACGATAAGTTTTGATCTGCGCAAGATATACTTGATATGAAACCGGCAGATCATGTTCTGCAGCGCCAGTCTTGATCAGCCCAAGGTAGCGGGCAGAGGGCTGAGCGTAGTTAGGATCCGGCCGGAAATGCAAGCAGACGGTATACCACCACGATAGCTTTGGACCACTAGGCAGCGGGACATCGTCTTTATGAGATTGCAATAATAGGCGGGCATTGTCCGCAGCTGGCGAGAGCAGGGTGCGTGCCTTGAAAGCTGGTGTGCTGGGGTAATCTGGGACGGGGTCGGAGGGGTCGTATGAATGAGGGAAGGGATGACAATCGATGACACAGTCGCGATATCCACGACCACCGCCCTCCGTGGCGATAATCTTCGCGTAATCCGCTAGGGTGACTTCGTAGACAACTCCGACTAGAGGTTTGTGCCATTGACGCTTGTCACAACTCGAGACCACTTCTACCTCCTGTGTCCGAGTTATGAGCACTGCCTTCTCTGATAGGTGCTCACTGTCCAACACATCCGTCTCATGGTCTTGGGGTTCGGTCTTGTCATCTGCCGGGGGAGAAACATCTCTGTATTGTGTGCCTGCGAAACATGGCTCTGCGTATGGTACTCCCGGAAGATCGAAAGTGAGACGGAGTTCGGGGACAAGCACGGAGATCTGCGACAGTGGTTTTATGCCGCGCATTCCGCGAAAAGTCTTGGAAGCTAGGTTTGACCCATAGGCGAGGTAGAGAACAGTCTCATCCCTGGCCACGGTTTCCGACACACCAATCCCGTGTTCCTGCTGTGTGGAAATTTTCCCAGGAAGAGTCTCATCTTGATCGAGGGAACCGGCAAAGCATGAGGATCGACGGCGTCCAACATTCGTTTTAGGAATAGGGTCGATCTCGAGTTCAACATCAGGCTTAGCAAATATAGCGGGTAGAAGGCCACGAAGCCGGTCTAGAGCCTGGGCTGCGTTGAATCGGCATTGAGAAGCCGATGTCTCTTCGGCTTGTGGCACTTTTTGTGTCATTGTGCGAATATATAACGCAATATTGGGCGTATGAACTCGAGACCTGCTACCTTATAAAGGCTTCTCAGCCGCACCCAAGGGATATGCATTGTCAGCGAACCAGATCGAATGGCGATTATTAATCGGATCACGGATCGCGGATCTTGCACGGGCCGATCGGGTCTTGATTGAAGCATTATCCTGAGGATTAGTTTGGTGGGAAGCTGAAGATAGTTTAGATCTGATATTTTAGATCTGATAGTATGGGAAATTATTATGGGGAAATAAGTGCTTTGTTATCATCTTATGTGACAAGCACGCAACTTGAGATAAAAATAGAACACTTTAACTTCCAGATCAATCTCGACATTTTTAAGTTAGACCATAACGATATAGATTCTTTAAATATAAATATACACGTCCTTACCTAACTGTAAGATGATCAACATAAATCAACATAAATAAGACCTAGATAACCTAGATATCTCGATCATATCTGCAAATAAACCTTTGATTATCCACGGTCTATGTTCATTATCTACACGTAGATATGTATACATTAGTAGGACATTTGAGGTTATAGTCGAGCTATCATGTGATCCATGCCGTATGCTGGAACTGGGCTTAGTTCAGCACCCTCACCAGCTGGCCAGCTCTGGATAGCACACTTTCTTTTACATCCCATCCTCATGTTTTGATTCCAAGTGGATGACGACAGCAACTATGAAGCCAGTTCGAGGCTCACCTGCACCAATTGACGCAGACATAGGGAATAAAACGTCTGTCAATGACCGAGCGACTTCGGGATACGGCCGCGCAGACCCAGGTCGCCAAAAGCTAAAAGCTCCTCAGTCCCACCCTTCCGAGTCAAAGATTGTTCGATTGAAGCTCACAAAACCAAGACCGCCCAGATCCAATTCCCAAGAAGTGGACTGGGACGAAGATCTCCGCCCTACACCCAATGAGACAGTCGAGAGTAAAGGTGCCCATGGAGGAACCTCCGTTGCCGATACAGACCCAAACCGACCGAAGACAGTTGGAAAAAAAGCAGGAAGCAAGCGAGCAATGCTATCAAAGCCACAAACAACTTCGGCAAAACGCAGGAAATCAAACACGAGGAAGAGCATTACCAGCGAAGAGGGCGGCACCAGAGAGCCACAATTGCCGTTGGTAACGCTTACTGCAAGCACTTTGCCTTCTGCGGCCCCTCTGGGTAACAGTGGGCCTTCTGATATGCGTCCACTGGACGGACAAAACAAATATTATGCCACGAAGCGCAATGGAGATGTGCCCGAAGCTTCGCACCAACCTTCGCCACCGACAGACAGCCACAAGAAGCATGGAAATAAGAGCAAAGGGAGTGTGATTGTCGAGATAAGGAGCTGCACATCGGTGACAACATCCTCTGATTTCGAAGATTATGGCGAAGGGCCATCCCGTACTTCAAAAGTCAGCATCCTAGAGCATCGGGCACAATCCAATGGACGAACAAACAAAGGCAAAGCTGTTCATGTGACTTCCGAAGTATCTTCAAGTTCTGACGTCGACACTAAAGGACCGACTACTTCAAAGTTCACCATCCTGGAGTCAAGGGCACTTCCAAAGGGACAAAACAGCCAGACTAAGGCGGTTCATGAAAAGAGTCGTTCCAGACATCGTGGTAGAGCAGAGAGCGTTGGAAACAAGCTGATGCTTGCGCTCCACGGAGCAGAGCCTTCTCAGAATGAACCACTCAATGATCAAACTGCACCTCTCATCATCTCATCTGATCCAGTACAATCCGAGGAATCTCCGAGAAAGCAGCAGTCCGACCAAATGCCGAACGACACAGCGTTGGAACCTCCAAAGATTGACAGCGTACTGGACAGAATAATTCCAGCCGAAACAAAGCAAGACCGAACCGAACCTAAAACTGTCAATCCAACATTGATTGCCAAAACACTTTCGCCTAAGGAAGAACAGATACTACAGCAAGCAGATGACGCATTCTTCTGGCAGGCTCTGGGCGATGACAGGTTGTCCAGCACAACGAGTTTTTCAGAATTTGAAATCGGCAGAGGCTTGATGGGTGACGACCCTTCAATCCTTGATTACCACATGGAAATGGAACATATCCCCGGGTTTGCAACCTTGCAACCCATGAGATCCGCACTGAGCACATCTTCACATTCCACTAAAATCTGCGAAAGCCGGGCGAATAGCTCATTGGAGACTTCAAATGCAGGAAATCCCGATTATCTCACAGCAGGGCAGACTGAGGGACGTGGATTTAGCCATACTCCGGAGTCTCAAAAGCCTCTTCTCACTAATGAATCCCCAATAGAACTGAATTCCGCATCTCCTCAGCCCCCAAAGTCAGTCCCAAAGACTAGCATTGTCGACAGCAATGGTAGTCCTCGGCTCATGCCTCAGTCAGCCAAGAGCATGGTTGTGCCTCAACTCGATCTGGATGGCGAAAAGCACCACGAAGAGACAACCAGCGACACTAATGCCAGTCCAATTGAGTACGACGGAGACTCGTCCAGCATCTCCACTGAGACTAAATATGAGGGGGTCATGTGGACTAAGTTCCAGAGAGACATGTTGTTGGAATATGGGATCCAAATGGAAAACCTGGAGAGATCTCACCCATGGCCGCCACAGCCGCATGAAAGGCACCAACACTCGTTTTCTCAGGAGGATACTGCTGATGGGGATAACTCCGAGAAAGCATCGACGACTAGACCAAGTTCTTCCCAGAGCACGATCGATGAGAGAGCATTATGTGGCGTTCCTTCAAAGAATCATGGGTTTGACCAATCGTTCCGAACAGATATATCGGGATCAACACAGCCAGCTTCTAAGTTGCACCGATCCTCTACGAAGGGCGATGACGATATGGAATGGATATCAACCTTGCAAGTGGCACAGAAAGATGCCCACCGCCTGCTTCAAGAAACCAACTCGGTTAGCCAAAAGTCTGTATGTGAATGGAACCACGTTAACTGTGATTTAGCATTTGTCCACTCAGCTGGCGGCAGAAAAGGCCACTATCAGTCGAGTCTTGGAGATCTACCGAGAGGGATGTAGTCGGATCCTTGACGACCTGTTCCAAGCACAAGAAGCACGAATGCAGCTATACCGGCAGCAAATGCATGTCGTTAAGGAACAACATGCAGATATATGTCAAGACCTGATTCGTGGATTGCAGGAGCTCGACCGTCGGGTGCAACAAGGGCCAATCTGAAAGACGGGGGCGAATTCACAGGCTACATGTATTATTTCGAAGGTGACACGAGGCTAGGATTGCATGCAGATCGGATTCTTATACCAAGTATTATAATATCAATATATTTTAGCCCACATTTTATTTTATAAATGGGATCGCCGTGATTGGAACTCCAACGCCGGGCCAAATTGACCGAGGATCACGTGGAAATTGTTATACTCTGGGCTTTTTGACTCATTCGAGGGCTGTTTCTTTTTATTATTTTATTTTTGAAGACTGTTACTCTTCTATTCACTGCACTTACCTTGATTTCTCCCTGTTACTCTCTAAAAATCTGCCCTCCCATCTTCCCTCCCTCTGCCCCTCTACCTCTCTGCCTCCGATGTCGGTGAGTCAACTCCCCCTCCATTGATTTTTAAATTTCACACTGACGTCGCCAATTGCACAGTTCTTCATTGATAACCCTAATGTGGGTAACCACAACCATTTGGAAGACTCCCGCAGTAAGTTTGGCCATTTTTTTTTTAAAACCAATTGGTCTCTAACAGCTTTAGTTCTCGGCTACAACCCTCTTACCCCGCCCAATCTCCTCCAACATGAGATCGCATTGACCGAGACCTCACGAAAGACCGTACTCGACGGACGCAATGAAGCCGTCGCAATTGTCCATGGCACAGATAAGCGCCAGCGTATGATGGTAGTGATCGGACCTTGCTCCATCCACGACCCGGAAATGGCCCTCGAATACTGCGATCGCCTAATGAAGATGAAGGAGAAGTACGCTGACGAGCTGCTCATCGTGATGCGCTCGTACCTCGAAAAGCCACGCACAACCGTGGGCTGGAAGGGCCTGATCAACGACCCTGATATTGACAACAGCTTCAAGATCAACAAGGGTCTCCGCGTATCGCGCCAGCTCTTCGTCGACCTGACCAACAAGGGCATGCCCATCGCTAGCGAGATGCTCGACACAATCTCCCCCCAGTTCTTGGCAGACTGTTTGTCCGTCGGTGCCGTTGGTGCTCGCACCACCGAGTCCCAGGTCCACCGTGAGCTTTCCTCCGGTCTTTCGTTCCCCGTCGGATTCAAGAACGGCACCGACGGCTCGCTCGATGTCGCAGTCGACGCTATTGGCTCCGTCAAGCACCCACACCACTTCCTGTCCGTCACAAAGCCCGGTGTTGTTTCCATTGTCGGAACCGTTGGTAACCCTGATTGCTTCGTTATCCTTCGCGGAGGAAAGAAGGGCCCCAACTACGATGCTGCCAGCATCGCCGATGCCAAGACTAAGCTTACTGCTAAGGGCATGCGTCCCCGTCTTATGGTTGACTGCAGCCACGGCAACTCTGAGAAGAACCACAAGAACCAGCCCAAGGTCGCTGCTGTGCTTGCTGAGCAACTTGCTGCCGGTGAGGATGCTATTATGGGTGTTATGATTGAGAGTAACATCAATGAGGGTGAGTCTTTTGGAAATTTTATTATCTATAGAAAGTTGTTTATACTAACTCGCGCTAGGCAACCAGAAGGTCCCCGCAGAGGGCAAGGCCGGTCTCAAGTACGGTGTCAGTATCACGGATGCTTGCATTAACTGGGAGGATACCGAGTCAGTATTGGAGACTCTGGCTCAAGGTGTTCGCGCTCGTCGCGAGAAATCGGAAGCGAAATAAGCTGTGTTGGGATATTCAAGTTAAATTACAACGGGGCATTTCTTAAGCGTGTCAAAATCAAAAGTTCAACGATTTTACTTCGGCCTGAAAAGTTCAATACGTTCCACATTAGGGCAATTTTGCTACGAAGATCCCACTTAGATTGTATGCATAGGATTTCGGCATTTATAGTGGAGATATATATGGGGCCAAAATTAGCCCTATGCCGTCATCGGGGTCCACGTTGAACCTGACTTGGCCTAAAATGCTTATATATCTTGGCTGGAAGATCTTCAGGGGAAATACAAAGAGATGAATCATATTTCCTATGAAGATATCTTGAAAAATTTGATTATCCATACAATCAAATTCCATGCTGACCATCAGTTGGATATGCAGTTCAGTTCCCACCAGAGGAGCTCCCATTAGAGTTCATATCAGTTCGAACCCTAATTCTAATCTCTCGAGGCATGCTTGCTGGGAGCTCATCGAGCCCAGCGAACGGCCAAGGGAACCAGTAGGCGACGTTGTCTTCCCACATTGCATGCTTTAGCATAAAACCCGTTGTGCAGTCAGAATATCGAGAAAATAGATCGTACCCTCTCCTGAGACAGAACAGATGTATTGCTTCCCGCTTAATCAAGTAGGAGTAGTTAAACTCGGCCTCTAGAAGGCCCAGCGCGTTGAGTTCATGCATACCACAACCATGCAGTCCTTCATAGGAGAAAGTCCTAAGATAAGGATGGGAGCCATCCTCTTTGTGTCTCATGAATGATTCCAACGCCACAAGTGTTGCCATTTCGAATTCAATCAGCTCGGAGTCTGGCCAGAGATCAGGCCTTATGTGAAGGGCCTCCAGAGTTAATGGCAGTTCATCTCGAAGCTCGTGGGCCGTGTCACCCCAGCCAATAAGAAAGTTGAGCGGCAAAGACGCCGTTTTCAGTTTGGGAAACCTCTTTAGCATGCCACGAAAAGGCTTACTAGCTTCATCCGACAAGCGCAGACGGAAGTTTGCTATACAACATGGAAGAAGCTCCACGCTGATAGAAAGATGTTTGATCGTTTGACTCGAAGTTTCCAAGGAACGAAGGAAGCAGTCAGGCCGGTTGAGAAATTCGATTGTTGTCCGGCATCTGTAGGCCAAGCCCACATGCAAGGATTCTAGATATGGCAACTGAGACAGCAGCTTGGCGATATTCTCGGGCAGGACAGCTGTTTTGGCAATAACAAGACTGCGCAGGTCTGAAAACCTCCAGGGTCCTCTCGGCATCTGCTCGGAAAAGACACAAATTCCTTCCACATTAGGGAGCCATATCTCGAGGATTTTCAAACAAGGAAGGTAGAACCAGGGGATGAATTGATAGGGGTTACCGGGACAAGCACTTTCGCGGAATTCCGTGAGAGGCAAATTGCTTCCATAGTCAACCATTTCTAATTTTGAGAACCGAGTCAATACGCCAGGCGGTGCGTTGCCAAAGAGAGAATGATGCAAAATTTCCCCAGGGAAACCTCCTTCAAGCACAAATGAAAAGTCCAGTCGAAGGCTGTGAAGGTTGTGAAGTTGTGAGACCAGCAGTGTGGCGTAGATGTAGGCGTCTCCATCATTGACTCGTCGGACAAATTTAGCATCCAGGTTTGCCGGGAATTTCGCGTCTCGAACAACCTTCCGGGCCCATCTCAAAGTGGGCCTAAACTCTAGCATTTTCTTGGCCCAGTCGAGCTTTCCTTTGGGGACGACAATTTCTCCTGTGTGGGATTCCACATTCCACCATACGAAACTGATATGCCAGATGTAGTAAGCCAACTCTGGCCGCTCGGAGATAGTCCGGAGGAGGAGAAGGATTTCGTGGACCTGGGGATGCTGCCAGTCCCAGTGGATTGATCGATACAGGAAAGGCTCAGCTGAGGCACGAACGTCATGGGAAACTTGTGATAGGTTGTTCAAATCATCTTTTGGCAGACACTCTAGTATCTGTAGCCAGCAGTCACGAGGGAGGTTGGCGAGGGGAGTTGAAGCCATTGTCATCAATTTTGTACAAGAAAGCTGGGTAAGATGGGTCAGGATAATTGTTAATACAAACCCATGCATGTCAACTTACTATGTCAAACCACGTGGAATTCGCAAAGAAAGTCTCCCAAGAAGGACACCGAAAGGCGAACAGAGGGAAGGAATGGATAAGGGGAAATGTAAGAGACAGACTGAATGGAAAAGAGCGAGGAGGGAATGAAAGGGAGATGAAAGAAGAGGAAGAGGAAGAGGAAGAGGAAGAGAGAAGAGAGAAGAGAGAAGAGAGAAGAGACACCAGACAAGAGACAAACGAAAGAGGAAGGAAGCCAAAGTCAACCAAAAGGACCGAAAATATTATGTTCACACCATTATATTAATACAAAGGAATCTTAAAGTCTATAATACAAGCCGCAAAAGACGACCGCCGAACCGATGGATGATGTACACCGTGAACACCAGCAGCACAAGGCTTGATCTCATCCCCCATATAGCGACCAGCACCATAACCCACAAACCCTGTCCTTGCCTCCTCGAACTTCCGTTTCCTCGAACCACCCAAAGACCTCTGAACAATACCAAGATCCTCCAATCCCCCATCAGAGCCAACACCAAAAGACCGAGTGGGAACATCACCAGTGTCAATATCCAAAACCGTAGCTTTGCCATCCTGCCCAAAAGCCCAAACCCTGACTCCACCCTCAGAAGACTGCAAAGCAAGCTCCACAGTCCCCTTCACAGACCCGATCTCCTTGCCATAGATCTTAAACGGCCACATCATAGCCGTAGGCCGATAGGAAACAGACATAGCAAACTCCCACTCCCCATTCTGGTTTTGCACTAGGCTCTCACGCTGTTTGCGCGTCCGCTCCGAGTCAACGTACCAGCCTGGTGCGAAGTCACTGTCGCCCAGTACCCCGTCACCTTGACGTTCACGCTCTTTGCGGATCATGTTGAATACGTCCAGGGGAATTGAGTATAACACGAGGCGGTCGCCGTAGGCAGCGACAACGCGGAGACCCCAGCGGAGGTCGGAGCCTGAGGTGAAGGTTGTTGGGATTGGAAGATCTTTTGGAGGTGGGATTGTGTTTGAGAGGGATGGGGATGGGGGTGGTGTCTTGGTCTGTCGGGTTTGGGTGTTTGAGAAAGGTGGCGGAACGCAGACGAATGCGCGGGTTAGGCTTGTTGGCCCGCCGATTGGAGCGTCGGTGCCAATGCATAGTAGGCTTGTGCGTGGCTCGATGAACATGATGTGGAAACCGTCGTTGATGGGGACGGCACGATAGTGGTGGCAGTGTGTTGCGCGCATGAAGTTGCGAGATGGGGCGTGGGGAATGCGGCGGCGGTTGAAGGATTGGATATCTGCAAGGAAATGGAATTGGTTGTTTTTTGGGTCGAGTTTTGGTGATGAGGTTGAAGATGAGGGTGAAGGGGGGCATTTGCATTCGTGGACGCCCGGTCCGGATAGTGAGGAAATGAGACGTAGTTCGCTGGGTGTTTCTGGACTACTTGGGAGGAAGTGAAGGATTTCGGAGGGTTGAGGGACGGTGAAGTATCTGCGTTGTTCATTGCGCTTTGTTTCGTTCACGCTATGAATTTCGATGCCCGCAGCGCAACCGAAGGCGAGGACTGGCTGACCGGGACAGATAGCAACTGTGCGGGGTGGGTTGTCTACTGTGCAGACGTTGTAGAAGAAGTGGCGGGATGAGGGGGCCATTTTGGTATTGAAATGAGATCCTTTGGTGACCGGGGCTTTGACCCAAGCCATATCCAATTTACAGATCATGCCAACGCGATTGCAAAGCAATGCAGCAATGGTGAATTGGGGCTGGCTGGTGTCGATAACAGCTGAGATAATGTTGAACGGACATGAGATTCGCGAGACTAGCGTCAAGTCAATATTGCTGAAGTCTTTTGCAGACGTTGGCCTAGACTTTCCACGCAGAAGAGAATAAATATAGATCATGCAGCCAGTCGTCACGAGCAAGTAGTTGTTGCAACTGCTAATGCTGAAAGTCGACATGGACCGTTTGCCTTCGGTCTGCAGAACCGGCTGAAGTTGAGTGCGGCGGGATTTTCTTCCTGCAGAGCCAGATAGACATGAAAAGTCTACGACAGCGGTAGTCAAAAAGCCCGGCTTCTCGACATTCAACTTTCGCCCCGAAAGGAGACACTCTGTCGCAAAGCGGCGGCTCATTCTCCAGACCTCGCTCTCATCTAACCGGGAGATGCGTGGCGTTTTGCAGTCTTGCAGCCATGCATCCCACCACCCTGCTCTTTTCAGCATATTCTCCAGCAGTTTGTAGTTCAGGCTAATTCGCATCCACTGTGAACATGTCCGCCGGGCATTGTCGAAATCTCGCGGTGTCAGCATGGAAAAAATCTCCAGTAGGATCTCTGCTGGTGCAATATTTGCAGCGGGAGGAGATGAATTGCTTGTCGAATGGCATTTTGAAACATGTCGACTCTGTGACGTGTATCCGAGCCCGGACTTATTTGAAACTGAGGGTATTGACCTTGTTGAGCTTCGTTTGGAGTGCACGATGGACGCATTTGTAGGCATCTGACGAGCATAGTCTTGACTTGAAGACCGCAGCGCAGGCATGATGATACACCCTTCCAGTATAGGGAGTGATTTAATCTTCACTACTGGATCTCAATTCCAGAACATTTCTTTGAACTCAGATGGAGGATCAGTGTGAGTCGGGCAATTCAATTGATTGGCATCCAGGAAGTGCTTCAACAATTGAAAATACACCAAGGACCTTCACGACACCAATTAAGTGAAAGAACCGAGAGGAAATATCCCACACAAGTTTATACCTAGGCGTCCCGATGAATCGTCTAGAACACCAATAAGCCCACTGATCCGCAATCTCCAGTAATTTTAAAGAAAGATTACTCACTCTTAAGAAAAGTCTATCCACGATACCAGGGTTGGAAGTATGTGCTAAGTGTAAGGTTGTATCGGTCTTCTGAAAGCGGTGCGGGAATTCTGATGCGAAATGAAACCCGAGTTCGAGGGTGAGGCAAGGGCTGACTTTGATTAAATACTGCACCTCACCATTTCCCAATTACTAAAGTTTGCCATCTGATTCAATCCAATTACAAAGTTTTCCTGTCGACACTTTTGTCTAGGACACAGATGTACCACGCGGAAATCCGAAAAGTGGAGCACGTCAAGAGACATGTAGACTTTAGACCCATGTAGATCCATTTAGATCTATTTAGATCCATTTATGGATCATTTATGGGTCATTTAGGCCCGTTTAGGCCCGTTTAGGCGCTTAATGGTATCATGCAGTAAATGCACCATTCTCCATTATGGAATGGACATGAGGCAACGGGAGCTTAGGGTCCGATTGATTCAATCTTAACTCCAGGGCTGTATGCGTCTTAATCCTACTTCCATTCAATTCCAAGGTACCGTAGTAACCAGAGGCCCTCAGTTACAGCCGCTCGAAACCCCTAGAAAGTCTTCAATATCAATCTACGCTAACATTCCAGAGGATCTCGGAAAGAGAATTAAGGAATGCGCCCCAATGCAGCGCACGGCTTGGCACTCATCGAACCTCACCGCTTACATGCATATGTCTCGAATCGTGTGCTGATGATCCTAACAATGAGACAATACCAAGATCCTGGAACAATTAGTATTTAGTTCAGGATATCCCACATTCCTCGATGCCCAAGGATGGGTTGTTTTGTCTTTCTTTTTTTACTGTTTCATCTCCTCACCGCAAGAAAGACAACTGTGCCATCCCCCCCCTCCCCACTGCTCAGGAATGTGCCCCGACCATGTGGACCCTAGGGATTCCAGAAGCCGGTGATTCCGTATGTGTTCGAGGTATGTCTACGCTGGAGGCGAGATCGAATCTGATTTGCAAATTCACTCTTCGGTAAAGGAGCGTTATTGGACGGATGCTGTATTGACAATTGTGATGTGAAACCCCTAGCAGAATGATGCCACAGGCCGCCTCATCGAAGTCAATATTTCAAATACACCTCTTTTTTTTTTTTTTTTCTTTATGACAATTGTATTAATTTACCTGTAAATATTTCTGGGTTCGCTAGGGAGGAAACATGAAGGTTCAGCTTTCCCACCCGCTGTTTCTTAGATGTATTGACTTTGTGCTCAGACACTGCCACGTTTCCCGCGGGCTTATTTTGGGAATGAGGAATGTGGGAAAAGGGTAAAGCTAAGCGAACCTGATGTCTTTATCGAGGAATCCTAGATATGAGAGGCACCTCGCTTGGAGCCTGTGTCCGAAAGGCAGCCGCTCACACCTGACGGGGAGATAAATCACGCTATTAGAAAGCGACGAAATCTAGGGACCATATCATACATACAAACTCTATATTCGACCTTGACATGCTGTAAGACATAAAGGGATTGGAAAATCAGACAACAAAATTCAACTACTGCGCGGGAGGGGAATAGCGAGGGACAGGCGAGACGAGCCCGACAAAAGGAATGTAAATATGTCACGCAAGGATATCATAAACATGAAAACACATCAGAACAAGATAGTGAGATGCGAACGAGGTATCAAGATCGTAAAACATGATGGATCAAAAACATGTGCAGGAAAAAAAAAGAGTGTATAGACAAATGACACAGGGGTAGACATGCAACCCTAAACGTTCAGTGTCTGATGAGCCTCAAAGGCGGACGCACCGTTTCCATTGCCTCGAGCGGTGGTGCGACCGGGAAGCCAGGCAGGATGTAGCGGGACAATCAAGCTAGGGTTGACATATTTCTTCAGCCGCAGCTCGAGGTCCTGTCCGCCAATGCGTATCGGAAGGCTATCGCGATCCAGGCCCGATGGCGGTGAGAGGGTCGATGAAGGCGACGGGGAAATATCGCCACCACCCGGCTGGTCTCGATTGATGCTTTTGAGGGCAATGAATTTCATCAAGGGCTCGTATGTACGGCCAAACCAGTATGAAAACCAAACGGTGAAGCCTAGAAGTGGAACCAGGAGTAGCGACCGGGTGATGGCTCTGCGCAGAGCGAGAACGCCAATCATGGCCAGCTGGTGAACCACTAGCCCCACGAATACGCGGTTGCAAATCATGGGCCATGCGCGGCCAGTGGAATGTTGCTGGTGATCCATGGCATACAGCAGTTGGTATTTGTAAATAAATTTGCCGACTGTGAAGTAGATCAGGCCGAATAGACAGATCAGCCACGAGCTTGGGAACACACTGTAGACCACGCAGATAACCAATATCAGAATGGTTTGTGGGATGGAGAAACCGTAGCTGAACTTGGGAGGAGTTGACAGCTCCGCATATTCCCGTGGCGTGCGAGCTGAGAGGAAGTGGAAGGGGTACAATGCGACACTTCCGAATTCGAGAAGTCGGAAAGGAAAAAGGCCCAGACCCTGAAGAATCAACAGGTTGATGTAGAATGGAGCTAGGCCTTCGAGTGACTTGGCCAGTGCGAAGGCAATCGTTGTAGAGTCTTTGAATGCATCCCGAAGATTCTCCCAGAACCCATAGAAACCACTCGCTGTCCCAAAAACAGTGAACAGCAGGAACAGATTGAAGAATGAGAAGAAGAAATTCTTCGAGATAATGGACAGCTCAACATCACCGCGTGACACCATTCCTTGGTTGTTCGAGAGCCCTGCAAAGATGATCAGCGATTTGAGCAACTACATGAAGTCAATGGGAAGCTTACACTCATATACAAAAGGCACAGCTACCGTCAACAGCGAGAATGCAAGAGTAGGCAACCCCGTTTGAACCAATGACTTGATGATTGGATGCTCTTGGAGGAACTCTGCCAGCTGGGGGACAATCTTATGAAGGGTCTCCAGCTCCAGCAATGAGGCAATAGGAACCAAGAGCACAGACCAAAACACGGTGAGGAATCCAATGACGATGGTGATGGACCATGACTGGAACATCCGTCGAGTACGAGACAAGTAAGTGTTTTTCCAAATGACATCTGCCGGTGCCGGTGCAAGTCGAGCGAACATTTGCATTGGGTGTGGATCAAGGATCGCTTGAACAAGCATTTGAGATGCGGCAATTGACTCCATCGTCACGAAAGCAATTTCGGTAGTAAGGTATTGTTTCTCTCGGGCGTTTTGGATATGTTCATCAATCTTCCGGAGCTTTTCCTCATAGTAATCGATTGCATCGATCATCCGGAAGCGAAGCTTGAATGGACCATACCAGATGCGAGCCTTAGGTCTTTCATTCACATACTCTGAGACATGGTCGTTCTCGTGTCCGGATAGGAGCCCGGACCGTTCATCGTCTGCGTCACGAGGCGGTTGGTTGGTCAGTGGCAATGTATTTCCATCAGTCTTTGGCCGCTTGTATCCCAGATGTTTTGTCCATGCTCTCTCAAGCTGACGGATGACTTTCATTCTCTTGTCAATCAATTCGTCCAGCTCGCGCCACTTCCGGCACACCGTGATGCTCTCAACTTTGCCGACTCGCAGGCCTTCCACAAATTCTTTAATTTTATCTTCGGTTCCTAAGTCGTGTGGGATACCAGACAAGCGAATGGTGCGATCAGTAGTGCTGGTCTGATTCCCGAGATATGTTTGCCGAGTGCGGATGATTACTTTTGTCTCGTCAAGAAGCATATAGATGGCCAAGCCACTGAAGACATATGCAAACAACACATAAATCCACAAATATGTAGGGTCTGTAACTGGCTTTTCCTTCTCGATTCCCCCAATTGGAGTCATAGTCTTATTTTCAGGGATGTGATCCCAGCCAGGAACTCCATACTGGCCGGTGTATTTGTAGTGCATAGGGAGGATGATTGCAACAGCGAAGATAAAGACAGCTAAGAGGAACCGGATCGCGAACTTGAAGAAAGACAAGAACTACCAAGAGACTCAAGTTAGCAAGGGTCCATCGTCTTGTAAAGAAGCCAAAGCATTGAAACATACCACATATGCATCCAGGCCCGCAGACTGCAACACTTCCTCTTCTGTGATCCGATGGAGGATGGGTATCCAACCGAAAAGGGTATCTGGAAGTTCAGGTAACCGCGAAGCAGCATTTCTTTGCCGGCGTCGCGCGGCATACAACTCGGTCCATTTTGGTCGTAAGATCTAGAAGCGAGGCAGTCAGCGATGAACAAAACCCACATCTTATAGTGATAGAAACACGTACACAGAATGTCAAAAAGGCGCTGAGACCCAGCGCGGAGCTAATCACAAACTGCGTGTACAGATCGCGCTGCTCTCTCAATTGATCTTCCCACCGCCTCCTGCTTCCGCCATCGGGACTGTCGGCAAGTAAGGTCAGCACAGCGGATGTCGCTGATGCCGTAAGAGACATGACTCTATTTTATAAGGGATCTCCGCACTCCGGGTTTCCGTGATGGCTTCGACGAGCGAGGGGCTGTCGGAGCTAGTGGTTCGTCAAGGGCATGCGGCAGGACTCCGTTGATCACCGAGATGACTGACGTCAGGGAGATGGGATGGTCAACCGTTGGAGACGATTCGATTGCAGTTTGTATCGTGATTATTGTTCGAATCCTTTGGTTTGGCTTTTGAGAGGAGATTGGGAACAATCGGTGAGTTTTCCCCTTTGTTTTATTGGCTTTTCATCAAACCATCAATGACGGATTTCTTAGGCTACATGTAGATGAGTCATCGTTTATGCGCATAACCTCGTTGCATGAACCATGTGGCAAGGACAGCATTGTACATCTACATTAACCTAACTTTGAAATGATTTCTGTAGATCATGTAGTTTAGATTGCAATAAATCTGATGCGGTGCAACTATGAATCCAGTTAAAACGCTGGAAAAATCTGTCGATGCATGATATCTAATATGCGATGTACCCAGGGAAATATCCCATCATTCGTGTATCCAAAAGGAAATAAGACAAATCTAGGAATGCTTCGAAGCGTCATAGTAGAGGTCAAGCAGACATCCAGCGGACCAAGATTGGGTGGGTGACTATACTTTCTGTTAGTATCCTGTACAAAAATATATCAATACGAAAGTAACTCACCGAATCATTACAATGCTCTCCATTCTTGTTCGACAATTCCGTTAGCCCCTTCCAAGGGCTCTCCCGCAATGCCTTCTTGCAGCCATCCAGTCGTCGGGTAACTTGTTGGAAGCATTCAGTCCGTTCCTCGGGCGTCTTTCGGCGCAGGAGATCGAAATGCAATAGGGCACGGAGGAAATAACCGCGTTGCCAGACCCACTCTGGACCCTGATGGTAATTGCGACCCTTGGCAGTCGCAAAGTCATCAGAGTCATCGGAGTTGATGTAGTAAGGACGGTAGTTGAGATCAGATGGGTCTAGTGTGGCCATGCCCACAGGGCCCACGATTGTGGAGTCGGCAATCGATAGAGCGACCAGAGCCTTTGCAGGCGTGAACAGCTCCGGAGCGACTGTCATTGCGATGGGGAAGTTGGAACGGAGTTGGTAGTCTTCGTAGGGTTTGCCAGACTTGTACAAATCCTTGTAGATTCCTCGGCGGTTGACGATCTTCGCGTCCACGTCGTACTGGCTATCTTCGCTGGGATCAAGTGGAACAAAGTAGCACCGTTCGAAGTTGGCCTTGATTTTGCCGGCCCATTCGGCAAAGGTGATCTTCTTGCCATCGCCGATCTCCACACCCTCATGGGGATACGTCTTGGATTCATGGAGACGTGCCACCCACGCCAGAGCGCTGTAGGCGAGACCGGTAATCTCGATAGCGGCACCATCACGGGGTGTTCCAGGGAAACCTTTGTTTCCAGCCTTAGTGCTTTCTCCCATCTTGTCTTGCCAAGTACCACAGTTATCCTGATTGCCACCGAAGATCAACCCTGTTTCCCAGTCAACCTTAACGTCGATCTGGAAGCCTTCGGGTTTCATCTGACAATCAAGATCGGGACCAGCGTTGTATTCTCTGAAAGACAAGCCAGAAGCATGTCTTTGGAACACTTCCTGGACGCATTCGAGAAGAGTTGGAGACTGAGAGTATGCCCGCGAATCATCGAAAGGGAACCATGTGTCGTCATATGGCAAAAACCTTCTTGGAACCTTCTCCTGCAAGATATCAATGCCGCCGGGCGCCATTTCAATGAAGTCCTGAATACTCTGTAGGAAGAACCAGACGGAGTCCCGAGAATTGTATCTTGGCAACTTTCCGCTGCTCAGCAGATTAGGAATCATGCCATGCTTGAGCACACTCGCAAAAGCGATGATATGCTCCTTAGCATCATCGAAGCGTTGAGTGCAAAGGAATAAACCACGAATAGAGATAAAAATATCTCTTCCCCAGCATCTTGTCCAGTCAACGGCAAAATGGGGCAGTCCGGCTGCAAGACTCGGGACCATCTTGGTGGGCCACAAGGATGCGGATTTCACATAGCCAGTTTGTTGAACACTGACCATAGCCAATTGATGAATAAATTCTTGGCCGTGCCGCACATTGTCTCCAAGGAGATGAATACCTCTCTTCCACGCAGCATTGTATGCAACCTGTAGAATGATTGCGAAATACCTCGGGAAAAGGAAGTTGGGCAAGTTGCGGACAGTGTCGAACTTCTCACTAAGCCATGCGGCAGGCTTTTTCAACGCAACATATCCTTCCTTGGAAGCCGCCTTCTCCATGCGACTAATGATGTAATTCAAAGCCCACTGACCCTCTCGCAAGTGATCGCATAGTGGATGGCCAAGTTGGTTATACTTGATGATGTCCTCAAGGACACTCCACCAGCCCTGAAGACCAGCATAGACCATAGGGCCAAGCTTCGGAATGGTGTAAATGCCATCCTGGCCGTTGCTAGAGTCTCTCTCTTCAGCTTCGCACCGGTATAGCACAAAATTTAGATCAACCAAGCTGAGCTCAGAGAATGCATCATCTGCGCCATTGGCGAGGTTGTTTTCAAATCCATCGTCATGATCTGCGCCGGGAATCCATGTCTCGAAAAGAGCAATAGATCCAGGAGCAAGGGAGTCTAGTACGGAGATTTTGACATCTTTGTCGTTTTGCTCGATCTGAGTGCCTTCGATGTCGCGGGTATGGCTGGGAAGACCCTTCAAGTACTTGTCATCAGCCAGAACCTTCGCCTTTGCTTCATCGCCGGCATCAACCTCAAGCTGCCACGATCCGATATGCTTGGCACTAGTACCGGCAATATGAGTGGGGGCGAGAATTGCACCGCTCTCATTTCCAGGGAATGCAGTATGTGCGACCAAGAAGATACCTTTTCTGGTCTTGGGGTGGACTCTGTGGACAGTGATGAACTCACCATCGTGATGGATGTGAGTTTCGTCATAGCCTTCAACTCCCATCATAGTGTGAAGCTCATTCAGAAGCTTCTTGACACCACCAATTCCACCCTCTCCAGATCCGACAGCCAGACTCTCGGAATCAGAGGAGTGAGAGGCGTATTGTCGAGTCTCGTGGACGAGATCGATGAGTTTGGGATACACCTCGTCGTAGCCCATCACACTTCCAGTAGCGGAGGCACACATTGCCACAAGGGCAGCATTAGGAAGAGTGTCCCTGGCGTCGCGCTTCTGAGCAGGGACCTCATTGTCATGGGTACAGTCCATAAACAAGGCCGGCACTGGACAGGCCCGGATATGAGTGATCTTTTCCTCGGTGTTGCCAGACCTAGCCGACGCAATGGCATGACTACTGCCGGCAGAAGGCAAATCCATCTCGAAGCTACCTATCGGCTGACCACCATGACGGTGAACGAGGCGACTCAATTCCTCTGTGCTCCAGGCCTGCATGGCCTCGCGAATCAGAGCGTTAATGCCCAAACGTTTGACGAAGACATAGTCGGCCTCTTCCGAGCCCGTGAAGAGTTCCGCAAACACGGTCAGCTCAGGCCGGACTTTGCGAGCTTCGTCCAGCAAGTATTCTGCAACCACTAGCGGAGTCGAATGACAATTATCGATTCGGAAACCAGTGAAGTATTTGGCCATAAGGCGGGTATACCGAGTCATGAAGTCCCAAAGGAAAGGGCTGTCTTCGGGAGAGGATCCGTATCGAAGCTTCACGCAATCACCCCATACAATAACTTCGCGGCGTAGATAAGCCCTAGAATCCGGCCCGGCATTATCCTTCATGGCATCGGCATTCCAGATCCAACCGTTATTGACCAAAGCCAGGGCTTTGGGGCCGTGCTTCTTCGTAACATCATTGAGAGGAAGGCGGGTAAAGTAAGTCTCAATCAATGGGTTTTCCTTAGTGACAGGGCCCATCTTGGGACCATGATCCTCAATTCTGAGATATTTGATGCGATTGAACAGTTGATCCATAATAACATCAACATCAGCATCATACTCCTTGTAGAATGACAAGTTGGCCTCGTCGAGGATCTTGGTCAAGAAGTCTTCAACTTCAGCGAGGCTGGTGTGTGCCTCATTGTAATCCCCAAATAGCACATTCAAAGCAACTGCTCCAAACTTTGGGTCGACGGCACGGCCAAACCGTCCAAGAACCTGCTTGACGGTTGGGATTCCAAGCTCGCGAAGAACGTTGGCTTGTTGCGTGAGCGACCAGTTTTTGAACTGCTGCATCTCGTCCCGTTCGACAAGCGCAGGATCGATGTTTGCGTTGATCCATTCGTCCAAAATCTTCTTGATGTTATCTTTTACATCAAGAACATAAAATTCCCATAGACGAGTTCCGTCAATGGCTTGCTTGCGCGCCGCATTCATGACTGTCACCAGATCTTCCTCGGTTTTGAACTCTGTCGGAAGACCTACGTCCTGGAGGCTATCGCTGAATTCCAAAAGCGCCGAGTCCAGCTCAAGGGCTGCCTCCAGCCACGGTGCGGTCTCTATGCTGTATCCAGACTCGGGATGCTCCTCTAGCCACTTGCTATTATTAGCTGTGTGGTTCCAGACCACATCAGTCAATGTGAGAAGACCATAATCTTTCTCCATCTTCGCGACCAATGAAGCGACATCATCTTCTCCATTAGGGAAAATGGCGTTATCGAATGCTAATTGATCAAAAATACTATAGGGCGAGTTGGACGATCCACGCTGCATTAGGGGTGTGAAATGAACCATGTTGTAGTTCCGCTGACCAATTCCACGAAGGTGTCTGTCCCAGTCTATGGGATATTGACCCATGAACTTTGAGATCACCGAGAAAATAGAGAGGGCATTGAGCGGCAAGTCATTCCCCTGAAGGGTAAGTTTGGGCGACACATCAATGTAGTGAACAGGTGTTTGAGTGGGCTTCGGGGCAGACACCTCCTCGACTGAGAACTCTGGCAGCGGAGAAAATGTCGTGTAGAAAGCAAACGCTCCCGCGAATGTCACGGGGATATCGATCTGAATGTTCTCATTGAAGTTGGGCCGCAGTCTACTTCTGTTCAGCGATCACCCTCAATTTGCACAACATATAAGAAATAACTGGAAAGATCTACCTGAACTCGCGGAATGAGTGACGTTCGAAGGGCTTTCCTTCCTCAGGGATATTCACCCAGAGACTGCCCTGTCGGCAGATGGAGCTCGTTCCCTCGATGATGAATCGAAGCACGTATCCACATTTCGGCGGAGGGGCCAGGTAAATGTACCCACCAGGTACATCTGGGGAACCATCATCCTTCAATGGGAGCAAGTAGACTTGACGTGGGGAGCCCATTTCGACGGGTCGATAACGATTGGATGAATTAGGTTCTAGGCCAAGAGATTGTGAGAGCACAGGAGAATCTACAGTGATTCACCCTACTTTCGCTGCGATGAAGAGAGAGATGCGAGAAGAGAATATTTAAGGAGAGAAAAAAAAGACTCGAAAAGCAAGGAAGAAAAAGTTGGGCTCAGAGGACCCAGCGTCCCCCTCATATGTTCCTGGAGAGAGCCCAGACCGCGCGGGGGATGACATCATGCATTTTCCTTGGTATTTTTAGCTATCAACACATCAAAACATACACCTACGTCGATGTACATCCAACTTTAGAAAAAGTCTTAGATTCAAATGTCTAGAATATAATCCGCAGTAAATACAGGTCATGAAAGTGTCTATATCTTCAATATTCTATCCCAGCCCTAATTATAATCGTGCAGCAGTGAACTGAGCGTCATCGTTGGAATTTTGTGAAACAGAAGTCGGGGTTCGGGCCTGAGGGGGGCTATAAGGGAGCCAAATATTTTGATAAGTAACATGAACATAGAAG
This sequence comes from Penicillium robsamsonii, assembly GCF_028829455.1. Lineage (NCBI taxonomy): Eukaryota > Fungi > Ascomycota > Eurotiomycetes > Eurotiales > Aspergillaceae > Penicillium > Penicillium robsamsonii. The sequence continues at coordinate 6,717,053 of NW_026643221.1, forward strand.
AAAAGGACATTAGGGATTTTCTTTTACCGCTCAATGTAAGAAGGAATTTCCTCGACCTTCATAGTTCCCTCCAAAACACCTGTGCGACGTTAGCTTGGATCGAGGGGGTCACGTGGCAGAGGATAGGGGGAAATGCTTACGGAAAACAGCAGTGAACAGAGGGAACTCGTCCTCCATGTTCTGGTTCTTCAGGAAGCTGTTAACTTCCACAGCAGTCAGGGTACCCTGCAACTTCTGGCCATTGAGCTCAGTCTTCTCGATCTCCTCGATAGGTAGGTTGCGCTGAACGCTGTACATGGCACAGCGGAAGTTACGACCACCGCTGGAGCTGGTGATCAAGTCTGCCACACCGGCACTCTCATCGGTGAAGGTGCGGTTGTCAATTGTGGCACTGAAGAACGTGTCTCCGAACTTGACCATCTCCATCAAGCCCACGCGCATGATAGCTGCCTTGGCGTTATCACCCCATCCCATGCCGACAACCCAGCCAGCGGCCAGAGCAACAACGTTCTTAAGAGCGCCACTGATAGAGACACCGGCAACATCGTTGACAACGCGCACGTGGAAGTAATGACGGTGGAAGAGGGACTTCAGCACGGAATGGTCGACAGGAGGGTAGGCTGAGGGCAGGGCCTGCAACTTGACCTCCGAGATTTGACCCGTGGTGTCCTTATGCTGGAACTCCACCAAGTTGGTTGTGGAAGAAGAAGGCGACCGCTGGGGCGTGGGCACCTGGGAGTCCATGTGTGGGGGATCGTAGGCGACGCTGGTCTCGGACCACTTCTCTTGGGCGACCTCATTGGCGATGTTTGCACCAGACAGAGCACCACAATAGATGCCAAGGATTCTGCCAATTGTCTCGGAGAAGAGGTGGATACCTGTTGAGTTGACATCCACACCCTTAATGCAAGAGATGCCACGGGCGTAGGGTAGGATCTTGCCCTTGATTTGTTCGCAGGTCTTGATGATGAACTGGTGGGGGAGGTTGAATATGAGGAGTGTGCTGTCCTTCACCGCATCCTCCAGGGACGGGTTGGCGTGCAGGTTGACTGGCAACTGGATTCCTGGAAGGTACTTGACATTCTCATGGACATTGTTAATCACCTCAGTCAATTTCTGAGGGCCGGGGTTCGAGGCATTGTAGTTCTTGGAAGTCTTTGGAACCTCGACAGTCTCCTCAAATACCCACATCTCTACCTTCTCCTCGAAGAGTTCGGGGTTGCTGGACGCATTTTCGGCGACAATCTTAGCGATGGCACAGCCCCTATGGAGAAGCACGATTAGCTCACATTCACTGCAGTCCTTCAGGGGACTGATTACCAGTTACCGGAGCCCACCACTGTGATCTTGTGCTTGCGCTGATAAGGACCGAGAGAAGCCATGGTGTTTGTAGAAGAGACAATTGATCTGCGGGAAAGAGGCCCGGAGAAGGTGGGTTTAAAAGGCAAAAAGCTCGGCGGGGGCAAATGTGGAAGTATGAATCGGGTCTGGAACAGGGTGGGTGACCGAGGTAGAAATACGGTAGAGTGAGGAACGCAAATCCGACGTAGGTTGAGGCGTATATCCATAAATTTATCGTGTTGGGACCCCAGTGAATTTTAGTTTTTTTCCGAGATTGCCTTCTGATCGCTTCTGATGTCACAGGAAAGACGTCGAATTCGGAGCAACGAGAACTTGATAACGTCACGGGCTGTTTTAATTTTCTTTTTTTTTGCCTTCCAATATTATTTATTGACCTGACCTCGGGAATAGTCCGTTGGAGCCAAACAGCGTTGAGTTCCTGGAAAAAAGGGTGGGGATAGTGGATTCGGGCGGTGAAGGGTTGGCGGCCTTTCGCTTTTCCCCGTCGCAATTTCGTCTTTTACTGTGCTCTTTGCAGATCTCACATGTCAACATGGTACGCTGCATTACTTATCTTGTTCCACTTTCAGCCGGTTAATTATCGTTCTATCTTCACAGGCTCCTATTCGCAAAACGAAAACTGCCTCGGGCAGAGGCGCAATAGCCAAACCCAGTGTGTTTGGTGACGAATTTCGCACGACCAAAAGAGATAAGCGTCAGATCAAGCATGCTGCCCTCGTGTCTAAGATTGAGAAAACTTCTCAGAAGACTCCCAAGCGCCGACGAGCATCAAAAAAACTGGTCGCCAACCTCGAATCTTTGGCCGATGCCTTGCCCGAGGCTGAAGAATCCAACGATGCCGCCAGTCAAGTGAACGTGATCAAGCAGAAGACTCTGAAACACAAGCCAGGTGCCCTGAAGCGCCGGGAAAAACTCGAGAAATTGGAGCGTGACCGCTTCAACAAGAACCTGACTGAGATGTCCAACATTACACCAGCCCCGGTTGCCAATAATGGCGAGGCGAGCACCGAGTCGAACCCGACGGCCGGTCGGTGGTCGGCCCTGCGCAACTTCATCTCACAGACGATGGAACAGCAGCCTGTGTTCAAGGCGAATAAATAAGAGTGGCCAGCATGAAAATAACATTTTCTCGGTGACCGAGCCACTGTGGTTACCGTTAGCCGTGAATATCTGTCTAACAAGTCAAATCCGGCAATGACGTGAAAAATGCATCCAAAGGGTCTTCTTAAAGTTGAGTTTAGGCGAATACACCGGAGTGTACTGCGCTCAACCAAAACATGATCGAACCACTTGCTTCTATTGGATCTGAACGGTGAAGTCTACACCTAGTTCCAATCAGATCTTGCGGCTCAACCATTCCTATATTCCCGAGGAATCCAACGCTTTACGGCCGCCTTCTAGGGCTACAGAAGCCATCGAACAGCCCGACATTAGAGACTAATAACCAAATACCCATTATTGTCATGAAAGGGCTGCATCTGTTTCGCTATTCTACACTCTTTCTACCCGTAGGAATCGGAACTGAATTTGCAACAACTCAAATACTATAGCTATTTGAACACCTTGAGAAAACTAGGTTTCTAGCCAGCTTATGCTCCCAAGTACAATTCCGCATTGTCCTAATGCTCGATGCTCAACTCTTTCTGGGAGATGAAAAGTCCTCTCGGAATGAATTTTGGAAACTAGGCATTTGCTTGTTAAGTTAAACGCCATGTTTTTGCCCTCCACGGATCGGACCATATGGATTCGAAACCTATGGCATTGTTGGTGACGGCATACTGTTGTGCAAGTGTTGCGTTGGTATTCCGACCTCGCGCAATCGCCATATCGGTAGTTAGTTAGCTAGTTAACTGTGTTAATGGCTTTTCTTTATGTAAGCTGCACAGATTGCCCAATAACACTGTCGATTTTGTTGGTGTGAGCTGCGTCTGCTCCACCTGCCACCACACGACTGCGAAGTGTACATCCTAGAGTATGTGTGAGCTACTCCCATGCTCAGCCGGCCAGGTGGGTGCGTCCTGAATGGTAAGAGGTCCCTGGAGTATGGACAAGATATGTCCATCCGTGACGTCAGCACCAGCTCCCTGTATTTGAGTGTGGGTTAGCCTTCCAGCAGTATGATCTGTAAGACTGCTCGAAGCATAGATATTTCAGGCTTCGAGCACCAAATATAGCTCTCGATTTGCTTCGATTTTCTCTTCTAATTGAATTTAGCCGTGAATAGCTGTACATAGCCGGTCCATCATCGACCCGATGACTCATCAGATAAGATCACCTGCCCCCATGCGGGGAAACTTGGCTATCCGGTATCTGATCCATCGCTCTCCGATCATCCTTCCTTTACTTTCCGACTTCTGGGCTCTCTATCCGTCTCTCATAAACCCCCTGTGATTAATTGGCGCCCAGCAATGCTGTGGCGGCATTTACAGCGTCGCCTCCCGGCCACCTTGGCTCGTCATGACATTGTCCGGTGTCGGCTTCCTCAATCATACAGCTGGCCAACACGCCTACTGTCTACCTCCTCCAAATTTCCCACGTCATCTCAATTCAGCAGGTCAGAATTTACAGGTCAGCCCTTTACTGGTAGCTGTGAAACTGGAGGTCCTACTCTCGGGCCATTAGGATCAACTCCGGCTTTTGGCGCACCCCGCATTACACCGAAAGTGCTAAAGCAGTATCTCGATCAATATGTCGTCGGTCAGGATCGAGCAAAGAAAGTTCTCAGTGTTGCCGTGTACAACCACTATCAGCGTGTGCAAGAGTTAATGCGCCGGGAGGAAGAAGCAGCCGAAGCTCTCGCGAAGCGTCAGCGGAGGGAAGCACTCGAGTTTCATCCCTTAGAGGGTATATCACCTATTGATATTTGATTCTGTTGCTCATATTCTGATTCATTCTTCGATATAACAGATGATATCACAGGCGTGCGTAAGAGTACCAACATACCTCAATCCCCCAAATCCCGCCCAAATACCCCCTTAGAGCAATCCGATTTCGCCGATACGTCACCCCTACAGCTTGAAAAGTCCAATATTTTGTTACTTGGTCCATCTGGTGTAGGGAAAACACTTATGGCAAAAACTCTTGCTCGGGTGCTTTCTGTGCCTTTCAGTATTTCCGACTGCACTGTGTTCACCCAAGCTGGTTACATTGGAGAGGACGCGGAAGTGTGTGTTCACCGACTTTTGGCAGCTGCAGACTACAATGTGGAGCAGGCAGAGCGTGGAATCATCGTCCTTGACGAGGTGGACAAGATTGCAGCTGCAAAGGTCAGTCATGGCAAAGATGTCGGCGGTGAAGGAGTACAGCAGGCGCTTCTCAAGATTATCGAAGGCACAACCGTGCAGGTCCAGGCCAAACCAGAGAAGAATCCCCGTGCAACTAGTGCCCCGAATAGCTATCCCTCCAACAGTCCCTTGGGGAATGGGTCATTTCAACCCCACAACCCCAGCCCAGCCGCCAAGGGAGAAGTGTACAATGTGCGCACGGACAACATTTTGTTCGTGTTCTCTGGCGCCTTTGTTGGACTGCACAAATCCATCATGGATCGAATATCCCGTGGATCCATAGGATTTGGCCAGCCAGTTCGGACCCCCTCAAATACTAGTGATTTCCCTGGCTCGCCAAATATCTCAACCAACCAGCCACTTCCAATCCTCCCAGGGTCTGAGGAAGAAGCGCTATATAAGAAGCACCTCCCCTTCTTCTCCTCGGCCACGCCAACTGGTTCTGGCGCTGAGCCAGATTATTTCAACGCACTTGACCTGTTAACACCCTCAGACCTGCAAAGCTACGGCTTCATCCCAGAGCTGATCGGCAGGATTCCCGTCACCGCCGCTCTCTCGGCACTGTCTCAACCCTTACTTATGCGCATCCTAACCGAACCCCGCAACTCCCTCCTAGCCCAATACACGACCCTATTCTCCCTCTCGGGGATCGAGCTGCGCTTCACCACACCGGCACTCCACAAGGTTGCCGCCAATGCCTTTACAATGGGCACCGGCGCACGCGCGCTACGCACCGAGATGGAGACCATTCTCAGTGATGCCATGTTCGAAGCGCCTGGCTCAAGCGTGAAATTTGTCCTCGTGAACCAGGCTGTGGCAGAGCGCAAAGAACAGCCTATCTACCTTGCCCGTGGACAAGGCGGGCGTTTCAATGCTATGATTTCAGCCGAGGAAAGCCAGTGGGAAGCAAAGACTCGCGGGAAAAAGAAAAACCAGGGTCAAAAGACTACAATGCATGATGGTGCGGATGGCTCCAATGTGTCGGACTTCCCGGAGTACCAGAATCGGGCGACTGGTTAAGTGTAAATAAATGGTATGCTTTCATCTCAATCCCGGCGACTATTGATATTTTTCTGGGTGGCGTTCTTCATATCAGTTGCATTGGCGGCAATCAGCGTGCAGTTTAGCAAAGCTATACTTTTGGAAATTCCAAGTGTTCATACGATAGGTCTTCCATTACTGCTCGAGCGTTCGGTCTCAATTTTGAACACAATCGAACAAAAGTGGTATACATTGCCACAAGTTACAAAGGTAGACATTGATCGAGTTTTGATACATTTCGTGGTCTCATAGAGTTATAGTCATAATACATACAAGAGCAAGGGTATCATAGAAGGTTGTGCAAGAAGAAGTGAAGTATGAGCAGTCATACGTATGTGTGGTGAAGGCTGGTTTGGTCGGAACTTCGTAGGAAATCATTTGTAGGGAGCAGGGTACTTGTTTGTGCCATTCCCATTCGGGCTTCCTGTGAAGGTAGCTGGAATAGAGGCGTTAGAGTTGTGAGATGCCAAATTGGGCGTCTGAGGTGTGATCACGCTGGACGGGGTAGCTACTTGGCCAGTAGAACGCCGTGGCTTAGAACCACCTGACCCTGACAGGTACGCCATTAGGCCCACGGAGTCCACTTTGAACCGTTTGAAGAAATGGCCGAAGCCACCTCGCATGACAGTCATATGGCCCCATGTATCCCATCGTGCTGTAGCGGGGGCATTGAAAGACGTGACAGCGACGAAGTTCCGGAAACGTGGTATGTTAATCAGTGACCACCCTGCGAAGAATTCGATGAGATGATCTGCGTCGCGTTCGACTTTGTCCTTGATTTTGAGGTTATGGTCCTCTGTACGAGAACCGTACTCATTAAGAGAAGGTGCGATGACGTTGCTTCGTGAGTTAGGCTGTAGACTGGCTTCATCGAATAAGGCCGTGCGAGGGTCCATAACGTTATTCTTGATGATCAACGTGCGGATAAGCAGCAGGCTATATATAGGTTCATTAGAATCTTGAAGCAAATAACAGTAAAGAGGTATGACATACAGTCCATGGTCTTGCGAGTGATTTTCATCATCGTGTCTCCTTTCAATCCATTCAAGTATCCGGGGAGGGAACATCAACGTCCAAGATTTGCGTTTGTTCCTGTTTGCATTCCGAATCCATTGGAGAGTGACGGCCACCCCTTTTAGGTCTGTCAATACGTCTTCGGTGAGAAGTATGACACCACCATATGGAAAGATTCGTAGATGGTGGTCACAAGGTGAAAAATAACAGGGATCAACTGATTCGAGTGGTCTGCGAATGCGAACAATCCAATAGTTGAACGAATGGGTGGGAAGCACAGAATTGAGCGGAGGCTGCAACGTATCGTATCCGACGAATGATTCGTGAAACTACTACTGTTTAGTTTGACAATTGTAAACGTGTAAGTATAGATCACATACTATGGCCACGCCCTGTCTGCTGTTCTGCACAAATTTTGCCCAATCTCCAGGGTTGTCGCTTGTTAAAACAATCTTCTCATGGTACTCCAGGAGGTGTGCCTTCAGAAGTTGCAGTTCCATTTGTACTTCTTCATTGCCCGAGGGAAAGTGCAAATAGAAAATACCTGCTTTTGAACGTTTCCCGCCTTCCTCAATTGTCGCAAGTTCTTCCACGTCGATTTTAAGGGTCTTCTTCATGAACTCTTCAACCGTTTGGTGACCCGCTTGGCCCGCTTGATCTGCGATCTTAACCTGGGGTGGTTCAGCGCAAATTGTATTGTCCTTGAGTTCACTTGCGGGCGAAAAGCTTTGGACCACTGGGGCTGGCATCTTTCGCGATTGCAAGGATCCACTCATTCCCATGCCATGGAAGTTTGACTGTCTGAGGCTGCCAGACTCTAGGCCATCATCTGCACTAGGCTCGACCCGCAGTGAAAGCGATGTATATGGCAAAAGCCCACTGGGTTGCTTACTGCGTTGGCTAGATCCAATTGCTCCTAGGACTCCTATCGGTGCGAGCATAGTACGAGCGGCAATGAGCAGAGGAACGTCGGGTGGCACTTCATCATTAGGGTGTGGAAACTTAAATTGCTGTGACCCGCGTGACCAAGCAACCCAGACAATTCCCGCACTGTTTCTTTTCCCCATAGGATAGTGAATGGCGATGAGGTCGTCTTTGCGCAGATCTTCTGCTAGATCAAACAGATTTCTGCTGGTGTCGCTGAAGCCCTCGATCCAGCCAGTACTCAGCACAGAATTCATCTCCTGTAGCCGATGTTAGCATTATATAAGAGACAAATCTACGGAGCCGGTACTGACACTAGCTTCGCACAATCTTTCGTAGTCTCTGACTGTGCACAGGTGCTTAAACCAAACCTCAACTTGGTGTGTGCTCGGATTTTTAGCGAGAATCAAAGATTGCTGGACCGGCAAACGGATGCCGCACAATCTGAAAGCACCAAGGGATCTCTTGTTGGGCCCGACAAACACGTGGATAAGAGCTTCTCCCTTAAAGCACCAGTATTGGCCAATCTTGATGCGAATAGGTGGCCGCACCTTACGCACCGGCATTTGGGTCGCGATGGAAGTACTAGGTTGACCAGATGGTCCAGCTCTGGATTCGGTGATAGCAAGTGCTTCGGCTTGGGCTAATACGTTTTCATTCAACCCAATTGAGTTTGAAGATCTTGACGCAAGCTGAGAATAATTCGGGGATGGGCTACGACGCGCGTAGCCATCACTCGTACCACGGGAAGAAGATATTGGTACTCGACCGGGGGACCGTGACCGACGAGAGGGTGGAGACCGTCGATAGAGTGGTGACCGTGACCGTGACCGTGACCGACGGGAGGGTGATTGCCGACGAGAGAACTCTGACGGTCGGTAGGTATCGGCCATGATTATGTTGTTAGCCTGTCTAGATGAATCTGGTCTATAGGTCTGGTCTGGTCTATAGCTGTCCCAGCGTCGAACTGTCTCGCGGCTCTCCTGCAAGTCCCAATTCTTAGTAGACCTTTCGAGATTGGCCATTGCACGGGGCTTGGTCGGAATGGCTGGCGAGAGATCAGTAAGGTTAGAACCCGAGAGTCTAGCAGATTTCATTGAAGTAGCCTCCGCACGGGGCCTCGAAGGCACGACTGAAGGGAAGATTGATCTAGTAGACGCCAAAGGACCGGTAGGCCTGTCGATATTGACCTGTGACAGGGGATTGGGATGAGGAGCTAGTGAGGGCGCAGTAAGGGCAGAGGTCGACCGCCCAGCAGGATTCGTCAAAGGAGCCTCACCTGGCAACGAAACGGTAGAGACAATTGAATTGGCAGAATTGGCAGGCTGGATGAGATTGGCCTGTGGAACGGGCTTGGGTTGGGTAGCTGGCGAGGAAATAGAGCTAATGGAATCTACAGGGCCAACAGGTCTCTCTAGATTCGACGGTGCAGTGGGGGCGGGCAACCCAGCCGACAAGGAAGCCAACGTAGTGGAGCCTAAGTTCGAACAGCGAGGCACCGGAGGAGCCATGACTGATGGAAATGCGATAATAGCAGGTTTCTTTGGCTGCTCTGCAGCTTTATCGCTTATTTGACCAGTATGTGGCTTTAGTCGATCGGGCAGGCTGACAAGATTCTCAGAAGCTGGTTGATTTTGGGCTTGCGGAGATTTTGGACTTGTTACAGATGGGCCCACGACTGGGGTGGTGGACCCTATGTTCGTCCTCGGCGCAAATTCAGAAGGCTTCATCAGCTCCATCTGTGACAAATCCGGTGCTCGTTCGCCCCATTTCCTATCACGGTATGCGCGCTTGGCCCCCGGGCCCGTACCAAAAGAAGACAATATTGGCTTTGGTGCTTGTGGGGGGCTCTTCTGGCGCACAAGGCCGTGCTGCTTGGCAGTGGTCTTCTTTGCGAGCTGAGCCAGTCGCGACTTTGGAGGCTGGCTTGGGGTTGTTTGCGTGTGTACAATTAAGGTTGCTGATCCTGGAGGATCGTTCTGAGTTGTTTGCGCACTGGGCGTGGCTGATCTCGGAGGTGCCATTTGTTGCTGCGATTGGCGAGACGTCGCCTTTTTTGGTGTGGGTGGGCTTTCAGCTGGAACAAACAAGGTCGAAGCGGTGGAATCGACGGAGAGGTGACTGTGAGCTCGGTGTGGTGCAATACCTGCTTCGGGCTTATGTGCATCTACAATATCGGGATTGGCCACTCGAGACGAGCCAGCCTGGGGGAGGCTTTTCTGCCGTGCCCTTTGATCTCGTTTGCGCCTTCGCTCTTCTTTTCGCTTTTTTGTCTTCTTCTCCAGCAAAGCCGTATGCTTCTCCCATGACTTGAGATCGAAGGGAGTCACTCTGCCCTCCGCGATCTGCTTTTTTTTTTCTTCCCAGCCATCTAAGGTCTCTTCCGAAGTAAACATTTCCTTCGGCTCCCAACTGCACCTGTCTATGCTGTACCCAGCCCACTCGACCAAATACTGAGTGATAAACACGCCCTCATCATCCTCAGAATCCGGTTCCACGAAGAACCTCCGTTCCGCATGGATGTCATTCACGAGGTACTCAGTTTCCTCTTCACTTGCTGCGGTAGATGCCAAAGAGTCGATATCACCAACTCCAGTTCGATCAGAGGCATTGTTCATTTCAGAATCTGATGCCATTACAGTATCCTGGCAAATTAAGTCAACAAATACTTCATTGTGCAGCTTCCAATGCCCCATCCCCAAGGTGCAAGCAAGACAGTGCTTGACTTGAAACTGAATTGCGGGCTTCGGGGATATCAAGATAGAATAAATGCCTACCGTAATTAATATTCATTGAATATTTAAAATATTAATGGGCAAAGCAAGCTAATAAGAGTAAAAGCAAGGCGAGCAAGAATAAGAACAAAGAAAGTTGATAGTTAACTAGTTACTGCCCATAGATAAAAGATACCGCCCGCGCGCCAAACGCCAACACACGTGATCCCCACACTAAGCCACAATGGGTGGGAGCGATTAAGGAGAGACACTCGGCCCAGGCATCGCTGACTATCCCCTGTTGATTCTCTATTACTTCCCGTGTGTGTCCCCTAGTTTTCTTTCTGCCTGCTGCGAGTCCAGTACTGACGTATCTCGCTTTCGCCCTCTTAAGTTTCCAAATACACCCCTCAGTCTTCACTTATCCGCCACGTTTACCTGTACTCTGATACCACCTTTCGAGCTTTACTAGCTCGATCACACTCAAAATGGCCAACGACGAATATGACGTGAGTTGACTTAGGACGACGAGCTTCTTCGTGTCTCAGAACTATATGCTGATTATGATAACCCCCCACAGTTTCTCTTCAAAGGTAACGTCGCCACCTTATGCTGATGCCGCCCTCCCCTTCCTTGTACCCCCTTCCAAAGGATCCCGAGGCTGACAGTGGAGGTATTCTGGAGTGAATAGTGGTGCTTATTGGAGACTCTGGTGTTGGTAAATCTAACCTCTTGAGTCGTTTCACCCGCAACGAATTCAACCTGGACTCGAAGTCAACGATCGGTGTGGAGTTCGCGACCCGGTCCATTCAAGTCGACTCGAAGACAATCAAGGCACAGATTTGGGATACCGCCGGCCAGGAGCGCTACCGTGCGATTACTTCTGCCTACTACCGTGGTGCTGTCGGTGCCCTCCTTGTTTACGATATCAGCAAACATCAGACCTACGAGAATGTCAACCGGTGGTTGAAGGAGCTACGGGATCACGCCGATTCAAACATCGTTATCATGCTTGTTGGTAACAAGAGCGATTTGCGCCACCTGCGTGCGGTCCCCACGGAGGAGGCCAAGCAGTTTGCCAGTGCGTTTCCCGAAAGTCGGTCTCATTGTATAGCGCTGACATTTAGTAGGCGAGAACAACCTTTCATTCATCGAGACCTCTGCTCTTGATGCCAGCAACGTTGAGCTGGCTTTCCAGAACATCCTTACAGGTTGGTTGTCTATCCTTTAACATTTGGTATAAAATGCTAATTTCGATAGAAATCTACCGCATCGTTTCCAGTAAGGCTCTCGACTCCGGAGAGGGTGGCCAGCAGGTCCTCGACCGCCGTCCCGTTATCGACCCCAGCAAGCAAGACAGCGAGCAGAAGCCGGGCTGCTGCTAGATTACCCCTCACAAGGACGATGCACCGACTGCCACGACTCTTCTTTTGCGATGTGATACTGAGATGGTCTTGATCTGTGTTGGAGTCTGAAATTCGACGGCTACAATGATACACAGGCGGGATCTGTTAAAGAAACCACACTGGAAGGTAGGGGTCCGGAATCGATGTTACCAGCTGTCGGATTCCCCTTCTTCCGTCTTTTTTTTTGTTCGCTTCCCAGTGGTCGACGAAATTGATCCCTTTTTTTTTCTGTTCGCCCAGCTGGTGTGCTTGATATGTTTCTACGATGATGAACACAGTTGCTGGTGCAAATACCTTTGTCGGGCGTCTAACATTGTGGCTGCGTGGCTTTTGTATGAAAATTCTCAAAACCGTATATTCATTCCACCCCTTTTAGTAAAATTGTAGTGAGGAGACAGTGTCAATGCGTTGAAGATAGGGTCCACGTGCTCCACAGGGCAATTTATTTCCCTGGGCCCAAGGTTTTATAGCGCCAGCGCTTGGACCTCGGCTAAGGAGAGTTATTTACAATTACAATATAGACAGGGGATTCGTATATTTCCATAAATTCAAAAAATCAAGCACAAATCTAGTTTAGGATAATACCCATGTCACGAGCAGCCACTGCAGATCGAAATTCTCCAACCTCGAGACCACGTTCATTCATGACATATTCCAACGTATCGCCAAACGTTTCACCGTTGTTGCGGAACCATTCCCCCAGAGACCATACATACTCCTCTACCTGTTCCTTCAGCAAAGCATGGTCGCGCAACCATAATATCTGACCAGGATCCAGCTTCAGCATGTCCTGTATAATATAGTAATGCGGGATCTCGTCACCCCAACCTTCATACCCTGGATCATGGGAAAGGTCATTGCGAAATCGAGACCGGTATTTGGCTGAGGACTCAGCATAATTACCTGGGTGGGCCGTATGAAAGTATTGCTGAATCGAGGTATCAGGGCCGTTCTGAAGAAAGGAGCGATCATGCGAAGACATAGAAGTTGTTGAATGTGGAGGGTAATTGAGATGGATATTGAACGAGAGTTGCTGGCTGCTGTCTGGATAACGCTTGCGGAATTTGCGTTGAATTGTGACATTACTAGGACATATGTGATTCTGCACAATATCACACATAACGAGGCGCAAATCCTCAATTTCGGCCAGCTCTTGGGTGGACCAGTTGTGGAGCAACTGGGAGCGCTCCAACACCACATGGCGAAGGCTACGAGAATAGCGATCATAAACACGAGAGTGAAATGCACTGTGGTACAGCCATAATCGGTATACTGCGCGGCGCAGCCGTAATCGCTCCTCATCGGTGAGTGAGCGACGATTCTCGAAGTCTATTTTCCACTTCTTAAACGGGTAAATCGTCTCCCATTTCCGCGCCACCTGGCCGAGATGAATAACTTGTTTCAGAAGGGAATCAGACATAGGCGCATGTCGGATGTGATGAGCGGGCTGGCTCTCATTTTGTGTCACCACTTGAATGACATCGTGAAGGGGACCATACTCAGTCTCCGCGACACTTGCTAAGATATACAATTTGCTTGTTGAGTTAAGAACGCGGTGCAATCGACGGCAGATGAATGATAGATTCAAGACATCGGAGACTGAGTCGCATGAACGAAATATATGGAGCAGAAGCTCCGTTGCAAGATGATCAATTGGCATGATGGAAATATCTATGCTGTTGCTGTAAGGAATAACACAATTAGAATGACTCTTAGAATGTCAATAATTGATGACTTACCTGATGAGAGGTTGTTTATTGTATCAGGTAATTTGGAAACAAAGACAGTTGGATTTCGAGGATTTATGTATAAATCAAGTTGGACAGCGTTGTCACGAATTGAAGCAATCAACACTTGTCGCGTGTACAGTGGGCCTATTGGATATGGACCCCGCCGTTGGGGCTAATAGAAGCAAGAGATAGCGTGGGATCAAGAGCGAACATATCGGAAGAGCAATTTCTGTGTAGCCATATAGGGCTAGTTAACAAAAATGATGCCATAATAGGTGGTGTCCAGAGGCAAAGACGGGCTGGGATGATGGATGGCGTCGAGGGCTTTATATAACGCTTAGCTAATGTTGCCCCTTGCGTCTGCCCAGGGGTCCAGCCAATCTGCCCTTCAGGTTACATTATGTACCCTGAAGACATAGCTCTCGGGATCGTAATGAAACAAGCAAAAGCAAGGAACAAATAGAAATAATCAACTTTTGAAATTAACCAGGATGAGACTTTGCCCTGACGCCTTAACGGACCATGATGAAAGCGTCGCATCAAATATACACATGTAGTCGAAACATCATCCCGAGGGATATCAAGTCTAGAAATAGCACGACGAAACAAAAACATAAACCCCCTATGCAAACAGCTTCCTTGTGTCCAACGCATCCACCTTCCGCACAGAGTTCTCAGACAGTCCTAGATCGGAGCGCTTGGCCACCCGATCAGTCTGGCCGTCTCGGCGCTGGGAGTAACGGCCAGCCTTGCCCTGTCGGATGTCGCTACGGACTTGGTTGGGGCTGACGTACTCCTTGTTCTCGTAGATGACGGGTCCACCAAAGCTGCCTTCAAGGATGACAATGGGGGTCAGAACGAAGCGGGGGCCAATCTCGACCAGGGAAACCTCGGGCAGGGCGCCGTCCTTGCCCTTTGGTACTGGCTTGACGGTCTCCTCGCCGTCCTTCTTCTTGCCAGGTTCAGACTCGCGAATCTCATAAACGCGAATCCAGATCTTGCCGTCCACTCCAAAGATACCGATGATGCGATCGACGAATGGCTTCATGCCTCTGACACCACGCTTGGGCACACAAAAGACTCCGCGCAGCATCTCCCGAACAAGCGCACGGTATTCGCTACCAGGAGCGCCCATATCCGGGCCTTGCTCATCGAAGGAGCGATCGAACACGACCAAGCCACGGCCGCCCTTCAGGCAGTTTCCTGCGAATCCAGCGCCGAGCTCGCCCATTGTGTGCAAGTTGTTGAGGTGGAACTTAATAGTGGGGCCATTAGGAGGGCGTGAAAGCCAGAGGTAAAGATCCTGGCCATTCTTCTTCGCCTCGAGGAAGAAGATAACGTTACACGAGTGCAGGTCGGCAAGAGAGTTCAGGAGAAGGTTATATCCGGCGGCTTTCTTTTTCGTGTCGAGCTTAGTCTCTTTGTGGGCATGGGGGAGGAGGCCGCAGATATCGCCCATCAGGTGTCGGTGGCTAGAGAAAAACAAATTGTCGCAGATCAGTAAACCAGTTCAGCATATATCTCAAGGCGCAATATTCATACCGGTAAGAAGCGCCTCTAGAGGTCAAGATAAGTACTCGGGTCTTGGGCATGAATCCAGAAGCAAGCTGCTTCTTCACAACCTCAGCTGGCTCGCCATCGTCGGACTCTTCCTCTTCGCTATCTGTGGTGTCGTCTTCCGCATTGAGGAGCTCCTCCATCTCGATATCCTCATCAGACATATCTTCGGTGGGCTGTCTAGCCGTCTTCTTTGAGACACTCTTGTAAACTGATGCCATGGTGATTGTTGATTGTGTCAAAAAATGAAATTGAAATTAATCGTGCAAAAGAAGGCCGAGATCAAAAAGTTGATGGCAGAATATTTTTTGTTTTCCACCGCCCTGAACCTTGCTATGTCACGTGCTGGTGGGCTATCGATGTATTTGCCGTTGTTTACCGCCCTATTTTCCTGCCAAACAAAGGTGCCTTTTTCAAATGTGATAAAAGCATCCATGAATGTATTTGTTGGTGTTTTACACCTTGCTTTATAATCTCAGAAAATGTGGTCTACCACATAATGGCTTACAATTTATTTGCCTAATGTTACTCCAAGTAGTACGCTGAAGCTCAACGGATCTAAAAAGTCTCTTATTCTGTCAATATATATACATCTCCCATTCTACTCGTGTTGTGTACAATGGCCTGACAACAGAGCATCAAAGTATTGTAGGTTACAATCATTCTGATTCCAAGCAGCCCAAACCCCAAGCATAGAAAATAAGTAGCAACAAGGTGCTTTGACTGAATATCCCAGATTATATATGAAAAAGTTGTTTGCACGAATCAAGCTTTTAGAAAATATGTCAAAGACATCTGGACAAAATATCTGGAAGGACCACTGAAAGGACCACTACCGAGACGACACCAGGTCGTACAGGCGGCTGAATATTCTTGTTTGACTTTAAAATTCTAATATCTATATATCTGACGGAAATTGGTTTATTAAAGGGTGGATGAATATGACGGAAAGCTCAATGCTCTTTGCAGGTTTGCAAAGCCCTCTTGGGTGACCTTCAAGCCGGCAAGGAGATTTGCAAATTCCAACCTCTTTCGGAAATCCCAATCCTGACCCCGATAGATGAGGCCGTATAGCAAGCCAGCATTAAATGTATCTCCAGCTCCGATGGTGCTATAGCCTATCAGTATGGTCTAATTTGTGCTGTATTACACCGACAAGGTCAAAACTCACTCGATGACTCCCAGTCCTTCAGTATGCGCGGGGACATGAGCGAAGTTGCTAGTCTTTGGTTCAAGCGCTGCAGCCCCGTCATGACCCCAAGTACAGCACAGCAAGGATCTATAAATGATAAATTAGATTATTTGTCTGGGGACTTGGACGGTAAAGCCTACGCTCGGCTTGTCTTCAACGATTGCTCCCGCAAACAATCCTCGGCAGATATATATCCGTAGTACTACTCAGCTGTTAGAGGTAATTGGAAAAAGCCAAAAATTGAATCTCACCTGGGCCCAGCCCTTCGAGTAGAGAACAACGTCTGCCTCGTCTGCAAGCTCCTGCAAGCCTGGCCGGCCTGGCTTTTCCACCTCAACACTGATTTCAGCTCCTGGAAAATGACTCCGGATATAATGAATACATTCCAATGTTACATCAGGTGCACGGCCCTGAGTCCAAGTTAGCATAATTCGTGATCGTGAACAGCTGAGCACCTAGCCAATATTCAATGCACCTCAAAATGAAACCAGGGTCGATCAGGATCAGTTACGGCGCGTAGAGACTCAACAGCCGATACGAACTCAGTGCTAGTCATCTCGGGAAGCTCGTTGTAATTGACGATTGTCCTACTACCGGTGACTTGGCTGGCAATAATGTAACTGGAAGCTGGCTCATTGAATGTCTCTCGGTAAATGCAACTATCTAGCCGAACCATATCACCTAAGCTTGATTGGATTTGATGAGATGCCACTGATGTTTTGGAGGGAAGGACAGTAATGAGATTCAAGGATGATTCGGCATTCGATGGCCCATATTGTAACAATTGGCCTAGAACTTCGAGAGTATTTGGGCAGTTCCCACCGCGTCGGCGGCTAATTTTGGATGCACGAAGCTTCTCATCTTCACCTGGGTAATGGGGGGTTCTAACCAAAGCATGTGAATACCATACTTTATAGACGAAAATAACTCCGAAGACACAGCGGAAAGAACTTACGTTAAAATTGTGTCAAGATAGCACGCCCCTATAGCTACTAAAGTCATGATGGTGATGCTGGCTAGAGTGTATCTCTGTTTCTCGGAAGAGAGAGTATTGATCATCTATTTAACCAATGTCGTTGATCACGCCGAGACCCGTGGCTTTCCAAGGTTGGGCGTGGGGCTAAATTAGTCAGCGTGTGAGCCCACTGCTTTATGTTTGTCTTGGCATCAAAACTCATTTTGTACATATTAGTTTTGTAGTACCACATATATTCCACAATGAGTCATTCTACTTATCAAAGGCATCCAGGTATAGTACTCAAAAGCAAGTTCCATGTAGTTAGTCTCTCGAATGGACTTTCTAGCTGTATCCCACTGAGAATATTAATCCCTCGATATGGTCGGACTAGGGTAATGACTATCACGTGAACAGTATATGGTGCACGCCCAACTGCATAACTTAATACAACGACCTAAGCATCTATTCCTTCTAAAAATCTGTCAGGAAAGAATGATTCTCTTTCAATCTGACTGTAAATACCAAAATCCATTGACATACCTCACCTGAAGCATAGGTATAAAGAAGCAGGCGGGATACTGCAGGATGAAATTGGAGTTGAATAAGGCAAACCATATTGATAGACCCGTACCAGGAGGCATATGATTCGCATTCATCTTAATCTCTCTTACATTTTCTAAATACAAAGCAACCATTGATGTGGTCGGCAAGCGCTTTGCATGTCAAAATGATCTTTTTATTCTATACCAGTTATATAGCCGATCTAAACTGTTCATAATCCTCCTATTGTCCTCACAACATCATTTTTATCATTCTATCAATAAGACCACCTTTTCAGCCATGGGTCAGCGGAACAAAGTCTTAGAGACTGACACTCCCACTGCAAAATTCCTATACACAATCATCAAGCAATTAGATCTGAAGTCGGTCAGTTTATTTCCCAACCATTAGGTGAAGATTAATTTAAACTTATTTGAATATGACAGGTCGATTGGAATCGGGTCGCCTCCGATGTCGAAGTCTCTAATGGTCACGCTGCTCGTATGCGGTATTCTCGCTTCCGACAACAGATGGAAGGAAACACAGGGGCAAGCAAACCAAAGCGAAAGGCCAAGAAGGGGAAGACCATGGAGCCACCTACTGAGATGCAAGGCATATTCCCAATGGCTCCGCCATTCATGATGCCTATCATGGAATCGACTGATTCTTCTCTTCCGGGCAATCCCTTTGTCAAGTGCGAGCCGGGCACTCAAGGCAATACAAATCTACAGAGCCTCCTGCAGAACTCCCCACAGATGATGTTGGAAGCTAGCACCAAAGGACAATATTACCTTCCTCAAGATTTTACCTCGATGCAATTCCAGCTGGCATCAAGCATACCATCTGGGATATCATCACCCAGTCCAACAATATCATCGTCCTTCATGATTCCATACCAGTTCCCAACTGCGCCAGCCAGTTATCCTTATTCATCGCCCAGCATTCAATCCAGCTTTGACTTGCAGGAGTTTGAACAAATGAATTCTTTCACCAATTATGCCCCAACCATCACCTGGGAACCACGCCATCCATCTCGCCAGGAAGGCCCGGCTGTAAAAATCAAAGAAGAACAGCAAACCGAGGAGAGAATACAGAGCATAGGGAACCAGGAGGACCAACCTGTTGTTGTCAAAGTTGAAAATATTCAAGATTGATCAGGTTTTGTTGGAGACTAGAAGGGCCTTCATCTTCTCATTAGCTAGTACCGCTGATTTAGTCTCGTTGTTTTCACTCACTTCTAAAGCTAAGTATGATATGATTAGCTCTCCTTACAAGGAATTATGTTTCATTTGGCAGCCGTGGGATGCATTCATAGGTTGATTTATGATAAAGTCTTGAGTGGGGAAATATACTATTTCCGTACACATTACCAATTTGCCTTACCCTTCGTGCATACCTAGCAGTATACACTGACCTGGGACTCCTCAAATAATAGGAGATAGCTATAAAAAGGATTGGGTATTGGCTGTAACTGGTACTTTGGCGAACCAACCCTGCTATCTTGCTGTGACCTGCTTTCTCTGCACTTTTCGTGCAAAGTCCCTTGACGAGAAGCCAGGTTTAGATCCTTCATTGATGGCATAACACAAGTTCATATTGACGTGACAGTCTGCAAAATCGCTGTTTGCACAAGAAATACGGGTTATCGATGTGCAGCAAGGGTATAATTGGACTATATCACCGTTAGATTGCCAAAAGAATATACTTGGATTTAAACCAAGGTAGACGAGTCGCTTACAAAGCGATGTAAGACCAACCTAGGAACGCGTCAAACGCATCAAACGCATCTTGGGTTCATTCGTCCCGTATAGTTGGCTGTCTCTTCAAGTCCAGGCTGCCCTAAATCTTTTATCTTCACAATCATCCACTCTTACTGAAGGAGGTTTGAGATTTCCTTCAGAGATCGCTGACGCAATGCCTTCTTACAAGAACGACCCTCCGGATCAGGAGTATCTAGACTCAATCAAGAAGCATACCAACAAGGAAACAAACATGGTAGAATGCATCGAAAGTTGCTGTGAGATGTTGGCTTGGATTCTCCGTCAAAATACTAAAGCTCGAGTCCCAGGTCAATCTCGCGCTCGTGGCCAAGGACTTTGGCTATGCTAGTGGAAAGTCGTTTCAGAAGAAGTATGCCAAGCTGAAGAAAGCACACAAGCTGACCAACGGCCACATCTATGGCGATGACAAGGTAAGCCAATCTCTATGTATCCAAGTAATATTGAAACTAATTTCATTGATCAGCCAGAGATCTCTTCCACCGAGGTGGCTCCCACGGAGGTCGCTCAGACTCCCCCGAATGAAACCACGAAGGTTACGAAGAGCATCATGGATATTGTGAACGAGCACATACGCGTATATTTAGGCCAGCGTGGGGCCATGGACAAGGGCAAAGGCTCGGAGAAGAAGCAGAAGAAGCATTCTTAAGTTAAGCCTCACCTGCCAAACTTCAAACAAAAGTGCTCTTCGGTTTCCCAGACTTGTATGGGAGATATTTGTTGTAGGAGCGTCATTAGGAGCATACTAGGAGCATCGGGAAGCAGTTCTTGATTGTCAGGTTTCTGTCTGGCGGTCCCATCTGACAATAAAAGACTAGCAATGCTACACAAGGTGTATATTTGTATCTTCATTGCAGGGTTTGCGGTATGATTAAGGCTGCCACAACATGGCTTTGCGGTCGGTCTATAGACAAAATGAAAGTTCGAAAATATCAGTGCCCATTCCAAAATCTATCTATTTCTGTCATGAATACTATGTGTCCAGGTGTGGCTTACCGTATATTCTGCTAAAAAGCCTCAGCCCACCCATACTTGTATAATGAATCGAGAAGAATTCCATGTATCAAAGTCATAGCATATTAGGTTGCTATTCAGAGAGCACCAAACCCAGGAACTAACAGAGACTGTAAATGACCGCGAACGAGCAACGACTCAAAGATATTTGTCTTCACCCCCCAAGCAAAGGTATGTCGTAGGCTCGATGTACAAGACTTCGAGGTTGTAGGTAGGGGTGAGTACAATGGATCAGGATCCGAAGTGTATCTTTGCTACATAATGATATCATTTGACTCTTCGACTATGACGATGGGGCCAATCTCCTCAGCCGTGACGGACTCCCAGGAAGGGTCTCTGGGGATTTCGGGATGCTTGTCAGAGCGGTCGAACTCTTCGGCATTATTCACAATGCTGAAGTAGTATTTCCTGCTGCTGGTTGTCGATAATTGTAATAAAACTCATAACATAGCCGAAGAACTTACGCCACTTCGGCAATCATATCGACACCGATATCGAGTGAGACATTGTCCCAATTGATCTGTAATAGCCAATCACATCAGCAGGTAACACTGGGTTGTAGGGATGTATTGTGAATTTGGAGACATTGTACGAAACCTGGGTTGGAACTGGCTTCCACCTACCTTTGCCTTCTAAGAATTTTCCACACAGGTCAGGAGGAAGGCGATGGCCTGCTCCTCGGGAGTATTGATGGAAGTCATTCTCGTGTGATGACGAGACTGAGTTGGACGTTGTTCGATGTGGTGAAGTACGTCGGGGTACAAGTTGGATAGCTGGGATGTGAGAGGAGCGATGGAGGCAATATTGAAAGAGTTTTGCTTGATCTAAATACCTTCAAAACAGACGCTGGCTTCTTCTTGGGATAACACCACATATTTTGCCTACAGCTCTGGGTGATAAGAAACAAGAAAGAAAATAACAGAAACCCTGTGATATTCGAATACTATAAACGATAATATTTGGTTATATTAAATTCACCTTAGCATATTTTCCAAGAAAACTTCGATGTCTTTTGTGTTTCTGGGAGGATAGTGAGGATACGAAGTCGGAAATTTTCAAACCAAATGAGTCAACATCTATAGCTCTTGATGCAGCATGCATTATGGGGTATAAGTGCAAAAAATATTCCCAAGCCAGCCTCAACATAGGGGCAGAGATGATGAATTTTATTCATGAAATGCAAGAAAACAGTAGGATTGAACATATCAAAGGGGTATCCTATCAAACAAACGTGAAAAATGCCCGTAAGGTACGTATCTCAAATGGGCAAAAATACGATGCTAAGATCGTGATATAAATCTAAAAGTCATATTCGGTCGATGAGAGTCATATATCTGCCATGACAGATTCCACGATCTTTCGCTTGTATTGCGACAAAGCCTGGTCCTTTTTCTGCATTTGTGCACGGAGCCTTGTGTAACGCTGCTTCCATGTTGCCTCGGAAACAGACTGGCTGGGATCGTCATCGTCAAAATCCAGGTCCGCCGTCTTATTGCTGTCAATATTCTCATGACTCGGACCCATAATCGCGTTTGCGTGATCAGAGGCACCGGTCCCTCCTATACTAGGACTGACATTTGCGAGCGTGATTTGCATAGAAAATTGGCCTGAAGTTTCGTACTCATGGGAGATGATATACTGAGCCCCATTGAATGGTTCTTGGGAGGCAGGCGCACCCCTGTTTCCATCACTGCGTGGGATGGCACGTTCAACCCTGATGACCAGTGACCCTGGAGTACTGCTTGCGAATCCGAAATGATGACCAACGCCAAGATGAAAGGCCAGTAACAGCGAAGGAGTGCCAAGTTGAAACCGTGAATATAATGAAGACAAATTGATCACCATCGCTGAGGCCAGAGCACCCGCCTCGTTGGGGGACAGGGTCGCTGTTCGCCCTGTCAGCCTAGCACGAAGTAGCTCTGCAGAAAGTGCATGGACAATGTCATCGATGGAGGGATTCGGGGCAGTGGTTGCATTGCTTTGTTCGCCGGAGGAAGATGGCTGAGTAGTGATACCATTCTTTGGAATATCTGTGGTGGGATATTGTCGGGAACCATTGGGTCCTTCAGACCCAGGAATGACAGCACCATTAACACCATTAACTACTAGTCTTGGTGGAGTGGCAAGTCGAACCGGCGCCCCTGAATGTTGAGGAACCTGCAATTGTAGTTTGTTGGGCCTTCCCTGAGAGATAGATGGAGGCTGATTGTGAGATGGGGTCTGGAATATTTGGGGCGGATTTCTGTCAAGGGCAAGTGAAGAAGCCTGGGTATTAGGATTGGGTACTTGTGATGATTCCCGACTAGGATTGACCTGGAAAGTAGAAAAGGAACCCGAGGATGACCCTTTATTTGGTGGTCTTCCTCGGCCTTTCCCTGCTGACAAGCCGTTGCTGTTCGGCCAAGCAGATGAAACAGCAGGGCCATGTCGTCTCCTAGAACGGCTCTTTTCACCGGTTGACGGAGTGACTGCCGACCGTGGTTCCGCAGACATGAGGACATCTGATGATAGATGACTGCGGGGAATGACAGCAGACTGTGGATAATTAGCAGGAGAGGCATCCCGGTCAGGAAGTCTCCAGCGTATATCTTGACTTTGCTGATCTGGCCCCGAACCATTCGGGAACGAGGTCGCCGCTATCCATGGGTCATTTGGCTCCATATCATCGGGGAATGCACTGAACGGAATCGCACTTTGCGGGAATGTCACAGAGTGGGACTGAAAACTACTCTGCTGTAGGGCGCCCACAGATGTATCCAACTGGGGCCGCTTGATTGTTTTGTCTTCCTCGCTGTACCTATCCTCAACCCTTTTTCTTCCCCGCTTTGGCTTCCATTGTGGCACAAGTGCCCTAAGTGCGAGATCTTCTTCCAATAATACACCATCGCGGGATTCGCTGACGAAAGGACCAGATGGCGGAAGCTGTGTATAGTAAGAATGGGGCAGGCCCATGCAATATTCAAAGAAAGCATCAATATGCATAGCACGCATCCAACGCTGGGCGAGATTAGCAAGACGAATACGGAATGGAAACTTGAGGGTAGACGTACTTTGAGCCGAACAGTGTACTGTTGCACCTTCTGAGTGCTTTGCTTCTTTTCAATGCAGGGTGGTTCGACACCCAATTCAATTGCTAGTTGAATCCATGTCTTTAACTCTTCATTCTGCAGCCGTCTTCGAATGAGCCCGAACAGGGTAAAAATGTTGAAGCTTTTTCCATCACTCCGTGGGGAGACACCGAAAGGTCTTTCTTAGATCTGATGTGTCAACCGAGGATGGAACATTAGGATTGCAATACAATATAAATGATACATAGGCATCATCGATCGTCTCGTCAGTGATTTCCCGTGGGGGAAGAACTCGGGAATCTGCGTGATCAGCAGGATCTTTCATCGGCTGATGGCGATGAGGATCAAAAACTGGGGGAGACATGGATGTCCCAGAGCGATTGGCCGATGATGGGAGTATAGCAGAACGCATGCCCCGTGGGGAAGACTGTAAGCTCCTGGGCGTTTCTCTTCGCCGTAAGGGAGGTGATTTGTTGATATCTATTTGGCTACGAGCACTTCCTAAAGAGGAAGCACTCTGCAACGTCGATTCCAAGGTCGGAGGATATCGCGCATATTGTTGAACGACCATTTGCGGCCCATTGAGCTCACCACGGTTCGAGCGATCGGTTGAGTCCATCATAACAGGGAATGATGCTTCCATCTGAAACTTGGCGACTCGGAGTGGCAGACCTCTATATTAAATTGTAGAATGGAGCTAGAGACGCGACGCAGACAAACAATCATGCGGATCCTAGGTCGCATAGGCAAGTCGTCATTATCGTCAAATCAGGAGCCAGGGCATATATGTAGGCTATCTTCAACACAAAATGTTCGGTGTATGAATACTAAGAAAAACAGAAGAAATCAGATTCTGAACAGCAATGCGCCGATGGTGTAGGGTTCTAGGAGGTTTCCCTTGAGGTGGCTGGAAGCGCCCATCTTTAAAGCTCAAGCTGAGAATCTATTTTGGGGGCCATCTAGTGCTCCCCAATGAGGACTAGCGTCATGGCCTGAGGGCGGGGTTCCTGCCTGGCTATCACGTGTGATTGGGCTCCTAATGAGGTTAGCGTCAATTGGCACCTTCTGTTATCGATAAGTTTGTCGCCTTGGCATTCTTGGCATCTCCGACCTCATCTGTCAATGAAACCGGATTCACCGGGACTGTCGCAAGGGTCAATTTGAACGAGAATAATTGCAGAGTTGTCGCCTTCGAAACCCGGTGATATCTATATTCTGCTCATATTTTTGCGCGGGGGACGTCGTGCGTACAATGTGGCTCGGGTCTCTGCAACCCACTCTCTTATCCTAGCGTGACCTTATCCGTCATGGCGTCCTCCAGTTCGCGCTCAAGGTCCACTCGCCCTATGCGGTCCAGCCGCACGAAGGTACGGACCTACCACGAGGAAAGCTCATCTCAAGATGAGTCAACAGGCTTGCACGGCTCAAGGCGTGCCTCATTATCTCTTCGCTCGCGCAGTACAACTCGAATGCCAAAATCCTATCGCGAAGATTCGACAGATGCTAGCGTTAACGGAGCCGTGGAAGACCAAGAGCCCGAAGAACTAGTAGCTGCGCCGGTCGATGCACCGAACTCGGATGCCGAGTCTGTGCATACTCGCCCCTCCAAACCCCAAGGTCCTCGGCGCGCTGCAACCACCCCGAAGCCAAAGAAGTTTAAACGATCGAAACCCAGTAGTCAAGTTGGGAGAGTCCTGCATAAACGTGCCAAGACGGATGGGGATGACCCGATATTCCTGGGATCCGGTGTCATTCCTCCTTGGCCAACTCTCCCTTACTATATCCTTCTTGACATTTTCCTGCGTGCATCGCACCCATTACTCGACGAAAGCCGTTCGGCCCGCAATGACTCCGTCAAGTGGCTACTCAATGTCGCTCTACTGTGTCGAAGCTTTCATGAGCCTGCGCTCGCTGCACTTTATTACTGTCCACCTCTTCTTCCTGCCTACAAGAGCCATGTGCTCCTCTCTCTGTTGGCACGCCCACAAGAGTCTCTCTCGATGAACTACTCTAGCAAGATCAAGCAACTCCATGTTGAAGTTGAACCAGTGCTCATTTATAAAAGTGGACCCTACGGCTACTTCGACCTTTCTCAGTTAATTGAAAAGACGCCTCGTTTACACACGGTACGACTGTATCACAAAGATGATTACACGGTGGGAATACCTCCATGGCACATTGTTCAATCAAAGTGGACTTATCCAGTCACTGTCTTTTCCGCCCTCGAGAACCGTGGCATTACCCTTCGTAGCTGGGATTGGAACAGCCGCTTTTTAGAAACTGATGCGCTCGTCCAAATGATGGTGGAAATGCACTCACAGCGCGCCTTCCGGGGTCTCCGGGAGCTGAAATTGCTCCACTTCGATAACCTCAATGAAGAAACTTCCGCTGTCAAAGAGGCTGGCCTCCTTGAAGCTCTCGAGATGCTTCCAGACCTTCAGCGACTGGATTTCATTGAAAGCTCATTGGTTTGCGGGGAAATTCTGGCCAATCTACCAAATACCCTCCATTCCCTCACGTTGAATAACTGTGACCGATTATGGTCATCAGATCTTACAGCCTATATGTCTTTACATGGCACCAACCTTCGAGAGCTCAGTTTAAGCCACAATCGCTACCTCAACATGTCTTTCATCCAAACTTTGGGTCAGTACTGTGAGAATCTAGAAATCTTCAAAATGGACCTTTCTATGCATGATGTATCCAGCTACCATGATGTCGAGCCGCACTTTGAAGATCTACTTGTCCAAACCGAAATTCCCACGTGGCCAGAAAAGCTCCAAAAAATCGAGCTCACCCAATTACGCAAATGGGACGACGCTACTGCGGAGGTTTTTTTCACTTCGCTGGTGAATGCGGCACCCAAACTTCGAGATCTACGACGATTGGTCATCAGTGCAATCTTGAAGATTGGCTGGCGTGACCGTGCCACTTTTCGTGAGCGATGGATTGGTCTTCTCGAAAAGGTGTTCCTGCGACGAAGCTTGCCACCAGACCCCAATCTCCGCTCTCTTCAGAAGCGCTCGCTCAAACCCACCACATTAACCGCAAGGAATGGACCCGACGAACTGTGCGCTGGAGTTGATGATCCACGGCCATCCACGGCCGATAGTGGACGATCGACTTATTCCAAACGCCAAAGCACTCGGCTAGCACATCAAAAATTCAACGAAACTGACGATGCCGCCAGTGGTTCTTCGTTAGTCGGGACTCCGCAGCCTGAAGTTAGGAAGATACAGGGGATGTGCGATATTGTAAACATTCGGATCGACAACCAGCGACCGACTGAGTTGCAGTTCAACGAGAATGACTTTCTTGACGATGAACTCAGTGGGGACGAGGATTGGGATGGCAATGACGATGACTTCTAGCCTACATTGGGACGTTCGAATACTATGGCGAAGTCCCAACAGAAGTGCCTTTTGTATTTATAACTATCTCGTCTCTCGAAGCTCTACAACGCGCCTCGAAGGATAAATTCTGTTTTTTTTTTTACGCCTTTTTTTGTATGCTAGGATCTGGCGCTGAGGTTGCTTATTCATTTGGGAGGGGGATAAACAGGCTACTATTTGATATCTTATTACAATAATATTTAGCGATTTATCAGACGATATGGCGCAGAGTATTGGATGATTCCTCTAATTCCATTGATGGGTAGCGGTGTTGACTCGGTCTGTGCACGGCGATCCAAGGCCAAGAAGCCCCACAAGATCGTCTTATCTGCGAGTCTCGTTGAACCTCACTTCTGTTTATCCCGCATCTTTCTCCCGTGTATGTTTGAATTTTATCAGTCATAGCCAGAATTTGGATGTCTTGTTATCTTCTTGTTATTCTGACATCGGCCGGATCCTATTAAGTCCGAGATGGCGCCCGAGGCTCCTGCGGATACCGCAGGCCCGTCCTCCCCACCACCTCAACTTCCAGAAGGCTGGTAAGTCAATCCCCGAAAATCAAAGAACCTATCCCCTGTATTCTAACAATAATATTTGACAGGCTCCCTCAATGGGAAGGTGTCCGACGGAAATGGTATTACGTACAGCGGACGACCGGGAAGTCGCAATGGGAGATTCCCACCGAACCCATCGTCTTGACCCCGTCAACAACACCGACGCCCGGGGCAGGGCCATCGCAGGAGCCAGCATTACATCCGACAAGCAGCAGTACTCGAGAGCTGGAGTCCGTGGGCACAATGGCAGGCGGAACGTACTCCGCGGCGGACAGTGCGAGAATTTCCGTAGGGAATCGCGCTCATTATGTCTGCGTAAGCATTGCAAGAATGGCACTGATGGTGGGATAGAATTCCCTTGACTCCCAGATATATGGGTCTTCCGGGGTACCGGGTTGGTATTCGAATCAAACGGGTCAACATCTGCCCGGCGGATATGAGCAGCAGCTTGCCGCAAACGCAGCCGGATATGGCACGGTATGTTCAAATATTCGACTCTCACAGATATTGATTGGTTGTGGTACTTATTTGTCTCTAAAACCAGTTGCAACAGGGCGTTGTTGGACAGATGAATGGTGTTCAGCCCGCATTCTATGGAAGCCAGACACATCCAGGGTATCAACTCACGGGTCCACACCACATGGGCCAAAGTATATCCTCATCTGCGTGGGGTAATAATGCAGGTACATATCAGGGACACCCAAGCGGTTATAACGTGATGCAACATGCACAATCCTTCCAAGGATTTTCTGCAGATCCTGCTGGATTGCATAGCCAACGGCCACCAGCCTCGTGGACAGTAACCAACAATCCGCAGGGACAAATGGCAAGTTCAATGCGTGGAGCTCCTTCTGAACCACAGTGGCAATTGGAATCACAACAAGGGCATTTGAACGCCCCTGGTGAGGGATCGACCCTGCATAAGCCCTTTTTTGGGTCTTACTCATCCACCCAGCATATGGAACAGTCTTCGGCAGAATTCTCTCGTGCCTCAAATCCTTCCCTTGCCCGGGAAGGGCAACCCCACCGAAATTCTGTAGATAGCTTCCCCAACCATTCGCCGCAATCTATGCTTGATCAAGGTAGATTCGGACAAGGCCAACCAGATCCACGTTCCCATACGCAACACCCTCACACGGACCCTGCATTGCAGGGATTTTCACCGCTGCAACATGTGCAGAGTCAATACCAACAGCAGCACATGATACGAACACAGCCAGGAGCACACCACGGCAATATTTCCCAAGGCTATCAGCAATATCAAAACCAATTGGCGCAAGTCGGTGCCAAACAATACTTTTCGAAGCATCAACCTGGTCCTCAAAATGGCCAGACAGGCTTCCCTGAAACAACAAACGTTCACCAAGTTCGTTACGACCAGTCGAGTCACTATCCGGAGCATCTCGAGCATTCACAGGGGAAGACAGGAAGAGGTTCGGAGTCACAATTTGTCAGTGGGCCGTGGACGTCCACACCGCCGTCTGCTGGACAATTGTAGGCATCAATATGTTTTTTTTTCATCGTTATGGTCAACAGGAGCACAGGCTATGATTTTTCGCTTTGAGTGGCTTCCATGGAGATTTTTATCTTCCTGCGCTGTTTGTGTTTCAGTATAGATTCCCGGGTTGATCTTTTTCTTGAATTGGGTTTTGTGCCAAACGACATTCGATCCAACTAACCCAAATTCCTATTCCCGAACGCGAGCTGCGAGTATTACACAAATCGGGTGTTAGTGACTCTGGGGATTCTTGACTCCAAAATTAGAGCGACGCACACCGAACTAGAGCATCATATTACCCACTGGGACATCAAGACAGAAAGGCAGTAGAACAAGAGTCGAGTCACAATTTTCATCTTAATATTCCAGTCAATTTCACGAGGTCATTGGTGCCCATGTGGAGCGAATTACGCAAACAACATGGGAAAGGTGATTTTAATGTTCTGTCCACTTCCTTTCCTCTACTTCTCTCCTTCCTTAACACCACCATTATCCCCGAGGTCTCAGCCATCCGTCTTCAACCCCCACAAGATTTTTCTTTATCACAATGGCTCATTCCTGGGATCACGAGAGAGACAAGCAGGTAAGTTTGCTCATCTATGGGTATAGTAGCAGCAGCCTACGGGATGCTAGTTCTTGGGCTGTTCTTACCCCAGCTGGCCCTTGGTTGCTCGTACTCAGAAAGTATCGGTATCCATGGCTAATGGTTGGTAGTTGCTTGTAGCCATCCTGGCTGTCCATTCTCCGCTGGACTTTGCCGCCATTGCCAAAGCGATAGGACAGGGTAAGTACTTCAGGGATTTCTACCTTGTCCCCCATGAGACTCTTTGCCCTACGTGCACATTACACGAACTCATCTAACAAGGTGTAGGCGACAGCACTGCAGCCGTGAAGAACCACGTCTATTCTCTGAAGACCCGCCAAGAGGCAGCCTCTGCGCAATCTAAGACCAATCACAAGGCGGAAAAGCCATCAGGCCGTGGGCGCAAGGCCACCAAGTCTCCCACCAAGCGCAAGAGCGCCTCACTCACTAAGCCTGAGAAGGATTCCGTTGTCGAGAACCAGGGTGGGGATGGAGATGGCGATGAATCCGGCGGAAGTCCCACCAAGCAACGCAAGCTCTAAAAACTTCTGCTTCTTAGACCTGGCATTGGTTGGGAGATGAATTTGATTCTGACTTTCATGGAGCGGTTTCTGCGACAAACCGAGGGAAGGGATCGTTTGGCTTTCTAGGCCTTTCGGGCATCCTATCATCCACGTATTCTTGATTCGAAAGAAAGTAGATTTTTCATTCATATTCCTTCCTAAGTAGCATGTAGTTTTCCTTCATCGCGCGAGTTCTATTTGAGATTTTCTCTTCTTTGAAG
Organism: Penicillium robsamsonii; assembly: GCF_028829455.1. Lineage (NCBI taxonomy): Eukaryota > Fungi > Ascomycota > Eurotiomycetes > Eurotiales > Aspergillaceae > Penicillium > Penicillium robsamsonii. The sequence continues at coordinate 6,747,446 of NW_026643221.1, forward strand.
CGGATAGGAACGATGGTCAGATGAATGGAGACGGGGGTTGACAGGACACAGATGCGATCTAGGCGTGGAAGAACTCAGTGTGTTCATGAGCCCCAGGGAATACGGGCTGCGCACCATCAACATCGTAATTAACATCGATTCTTTCTTTCAGCCTTATCTCTATGGTAACCTAGTTGATATGGCTAGGGACCACACTTTTGAAAGGCCTTAGCGATCCCATATTAGATTGGATATAAGCAGTCCCACATTTCGCTCTATAATTGTCAAAGAGATTTGCGGTTGGCCAAAGACAATCTAACCTCTCGCACTTGACTCTCACTACCCATGTTATTCCATATTGTTGCTGATTCTGTTGTGCACACGGACCCAACCTTAGCGTTCTTGTGGCGATGTTGTTCATGTTGCTCATACCAGTCATGTAGTCTCATACTGATCGTTTGATGCCGGTCATGGTGGTCATGCTGTTTCTCGCCTATATATTTAAACTATAGAGTAGTCAATATCTACAGTTCCACTTGTGTATCGCACTACTGGTAGTCTATAAAGATGAAGAAGAAACGTAATGAAAGAAGGTAATTGGTTGCCTGTGCACGATGAAGTGATGGTAAAATGTTCAGAGCTCGTCCGAGCACTCTTTCAATCTCTCTCTTCGCACTTCTCTTCATCCGTCACCCCGAAAGGTCTTACTCGTTTCATCTTGCCTCGACTTGCACATATTCTACCACGGGGTACGTTCGTTCACTCTCAATATACTCCAGGGATGGTACATACTGCTAGCCCCCGTGAGATCTAATCTTTGTTCTCGGTCTTCTCGTCACTTTTGTTCACAGGGAGACTGACATCATTTGCTCCAGCCAGTTTGACGTTCACCGCAGCAATGAAGATAAGCTGGAATGAAAAGACCGATGCCAAGGCAAGTTCCAGATAGCCAATTATTTCCATATTATCGATATACCATTCATTTGTTCCATATCTTTGATACCCTTGGTGATTGTGCTGGGCTGCGCATTCATTTATTTTGACCCGGACGTCAACGAACTTTACCCGGACCGTCACCAGGACGGACAATGATGTGTTTGACCAGCCGTTAATGGCCTTCAGTCGAACGGACAATAATTCGGTGGAACCGTCATGGCAATACTTGACTTTCTACGCCTTTTGACGTCTCTTTCGTTCTCAAGCCTTGCCGTATCTCCATCTTCGTCTTATTTCAAGAACTAACCATCCTTTTCTTTAGTTGCTGGCTGGCATCCTCGCCACTAACCCCACTCCTATCGATTTCAACGCACTCGCGGAGTACATGGGCGATGGTTAGTGCCACGCGGAGAATCCTCGAACTCTATACTGCAGCCTTTACTCCTGAACCCCGGAATATGGCACCTTTCTTCTATGTGAAACTTACTTGTGGCCATAACCCACCTACGTACATACGCATTTTCTGCACCTACACCTCCTGTATTCCTTATGGTCTGTGATTTGCGCCTGCAGTATGTGCCCTTTTTTTATTGTACGCACCCCACCAGCCCTCCCCATTTGTTGTCTGTCGTGCACAATTTGACCGGATATTTTGGCTTCCATCCCTCATGCCCTCTTCTGCTCCCTTTCCATGCTGATACATACACTATACTAACACAATCCTATAGGAGTTACTGCTTGTGCTGTTCGCCACCGCGTCACTCGCCTTCGGGCTAAGGCTGCGGAGCTGAACGATGGCAGCGGAACCTCTGCTCCTGCTTCGCCAGTGGCCAAGAAGCGCCAGCGCAGCATCACAAAGAAGTCTTCGAAGGTCGCTGCCGCTCAGTCCAAGGAAGTCGGTACTGAGTCTGCCGGAGAAGGCCCGGTCCCAAAGGATGAGGAAACCGACAGCGCGGATGTGAAGGGCAAGAAGCGCAAGATCAAGCACGAGGATACCGAGGAGTAAGTCCCTGTTAATTGTGAGGATATTAGCAGAAATTTAGAGTCCTAATATTGTTTGATACAGTGCCTGCTTCATCAAAGAGGAGGAAGCTACCTCTGACCTATAAGCGTGATCCCTACGCTTGCGTTTCCTCTTTCGTTTTCTTTACAACGGAGCCGTACAGGTGAACATGGTGAAGGTGCCTGCATGATGATGGTATCCGAGCTTTATTTAGGGAAGTTTTCGGGATCTCAGAGCTGGGAGGAATACTGGGATGCGCATTGAAACAATTTACAAGGGGTTATGATCAAATGAATTTACAGCCACTGGCAATGAGCTTAGCTAGTCGGGTCTCTTTGCTCGCAATACAAGACAGTTACTGATCCCACTAATCTTCATTTACCTGCATACGGCAAGAATAGAAAAAGTTAGACGGCCTGATCGTCAGTCAATTCTACCATGGATTTCGGTGCAATCCGGAAAATGGGCACCGTCCTTTTTTTTGGGGGGGGTCTTTTTTTCTGCGAACGATCAGGTCACAGATCCCTTGCTGGGGAGGAACAAACCACCCAATATGGAGACCCGAGAAAACACAAAGGCAAAGGCAAAAGCAAGCGGCGCAAAGCGAAGACCAATTGAGGGGATTCAGGGTGCCGAAATCTCGGGCGATTAACATAAATCCCCTTCGTGAATGACATTGAGCTAGTTGGGCAGCTGGTCGGAGTCGGAGTTGTGGTCCTCGTTATCCTCGGTCAAATCAGCATCTCCCTTTCCATTGTCAACATCCGGCGATTCTTCCTTGGCGTACGAGTGAAGGCGGGGGTTGATATGCTCCAGGTCCTTCTCTTCTTTAACGAGGGACTCGACAACAGACTCATTGCCTTCCTCTTTCTTGACATTTACTTGTTCATCGTCGCCAGCGGCAGCGTCAGTCATAACGCGCTTGCGTTTGCGTGAAGGACCAGCAGGAGTCGAGGCTTCGGCAGCCTTCTTTCGGGGAGCACTCTTTTTGGGAGTAACCGGGTTAGAGGGGCCGGAGGTGGCAGCATCAGGGTTGCGCGCACGATTGAGCTTCTTGATGCGATTCAACCTCTCCTTGACAGCAATAGGTGTAGGCCGGTGGTCTTCATCTTGGGCAGCTGAGGGGGTGTTAGAATGACCATTTTGGTCATATAAAAATTGCTTGTGATCGCGGGGCGGAGAACTTACGCCAGGCCACGGCGACCTTGGCCGCATCAACACTCAGGTGATGGGTTTCCAGAATGGTGGCGAGGAGCTTTATCAAATGAGAGTTGTCAGTCACGGTTTGTCATTTTCAGATATGTGTGCATAGACCTAGAGAGGGAGGCCCACACAGAGGTAAAATAGTAAAGAAAAGGTGAAGCAAAAGAAAGGTTGAAATGATCCAATCAAAACTCAGCCTGAAAGGCATTTCGTATTTCTTGCAAGCAAGCATGACAATGGGTTTGCCCGGCCTGGCATAGTGCAAGAGCCAAAGCCAATATGAGCAGCCTAGACCGATCACTTCGGCCTCGGCAATCTGATTAAGAGGAAGTGATAGCAAAGTCAAAAGTAAACTCACGGTTTGGTCAGCGATGGCGTCCCACTTAATCTTCCCCATGTTGAATGCTAGTTCGAAGGGTGTGTGATGGATGACAGGATGACAGATGATAGGATGATAAGATGATGTAGTTGGAAGGGTTCGAGTTCAACTGAAGTCAATTTAAATGCAGCGAATAAGAAACGCAGAGGACAAGGAGGAAAGAGAAAAAGAGGAAGGGAAAGGTTGGGGGAAACAATTTGATGGGTTCCGATGAATGCGATTAGTCGTCAATTCTCAACCCTTGCTCGTTCATAAAAACGAAGCAAACGACCCTAAAATTGGTGTGGGTGTTCAGGTAGGTTAACTACCTAGGTATGCTTAGTCGAGCATGTAAGACATCTATAATTAATTCAATGATATATCCTTTTACACCTCTTTGATCCCGAGGAGCCTTCCCCAGCATGAGGTCTTCTGACTTACAGATGCATCTAGATATTGGAAGGTATGTAGATTGGCATTAGGAAGCCCTCACGCCAGATCCGATTTGGCCTTAAGTACGTCGCTGAAATGTTTAAAGATCTACCAAGGTGACAATGGGACCTCCACGACGTCGGCGATACATCTAAGAGAGGGGCAGCAGGGACTTCTGGGGCGTTGTATGGAATTAAACGCTAGCTGAAGACCAGGTGAAATGGCCGATGAAAGACATCTTTTCGGTGGTAGCCTTTTCAGAGATCCTTCCAGATATTCTGACTAGATGTCTTTTTTTTCAAGATATTTCTTCCCCCTCCCAGTTTTATAGGTAGAAGGCAGATAAAAAGCGGTAGGCTTAATTTGTGAAAGCGAATTTGCTATGTACAACCTTTTTATATGCGCGTTCTAATCGCGCACCTAGGATAGACTTGTGGAGGCAGGTAGCGGTATGGTCTGTGATTTAGAAAACTAAGATCATTCATGTCTTGTGTACGCCTTGTTGGCTCATTTCCTTCAATATAGACATAAAATGTGTTCTTCCTCTTCTTGGAGGACGGGAAGGGCCCGCTATGCAGTTAGCTATGAAGGCAGGAGGAATCGATTCCATGCCCAATTCCTCATTTAGTCCCTTACACATTGCTCTGATCTCTAAGCGATTCTTATATGTAATTTGACATATTTCAGTCATTCCTCCGAACAGCGCTAGGTCCGTTCATTTTCCAACACGCCTTCTCATTATCCGGGTTGGGGCAAGTGGTAGGTCATCTTGCTCAGATAAGTGCGGCGAGGTAAGAGGGCCGTTGCTAACGTTACTCTCTCCATGCTTAAGCCTTGTTGAATCACGAGCGTTGTTCTCAGGCTCGTCATATTCCACCGATTCGCGGACACGGTTGAATCTAGGGGGATTTTGTTTACCGAGATGACCGGGCTGGATATCTTCATGGGCCGGGGAGCAGCGGGAAAGGGGGTTGGGGACAGATGTGACTATCCCATCAGATGAAGAGGCGAGCTGGTAATGCAATCTTTTGGAGATAATTTTGGTGCGTCTCGTTGAAGGAGATTGGCGACGATATCTAGGCTGCGACACACGCCGGGGCGATCTTGAACGGGGACGGCGTTGAGATACGCGAGGGGATTTGAGGTTGCTGTGGTTGTCCTGAGTTGAGTCTGTGACGCCTGAAAACAAATTGCGCTGCAACCAGTCGCCGACACCGGGACTTCCTTCAAGTTGAGACAACCCCAGGGTGTTTGGATCCTCCGGGTGCAGGGAAGGCTTTTTGTGTGGCAAGGCGGGTTGTTCGCTGTCACATGAACCCTGCTGTCGTGAGGATTCACGAGCAATATCTTGATGGCTAGGCCCAGCTACCGAATCCTCTATCCCGAGCTCGGTATCGCGGGAGATATCCAGTCGCTGGTCAACTTTTGGAGACTTCTGGCGCCAACCTGCAGCCCGCCGCTTCACAGACAACCACGAATACTCGCGACCAGTCTGTTCACGAAACCGCGACGCGAGATTCACCCAGAAAGCTTTCACGGGTACCTCGTCCTTAGGTACGGAGGGCAATTCTTGTTCATAGAGTCTCCTCAGCACGCCCTCTTGCGCAAGGGTAATTTTCTTGCCACGACCTGTGCTAGGGCGGTGATCGATTACTATATCGCCCAGCTTGGTTCCACGGGCTGATGCAAAATCCATTGAGGAAGTCGCAGGACCCGTTGCCGGGTTCTGGGGTCTTATGTTTGATTGGCGATCATCTGGTCTTGTTTGGCATGGGGACGCCACGCTGCCACCGGGTTGGATCAATTGGCTTGAATATGAATGGATAGCTCACGGTTGGACCCACAGATCAAGACGATTAAGAATGTCGGTGGATATATTCTAGCCGAAACGAGCATGAAACACGCTGGAAGTGGGTCGGAAAGGTCGGAGTCGCGTCGCGTCGTGTCTATCCCGCGTTTTCAGCTCAAGGCACGTGATTATCATAAATTAAATTATCCACCTTCGAGGTTCAGTGCATTTTCATTTATATTGCTGATATATTTTGATTTTGTTTACTCAAGAAGCTCCTAAAGTTCCAAGATTCCAAGATTACAGAGCAGTCTTAGAATTTGGGGCACTTTTTTTTTTCTGCGATCCATTGCCAGTGAGAATCAAGGTAAACAATAAGAATACAAGCCTGCCCATTTAACAATAAGAGGCCTTTAAAACACCATGCAGTCCTGAAATATCTAGAATGTACCCCATATAGCAAGAAATTATGGCAGAGCAGCTGCACCAGGACAGCCGTGCATGAAAGACAAGAGCACGTGAACCACGTGGTTACAACCCTAAACTAACTACAATGGAACCATCCTTTCAACTTCGGGGGTTTCTATTTAAACTACCAGAAGTCTCATCCGGGGGAATCTCGGACATCTTTCCACCTAGAAATGGCGTTTCACAGGACTTGGGCTATAACAAGGCAATTGGCTTTGAACCTAGAGAAGAGCATAACTCAAAGACTCTGTTACAGAACACATCTCAAGTCGAAACAACGAAACACGATGCAGGGGAGTACGTAGAAAACTCGACCGCGTCTACACAGAATGTGAACAGTGCCCTTGACTAGCTAGAGAACATGGGAACGAGCTTGGCGCTCGTTGCCTTTTCGGAGTTTCAACTTTGATATTCAAATTCAATATGAGGGGTATATACGTATATTCATGGATGCCAATGATCCAGTCATTTGCCACCCAATATCATGTTCTGGGGCACCTCCACTAACGCCAAAAACGAGCAAAATTCCATGTGAGCAGCATTCATCAATTCGGAGATCAAGTCCAGCCGGATCACCTAATGACAGAGCTGAATCCATTGCGAAATAATATCCTCCATGTCATGCGCAATACCCCACTGTGAAGATAAGCATCGGAAAAGCTTTTGCATGGAGTTGAGCTCATAAAGCAGATTCCTGACAGCGCCACTAATAGAAAACGGAAGTGAGGAAGTCCCATTTCCATTCTCCACAAACCGCTTTGTCTCCGAGCCAGATAGAGGCCGAATATTTTCGTGGCCCAGGTTGAGGTCCGAACGGGACAGCAAAGCATCTTGCCATACGATATTGTGAGGCAAGTTCACAGTGGCGACTCCGGCAAGTGAAAGGACAACGTATATTGTCGCGGCTGCGAACAGTGAGCTGGGCATGTGCACGACGTGTGCACGTCCACGCGGTAATTGCTCTACGATGTCTTGGATGGCGACCGCGTGGAGGACGGCCCGCCGCGCGTCTTCTGAATTAGCCCATTTGACTAGATCGAAGCCCGGACGGACGGTTCCGCATCCACCAGAAACGTGCTGGGAAATATTGTAGCGCGAGCAGACGTAGCGGGAGAGGACATCGGAGTTGATCATTGTATTTAGGCAGACTGTGTGCCAACGCAGGAGAGTTTCAAGTCTTTCTGCCGTGGAGAAATGGATGCTCATCGATATTGTCTCGTGGACTTGAGCTAGAGCTCGTCGGACGTCTGATTGGCTAGGAACTCCCACGGCTAGTTCATTATCATCAGAATCGGAGATCAGAGATTGGAGCCCTTCTAGCACGACACGCAGTGCGAATGCAGAGAACTGGTACTCCAGAGAACGGAAGCTCCCGACAGGTGGGAAGAGGGAGCGGAAAACCATCCTAAACGAGGACTGATCCGGCTTTGGGGGGTGCATATGTGTTAACCATTCATCGGCAGTACTGGCATCAAAGGCTTCCTCACTATTAGGGAGGCTGAGTGGGTTTGCCACATGGCGAGAAGAGGCACCATCGCTCGCCGTTTGAGCCACAAGTCCATCCAGTACGTAGTAGGCTAACAGGACGCGTTGTTGGATCTCTCGCGCAGACCAGATTCGCCACTGGTGCTCTTTTTCTGCAGCGGGAGCATCGATCGAGGGCAAGTTGTCCATTGAGTATGACTCGCTTTCATACATACCGCAGTGTCTTGCCCATAAGAAGCCTAGCGGATGGAAGACCTGGCTAGTGGTTCGAATTGCCCGGTTCTTGGATAGTGCCCCATATATCTGTCCCAGCAGAGCTGTAATCATCAACTGAACGCCCTTGCAGGCATCATAGGGACCATTATGTGTGATTAAGGACTGCCATGAAGTTGAAAGTGCGGTATGCGCTAGGTGCCACAGAGCTTCCCCTTTTGCAACTGAGTCCTTGGGGCCTAGGTATAAAGAGCCAATGGCGATAGCATTGAGGAGGAGAGGATGCGTGCATTCTCGGAAAACAAAAGTCGCACGATGCAATATTGGAAATGTGGGGATAAAGCGGACGAAGAACATGTGGAGACATTCGTCTAGAAATACCGAGGTTATGGACGTGGCTTTGACGGCGGCAGTAACACTAGATGACTAGGTAAATGAAAGGTCAGTTTCGATCATATCTGAGTTCAGCCTGTATCTTGACTGCGGTTTTTGAGTCTGCCCTCCTCTGAAAAAATGAAACGCTGAACTCACCAAGCTTGTTACCATCTCTGTGACATCTCGCACTGCCTGATGTCCTCCACCCGACGGTATTGCGCCCACAGAAGTCCTACGATCGTCGAATAAATTCGGAGATCCAAAGTTCATGCCATTGATATCCTGCACAATAGGTGAAAAGGGCAAAGTACCAAGCGGGATCTGCCATTGATCTGTCGTATCCGAGGACATCAAGCTCTGGAACAAGTTTTCTGAATCAGGCCAGACCAATGCAAAGTCCACCTCTAAAGCAGCATTATGCATACTCCCATGATCTTCAGGATGAGACTCATCCCAGGAGTGAGTGGTTGCTGAATTTGACGCCAGATCAGCAGTGGAAGCACTGCTTGTATCCCAAGAAGCGAGAGAAGCCAAACAGGTAGGCTGTGACGGCAAGTGAACCTCAGAGGAGTCATTCCTTGCATTGATAGCACGAGCGTGCAGCTTTTCATGGCGAGTAAGAGCATCTTGTCTGGCAAAGGGCCGTCGACACTCTTTACAGACATATGGTTTGGACCCGGTATCTAAGTCATCTCGTCAGCTGGTTGGGTGTTTTTTCTTTTCTTCTTTCTTCTTTTAGGGAATTTCGTATAGGGATCTAAAGCGGCCAAGGATCGAATGAAATTAGAACATACGGCAACGCTCATGTCTCTATAGGGACCCGTTAGCTATCTCGTATCACCTGTCCCTCTTTCGTGGGGAAGCTGGATCTGAAGCCAAGTCTACTCACCCTCAAGTGTTCGGCCTTGGAGAATGATTTTTGGCATACTCGACAAACCAGTTTCTTGCCTGGTTCTTTAGGTGCCGTCATTATCCCCATTGACGACATTTTTGATGAGGAGAGGAATAAACAGATCGGATTGTGGAGAGGTGATTGTGGGGTGTGGGACTGCTTATGCGATCACGGTTATACTTTGCCCAGAGTGCTTGAAAGATCTTGAAGACTATAGACCAGCTTCAAATGTATATTTATTGTCCGTTAATAATACTAATGTGACAACAAGCAATTAAGGAGTGAATTCAAGCATTACCCCGTGGGGGTGCTTACGCGTTCAAGCATTCGAGCGGAAATAAGCGTCGTGGCAATACAGCCAAGAAAGTGTGGCTGCTACGTTCTCCCAATTTCTCTACAGACTTCCACCCGGCAATGCTCAGACCAAGTCTCATCACGTGTTTCAAGGTTACGCGGCTTTGGAAATGTCTCGGATGTGGTTTCCCTAGCTGAAGGGTGAAGCGAAATACATACAGGCAACGCCAAGGTGTCAAAATCACTTCGGCACTTGGCTCGGATGGAAGCGGCACTACCCAGTAAGAAGCCTCATCGGCTAGCCGTGTTCAACTGCCATGTATCGGTCTTATGTGCGACCCCATGACAACAATCTCTTTAGCAGCATCGTGACTCGCCAGTGTCGACGCTTTCCAACCAGGAAGCGTGGAGTGCCTCCGCATTTCTCTCCATTTTCTCTCCAAGTCCTCCCCATTTCCTCCCCGAAGGACCCGCAACGGAGCCGAAAACTCCGGAGAATATGCACCTACCCCGGGGGGAGCTCCGACTGGGCGAAGGTCGTGGGGTTGGTGTCCTGGTCGTGCACACTCGCCCTAGCATTTTTCGCCAGCACCTCGCTAGTTTCGCGTGCCAAGAAGAAGTACTGTACAGAAGCCCCTAGACCTGTCATCATTATTCAATACTCCCCCACATCTCCTTCGACTATTCTCATGACAATCAACACACCACCTTGGGTCATAGCTAGAGAGTAACTCGAGCCTTTGAGCGCATTTCTGATTCCATCTTTCTCATCGAGAGTCCCAAACATGTCTTTGGAATTGCACCCGAACTCGTCTCGACGAGACCAGGTCGACGAGGTGCTAGACACCAAAGCCGACATCGATCTGATTGAGAGCGCAGGACATGGACGGGAAGCCACCTACGCCGAGTCGATGACTGCTCGTCTCCCAAAAGCCCACCGAGACTATCTGATGGAGCGACACGGGACTTTGGAACTCGATCCAATTCCCGGAATGAGTCCAGCTGACCCTTATAACTGGCCGGAGTGGAAGGTAAGTCAATATCCTGCTTGTTACAAGATGACTTCGTCGCGAATGATCTTGAAACAGGATAAATGCAAAAGATCCAATCGGACAGAAGACTGACGTATCAACGCGCAGAAAATGATTAACCTCATCCTTGTGGCGTTCCACGCTTGTATGGGCACATTTGCCGCCGCCGCCATTATCCCTGCCTATTTAGACATCTCCACAGCACTCGGTGTCGAAATGCAAGATGTTGCTTACTTGACCTCTTTGCAAATCGCCATCCTTGGAGGTGCGCCTCTGTTCTGGAAACCGCTGTCCAACCGGTACGGACGCCGGCCTATCTTCCTCGTCTCTCTCATCTGTAGTCTCGTGTGTAATATCGGCTGTGCCAAGAGCTCCACATATGCCTCTATGGCTGCTTGTCGGGCTCTCGTGGCTTTTTTCATCTCACCTGCCTCCGCCATTGGCAGTGCGATCGTGATGGAGACGACTTTCAAGAAAGACCGTGGCCGTTACATGGGCGTTTGGACACTGATGATCACCCTAGGTGTCCCGGTTGGGCCTTTTATCTTTGGCTTCGTCACCTACCGCGTTGGTTATCAGTGGATCTTCTGGATCCTGGCAATGGTAAGCTCACATTCCCATAGTAGTCAGTAACCCGTTCATAAGCTGATAAATCCAAAGATCAATGGAGGCCAATTCATCTTGTATCTGTTCTTCGGTCCTGAGACCCGTTATCTGGGCAAAGGCATCGACAACAAGGAGTCAACGTTGAAGATCGAGTATATGTCACTGCGACGGATCGACCCGACACCATTTTCATGGTTTGAATTCGTGCGCCCACTGACAATGGCTCGACACCCATCAATCCTCATCCCGGCATGTGCATACGCAATGGTCTTTCTATTCGGTAGTGTTCTCACAACCGTCGAGGTGCCCCAACTCTTGCAAGAGAAGTTTGAACTCAACTCCGAACAGCTAGGCATGCAGTTCCTAGGCGCGATCATAGGCTCCGTAATCGGTGAGCAGATGGGCGGCGTGCTGTCAGACTTCTGGATGAGCCGGCGCAGCCGGCGCAGCCGGCGCATCGACCGCAAGGCCGAGCCCGAATTCCGACTGTGGCTCAGCTACTTCGGTTTCGCGCTCACCATCATCGGCGTAATCATCTTCCTGGTCTGCACACAGGAATCACCCAGCGGACACTGGAGCGTCTCGCCCATTATTGGCACCGCTATTGCCGCTGTTGGGAACCAGCTAGTCACCACGGTGATGGTGACTTATGCTGTTGATTGCTTCCCACAGGAAGCTGGTAACATCGGTGTCTTCATCACCTTTGTCCGACAGATATGGGGTTTCATTGGTCCTTTCTGGTATGTCTTCTATCTCCCCTCCATTTCTTTTTGCGGGGTCGTCGCTCACCTCGATTTAGGTTTACTCCCATGTTCGAGAATGCTGGCATTGCGCCCAGCGCGGGCATTTGTTCGGCGCTGATTGTGCTCGTCAGTATTATTCCCACTATCTTCCTGCACTGGCGGGGTAAGATTTGGCGTAACGAGGAGTAAAGGTATCAGAATGGAGATCGACTTCGGTTTCCGCGTCTCTTGTTCAAACCTTCGTGATTATTGTTTTCTTTTAGAGCATCGGGTGGTATGATAGAGTGATCGGGTTCGGGTTAACGTCGGTTAAGTTAGACTCGGCATCGGCGTCGGCATCGAACGTGGCAAGGTGGTTCCAGTCGTATATAGCTTGATCCATGAATTGTATGAATTTTCGAAGACATGTGAGAATTGAAGAGAGAAAATATCTGAGGTCAGTACAGAATAGGCATCAAGAAGACTGGTTGAGTTCTCTTCAAGAAAGTGTTCATCTGTAGGGAGGTGTATAGAGGCATCAAATTTTGATGCGAGGAACCACAACATTTATGCAAGTAGATGAAAAGAAGTAAGGGGAGAGGTTTGACGCAACAATAGAGAGGTTCTGCAAACACTCTTCCCAGTAAAAAAAGCCGCAGACTTTTGAGCAAACCACTTCGAACGGGGACAGCTCGGGACACTGTCCCGATATAAGCCCGTAGCGCTGAAATCGGCCAATCGTGGGTCAACGAAACTCGCATGTCCTGTCAGACCACTACTGATGAAGAGTTCGACTTGCGGTCTGGCCAAGAAATGTTTCTAGCTGCGTACTACAGGGCGATGTGGCGGGAGACGTTTACTCCGCACAGGGAAGATTCTATATCCGGTTGAGCTCTGTGATTGGTCAAAGCTTATTAGTGCTGGAATCCCTTACTAGTATATATCCAGTTCGATGAATGTTGATGGTCATTAGTGGTCATGTTGATTGTGCCATGTATCTATAGAGATTTGGGGGCATATGAATGAATTTGCAGAAAATGTCTATAGTATTCAACGGTTGTTCTGGCAACCGTAAGTCTTATTGGACATACATAAATGGAGAGCTATTGCCTCAAGAAGTCACATCTATCATTTTATAAACTGAATTCGTTACTGGTGCGCGATCTTGTTGATAAGTGTTCCAACGTGTGGCAGCAGCTCAACGGCGAATTCGTCGCCAGCCTTGATAAATTCCTTCGGGTTCTTTGCTGCGCCGACACCGGGCGGAGTGCCAGTCAAGATGATTGTACCGGCAGGCAGGGTGGTGCCTTGGGAAAGGAAGCTGACCAGCTGGGGGACGCTGAAGATCAGGTCACTGCAGGATAATTCAATGTTAACTCGTGTTATTTTGTATAGCATAAGCGATGCGAGGCAATTACAACGTACGTCAGGGGGCAATCTTGCATCACGTTGCCGTTCTTGAGACCACGGATCTGGAGCTTGCTAGCATCGGGGATGAGAGTCGCGGAAACGAGCACTGGACCTATACATATCATTTCAGTGTAAAATTCTTTTGAATAGAATATATCCCACAATAGACATACCAATCGGGCATGCACCATCGAAACCCTTAGAAAAGGACCACTGGCTCTGATTCATCTGGGAAGTGCGGCTGGAAACATCGTTCGCAGCCGTGTAGCCAAGGACGTAGTCGAGGGCCTCAGACTCGGAAACATCCTTAACATCACGGCCAATGACAATAACCATCTCAGACTCGTAGTCACCAGTGTTGTCCTGCTGTGTAATCTTAGGCAGAATTGTTGGTGCAGGCCAGGGATCCGCCAAAGAGCTGGCCGGCTTCATAAACAATGTCGGGACTTCTGGGATTGGGAGAGCCATCTCCTTGGCGTGGGAAGCATACTACAGTGCGCATCAGTAGCCGCATTGACCTCGAATGTTTGTGTCGTCCTTGGAAACCCACGTTCAAGCCAATACAGCGAATAGTTCCAACCTCGCTTTGGGCCAAAGGAGACAGAATACGCGCGATGGTCTCCGTTGTATCGGTCACATTGCCAGGACTCAAGACTGAAGTACCGGAGAATGGGCGCACGGCAACCTCCTTGCCCTGGTAGAGAGCTAATCCGACATCCAACTTGGCATCGACGGGCTCTCCAATTAGAACCTTGGCGGGGTTCGACTTGGGCACAAAGCGCACCAGGCCTATTTTCTGTCAGTCTAGGATCTGGACTCAACTTGAGAGATCTTACGTGAGAAGGTTGATGCGATTTTAGACATGGTTGTATTGATTGAAGAGTAAAAAGAGGGAACAAATATATTGAAACAGAAACCCCATATATAATCCAGGGCTTTGACACCGATAGCGGAGTAAGTCTACCCCGGCGGCGGAGGGAGAGCCTCCCACATTGTGGGGAAGTGGGAGCGCGGCGGATCTCGACTTGGGGCATAAAACCCCGGCTAATGTCGCGTTTTTTTTGAATGATTATTCATATTTCGCCGTCATGTCTGCTCCCAAGGGTCCCTTCCACCTGGTTACTGTCAACACCGTGCCCGAGCGCGCCAAGCGCCTCATCGGCCGCCTTGTCGAGGCTCTGAGTGATCGATACACTATCATTTACCTCGACAACTGCGAGAGTAAGCATATTGAGAGCCATTGAGAGTGATTTCTGTTGACAAAATCTCGCACAGAAATCGAGGACGTCGAGGCGAAGGTTAAGCAGCACAACCCCGATGTTCTGGTAAGTCCGACTTCGGAATTCGAGCATTCTAGATGGAATTCCATGGTTACTAACGTCCTGAATAGTTCAGCGCCTCTATGTGGTCCGCCGAGCAGGCCGAACAGATTCATCAGATTGCTCGCTCTGTTCGACCAGATATCAAGCTTCACGCCATTCCCGAGGGCTTGCAGGTCGAGCGTGGCCCCGACGCCATTGTTGAATATTTGATTGAGAAGGTGCCGGTGCTGCTGGACAGCTAGATATTGTAGATATGAACATGTATATATCCATACTTCAATAAATGTTTGATAGTCTTTTATGATGTTGCACTCGGTTATGGAAGTCAATTATTGATGGTGCTCATGATTGCGGACAAGACCTTGCACAGCTTGAGCAACCAAAAAGTGACATCTCGAAAGTATCACAGACCAGAGACCATAGACCTGATGCTGAACCTCCTCAGCCACCCTTGGCAGTGCCACAATAGATGTCTCTGTGTGGCTCAGATCAACATCACAGCCATCTCTCACCGGAAATCGTGCATCAGGCTAACCTTGATGGGAAATTCCAAGCCAAGCACTCAGCCGATACATGATCAATACGGATTACAACCTAAAGTTGTAGTTAGTTACCCCAAAAATGGACACTTAGTGAATTCTTGTCCAATAGTTATCTGGTGAACACGAGCATCGTCCCGCTTCGACCCCTTGGCACCTTGGCATTCAGGGTCAGCCAGCTACAGACCCCGTGGTATCGCTTCATTAGGGCGCAAAACAATTAATTTTAACGGGATCGCATATTTATAAAACCATGCCCTGCAGAAGCTTTGCTTATTCTTTCCTGCAGGTTTTCTAGTGTCTTCTTCTTGTCGAACATTTCGGAATGATCAACTGACAATTTTACTTTGACACTATATGAACTGATTCACGATTTCGAGTGAAATGTTACTTCGTCACCCCTTTGTCACGGCTCTTGCCTTGCTCGCCGTTCCAACGGGAGTATTATCACGAAAAGATGACACCAGCAGCGGCAGCGGCAGCGGCAGCGATAGTGACAGCGATAGTGACAGCAATACCTACAACGATCACCGCAATGGCCACAGCGACTCTGATGACTCTAAGGATAGTGACCACACCTCTTCATCTACGTCATCCTCGAGCGGACCCAAGTGCACAGATTCCCACCGCCTGGACTTTGAGGATCTTCAACCTTCGCACTACGATAAATACAATCGGGACCCACGTCGTGGTCATGCTAGTGCTTATAGCGAGTTGGATGGTGTCTTTTTCAAAGGCGAAGCCAGTCTCAAATACACAATCACAACACCACCCACAAACCTGACAGAAGGTGACATCGTTAGTTCATCTTTAATCACATGTCCCGTTGGCAAACAATCCATGCGCATGCTGGGCGCTGCATGGGTCGCTGCCAAAGCTCCTGCTCCTGCAGGACCCGTCAACCCCATCACATTGGGGTTCAAGGCCTGGAAGAGCAACGTACGTGTCTCGGATATCGACAATTCATACAGTGTGTGTGAAGATTTGGATCTTATACGGCTCACCACAACCGTGGACTGGATTACAGAAAATGCAGTTCAAGCCATGGACGCCGTTGCATTAAACATAACCCAGGCGGCTGATAACAGCAACAAGATTATGTTTGACGGCGTCTATGATCTCAAAGACTGGACTGATAGGGAACGGGACTTTATGCAGAGAGCACACTACGACAATGCAGGTCTTTATGACCAGATGATTGCTCTTCCAGATAGCTTATGCTCCGAGAAGAGCAAGCTGGGCAAAATTCTTATTGGATGGCCTACTGGAACACATATCAATGGGTCTATGACCAATGAAACTCTTGAGCTGAATTTCTCAGGCGCTACAGGTGCTGGGTTTGAACATTCTGGTCAAAAATGGCCAGAGACCGACACAAAAGTAAATGTGACCTTCGAACTCACATTTACGGGTAGTTTGGACGCCGCGAATTCCTCGCAGGTGGTTCTGACAGGGACGTCGAGCCACAATGCGTCGCTAGTCAGCTTTGAGAGGGTGACTGGTAGTGCCACTATCATAAGTCTCTCATTGCACTGTCTACTCATATCTTTATTGGTCAGTTTTGGGGTGATGGTTTTATGAGCAGGAAACTTTGGAAGGAAAGATGTTAACTTCTGACCAATATTAATTGATTTTTCCTCTTTTACTTCTATTTTAATTTACTTTTGGGTCATCATCTCATCATGTAAGAATCGCAAAGCGTACGTTAGTTTATCCTATTTATCCTTCACTTTTCTGCTAGTACCTCAATGGCCTTTGAAATAACTGGGATACAGGCCGAAACATGAAACGGAAAAAGTCACAAATGGCGGTAAGTAACCATCACATAGCTAGTATCCATCTCTACCTGAAACAGCGCCGTAGCAAGGACCATTCTTGCTATACATGGCCTGCAAGTCCTGGACAATAATTTCAGGAACCTCCCAAGCGGCAAAGTGACCTCCATGGGCATGCTCCTTCTGTTGAACAACCGGACCCAAGCCAGCAGCCCAAGAGCAAGGAATGATGGAAATTTCACGAGGGAGGTGCGCAATTGCCAGCTTCACACTCGGGACGTACGCAACCAACTCTTTGTAGGACTTCCCCTTGATCATTCCGGCATGTATGGTTTCATAATATATGCGGACACTAGCCGCGGGTCCGGCTGCAGAAAACCAGTAGATAGATATCCAGGTTAATATCTCGTCGTCGGTCCAAGGATACGAGTCTGTCCAATCGTGTAGCTTCTCGTAAATCCAGGCTAGCAAGGCAACAGGGCTATCTTCTAGTGCTGCGCCAATGGTCTGCGGCTTAGTGCTTTGGATTTGGTTGTAACCAAACCCTTCTTGTTTGAACCATTCACTCCGCTCGAGGCCTGATTTTTCCCGGTCATTGTACGGCAGCAATGCGTGTTGCAGGGCTGCCCATGGGTTATCGGTGAATTTAGGCGGCTGAGCCAGCGCCATGTTGATATGAGAAGCTTGGCAGTGCTCAGGGTATAGTAGACCAATAGTTCTAGTAATCCAGAACCCCCAATCTCCGCCTTGAGTCACTGTGCGTATAACTAGGTTAGTTACGAGTGTGGGTGATACATTAATATTCCTTTTGGGCCATACCATACTGATCATAGCCGAGTTTGATCATAAGCTTGTGCAGGACTTCGGCATACTGTGCGAGGCTAAATCCACGACGAGTCACGCCCGAAGAGAAACCGAAATTGGGCAGCGACGGAGCCACAACGTGGAATGCAGGACCGTCATCGCCGCCTTTCAGCATCGATAGCAGCTTGGTGACTTCAATGAACGATCCTGGCCCTATGTGTAGAGATAAGATACCGCACTACGATAGAAAAAATGATGGATGAGATAGAAGAGGGAATCCATACTTACATCCATGACTAAACAGTAGTGGAATCGCGTTCGTGTTGTCGTTGATTTGGTGGATATCTACATGTCGAACCGGGTGAATATCGGGCCCTTCAGAATCCATATTATACAAAGCTCACAGTGGATATCCAAACTGCCAAATCCATCTACTTCGATCTGCGTTTGATATTGGGGCAGCTCATTCAACTTGGCTTCCGCCTTCCGCCAGTCAAATCCATTCTTCCAATACTGTATGAGTCGTCGCACTTCTTTCACTGGAGTTCCAAAATCCCAAGGATCTTGCTCGGAGGACTCCAACTGAGTTGCGAATTTGGAAAGTGCTAGACGTTGCTGAAGGTCTTGAAGATCCTCATCAGGGACGGAAATCTTGTACGGTTTCGGTTGATCTGTCATAATGAAGAGGTTATTGTATTTAATCGATCAAAATTAGAAGTTGTCTGAGGAGGCAAGGGGTTAACCTGGAGGGGGAAGGCTTTGAGCTTTGGTGAGATGACGTCGGCCGCAGATCTCCCCGGTGTTGACAATTTGATTGGGTTTCCCTAACGGGGCCTTCACCGCCAGCCATGGCGCCCCGGGCTGGGGCATCCTACATGCCACAAAAGTCTTGATGCTTGGGGGGCCTAAGCCTAGGCTGCAATCAAATACACTGTTTGGGCAACTCTTCTCTACCTCCGCTCTCAACTTCTGCAAGTGTGATCCCATCTCAAACTGTCTAAATCTACCTTGGAGTCGTGATGTTGATATGAGAACGATAGAAGGAAGTGACACCGGCCAAACTCCCGAGGCCCTCTTGCTTTGATGTTTGGTCCGCATTGCTATGGATCGTCACTCCAGTTACGAGACATACGACTAGTACTTGTATTGAAGTAATGCGTTTATTGATACTAATGCGGGAAAGAGAACACCAGTTAGCAGTGATAACTTAATCCCTTGACAATCTTTGGTAACTAAACAATTTTGTTATTACCAAAGTCATCTTAGGGGACTAAGATTGTTGAGTCATGCCTAGGTCGGGGCAGGTGTGCCCGTTGGGTAGCCCCGACTTCAGGCAAGCCCATCAAACTCAATTAGTCATCAAACGGCCCGGGCATTTCCAAGGTTCCCGATCGTCATTCAACTCTTGATACTTCCAAGCTTGCCATTCCCAACGTAAAAGTCGGAACATGTTCTCTCTCCTGACGGTTACACGTGGTTCTCCAGGCCTCCGGGCCTTCTCCACAGCCCGTATGCTGCGGTCTGAGCTGGCATATCAGGTCTTTGGCCCGGAAAACGGCCAAGCTATCCGAGATCCTATCCTGATTCTACACGGGCTATTTGGATCAAAGCAAAACAACAGGAGTATTGGCAAGTATGTTTTTTTTTATCAGATATCTAAATAAAAATCCATATTCTTACATATTTCTCAGGGCTTTGGCGCGGGATCTGAAATGCCAGATCTTTGCACTGGTAAGTTTCCGCTTGTCCTTGGATAGACACGAAAAAACGTTATTCGAGAATGCTAAACAAATCTAAACAGGATTTGCGTAACCATGGCCATTCTTTCCATGCTTCTGAGCACAATTACGGTACCATGGCGGAGGATGTGCAGAAATTCATCAAACAGCAGAAACTGGACAAATGCGTTCTAATCGGGCATTCCATGTACGTGGTCATATCCGCATTTTGAGTGCACGCATGCACACGAATGATTTATATTGTGTATCTTGTCATACTAATAATCGGTGAAGGGGTGCCAAAGCTGCAATGGCAGTAGCACTGCGCGTCCCCGAACGCGTGTCAGCTTTGATCCCCGTTGACAACGCACCGGTGAATGCAGCACTGAAGAGCGATTTCCCCAAATATATTCGGGGCATGCAGAAAATCGAAGCCGCGAAGGTATCGAAGCAATCCGATGCCAACAAAATTCTCGAGGAATATGAAGAGGTATCGTGTTTATCTTTTTGACGATTAGGGGAGACGGGTGGCCATGAGCCTGGCACTCTACGGTACATGTTTGCGTGCTAACAACTGTCCAGTCTCTTCCAATCCGCCAATTCCTTCTTACCAACTTGATACGCTCCGAGGAAGATAACACACTCAAGTTCCGAGTGCCGCTATCTATCATCGGTGGTTCGTTGGATCATATGGCCGATTTCCCTTTCAAGGAATCCGATAACCTCCGATATAACGGCCCCACGCTCTTTGTCCGTGGCACTAAGTCTAAGTATGTTTCGGATGACACTGTGCCGGCCATCAAGAAGTTCTTCCCCAATGCGCAAATTGTGGACGTCGAAGCGGGTCACTGGGTTATTTCTGAGAACCCCGAAGCGTTCCGCCAAGGTAATTCCCTCTTCTCGACAATAATCAATAATATTTTATGCTTACACGATGATAATAGCTGTCGTAAAGTTTTTAGAGTCGACATAATTGGGGTCAAGTATATATCACGTGATTTTAGACTTTAGACGTATATGCATAGGGATTTCCATGTACAATAATAATTCACCCAGTGGTATGCTGAGTAATATTGATTTAATGGATGGGTAGCAAATCGCCGATCAGGCTTTGAGCCTATCCAGTGGCGAAAACGTATCTAATAATGCTTCTAAAGCTGACTCGCGCAAACATCGATGGTTCGCATGGCAAGTTGTAATTCAGGACGGAGGGGGAAGAAGAGACGCATGGCGACAGATACGGAAAACCTGGGATCTATGAGATCAGGTTTGAACCGGTTCACTCATCCTGCTTGCTTCGTTTTCGCCTCTTGCCCGGTCTGCTTAAAGCGTTGGGGTTCTCGGCCTGTTCCGCTCTCTTCTTTGCTTTTTTTTTCTCCTTTCTGCTAGGGACCTGGTTTAAATTTGATGGGGCAGAAGAGCTGGGAGCTGGCGAAAGCTCGACTACCGAAGAGGGTTCAGTTCTGTTCCTCTCTTCATCAGAGTCTATTACAGAGGACACCCGTCGCTTTCCTTTCAGATTTTGAACTTGACGGGGTTCGACAGATTTGCCAGCATACATCGATAGCTGACTGCTACTAGGGCCACTGGGCGTCTGCGATGGCTGTCGGGCTTGCAAGGTGGAATGTTTCAACTTTGAAGCGCTTATTGTAGAGCTGTCGGCCTGGCCCTTCCCGTTGAGTTGGACTGGCTGATATCCACCTAGCGTGGGGCCCTTGGCGACTGTCTTGGATGTCACGGGAGGCCTTGGGGTAAGAGAACGGTCATTTGGTCGGGACTGAGGTGTCTGCTGCCCATCGATGCGCTGCCCTATTGGTTTATCGAGGGTATCGGGATACGTTGCTTCTTTAGCATCGGGATCCATTGCTTCTTTTCCAAGTGACTTGAACGTGTCTTCGGCATTCCTCAGACGTTTGATGTACATATTCACATCCTCTCTTAGGCCATTGAATTGCTCCAGTGATACCGGTGGTCTCCGATCTTCAAAAGCTTTCAGCTGTCCCTGGAGTTCGCCGAAATATTTATCGTCGGTTGCGTTCCGATCTTTCAAGTCTTGAAGCTCTTTCCGGAGTGCGTCAAGAGCTGCATCATCCGCTTTTTTCCGATCTTCTAAGCCTTTCAGCTGTCTCTGGAGGTCGCCGAGATCTGTCGATGCGGTAGCGTTGCTCTCCGCAGCTTGAGTTAACTCGTCGACTTTTCGTCGAATTTCTTGGATTTGCGAGATTTGAGCATTGGCCTCCGTGATGAATGGATCGATCCGTTCCGTGGACTTGGTGAGCGTTTCGAGTTCTTCCACCCGCTCATCGGCCTTTTGAGCAATGCCTCCGATGGTGTCGTCTTGGGCTGTGATCCTGTTTTGTATTTCGCTTCGCAGTTCAAGGTTTCTCTGCAACTCAACACCATGCTCGTGGAGGAGACTCTCAATAGGTACAAGCTTATCAGAGAGGTCTTTGACCTGTTGAAGTAAAGTCGGTAACTGAGTCAAAGTCTGGAGCTGCTCTGGTGACGCCTGTGCTGCTTGAGGCCTCTCTGCACTGGCCTGGGCCTTTGTTGTATCTGCCTTGAATGACTCTGTGTCCGCTTTAAACGCGTCTACGTCTGTCTTGAGCGCAGAAATTCTGGCTTCAATTTCGGTTCGGTGGGCCGTCAATTGTCGACTCAGTTGATCAACAGAGGGGTACATTTTCTGCATGGCACATGCCATGCGATCGACCAAGTCCCCTGTGGTGATGTTGCTATATCGTTGTTCTAGTGACCGAATAGCCCTGACGTGAGCCTCCATTTTGTCCTCGCACTTTGTTAAAGCCCGAGCAAGGTCAGATACTGGAGCAAGGCGATTTTCTAATCCATCTAGCCCAGTTTGAAGATGGCTTCGACACTGCTCCAAGGTCGCTGGCAAGGACGACCGAAGTTGGTGAAACTCTGTGGTGATGTCCGTTTGATTCTTGGTCGTTTCCTCTGATTTTTTAGCCAGGTCCTCCACCTTCTGCAAAGTCTCATTGTGTCTTGCTTCCAGGTTTGCTTGACTCGACTCTTGGTTCTGGCGGAAGGCAGCCAGCTCGGACAGACGGAGGAGATCTACCTCCTTATGGAGTTTCTTAATATTGTTAAGAAGTCCTGCGTGACTCTGGATTTTGTTTTCCAGAGACGCTACTCTTGTAAGCACCCCACTATGGGTAATTGGGGTTCCTTCTGATGAGAGTCGGTCGCCGTTGTCAATGTTTTGCTGCTGGATTCTGAGTGATGCCACCAGATTTTCCTGGGCGGTAATCTGCTCCGTGGCCTGCTTCCTTTGAGCTTCCAAGTCAGTTTCAATTTGTGAAACTTGAGTCGACGCGCGATTATTCAGATCACGTCGCTTAGTATTGAGGGATCTGAGATCGCTTTCAATGGAGAAAAGCTTGATCTGAACCTGTTCATTCGTAGTTTTCAATTTGGAACTAGCGTCAGAAATGTTGGTCTCAAGCTGCTCGTTGGAAATTTTCAGTTCTTCCTCGATGGTATCCACCATTTTTTCAACGGTAGCAACTTTGTCATCAAGCTTCTTGTCGACATCTTTCACTTCATCCTCAAGCTGTGAAATTTGTGTTGTGAATTGACCAATCTTTGTAGATTGACGAGCAACTGAGTTCGCAATTTTCATCATGTATTCCAGTGCCTTCGGCAATCCGTCGGGATTATTGATGGTATGCTGCACTTGGCGAAGGTTTTCTTTGAGTTCAGCGATATCTTGGCTTCGCAAGTCCTTTTGGGCTGATCCGATTTCGATATTCCCTTTCGTTGGATCATCACCGCCGGCGGTTGGTTCAGGACGTTGCCCCATCCCTTTGACTGTGGACTCCAGACTCGTGACCCTCTCGGGTATGTTTTTGAGCTGAGCCTGAAGCTTCGACTGCAACAATGTCGAGTCGAAATTATCCTGCGCCTGCTTGGAGAGTGATCGATGCTGCACGATAGATTTGACATGGTTGGCCAATTCATCTTTGGCCACGTCCAGCTGCTGTTGGAAGAGAGCGATGACACTGGGGAATTGTTGAGATTGCTTCGCCCTCTGTAGGTTTTTGTTGATGGAAGCTATTTCCTTTTGGAGTCTCTCTTTCTCTTCCTCGCCCTTGTTCACTTTGATCAATGAATTGACCAAATCTGAGATAAATGATGTGCTTTGTTGATCGGAGGCACTTTGGCTTTCTGTGGACCTAGGGCTCAGGGCACTGTTAGGGATCGAGAGTGGAGGCACTTGTGGGAGGGGGTTTGTAGGAGTTCTTGTGATGAAGGCAGGTTTTGTGGGAGTCGTAGGGTGTGCTTGTTGGGCGTTTGACGGATGAGGATTAATTGATTGCCTAACGGTACCGGCAAGCCGAGGATCTTGCGCTTTGGTCGTTGTCTGTGGTGTCTCAGAAAAGAGTCGGCCTGAGAGTCGCTTAGGGAGATTTGGGTTAGGAGGGTCGACATCCATTCTGCTGGTCATATTCCATGAAATGAATGTATCGCAAAATACTCATCGTATTTGCAACAGAACTGAAGTGGTGTTTGGGAGGCTGACTCAAGTGATACAGTGTGCGCCCATGTCCCAGAATGGAACACTTAAGGCGCAATTTTGCTTTCTCAATGTACCATGAGCCCGTGAAAGGGTATTTATTACGGGTGTGCAAAAGTGCGGAACGCGTACACCACGCGAAAACAGGTATGGTGCGTGTAGGTATGAGCGTTGTTGCAAATGCCTAATTGATTCCCCTTAGGATAGTCAGAAGAACCACAAAAGTCAGATCAAGACGCGATGAGCACCAAATCTGTAAATTGGAAAAAGTGACGCAGATATAAATGATGTCAAACGGGTCCCCGTTTCTTTGAGGGCTTATTCTGCCGGGCGGTGACGGAGCACTTCGATCTGCGATCTGCCCTGGCTCTCTCTCTTCTTTTGCTTTTCTAGAGCTCTGGCGCATTTTACCAACATAATCTTCCAGTTCAAAATACATTTCCGTCTGGAATTTTTCAAACATGGCTGTAGTGAGTTACAATACGTCTATCATATTTCCACAGTTGCTAACACTAAAACAGCCAATCTCGACTGTCGCAGAGGGCAAGGAGCTCCGGGGACTGAACCTCATCGCGGCCCATTCCCATATCAGAGGCCTCGGTGTCGATGCAGACACTCTTCAGCCTCGGACATCATCTCAAGGCCTTGTGGGTCAGGAAAAGGCCCGGAAGGCCGCCGCAGTGATTTTGCAGATGGTGAGGGAAGGCAAGATTGCCGGTCGCGCTGTTCTAATCGCAGGACCTCCTAGCACTGGAAAGACAGCACTTGCAATGGGCATGGCACAATCTCTCGGACCCGACGTACCTTTCACCATGCTTGCCGCTTCTGAAATTTTCTCAATGGAGATGTCGAAGACAGAAGCCCTTACCCAAGCATTCCGGAAGTCCATCGGTGTGCGTATTAAGGAAGAGAGTGAAATCATTGAGGGTGAAGTTGTGGAGATTCAAATTGACCGAAGTGTTACTGGCGTGAGTGGATTCTTTACACAAAACGAATCAATGACTGTTGATACTGACTACCTGCAGGGCAATAAACAAGGAAAGCTCACAATCAAGACCACGGACATGGAAACGATTTACGACATGGGAACCAAGATGATTGATTCGATGACCAAGGAACGAGTAATGGCAGGCGATGTGATCTCGATCGACAAGTCCTCCGGCAAGATCACCAAGCTCGGTCGCTCATACGCACGCTCTCGAGACTACGACGCCATGGGCGCCGATACGAAGTTTGTCCAATGCCCCGAAGGCGAGCTTCAAGTTCGCAAGGAGATCGTTCACACCGTCAGCCTCCACGAGATCGACGTAATTAACTCGCGTTCACAAGGCTTCTTGGCCCTCTTCTCCGGCGATACGGGCGAGATTCGGAGTGAAGTTCGGGACCAGATCAATACCAAGGTAGCTGAATGGAAAGAAGAGGGCAAGGCAGAGATTATTCCTGGTGTTCTTTTCATTGACGAGGTTCACATGCTCGATATTGAGTGTTACTCTTACATCAACCGTGCCCTTGAGGCTGAGTTGGCCCCTATCGTCATCATGGCTAGCAATCGCGGCCAGGCACGCATCCGCGGAACTACCTACACTTCTCCCCACGGCCTACCCCTTGACTTCCTCGATCGGGTTGTTATCGTCAGCACACAGATGTACTCTGGTGACGAGATTCGTCAAATCCTCGCCATCCGGGCGCAGGAAGAAGAAATCGACCTTTCGCCTGATGCTCTCGCCCTTCTCACCAAAATTGGCCAGGAGTCGAATCTTCGTTATGCCAGTAACATTATCACTACTTCGCACCTCTTGAGTCAAAAACGCAAGGCGAAGGAGGTCAGCGTTGATGACGTCCAGCGCAGCTTCCGATTGTTCTACGACCCCGCTCGGAGTGTAAAGTTCGTCAATCAATATGAACAGCGCTTCATTGGTGACCAAGGTGCCGTTAGCTTCACTGCGACTGCCAATGGCGATGCCATGGAGCTTTCTTAATTAGGTTGCATGTTTTACTGGGCTATTCGGTGGGCAGTTAAGCGGGTCGAAAAAACTACACTGGATCTTTATTTTTATTTTTTTTTGTCGCATCAAACGATGTATGATAGGACTGGCGCTTGTTGAGGTGATTTTGGCCTTTGAGATTCAATTGCAGTCCTCTGTTCTGAGGATCTGATATTAATATTTCATTCATCAATGGTATTTTGTGTAGCGAAAGCAATATCGTAGCTGATATGGAGGGATTATGTTACAAGAAATCGACAGCGCCGCTCCACGGCCCTGAATCTCCAACTTTACGGAACTCGACGCCTTCGCCAAAGTAGCCCGCATTCTTCCATGAGTCCATCATTGCGCTATCGTATGGCCCATGGGCATCCCCTCCATCTCTAGCGTCAGACCACCGATATTCCCACAGGGCAGGACCTTGCTCAGTCACCCCGTTTGTAGGAGGGTCAACCCAATCCTCACCCGTGGCGTTGCGGTACTGCCGGGTGAGCATTTCACGCTCTGTGTCGTAGATGTCTATTTGGCCACGGCCCATTAAGATATCGGCGGCGCCAGTAATAGAATCAATTGCCTTCTTCTGGGCCACTTCGGTGGGGTCCTCATCTGTCATCACGATATCCTCGACAGCGTTCTTCTTGTTTTTCTTCTTTTGCCACTTAGGCCTTCGGTGAAGGCCTTTGCCCAGTCGGGCCAGTGCCTCGAGTATTGTTTCGCCCCGTTCGAGGTTGATAATGATCGTCTTCAGGACATCCGCTGTCAAAATGCTGTCGTCCATTCGGTCCTTCTCTTTGCGCTCTGCATCGCGTTGCTCAGCAGCTTCTTTGGCCTTCTTTATATCCTTCTTAGAGACACCCTCCAACCACGAGTCGTAGGCTGCATCGGGGTCTATTGCTTTGCGGACGTAGTTGCCTTGGTCGTCGAATCGACCCTCCTCTTGCTCTGCTCGCATGTTGAAAGCATCCAGTAGGGGTGCGTGCTTTTTCTTCCCACCCGCGCCAAGTTCCTCGTCCACCTCTTCATCGACTCGGGCGCGCTCCTCTTCCCCAACCTCACTATCACTTTCATCTTCCTCGTCAATGATTTCTGCCGCACCCTTGCTCAGGTCGACATGCAGTGCTCCTCCGCCTTTTGAAGAAGCGACTTGGCCCTCGATCTCATCGTCTCGTAGGAAGCGAACGGACTTCTTGTTCTTGTTTATAACCTCATCGCCGTCGACTTCCTCTTCGCCAAAGTCTTCTTCTAGTTCTGCAAACATGTCATCGTCTTCCGCGTCTTCCTTGGCTTGTTTGCGTTTGGGTTTATCTTCTGTGCGCGCGGAAAACCCCTCGTTCTCGCTGTCCGAATCGTAACCCTCGAGATTAACCGCCTTGCGTCTTATTCTCTGGCCACGTCTGCCAATCTCATCGGCATCGAGTACTGCGTCCTCTTCCGGCGCATCAGCTGCAAGAGCTGAGGGGTTGCGAAGATCGAAGCGGGGCTTCTTGTGCTCTGAGGAATCCTCGCCGTCGTCATTGTAGTGGGTACTGGCGAAATCTTCGCCGGCGCGTTTGGGGCGCGGGAAGGAGCTCGACATGGCTCTTTTATTGGGGGATTCAGTTGAAAAGAAATGAGGAAAATGATGGTGCGCGGAATTGAAAGGTAAATCGCCTCAGAGAGAGCTGATTTCCTTGTCCGGGGTCGGAGCGGAAAATCATGGCGGAGCGAGCTGCGTCACTGACGGCGATCCAGAGAGCAGCATATTGTACCTCAAATAAACTCGATCTCACGATCAACTTTCTCTTTACCCATCTTTAGTCTTTTGAACTACAAGAACTTGAGATGGTGAGTCAATTTAAACTTTCAATCTCGCTCTCTTAATCTCGATCCTCCCAACTAACAGCTTTAGTATCGACCTGGTTACTGGTCCGACGACCCCATGGATGGAGTCCTAGGTGCTGGCATGGCGCGCCCGGGTGCTACGTCCCGTCGCTTCGATGAATACTATCGCTGCTATCCAGTGGCAATGCTTCCTGGCCCTGAAAGAGAGAATGTGAACCATGGCGGCAAGGTCATCATGCCACCCAGCGCATTGGACAAGCTTACCCGACTTCATATTACCTATCCGATGTTATTCGAGCTTCACAATGGCGCGAAAGAGAAGATGACACATGCAGGTGTCCTTGAGTTCATTGCTGAAGAAGGAAAGATATACTTGCCATTTTGGGTGAGTAAGACAGACTCCTCGATGTGTTGTGACTGTACTAAGACTCGGTTCTCTACAGCTCATGCAAACATTACTACTGGAACCTGGCGATCTTCTTCAAATCAAATCGACAGACCTCCCTCCCGGCCAGTTCATCAAACTCCAGGCACAGTCAACCTCTTTCCTCGATATTAGTGACCCAAAGGCTGTGCTAGAAAACGCCTTCCGGAATTTCTCCTGTCTTTCCAAAGGCGACGTGTTCACTTTTTCATACAATGATCAAGTATATGAGATGGCAGTGCTTGAAACAAAACCCTCTGGGACCAAGAATGCTGTGTCCGTTCTAGAGACCGACTTGGAGGTTGATTTCGCCGCTCCAGTTGGATTCGAAGAACCACAGCGGACTAGCGGAACCAGCACACCTGGTAGCGTCATTAGCGGTGGAAAGCTTCCGGCTGGTGGGCTATTGCACCCCCATGGCACCATGGCACAATCGATCAACTACCCCGCCATTGCCCCCGAGGCCACCGATGCTGCCGCAGGTGCCCGTGCGGCATCATCCAACTTTTTGTCTGGAGGACAGCGTCTGAATGCTAAGAAGGGTAGCAAGAATCCGACACCTAATCCCTCCACTCCTACCCCTGGTGCCTCAAGTTCCTCGCATCCACCTCCAATCCGAAGAAGCAACGGCCCGCAACCTCTTCGACTCCCGCCCAATCAGCTCTTCTTCGGGTATACAATCAAACCCGTCAAACCCCGTGATGAGAATGGTCTAATTGTCCCAGATGACCAGCCCAAGTTCCAAGGAATTGGACAAACTTTGCGTGGGAAGCGAAAGGATCTGTCCGACTCTGGCACCGCCTCGGGAAGTGAGGTTGAAAGCCAAAAGAGCAAGGAAAACACTAAAAATTCCGACGGCGGTGGTCGAACTTTGGGGAAGCGCTGATGGCTACAATCATCTATTTAACCTACACTTTCATGACACTCCTGGGCTTTTAGATAGTAGGAATCTCTAAATTCTGCGGCGGGATTTCCTTCGAGGGCATAGCAAGGTTCAACGTGGCGTTGGGGGAGTTGTTTCTTTCAATTGAATACATAAAATCCCTTCCAATAAACCTCACTGTCTTCATATCGCTCGTAAGCAGTTCTGATCTTGGTTTTCAAGCCAGTGGTATTAGTTTGCAGTCTTTTTACCTCCGAATCTCGGGATGTCGGGGAATCTGGGGTATCTGACAACACTCCCAAGGATTGAAAATTTTCTATCTCCTTTGGAACAAGCGAACATGTCTTATACATATGCCTGCACATGAATTCAGCTAGCAGGTAAGTCATGCTCATGGCCAGGAACAGCCTCGTATAGTTTGGCTAGTGCGCACGGCTCTTGGCAAGCCGAGGATCGCCCGTCCACAGGCCTGCAATCGACTACATTATTGATCTTAGACCAGGTACTCCGACTCGGAGCTGCATCATGGCCACAACAGCTGAAACCCCCTTGTCGGCATTTGTCAGACTTGCCCCGTCGGTCTATCTCCAAGACCCGCCCCCAAGCGAGAAGGCGGATCGGCCAGTGATATTTCTTGCTTTTTGGATGAATGCACCCCCCCGCGCCCTAGCGAAATATGTGGTCGAGTACAGACGACTAGTACCATCAGCGCGAATTATCTTCGTCGCAAGCTCATCAAATGACTTCACCTGGCGCCTGGGGACTCAGACCCAGAGAGCCCGCGTCGCCCCAGCCGTGGAAGCAATGCGCGGTCTAGTGACCCCTGAAAATCCAGTTTTTGTGCACTTTTTCTCAAATGGAGGCATGTCGAGTACGGCACACTTATTGCAAACCTGGAAGCATACTACAGGGACCCCATTGCCCATGTCAGGAATGATCCTAGACAGCGCACCGGGCAGTCCGAGCCTACGAGCGGGACTCAAGGCTTTCTCCTTTGCGCTTCCGCGGATGTGGATCTTGCGACTACTTGGCAAAAGCTTGCTTTTTGCTTTCATGGTTCTCTTCAAGTTGATCCATTCCTTTCCCATGTTTCCGGATCCTATCTCCCTTGCCCGGAAGTTCATCAATGATACATCTTTGGTGCGGACGGCTGACCCGGGCGGGACTCTCAGTCGTTGCTATATCTACTCCGATACAGATGATTTAGTGGACTGGCGTGATGTGGAATCTCATGCTGTGAACGCCGAGGCTGAGGGTTGGGCGGTGCGCCGTGAATTGTTCAAAAGCTCCCCTCATGTTGGACATATGAGAGCTGAGCCCGATCGGTATTGGGGCATTGTTAGAGAGTACTTGGGTACCTTGGTATCGGCGTGATCGCCCATTCCTTTTTATTTTGCCTTTCGGTTTTGCTTTGGCCTCTGGAAGACTAGATGTTACATGATAAACCTCATGCTGTGCGATAACCATGTATATCTGCTTTCCTCTATGCACAAATATCCTTTTCTTCAAATTATATAGACGCAAGGAACAGCCCTAGAGGAAATTGTTTCCGTCGAACCTTTGAAGGTCAATTTTGACCATACAGCAAAGTTTCGCAGTTCCGTGGTCAGGCTGTTGAATCACTATGACTGATTCCCCAAGATCACTCAGACATACGCCAATTGTTAAAACTAAGGGCCGAACGGCCCGGAGCCAAGTTCCGCAGCTCCCTCCCTAGAGCATCATTGCGATATACCCTGAAATAAGACGACACCCCTGCATCATTACTTTGGCCCTCGTTTTAAGTGTCCCCAGCTTTATCTGTTTCAGTCTTCTCCCATGT
The DNA here is from genome assembly GCF_028829455.1 of Penicillium robsamsonii. Lineage (NCBI taxonomy): Eukaryota > Fungi > Ascomycota > Eurotiomycetes > Eurotiales > Aspergillaceae > Penicillium > Penicillium robsamsonii. The sequence continues at coordinate 6,778,272 of NW_026643221.1, forward strand.
GAATCATCATATCTCACTTACTCTAATGATTGTGTCTGATATTGTGCGGGCCATTGCAAAATATACCTCGTTGAAGTAGGGTTTGGCGCCCTTCGTTGGCACTGTGTTACTCTGACCGAGCAAGATAGATCATCTCATCACCATATCATTCTTGAGGACTTTGCCTTGTCATACCGTTCTTGAGTAAACGCAACAATGTTCCAACACCAGGCCACGGTGCCGAATTTCCTTAACACCAAGGCACAGAAAGACTGTCGTTTTGCTCTTCCAGGATTCAACCGGCCGCTAGACTTCGCTCCGTTCGAGAAAAACATATACGGCGTTGAAAGCCGGAGTGTGTTTCCATCTGCGGCGGATGATAGAGATATCGAAGCAGGATACGTGAAGTAATTGCAGAATCTCCAAGACCTGAGAGGTGCTCAATGCTGAAATTTCTTCTAGCATGCCCGTCTTGACCCTCCGTGAGATCGATATGGTAGAGTTCATGGAGCATCTGACTGATATTCCTGAGTGGTGGAAAAAGGTCAGTGTCAATACAACCGAGACTGATCATTCCGCTGAAATCGCTTCAGGTCTTTGACCCCGAGACGCAAGAGAAGTGGAAAAAGTCCGCCATGAACAGTGGCAAAGACATTACGCTCAAAATGGCCGAGTGGATGATTGATGAGCTTCAATTTAAAGCCATGGTCTACGAGACCACGGATGTAGTTGCCCTGTACAACGGCGATGTCACCAAGTCCGACACAAACCTGTCTGAGTCGATCTTGCGCGATATGATATCCCAGTTCGAGGTGCTAGAGGTCGATAAGAAAGAGCTGCAGTACTACTATCCAGGAGTGCTGGGCAAAGAGCGAGACCTCATTTCCATGGCATTGTATCCGCTCGTTTACGGCACGACCCGCATTCTCACCGACAGGATCATTGGGGTCGATGATGCCCTCAAGTGTGTCGGCCAGGGCGAAGTGATCCCAATTCCAAAGGAGACTGGAATAACCAGAGAAGACATTGCATGGCGTGTCTTGGCTCGGGCAGATATCAAGGTTCGGCCCTACAGCCGAAATTACCAGGTCCTTCCTTCCGACTGGGAACTTCGCGATGATGGCCAATGGCACATAGCCACATACATCAACAACTTGCACCCAGTCAAATATCGAAACATCTACAAACTCATCGAGAAGGTTTTCAATTGCATCGTTCCACAGTGGAACGCCACTTTGACTCCCCTCAAAGACATGCTCCATTCCCGTGCCCGAATCGAATACCACAAGGCGGAATATTATCCAGTCCCAAAGGAAGTTACTGCACAGGCACCTCAGGTGCATCCAAGAGAGGCGCAGAGTGAGTTTGATGAGCGCATGGAGAAATGGAGACTAGAGAACTACCGTGCTATCCAACCAGACGCAGGCAAGTTCATTCCCTGGGCAGTCCCACCCTGGTTGATGGACAAACTTCCCAAGGACCTGCCCAGTGCCGTTCGGATTGAACGAGGCGTTGACCTCGGCCGGGACTACAAGGAACGTGGAGTGCAGGTAATCACGCGTGTGTTGGGCATTGATCTAACCCCGGAGGAGCCGTGTTTCGAGACGGAATGGCATGTTGAGGGCACGATGGTGAGTTCGAAAGCTCCATGAGTTCCGCCGCAGTACTTGGTAATAATAACACATGAACCAGAATGAGCACATCTGCGCCGCGGCATTCATGCCATACAGCCACGACAACGTACTAGACCCGTACATGGAATTCCGCACCATGGTAGAATCTGACACGCTCGCAGAAATCGAGCACGAGCCAAATGACTTCATCTGGCTGAAGCAAGTCTTTGGTCTGGAAAATGGCGAACCGGCCATCCAATACCCAGGTGCCATCCGCGCCAAAGTAGGCCGAACAGTCATGTACCCGAGCACCATACAACACAAGTTCACGCGCTTCGAGCTAAAGGACAAGACTAAGCCTGGGACAGCGCGCGCCGTGGCATTTTTCCTTATCGATCCTAATATCCGTATCATCTCCACGGCCAATATCCCGCCGCAGCGACTGGATTGGACTAAGGAGGTGCCAGAGAGTGGGGCTGGGCTCAAGGAAGCTATGCAAAAGGTGGCGCTTGATAATATGAAGTCCAAGGGTAATATGCCGATGAGTCTGGAGGAGGCTTTGGGTACAAGGGTCAAGCTTTTGCAGGAGATGGAAGAGTTTACTCGCTATCAGCATGTGGCTTTTGAGTCGAATATTTTGATGCTCTAATTTGTGGTTTCTTTTTCGTTCCTTCTTTTCCTCCGCTTTTTCTTCAAATGGAACTTTTTTTTTATATGAAGATTACTTCCGCAATGGTTCTGTCAATCCAATGTGCTGTGGTTGAAGCTCCAGCTACGTGCTACAGAAAAGAATAAGTGGGTAAAGATGATATTAAATCGCCGCGCTATGCCATTCATTCGTAAGACCAAGTATGCACATGTCCCATTTTGATTATCCCAAACTCCAGTCGACCCAAAGCCAAGTCCAGAGCTTAACGTCCCTTCATCTCAGGGAACTCATCATCAAGCTTCAAACGAGCCGTAACATTCATACTCATCAGTTCTTGAATGAGAAGTTTAGCAGCATAGGGAATAACCATCTTCACAACGGAACGAGACGACTTGCACCCAGGACACCAGTTCAGATAGCCCATGAAACCACACTGCTCGCACACATCCACCTCGTGGCGATCAGACGAAATCATCAGACGCTCCAGCAGCAGCTGACTGGTACCGTACGCAATCAAACAATCACGTTCCATCTCACCCAGACGCAAACCTCCGTTACGTGAACGACCCTCGGTAGGCTGGCGGGTAAGAGTAGCAGTGGGACCCTTGGCACGGGAGTGCATCTTATCTTGAACCATGTGCTTCAGTTTCTGGTAGTAGATGGGACCAGTGAAAACGTAGAAAGGCAAAGCCTCACCGGTGATACCGGAAGTGAGATAGTCCTTGCCACCATAGCTGAAACCTTTTTCAATCAGGATCTGGGACATTTCTTGGACGGGACTACCGCCGAAACAAGTACCGTAGCCATGTTGGCCGGACAGCACACCTGCTTTACCAGCGACTAGCTCCAGCATCTTTCCGACTGTCATACGAGAGGGGAAACCGTGGGGGTTCATGATAATGTCGGGATTGATGCCTTGGTCTGAGAAGGGCATGTCCGCCTGGTCTGCAATAATTCCAACAACACCCTTCTGTCCGTGACGAGAAGAGAACTTATCGCCGACCTCGGGGCGACGAGTTTGCCGGGTCAGGACCTTGATGAGTTGGGTCTCGCCTTCGGTTGCAGATACCAGAACCTTGTCGATGTAGGAAGGATCAGGCAGCTTGTAGGTCATGGATGCTTCGATGACATCTCCCCCGCCAATGTTGGAGCTGGTGATCCCCAAGGAATTTTGTACTCTGGGTGTGACCTTGTTGATGTAGCTTTCACCGGAATTGACCATTTCGCCGACTGCAGCCAAGCCATCAGACTCGAGAAGCGCATGCTTGCGGATTGGAACACCATCCTCGTATGTCGGTCCTTTGAGAGAATCCTTGGCTCCGTTGGGGTAACTCTTGAGCGTCGTGACGTACTTGCGGAAGACCTGGCAACGTCCAAAGCCACGGTCCACGGATCCCTTGTTCAGGACCAGAGCATCCTCAATATCGTAGCCCGAATAACTCATGACAGCAACAGTCGCATTCTGACCCGCAGGTAGTTGGTCGTACTTTGTCAACTCGATGGTTCGTGATTTGACCATTGGCTTTTGTGGGTAGACCATAAGGTAAAGAATGGAATCAATTCGCTGGAACTGATTGGAAGCAATGGCCCCAATAGCTTGCTTACCCATGGCACATTGGTAGGTGTTACGGGGGGACTGGTTGTGGTGGGGATATGGGATCAAGCCAGCAACAGCTCCAAGGACTGTGAAGGGTTCAATCTCAAGATGCGTGTGAGTATTTGAGATGTCCTTCTCGTAGATAGCGATGTAGGAGTCGTTCTCTTCGTTCACGTCAAGGTATTCAACGAGCCCTTGCGCAAGGAAGTCGTCGAACTCCATTTTTCCATCGCGCAACTTCTCGAGATGCTCAACGCCGACAAGAGATTTGCCATTCTCCACAACGATAAGCGGTCTGCAGATTCGTCCATCATCGGTCGCGACATGAACCGCTCGCTGGTGGTGATTGATGTAAATGCTGACGAATTCCGAAACCCGGCCCATACGGCGTAGTCTTCGGAAAGCATTGAGGAAGGACTTGGGGCGTCTGGTCAAACCAGTCGGCGTACCGTTGATAGAAATTGTGTAAGCACCCCGAGCGTAGAGCTGCTGTCCACCAACACTCGATATGTCTTCGACACCGAGCATGAATATCAAGTTTCGCACCGGTCCTTCTTCGTCGTTGGTCGTGATATGCGTCATGAGGGCCAAGTTCTTGACCAAACCACATGCCTCACCTTCAGGGGTATCTGCAGGGCACAGCATTCCGAACTGGGACGGTTGCAAGGCACGAGGACCACTGACCTTCCGGGTCTTTTCGAACTGACTGCTAATACGGGTCATCATACCGAGAGCTGCAATGTAACTCAATCGACTGAGAACGTGGGTGACACCCGCACGCTCCATACGGAAACGCTTTAAGCTCCAGTTTCCTGTGGAGATGGCTCGATTCATACCCTGAGTGATATGATTTCCATGCATAGTCACGATAGTCCAAGCATCGAACTGCTCGGCCCGGTTGCGTTTGTTCAGGACTTTGTCGATGTTCATCTTAATATCGAAACAGAATTTCTTGAACAGATCCTCAAAAAGAAGGGCCAACATCTGACCCGCCAGCTCCAGCCGCTTGTTTCCAAGATAATCACGGTCATCCACTAGGGCCGGGTCACTCTTTGCCATCAGAACGCGACGGGCCATGTGAGCAACGTAGATAGCCTTGGGTCGGAAGTTCATGTCTTTGACCTCGATATGAGAAATAATGACAGATGCAATGGCCTCGACTGCCTCTTGCACGTGAGTCTTGCGATAAGCGGCTTGTTTGCGGTTGATCTTGATGCGACAGCCGATCCACTCAAGGGCTTGTTGCTGAGTGTAAACATCGACATTGATGGCCTCTTCGAAATTTATGGCGAAATCATCTTGATACAGACTGTCATCACCAGTAACCATCTGCATCATTTCCTTGTCGGTGTGGATTCCCATAGCCTTGAGCAAAATGACGATCGGGATGTCTTCATTGAGCACGTTATGCTTAACGTAGAGTCTGCCTTTTTTAGAGACAATGTAACTCTTAGATTTACGCTCGTTGGAGGAACTGCGGGTGTTAGTGATGGAAGAACAAAAATTGTTGGACGTGAGCATACCTGGTAACCGATGCCTGGACAATATCTTTCTTTGGGTCGGTTTCGACGATAATTCTGTTCTTGCTTAATTGTTCTTGTACAAGAATGACCTTTTCTGTTCCATTGACGACAAAGTAACCACCGGGGTCAAGGGGACATTCATTGAGGACGCTCATCTGAGCAGGCGTTTTATTCGACAACACACACTTAGAACTGCGGAGCATGATCGGAATTCTTCCGATGGGAACTGCTCGTCGGATAACCCTTTGCCGGCCACGGACATACTCGAAGTCAACGAGAATGGGTGCGGCGTATGTAGTGTCTCGTAGTCTGCACTCTTGGGGCGTGATCGTAGATTCGAAATCGATTCCGCCATCGCCTTGTTCGTCGGCTCGTCGAGGCGAGGCAACGTAAATATCGGTAAACTTGATGTAGAAATTGTGGTCCACATCACTTCGAATTGTTGAACTCGACTCGACAATCTTCTTCATTTGCACCTCCACGAAGTAGTTATATGAGTCAATGTGTTGCTTCACTAGTCCTTTGACCTTGAGGAACGCTGGCAGCAGGTTCCATTTGTCCTTGGCCGTGTCGATCGGGTCTGTGAGTCCCTTGTTGTAGTAAAATGGTTCCAAAAGCGCATCGAATGGATCTCTAGCCTTGAAATTCGAAGCCGGTTCAACTTTTCTGGGCTCGGAATGCTGGTGAGGCTCAGGAACTGGGTTGGACTGGGACGAGCGCTTGATTTTTGTGGGATCAGTCGCCGATTGGTTTCCGGCCTAGTCAAGAAGCAGAGCAGTCAGTATGATTATCGGAGGTATGGGGTTTGCGACGGCAAAAAAAGTTTTGTTACCTCTGAAGGACGTCGCGCTCGACTGGCCGCAGAGGGCTGTGGCCTCTTGCGCGGAGGCATTTTGGTTAGGCAGCTGGGGTGCAGAGATATCGACTTAGAAAAATATCCCAATCAAACTACTCAGTTGTCCAAAGAGAAGCTCGCAAGAGGGATTCTCTTGGAGGGGGAAGATTTGAGGAATTTGGAGATAGCTTAATAAGCCGCGGGCTGGAACTGATAGTTGCCTGAGGCATCAATCGAGCCTCTTACTTGATGTTATAACTAATAACAAGAGTAGTTGGCCGCGTATGCAGCCTCTGTCCTTGACGATAAAAGACTTTGATAATCTGATTTATCTGTCTCGATATGGTGTTAGGGGTGTTAGATGCCAGATACCACTCCAATGTCTTTTTCGTTGTTCTTTTTCGATATCTTTTTTTTAGACACTTTTTCTTCTCGGTGGTATATCTAGGAAGAGAATTAATCATTGGTTATAGACGTACCACTAGGGATGGGAATAACAGCACGGAATAGGCATGCCGGGTTTATCACTGTACGGTGTACAATATACGTTAGACGTACAGGCGTCTTTTCTGTATAACCAGGGATAGTGATTGCGATTCATAACATACCTGTTAGTTTGGCTGAAGATTCAGAGCTCACCTGTTTCCTCTTGGGGGGATATTTTAGCAATTCTAGATTTTTGTGTAGTTGCAAGATACGAGAATTGACCATCTGTGGTATATATTTTGAGCCGACCCTAGTATATCATTCCAGAATAAAACTCGAAAACGAGCATAGGCCAAAATAAATCGATATCCCCAAGTACTTTCTTGGTTATTGAATGCTTAAATTGTCCGAATCTATAGTTAAATCCATTGTTGTCAAGTAACAGTACAAGATTGAATGATCGGAGCATACTGGCCTTAACTCCGAGGTAGTAGGAGTCTCAAAAAAATAGACGAAGAAGCAGTTTTGGGCTTACCATTAAACGTAAACTGATTCAAAGAATGATTTATATTGATTTCAACTTTTCAGAGCGCATGGAGCACTCTGTGCAGGGTTGAATTTCGAGACCTTGCCAGGTTGTCAAGGATTTGTCCATTGACATGGTAGTACATTTAGTGGGTCATTGCGCATGCAGGCCAGCCCCGGACCTTTATGCCTGCACGGACGGACTATTGATCAGGATTGACTTGGTTCTAGAGGGAGGCGATCTACAACAGTACTTTGTATAGAGAACAGCATCCTTTAGTAAAAAAGCGGTCACGTATAAGACGTGGAAAAGAGGGTTTCCGCCGCATATACGCAGTATGCGCAAGGCATACCTTCACAGCATACCAGGGTTATTATTAGTAGCTATAGTTGTACTGCTCGTGTGGGACATGATTTATCGAGTATTGGACCACTGGGTCCTTGGTGAACGATGTATTATTTATTAGGGTTGACCGCAACTTTGAAATTGCCACCCTTTACTTTGTGGGCACAAAATGCACCGCAAGATCGCCTTTTTCCGGAGAAATACTACATTACTGATCGAATGCATAGATCTATCCGCGTAATAAATGGCCCCAATGTATCCGTCTTAGTACTTGAAGATGGAATTGATTGCTGTAGCAAAAGAAATTTAGAAAGTATGCAATGCTACACGTGGTTGGGGAGACAGGGGTCATTGCCATCCGATTTCTATGTGCTTCGTACAGTATCCTCCGAGGCGACCACAGGAAAAAGCATTAGCAATGCTATTGACCGGGGTGTATTCGTTATCAATACATCGTCCAGAAGACCCATTCTAGGGCTTTTTGCAGCAGGGGTTGGTTGGGCGGAGGGGGCGGAGACCACTCTACCTAGGGAGTTTCAGATATTATTTGCCAATGTTTTTCGAAGCAGAATCACAGTGCCTTCTAAAGTGAGTCCATTTTACGAATGACCTCGAACTGTGATTCGCGATTCAAAACTACGGCAGCCAGTCAATTTCCGAGGCGCAAGTCAGGCGTTGGGCATGAAAGAAAGTAATTAAACTTGGTTCAATTTGGGCGTCAATAAGTGGGTTTTGAGTCCCATTTTGTTTAGAATTATTGGTATTACGAGTGTGATCATAGTGGTTATTGGATCCCACGACGATATTAGCACACTAGTTCGTACAAAGTTGGGGTTCGATGTACCGATGTACTATCACTTGGAGATTTTCCAGGTCAAAGATCAGCACAGACCGTAGCGAGTACTGGGCTCAGATCGAAACCCAGAATAATATATTAGAATTGTCAATCAATAATACATCGATGTATGTATAGAGGGGAAAAAGTGGCCCATGATTGGCGATCGCGCGATGTGTGAATAAAATAATAAGGATGACTGGGGTTTAGGGGAGCCCCGCCGTCTGGTATGCTTGTCATTCGGTGGATCAGGGGCTCCAAGCGACGCGGATCAGCGCTGGTGGCACTTACACCGCTTGTCCTGACGTTGAAAGCCCGTATCGTGCAGAATGTGATATGGGGAAGTCGACGGAAATTCCAGAAGTATAAGAAGAAATGGAAAAAGAGTCCCGGTGAAAAAAAAGGAACTGTTGGATCTGAACAAAGAAAACAAAATAATCCCATGAGTTGATGCGAACCATTTTTCATTCAACCCCTATTTTACCGGTCTGATATGTCTGAAATTGGAGAAAATAATCCCCTATCTCTTTCAGTTCATGTCTAGGATTCAGGTACAGGCGCCTAACCACACCTAGAGGGTAATCCGCTGTCACATCTTCGGGCACTTTGGTCACTTCGGTCTCCACAAGTGGTCAAGAGGGGCCAAATGCACCTGCAGATGCCACGCTCTGTCGACCAGCACATTGAAACCCCCCTTACTGGAGACCTAGCACAATGATTTCTCTCGTGTATAGTCCAGGTTGTCCCCAGTCCATCATGGAATTGACCATTCGTAGTGTCTATAAGGCCTCGCAGGAGCTAGAGCCCATTGATTACCCCGGGCTCCTCCCGGGACAAAAGCGCCTAAGTGGTACAAACAACGGAAGCTCTCCAATCAATAGAACCCGATCAATTTCCGAGTAAATGCTGGCCGATCATCTGCTGTGGCCATCAAGTTGGGTTGGCGATATATAGAGAAGTACGGAAGCGGAGAGAGAGAGAGAGAGTATAGGGAACGTATATTTGGCGCTTTACCCGGACCGTGGAAGCAAAAATTTATATATAACTAGGGAACCTTCAGAATACTCCTATGAACAACATAAATACAAGATCAAAAGATCATTGCCACTTATCTAGATAAACTCAACAAGAAAAAGGATAAAAAAAAACCAGAAACAAAATAGTTCTAAAAAAAAAAAAAAAAGAACACAGTCATCTCCTAAAAAGGATCTCCCCGCTCCGATCTGGACTCCCAGCCATTTTCTCTCCCCCTCTTCCTCTTCTCTTTTTCTCCTTTTGCAACTCCCTTTTTTGTACAACAGTCTTGTATCGTTCGTTTGGGTCATTGTTAGGTTGTATTTTCCCACGCGACACGCTCATTTCACCGCGATCCCTCAGTGTTCGCTAAGTCGGAGCGGTAAGAGGAGCTTTATCCCACTCTGCGACTCCCTGCTGATCTCCGCACCGTCAGGCACACACGATATTTCCCATCAAAATTGCTCATAGATGACTTGCGCAACTTGAAATCGTATAGCACTTCTCTCGCCATCCAGATTTGACTCCTCTCGAGGCGTTCATTGTGTGAGTTGGGTCCTTTTTGCGAGCGCAGATCGTCTCCGCCTGGCCAACCCCTCAGCCCCTCTCCTCGACTTCCCCTTGCTTGAGACGCCGACAACACACCGCCAGCCCACCCTTTCCTCCCATTCGGCTATTTTCCGGCCACCGGACGTGGCATCACAAGATCTGGGGCTAGTCGTAATTGCTTCCCTGGCGAAGCTTCCCCTAAAAATCCGTTTTTGGCGTCAACAATTCCCTATATTTGCTGACCGGACCTCGTTTTTGGCGTATAGTTGAACAATTCGGCTGCGCTGCCCACAATGGCCTTTAAGCATGGGCTGAGTGAACGCCTCGACGAGCTGCGCTTCCCATCCCCACGATCCCCGCCCTCGGAGTCTGCGTTCCCTGGGTACACTTCTCTTTCCCCGGGTCATTCGAACTTTGGATCGGGATTCTCATCTCGCCCAGCTGGTGATGTTCGAGCAAACCTGCAGCGTCGGTTTACGACCGATTCCAGCAAGTTCTCGTCATGGAATTATTTAAATCCAAGCTCGGGATCTGGCTCGAGCCCTAGCTCTGGTTCCGGCCAGATGCAAGATCCATTGGATCTGTTGTCTTCGGTAAGATTAAAATTTCTTTTGGAGTTAGCCATTATCCCTGTGCATTAAACCCACGTACATGTCTTGTTCCCATTGAATTTTGGTTGGTGATGAATGAATGGCACTTGTATGAATTGGTGTCCTGAAAACCAGCCTTCTGCAAACCTCTTTGACAGAGGTGTTTGGAAGTTCCTTAAGTTTCTGGCATATCACTCTACCTGTGTGCAACTTCAAGTTGGTGAGACTGCCACCATTCATCCACTGCCATTCATCCACTGCCATTCATCCACTGCCATTCATCCACTGCCATTCATCCATTGCGATTCATCATTCTTATCTCCTTCATCCAATTGTTCCATTTTTTTCCATTTATCCGTTCAATTTTCCATTTCGTTATTCAGGCAACTTGCCGAAGTGATTGGCGTGATTGACACCTATTGGTGCTTCAACTCCATCCATTCTGAGTCTATTCAGACTCGAAATCGATTCTTGCCTGCTAGGCTGCAATCCGGTCCGGGTTGGTATAAAACTGCAAACTGGCGCTTCCCTCTTTCTTTTCTTTTCTGCCTCATAATCTCTGCATCTGTTTCATATCTTCAGGTCCGAACAAGTTCGCTGCCTGTGCTTTATTTGCCGTTGATTTCGCGTCACATTCCCGTTGCCTTTTTTTAAACTTCACATCCTGTGTTCGGTTCGTGTTTCATGCAAGCGATTGTTCTCGGGGGTCTATGAAGATATCTGTTTAAGTGTCTATTGAGGCGTCTTCTGAAGTATCTTTTGAAGTGTCTTCTCGGGCGTCTCTTCTGCAATTTTGATGACATTTTTGATTGAGTTTTTGAGACTCACACGTTTCTCTTCGCAAACTGATATCTTTCCCAAACCTCCCCGAACCTTTTGCTTCAACCATTCATTCTGGGAATCATATCTGACCTCTTCAGCAGTTTGAGAAAAAGAGACAACACATCGAGTACATGCGTGAGCAGAAACGCCGGTTCGAAGAAGACATGAAAATGCTTGATCTTCAGCATGCTCGCGAGAAACTGGAAATGGACCAGCTCGCTCGAGACTTGGCTCAGGCTGGCATCTCCGGCCCAGTTAGTGAGCCAACCACCCCGCCCGAGTACCGTGATACTACAGTGTCGAGTGCCTTTAGCCGCCCTACTCGTTTCTCCACCTCGAGTGTGACGTCTTCGCCTGGCTTCTTTAACGCCTTTGCTCCTTCGACCTTGACTTCACCCCAGGCTGCTTCCCAGCCCACTCAGCCCTCGATTGATCGATTTGCCGGGCACTCCGTCCCTGGTTCGCGCCGGAACTCCGAGAAGGACGACTTCCTTGCTGATCCTACATCTCCCTTCCGATCGGGACCATCGTGAGTTGAATCCCCATTATTTTTGCGTTGCTGTATCGAGGCGCTAATATTCATTTAGTGCTGCTCATCGATACTCGCTGCCCTCCGGCAAACCGAATGGCCAGTCTCATCGGTCTAGTATATCCGGCTTGAATGGATCACGCCTTGACAGCTTCAACGTCCCCAAGTATCTTTTCCCCAGTGACGAAGACAAGCCTCATAGCCATCTGAGGGAACTGGAACGCCTTTCGACTCCTGACATCAAGAGTTACATTAAGTTGACCGAGCCTGATGACAAATTTCCAACCCTGTCCCGTCGTGGTGACTCGAACATGTTGTCAGCAAACCCTGATGCTCATGACCTCGCCAACCCTCGAGCTCCGGGCTCCGATAATTATTCCAACCACAGTCGTCACCGATCGTCTCACCAGAGCATGCCGCAGAACATTCACAACTTTGGGCGCTTAGACCAGGTGGGAAGCCAGAGCAACGAGGATCACGGAAACTCTGTCCACACCTCACGTCACGGAGCTCGTCGTTCTATGGGAAGCCAGATCACCTTCCATGATGACCGCCATGATGAGACAGCAACCCCTGTTCCATCGACCCGGCCCACTGCTTTGCAGTCATCATACTCAACTAATGATCTGCCTACCATCAAGGGAAATGGAGCTGGCAGCGCTATTACTCCTCCCAAGACTCACAATGAGCACATGCATCATCACAATGCAAGCATGGGACGCGTTCACCAGAATGGTGTGATTAACCAGGCTAAGACCGAGTTTGATGAGACCGAGTTCTATGGTAATCAATCAACTCTGCATGCGAGCGCTCCACCCTTTGGGCCTCAGCTCAGCTCGGCTGCACCTACCAACCACGTTCCTAGTTCGGCTGTTCAAATGGGTTTGCCATTCCAAGTCCCTGCAGTTCCTGCATTCAACTATGGACTCCAGTCCTATGCCGGCCAAGCAAACCCGATTAACGGTAACATGCAAAACTTCGGAGGAGCTTCCGCCTACAACAATGCCTATTCCAGCTATGGTCCTGGGTTCCGCTTTAATGAACCTGCAGCCCGAGGCAGCATGGCTCAGCGTCGCCAGGAGAATGATGCTACCCAGCTCACTCGTTTCGGCAACTACCCCTTGGAACATTACAAGGGTGAGTTGTACAGTCTGTGCAAGGACCAGCACGGTTGCCGATACCTTCAGCGCAAGTTGGAGGAGCGTAACCCGGAGCATGTGCAGCTGATTTTTAGCGAGACTTACATGCATGTTATTGAGCTCATGACTGGTATGAGACATATCTAACACCTGCCCTTTAACCCATATTGTCATTACTAACCTTTCTCCTTCAATAGATCCATTCGGAAACTATCTTTGTCAGAAGTTGCTCGAATACTCCAACGACGAACAACGGACTGCTTTGATCGACAATGCTGCCCCTGAGTTGGTCAAGATTGCCCTGAACCAGCATGGAACGCGCGCACTGCAGAAGATGATTGAATTCATCTCGACTCCCCAGCAGACTCAAACAGTTATCAATGCGTTGCAATATCACGTCGTTGATTTGGTGCAGGATTTGAACGGCAACCACGTTATTCAGAAATGCCTCAACCGCCTCACTCCCGAGGATGCAGAGTTCATTTATGAGGCTGTCGGAGGCAATTGTGTAGTTGTTGGTACTCATCGCCATGGATGTTGTGTCCTCCAACGTTGCATTGATCATGCTTCGGGTCATCAGAAGGCTCGTCTGATCTCACAGATAACTTCCCACTCGTTCGCTTTGGTCCAGGATCCGTTCGGAAATTATGTTGTGCAATACATTCTGGATCTTGCAGAGCCTAGCTTCACCAACCCGCTGTGTGCTACCTTTGGAGGCAATATCCCTCAGCTGTCCAAGCAAAAGTTCAGTTCCAACGTGATCGAGAAGTGTCTCCGGACTGCCGATAACTATATGAAGCGTGAGATGATTGATGAATTCCTCATGGGCAATGAGCTTGAAAAGATGCTGCGTGATTCATTTGCGAACTACGTTGTTCAGACCGCCATGGACTTCTGTGATCTCGAGACTCGCAACCGCATTGTGGAGGCTGTTCGTCCCATTCTTCCATCTATTCGCCAGACTCCTCATGGTCGTCGTATTGCCGGCAAGATCATGGCTGCAGACACTAACAGCCGCAGCAACGGTAGCAGCGCTACTACCAGCGGTCAGGTCACTCCCAATGAGATAACCACCAGTGCACAGGTCCCCAAGACCTTGCTGCAGAAGCCATTTACATACCACCAACCTGGTACCCAGTCTTCGAGCTCATCCAGCGGATACAGCACCCAGACTTATGTACCTCAATCTTCCCAGAGCTCTGTCTCTAACACCCCTTCGGGCCAAAGTGACACCTCGTCTGTTTACGCTGCTCCCACCTCTCAGCTGTCCGTGAAGCTTGGACCTCAGCAAATCCAGAACTACTTCTGATTGGGTTTGGGACACCCACATCAGTGCTTGTCTTTCACAGCCCCAGTGTACTCATAGTGAGACGATGCGACGAACCTTTTTCTTTTTTTTCTTTCACGATTTTACGGTTGCTTTTTACACTGTCATCGAACTGGGCCTACATCAATTGCACATGCCATGATCATTTATCCCATGATTTACCATTGCGTTTTACTGCATACACCTTTGAAGCAATGTGCCATGATCATTGCATTTGGCCCATGTTGCATACTGCATACCTTTCATGAAGCGACCTATGCATGATGCAGACTTCGTTGGAACTATGTTCCTCTGCTCCCTTTGTTCCCCAACATGTATTTCTTGTTTTTCCTCTTACCCTCTGGTTTCCCCCTAAGTGCCTTGCATGCCTAGGTCTTCGGGCTATCTGGCGATAGCTTTGGATTGTTCCTTGGAACTATCTGGTCGATTGCCGTGATTTGAGGACTGGGTTGCCCAGTTCGGGGCTTTCTTTTTTGCTTGCTTTTGCCTTTTTCTTTTTCTTTTTCCCTTCCACATTGTGATTTTCAACTCTTATTTTACCCATTCATCGTTGTACTTTTGCGCCTTGCTCTTTTCGAACTGCGTTTTGTGTTGTGCCCGTTCTTTTACACCGGTTCATTGCACGCAAGCTGAGCGTGGATACAATGGCTCTGGAGCTTTTGTCCATTGATAACCATGGTTATTTTCCGGTCGGCTTGCTGCTCAATATTGATGATAGGTGCCATTTGGTCTTTGGGCCAGGTCTTCGTCGTCATGCATGATCCTGCACACACTTTTTGCATGTATTTTAGCAATGGAAAGCTGAATTAAGTTTTCATACAATCTTTCTTTATTTTTCGACCTTTGTAGATTTTCATGTCTTTGTCTTTGTAATTTCTTTAGTTTTGCCGCCAAATTTGTGGCGCGACGCGTGATCACGTGCATCCCAAAGGAGCCGCCCTTCGGAGACTCAGCAAGATGCCGCAACTTGCTTTTGACAATTCAGTCTACGAGGTTCGAAACGACCTGACTGGGCCTCTTATGCTACCAAAACAGGTTGCCAGCTCATTGAGCACACAATGGCCTTGTCGCGATGTTCAGATGCGGCAGCTAGCTAGTCTTTTAAGTGTGAGTTTACTACGCTAACAATAATTCCTGGCATTCGCCAGTCATCTCCGGAGAAAATGGCTGACCTCTAATGCTATTCGACTAGCCTCACGTTCCTAGTCCTCCAACATTGGTCGTCCATGGTATCTCTGCGACCTGCAAATCGACTATCCTCCGGGCCGTCCTCGCTACACTCGAAGTGCCGCATGCCATTGTCAGGAGCTCGGAATGTATAACGGGACGGCATCTTCTGACTAAAATTCTATGGAATACACTGGGGGCATTGGGCCAGAAGGGAGAATGGGAGAAAGCTGGCAAGGGAAGATGCGAGCATGTCAGTGGCCTTGCAGTCTTGCTTGAGGAGTGCCTGGCGGCGAGGCCCGTTGAGAATCAAGGCAAATTCGTGCTGGTGCTGGACGAGATTGACAGGCAAAGAGAAGCACCGCATACTCTGCTGTCAGCGCTGGCACGGCTAGGCGAGATCGTGAGTTCTGCCCTTGGATGACTTTTGCTGGGTGTTGAATGTTGCGGCTAACCCGATGATTTGTAGATTCCGTCTCTGTGTGTTGTCCTAGTCCTCAGCTCGACTCCACGGCCATTGTTCCTCCAAAGTGCAGCGGTTCCGCACGTCAATTTCCCTCCTTATACCCGCAAGGAGGCCATCCACATTGTTCTCAGTTCCAATGCCCCGGTTGTTGATAGGTTGCCCGATGAAACCTCTTCGCGGGTATACCCGTACTTTGTATCTACAGTCTACGACTCGTTGGTTGGACCGACAGCGGGTTCCATACCAGATTTCCGGTCCATATGTGAGAGGCTGTGGCCTCGGTTTGTTGCGCCTGTAGTGAATGGCGAAACGCCCCCAGGCGGAAACAATGAGTGGGATTTCTCACGGTTGCTTGTCAAAAACAGGGCTATCTTCCGACATCAGGGCGAGTCTGCGCTGGTGCACCGCATTGTCCCTGACGAGACTCCTGCCAGCGTGAAACGGGCCCCGCTGGCAAAAACCGCTATGCCCTCGGCGCTCCCTTCTCTGCCTTATTTCTCGACCCTGATCCTCACATCCGCATATTTGGCCTCACACACGCCTCAACGACTGGACACAATCTTCTTCTCCAAATTCTCTTCATCATCTCTTTCAGCCCGGAACAAGCGTGCTCACCACCGTCGGCGTTTGAAAGTCCTCTCCCAAGCCCAGGCAGAAGAAAGACAAGCCGCAAACGACGACCCTTCAACCCCCAAGAAAGGAAAGCGAACCAAAACCCGTATCACAAAATCAACCCTTTCCTCCGCCTTTGCGACCTCTTCGGCCACCACTTCAGCCGTCGGAGGTGGCGCAGGCATCGCCGGCCCGTCTACCATTCTCACCGCTCGTTCTTTCCCCCTAGAACGTCTTCTAGCTATCTACCATGCGATTGACCCGAACCCCCCAGCAACCCCACTTCGAGTTGCCGCTGTTGCAGACCGTATATATGCTGAATTGGCAACGCTGCGACGCCTGCGGCTCGTCGTCCCCGCTGCTAGCCACAACGCTATGGCGACTAGCAGTGGGAATACCACTGCTGACGCGGGAGATAAGTGGTGTGTCAATGTCTCTGGTGACTGGATCGGTGAGCTGGCTAAGGGTATTGGTGTCGAGGTTGGTGAGTGGTTGGCTGGTGGTCTGGACTGATTCGACTTTTCTTGGTGCTTCTACTGGCTGGCAAATTGTTCTTGCATTTATCGACGGGAGTTCCTGGCTTGTTGTCCCTGCATTGCATACTGGTTTCACTTGTGTTAGGTCAATTATACCCATGTTGTCATTTTCCCTGATCATTGCCTACATCCGTATGACAGTAAATGCCCGAGTATCTCGTAGATTGTGACCTTGCGCGTCGATACAAGGCCTATTATGATCATGCTAGCCCTTGGATAGCTAATTTCTACTGTGTGCGCCGGGGAGTAGAGTTGCAAGATAACCTGGAGACTTGACGTCGCTAACTATCCCGTGTACCTATCACAATGCATGCTTGCATGCAGAAAATCATCACCATACACCGTAAATCTGCATATTGCGTTCGAACGCCAATAGAATAAAAACCATTTCAGAATAAAATCGCCAGGAAACACCTATGACCATGCGCAAAATCCCCATACCAGACAGAGAAGATGGAATGACGAAAAGAAACAATCAGCGCCGATATTCCTCCCACTCCTACCATGTCCACTGTTCAACTACTTCATCTGTGCCGATCAACAAACTCGGTCCATGTGGCCCCCGCCACTCGAAGGTATCGTTCCCATATTCAAATCGCACAGAGCTAGGTGGCGAGGAATATTGATGTCCCGTGAGAGGCGATGAGACCTGCAGTCCGGTTTGAAGAGAGAAGAGCTGGATTTTGCAGTCCTGGGAGGCTAAATCGAGGTGTATGTTAGCTTCAGATACACTGAAAATCGGGTTATTCTGATGTCCAAGAAATACATACGACTAGCCAGGAGACCCAGCTCGGTGCTCAGGTCGAAGGTTGGGATCGGAAGTGAGGAGAATTCGTGGAAATTGAGATAGGGCTTCGAGGAGTCATGACGTTTCAGCCCCTCTGGCGCAAAGCGGAGGTCGTACATTCGTAGCTGAGATGAATGTCAGCCAACATCCAACGCCGTGTCACGTAGGGTAGAAAAGAACAAAAGGCAGACAGTGCTACATACCGAGCTAGGTCCCGCCGCCACGAGTCGGTGTTCATCCATCTTCTTTATTTCCATTACTGCATCGTTGTGTTGGAGACGTGTGGCACTGCCACCACTGCGTAGGTCGTGGAGGAATATTTTGGAGTTTTTCTGTCCAGCCGCAATCACGTCGGGTGATATCCATTCCACGGCATGTACGCTATTTTTGCTCTGGTTGTTCTCCGAGCGTCTTCTGTTGCCCGTGGAAACCGAATTGCCCTTAAATGGCTTCTTCAATAGGATCCAATCGCTGTTGGTACCCTCCAGGGTGTGGAGCCCTTCTGAGGTTCCTATGGCGAAGTGAGCGCTTGATGCTGCGGGCTGGGCTGCGGAGCACCAGAATGACATCGGGTAGTGGGGTCTGATCCGAATCGGATGAGAGACTGAACAGTTTTGGGTAAGCGCAATGTCCGGGGATAGATATACATATGGGATCGTACAAGTTGGCCAGACATAGTTGCCGCCCTCGTCGGGCTCTGGAAGGAGATGCGCCGAAAGGAAGCAGTCACCTTGCGGTCCTTCGTTCATTGTTGCACTGGAGCTGTTAGCTGTGAGTCTATCGAATAGCTTTATATGGAGACGTACAGTAGGTATCCCGACGAGCTCAAAGACATCGATCCTAACTAGAGGGAGTGTTAAGCATGCCTTTAGTGGAAGGAAGTGCCGGGACGAATGTGCTCACCGAGTACGGCTCTCTGAATAGAACCCGTTCCATGGTGTGGTCATAGCGCCATTGTGACTCGTCAATGTCAGGAAAACAGACCCTATCCTCTGATCAGTATGTAATAACCTGACATTTGACAGCGGCAAACCCATCAACTTACGATACAGACGATTCATATCCGCGAGCCGAGCCTTGTCATGCATGTTAGCCACGTATCGGGATAATAAAAGCCAATGAAACTCACCGGCAATCAATGTCCCTGAACGTGGGTTGCGCAAGACATGTCGGATACTGTACGAGCTAGGCCATGGCTCAAAACGATGGAGTTCTCCACGGCGCAGTTGGCTAGCCTGAATGCGAGCCTGCTGCTCTTGCTTGGCATTGGAGGATGATACAAGGGCTCCGATCTCTCTTTGGACATTAACCAAAGGGTGCTTCAACGACGCGGCTTTTCTGATCGTCTCCTTGTTCTCACGTTGTCTGAATCGTGTCTTGTTTTCACGTGTCTGTGATTGATCAGCGAATGTAATGATACACACAGGGCTCTTGTACTGACTTTCAGTTCAGACCGCTTTCGCTTCACGGTTTGCTGTGTATATTGTGCATTTGGAGGAGCGACATGGTTCGCTTGAATCTTGAAGTACTTCTTCTTCTCCTCATCTGTGATATTTGGTCAGTATGAGTCGACACAAAAGTTCGCGTGTTATAGCGGGGTAGTTGATCGCTGCAAAGATACAACAGCAGTCCATGGGATAGATAGTATGATACAGTCTGTGCGTGTGACTGGCGTGTAGTAGAACGCGCCTTTACGTACTACCCTCGTGTACCTCGGCAGAAGGGAAGAAACGCAACACAACAGGACTTACCATAATAGAACCCTGGGATTTCACGAGCCATAGTTGTAGATGACACGCGATGTTGAAAAGGTAAATATCAGGGAGAATGCACAAAGAGGGAGAAGAATCCAGCTATGTTCAAGTTATCGAAACGGTCATGAAACATGCAAGTTCGAGTGTCTAGCACAAACGAACAGGCATAGTGGATTCGACCTCAACACAGATAAGCACAAGTACAAACACAAGTCTATTTAATTAATATGAGATGCAGGAGATCTCGAATCGATTACATGAACAGTTATCAGACCGCATTGAATCTGAAAGTTCGGGAGTGACGTGAGATTATGTAATATCCATGGTCAGATTCATGCCTCAGGCCATCATTTTGATACCTGCCCTAAGTGAATCGCACTGATCTATATGCGATGTGAATACGCATTAGTTTTGTTTTCATTTCCTGGTACCCTCTGATTAAATTCAATTGACTCTGGACTGATCCCAGATTGGGAATTCAATACCACAATATCAAACATATCAATGATTGACTTGATTGAACGATCACACTTTCCAATTGGATTGAATATTAGGAAGTAAATAGTCAATATATCCGTTCCACTGCATGTTTTTACTTAGGCCACGGTCAGTCTTATAGGCAACGGCATAATTCGCGGGATGTTGTTTGTGGCGCCGTCACTATCCTTTTCAAGTGGAATGTTGACTTGCTCGTTTGTCCAGCAGGCTACGATAAGCCGATATGCCCCGGTATTGGCGTATCAACTTATCGTCCAAGGGTAGACTGCGGGGCACGGGTGGATGGTCACTGAGTCTCTTGCTGTCACTTCTCAACTCAAGGTCACGATAGATAGTTATATCGTCGCACCTTAGCCTGAAGACCTTTCAGGCTCCGATACACCAACTATATGCTCCCCAGTGGGATTGAGAGGTATTGTGGGTCCCACAACCGTGGATTCGGTGGATTCCCATAGATGAACGAGCCCATTGTTGACTGTATTGGCTCATCCTTTACAAGATGATAAATAACAGTGTATATCGAACAAAACGCAGGCTGGCGTAGGCTGGCGTCTGTAATGAGGCATGCGTCTCAATGATTGCTGGCGCCTGGTCGTCGTCCTCGAGGGTCGCTCCTTCGAGATAAACACTCGGTTCTCGGCGTTTCTCCTTCTCCCCCCTGCAACATTCGCGACACTCGCGACACTTTCCCTTCTCCCATCATCTTTAGCCATCACATCAGTTAAAGCCAGAGCATAAATCACTTCTTTCAGGTAAGTACGTTCTTGGGCTGTGATTCTTTCACCTGTTGAGAGCTTGGTGTGTTTCTCCGAAGGGCAGCATCATCCCGCTGTGGCCTTCCCATTTGCCTTGTATCACACTTTGTTGTATCAGATCAATAATGTATCGACACACACACCTCTTGTATGAACATGTGAATTGTATTTGTGTCTTGTTGTTTGACAGTTTGCTGATTTCTTTCAGTTTTTGCAGCCGTTTCGCCATCATGGCTAGACCCAAGTCTGACATGATGGACCAACGAAACGCGCCGCTCAGGAGTCATCCACCGGACAAGCCCCCAACTCAAGATAACACTGAGGGGGACGGTGTGCATTCCGTTATTCTTCCACCGCGTGGAGCTGTGCTTCAAAGCGAGCAACGTGACCGATCTCTCAGTCCTTTCAAGCGACGTGACCATTCGGAGCTGCCTCCCATTCAGACGAGTAGGCTGGAAAAGTTCATTCCAAAGTCCTCGACTGACCCGTTGGGTACTTCGGACGCGGATATCAGCAGAGAGCGGACTTTGCTGTCCAAACTGGTTGACAGAAGTCTATTTCATTCGAACAAACACGCCATTCCCGGGGAGGAACATCAGGATAACAGTAATACCCGGCATGATGAGTCCCTGAATGAGAAAGATGAGGAGACATATCGAAAGTTTCGTGAAAGCCTGAGCAGCCTGGATGATTCTTCCAGCGAGCAGGAAGACCAAGGTGAACAGTGCGACAGTTTGATAGCCGAGAAGAAAGACCAAGTTAGACTGTTTCGTTCCAGTCTGCTTGCTGGTGCCAAGGCGCAGGAAGATCGACGCGGCCGTTCCAGGCGCACTCTGACCCCTCCAGACCATCCTCAAATTGGTCCCAACGTGGCTTCCGAATCCGAAACGTACGCTTCCACAGGCAGCGAAACCAAAGACTACGTCCTTGGGGTTCAAGAAAATGACGACTTTTCTCTTCCCGAGACGTTGAAGCCCTTGGCCTCTTTCCAGGAAGAAAGCGAAGAATCTCTGAATTGCCTCATGGAAGAGCTGGAGGCTGAAGACGGAAAGGAGCCTGATATGGACGAAACCACGATCCGGGGCGGGGAAATTTGCCCAATCCCTGCTGATATGCTGGACACTAAGATCGACGAGGGCCTCAGTGACGCAGAGGTGGCGGTTCGGCACAAGAAGTATGGCTGGAATCGTATGAAGCAACAGAAAAGAAACCACTTCCTCAAATTTATTGCCTTTTTCAATGGCCCGGTCCAGTGGGTCATGGAGGTAAGCACGCTCATTCACCATTGCCAACTATAGTCTCATTGGAAAAAGCATATGCTCACAATGTTTTCTCAACTCCAGATTGCCATCTTGCTAGCCGGCGGTTTGGAAGATTGGATAGATTTCGGAATAATCTGTGCTCTGCTACTATTGAACGCCGTGGTCGGATTTGCCCAGGAGTACCAGGCGGGCAACATTGTCGAGAGCCTCAAGGAAACTCTTGCCCTGAGAGCTCTGGTTGTTCGCAACGGTATCATCGTCGATATCAGTGCTGAAGAAGTCGTGATTGGGGATATCATTCATGTGCAAGATGTGAGTTCATGGCAATTTGAGTGGGGGAAAAAGGAAGAAAGTTGAGCCTAATATTCGTCTTAGGGCACAATCATTGCGGCAGACGGTAGACTGATAGGTGACAAAACCTATATTCAGGTGGATCAGTCTGGAATAACGGGGGAATCTCTCGCTGTGGATAAGCATAATGGTGATCCTCTCTTTGCTTCATCAGCTGTTAAACGCGGGACTGGGGTCATGGTTGCAACTGCCATTGGTGATCATACCTTTGTCGGAAATGCAGCGGTCCTGGTTAACAAGGCTGGCAATACCAATGGCCACTTCACTCGCGTCCTGGGCGAAATGGCCCGTGTTCTTCTGATTCTGGTGGTTTTCACCCTCCTTGTTGTCTGGATCAGCAGTTATTATCGCTCAAACCCGATTGTCCAGATACTCGAGTTCACGCTTGCAATCACCGTCGTCGGAGTCCCCGTCGGTCTTCCGGTTGTTGTCACCACAACCATGGCTGTTGGTGCATTTTATCTGGCAAAACAACAGGCCATCGTGCAAAATCTCTCAGCTATTGAGTCGTTGGCTGGAGTGCAGATCCTCTGTTCGGACAAAACTGGAACACTTACGCGTAACAGGCTGACATTGGGAGACCCATACATAGCCGCTGGAATGAGCGCAGAAGACCTTATGTTGACTGCCTGCCTTGCGGCCACTCGAAAAAAGGGCGGGATCGATGCTATCGACAAGGTGTTCCTCAAGGGTCTCCGCCAATACCCATGGGCCAAATCTCAGATTGTCACGTACAAGACTCTTGAGTTCGTTCCCTTTGATCCGGTGTCAAAGAAAGTGACTGCATATGTGCAAGCCCTGGATGGTGAGAAGGTCATCTGTGTGAAGGGTGCTCCTATGACTATCCTGAGAACAGTGGAGAAGGAAACCACTCTGTGCAATCAATTTTTCGCGGAATACGAGGCAAAGGTCACCGAGTTTGCCAACCGAGGATTCCGTGCACTGGGAGTTGCTCGAAAGCGCCAAGGACGTCCCTGGGAGATTCTGGGAATCATGCCATGCTTGGATCCCCCTCGCCACGACACTGCTAAGACGGTTTCCGAGGCCCAAGGACTGGGACTCTCTATCAAGATGCTCACTGGAGATGCGGTGGCCATTGCACGCGAAACAGCGCGTAGACTCGGTCTCGGAACCAATATCTACAACGCTGAACGACTTGGTGTCACTGGCGCCGGCTCTATGTGTGGCTCGGAGGTGAATGACTTTGTTGAGGCCGCTGATGGCTTTGCGGAAGTGTACCCCCAGCATAAATATAGTGTGGTAGAGATTCTCCAGCGCCGCGGCTATCTGGTGGCAATGACCGGCGACGGTGTGAACGACGCTGCTTCTCTGAAGAAGGCAAACACGGGTATTGCGGTGGAAGGCGCATCTGATGCGGCCCGCTCTGCTGCTGATATTGTCTTCTTGGCACCTGGCCTGTCCGCCATCATCGAGGCGATCAAGATCGCTCGCCAGATTTTCCACCGCATGTACTCATACGTCGTGTTCCGAATTGCCCTGTCCATTCACCTGGAACTCTTCCTCGGACTCTGGATAGCGATCAAGAATGAGACTCTCGACCTCCGCCTGGTTGTTCTCCTCGCCATCTTTGCTGACGTTGCGACCTTGGCCATTGCTTACGACAATGCTTCATATTCTCAGTCCCCCGTCAAATGGAACCAGCCAAGACTCTGGGGAGAATCAATTGCCCTAGGGTTCATTCTCGCAGCCGGCACCTGGGTGACGTTGGGCACCATCCTGTTGCAAGGCGAGGATGGAGGTGTGATCGAAGGCTGGGGCTCACGAGATGAGGTCTTATTCCTTGAGATTGCTCTGACCCAGAGCTGGCTGATTCTGATAACTCGCGTCAATGGATCTGAATCTGGATCGTTCTGGGCCAACTGCCCATCGCTTTACCTTATCGCTGCGGTGCTTTCTGTCAACCTGACTGCAACCTTGATGGCTGCATATGGTGCCTTTGGCCAAGCCACATCCTGGTTGACTGTCCTCCGCGTGTGGATTCTCTCCTTTGGGGTGACATGTGTGAACGCATTGGCTTACGTCGTGATGCATAACTCGCAAAGGTTCGACAACCTTATGCACGGCAAAGGTCCTCGTAAGAAAGACAGAGAGCGCTCCTGCGAAGACTTCGGTAAGTTAGCAGAGACTCAATTTCTACTCGCCTATTTGGCACGGGAAACTAACCGATCATAGGTCTTGACATGCAGCGAATGGCCAAGCAGCATGAGAAGCACGAGAAGTGCAGCTAAGGGTGCTTCGAAATTTCGAAAGCTCCCATTGCTGCAGTGAATGACGATGAATTCATGATGATAAATGGGACCATGCTTTTAATGGATGCATTTTCATGATCTTATGATATCGAGGAGGAAATGGGAATGGAAAGGGGACGAAGTCTTGTTTCTCATGAGAGGCGACCACGCCCAAGGGCTTGAGGTCTTGCACCCACGTTCTATCATTATCGGACGGTGAACTGTGATTAACAGACCTAATTTTACCACAGATTATCTTGATTCCCTTCCTGCTATTGTATGTTTTCTGCTGAGGTTTTGACATAGTAACACTTTTGGACTGGTGATTGTGGTGGCCACCACAATACCTCGAAGCCTCGACCGAACTAGCCGACAATGATTCTGGAGCAAGCGGCACCTTGAACACAATCGAGTCGCCGCCGCGGCCTTGGCAGGCAGCGCATTTAAAACAGTTGTCTGGTGGGCGTCGACTCGAGTATTGGGGTTCGTCCGAACAGAGTATTAACACTAGGCAACGAACTGCTGAAATACAGATATAGCAAAAGCTTATGAAGGAGTGCTTAATCCCCCAAATTCCGTGTGAAACCATAGGAGATGAATGATCTACAGCCAGCATGCAGTCTCGCCTCTACAGTCTCGGGCTACATAGTCTTTACAGTAACCTTGGAAGTGGGGAGGAATGAGTATGTTGAGTCAAGCATGCAATCCAAGCAACGCGAATACACTAATTATATACAGAGAATCTTCTAACGTTACCATTGTATGTAGGTAAACGACGGGATCTCGTTTACTTACATATGTTCACACCCGTGGATGAACCCGCAGCCTGGGCGCTCCACAGCCCTAAACCCCAGGAGATCCCAGGCCTAGCGGGCCACTAAATTTGAACCTAGCGCCTGAAGCTAGCTAAGGCTAAGCTTCCACGACTGAACTATCCAGGGGGTTTCAAACCCTTCCAGGCTTGCCCTAAAAAGACCCAGCCAAGCTGGATATGATCTCTGTGCAGCATGACAAGCTTGCTGTAATGTCATGTGCATGATGGGATGAAAATATGCACGTCTCTAGGAGGGCTTGGGCAAATTTCGGCTGATATATGATCGCTTACTCTCAGTTCCATTCCTCTTTTCCCCTTGCGGGCCAGAAACCCCTGAACAAGCGGTCTGGCAAGGGCTTCTAGCGAGCATGACGGAATTAATCACACTGGCATCGGTGGCTTTGCTATTGGTGACGTTTATCAACGAGAACATGTATAAGATGCCTGAAGTTACTAAACTTCATTCTGAGAGATATGCGCAGCAATCCGGCGGGAATATATAAGAGACTTACACCACAGAGAACTAATTAACCAAAAAAAAAAACAGATCAGTGGATATTCGTTGGAACAATAATGTAACCAATCGGCTTCAATCTCTGTTGTCGTAAAATCCACATTTGAAGGCTTTTAGCTGGATAGTCTGTTCCAAACAGCCTGAGAAGAATGTTCTGGAGTGGCTGTTTGGTCTTGGCTGCATAAATATGTATCAAAATGCCATGTCCGCTCCCGTCGACGTCAGAGGCAGGGCTATATAACGTTGTCACCGGTAAAAAGAAAAAGAAGTCTTGTCATTACACAATCTCGAGCGGAAGGGTCCCTTATGAGTGTTATCAAGGTCTCTTAAATTTGAAAAGACGGAACGAAATATTTGTATGTTATACATGCTGTCTTAGATAATCCACACATACATGAGCACTAACAGGACCTCTCAACAGTAGCAACAACCGGGACCCCCGATTTTACAGTGACCAAGTCAGCATTGACCTCCTCCATGCTCTGGCCACTCCGGCTTTGGGGCTGACGATCATTTACCGAGCCCTCATTCTCACCCTTGATATTGCTATCTCTGGCTTCGGCATCAGCCTCCATCTGGAAGCGCTTTTGACGGCGGTACATCCGCCAGAAGACAAGACTACCATGGATCTGAGCCGCGGAGAACGCCACGTGCAGAATTGGCGTGACAACCTTGAAGGCAAGCCGCCACCGGTCCCACGTACTTGCAAACAGCCACATGGTCACCACGGTCTCGGCGGCTGTCCCCAATGCGGTTGAGAAACAGGAGAAGAGGAAAAGATTGCTGAGAAAGTGGTGGCGGTCGGGGAAGATCCGGTACAGGACTATAGCGAGGTGGGGGAATAACTCGAAAACGGCGTCGAATGCACCTAAACCCCGTCTTTTATTAGTATTTATTTCTTTGTTTTTCCATGGCCCCATATACTTACCCCAGACAGTACAGAGGACGAACTCGATGTACGAATCAGGTTCGCGTAGCGGTCGCAGACTGATCGCTATGGCGGCTTGGCCAATGAAGATTGTCCCAATATGGTGCATTACGGCCACGGGTGACAGCTTCACGCGGTAGATCAACTCAAAAAGGTATATACCAATCAACATCTGGGATACAACAATCAGAATGTCTCCCAGGGTCACTCCTGAGCCATGGACGAAGGGAGTGTTGAATGACGGGCCATTGCAGAAAGTGACACCGATGAAGGGGTATGCGGCAACAATCAAAATGATGAGCTTGGTGACACCGGCGATGTGGTGATTTATGAACCCTCGACGGTTCAGCTCACTCATCTGGGTGTAGATGGGGCCATATAAATGACAAATGAGAAATCCTTCGAGGACGTAGAGGCGAACGAGGAAGATGATGACTAGCACGATGGAGATAATCAAGGCTGAAAATGGTGCCAGAGTGGAAATTGGTCCTAATGATTTTGTGCCCAGGGGAACTGGGTGAGGATGTCGTGCAAGAAGCTCCATGTGGTTTCATAAGCGAATGTATTTGAAAGTGGTAAAGTGAAGCCTGCAATGCGTGTTGTGGCACGCACTAAGCAGTAGGTGAGATGAGAATTGGGGAAAGAGGAAGGGCAACTACTGTGTGTTCAACAGTAGACATCCCCACGGCTCCCCCAAAGTTTGGCCTCAGCCCATATGTTACACCAGTTTCTGCCTTTGTCGAAACTTTGGCATCTAACTAGATAATAGAAGAGGCAACGGTATAGAATCAAAACTCGAATCCAAAGATTCAAAATGCCAAGCTTTGCACGAACTGTAGCCGAAGCTTAAGTAGTGGAGACTATTGCTGATTGGCTCCTTTCGGTTACTATACAGCCCTGAGGCAACCTGTTCGATCTATTACAATCCGGGAGATTAAGTTGGAACTCTTTAGGTAGAGATATGAAAATGATCTCTTATATCCCATATTCCATAAAACCCCGTCATTATTTCGGTGTTCCAAAATCAATAGAGTATGTTCCTGGGTTCAAATACGAGACTGGAAATCCCTTCGAAGGTAGCAGACCCGAAAACACAGACTATATGAACTAAAGTCCAAGAATAAATTCCTATCAATGGGAATGTATATCAGACGATCAAAGTAACAGTAAGGGTGGGATGAGACACATCATTATCAGCATATACGGCAGTTGTCCTATATCTAGAAAGACGATCTTGATCGAACGTAATATTCAGATCCAAGCCCTATACTACCCAAGCGGCTGACTAGAGAACTTGTCCTAATCAAAATATAGTGTGTTAGAAATTACGAAGGGAATCAAAGCGGTGAATCCTGGAAATAGGACCCCCATTAGGCGCTCGGCACTGTTGCTCGCGGTGTTCTCTCGTTCTCACTGTTTCCATCGCAATGTTTGGAACTGCTTTCATACTGGGCTTGATTCTTCCTTGGGAAAAAAAGACCACGACGGAAAGGAGGTCGTTGTCATGACTTAGTATAGCGCAAACTGGTGTATGGCGTAAGGGGAAACTATTTTGCGACCATGTACCCCCCATAGGTTGACCTTGGAAGTCTAGAAAATTATCTTTAGAGAGTTATTTGACTAGTCCTTTCTCTGTGATCCTTTGGTATTTTATTTTTTTTTTTCTTGGCCCCAAGCGTGATCGGTAAGACATCCAATTATACATGCCCCAGGTGGATCGCATTGCCCCGCGGAATAAGCAATCTACACATTTCCTCATAACCTCAACCACACGTAAGAGATCGTTCTCTGCATTTAGAGAGGCTTTGACCTATCTTTGCAATCATTGATAATGCCACGCCAAACGGCGGTGGAAACACCCATGCGTCACTCATGCGACCGTTGTCATAGTCAGAAGCTACGATGTGCACGTACCGGCGCCGAAAACACGGGCGCATGCATGCACTGCCAGCGCAAACATGTACAATGTGTCTATAGCTTCTCCTTGCCTAAGGGCCGACTGAGTGTGCACGAGCCTATCGACGCAGATCAGGATCCACCATCCACTCCACTTCCACCGTTAACTTCACCTCCGCCCGCCTCTCCTAAGACGCTAGCCGGTCAATCGATCATACAATCTATCCAGCCTTCATCTACCTCCGGGATCCCAGGCCTCCTCGGGGACGGGGAGTTTCCCAAAAAGGGTGCAGCCGAGGACACGGACCCTGCATGGGCTGGCCCAGCTCCAGTTCAAGCATCGCCTGATGTGCTCGGACAATCTCAATGTACTGATGCGCAAAGTAGTATTAGTAAAACTGGCAGTGGCGAAACTGATTCTGGCCTCGTCACTGGGCAACTCTCCCAACTCAGCATCCGTCTCTCGAGATTGTGTCGCTTAGCCCAAGAGCTCGCCAGCCCATCAATCCAACCCGGAAACGAACGAGTTCGCATCGGTAGTCAGCCGCTCATAGATGCTACTGCGTTTGATTCGGTTGCCTCGTGGCTTGCCCACGGCTCTACTGGCTTCGATTCATTTGAGTCGACGCGATGTTCAACTGGCCGACCAACACAGGAGCCTGATATCAAAACACCTGGAGGTGTGCTTTACTATCTTTTCTCCGACTCGCATTTTATGCTAGAAATTCTACGAGATCTACATCCGGAGGTCGGAGCTATGCCTATAACCACGATGCCATCGCCGAAGGAATCCAATCCCTTCGATAACGTCATCTGCCGCCTCTCCATCGGCTGTTATTCCTCACTCATGAATATTTATATCTCAGTATTAGATATTCTCGAGCATGATGCAAAGCTAAGCAATCGGGCCGAGAGGACAGCACTGGGTGATATTCAGCTCGTCTCTATTGTGCAGATATGCTCTTACCTCATCGAGCGACAGAACCAAGCGATTGGTTTATACCTATCCGCCAAAGGCTCTATGACTGTATCGCCATGGCAAGATCCGATGGCCAAATCAAATGAACCCGTCTTGCAATCCCCCGATACTGCTAATAGGGAGGAAATGAGGCGCTTGGAAATGGAAGTTCAGCAACGACTCTCGCGTCTACGGCAAATTCTGTATTTTTGATATCTGGGGCTTGCGATATAGAATATATTGAAAGGAAACCCAACCTGTTAGATTGCATGTTGTTAAGAATCCTAGTTCATTCTCAGTACTTGATATGGAATTCAACAATAATTTCAACCTTCTTTGTGAAAACCCATGTCAGTCTACATGAATACATCCGCAGAGAAGAATAGTCGGCCATTTATGCGACTTTGTCATGGCTTTTGGCCAGTATTTTGAGCAGTCTTCTTAGATACTCCTCGGATGTATTTTCTTCTAGATCCCCCCCCCCCTTACTGGCACTGTGGCTAGGAATAAGAAGACTTAGCCACAAAATGTAGAATATAGATTATTTTAAGAATGTCACAGATTTTACTGTGGCACGGAATCCCACGGTGGTTTCGAGTAGGGGGTTTCGCTATAAACCACATTTGAAATCGTTTTCCAAAAGCGAAGATGTCTGGGCCAAATGATACAGACTAATTGCAACTAGAAAGGGGGAGCTTGCTGCTTACATTATTTTCGTGGGCTGTCTAACTTTTATATTCATCAAGGTCTGGGTAGCCCTGAAATCCGGTGTATACGTATGCTACACCAAGAGAGATGAAAATATTTAACTCGATTATGGATTATTGTAAACTACACTACACAGGCAAAGACAACAAACACGACACACCAAAATCCTCAGTTCCGAGCTAATAGCATTGGGCAAAAAGCCGGATCCATAGGAGACCAATCTGGTCGCAACAAAAGGAAAGAAAATGAAAGGAAACGATATACACAGCGCTGGAGAAACGAAGGGAAACATCGATGTAAAGGAGGCCACTGAGAGATTGGTCATCAGGTCGAGGGGCTTCCGTGAAGGAATGAGAGACATAGGCGCAGAAACAAGAAGTATGTAAGAGATATGTGCAGTGAGAAAAAGGGAGGGTGTCATAATCAAGTCTTCGAAGTCAAGTGGTCCGCAGCCTAGTCTTCAGTCAGTTTGAGTGCAAAACCTAATGCGGAAGAGAGCTTACCTTGTCAAGATTGTAGTCATACTTCTCCAAGGCATCCAAGGACTCATCCCGTGTGAAGCCCATGCCGGTCAGCCGTTGAAGGATCAGATCATCTTCGCCAGTGTCGTTGTTCAGAGCCCATCCAGGCTGCTTGGATTTCGCTCCGTTCGAGTCGTCACCGGTATCGGGCTTGGAGTTCTCAAGAGGCGCAAAGAGAGCGTCCCATTCTTGAGAAGCCGGCTTTGGCTCGCCCTCGCTGGGCGATCCAACAGGCGGGACAGCGGATGCATGAACGTTGTTATCGAAAGCGAAGAACTGAGAGGAGCTGGATTGGCTATCATCGGCACCGGAGACAGCCTGCTGTTTTTGGGACGGAGTGTCGAAAGAGAAGTCAAAATCCGTCGTGTTCTTGGCTTCGTGACTCAGCGGCTCGTCGTCGTCATCGTCATCTACTTCGGCCGCGGGTGCAAGGTTCATCCCCGCGAAAGCCGCCTCAAAGTCCGGTCCTCCCACCTTCGCTCCACCGGGGGGATGGCGGCATCCGAGACAGAGTCTCGTTGGGTCTCATTGCTCACGACTGGCGCCCCAGTGGCGTGGTCCACTGAATGAGGCGCATCCGGCGCCGCGGTGGGATCGACGCGCTCGGGCAAAAGGCCATCGAATTGAGGAGGAATGTGAACGTTATCTTCTTTGGGGGCTTCATACCCTGGAGGGCTCTGCTGTGCCTCGAGAGACGGGGGGTTGTTTGAGTTTCCCGGGGCAGGGAAAGCAGCGAGTTGAGCAGCGTCAATGGAATCCTGCTGGGTCTCCTTCTTGGCAACCGGTGCAGGAGGCGTGAAGTTGTCATCGAACCCCATAGGACCCTCGTCGTCAGAGCTCTCGTCTTCGTCATCGTCATGGTGTAGCTCTTGGATCGGGGGGAATTCGGATGGACCGGCTGATGCAGCTCCATTTGCCCGCTCGGTTCCAGCTACAGGCTTCATAGAAGCAAACGCCTCCTCGAAGTCGTTACCTTGCTGGGATTCCGACCGTTTGTGTGCCTTGCTGCCAAACAGCTCATCAAAGCTTAGGTCCTTGCTGGCTTCGACCTCGCTCTCTTTGGCGATAGGGGATGTTGCAGATTCGGGCTGCTTAGCAGTTGCGGCTGGGACCTCAGGGAACCTAGCAGAGGTCTCTTGTCCTTCTTCGTCAAACGGAGACCGTGCCGGGGTAGCTCCAACAGTTGAGGTTGGTGCACGACTGTAGTCGCTAGATTCTGTCACTGATTGATGTCCATTGTCACTGGTAGCCGCCTGAGAAAGCGTATCAAATCCAGAGGGTTCAGGGCCACCGAATCGACTAGCAGGAGGCGAGACCATAGTAGATGAAGTCACAGACTGATTATCATTGAACTGTAGGAAGTTTGGGGTCATCTGTCGGGACTGACTCGGAGGCGGTGGCTCAGAGAAGGGCCCAACAGGGAATGCACCAGGCAAAGATCCAGGAGGAGGAGAGACTGATGGGGTTGTAACAGCAGATGTAACAGGAGATGCGACTGCAACTTGTGGCGACTCGGAGCGGAACGAAGTGGGTGGTGGTCCGGCAGGAGGGACAGCTGCGAATGACTGTCCGAAGAGGCTGTCGAATGCCCTTTGCTGATCATTTGAAACATCGGGGGAGCGTGCCTGTTCACTCGAGCTGCCTGTTCGACGGAAGAATGGGTTTGTGTTTTGGCTTGCCGTAGACACAGCAGGGCTTGCAACATCCCGTACACTGCTGGCTGGTGTCGCAGACTCGTCGGTATACTGTGGGGTCTCCGTAGCCAGGCCGTCAATTTCGCCCTGGAGCTTGTCCCGTTCGCCTTCGACGGTGGCCAGTTGCTTTTTGTTAATGGCAACAAGACCCTTCTGTTGGCGCGCACTAGATCGCGCCTTCTCGAGTACAGGCTTAAGCTGGGCAACTTCAGCATTAGCCTGGCGGATCTTCTCCTTTAAGCTAGCATTCTCCTGCTCATCGGTAGCCAAGGCTGTCGAAACTTGAGTATATTGGTTTTGCAGATCTTGGCGGCTGCCGTCCAACAATGCATATTGCTGCTGCAATTTCTGCGTCTCTGCCTTGGATGACTTGAGGCGCTCCTCAAGTGCCTTGAAATTGGTAACTTCTTGCTCGTACATTGACCGCGCTTGTGCAAGACGTGCCTCAAAGTCACGCTTCTGCTGCGAAGTTTGTGTAATATTTTGTTCAGCAAGGGTCCTCTTCTCCTGCACGGTGTGCATTTCCTTGGCTAGAGAGCCAATTTGGTTGGACAAGTTCGCAAGCTCAGCAGTCTCATTGGTCAACTTGTTTGATTCTTCAGGATCATTGTCACCAAGGAGATCATCCGATGGAGGTGGGGGGAGCGAACTCCTGTCGGGGTTCCAGCTGATGCACCAGTGATCTGTGGCTGCAAGCTCTGGCCAAATGTAGAAGTTGGAACAAAAGGCTTGAAGGTGTGCGATGCCGTCTGAGGGGATGCTCTAGAGGAAGGAGAGCCTGGGGTTTGGAAAGCACTATTGGAGCCTCCGGTAGACTGAGGCACCTGATGCTGGGCGAATGGCGGTGCGGGCGTATCGAGGCCGAACAAATCATCGGCAGCTGTCCGCACAGCGGGGGCGGGCGCCGGGGGAGGAGTGGGGGCTGCCATTGGTGCAGGCACTTGGCGGCGCATGCTAGGCGGGATGAGCGCGGGCGGGACCACTTGTGGCAACGGCTCCTTGCCGCTATGCTGCATTCTCACCAAGTACATAGCCACGGCAAATTCTTCCCGGCTCAGCTGGCCGTCTGCGTCGATATCCGCAAGGTCCCAAATTTGAGCGAGCGTTTCTTCAGGGAGCTGGGCTTTCATAAAGAAAGAGACAGCTTGGTCTCCAGTAATGAGTCCCAACTTAGCTGTATCAACAGTCTCAAAAATGCTATCAAACTGGGCCTTCTCTTGTGGGGTAATCAACCAATCGCCCCCGGTGGCCTGGGCGGAAATAGAACCTACATAAGGCAAACGATTGGCTTGGCTCATGGGGCTTGTGGTTCTCTGGGGGCCAGTAAATTGCTGGGGAATGGCCGGGACGGGGGGCGCATTGGGTCTCGATCCAAATGACGCCCGTGCGGATCCTCTTCGAGCTGCCGCATCGTACAAACCAGGTGGGAGGGTCGCTGGAATGTTGCGCAGAGCGCCAGATTTATATGACGTCAGGAGATGCATGGCAATGGTAAATTCGGTGGCATCCAAGGCACCTCGCTGCTTGGTATCAGACAAAAACCAGATACGGCCCAAAACTTCATTTGGGAGGCGGGCGCGTTCGAATATCTGTTTTGCGATTTCACCTATAGATCAAACGGCAGACGTGTTAGATGTAGTGGCACTTTCTAGGCAGTGAAGAACAACATACCTGAGATCATTCCATTCTTGACGTCGGACTTCTCGAACAGCGAGACGAATTTGTTGGCATCATCCGGCTGAAGTGGAGGAACACGGATAGGCCCATTCGCTCCAGGTGGAGGGCTTTTGGTTCCCGATTCCGGGATGCCTGCCGTCGTATCGACCACAATTCCGTCAAAACGAGGCAGAGGGCCACCTATGATGCAGATGCGGGATCAGCGTGAGTTTCATTTATTTCAAGGTAACACCACTCACTTTGCAGAGCCAACTCGTCGGAGGGTGTACGGCCAGCTTGGGCATGTCCAATTAATCGCAGAACAATACCGAAGCCAGACGGGGTCAGGAGGCCCCTGTTCTCTTTATCCGCAATTTGCCATATCTACTCAACCAATAATTAGCCATGACTCCTATTATTGCAATCCAAGATCCATGCTATATCCACATACCAGTCCGAGAGTATCCGGAGATAGGTGAGTCTTCTCAAAGAAAGGAACGGCGATTTCGCCAGTAATGACGCCGAGGTTAGTGGTATCAGCAGCCTGGAAAAGCTGGAAGAAGACGCGCTTTTCCTCCGGAGTAAGGTGGAGATTCGGGTGTCGTTGTGCTAGAAGATTGCGATCCGTCAGCTCCGCTTGCGCATAGAGAACGCGGGTGTATGAAGGGGAGGGGGTAGTGATGACGGAGGTCCGCGGGCCGTCTCCTTAAAGTGCGCCGAAGCTCTCCTGCAATTCGTTTTGGGTCTGACAAGGAGTATTTAGTATCACTCACTGGTATCAGCCATTGCTGTGTCCTATGAGGAGCTTAACTCCCCGCCTTCCACTGAGTTCACAATAGTTGGGGGCCTTGGGGGACAAGTTGGAGATACGGGATGCTGTCAGCTTAGTCTGAATAGGCGACAAGCATGGGCGAAGCGCAATATTTGACCGAGACTGTAAGGACACGAGATACGAATAAATCTCGAGCTCCAAGGAAAAAAATTAAGTTCAAGAAGAATGATAGAAAGTGGCTGGAGTCGATGTCGTAAGGAAGGTTCCTGGGGTTCTCAAGGCGGTCAGTCCATCTAGCGCCCATCCGGGTCCCAACACGTTGTCTCGTTCTAACAGGGGGCGTGGGTTTGTAACTACAAATTGAAAGAGGTTGGTAAATACTGGAGTCTACTAATTGAAATACATGTTATTATTCTAGTTGAGCCAAGGTAATTAGTTGTTACTGGGTTGGTTTCCGAATCTCAGTTCTGTATACATCCAAGACAAGGACTTCCACAAGGTATCCCAGCTAGGGGGAGAGAGGAAAAAGGAGAAAAACAAAGTCTCTAGTGAGCAAGCCAAAAGTAAAGGTGAAACTCTTTAGAACATTGCTCCATACGGTGTACCCAGAGGCGCCATCCCATATAAACTGAATACTATAGAAAACGCCGGAACTATAGACATTGCATGAACGAAGGATGAGAGAATAGAGGGATTATAAGGAGACCCTTCTATCTAATTTAATGTTGTTAAATATATTGCGTCTATCCAACCAGTCCCTGATGCTCTCTTGGCATGCTTCATTTTCTTTTACCTTTGTGCTGTGCCATAAACGGGAGGCAGCATCAACAATAACCCTGAAATCCTCAATAGATGTTTCAGATATTGGCTGGTGACAGTAGTACATGAACTGCTGCCCCTGAGACACAAGCAGCCATTGCTGTCCAGGTATTGTGTACCAATCCCTACGACCCCGAAGACAACTTACAGGATCATACTTACTATGACTGGATTGGTTCGTCTCTTATGCCCCGAAAAGTGGTCAATGCAATAATGATACACTGTCTCTCTTTTTTTGGACTTCGTATAGTGTAAACTTATATATATGCTGCATAATCAACGCTGGTGCCCAGGACATTTTCTTCAATCTCCGACTATGAGAGAGCACACTTCGAGTCAACCAACCTACTGATAATTTGCACACTTTATAAGATCCAAGGAGAACTTGAGAGAGTAATAACAATGACATACGTATGTAGAAACCCGAAAGTTGGATGGAACGAAGGGAAATTTCATCGCTGCTTCAGGGATATTAAAGATATATCGAACAACAAAGCCAGAAAATCATTGGCAGCAAAAACTTATGTTCCCTTCTATTTGCAAGAAGCCCAATAGACGCATGAAGACCGAACTTCTAGACTCGGCGTTGATCCCCAAGCCAACCCGTAGAGGTGAAACAATGAAGAGTCACGAAGGCCCGTCACAAAACATGGCTAATCTAGTACTCGGGCTCCAGCTCCTCATCACCCTCGATGGAGTCGGAGGCAACCTCCTCGTAATCACGCTCAAGAGCAGCGAGATCCTCACGAGCCTCGGAGAACTCACCCTCCTCCATACCCTCACCAACGTACCAGTGAACGAAGGCACGCTTGGAGTACATGAGATCGAACTTGTGGTCGAGAGCGGACCAGGCCTCGGCGATGGCGGTAGTGTTGGACAGCATGCAGCTATATCATAAATTAGTACCAAAGTTGTAATCAGGTTCTAGGACCCAAAAGAATCAGGAGAAAAACTTACACAGCACGGCTGAGGTTGGCAAGATCGCCGTTGGGGACCTGCTGGGGAGGCTGGTAGCAGATACCGAGCTTGAAGCCAGTAGGGCACCAATCGACGAACTGGATGGTGCGCTTGGTCTTGAGGGTAGCCACGGCACCGTGGGCGTCCTTGGGGACGACATCACCACGGTAGAGCAGACAGGTGGCCATGTACTTGCCATTGCGGGGGTCACACTTGACCATCTGGTTGTTGGGCTCGAAGCAGTTGGAGGTGATCTCGGTGACGGAGTGAGCCTCGTGGGCGGCCTTGGCGGAGGAGATGATGGGAGAGTAGGCGACCAGAGGGAAGTGGATACGGGGGTAAGGCACCAAGTTGGTCTGGAACTCGTTGAGGTCGACGTTGAGAGAACCGTCGAAGCGCAGGGAAGCAGTGATGGAGGAAACGACCTGAGCGATCAGGCGGTTCAGGTTCTCGTAGCTGGGGCGCTCAATGCCGAGGTTGCGGCGGCAGATGTCGTAGATAGCCTCGTTGTCGACCATGAAGGAGCAGTCGGAGTGCTCCAGGGTGGTGTGAGTGGTGAGGATGGAGTTGTAGGGCTCAACGACGGCGGTAGCGTTCTGGGGAGCGGGGTAGACACAGAACTCCAGCTTGGACTTCTTGCCGTAGTCGACGGACAGACGCTCCATCAGGAGAGCACCGAAACCGGAACCGGTACCACCACCGAAGGAGTGGAAGACCAAGAAACCTTGGAGACCAGCACAAGCATCGGCAACACGACGGACACGGTCAAGGACCTCATCGATCATCTCCTTACCCACGGTGTAGTGACCACGGGCGTAGTTGTTGGAAGCATCCTCCTTACCGGTGATCATCTGTTCGGGGTGGAAAAGGGAGCGGTAGGTACCGGTGCGGACCTCATCGACGACATTGGGCTCGAGATCGGCGTAGATGGTACGGGGAACGTACTTGCCCTGGCCTGTGAAGTTGGGGAGAAGGAATGTTAGGAAACCATGCTTTGGAATTTCGCACATCAAGGCGGGGGAAGAGGATTGAAAAAAATCGGTTTTTGCATACCAGTCTCAGAGAAGAAAGTGCTGAATCCATGGTCGGGGTCGGCCTTCTTGCGCTCCTCAGTGAGGAATCCATCGGGCTATCATCCATGTTAGTCGCGGGTTGCTTACCTCCCGGCAAGAAAATAGGGGGTACGGGTGCCCGAGTGAAGATTGGGCGCCACCACGAGTTTAATTGGAATTTCAACATACCTGGATACCGTGCTCCAGACAGTAAAGCTAAAAAATCGATGCTGTCAGTTTACCGAAGATTTGTCCCTCAATGGGTGTGGATATTTACCTCCCAGCAGGAGTTGGCGATCTGGCAACCGGCCTGGCCGACTGTGGAGGACAATCATGTCAGCGCGTCCGAAGAAAATATATCAATTCTGACGAGCAGAATAGATGGACGATGTTGACTTACCGTTCAAACTGATAATCTCTCTCATTGTGATCGAGTCGATGTTTTTTCAGGCTAAAAAATCAGGAGGGGAAAACGGAAACCCAAACAACAAACGCGGCGGTCTGAAACTCGGTTAGGGTCAAATTGACACGGAGATGCACGATGGAAGGGGGCGGGGGTGTTCGTACCTGAAGAATGGAGGAATGGACGAGAAGATGGAAAGGAAAACAAAGTCAACCAGAAATGTTGTGGAGGAGGAGACGTCTGTGCTGTACAGGGGGGAACTTCGTTGTTGATCCGTTCGTTGGGTCGCGTTGGGCCCTTTGATTGGCCCTTTCCCGGTGAGGAGCAGCGGTTACTGACCGCCTCGTAGTGATCTCGTGATGGCACGTGATGAACATATGATCAGAGAATATAGTATTAAAAAAGAATATATTTCATTAAATGGCTATACGGGTAATTTCAAATGAGAATTTTATCCAGTGTCTAGGTAGTCAACTTCTCAAGGGGTGTTGACATAGCGGTGTTGGCCGACGTTGGAGCTATCGAAAGTTCGGATCCACTCGGGGAGGACCCCCCTCGAACCACCATTCGACCATATCAAAGTGCTAAGACACACTCTCCGGTACTGTATATACTTCCCTTCAATATGGCATGTTCAATACTAATTGAGCTCCAGCGCTATTAACGTGAACTGTCTGAATCTCGTCATGAGCCGAGAATAAGACATCTCTAAAACATCAATCCTAAAAATCTGCCTATATTGTACAGCAGAACATCAACTCTCTCATCATGCATATCAAACCCCTTCCCACTCTAGGACTCATGCTCCCTCTCTTCGCATCATTGGCACAAGCAAACGTGGAAAAGACCATCTTCCTAGCACCAGCACCAGCAGCCGTCCCCTCTGAGGAACCAGATCTCGACGACCTAGGTTTGGAGCGTCTATCACCACAGAGCCCTGTGGTGCGCACTCGCCTCAATGCCTCATTCCCAATGGCCGCTACACCCGGCGGTACGGACTCGTGGTTCTTCCTTGAAAACCTGAACCCGGGCCAGCGGTACGAGGTACGAGTGTGCTGGCTAGCCACTGTAAGACCCTCCACCAATTCCTTCCCCACACTTCACACTTCTCTCTCTCTCTCTCTCTCTCTCTCTCTCTCTCTCTCTCTCTCTCTATACACATAATACCCATTCCCACATATAAAATAACTAATATCCCCTAGCAACCAACAACCTTCACCCTCACCACCTATGTGCCAAAAGAAATCGAAGACAAAAGCCTCCTGTCTTCCCTGAGCACGTACGCAGCAGCCCGACTCGCAACACTAGACACAAATCTTCAAGTAAATTCCATCCCGCGCCGTGTCAGTCCACACAGCAGCGAAGATCCGCTCGACCCTGCGCCGACCAGGGACTCGGTCCTGTTTCTGCATGTGCAAGCCGCAGCAGATTATTTCAGTACAGACCAGGCATTGATGCAGAATGTTCCACCCGTGGCGGTGGACTTGATTCTTGATCCATTCTTGTTCAATGTTTTCCCGCGCTCGTTGGTGCCGACTGCTGGGTGGATTGTAATTGTTACTATTCTTGCGGTGGTGCTGGGGAGGTGGGCTGTGAAGGAGGTTGGAAGGGTTGTGAATGATGCTAGGAGGCAAAGTGTTTTGGAGGAAGTGAAGAAGAGATGAGGATGGTATGGGTTTTGCGTTTGTTTGTTTTTTTTTTTCTTGGAGATGTACGATTAAAACCAGTATAGACGGAGTAGGGAATATTATCGAGATATATTTCTTCGCTTCCCTGTGTATATATAACGTGGCCTTTGTTGCGAGCACTTGTATACTCCACCCTTCTGGAAGGTCTTCGCGATACCCACAAAAATGGTATGCATCAATGACAAAGTTTAGTGAATTGGAAATGATCCAATAAAGTCCACTAATACGGAATGAATGCGAGCAAAGTTATGAAGAGTAAAAAGGGCAAGATTGTGTAGCCAGTGTAAGACTATAGACGCGAGCAAACAAGGCTAGATGATGGAGATCTACAGGGCAGAATTTAGATAGCATAACAATATCAATTAAGTGCCGAATCTGCAAAAATCAGGTACATGGCTCCGAGGGTGTTAGATACAGAATGAGCAACGGGAATGGGGAATAAAAACAAAACAAAACTATGTCCAGTATATATAAGAGTCAACAGCAATAGGTTAAAAGCAAAACAAAAGCCAAGAGGTAATGCCGCAGCCTGCAGGTCAACAAACGCTCCCCTCTCCTCTCTCTAATCTTTCCACTGTCTATGCGTCTCCCAGAATCCGATTGACATTTTTGCCAGTCTACTCGAAGCCCGCACGTTGTCATTTAGATCAAATAAGATCGCACAAAACTCCCGTTAAACCGTAGCTCCATTAATGGCTCAGCCATTGATTCAAATAACGTAGCTCAATCTTAATCTTCAAAAAAGTTCAGGATCGCGCGGATTCCCTTAGAGCCCAGACCGTGGGACGGGTAGGAGATGTACAGCGGGTCCTCTGTAGCGCCGAGCTTAGCACGGAATTCACTCTTGCGCACAAGATGGAACTGCTTAGCAAGGGTTTCGTAGGTACGCTCCAGCATCTTGACCTTGGTTCCATGCATGTTGTGGCCAGCAGTGAGCTGGGAAGTGGCGCCAGCGCCAAATGTGAGGCCCTTGACGCCGCTCTTAGCAGCGGTCTGGATTGCATGCGTGACAATGTATTCAATAACACCGTTGGGTGCGCCGGGGAAATCAAGACTGTACTTGACTTGCATGCCGTGGGCAGGAGATAGCATAGCCAAAGCGACGAAGGCGCAGATGCCACCGTCCTTGTCCAGAGCGTAGAAGTACCAACGGTGCTCGGAGTCACACCATGGGCGGATCTGGGACAGATGAACTTGCGTGCCCTTGCGGTTAGACAGCCACTCGGCGATACGATCGTCAATCTTCTGGCGGATGTCGTCTGGTACCATCTCGCCTTGGTTCATGGAGACCAGCTTGATGCCCTCGCTTTCGGCACGACGCAGCTTGCGTGCAATCTCGCCGTCAGAAGCGGCCTGGTTGCGCGATGGGTCAACGCGCTCTTCGGCGATACAGGACAAACTGCGCCAGCCTAGTCGCTCGCCAAGGATAGTCTCGACCTCAGGCGAACAGAGGATCCACACGGGCTTGAACTTAGTGTCGCGGCGTAGCCACTGCAAGAACTGTGTAATTGTGCGTGTGTACTGCTTGGGGTCGCAGGCCGGGTTACCGGGGATGATTGCGTAGTTGCTAGAGCTAGGCACGTAGGCAACGGCTGCACCAGTGGTCATATCACGCCAGATCTTGAAGCGGTCATCAAACCAGGAGGTTGATGTGGCATCGCCGTAGTTAGCCACCAGATGTTCCAGGGGTTGCAGCTCACTGAGGTCCGTAGCTGTCCGAGCTTTGTGATCGCGGTGCCACGGCGGTTCAACGGTCGATGATTCTGGGTGGCGGAGCTGTTCAGAGACAGGCTTTGCAGGCAGACTCTTGGGGTCGCGATGGAACAATGATGTCAGTCGGATGTTTCCCAGCTTAAGGATAAGCATCACGATACGTTCCAGACCAACTCCTGCACCCGCGTGAGGTGGGGCACCCCAGCGGAAGCCCTCAAGATACTCCTCCATATCATCCGGGTTGATGCCCACACGACGCATGTTTTCCTCGAGCATGTGGGGTTCGTGGATACGTTGACCACCAGAGACAATCTCTTGTCCACGAATAAACATGTCAAATGAGTTGGTGTACTTGTCGTCTTCGGCATCGGGCATCGTATAGAAGGGACGTGCACCGCGTGGGAATTTGTCAAGGACGTAGTAGTCGGTACCATACTGCTCTTTAACAAGCTCACCCAGGCGAATCTCATCACGGGTAGCCATGTCCTCATCGATCGGTAGCGGCTCGCCGTCTTCACTCAGCCAGCCTGAGTCGTTCAGCATCTTGATACCATCGGTAAAACGAATGATTGGCGTTTGTTCTAGCCATACGACATCTTCGGAGGGGAACTGGTGCTTGACAAGCTCAACCTCGCGCCGGTACTTGGTGTAGATACCCTTGAGAATATTCTTAATCACAGCATCAAGGGTCTCAAGCATCTCGTGGTAGTGCTCTTCAATAGCCATCTCAATATCCAGTCCGGTATATTCGGTAAGATGACGGTGGGTATTGGAGTTTTCGGCACGGAAAACAGCGCCAATCTCGTAGACGCGGCCGAAATCCGCAGCAATAGCCATCTGCTTCGCCAATTGAGGAGACTGAGCGAGGAATGCAGGGCGGCCGAAATAATTGACCTGGAAGACGCTCGCTCCAGACTCGGTGGCTGCGCCTTGCAGCTTCGGGGTATGGATTTCGATGAATTCGCGGTCGTCAAGGGCAGAACGGAAAAGATTACATGTTGCGGACTGAACACGGAAGATAGATTGCGAAGTTGCTGTGCGAAGGTCGAGGATTCGGTTGGCCAAACGTGTCCGGTCAGGAATATGGTTGCGGCGGCCCTCGGCCTTATCTTCTTCGTTGGTCCGAATCTCTGCCTCGTAGACGCTGAAGGGAACAGGTTCCTCGCGACGAACCTGGAGGTGAACCGAGTCAACGGCCAGCTCGACATCATGGATTGAGCAGCCTATCACTGGAACCTCGGGCTTCTGTATAGTTCCGCGGACCGTGACGAAAGAGCCCACCCGGAGGTGCTCGACCCACTGGACCATGGCGATAGACGAGACCCCTTTCCGCTCATGTAAAACACCCTGGAAGGTACCTAGCTGCTGGCGGAATACCAGAAACACTAGCTTCGCACTCATCCGACGGATGACATGCAGTCGTGCGTTGAAAAACACTTGCTGCCCCTCCATAGCAAGATTTATGTCATCGATGCGAGTCCGCAATTCTCGTGGTCGAGTGGCCGACTGCATTAAAGGCAGCTCGCCATATCGAGCTTTCATCTCTGGCGTCTCCTCAGCTGCAGCTTTGGCAATCTCCTCTTCCTTGCGGCGGTGGTCGGTCTCGGAGAACATCTCCTCGCTGAGACGACTGCGTTCGCTTTGACGGTGCTGACGCACTAACCGCTTTTGTTGATTTTTGCTCAGGGCACCGGTAGAGGAATCGTCCGAGACATCATCAGACGAAGAGATATATTCATTCTTATCACGTAGGAAGCTGCCGAGAATGCTGCGACGAGGGGATGCGGAGGGGGAACCGGACCGAGATTGGTTGGTACGAACTTTGGGTGGCAGGGCAGCACGACTGCTAGAACCGGAGGAGTCATCATCATTTCCCAACTGTCCTCTGATGGCCTTGGAGAGGGCGCGTTTAATCGACATAATGTAAGTTTATGGGGGAAGAGGAAAAGTGAAAAGAGAGGGACTTTGTATATATAAGGGAAGAGGGTGGGGGGCCCTGAGCAGGCGATCCAATTGTTGCAAATCTTGGAAACCCTGTTAAAAGAGAGATCGACGACAAAACAGGAACTGTTCAAAGGAGAAGATACTTGAATATAATGTAATAGTTACATGGAGAGAAAGAAGAAAAAGATCAATAAATATTGTGACCTTGGACAGGACCAGAAGATGTGATGACATCATCCAATACCAAGAACCCTGATTTCCCTTGGTATGGAGCCTGGCAAAAACGGGCCATTGCTTTGCATCTTACGTTGTAACCCGATTGCTACTACATATTCCGTTTGTCTCTCTCAGCACCGAGGCTATTCTTATTTCCCTCCATACCTTGACTATTCTGTTCTTCCAATTTCAAATATTTCACCGGCCGTCTTCCGTCTTACCCCGTCTTATCTTTGGTTTCCGGGCCACTCCGATGCACATGCTAGATCAATAGGACGAACATTATCTACTGCACCATGGCCTCGTCTCGTTGGTGGCTCTATGTGCAGGCCATCTTTTGGCGGTTTCTGATGCGCATCGGCATGTTCCTGCACGAGATCGGCCCTCCCCGACCTCCCCGACCGTTATTCACCCGTACCGTTCACTCCGACTCCGATTGTCATCCCGTCGTCCTCCACTTCTACTGTCCACCAAATTACCACGAACAACGAAGGCTAGGCCATCGCTT
The DNA here is from genome assembly GCF_028829455.1 of Penicillium robsamsonii. Classification (NCBI taxonomy): domain Eukaryota; kingdom Fungi; phylum Ascomycota; class Eurotiomycetes; order Eurotiales; family Aspergillaceae; genus Penicillium; species Penicillium robsamsonii. The sequence continues at coordinate 6,822,768 of NW_026643221.1, forward strand.
TCCCGTCGCCGTTAACTTTCACGGCGGTGGTTTCACGCTTGGCGCCGCTACGGATGATTCTCGCTGGGCGAAAATAGTGCTGGACAATGTCGGGGCCGTGATGGTGAGTGTCAGCTACCGACGAGCCCCGGAGCACCCCTTCCCTGCGGCAGTAGACGATGGAGTCGAGGCACTACTATATCTCGCTACACATGCCAGCGAACTGGGATTGGATGTGAGTCGCGTGGCACTGAGCGGGTTCTCGGCAGGCGGTAACCTGGCTGTCACGGTGCCCTTACGGCTGCGTGGCCGAATCTCCACGGAAGTGAAGGAACATTTGGGTCGAGCGGAATCCACACAAAATTTGCTCAGTCAGGTCAGCGATCTTAACATTGTTGCCTTGTTCTGCTGGTACCCGATTCTCGACTTTGAAGAATCTCGCGACCACCGGCGTGCTATGAGTATGATGCCGGATAAGACTCTCCCAGCATTTTTCACCACCCTCTTTGATGAGGCTTATCTTCCTGATTTGGCCGAACGTGCTTCCCCCTATGCCTCTCCAGTCCACGCATCTGACCGTATTCTGTCTGAAGCTCTTCCCCGCGACGTGTTTTTCTTCATCTGCGAGTGGGACATGTTGATGAAGGAGGGTCAAGCTTTCGTTCGCCGCTTAGAAGGCCTTGGTAAACGCCCGCGTGCCATGCTAATCGAGAAAGCCCGGCATGCATGGGACAAGTCAGCCAATCCGTGGCGGGACCAGAAAAGCGTCGACGTTTTATACCGCGATGCGTGTGCAGATATGAAGGCCATCTTCGACCGGTGATCGATTTGCGTCACTTTTTCCTTGTATTATTCTTAGTTTCTTAGCGCTGTGGGTCTTTGGCGTTTGAACCACTGGCATTCACGGCGTCTGCTGTATATAGCGTTTGATATGTTTATCCTACTGTCACTTTATGAGCCTATCCATATTGTATGACTGCTGTCTTATCAGATTTCATTGACTCAAATCATAAATGTAATATAAATCTCGGCTGTACCTGGCCATCTGCTCCGGTGGTAAGATTGAAAACTTAGTAAGCGGGTGCCTCGGCCCTGGAGACCTCAGAACGGATCTCGGGAACTGGATTCGCCGATCTCTGAGCAAAAGTACAGAGTACATACGATGCACCGAATGTCACTCGGAATTTCCCTTCCCGGGAAGTGCTCATATCTTGGTGTGGTCCAATGGCCCACGCCAGGGTTCAATAAAATACAAATACATAACACAAAAATAGCCCGATACATATTCACAGACATGAAAGCAGCTCACATTAGCAATATAGAGTTGACTCATATTTGCGCCAGCAAAGCTGCACACAGCTGAGCGGAGTATTTCGTGTCTACAAATGATACGCTGGGATGATTACCAAGGCCGATTTCAACAAGGGTCGAAGCTGAAAGAATGTTAGAGGATAAGTCCCTCTGATCAAAGTCGCCTGGACTCACCTTCAGGATTATAACTTGGCCATCCCAGAGCTTCTAGTCCGCCTTGGGGATCAGCGATGAATGAGCCCCAAGCCGAGCGCATCTTATCTTGCAACTGGCGCTGTGCATCAGACTCAGCAATCCCAGTGATCTCAGCAGATTCTCCAAAGATCATGTTAAACTCGACACCATGATATGCCCCACTAGTGGGGTAAAGACGGGTATTCTCCCAATCCGCGTTGTATTGGAATCGCCAAGCCGGTGTACGTTGGCGACTTCGGTGTGCTGCTTCGAGATTGGATGGACAGAAGAACGTTTGCATATTGAAGTCGTCCCACTGCTTGTCTGTCAAATTCGATCCCTGGGCGTAGCTTGAAATCTTGTAGAATCCCGCTTCATTGGCGTTGTGGCCGACCAAGTAGGGCTATTTAGGTAAGGTGTTGGTTAGCAACTACATTGACTCACCGAGTGAGTTTGAGATGCAGGAGCGGTTCACTCACGATACGGGCGAATTTCCCTTGCTCTGAAAGAAGAGTGTAATTCTCAAACACAGTTACGTCGTCCACAGTGGGCTGGAAAGCTGGGGATTTCCTCGCAGGATTTTGGTTTGGGACCTTTACCGCACTAGCAGCGGCGAGAATGGCTCTCGCATTCTGCTTTCTCATGCAAGGTAGGACATCCCCTGAAGACCCACAGCCCAACTGGTCAGACACAGTATACCAATTCTTTGCTGCGGTTGTTCGATTGTTTGTTGGGAAGCTGATGGCTGTGCCGGAATGTGAGATCAAACCGGCAACTAGGGGTTCAGACTGGTAGGCATATGCCCAATAATCAACAGAAGCACTTCCGCAGGATTGGCCAGATATAGTAATGCGGTTTGGGTCACCTCCAAATCCATGGATATTTTCCTTCACCCATTCAACGGCCAGACGCTGATCTAGTAGACCAAGGTTAGGAGGGTGTCCAGGCAGACCAGGGAACCCGAAGATGTTCATGCGGTAATTGACCGTCACAACGATTACATCCTCTGCATCAGCAAATCGGCCTCCATAATAAAAAGGGGTATCGGTCGTGCCACTTGTCCATCCTATATCATGGATCAGAAACATGAGGCGAGACGAAAATAAGAACCAAAAACCTACTTCCACCGTAAAAATTGACATAGACGGGCTTGAGTTGATTTGAGTTTGGCTTTGACCAAACATTCAGAGTCAAACAATCTTCACTTTGAGTGTGGTTATTGATAGCCCCGAAGGCCTCGAAGATGCTGTCAAACTGCGGAGTTTTGTCGGGATAGTCGACTAGCTTCGACACCGAGTACATGCAGTCTCTGTATATTTCTGTTAATCGAGAACGCAGAATAGCATCACCCCAGATAGTACTCACTTCCCCTAGATTAAGATGATGTCAGAACTTCGCAAATTCATGCAATTTATGGCAGTAGTGAGAGATAAGACGAGATCATACATATTCTGACGCGACATGAACACCCTTGGGCGTGTAGTGTTGGGGCGGTGCGAATCGCAATTGGTCAACCGGCGGCTGCGCGTAAGGAACCCCAAGCCATTCGATGACCCCCGGATTCTTCGATGCCTCATGGCCCTGAATGACTCCATTCGACGCGACATGGGCTTGTTGTGCTGCGGCAACTGCCGCGAAGGCCAACCAGGTTACTCTCATGATTCCCGCAAAGAAACCCCTTGAATTGGAGAAAGAAAAGCAAATACAGAATATGGGAGAGCCGGGTTTAAAAATAAATTGACGCATCTAATATAGCGATAGTGCTATGTGGGGTTAGCATATCCCTTAGAAGCAAGCCATAGGTGTTCCTAGTAGTTTAATTAAGCTCCACTGCCTGAAGTCCATTTGGCCCCCACTGGGGCCCAAGATGATTACATATGTATTACGGCAGAGATTCAGCAAAACGTTGCAAAGCCAGGGAATAGGAGCTTGAGGGGACACGACTCATAATATGTTCCGGAGTCCCTGGCTATACATCAAATTGCGACTTTCTCCCTGTCATCTATCTATTGCCACTCCTGCCTCACGTTGGTCTCAACCTTGCAAGTCCATTCATGTTATGACAGCCACCACCGACAATCCAGAACCAGCCCTCACGCTTACTCCATTGCCTATCATGCCATCTCCAAACTCGAAACTGAGGCCTATCAAAGCCGCCATATAGCTGTCGAGCCATGGCGCGCTTATTAAGAACAGCGGAGGTAAAGGGTAGAGACTGCCCGGCAGCGCAGTGTAATCACCCTCTATCCCTGCTTAACATAGACTTGTTTCAGTCGGATATGTACGCTCGCGTCGCTATTTTTTTTACTATGGCATGACTACATATTCACACACATATCTGATATACAAGGATAAATCGAAGCAAATCGAGCAGACATATAAACTGTTCCCTCTCCTTGCCTGTTGAGATGATACAAAGCAGCGCTATACTAGCAAGCTATATTGTAGGAACAGCATACTCCGTAATTGACTGGATTAGACTTGTGGAAATGCCCACACGGTCCGAGATATCGACCAGCGCATGGCCCCCAGTGTTTTTTTCCGTTCCCCGCTTTGTTCTCCACTATTATACTACTATTGGACTAGGAACTGACTTGGGCGACACTGATTGATTACTATAGCTTCGCTTGAGATGTTGATCACTGGTCATTTCCCGTGTCTCTTTGTGGCTTAGATTAAAATGCGGCTCTGAGGCTGAGGGATCCCTATTTTCAATAATAATGGGGCTGTAAAATATTCTTCATCCAGCTGCTTCGATATTTCATTTTCTCGCGATGCTCCTCCGTATCCTTCTCCACTTCTCCATATTTGCGTGCCTTGTGGTAGCAGACAAGACCTGCTATTTTCCTAGCGGAGACATTGCGGTTGACGATGTCCCTTGCTTCTCAGGTGACAAGGACTCACCATGTTGTTCCAAAGATTCGATTTGTCTTAGCAATGGATTTTGTTATGGAAAAGCACAACCATTTGCGCTGAGTCGGGGTAGCTGTACCAATAAGTACTGGCCAGTAGAAGGCGGATGCAATGATGTGTGTTCTAAGGGTAAGTTGATCTCAAGACATTTTGATTTCTTGCTTCAAAGCTAACGGCCATTTTCCCGATTACAGTTGAAGCCATGAACGATAAGGGATGTGCGCTGCCGTTGCTTAGGATTGAGGACAAGAAGTCTTCCTATTGCGCCAACTCCATCATAGTCGATCCGTCAAACCACCTCGCTTGTGCCGCTGGTCCCTCCTTCGAACTTGATCCTGCCGATTTTGTTTGGGGCAAGGCTGCGCTCGCCAATTACACTTCTGGTGATCCTAGCTTAAACTCCACATCAACTACGAACACAACTGCATGTCCTACAACGTCAAGCGGCGAGAACAAGGGGGCCAATGATAATAAGGATGGGAAAAGTAACAATGATCTCGTGATCGGGGCCGGAGTGGGAATCCCCCTAGGAGTCCTGCTTCTCACTGCGCTGGGCTGGGCATTATTCGAACGGAGAAAACGTCTCTCTGTTCAAGCTACGGTGGACGGGCTCCAATCCCAGGTTGCAATGACACATCAGGATGTGCAGGGACAGACATCGGTTTATTCTCCTCCTAGTGAGCTCTCAGCTCACAAACCGCCCCAGGAGCTAGCGACTACCTCCACTTAATGGCGTGGCCATCATCATAGTCTCTTTGACATGGCGCTAGAAGGATGGGTGTGGCGGTTGGAAGGGAATTTACATGCTCACATATATGCTGGTTCCGTGTTTAATGTTGGTAGGCTGAAGAAGCAATTTTAATTTTCAGGGAGCATCAGGGAAAGGCGGATTGGGCCGAAGTGTTCTAGACGAGAAAGCAAGCCTTTTACATCCAGAACCAGAAAAGCCGAATTTCAACGGCCTTCCGTAAGGGGGCTTACTGGACCGTAGATCCCATGGATATAGTACATAGTTCGTCCGGATAAGCCCGTGACGTCTCGCTTGTGATTGGCGGAACCAATTTATGGTCCTTCCGTGACGTGAGGTAATATCGCCACAGGGCAGCCCTGATATCTGACCTTGCATCTGGACAGTCATGGTATATGTCAAGGAAGTCCACTTTCAAGGGCGTGCGTTTTTAGGTACCCATGGTTTACCCATTGCCAAGAACCCATGAGCCTGTTAAATATATATTTGGTTTGGATACTGCACATAGCCCGAGTCAAAAGAATTCATCTATGTGTAAAAATGGATAATGTGTAGAAATTTGATGTCTATATAGGATCTATATAGGAATAGACTTTTGTGCAAGGTGTTCACTGAATATGGGTCCCGTAATGGAAGCATAGAAGGAGCGGAATACCATCCACCAATCAACTATCGTCTACATAGATGATCAACCATGGAATATGTATTCCTTGGCAGTGATTTTCCCTGGTCCAAAAGAATGTCAGACGTTCGAGAATTAACAGTGACGAAACAGTGGAGTTGGCCTTATCTCCACTTTATAGGTTTGGAATCAAGCTTTTGACACAAGAGTCATTTATAAATGATTACACCCCAGACTGGAATGAGTCTACATCTTTCTAGTTTTCTTTGACGTTGAGTCCCACACAAGAGTTTTTTTCTCTTTCTTTCTCTTTTTTCCCCTCATCTTTGTGATGGGATCCTCGATGGAACCTGACCGGGATGCCGGAGTCAAAGGTATGATAAAAGGGCCGAAGAGATCATTGCGCATCACAACACTCACACCGCAATAGACGCCGTGGAATATCCCGAACAATTGCAACAAGAAGGCACCCAAGAAGAAGGAAGCAAAAATGACGGCCTGGGAAACATCCCGTCATACAGCTTGGCAGGCTCTGGCGCGCAGAATCCAAACAACAACCGTGGATATACAGATAAAGAGTACGAGCAGTACAATTCTCAGTGTAACCAACAACATGATATTCCCACTTGGAGTTTGGCTCAGCCACTCCCTCATATTGTCCGGCCTGGCATGCGTCATGGCGCCTTGCCAGAGGATCGACAGGAGGATCAAGGCAATGAAGGCAATACGACACAGAACGGCGACGATTTAACGCACAGGCGCGAAGTTCAGAAACAACAGTCGGTGGAAAATCGAACGAAGACGGTCAACGATCCCAAAGACGATGGTTTTTTCAATAGCTGGTCGAAAATCCGTCACCATCTTCGTGAGCCGCTGGCTGAATGGCTTGGAGTAAGTTTTCGATATGGTCCAAAAACCCCAAACAATTTGCTAATAAATATTCTTTCGCAGACAACTATGGCAATGACAATCGGTCTTTGCGCCACTTTATCGAACTTCACTTCCTCTGGACAAGCAGGATCATACCCTGCTCAAAGTGCTGCCTGGGGCTTTGGATTCATGACCGCTATCTACACCACCGGAGGTATGTCTGGTGGTCATTTAAACCCAGCCATCTCAATCTCGCTGTCTGTATTTCGTGGATTTCCCGCGCGTCGATGTGTGATCTACATTGCCGCGCAACTCCTCGGTGCCATCACCGCAGGGGGTATATCATACGCGATCTACCATGACGCCATTGTTGAAGTGGCCAAAGTGGCCAAAGTGCCTCAGAATGCAAGCGTCGCCAGTCAGGCTCTTCTCACCTTGCCGAAACCATTTGTCCATCCTGCGACTGCGTTCTTCACTGAGTTTTTGGGCAGCGCAATCTTGGTAGCTTCTATTCTCGCTCTGGGAGACGATACAAATGCGCCTCCTGGGGCTGGAATGCAAGCCTTTATCGTTGGTATTATCATCACGATTGTGGTCCTTGGACTTGGGTATAACACCGGAGGGTATGTGTCCAATTTCCAATTTCGAATTCCAAATTGGGTTGAAACTAATCATCTTATAGTTGTTTCAACGGCGCACGAGACTTTGGCCCACGACTTGTTGCCCTCATGGCTGGATGGGGTGGCCAGGTCTTCCGCGAATACCATGCATGGTGGATTTGGGGTCCGTGGGTTGCAGATATTACCGGTGCATTGTTTGGCGCTTTGATCTACGACTTGGCTATCTTTACTGGTGGCGAGAGTCCAGTCAACTATCCCCCACGGAGGCGAAATCGGGCATACCGTGTTAGAGCTTTGAATTTCCGGAAGAAACTTCGTCGTGCGAAAAAGAAGGTCCCCGATCTTGAGCAGTCTGTGAAGGATACTGAGGGCTGAACTGTCGATTAATTTACATGTATAATTAGTACCTCGTATATATTCAAAAGCAAAATTACCTTTCTATCAATATTTAGTTGCTCCATGTGCATACTGTTTCGATGCGATGACCCTGGAGTTAGAACAACAATTCGGTCACTCCAGATCTTTACGGGGCCCTCAGTATGCTACATACCACGCTACTACGAGGAGTCAGATTAAAATAGTACATATACGCACCACGAGGAAGATGTATTGTTTAGAATCGCCCAAAGAATGGGGTGTTTCGTGTATATGAATATCGAAAGCTCAAGAGCAGCAGTTCAGCATTCCCAAACGGACAGCTCAAGCGCTTTTATGGCGGGTCAAGGGAATTCAGGGGATGTGGTCAGAAACATGACTGAGAGTGTAGCGGTCTTATCGGGCAGTCCAATTTTAGCTCTTGATGAGACGACGTTTTGGAGGGATGCAACTCCCGCATCTGGCTCTCCAACTCTTGACACGATGACTGCCGTTGCCCTTGTCAAGTGGTTCGTGTTAGAGTGGAGTATTTACTTGAACTACCAGATATACCATGGTTTTCCTTTAGAAATGTACCTAGGACGAGCAGGGAACTCTTGGAAGCAATATTTGGTTTTTAATCATTATCTATGAATTATGAATAGCAACTTTTCTTCAGTTTCTTGAATATACACCTTTCAATAGCCCCTTATTTCGTCCCCCGATTTGGTGTATACTTCCTGTCTTGTCCCACTTTTATAAAGCTTTATCCACTCTGTACTTGGATTCTGAAACGTGGGGAACGCGGGATGCCGAGGCTGTGGAGCAGAAAGTACGGAGCAACGAGATACATGTAGAAAGCAATTTGGCACCTAGAAGAAATGTACTCAGACCAGCTCAAAAACGCTAGTCGGAAATAAGAGTCGGTCTGGATTCAGTGGATCTCGGGGGAAGGCAATTTCCTTTTTTTCTTATCCAACCAATAGAAATAATTGTTTCCCCTGCTTTAGTCGCTTAATTGGGCTTTAGGGGTCTTTATAAGAGGTCTCACTAAAATAGGGTTGGAAAAAAAACCCCCGTTCAGGGGAAATCAATATCGCGATGAAGATCTCAGTCCCTCAGTCTTAACCCAACCCCACAGCGTTTCCGGGTGTACGGAGTATATACTACATGTATCATTTCCTCTGACTTCCGTCTACACCGTCGCCATGCTCGCTCAGGGGCCAACGTTCACAAAATTCTCAACCACAAGCATAGTGATCCTTTCATGTCTCTTTTTCATCCTTTATTTCTACCCTGGGAGACTAGAAACACCGGAAAGCTACTCTAAATATGATCCATCGACAGAGGGTCTCCAAATGGCGTCGCCGCGCATCCCAGAGAAGATCTGGTACAAAGTTGGACCCAAAGGATTGAGCGACAAGTCACACGATTGGCTGGACGACTGTCTTCACAAAAACCCAGCTCATGTCGCGCATGTCTTCACAGACCTCACGGGCGATGACTATGTGCAAGAAAACTTCGCTCATCGTCCCGATATCGTCGCCGCATACCTTGCTCTCGCGGTGCCGATCTTAAAAGCGGATTTCCTGCGCTATCTGATTCTTTTCACCGAAGGTGGCATCTGGTTTGATCTTGATGTCTCGTGTGGTGATGTGCCCATTAGAGAATGGATCCCCGAGACAATGCGCGCGAAAGCTGGGCTTGTTGTTGGGTGGGAGTTTGATGCTGGCTGGGGGGAGAGTTTCACTCGGCAGTTTGAGAGTTGGGCGATTATGGCGGCGCCTAGGTCGCCGCATCTTTTGATGGTTATCAATGATATTATGGATGCCATTCGTCAGAAGACGGAGGAGCATGGGGTTCCGATTTCCGGGTTAACTTTGGAGATGATAGGTAGTGTGATCCACTTTACGGGGCCGTTGCGGTTGACTCGTGGGATTTTGAAGAGCTTGGGATTGGTTCGCAATGAAGCGATCGATATGCCGAGTATCTCGAACCTTTTAGAGCCTGTTTTGGTCGAGGATGTTTTGATCTTGCCGGGGTATTCGTTTGCTTCGTTGACGAATTTTTATGGCAATGAGACGACTGGGCCTGCCTTGGTCGAGCATCATTATGCCGGCAGTTGGAAGAATGAAAAGGGAGGTGAGATATGAGGAATGTTCATGTACGTTTAATGCAGAGCCATGTGATTAAGGCAGTTGGGTTTATGAGATCGAGCGTTAGAAATATTCACGAAATTTCATGTAATTATTTCCCATTTTTTGAACAGCAAGATTCATCAGCTCTATGGTAGTACACGAGGCAAAAAAATTTCCCAGGGATTCCACCGGATAGTTCCGTGTTCAAGAACGATATCATCAGTCGTAAGGTATTGGGAACTTTTTGTGAAAAAAAGAAGATCGTAAGATCGCAAATATTGGTGGAAATCCCGTACGCCACGCTGAAGTAACAAAAAAATCGAACCCAAGATCAAGTCCCGATTCTAAGAAGAGAGATAGTGTCCAATTCACTCGTCATCAGTCTCGGTGAGATCCTCGCCGGATTCGTCATCGGACTCGTCAGCTCCACTGTCTGAGTCGTTTGCGTCGTCAAGACCAGGGATGCCGCGCCACTCGACATAGTCGCCTTCCAGCCAGCGACGGCTGCGAGGAAGTTGGTAGGGATCGAAGGGGAAGTATGCATCAAGTTGATAACCGATGTTATCGCCGGCGCGGATCTCGCGGCCGACGTGGCTGAAGCGAGGATCGGACATAGTGGAAAGGCTCCTGAACGCAGTGACGCGAATGCGCTTGTTGGTTTCCAGGAGAGGGTAGACGTATAGGAATTGGAAGTGGTGGGCGATGCGGGCGAACTCGGCGACGATGGCCGGGGAGCAGACCTTGAGCGGGTTCAGTCGCGAATAGATACATTTGTGAAGGAATTCTTTGATGTTGGGAGGGAATGTGACCTGGCCCGGCTCAAGCTCGTCCACCTGGTCCGCATTATCACCATCAATGGCAGCGGTTGTCAGATCGCGCCACCGGAAACAGAATATGTACAACAGGGCCTGTGCCGTGGAGTAGAACGGTCCATAGCGACGGAGATCAGGACCGCGGCAGCTGTCCTCGTAGTCTATACGTAGGCTGTTGAGGTGTGTGAGGAGGAGATCGAAGACGTCACGGACCACTTCTCCAGAGATGTGGGCACCACGTGCAACAAAGCTGGCTAGATATGCCGCTGCTGACTGGCGCAGGATGCCAGGCTGCAGCTTGTTGAAGATAAGCTGCACAAATGTGGAGGCAAAGCGATCGACGAGCACGGGCGAGACCTGGGAGAAATGAAACAAGAGGAACTGGGAGTGACGGGATCGGTATGTAGGAAGAATGATGGATTGGAAGTGGCTGAGGAGGAGATCCAACGCATTCTCCTTATCATCCAGGGTGCCCGAGGTAAAAGGGGGCGAAAAGTATTCAAAGAGAATATCAATCATCCCATCCACTTTGAGAATGTTGTCCTTGATCTTCTTGGCCCCCTTGGTGTCGTCATCGTCTGATTCATCGCTGGCAACTGAGGAGGCATCATCATCAATCTCCTCATCATCAACCTGCAAGATTTCATCGCCGACATCCTCTTCCAAGTCCTCCATATCAACCTGAATTTCAACATCGACCTTAACAAGCTTCTCGGTGATAAGAGCCAGGATGTCGGACTGAAGCTCTGGAGCGTAGGTGATGATTTGGATAAGATTTCGGGTATAAGCGATGTTCGCGCTAGCTAGATCTGAGTCGATGGGAAATTGGCTAGACAGAATCGGAGAGAGTGATCCACTACCGGCCGGGATGAGTCGCAACACATGGCGCATTGCCATATGGACGCGAGTGTGCATTTCGGATGGCGACACAACGGCGTAACCCGGCAGTCGACCGAGTCCTCGAGGGATGGACCCGAGATTGGTGGCCAACATCTTCAAGACAGGACCCAGGAAGGTACCCTGTGCGGCGGCAAGGTTGCCCAGGAATCGGGTGTACAGATTGACGTAGGATTCGTCCCGTCCAAGCCACTCGCTGTTGATGATAGCATGGACCAACCCGCTGCAGGAACGGTCCAAGGAGGCGACATGCGAAATCAGACCAAGAAGGTGGTTCCTCAAAGAGGTGTGTGTTGGCGACTCATATGCAAGCAGGCTGTCATCGCCTTGTTTTTTTGGATCGGCTAAAAAGATTCCCTTGATTCGGTCGTAGCCCTCGCTTTCTGACATTGTGACATGTCGGTGGATAGCCCCGCGGACCTCCTCCCGAATGACTGCCAGGCTCTTCTCTGAAGAGCCAGCATCATGTATCGTCACATCTTGATCAAATTGCACACGGGCTCGCTTTTTGGTGGGAGGAAGGTCTTCTGTCGCGTCATCGGCCTGGGACGAGGAAGGAGAGAGAGGGAGGTCCATTTCGCTCATTTTGCGTTTCGAGCCGGCGACCACGGGAGGAGCTTTCGAGGTTTTGAGAATCGGGACTGGGGAGGAAGTCGGAAGCATTTTGGATCGAGATACCGTAGGTGTGGCTTGTAGCGCCGGTTTGCGTGAAATCGTGGCAAGGGAGACCATGGTCGAATTTGAGGAAGAAGGGGTGTAGGACGAGTTCTAGGCAGAAACAAGTATCGACATTTGCTTCTCTGCACTCTGGCAGAAATCAAATCCAGTGGACTTCCGATTCAATTGTCGGAGCTTATCAAAGCCTGGTCCAAGCACACGACACTTTTTCACGTCGAGATCTTGGGGCTTATGCTACAGATTGGAATAAGAGGAAACGGCAACAATCTGTCTGCATCCGTGGAGGTCCAGTTGTTTGAGATAGATAAAATCGGATGCAGACAGAATGGTCGAGTTGCTGGATCCAAAGCCAAAGTAAAGCGAAATTTTTCCTTCTTTTCCTTCGGTCACTTGTGGAGCCCAGCGGAGCACCCGTGACCGTGTCGGTGAGCCCTACGCTATACCTAATTGAGTAATATTGACTTATGTCATCGTATGGTCATTGCCATATTTTATACATCATCCTCTACATCTTACTTTGTTGGCTCTTGGAAGAGACTTCCGAACGTGTTGATTGGAATATATATGAGACTCTGAATGAAACATCCATGTGACTCCATATGAGACTCCCAAAAAGTGACCTAAAAGACCCCAAAACCTTCACAAAGACTTTGTAGGCCTCAAAGGATATGAAACAGTTGGCCTCAATGATACAGAAACCGATGCAAAAAAGAGACTGTCTATTACGGGTAGAAAGGAATAAATTCAAAAACAATCAGGATTGAGCGCGGGAACAGAAGGTCCTCCCATGGTATCGTAAAACAAGGGGCAATAGTCGTAAATGAAAGAATAATAGTTGGTTGTCGTGGCGGGCGAAGGAATATCCAGTCCTTGCAAGTCCGCAATCTCGTGTCGTTGATCAACCTCGGGTCAACCGGGTGTGGGGCAGCAATTACATTAGAACCAAGACGTGCACATAGGTCCACGTGTATCCTCGAAAATGCTGCCGTACAGTTCTTCAACTTCCACAAGATAATCTTCGACAGAGAACTTCTTGAGCCCCTTGGAATAGAGAATCCGCTCTTCGTCATCGAGCATATTGAAGCCTCCAAATTCCTCTGCAACCTCGTTCACCTGCTCCAGCTCTTTGCCGAATGGATGCGGCTCGGCCTGGAAGAATTCCTGCGATGCACGAATGGTCGGTGTGCTGCGCGTCGCATTCAGCGGAGGTGGCGACATCCTAGAGATCGAGCGCGAGTGAGCGAGCTCCTGGTGTGACCGCTTGGTGTGGGACAGAGCCCGCTTGGGCACCAGCGGGGCATCCGTAGTTGACGAAGACGAGGTGGAGGAGCGGGTGTGGCTTGTCACCGTTCCCATGCGATTCGGGAAATACGACGCCATTGGGTTTGCGTCAATTGGAGAGCACCCGTGAGAGATGTCGGGTGAAGACATGGAAGACGCGTAGCTTTGCGGGGAGAAAGCAGTGTCAGAGTCGTCGCGCGATCCTAGTGATGAGGCAGATGAAGATCCGGCTAATTGGACTGGGTTGATATCAGGTGCGTTGTAGGCTAGCATGTTGGTTGTAGACAAAAGCTGGACCGGTCCAGATATATTGCTGCGTTTTATGCTTGCCGAGTTGAGTCGCACGTGCCCTTCGCCACGATACGGCATGGGTGCGGACACCTCCGGGCGCTTATTGCGCCGGGTGAATGCTCTGCTGAGATTTGACATGGCGGAGTCGGAGATTTGGTCAAGTTCAAAATATGACAACGGTGCGTTTCGACGCGGTCGGGAATTGATTTACCAAATTACACATGCAATATGTGAGATTTTTGTTTTTTTTAATCTGGTCGCTCTTTTGCGATCGGATCCGTATTTGAGTCTCGCGTGGTAAGACAATCGCGGGGTGAAAGAATGTTAGATCAACTGGAATGTGCAGTATCAGATCGATGGGTGTGTTTGAGGTTCAACTTCTATTGCAAATATGCACAAAAATGAATGTCGAGCCCTCTTAAGATTTTGCACAGCAAAATGTAGAGGGAAATAACAGTCCTTTTGTCCTTAAGGAATGGTGGCGCACAAGTCAGGAAAAAAGGAAAGAATAGAAAGGAGTCCAGGATCTCAGATCACTTTGTATCTCGGACTAAAAGAATTGAAGGAAAGAATGAAGGAACAAAGACACACACAATCCCAAGGAGGTTGGAAGAAGAAAGAGAGAAGGGGGGGGGGGCCGGTCCTCCTTACGGGCTGACGGGGATTTTGGGCGCTACACCAGTGTTTGACCACTTTGACCAGTGGGAGGCTAAAGGTTGTGTGGATGGAGCCCAACAGAACTCAGTCTAGAGGTCCCCTGGATATCAAGGGCCCAGTGTTCTTGATCAGAGTGGTTCATCCATACTTTTACTATTTGCCTCCCTTCCACAGTATGTGAACCCTATTTTTAGTCGGCTTTTAGAAGGGGTACAGGTAGTACCTGTCTCCGTATCCCCGAGTTGATTCCAGGCCCATCCTCCACAGGGTCATCTTCCAGGGTTCAATTATGTGCCTAGGTATGGAGGGGTCAACGTATACGTTTTCGATGTGTCCCATCTGCGCTGTCATCCCAGACCCTTAAAGTCTGCAAGTTCACGTGAATACTGAATATCATCCGTAGAAAAAGTGACCCGTACAACGTGATGCGATAATACCCCGAGAATAATCCAATCTAATTGAAACGGATGCAGGTCCGGGCTCTTAGTCTGAAGGCACGGGCGTTTCACCAACCACTTATATCCGTTCCACGCTCAAAGTAGTCTATGCTCCATGTGGCCCGTTTGGCTCAAATTCAGCGAAGTAGAGGGTCCAATCAGAGGGTTCAACCGGAAGAACTCAGGCCAAGGGGTCTTGCGAGCGCTTGCAGCTGATCGAGTCCGGGGGGAGGTTGGAGAACTTCCAGATCACCGAGATGATGCTCGTTATCTGAGTGGACTGGTGGATTTTCTGTGGAGTATTGGTGTTTAAATTCTTAAGACCCTCCACTGAAATTTGTGTGGAGTGGAGTAAACCCTGCTAGGGTCCTACCATATAATGAAGGTTGCATGCAATGTATTGTACATGTATTGCACGGAGTTAAATGCTCCTTGCTGTATTGGAACTTATCTTTTCTTTCACTCGACAAAGCCATTCTGGTGTGTTCTGATCCCAAGGTTTCATTGAAAACGTTACCTAATAACCTGTGAACATGTGATGTGGTGACTACAAAATCAAAGCCTCAGGCATTCATGATCTGCACTTAGCCCGTTACAGATAAGGAAGCCTAAGCTTCATCGGGAAAGACGTGAGGTTTCGAGTGTTATTGTACGTGTTGAAACACGTTTTAAAAGTAAAGACTCGGGTGATTGTGTGACAGCTCTTCAGCTTTGCTCGGTCGCCCCCTAGCTCTTGCAGATACGTTTACATCCACCGAGAGGCCGGCATCCTCGTCGCCAATTAGTCCATCTCGGGAACTATCCGGAGACGGCACGGATTCGGGTTCTACCGCAACCTGGTGTTCCAAATATACCGGCGAAGGCATCACCCCAGGGTGGGGCTGAGAAGCATCGTATGAACCCCCCGAACTGACCCTGTTGTCCCTGGGTGGCCATGCATATGAGACTAGTCCGGAATGAGGCTGATCTCCCAAGGTCTGCGATTTACCGTGAGTAGGGGTCATAGGAATTGCGTAACCACCTCCCGATGTGTCTGGAACCACGTCACTTGGCTGCTCAATGGTAAACCGATCCGACATGGCGCTCAGCCAACGCTCCATATCGGGCCAATCTCGAAGGGGCAGCTGAGACCACTCTTCCATGCGAGCTGCCTTGTGTTTGAGGGCAGTACCTGTCTTTGTTGGGATTTGTACTGCCGTTGATTGTCCCATCGAACGAATGGTCATCAAAGCCCCGTAAAGAGCTGACTCGGTCTCTGCCAGTCTCTGTTCCAATTGATTCAGATATCCCAACGGTAAGCCTCTGAGCCAATGAGTTAGCTTCCCACGGGTACCTGCATAGTTATATATGTGGGCCTGGGTACTTGCCTTTTACCACTCTCGGGGTAGGTACATTTCGACGCTTCCCCTACGCATTGAGAACAGAACGGGCTTAACGAGATGCAATTAGAAATAAGACCAGCGATCGAACTAAATGGTGAAAATTGTTTTGGATCTTACAGTTTCCGATCACACTATTTTGTTGGTTAGCACCTGTCTTGCTCCGGGGCTTTTCTTTACAAAATCATAGCCTACTTTGCATTTGCGTTGTCTGCATAGCTCACAAGAAATCGGATTCAGGTTTTCTTCTGATGACATATTGAGTCAATCGATCTATACTTTTTGTAGGGTAATCTCACCTGGCATGGTGGCACCAGGTGCCTTCCGTTTCGATCGCAATTGCGTCATTTGTTGATTACGGGGTTATACAATGCAAGATGAAGTGTAACTCCCGAATATATGCAAGATATCAGGCTACCAACGTCATGTGCATGGTTGATGCTTTGTGGAAGTTTCGGAGTAAGAAACCCCCGGGCATAATTGGCAGGCACGTGATGCCCACCATATTTATTGTCTACCATGAAATGCAGGATAACACTAATGACAATAAAAAGATGTATTGATTTTGCTTTTATTTTGATTGAGTGAAATGCATCGCCAGGTCAGTCAAAATCTCTGCGAATTGGTCGCGATGACGCATCCGATTCTTGATCCTGTTGATATGAGACGTTTATGCGCGTCGTTGTCATGATTCTACCATTGGCAGCCTCCTTGTAAATCTCTGGATTCACCATCTCCAGGCCATCATCGTGCCATAAGTCATCATGGGTGAGGATTCTTTGCGACCCACTCGCATGCGGCGTATGACGTGCCATCTGTTGACTATACGGATTGGTGGTTTGTTGAGAGGAGTTGAACAGATGCGGGAAGAAGAACTGGAGCGGATGTCGGAAGACTGGTAGACATGTGCAGATAATACCAGTGTTTGCTTCAACCACGCTCCAGATGGTGGCTGGGAGAGGACCGCCTGCGGTGGTGTCAGTTTATATATACTGCGTGGATTTGGCGGGAAGCAAAACTCACTAGTCGGATCCGTGTCAGTGGCGGATTGGACAAGGGTCGTGATTCGGATGATCGTTGTGACGCAGACACTGTGTCTATGAGCAGTTGTCGGGTAGGTTTAAAAGGGACCTGCACTTACAATGCTCCCATTCCGAAGACCACGAGAAGACCAATCTTCTTCGCCCGTTGCAGCCGTAGCTGACTCAAAGGGTATATAGGCAAGGCCAGGATTAGCAGGTCAAATATGATGTTGATGACTGAATATGACATCCACATCCCCTCTTTGTTTAGACACTTTGGGTTCTTGATAGTGATATCCCAGAACGAAGCGATGGGCTTGCATTGGAATATGGTGAGGAAGATGTATGCCGTGCCCCAAATAGTGATCACCCCCAGTCCATAATAGCAAATCAACCGGAAGGTGCGCTGAGGGAATATCCGAAGGTATAGGCACATGAAGGAGAGTTTGTTGACAGCAATGACAATCTTGTATACGAGCTGGGCGCCAAAGAACCACCTGAGTGCGGCCACTCGATCCTTTTGCGTGAGATCTTTGGAATGTTTTCCATATCCATAGTGTACCGCTAGTTTTGAGTGAATAAGAGTTCTGTGACTAACATCCATGGGAGCATAACGTACCAGAGCACTCGGTCACTGTGAGAACAATCGAGCATATCTACCATGTGTCAATGTTATGATTCTAGTCATCAATGATTCGAAGACCACCCACCAGCGATGCCAAAACCATCCAATCATCTGATCCCAACTGGCTTTGATGGAATCGAATAGCCAGTCTAGACAAAACGAAGAGACCAGCTATAATTACCATCACAACACTACATATCCATAGCGGAAACCCTCGATTAGGCACATCAGTTGTGCCCAACCCAATTTCGTAGGTCATGGTACGTCGATTTGGCTAGTGTAAGTTTGCGAAAGGAAAAGGAACAAGCATAATTCTTTATGATAACTCAGAACCATGGCGTTATCCGACGATGAGATCGTCGGATACAGGCCGCCCCACGAGGTTCGAGGCAAATCTTCGCTTAAGTAGTATATTATAGTCCTGACTCCTTAAGCGGACCTCGTGAGAGAGGAAAAGAAATATATGGATTTAGATTGGTGGTATCAAAGCAGGAGCAATGTAATTATGTTCAGCATCGATATTGATGGTCCCAGCCCCGGAGCGAATCAAAAACATTGCTTAATCCCAACTTGGCAGGAGTTGAATAAACGTGATAATTGAGAATATTCTTATAGGTGATTTGAGGGTATATGAACATGGAAAATGTAGATCGAGCATGTATTTGGTTAGGGCACAACATTTTTTACAAGAGAACAATGCGTTTTGCACATGGAGACGGCGAAGAAAAAAGAGCCCAGGAAGGTGAAGAACACGCGTTGTACAAATTGTTTTTAATCTATAAAATTTGAACTCTCCACATGGCGTGCAGGGATGTCGAAATAGTCTGTGGGTAAGGGTGTCCATACCCTATATATCTGACGATATAACTTGACAAGAGATCTCTTGGCAAATCAGAATCTAATACTATACAATATACATTATACTTGTTATGTTATACTAAGTGAAAAATAGCACTTCATCTAGCAGGTCTACACGAAGATCGTCCGGTCAAACTTCCGCATTAGTCGCCAAGGATTATTGTGCCCACCAGCTCCTTAGTTACCCAGCTCGTGTGGATTGCCAATGGGCTCCCCTGTTCGCCCAATTCAAGCCACGATCGGCGATCCCATCGTGACCAAGCGAACACGGCATTCGGAACTCCTGATAATATAGATGGGTTCCACTATGTGATGCACGCGAACGTTATATGTCTTTGAACTTCCGCAGCCCTGGCCCTTTTCCTCACTTTCGTTGATAATTTCAAAAATGAAAGCGGGTTGGAATCCAATTGGATCTGCATTGTTGCTGGCTTCGTGCCTCCCCACAGTCTGGGGACAGCAATGTCCAGGTCACCCAGAAAATCACATCGGTGACTCCGTAGTGACCAGCAGTGGACTGATTGAGGGGCACGCTGCCCCTCGTAGGCCTGCGGTCTCTGAGTACTTGGGTATTCCCTATGCTTCGGCACCAATTGGAAATCTCCGATTTGCAGCTCCGGTGGCTTATGATGCCAATGGTACCATTCAGGCAACTGCCTATGTAAGATCTCTCCCTTTGTTCGGTGGTATAAGTGGCTAACCGTATCATCAACAGAGCCCGTGCGTATATTATGCCCTTATTATGATGGAAATATCTGACCAAAATTAGTGATTGCCCTGCAAATGCTGGCTCAGTTCCAGATTACCCTGGCTTTACTCCGCAGGCTCCCAAAATTGTAAAGTCCTTTACCCAGGCTCTGGGAACTTCCCAGAGCGAAGACTGTCTTTTCTTGAATGTGTGGACCCGTCCCACAGTCTCCAACTTGAAGCCAGTTCTGCTATGGTTCCACGGTGGTCGTATGTTCACCTCGACTCTTTTGTTTTCAGAAGATTGACATTTCTCGAAGGTTTTACTGGAGGCGGCGCCAACAATCCATACTATGATGGACAAGTCTTGGCGGATGAACATGATGTGGTGGTGGTGACCATCAAGTCAGTACCCTTCGCCCTGCGTTTGCATATCCTTACTAATTAATACCAGCTACCGATTGAATATCTTTGGTTTCTCTGGTGCACCAAATCTTCCCCAAAACGTCGGACTTCTGGATCAACGTATGGCAGTGGAATGGGCTCATCAGAATATCGCTGCGTTTGGTGGAGACCCAAATCGTATCACAATCTTCGGACAGTCTGCTGGTGGCTCTGCCGTCGACTATTATTCACAAGCCTGGGCAAAGGATCCCCTTGTTGCCGGTCTCATCTCGCACTCTGGAACTTCGCTTAGCTTTGTGCCCAACACTGCAGAAGAGTCCGCCAGTTACTTTTACACTGCTTCCAAGATTCTCGGTTGTGGAGACCAAACCAGTGACCCCGAAGAAGTTGTCAAGTGTGTTCGCCAGAAGCCGTTCACCGACGTCGTTAAGGCGGGTGGTAAGGTCCCGCCCGCACCTTCACCAGCAACTCCACAGGCAGTGTTTCATCCGACAGTGGATGGAGTTACCGTGTTTGGCAACTATGCCGAGCGATCTGCTGCAGGCCAATTCGCACGTCTAGTAAGTAAACATGATATAGTTGAGTCTATCCTCAACAATAATGCTAACATGCCGCAGCCATATTTGATCAACAGCAACCACTACGAACCTGGTTACTATCGCATCAGCGCATTTAACGCGAATATTACTCTCAGTGATGCCGCATGGCAAACTTTCAATGATGCCGCTTTCACTTGCCCTAGTGGTGCATCTGCAAGATACCGAGTTGACAGCGATGTTCCGGTCTGGCAGTCCCACTACTTCGGTGACTGGGACAACCTGCGTTTGCACCCTAACAGCGGAAGCTACCACGGTGCCGACCTGCCTATGGTGTTCGGAACTGCAGAGCATATCAGCGGGATTCCAAACAGCAACCCGGAGAATGAGATTGCCCAGTACATGGCTTCCGCCTGGGTTGCGTTTGCAACTGATCCTGAAGAGGGCTTGACTAAGTTCGGATGGCCCCGATACAATCCTAATGGTAAGTTTCCAATCCATTTTTCCCCAGCTCCATATGTCTAACTATCCAACAGAGAAAACACTCGTTGGACTTGCCTACAAGGAGGGTTCCAATATGCAGCTGCTCCGACCTGAGGATGTCGAGCAGGGATGTGCTGCTTTGAAGGGTGATAGCACTCCCGGAAAGGGTGCCTTTTAGAACGTTGGGAGAATAAGACTCATAGAAGTAGAACTTGATGTATATTTCTCAAAAGATGTGAATAAAATAATATAATCGAAATCATACAATCTTCAATACAAAAATATTTTCAAATTTATAGATCTGGTGATGGCGTCTGCCGCTGACGTAATAACGAACTACGGGGACGGATTTCTTCCAAACGGAACTTGACTTTCGATATTTCAATTGCAAAAAAATGTGATACATAAATTACAGCAATAATGGGCTCAGCTTCACCTGTCAGCATGCACGTCGAGGAAAATGAGTCTAAATGGCCATATTCCTCTCGTGCAACTAAGAGACGCAAACGCACCTCCACCGTGGGTACCTCAGGACCCTCGCCTCGCGAAATTGGATTTATGAGAGAGTCTCAAAATGACGGAACTGCGACATTTCTTGGAAGTTCAAGTGGAATTCATTTTATCCGACATGTTTACCATGCCTTTGCACGTCGTTCAGCAGACTTGGACCAATCACGAGCCCGCGACAGAACCTCAGTGCCAGGGGAAGACGACCGGCTACAGCAAAATCCAGGAAGCATTCAAAGCTCAGATGAGCTGTGGGAAAGAGAGGAATTAAATTATGCACCAAATATCTCGTTTGCTTTCGACGATCTTGTTAATTGGACACGCATCTATTTCGAGAATTGGCATCCAATCTTCCCATGCCTCCACGCCCCGACAGTCTTGAAAACCATAGAGATAGTCAGTCAAAAAGGGATAGAATCGGTCAACAGACTAGATTTGATGATTCTCCGCTCCATTGTGTCTATTTCTCTCGGTGATAATCGACAGAAAACGTCGTCTGGATCGAAGCTCAGTCCCGTTCCTTCAGTCTTGGTCTTTCGATCCATTCAACATGTGATGCAAGATGTACAAAGCCTCCTTGAAGAGCCAGCTAGCTTGCCACTGCTACAGGCATCATTTACCGCTCAACTTGCACTCACATCTCTTCTGCGCCTGAATGCCGCTTCGCGGGTAGGGGGTGTCATCACCCGCACTGCATTCCACCTCGGGTTGCATCGTTGCCCAAGACGCTTTTCTTGCTTTAGCAGTGAAGAAGTGGATATTCGTTGTCGATTATTCTGGTCGATCTATTCCCTTGAAAGATATCTTTCTCAGGCCCTTGGCATTCCATTCTCTATTCGAGATGACGACATCGACGTGTGCTATCCCGGTGCCGAGAGACATTCTTCAACAACGGCGAAATTCCCCGATGATCGCAGATTGCACTTGCTGTGCCATCTTGCGAAATTTGCTCGAATTCGAGGTTTGATTGTTGAGCTTCGTAATAAATCCATTCTCCACAGTCACGCCAGCCAGGTTGAAGCGGCTCATGTTACTGGAGAACTAGCACAATGGTGGAATGAAGTTTATGACGATGTCAATCCCATTGATGAGTCGGAAGAACCTGGTCTAGAGCAAGAGCCGATCTTGCAGCCATATCACCGGCTACTCCTGATGATCCTGAGGCACGAAGCTATCATCTCGCTCAATCGACCTCTTTTAGCGTCCGAGAAGCCCAGTGCGGATTACAAGAACGCTTTGCAGACCTGTATTGGATCCTCTCGATCTATCCTTGCGGCATTGAAAAAGCACATGTCCTGTGAACCGAAATCTGCGCTCTCCTGGCCAGGCTTTACATGGTCAACGTGGATGGCCTGTTTGATTCTGATGTATGCTGCATGGGAAGAGGAATTTCCCACACCGACTGCTCTCAAATATGCGAGAATTGGGATTGCCATTTTGGAAAACCTATCATTGCGCGGTAGCAGCTGGCCAGAGACCTGCATCGAGGCTATTAAAGGCATGGAATCTGCTTTCGAGACACAGGCATCTAGTGGGCAGCAATCCAAGGCTACTACCGCATTCGACGACGTTGAGAGATCAACTCAACCCCATGTACGAACTACACCATCGACAGATAAACGGATATCACGAATGCTGCCGGTTCGGGATGGAAATCATGGGATTTACGATACAGGTCTCACACCAATTCGACCTCAAGCTTTAGCATCAAACGGATACCAAGCCCGTCCAGTCCCTACCGGGATCCATCCTTTCCAATCATCAACTCGCTCTCCTGTCCAGGGCCTTGGGCCTGCAGGAAACTATGACTCTGCCATTTTTTCACCATCTGATAATATTGGTAATTTTGCCGAAGCGCTAGACCCTACTGAGAACTATCTCAATGGTCAGTCTTCAGCTGGTCTGATTTTCGGCAACATGACTGATGGAAACCCTGCTTTTAATCCGAGTTTTGCTGGTCAAGACTCTTTGCCATTTTCATCATCTATACCCATGAACGATTTATGGAGCGTGGCTGATGGCCCATGGATGATTCACAATAATTTCTTGTGATTTCCGATACATAATTTATAAGGAACATACGCATAATAGTCAAGCTGCGCGGAAAATATCCCCAACGCTTCCGATTCAGCTTACTGCTACAAAAGTCAGGATTGTTCGCCATGCGGACATGTCTTTCTCCGAGTGGGGCCCTCCGTATAGCCCAACCCGGGCATTTGAATCTCCGTTTGCACCCCGCGACAATTATAGTCGAATAGGCTGGCGATGAGGGGCTATGCGATAGGTTTATGAGCAAATTGCATGTGGAGACTGAAATTTGAGGATTTGGACCAGAGTCCTTTTAAAGGTTCTCGCACGCGCTGAGTTCTCTGCCATCTTCCAACCCAATCACCTCAAACAAGAATTTTACCTCAACATCATCATGTCCGCTAGCCAAAAGATCTACAGCATCGCATCCATCCCAGCCGATGGAATTGGCCCAGAGGTCATTAATGCTGGTATCACAGCTCTGAATGCCTTGACCGACACCCTGAAGACCTTCAAGTTGGACTTCAAGAACTATGATTGGAGTTCAGAGACCTACAAGAAGACCGGCAAATATATCCCTGATGGTGGACTTGAGGAGCTCAAGAAGCATGACGCAATCTTCTTCGGCGCTGTCGGCGCTCCTGGTAGGTAGATACAACCAATACCTTAAAGATGTAATATTAACACGAGAGAAGACGTCCCCGATCACATTTCCCTTTGGGGTCTGAGACTGGCCATCTGCCAGCCGTTCCAGCAGTACGCGAACGTGCGCCCAACACGGGTGTTCCGCGGGACCGAGTCCCCATTGCGCAAGTGTGGGCCCAACGACCTTGACTGGGTGATCATCCGTGAGAACAGCGAGGGAGAGTATGCGGGTCAAGGTGGCCGCTCCCACGCTGGAAAGCCATGGGAGGTTGCGACTGAAGTTTCTATCTTCTCCCGTCATGGCGTGGAGAGAATTATGCGGTTTGCATTTGAGACTGCTCAAAAGCGACCCCGCAAGCTGTTGACTGTGGTCACTAAGAGTAATGCGCAGCGCAACGGCATGGTCCTCTGGGATGAAGTGGCAAAGCTTGTTGCCGTTGACTTCCCCGATGTCACTGTGGACAAGATGCTTGTTGATGCCATGACTACTCGCATGGTTCTGAAGCCCGAGAGTCTGGATACCATCGTTGCAACCAACTTGGTGAGTTGTCGAATTGGGAAATGATGCATAACTAGATCTGTGGACTAACGATCAACTAGCACGCTGATATCCTCTCTGATCTTGCTGCCTCTCTGGCTGGATCTATTGGTATCGCACCTACCTCTAACCTCGATCCCACACGGGAGTATCCTAGTATGTTCGAGCCCATCCACGGCTCCGCGTTCGACATCACTGGTATGGGTATCTCCAACCCAGTAGCTACATTCTGGACTGCCGCGGAGATGCTTGCTTGGCTTGGCGAGGAGGAGGCTTCCAAGCAGCTGTTGGTTTGTGTCGAGAATGTCTGCGAGCAGGGAGTTCTTACCCGTGACTTGGGTGGTAACGCCACGACGAAGCAGGTCACTGATGCGGTTGTGGAGGAGATCAAGAAGCTTGCGATTCGCAATTAAATTGTTTCAGGGTTGGGAATTTTATATGAGGATGAGCAATGAAATTGTAAAAATTGAACAAAATTAGTGGTCAATAGTCAATACCTTGAGACCGAAAAGAACCTAGAATTATGAAAATGAGGGGAAATGAAGCTATGACATGTAACAGAATAGTGTGGTATAACATTTGATGTAAACATTTGAAGCCTTTGTATACTCGGGCTCGTCTCTGGTGATCGCGTCCATCTCGACCGCCTTTTCAACCTCCATCAACTCAACCACCTTCATAGAAACATTTGAATGGAGCGCCCCTCAAAAAGAGTCAGAATCTCATCAGATTCCGGTAATGGCTCGGCAACACCCCTGACGTCTTTACACAGGGCCATTAGCCCACCATTACCACGAGGCAGTCCCCGGCTGGCTGATGGTGAATTGACTGATGGCCCTGAAGGCACTGTTCGCCCTGTCCAGCTTGTCAATTCGCCAGTACAACTTACCCATATTCGCGATTTACCAACTGGTAACAATGTCGATACCATCCGACTACGTGACATTCTCGGAGATCCCATGATCCGTGAATGCTGGCAGTTTAATTTCCTGTTCGATGTGGATTTTCTCATGGCACAATTTGACGAGGATGTCCGAGCTCTGGTGAAAGTCAAGGTTGTGCATGGATCGTGGCGCAGAGAGGATTCGAATCGGATTCGAATTGAGGTAAGTTTGCACTGGTGAGACTTCTTTCAATCGAGTTGACTTCACCTGTTTGACTGCATCTTATCACCGATCCAGTGTTTGAAGTGGCATAAAACTAATCTGCTACTAGGAAACATGTTCGCGATATCCTAATGTTGAGCCTATTGTCGCCTATATGCCGGAGCCTTTCGGGACACATCATTCCAAGATGATGATTCTTCTTCGGCACGATGAGCTAGCTCAGTAAGACTCTTCCGGACATCATTGATCTCTATATCTCGATCTAGGTCTGACAAAATGGCCACAGAGTTATTATCCATACGGCAAACATGATCCCTCTGGACTGGACCAATATGACACAAGCCGCCTGGCGCTCTCCACTGCTTCCCCTGCAGAAGGCAAGTTTCGCAGGATCTCAGACAGACGCAAAAGTAGGCTCGGGCGCACGATTCAAAAGAGATATGCTCGCCTATCTGAAAGCGTATGGACCTAAAAAGACCGGCCCGCTAGTGCAGCAGTTGGACAGCTATGACTTTGGCGCTATTCGCGCTGCCCTCATCGCTAGTGTCCCATCCAAAAAGCACGCCAGTGATTCCAGCTCAGAAGAGGATACACTATGGGGCTGGCCTGCTCTGAAAGACTTGATGGGCCAAATACCCATCCAGCAGAAAACCACAACCAAGAAACCACATATAGTAATCCAGGTACGTATCCCCAAACAACCATCGCGCTGTAACAAACCTTTAACAATTCCAAGATCTCTTCAGTAGCAACCCTCGGCCAAACAAACAAATGGCTCAAAGACGTCTTCTTCAAAGCCCTCACCCCAACCACACAACCAACAACCTACTCAATAATCTTCCCAACCCCAGACGAGATCCGTCGCTCCTTAAACGGCTACAACTCCGGCGGCTCAATCCACATGAAAACCCAAAGCGCAGCACAACAAAAACAACTCCAATACATGCGTCCCTACCTCTGCCAGTGGGCAGGCGATTCCATCCCCCCAGGCCAATGCATCGACTTATCCGAAGACGATCCGCCAAAACGCGAAGCAGGCCGCGCCCGCGCAGCTCCACATATCAAAACTTACATCCGTTTCGCAGATTCAGATATGAAGACTATTGACTGGGCGATGGTGTCGTCGGCGAATCTGTCCACGCAGGCGTGGGGTGCGGCGACGAATGCGAGTGGCGAGGTGCGCATTTGTAGCTGGGAGATTGGCGTTGTTATTTGGCCGGAGCTTTTCCGAGATGGGGGTTTTGGCGATGCTGCATCTGCATCTGCTTCTGAATCTCGAGCGGAGGGGAAATCGCCCGCGCCGGACGCATTGATGATTCCCTGCTTTAAACGGGATCGTCCTGTTGTGTCTGAAGGGGCAGAGACGGCTTCTGTGGTCGTCGGGTTCCGGATGCCTTATGATCTTCCGTTGACACCGTATGGTGCAGGTGATGAGCCGTGGTGTGCGACTGCTTCGCATCCTCTGCCGGACTGGCAGGGGCAGAGCTGGATTGTATAAGTCTGCTATCTTTGAATTTAATTTTTTTTAGCTATATCTGGTGTGTTTTTTCGTCACAGCAGTTCACGGGTGTGAGTCGCATGGTTATCTGAGCATATACCAATGTAGTATACGGATGAGGCACGCGAGTACTGGGTCATGGAAAGTAGCATGCATTTGTAATATTCGCCCTGAGAGATTTGAGATAATACGATTATCCCTTCTCATTTAGATAACCGTTTTTGCCAAAATCTCACCCGACAATATATCCTCGGATAGATTGCAGGTGATTCTCCAAAACCAGTCCTCCCAATTGTATCATCTATTGGTCGCGAGTGCCGTACTTGGTAATGAAGGTGTTGACGCAGTCGATGTAGAGCTGGTGAGCCTTGGCGGGGCTGTAGTCCTTGACCTTCTCCCAGGCGCCGTAGAGCTGCTTCTTCTATAAAGTTGCGAAAAAAAAACACTGTCAGCTACCAGCCTTGTTCAAACGGAATGTGCTATAGTCCGGGGGCTTCCCGAGCTGGTAATTAATTTGAATTCGAACATACCTGGATATCGAACATGCCAGGCTTCTCCATAACGTCGCCCTTGCCAACCTTGAAGTAGATGTAAAGGTCCTTCTTCTCCAAAAGACCGGGGGAAGTCTTCAGCATCATAACAGCCTTGGCAGCGAACTCAAAGGCCTTGCGGAGGGTCTCGGCCTCGGTGGCATCATCGAGCTTCTCGAACTCGCCCTGCTCGGCGACCTTGGCGAAGATATCCTTAAGGGCGGCAATGTCGATACCAGCGGCAGCTTCTTGGACCTCGGGGGTGAACTTTTCTTTCTTCTGGGCAGCCTCCAGGACGGTGATGAAGGGGGTAATGTCAGACATTTTGAAGGGTTTGTTATGAGGGAGAGGTAAAATTCAGGAACAGATATGTTGAGGATGGAGACGGTTGAGGGCGGGGTCCACGGGTATAGGTGGGGGTAGCTGACATACTCGCCAGTTGGTGTCAGACCATACGTTGGGTAGGCTCTTAGTAGAGCTTTAGATCCATCTTTGTTCGCTTAATTCAGAATTATTAAACCACGCCAGTAGATGCATCCACATGCTGTGGAAATCACTCGCTAATGTACCAGAAAAAGAGAGAAAAGGGAATTCCCGCAATATACAAATTCAAGGAGTGAGAGAGCGATCACCAATCCACCGCCCATCCATTGTTCTCAAGGAATTCCTCACAAGCAGCCTTGAGAGCATAATTGTTCCGCAGATCATGAACACTGATAGGAGCCCGGGTCAAAGGATCGACGCCCGACTTCTCAACATACTTGGTGATGCCCAAACGATCGAAACTAACCCCGGACGGTGTAATAACCGGATCATGCATGATCTCAAATGTGATACCATCAATGAGATAGTCAGGAACAACCTAAAATCCAAGCGTCAACAAGCCTCCCTCCAAAACCATGTATCAAAACATACCCTTTCTTGAATATCTCCCTTAGAAGCAACTCGAAATGCCTCTCTCAAATTCCTAATCTTAGTCTCCGCATCCTCACGCAACGCCTTCTGATCCTCCCCAAACCCAATCTCCCCGATTTCCCCGCGCTCCAAACGACCCTGCAACTCCGCCAGCGCACGCGTCATATCAGCCTCAACGAGCATCTCCACAGACCCCAGCGTCTCATTCAGCTCGCGCACGCGCGCAGTCTCCCGCGCAGCCCAGATCTGCTGCTTCGCGCGCAGGACGGTCTGCGACAGGTTCTCCGTCTGGGCACTCTTCGCTGCTAGACTCTGTTGGTATGCGTCGGAGGCGACATCGTGCGCTTCTTGTGGGCGCTGGAGGCCTAGGAGGGCTTGGGCAAGGTAGTAGTGGCTCTTGAGGGCGATGGGGTTCTTTAGACCGTAGATTTCGATCGCGGCGCGAGTGTCATGTTCGACGTCGGCCCATTTCGCGAGTTTGCTTCGGGTGATTGCGCGGTTTGTGAAGAATGTTGCGTCGTGGGGGTTCTTTTGGATTCTATGCAAGGGGGAGGTTGTTTAGTTTAGGGATATTTCAATTTGCGAACGAGGTTGAGTCGGGTGAGGGGTTGGGGAGCGCGGAAGCGTCGGAGGAGTCGGATATGATAGCTTACGCTTGGGAGAAGAAGTCTTCAGCACCGGTGTAATCTCCGGCTTTGAAGAGCTCGTTGCCCTTTGCTTTGAGTTCTTGGGCCATGGTCTATGTGTGAGTGATGTCTTGAGCTTCTCGTGTCGATTCCCCCAATGTGGGGCGGTCCACCATATAGACCTTAGGAGCGATAGGAGTGGATATGTATGTTGTACTTCTTAAAAGCTGATGAATATATTTAAGGACTCTTGATGTGTGATATACCTAGGACTCTTTGTATCTTTTGTGATCTTCCAAATCGCAAACAATTGCACATATGGAACCTTTGGAAACTCATAGATCCCCGCAGAAGGTCTGAGTCAGCGCAGTTGGACTACACAGCCCAGGGTAGAATTTACTGACAATCTACCGAGGGATTACTTTGAAGTTTGACTATAGTTATTTCATTCACTATGTACATATCTATGTGATCTTCCAATCCAATCTAGAAAGCGGAAGTGACATCTGGGTCGTGGTATCATGCGCTGTGAGAACTAAGAAAGACATAACAATCATGCAGACAAGTCGGACTTGACTACTCTTTCACAAGATTGGCGGGGTTGAGGTTGGCGACAAGACCAGAAAGGTTCTCAAGACAGTGTATCGAGGCGTAGAGCAATGGCAGTCTAAGCAGAAGTGCGGAACTGGGTCTCGTAATCGGTGATAGCCTGGACCTTGGCAGCAGAGGCAGACTTGGGATCGAAGCGGTAGTTGAGCCAATCAGTAGCAAGCTTCTTGGCCAATTCGACGCCAATAACACGCTGACCCATGCAGAGGACTTGAGCGTCGTTGCTCAGGATGGAGCGCTCAACGGAGAAGGGATCGTGGGCAGTGACAGCCCGGATGCCGGGCACCTTGTTCGCGGCGATGGCAACACCGAGACCAGTGCCACAGATGAAAAGGCCACGGTCAGCCTTGCCATCCATGATGAGCTTGGCACCCTCGACGGCGGGGTGAGGATAGGCGGTCTTATCGGAGGAGGAGTTGACACCGACATCAATGATCTCGGCGACAAGAGGGCTCTTCTCGAGAGTGGCCTTGATGGCATCCTTGTATGGGACACCGGCCTCGTCACAAGCCATAACAATGCGGAAGGGAGTAGTAGACATGATGAATGTAGAAGATGTACGGATAATAGTATGAATACTATGAATAGTATGAATTGGATGAATTGGATGAATTGGATGAATTGGATGAAACGGATGATAGGAGGGATTGTTATACAGAAAAGAAATCCTGATTTGGGAGTACACAAAGGGGGTCTTTATATCTTTTTTTTTTCTCTCTCTCTTCCCCTCTCTTTGCGTACCCAAATCCCCCCAAGGAGCCAATCCTTGCATTTGATGCAATCATCTATTGTTCTCCACCGAAATGAGACCTGGTTCCGTTGATATTGCGCGTATTTCAATTGTCCGGGGTGGCCCGCCCCAGCATCATAGCACCCAACGACGGGCTATGAGTGGTCAGTACCGAAACGAGGTTAAACCGAGGTCGGATACTTTAGGAGCCTTGTTTTGGCCCATACATGCATCTTACCTCGTATTACACGGGATGTTTTTATTAAACCTCGCTGGCGCTGGCTTGGACTACGCCCCCCGGGCTTCACTTGCTGCCACACACGAGCCATCGATGTCAATGGTGAAGACGGTTGACAAGGCACGGCTGTGGCTTTTTGCACAGACATGTCGGTTCAGCTTCCCTTAAATCCTCGAGGCCAAGGTCTTGATGTCTTGGTATCTTGGTATCCTGGTATCCTGGTATCCTGGTGCCTTGTCATCTTTTCTTCCCGCCATGACGGTGGCTAGGGCCTGGGCACTTCGTATGTCCATACATATGGCCCCAGCCGCATCCCACCCGGGAAGAGGGGGGACTTATCGAAATTGACTATAACTTGGGACTTCAATTCCAAAGATGATCTAGGAGAATACAGAACATTGAATGTCTTGCTACACAGTTACACATAACTTGATTTTCCCAATTGCACAAGTACGGCTATTGACGCTAACCCCCATAATTGATATGCATTGCCTTATCCACTTTCCAACTCCACTGTCTCCAATGTTGTTGGTCACTGGAAGTTAGTCCTCTCAATTGTATGTACTCCGGATTTTCGATTTTGGATCGACATATATGTACTCTCTAAGTATACCGTGCTCTAATATAAGTAGCATATAGACACTTTACACAATGTGTACAAATAATGCCAAGATCAGATTTGTCTCATTCTGCTTGATCCTACATTGACATTGACCTATCATGTCAACATTAGACTCGGCATTGAGTACTCCGAATGGCTATACCCCCTGTACCAATGTGACATCACGTATATAGTACACTATACTGCCCCTCTCATACCCCTCCATAGTAATTGTGCACTAACCTCATGGGATATCGGAACGTCTGGCCCAGAAATGACGCTAATGCAAGCGCATTGACACATTGACCTTCCAGGATGGTCAACAAAAAACTTGGAATTACTTGATTGTCGCGTACAATTTCTGTTCTGTTCAAAGCAACTTTTCCGAGAATTCCCCTGTCAAGACGGCAACGCTAAGCACATTCCCTCCGCGACCCCCCGGACAAACAATCCCTCACAACATCAACATCACCATCATCACCATCACCATGGCATCCAATTACCCAATTCTGCCGGAGAAGCTCCTCCTCATCTCCCTAAAGATGTACTTCACCCCAGAGCGCACCCTCACCTACCTCCGCGAACTCCTCAAACCATCCAACGAAATCGTCCACCCAGCAAACCGCGATAAACTCCTCCTAGCTCTAATCCCAGACTTCCTAACCATCTGGCCCTGCGCCCAAATCCTTAAAGAGTACGAAGCCAACCTCACCACCGGACCTCCCCAATCTACACCACCCTTCCTCCTGGGCGCACAGGACTGCTTCTGGGAATCCCAAGGCGCATACACAGGCGAAGTCTCACCCGCCTCAATTCGCGCCCTGGGCTGCACAATCGTCGAACTAGGCCACGCCGAGCGCCGCTCCATCTTCAACGAGTCAGACGACCAAACAGCCCGCAAGGCCGCCGCAACCTGTGCTCAGCACATGGTCCCACTCGTTTGTGTCGGCGAGGTCACCGCCCCGGGCCCCGTCGCATCCCAAGCAGTCGGCCAGGCTGTGACCGAGTGTGCGGTGCTGGTGCGTGCAGTGCTGGCTGCTATCCCGGCCGACGCGCCCGTCATTTTTGCCTACGAGCCTGTCTGGGCGATTGGACAGCCCAAGCCGGCGGGTGTTGATCACGTTGCGGCTGTTGTGCAGGGGATCCGGACTGTTATTGGTGCCCGGCCGGGTACCGCTCGTGTTTTGTATGGGGGTAGTGCGGGGCCTGGACTTTGGGGGAAGGGTGGTCTTGGTCAAGCTGTTGATGGGATGTTTTTGGGCAGGTTCGCGCATCAAATTGATGGCGTCCGTGAGGTTGTCCGTGAGGTGGAGGCGACGCTGGTCGCGTGAGGATGTATTTGATTTCTTCACTAATGGCTATGTACGCCACATACCCCCAGGTACTATGTTTGCTTCGCCACCAAGATTGAGACCTTGACACCTTGACATCATTCTACAATTATACAGATGTTTACGGTATTGTGTTTCGCTATACGGTTCCTCGTCATCGTTATACGGAAAAGTACACACTTAAACAGAAAGAAACACCAAGAAACTACAGAAACAGGCGCATCTAGACAAAACTCCTCATGGGATCAAAAACCTGAAAAAAGTGGAAATCTCAACCAGTTCTCTCTCTCGGGAAGCCTATCTGGGGGAACCCGAAACCAACAACTTCCCCGGTTTTGAACCCGTCACGCGGTCGATCAGAGATTTGGGTCTCAGATGACTTTTAAAGCTTTTTTTAGCTTCAACAACTGCCATTCGATGCCGAGCTACCTCTCCCGGTCCACTTCTGTGCTTTATGTGGGTTTGTGGTGGACTCTGGAGCTCCCCGTTTTGCACTGATCGAGTAATCCGAGCTCTATAGCTCTCCAAAGGCATCATCCACTCTCGAAGACATTATCCACTCAATTCCAGCCATTATCAATGCCCCTTTTCCATTTATTTTCGGTACTGCCCGACTCGGTCGTTCCATTGCATACAATCCCTATCCCGAACCTCTCGGGCGAGAAACCATGCAGAAAAAAATGACGAATACAGATTGCTTTTCATGTTCATATCCATATTATTTACAGGATCTATCAAAGACCAAATGAGAATGAAAAAAAAAAAAAAATCATAGTTCACACCGCTTATTTCTTCTGCAGTTCTTCACGCAGCTCCTGCTTGACCCGCGTGACAGTGCCAACACCACCGTAGGTAATACCGGTGTACATCATAGCTACGGAAGCGCCGGCATCGAGAGCCGCGCGCGCCTCCTTGCCGGTAGTGATACCGCCGGAAGCAAAAATAACCTTCCGGGGAGCCTCAGACACTTTCTCGACAGACTTGTCCGACTCGGTCGCAGACGGGGGTCCCTGATCAAGCAGGGCGCGGTAGCGGGCGACGAGCGCAACGGAGCGGTCAAACAGTTGGGGGCCGGAGTAACCGCCGGTTTCCTTGAGGGTCTTCTGTTCTTCAGCGGGGAGGACGAATCCTTGGGGCACGGGATCGGGCCGACGGTTGGTGGTGTTTCCGACGATGACGCCGTCAACGCCGGAGTTCCAGACAGCCTCGCAGATGCCGGAGATCTGCTCGGTGGAGTCCTCGTCTGGGCTGACCTTGACCATCACGTAGGGCTTGGTCTTGCGCTCGACGTTCTTAGCGGAGGCGACGACCGCCGTCAGGATTGCTGTGAGGGGTGCGGCAGCTTGGAGGTCACGCAGCCCGGGGGTATTGGGGCTAGAGACGTTCACGACGAGGATGTCGGCGTACGGCGCCACTCGGTCCACGCAGTAGACGTAGTCGCGCTTGATGGCTTCGATGTCTCCATCCGGTGTGAGCTTGTTCTTGGCAACTTGCACGGCGAGAAGCTTGCCCGGGACCAGACTTCCAGGTGGGACGCCGGCTTCACCGTCCAAGACGCGTTGCTCGGATTCTTCGTGTAGGCCAAATCCGGCGGCGTAGGCGAAGTCAGCTACACGCTGCTTCAGCACCTTTGCCATGTGGTCGGCGCCCTTGGAGTTGAGGCCGTAGCGGTTGATCATGGCGTGTTGCGAGGGCAGTCGGAACACCCGAGGCTTCGGGTTTCCTTCCTGTGGCAGAGGGGTGGTGCCTCCCACCTCGACGATGGCGGGACCGATATCGAGCAGCGCATCGGGGACATCGGCATGCTTGTCCAGACCGGCGGAGATACCGATGGGGTTGGAGAGGGTGTACCCAAATACCTGGAGACGGATATCATCAGTGATTGGCTATAGACCGAGTTGGGAATGCCATTACCTCAGTTGCCAGGGCACCATCACTATCCGGGTTGCCACGCTCGCGCGGGTGAAGACCATACTTGTAGAGCATCTTCAGGTTCTCCACGCCGACGTGGTGTGCATCCTCCGCATCGGGCCAAAGGAGGCGGATCAGGGGTACAGCGCCATATCTGTGGATACTGGCTCTAGTGTCGGTTCCATAGATATAGCCCACCAGCAGGGTCAAGGCCAATGAGGCACCGTATAAGGCCTTCTTGGAGCCACGGCCCGTTTTGCGGGGGATCTCCTTGGCGGCCTCCTTTGTAGCTTCCTTCGCTGTCTCCTTGGCTGCCTCGGCGGGCGCAGCCGAGTCTGAAGCATATCGCGAAGCACCGGGGTAGCGCTGGGCCTTCTGTAGCAATGCCGATGGCCGTTGGCTAAAGCGGGAGGTAGGAAGGGCGCGAGCCCGGACGCTGGCTCTCCAGGCCATTGTTGCGGAGTTACACGCCATTTTGAATGTGTGTGGAGCTAATTATCTTCGCCGGCGGAGCAACGGCAACGCCCGATCGAACCTATATAGCGGTTAGTACTTTGCGATTGATAGTGGATTCTCACTGGGGCCGTGGAGCTAGTCAAGTTCCAATCGACTCGCATTGTAAACTAGCCAATGGGAAAAGTTCATACAGGTCTATACACCTGGTAAGTGACTTACAATTGCAATTGAGCACGATCCGAGATTCTGCACGTCCCTTGCGGTGCTCGTGGGCGGATTCGGGTTCTTTGCTGCACAATCCGGGCGGTGTCAATAAGGCATGCAGAATGTCTAAGGCGGTGGCCTTGCGTGTAGGTACATCGCTGGATGTTCACTTCCGTACTTCATCTTCTTTATCTTCATTTATAATTTTAGTAATTGTTGGTGTTTGCTAAGTATCTTGGGATAGATTTTATCTTCATAGTTCGAGCAATATATAGGCTTTATGTACAGAATGAACGAAATATATTGACTGACGATCTTATCTACAATGATCACAAGCTCGTATCGGGCAGGCAACACTGTTAAACCCCAGCTATGACCGACTTGACTTCTACCTTCCACATATTGCGAACTCTTTAGCAGCCCTATGCCTGAATAGAAACTCATCTCAAACCTTCGTGTGCTTATTTAATCTTAACACAAAACCACGCGCCAGAAAACCCGGCTAGGATGAGGACGCAAGGAAGAACAACCAACTCTTCGGCTGTGGGAGTTGATCATGTCTGCTTTGACGAGGAGGACAATTCCCCTGCTCGGGAGCATGCACCCTTGCAGCAAAAGTTCACGAATACTATAACAGAAGCGGCGCCTCGGCTAAATCGTGCAAAGGAGCCCTACCGTTCATTCAACGTCTTCAAAGATGTATGTTAGTAGTCTTGTCTGGGTGCATTGCCGTCTCCACATAGGCCCTTATCAATTCGAAGAGAAGAGCTCATCGATTCACGCAGGTAGCACTCGGTACAAATGCCTGGAGCTTTTGCCTTCAAGTTCACCCTTCTGGGGGACTTTCTCAATCTCCAAGCCCAGTATATCACACCCTGCGCATCCCCTGGTACCGCCAAGGCCTTTATCTGCCAGCCTCATTTGATCTTTACTCGGGTGGAAATGTCGTACGTAGCCGGAAAGACCCATCTCCCGAGCCTCAAGACCACCGCGCGCACATTCATTACCGTGGCTTTGAGGGTCTATTCAGTCTCCACGTGACGGTAGATATCTTCCACCAAGTGGATTCTAATACCCTTCAAAATGAGCTTTCAGGCTCTGGGAAAAGTTCCTCGGGTCCTGTCAAGCACCGCTCAATGGACATCGTTCGGAAGGGAATGGGTAGGACTTACCGTGTTGAGATTGCTGATGGTGGGGCTGTCAAAACATTCTACTGGAAAGGGTCCAAGGCTGCATTGTCTCTCCTTGAAACCGAAGGGAAAGACGCTGGTTCTAGTGATGGGAACGGTAACCTAAAGTTCTTTGCTGCGGATAAACCAGATGATATTCTTGCAGTGTGGCAAAATAGAACTGATCGACAAATTCTGGGTTCTTTGAATGTTATCGCTGAGCTTGATGCTGATTCCGATGGGATCCTTGAAGGTTTGATGGTGAGTTGCCTGGCAGTGGTTGTTGCAGAGAGAGTTTCCGGGAGAGGGTGGATAGGTGGCCTGGGGAAGTCAAGGAACTCTTAGGAACTAAGTCGAATTGACTACACATGAGAGGTATAAGAATAACAAGTACAATGAGTTGCTAACTGTAATTTATTGAATCATCTGTGTCTCCATGTAACGAAAGACTGCGATGAAGCCCTAACATACAGGGCACCTTATAACTATCAAGCGACTAACGAACCTGGCTACGCTTCAGATATTATGCGTGTATGAATGCTCATTCCATGATAGCTCCTCCTTTCCCTTCATTCTCCTGGCTATCTTCATTCTGTCGATTCTTTTTTGATACACTAAACATGCAGTCTCTCCGAGCTCAAATATTAAAATGAGCCGTCTGTTTAACTTTTACACCACCATTTATTCAGCTAAAATGCATCATAATGGCCACATTTTGACACCAGTCCTGCATAAAGTCACACCTAGCTACTTCTGTGGCAAAGGAGTAGATCTAAATGGGTCCAATCCATGCACACTCTAACCAACTGGGTTATAGAATTGTGATAACAATGCCAAAGTTGAGGGCTACCCCTTCTAGAACCTTGTTTCTTTCTCTTTTGTCTTTTTGTTCATCTATAAACATCCTCTAAGAGTGCTCTATTTGATGGGGCTGTATTTACTGAACCTTTTTTTTACATATAGAACAGAAGGACCTGTGAAAATGGCGCTGAAAATAACAGCTTCTGGGACCACGTAAAAATTCCACCATAA
This sequence comes from Penicillium robsamsonii, assembly GCF_028829455.1. Taxonomy (NCBI): domain Eukaryota; kingdom Fungi; phylum Ascomycota; class Eurotiomycetes; order Eurotiales; family Aspergillaceae; genus Penicillium; species Penicillium robsamsonii. The sequence goes on from NW_026643221.1 coordinate 6,860,219, forward strand.
CTTTGAGAATTGTATTGGGAAAAGAGCGAACTCCCAAACTAACTAACGTATTCGGTAAGCGAGCTGGCCATGCAAGCGGGCTGGCCACCTCCCAAAACACATAGTAAATGCGATAAATTACAACTTGATATCTCAACGCCAATACTTTTGTTTGATTTCACTGCTTGTCGATAGCTATTGATAAGGATTTTGAATACTGTATATCAATCTTAGGGATATCGAAAAGGTACATTATCAGGGTATTAAAAATTACAGTGCTAAAAGCCAGAAATATATATATCCTAACCATAAAGACATATATATTTCCCAAACTCCCTAGGGAGGCTAGATATTACCTAGAAAGCATTAGGATGCAAGGAAATCTCTATATAGACTACTATTGCTGCGATATCAAGTTGTAATTTATCGCATTTACTATGTGTTTTGGGGGTGGCCAGCCCGCTTAGATGGCCAGCTCGCTTACCGAATACGTTATCTGAGGGACTGGTGCCTGAGGCACCAAGGCACCGACAACAGTAACTATTCAACCGCTTTCTTTTCAAGTCACTAACACCCCAAAGTAAATAAATACCGTAGGTCTCTCCGGGTCACACAGCAGTCCCTTTAAAAATGGTCCTTAAAGAAGCCTCATCAACAACAGCAACCTTTCAATTGAGACACTCATCAACACTAGACCTTGTTTCCGCCAAAGAGAAGCCCCAGTCTTTTCCAACGGAGGGATTCCCAATCATCGAACCGGAGCAGCCGTTCAGAGTTCGGCGGCGCTGCAGTCCACTTTTCCACCACACCACTGATCTGGGCTGTTCTTCCAGATACAGTTGTTTTGATCCTCTCTGATATCACAGGGAATCTCGGTGATCTCAAACCGCATACATGCTTGAGTGTCGTTCTCGTAGAAGCTCATGGAAGGATCCGACGCTGGACAAGCAATCCCGAGACCAGCTGAGAAACCGGCCAGGCTGTACTTGCCGCATGGCCGTTTCGAGATGGAAAACTTGCCAGCCTTGGAAAAGTCGTCAGTCTTGGCGATATGTCTTCCATTAGATGCATTGTTGAGCCATTGATTGGGGTTCTTGCCCGTCCGGGGGTGACCATGGACATCTTGGATATAGAACTTGTCGCTAGGGTTGATAGATTGCTCCGCAGCACATTCTTTATCCTTGCAAAACCTGAATTTACTAGATCTCCGGGTCTTGGACTCTGCGCCAACAGCGTATCCCCAAACATTATCAGCATGGACTAGGCGCTCCCCATTCTCAGCCGTGAACTCATAGCATTTTCCTAAAAAGTGTTAGACTATCTTCGGAATAAGAAGGGGCGGGTCTTACCAGTCTCTAGGCCAGACGAGCACTCTTCCTTCTCACATGTTCCGTATTCTATCTCCGTGCCTGGGTCGCAGGCACATTTACCGTTGACCAAGATCTTGCCGTTTGCACAAGACTCCTCCTCCTCCGGACCGGGTAAAAACTTTCTGCCTTCCCTCGACTTTTGAATCTACCTCATTTTTGTCGCAAATTGTATCCCTCAAAGTAGTGCCCTGTTGATTTACGCGGTTGTTATACTCGATTAAACGCTTTTTGGTTCATAATGCACAAAATCTGAGCTTCATACATCAACTGGCTCCATAGCTCAGTTGATTAGAGTGTGGTGCTAATAACACCAAAGTCGAGGGTTACTCTTTTTTTTATTAGTTGGAAGGCATCTCTAATCGCAGAAAGATGGACGTCAAGTCTGGAAGTAATAACATTTTCTTCACTATCAAGACAGAGATATGTTAAACCCCTAAAGTATGCCGGCTATCACACCTATTGAGGGATTTTCAAGACCACCCTGCCATCAATCTCCGAGCGCTCAAGGCGGTCCAACACATCATTGATATCCTCTAACTCAAAGACGTCAATATGCGCCTTCACATCGCCAGCCACGGCCATAGCCATCATCTCATCCATCTCATCCGCTGTTCCTGCGGAGTTTCCAACAATAGTAAGACCTGTATCAGTTGGTCAGACCAGTTCATGTTGCCAATTGCGTAAGTATCAGAGCAAACTCACCCTTGACGATCATATCGAATGGTGTGGCTGGAAGGTTGAATGGCTTGTTGGGAATACCAACGCAGACCAGTGTGCCAAAAGGACGCAACATATGCATACTTTGTTCGTATGCTCGCTCGCTGTTGGCAGTACAGATGACAGCGTGTACACCAAAGGTTGTCTTGTCTTTGACTGCCTGGACAATATCGACTTCGCGGTAGTCTAGGAATTCTGTGGCCCCAAGCGAAAGGCATAGTTGCTTCTTCTTCTCTCCACTTTAGAAGCACCATCAGGTTAGTTTGCTACAAAGGTGACAGAAAATGTTCAACTTGAATTGTCACATACCTGTCAATTGCAATAACCTTAAGGCCCTTCTTAGCGGCAATTTGAATTCCCCTGTAAGAAATATCTTTGTCAGAAAATAATGCTTTCAGTCACCGAAAACTGGGGGAATGTACATATGACCAAGGCCACCTCCAGCACCAAGGATGGCAAGGTAGTCTCCTGGGCGAGTCTTGGTCTTCATGATGGAAGAATACATGGCAATTCCGGCTGAGTATAGTAATTAGCCTTTGTACTGGCAAAAATACCAATGGGAAAAACATACCACACAGAAGAGGCGCGGCACTATCTGGTGAAAGCTGCTCCGGAATCTTTGTCACATGGAGTGCTGGGCTGACAATATACTCTGAGGCATGATGTTAGAAGCGTTCCGATGGGCTGGATGGTCGCACTGAGAGATAGAAGACTCACGCTGGAAAGTTCCAGGTACATTCTGCAAACCACGCAATCAGCAATCGAAACAATGACATGATTTGCGGTGATCAACAACTTACTGCACCAGCATTCTTCTGATATGGGCATACGGTATGGTTGACTTCACAAATTTCGCACTGGCGACAAGAGCTGTACAGCCATCTAATAGTGGAAATGCGTTCAGCCTCAATATAACTTCAATCGGACGACCAATTGGGGATGAAGGAGACAAACCTGATACCAACTCGGGTTCCCATCCATTGCTTCTCGTCAACTTCAGGTCCGACTAAGTGTAATGACGAATGTCAGTATATTTTCTGGACTGCGTTCAGCGTGATGCAGCGATAGTTCTTACCTTGAACTACTTTACCAATGCCTTCATGACCCGCGACATCAGTCAACATGGGCGTATCACCGCGGATGCTGTGAATATCCGAGTGACATACTCCAGAAAACTCAAGCTTGACGAGGATTTCGCCTTTTCCTGGAGTTGGCACGGGGCGATTGGTCTTGATCCCCACCTTTGCGGAGACGGGAGTACTTTTGGGTGGGATCACAGCAGCGATTTGAATTGGGGGAATTGGAGGGACCGACATATTGCTCTATAGTTATTCAAGATCGCACCTTGGAGAAAGTCTGTAAATCAGGACACTTGGCTTAAATAGCTAGTTGAGGTCTGATCCGATAGCCGGCATTAGTCGTATCGCAGATGCGGGGGTGGAAGGAAGGATGCAAAGATAAGCAGAAACAATTAGCAGATGCCAAGATACAATTGGAAGGGTATCGAATTTGGGGGCAGGTTAGAAGAAGAAGATGAGGATATCCATACGAATAATTACGAACTCGGACGTAAATCTGACCCCGCTCTTTTACACAGTTCAGTGTCAACAATTTAATTAAACAATTATGTGTAAGCCGCAGGTCTGACATCAGAAATCATGAAGGAATATAAGACAAGGACTCTGCTAGGCAGAGTCGAAGGGAAGAAGTGGTACAGCACTCCGAATGCAGCAGAAGGTCTCCGAGTCGCGCAAGAAACTCGAACACCAAGGTATCAAAGATGAAGTTCTAAACCCGACATAGAAACGCCAGAGGATCATGCATTCTCGGACTGGATTGTTTGCTGCGAGGAGAGGGATAGTTAGTTTGAGAAGCCAGCAGGTTGTGTTGTGGAAAGAAACGAACCACCAGCCAATCCATTCCCTCATTAATACCCTTGCCGTCAATGGCAGAGCAAGCGACAATACTCCAGTTTCGGTCCCGCAGCTCTCCCAGTTTCAAAGCCTCTGAGATCTCGCCTGCACCCTTGGCGCCGGGTTGATCCTGTTTGTTGGCAAACACCAGCAATGCCGCATCGTGAAGTTCCTCTTCATTCAACATGGCTGCTAATTCATCTGCTGCAGTTCCTAACCGCTCAATATCTGTGGAGTCGATGACGAAGACCACGGCGGCCGTGTTGGCATAGTAGCATCGCCAGTATGGGCGGATAGAAGTTTGGCCTCCAAGATCCTACAATCCAGGGATGTTAATTATGACCAGAACGAACTTCGAGATGGGTAAAACATACCCAGACATTAAGATTGAGATTCTTATATGTGACCGATTCGACGTTGAACCCGATTGTAGGTATCGTGGTGACGACCTCACCAATCTGTGGGCGCAAGGTGTTAGCTTCACATAACTCACTCAAATGCGCCAGGAAACCAAGGCCACAAAGCCATGATATCTTACCTTGAGTCTGTACAGCAAAGTAGTCTTTCCAGCGTTATCCTAAATCTCCGGAAGAACATTAATTAGTTTCAGTCTTGTTCACATTAATGTGATCCTGCTTTCCCCGCGTCGGACGCAGTGAGACACAACGTACAAGCCCTAAAATCAGGATCCGGATCTCCTTCTTGGACCAGAGCAGGGACCAGATACGCGATAGTGAGCCTCCCATGGTGTGTGTGATTAATTGGTGGGCGCGTTGTTCACTGTTGTTGTTCTTCGGTTCAAAGGTTGTCCGGGCAAGTATGGAGTCAACGATGATAGGTTGAGGGGCGCGTAAGTCGTATGGATCGAGTGAAGAGACAAACTCGCTATGGGGTTATGGTACACGTAGATGAAATAGAGAGGTGAAAGAGAAGAAGGCGCTGGCGGCAACCGCATTGGATGTTCTTTGGCCGATCGGCCTGTGCGGTGTGGGCGGTCAATCGGGGGATCATCATCTTGCGGGATTGAGCTCTCCTCATTTAGAAAACCCCATTGTCTTTTTCCCTCTGGCATAATCTGGTCTTGATCACTTTTATCGCATTCTACGCGACTACCACTCACTATCGGAAGTGCAATTAGGGAACTGCAGTTACCTCCGGCGCACTCCCTAGATTTGCCGCGATTAGTCTCAATTGAAGACAGCCGACCACAGACCGATACCAATCATGGTTGGAAAGAAGTCGGGCAAGGCCCTCCGTGATGAGGGTAAGATCATTCGACCGAACTGGTGAAATACAGCCGTCAACGACAAAGCAGTTAATACTTGACATAGGCCTGGAGCGGACCGACAACAACATGGAACTATCCAGCTGGCCGCAGATCCCAGCAATCAACCAGAAGAACTACTACACGTACGCATACACAGGCCGATATCTGCCGCATGGCCCCAGTTGAGGACTTGAATGCTGATTGCGCTATGTAGCGACTACCTCAAACGAGACGATCAAAACCTCGCGTTCCGACTCCAAAACGAGGAAGCAAGGACGAAGATGACCAAGAAAGCGAAGGATCACGACCGTGCCCTTGCTATGGCCAAGACCGAGACAGCGGAAGGCGAGGCTGAAGCAGATGGCGATACCCACATGGAGGATGCGGAGGAGACCCCAGCCGAGATGGCCGGCTCCAAGGTTATTATCATCCATATGGGCAGTCAGAACCTCCGGATTGGACTTGCCAGCGACGCACTGCCGAAGACCTTGCCAATGGTGATTGCGAGGAAAGCAGCCACCAACGAATCCGAAGACCATGATGAACCTAAGCCCAAGAGGTTTAAACATGAGGATGGATCTGAAATGGAGCCCGAAAAGGCCTTTGGATCTGAAGTATGTCAAGTGCAATTTCATTGAGATGGCAGTGTACTAATTTTTCTGATAGTGGTCGTCTCATTTCAATCGGATGTCTGCAGATTTGAAGGTGCACATGCGACAGAACAAGCGAAGAATGCTTCCAAACTCTAAGGAGATGGTTGTTAACTATAACCGCAGAACCGTGCCAGAAATCATCTCTGAACACAATGATCCAATGCGTGCTGAATGGACCGAACTCTCTAATCCTCCGCCAGAGTATATTGTCGGGAAGCCGGCTCTGCGGGTACCAGATTCTTCAAAACCTCGATACAAGCTGTATTGGCCAATCCAGAATGGTTGGTGCAACGAGAAGGACTACACAAGCAAGAGGTCTCTTTTCCTGGATATTTCATTGATCGTGGAGGATGCGATCAAGAATCAACTGCACTTGACGAGCAAGAAGGATTGGACTCAGTATTCGTGTGTGTTCGTCATCCCGGATCTTTACGACAAGTCGTATGTCACCCAAGTTTTGGATATGTTGATGCGAGAATTTGCGTTCGCTCGGGTGTGTTTCATCCAAGAGAGTCTGGCAGCCACCTTTGGTGCTGGCTTCACCTCGGCATGTGTTGTGGATATTGGAGCGCAGAAGACTTCGATCTGTTGTGTGGAAGAAGGCATGTGTATCGAGAACTCCCGAGTGAACCTGAAGTATGGTGGCCAAGACGTGACCGAAACATTCATCAAGATGATGCTGCACGATCATTTCCCCTATGCCGACATCAACCTACGGCGTAGACACGACTTCCTTCTAGCCGAAGAGCTTAAGAAGAACATTTGCACCATGAACGAAGCAAGCGTTTCTCCACAAGTCTTTGACTTCCACCTTCGTGTGGCAGGCCAAGACACACGAAAGTATACTTTCAAGGCTTTTGACGAAGTTCACCTTGCGCCAATGGGTGTTTTTGAGCCTGATATTTTCGACAACTCTGACAAAATTACTGGCAGACGGACCTTGATTGATCGCTCGGTTGACATTTACGATGGATCACCTAATGATCCTACTTCTGCGGCCCAGTCAGAGATTTTGACCGCTATGGCACCTCCCCTGCCCTCTCAAGGCAAGACAAATGGCGAGTCTCACTCGGCGGCGGCGGATGTTCACGCCACACCAGGCCGCCCGCAACACCCTCATGCTTTAAGCAAAGTCCAAGATTTGGAGGGCACACCTCGATCTTCTGTCGCTGGTTCTCCAGGACCAGAGAACACAGGAACCCCTCAAGCAGGAGGGACAAGCACACCCGCTGCCACGGCCGCTGCATCCCAGGCTCCGCGTCCTACTGCAGTGGAAGATAGAGATGATATCATACCTGTGTTCGGTCTGGACAACGCTATCCTGACCTCCATTGCCCACGCGGCCCGCTCAGATGACAAGAAGATGCGGGATTTCATCGGCGGTATCATGGTCGTCGGTGGCGGTAGTTTGACTAGCGGGTTCCATCTCTTCTTGGAAGAGCGACTGCAGGCTCTTCGCCCTGGCTTCTCGAAGGAGATCATGATCGGGACACCGCCCAGAGATCTCGATCCCCAGGTCGTTGTGTGGAAGGGAGCCAGCATTTTCGGCAAACTGAGCGGTACAAACGACAGTTGGATTGGCAGACTGGAGTATGATCGACTTGGTCCCCGGCTGATGGCGTACAAGTGCATGTGGGCCTACTGAGTGCACTTTAGGATATTCATTCATGGTATTATGAGAATTCGGCGTGGGAGTTGCATGTTTTTGGTCACTTTCAAAAGGATTTCAATATTTTTTCTAATACAATGGAGTACCTTGAATAGTTATATATGTACACAATTAGATGAGCCAGGAGGAAACTCCGAAAGGCGTGGGATTAGATGTGAGCTAGTGTCCTTCAGAGACGAGGTTGGATAAGTGCACGCACTCTTTTGTTCTCCATCCCTTACTTCCCGTGATCGCCTCCGTATTTCCACGCGTATTCCTACAGCACATCAAATAAGCGGTGAACACAGGCAGAATAATGGTTCTCAGGCTCAGCTCCGGTGTTGGTCTGTATGGCAGCTTTTGCCAATTACCCCAGCTCCATTCGTGGTCAGTCTGGATAAGCCCTTTCTACTGGCGAGCCGACCCACGGACTTTGATATTACTGCCACATCTCCTCCATATTGCTGTCCCTGTCTTTACACAACCCATTGATTCCCTTACGGTAGGTTTGCGACTAATTCTCTCACATTCATTCTGAATCGAGCTCTTGTCCTAACCGGCTTCTGTATAGTTGCACTGCCATTGTAGTTGCCAGGATTGAGGCGACAATATCCCAGTTTATCCCAGTCTACTCCAGCCTATTCCAGTCCATCACAGTGAGCTTCCGTCCCACTCACTCCAGACGTACACCGAGTTGCTAATGCGCAATTGATCGCCCAGTCAACCGCGCAAGCAAATAAGACGACAATATGTCTTCCAAATCTAAGGAGGGTCAATCATCAGGTGGCTTTCACCAGGAGTACATTGCGTCCCTTCGCTATCGCAATGATCTCCCTCCCCCGGACATGCCCCCCAAGTTTCTCGATATCCCACACGAGGGCTTGAGTCGCTTCCTCACCCCCGGTTTCGCCTCAAACCTGGCTCGCCGTGAGGAGCCCAACATTGAAGTCGATGCCGAAGGTGGAATGCCAATTGACCTGGTCGGTATTCCGGGGTTACATTTGGGTGATGAGAGTGGTATGTCAACGCAGAGACTCCTACAATTGCATGACTACAGCTAACATCTCTACCAGCTATTATGGCACCTGAGAACCCTCAGCCCATGGACCCTGCTGACCTTCCCCTTCTCATGACTATTGAGCAACTCCGAAACCCTGCGCCGAGGAATACCAATGTCAGTTTCCTCCGCCGCACACAGCACATCGGTGTCGACCGTAGTGCCGGGGATGGCTCCCGACCCGCACCTCTTAAAACACAATCACGCACTGCGAAGAAAGGAAAGCCTCCTGTGGATGACCCAAAGCATGTTAAGAAGTTCATCCAAAAAGGATTCGACATCGCCTACCCCCAGAGCAAGCACACTGGAGAGGACACTGATAGCCACATCCGTGGTCTTCCTCCTACAAAGGCTGAACTCGACGCCTGGGCTAACCCGGTTCATCCTGAAAACCCGAAGCTGAAGCCAGTCGGTTTCTTCCCTGTGATGCCCGACCTGGAAGGGTTCCCAGACCCTGGTGGTTACCTTCAATTCAAGTTTGATAAGGCGCCTTTGACAGCCGTCGCTGGCAAGAGGGACAAGCGTATGGATGTTGGTCTTCTGCAACCAGTTGCGCCCGAGCAGCGCGTTTGCCAGGAGCATGAATCTAAGCTGAACCTTCACCATACGAACCCTGCTCTTTACGCCCACCCTGGCCCAATCCCTTATGACTACCAGCTCTTCCTTCCAGAGAAGCCCCACTCTGTTAAGAACATTGACACAAGCATGAACCTGTCTAACCCAAACCGCGACAGCGAAGACCTCTACACCAACGAGAGCGCCGACGGCCACAAGTTCCACCGTTATGATCGTATTCGTACTTATGCCACCAGTGCTCAGGTCTTCAACACTGAGCAAAAGGACATCGCTCTGACGCTCTACAAACCCAAGAATGGCGACAGCAGACAATTGGCCGCTTACTACTATCCAATTCTAGGCAAGGCCCGCCTCAAGCCAGAGCGTGCCCGCACAATTGCCCACGCTGGTCTCGCTCCCACTTCCACCCAACAGGAAGAGACTGAAGAACGGGTTGACCAGATGCATGTAGTGATGCGTGACCCCAACGAGGCTGAAATCTACAAGCGTGCTTTGACCCGTCTACGCATTGATCCAAAGTTCGCAAGCAATATGCCACCCGAGCCTGTTGCTCAGGAAGAGGAGCACCAATTGGAGAACGAGGAGACAGAGAAGCCAGCTGATGAGGATACTCGCATGAGCGATGACGAGTGATATTGGCGGCTGTCTATTATGTATTATGGATCTTTTTTTGAACATTACAATCTCGAAGTTTCTACCTAGGTAGTTTCCCATGGGTCTGGCGTCTGAGAAATGGAAAATGGCGTTACATATAGTCAATCGTTAATCAACGTAGCCATGTACACAATTAATCGTCTCATGTTGTAAATGTAGCTTAAGGTATATACACAGGTTGATTTTACATTCAGTCGTATTGCCCTCTCATTTTCTAACTAGAATATCAGGACCTGTGGAATTGACGCCGAAAATGACCGCTTTTAAGGCCAGAAACGGCTGCCTTTCCACCCGTAACTTTGGACGTCAGCGCCCCCTAAACCGCCCACTGCCCTGTAACACTGCAAGCACTTTTGGTCATCCTCCGGTCCTGATATCAACGCTCGACTTATACAGTTATTCCCCTCGTTTCCATTAGCGACTACAACGACGCCGAAAATGGCTCCCCTTCAGCCAAATCTAAGTCCCTTTTCGCCCAGTTCATTTAAGCGCCTATAAGATGCTTCGCCTTCCCTCCCTTGCGGTGTCCTTATACCTCCTATTCTCTCATCCTCGTTACCCACGCCATAAGCCGACCTTAACGTTATCGTTTCTCACACCACGAATTTTCTACCTTAGTCTTTATATCTGACCTCCTCTATGGTACCTACGCCCGTATATCCGGCTTAAACTAATAAGCACTAATACTAGACCGATCCTATTCTTTACGAGGAAACTCGAGCTAGACTAGAATATTTTCGTAGTCTTAGATGGCTCCCTCCGAACTTTAAGCTAAAGACCTTAGAAGGCATCGCTATCGTTAAACGTTATTAGCGAAAGTGAGTGCTCACTTAGCCGGGAAAAGTCTTATGGCTAAGGATAACACGAGAATAGATATTAACTAAATGTAAACTAGATCCCTCCTTACGAAAGCTATCGAAAAATGTCTGATTTACGTACCCTTCACAATTGCGCAGCCGAGATGGCAAGTGTTTCAATTCCTAACTCACTGACATGCACAGCAGCCAGGAGGTCTCTTTCCTACGAGCTTTAGTTTGGCTCTAATTGTTCTTTCCATCATCACCCACAACAAGACAGGCAGTAACCCGCCTGGAGTGGGAGCAATGGCTAATCCCGCCTCTTCATACACCTTGTGGTCCACGTCGCCAACAATTGTACCATTCGCTGTGGTGTAGAATCCCAAATCGACGATTGTAACAACGTCCAAGGGAACTTTCTCGGTCGTGATATATCCAGGTCCGTGATGGAGCTCTGTGACAAGCAGGGAGTGCTGCTGTTCGTTGTCGTGTTCGTTGAACTGATGGGCTGAGAGATTTTTATCGCCGTTGCGCGGTAGATGTGGAGTGACGCTAACGTGAGGATAATGATGCCTCATGTGAGAAATGAAGCCGTCGGTAATCATGTTGCCAAACCCTGCGATATGGATGGTGGACTGTCGAGCCAGGTCGAGTTTTCCATACTTAGAGAGCAAGCGAGTAAGGGCATCAGCGACAATGTTGGCCGTCTGACCATCACAATACTCCTCAATGTTTTTTAACGGGTTGACGGACGCCATGATCTTGAGTTCATCAAGATGCTCTGGCAGCGGACGCTGGATCAATATGCCGTGGATGTTTTTATCCTGGTTCAGGCGCTGAATCTGGCTTTTCACCTCGGCTGAAGACGCACCCGGGGGCATCTCGTAAGCCCAATAGCCTACACCAGCCTATGAAGGCGGATAGGTCAGTAATAGGGCCAATTGACGGCTCTATGCTGTCGGTTTGCGAGACGTGGTGAATTACCTGTGCGGCAACGTGGGCCTTGATCTGAGCATAGTGCTCAGCAGCGGAGTCTGTGTTGAAAAAGAGAACGGCCAAGGCGGGCTCGACTTCATCGTTATGCCCTTTGCGCAGACACCATTGCTCAATGTCGCGTACGACGGGATCTCCTCTGAGAAGAGTGGCGCCTATATTGGGACTGCCGACGAAGCTCATTTCGCGGTGCCAATGGGTCTGGTCTGGTCGGGCCGTATGCATTGTTAGAGACTACTGGGATAGCATGCATGGGTGACTGGAGCAGAAGAACTGAAATGAAATCCATGAGCAGGACTTGGACGTCCTAATCACAAATGAATGGGATCACATCGCTCTAACTAGGGGGCTGCAGGCTTAATACGAATTCAGCTGCAGACAGCCCCGCTTCGCAGATCCAGATGAATGTTCTTCCCTTCCAAGTGGCAAGCATCTTTCCCAGTCACATTGATACATGGGCCTTTTTCAATGTCAGCTTTCTTCTCTTTTCGCAGCCCCGTAACGGTCGACAAGTCAATATCACCAGTAACAAGGCTGTCATATATAAGTCGACATCAAACTTTACAAGCTGCGGCAGCTCCCGATAGCGAAGGGGGCTCCAACCGACTTCGGTTTAGCGCAATCTGAGTGGGGTGCTGGGAAAGACAAGTGTCCAAGGGCGAATCTGGTTTCGAATTATCCCAATGTGTCTAGTATGAATAGCAAGCCACACGGGCCAGAAGACGGTTTTCCTAGATCTACGGAGACTCCAAGTACCCAGACTTGCCGCCCCTTCAGTTTAGCAGGTTAGGGAAAGGCAACACTGTACTCCGTAAATTGCGGAACAGTACGCACTTGCCGCCAATCCGCCAACTTGCCCCCCCCCCAAAGAATATCAAGACCTCCTTGCTTCGACATTCAGCCACAGTAAGTATTTGCAGGGGTCTTGCCACAGCAAGTACCGAATACGAGGCCACTGCGGTGTGTCGTGGCTGTGACCCACTTCAGCAGGCAATGAAGACAATGGGCCAATAGACCCAAAAAGGGAGCGTCATGTGCAGCCTGCATATCGCGTCCATGTACTCCGTACTGGAAGTGTTTTCACCCTTCGTATTTTGAGATCCACCCAGAGACCTACTCGATGGTGTGGCAGTGTATTGGAACAGATATAAAGTGAGGAAGAAACCCAAAAGAAACCCAACTAGAAGATAAACGAGAACAGCCATTCCTGAAAGAACAATCCGAGCGTCTCAACCGACACTCTTACAGTGAAGTTTTATCTTATCTTGAAATGTGCCTTACACTACCTGCTGGACCATTCTGAGGCGCTTGATGGGCCCTGCTATCACCGGTTGTGATTATGATGACCGTCTTCTAGAGAATTACATCGCCGTCTAGACCGGGGACCCATCGCTTATTAACGCTACCTTCCACCCCGACGTTGTCCTTTTTGTCGACAGCTTCCTTTAGTGAGTAGCAAGGGAAACTTGGCGACGAACGTGATAAACATGGATAAGTTTACTACCTCATTAGTCAAGCTATCTCGAGATACAGTTGTCATAATGCGAATTTATTGACTACAAGTCTGGAATGGATCAACCGCTTTCAACTAGACAGCTATCGGACATTTTAGTAGTAATCAACGTGCAATTGATTCTACTAAGCGTCATAGTCTCGGTAATGCTTTGCTGTTTTCTATCTTATGACCGGTTTAAGCAACACAGAGTGAGAACGGCCCATTTTATGTACGCCTAATATTTCTCATATATCTTTGATCGAGACTTCGGGGATATTAGGCTGAAAGTAGTGAAGACCATACATGTATTGATTTACAGAATTAACAATAATGATCGCAACATGTTCCGGTTCAGGATCTACTTTATAATAAATGGTTGATATTGAGATCCCATCAAATATGGGGAACTCTCAGTGTGCTGGCAAACAGGGAGCTGATTGGCGCCCGTGGGGCCTGGAGTTTGACCCTGGTGGCGGCCCTATGGGAGGGTACAGCAGCGCCCACGGGCCAGGTCGATGGGACCTCAACGGCCAGTGCCAAGACTTTCGGGGCCACATGGGAAGTGACTGGGCTGTGAATGGCTCAAATATAGGGCTACTGCAGGAACCCAATTGTCTTTAGAGTTGGATCGGAATAGATTTGCAGTGGATTTGCTTTGCTGCTTTCGGATGATCTACTGCAATTCACCATGGTTGTACAAGTTACTTCCTTAATGCACCTTGGTATACTTGCAGTCCATGTCCATTGTACCTTCCCTTAACCCCCTCCACTCCCTCTTATCAAATGTACCCCCCATGTGTCGTCGTGATAGGACATGGTACACGCGTCTCCCCGTGAGAGGCACATGTGGTTAATTAGAGCCAATGTGACTTGTATTTGAATCTGTCGTTCACTTCTCTCTTTCTCTCTTCATTGCATCGCTCTTTGCATATTGAACATGGATTGGATGCATATCTACATTGTCGGCCCCGCCGTACTGGCATTTGCTCTTATCGGCCTGGTTCTTCTGGTCTCCTCTCAGCATCTCAAGGTCACCAACTCTGGAGCTGGCCCTTACTTGAAATTCATCTGGGCGAACTTCATCAAACCGCACGATAAGAAGGCCGGGGGCCAACAAGATGCACTGGAGAGCTTCTACAAGACACAGGTGCGATCAAATGACACGATGGTAGATATGGCTTCAAGCTGACCATGTCAGGCCGCAATTTACGATGCCACTCGTCGACGCCTCCTCTGTGGTCGTGAGGACATGCTTGGTCTTGTGGCTGCACAACTGAAGTACAAGATTAACAACAAAGAAGTCAAGGCTGGGAAGGCTGTCTGGGTGGATGTAAGTATTTAGTTTTTCTCTTGGGGACCTAGCGCACTAACGTATTCCAGGTCGGTGGTGGTACTGGGTAGGCACGAGAGGAACCCCGACGTGATACAGATCGCCCATCTGACTTGTGACAGATACAACATCGAGGCCATGGCGGCCTTTCTTCCGGTAGATAAGTTCTTCAAACACGTTTACCTAGTCGACCTCTCCCCGTCCCTCTGCGAAGTTGCCCGTGAGCGCTTCGAGCGTCTTGGGTGGAAGAACGTTACCGTTCTCTGCCAGGATGCCCGGTCTTTCCACCTGCCCGAGAAGGAGTTCGATCCGCGGTCTACAAATGCAGCAAGTGATGGCGTGGACTTGATCACCATGAGCTACAGTCTATCAATGATACCTGGTGAGTATTTAAGATCTCCTCGAGACTATCGATATTGATTCGTTTAGACTATTACAGCGTCGTGGACTCATTAACCTCCCGCTTGAAGTCCACTGGAATGCTGGGTGTGTGCGATTTCTACGGTGAGGAGTACCTCGAAGTTCTGCATGACCGTCACTCATTCAAATATAGTCCAAAGCATTGTGGATGTGTCCTGTCGCAACTACACCGGCGGCGCTTTCAACCGCCATGTCAACTGGCTTGGGCGTGTATTCTGGAGAGCCTGGTTTGACTTCGACCGGGTCAGTCTTGAAGCCGCCCGCCGAGACTATCTGGAATACAAGTTTGGTACTGTCATCTCCGCCAGCGAACGAAATTATTTCCTTGGTGGTATCCCCTACTACATATTTGTCGGTTGCCCAAAGGAAATCGCATCTACTCCATCAAGCCAATCTATTGAGAGGCTGGATGCGTCTTTTACCGAGTCTCCTTACCTGCTTCCTGCCAATCACAAGCAGGAGATGGATAATGCAGTGGTGAAAAGCACACAGGAGATTCGCTCCAAGGCGTATGAGTCTGCAGTGATCAACCTAAGTGCAAACCTGCCGCTTCCATCATCCTTTTACCAGAATCACCATTATCGCATTCATTACAACGACATGCTACCCAAACATACTCAGTTCCAAAACGAGTATATCTACGCGTTCACATGGGAAGACCCGCGAGTTGACCACCGGCTCCTGAACATCGGTAAAGACGACGTGATCCTGGCTATCACCAGCGCTGGTGACAACATCCTTGATTATCTGCAAAAAAGCCCTCGCCGGGTGCATGCAGTGGACTTGAATCCCAACCAGAATCACCTTCTCGAGCTGAAGGTTGCCTGTTATTCAGCATTGGGTCACCGGGATATGTGGAAAATCTTCGGTGATGGCAAGCACGCACAGTTCCGTGAACTGCTAATCTCTAAGCTCAGCCCTCACCTGTCCAGCCAGGCTTTCCAGTACTGGCTCGAGCATACCCAGACCTTCACCTCTACCTCTGGCCATGGTCTGTACGAGACCGGCGGATCTCGTCATGCTATTCGTATGGTGCGATGGCTCTTCAATATCTTCGGACTCCAAGGTGAAGTTCGCAAGCTCTGTGAAGCGCAGAGTATTGCAGAGCAGCGTGAAATCTGGCCTCGCATTCGAAGTGTGCTAATGAGCCGACCCCTCCACTGGGCTATTGTGAGCACCGAATGGTTCGCCTGGAAGGCCGCCGGAGTGCCACGCAACCAGCGAAATATGATCGTCGATGACTTCTTCCGCCGTAACGGCTTGACCAAAGATATGAAAAATGGCAAGGACGTCAGCGGTCAATCGATTTGGGAATATGTTGTCAATACTCTTGACCCTGTGATCAACGATACATTGATCAGCAATGACAACTACTTCTATTTCCTTTGCGTTCAGGGCAAATTCTCACGGAGGTTCGCTTTCTTCTTCCATGTCTTCCAACCACACGTGCTAACTGCGATCATAGATGCCACCCCACCTATCTTTCTCCTCAAGCACACGTCAGGCTTTCCACGCCTGGTGCATTTGATGGCCTTCGTATCCACACCGATGAGATCAACGAAGTGATCAACCGTATCACCCCGGGAACTCTGACTATCGCCGTGGTAAGTATCAAAATTCTCTTTCGGTAGTATTTTTCATGCTAAATTTACATCAGGTCATGGACTCAATGGACTGGTTCGATCCCGCAGAGGACTCAGCCCCTGCCCAAGCCCGAACGTTCAACAAAGCCTTGAAGAAGGGTGGTCGTATCCTTCTCCGTTCCGCCAGTATCAATCCTTGGTACATCAAGCACTTTGAAGAAAACGGTTTCTCTGCTCGTCGTGTGGGAGCTCGTTTCCCAGGTACATGTATTGACCGGTGAGTTTGGGAGTTTTCTTGATTACGGACAAAGCTCATACATCTTTTCTAGGGTGAATATGTACGCATCGACCTGGATCTGTACTAAAACAGAGGACTTGTCCCGCCCCAATACAGACCGCAAAATTTCGGCTCTCTCATTGGGAGACAGTGCTATTCCAGCAGGCAAGATGTCGAGCAGCGTGGAGAATCTGTTGATTTAATTTGACACCATTTTCTTTTCCTTGAGGTGGTTCTTGCAAATTACGCCCCATGTGCCTCGGTACCTGTTAATGATACCTATGATCTGGAGTTAGATGGAGTGTTTCGTATGCTTGCCTTCA
The DNA here is from genome assembly GCF_028829455.1 of Penicillium robsamsonii. Lineage (NCBI taxonomy): Eukaryota > Fungi > Ascomycota > Eurotiomycetes > Eurotiales > Aspergillaceae > Penicillium > Penicillium robsamsonii. The sequence goes on from NW_026643221.1 coordinate 6,877,271, forward strand.
AAAGAGCAGGGAGTCAGGAGTGTGGCTAACCGCACCCGCTATCTTTATTTTGTAAATTCAAATATTCTTCTTTCAAAATAATTCCGGGTCTATCTAAGTCAGAGAGCATCTTGACATGTAAGCCCTGATCTTCAACAAGTCCCGCTGTCTGTATGTGGCCCTGTCCATGTGTTTGGTACCGACTTGTGTCGTCAAGCTTTCGGCCTTTATGGTCATGTAACAGGAATTTCACCTTTGTAAACTCCATAATCTTTAAAGTAGAACACATGTTCTATAAATACTCAATTTATCTCAAGTTACCATGCACCTATATATCTCCATTTCGAGGCTTTGCTCTCCTCAGGTTGTAAGTCCCCAACATTTTCTCTATAACACCTAGACAAATTATATAACTTGCATAGGTATCTCTCTAATGTAATTATTGAATGAAGAGTACGGGTTAAGCATGGGTTTTGGTAGGGTTTACAATGTGCAGCCTACAACGTTGCGGATCCCCATAGATCATGTCCCCAGAAAAGGTTATATAGCGGCCGATCCCCCCAGCGCTGATTTGAGCACATTTGCGCAACTATGTTTCCATATTCACTCAATGTATAGATCAAATGTTCCCTCCGCTTTGGGGCCCCAATAGATGACACGATTGTTTTTGGATCTGTATCTGAACCAGCAAGCCAGGGATATGCCATTCGACTCCCAGGGTAATAAATGGTCTTGGTGAGCTATCTCTTGTCTTACTTGGACTATACCAGACTGTGGACGAATATACCAACAGACCCTACAAAGTGAATCCTGTATTCGAGGCCACCGCTCGTCTAAATGCGCACACTATGATCGCCCGATGAAGAGAGTGCCAAAGGCTGGACGGCCGCTGACAAAGTGCGCGCACCTCAATGAGATTGATTGCAGTTGCCGGGAAGTTTGGGCGATTATGGTTCCGCTTGCTCCAGGTACGTGATGTCAGAGGATTGGACTTGACGATGTGGATTGATTGGACATAGATTTGTAGTAACATTTGCCATTTCGAATAGGGTCGACGGTCTGCAGACCTGAGTTCAAAATCCAGCCAGTACAGCAGCAGTAGATCGATCGTGTTTATACTGAGGGTAGATGATTATTTGGGGTATATCGATGAGCATTCTTATTTTATAAGGAGTTAGGTAAAATGATGAAACATGGATGAGCTGATCATGTCTATATCGAAAGCCCTTGTAGCCCCCTCAATCAAAATCTAGGCAGCTGATCAAGTCACCTCTCAAAACACCCCACATAGTTGCAAAGGGCGAGATAGATAGTGCCCGGAACTTCAGCAGCCATCGCGACTTCAATCCCTACCATGACAAGTCCCTTCCTGCCAACCAGGAGTCCCCTGAGTAAATCTCCCAAGAAGCAGTTCGCCCACCAGGACACCAAAAAGCGTAGCAACGAAGACGCCGACGTTGAATGTCATCACAGATAGCATCCTATCGATATCAATAATTAACCAAATGATAATATGAGATAGCCGTAGATGTTACCCACAAGAAATATCCAATCAAAGCCCTAACACACTCAAGCAACGCACGTGTCCCGTCTTTGCGAAGACTCCACGTTCCACTGGCCTTCCACGACGGGAGCAGGCATCCCAATGAAGTTCTATTGCAATGGCCATCTCTTTTGAGATCCCTTGACGTGATTAGTGTTTCATTGTTGTTAGTCAAGACTGGCAAGCTCTCTTCCTCGGGGTCGTTCCCGTGCACGTGTATGTAGTCTGGAAGAGGACTGAGCTTTGCTTTTCGTATGCTTCGTCGATTCACTGGAGCAAGAAGCATGGTTTGAGGGGTAGAGGGGTGCTGGGACCAGGATTTCTCGAGTTGGAATTTGAGAGCACCAAGGAAGCGGTTGAAGATGGCGAGGAGGAATAGAAAGATCAATGTGAAGACATATTGCGTCGTGGTTGAGGTTGTCCAACCTGTGAAGAGGACTGTGATTTTAGTGGAGGCTGAGAACACTGCTGGCATGTCCGTGTCCATCATCGTGCTAAGGCGCTCACTCAAGTACGAGTGCGAGTCTGAGTCTGAGGTCGAGTCTACCATGTAGTATCACTCCATGTTGGGGATGGTCTGGAGTGGGAGGCCGGTAGGTAGCAGGCGAGAGGAGAATATTAGATAGTCTTCTTGTGGTTTGACAATGACAAGACTAGTTGGCATGCGGCCTTCTGATATATTTTCGGTGGTCTTTCCGGTGGACCTTCCAGACTTTTTTTTAGATGTCTTTGAGATATTTTCTCCGTTCTCACTTTTATAAGCAGGTAGACAGCAGAAAAAAGCAGGGAAAGGACTTTTCTATGTATATCCTGGGATGAATAATGTGTTGCGTTCATCTAATGTAAACTAAAAAGGTCTCAAATAGGATCAGACGAGCGCAAATCCGCTCACCTGCATATGAGATGTCTCAGGCAATAGGACCTTCCCATTTGGGGAACTATAAAAGGAAGAAACAGTAAAAAGAAGCCTTAAGAGTCTTTGCTTTTCAAAAAATAATATATTTCAAGTCAGTTCATTCATTGACTTCAGGTCTAATCATATTTCACAGGTGAAGAAGACTGGAACACGCCAAAACAGCGGCCCTCTAAGCAAACAGTGATTAAAAAAAAAGAGTCTGGGAAAATTCATAAATGGACCATGAGCCCAGCGCCATCACCTCTTATCATATCATATCTGTCTGTTGCTCACCAAGTCCAAGTGCGCATACAATTACAAGACATGCACATGCGAACAATCGTGGATATAGAGTCAGAGACAGGAAAGAAGTTCAGAAATACAAGATCTCATGAACGGCCGTAGCGCGTCTTTCCGAAGGAGAAAGGCACGTAGCGATACTTGATCATGTGCTGGATTTGTCGTCGCACTGTAAAAAAAGGGGTAAGTTAGACAGATGCCCACAAGAACGATACATATATCGTATCAAATTAAGGGCAAAGGGGGGGAAACATACTCGTCAACACAAAGAGAATGATCCAGTAAACAACCAGGACCGGCCAGAAGACGGGGATATCGAAGACAGCGAGCCAAGAGCAAACGAAGCCAATGGCGATGGCGCGAGTGGCCGAGTGCCAGAACTTGAACTCTGGGAGACGGCGGATGAAGGGCCGGAACTCCTCATCCTTCTTGGTAGGGAGGCTGGGGGAGCCCGCGTCACCATCCTCGAGACCCTCGTCCTGGGTGAGAGAGGGGTCGAACTTGGGAGTCAGGAAAGCGAGGAAGAGGTTCAGGAGATAGATGCCGAGTGTATAGGCGACTATGATTTAAGATTCCAGAGTTAGTGGTTTGTTTATGCAGATGGTCCCAGCGCTGTGGATGAATGGCTTTCGCGTGTTGCGGTTGGAGCGCATCATTTTTGCTTTGCCGATTCCATTTTCAGGGGTTCCGTCGAGTCTTACCGATATACCAGCCCTGCGCCACGAAAATGCGCAGGAAGAAGAGGAACAGGAGTACACCGGAACCAACCCAGCGGTAGGTTGTGTACGGGGTCGAGGCATCGAGGTAGGCTTGGTAGTGCTGTGATTGACGTATTAGCATATTGGTCAGGCTACGCCGATTAGTTTCAGAGATGAAGGATCCAAAGACATTGCGCAATGTCTTTGCCCCTCATGAGACACTCACTCGGGTCAGTTTAGAGGTGTGCGCGGACACGGCTGTGAAGGGCGACTGATCGGGCTCAGGGACATCCATAATGAAGATATTAAGGGGGAGGAACAGAGCACAGGGCTAGACCACCGAAAGAAAGAAAAGAAAGAGGTAAGCAAAGAAAAGCAGTGATTAAGATAAGCTGCTGAAACCAGACATTCTAGGACAGGCACTGCGCCTTCAGGACAGAAAAGTGTCCACAGCCAACAAGCCAATCAGATTAGAGATTAGTCACCAGCCACTTACAGGCACGTGACAGGCAGCACAGTAAATATGTGGCAGTGCAGTAGAGACGAAAGGGGTTTAGTCTATTCACGTGTACCTCGGAACGGTTAACTTCGGCGTTTCGGTCGCGGGGAAACGGCCATGTATGATGTTACCGCGTAGCTATTCTCTCTCCTTGCTCTGCATAATTCAATCTCAATTATCCGAACAAAAGTAATTGTATTTTCCTTCACACATCACAATGTTTGCCCGTCAATGCACTCGTCTAGCCACTTCTCGGACATCGGTCCCCTTGACTTCCTACCTAGCCCGAGTCCGGGGTTATTCTTCAGCTGCTGGTAGCTACGAGCACATCCTCACTTCGACCCCCAAGCCCGGCGTGGGATTGAGTATGTAACATCAGTTAATATACTGCTGGACCAATTCTCATTGCTATCATAGTTACCCTAAACCGCCCCAAGGCCCTCAACGCACTATGCTCTCCCTTGTTCAAGGAGCTCAATGAGGCTCTGAGCAACTACGACAATGACAAGAGCATCGGCGCAATCATTATCACAGGAAGCGAGAAGGCCTTTGCTGGTATGTACATGTCCTATGTACACTTTCCACGCCCATCTCTTTTCTCGTCATCCCATCACCCTACTCCAAATGTACATTATCAAAACATAATCTAACAAACCTACCACAGCCGGCGCCGACATCAAAGAAATGGCCCCTCTAAGCTTCTCAACTGCCTACAGCGAGAACTTCATCGCGCCCTGGTCCCACCTCGCCACCTCCATCCGCACCCCAGTCATCGCCGCTGTCTCCGGCTACGCCCTCGGCGGCGGTTGCGAGCTAGCCCTGATGTGCGACATCTTGTACTGCACTGAGACTGCCACCTTTGGGCAGCCAGAGATCAAGCTAGGCACGATCCCCGGCGCAGGCGGATCTCAGCGCTTGACCCGTGCGGTCGGCAAGAGCAAGGCCATGGAACTGATCCTCACGGGAAATAACTTCAGCGGCAAGGAGGCTGGTGAGTGGGGCGTTGCGGCGAAGGTTGTGCCAGGTGGTAAGGAGGAGTTGCTTGAGCAGGCGTATAAGACTGCTGAGACTATTGCTAGCTACAGTCGCGTGGCTGTTATTGCTGGCAAGGAGGTTGTTAATAAGAGCCAGGAGTTGTCGCTCAAGGAGGGTGTTGAGTATGAGAGACGGTTGTTCCATGCGCTCTTTGGAAGCAAGGATCAGAAAATTGGTGAGTTGACACTTTGATCTGCTGTGAGTAGGGTTGAGTTGAGGATCACTAACAATTATTCTAGGTATGACTGCCTTTGCGGAAAAGAAGAAGGCTGAGTGGTCACATGAATAGATGATGGGTGGAATAAGCTCATTTGGAATGAAGAAGCTGGCTTTTTTCATCGCCTGCGTGTAATTCACGATGCTGGAGCTGTCGAATAGAGGACTCGTTTATAGGACATAGAGCAGTATCATCTAACTCACTTCGGCCTATAATTCTCGTTCTGCAGCCTCATTCTCGTCTACGTAAATCCCATCTTCTGGTTAAGCATTACCAGTTGGTTAAACCCGAGGAAACGGGGCTTTCAGAGGATCATAAGAGAAGTGGAGATATGAAAAGTTCGGTGTGGTCTTCATATGAAGATATTAGATTAATGCTATTTGCTGAAAAATACTATTTACATCCAAAAGTGCCTAACAATTTAGGGCCAAGAAGCAGAATTAGTCGTAAACATAAGACACATCGCATCATATCAAGCCGTGATTTTTCTCCAACTGACTCTCATCGGTTCGGTTGTTCTTCTCCGCCCGATAATCATTAATGACACGGCTATCAATGGTTTCATCGAACACGTCCACTTGAGTCGACGCAAACTTGCGGGCGCTGACACCCCGCTCGAAGAGCAGGTCAAGCTCGGCGAACGAGCGGCCGCGAGGCTCGGGGACGCGGAAGTATGTGTAAATGATGCACAGGAAGCAGATGCCACCCCAGAAGAAACCGGCGTAGTTGCCCCAGTTCCAAGCGCCGGGATTCAGCATGTAAGGGGTCAGAACGCCGCAGATGATGGCGACAATGTTGTACAAGTTGCGGCCGAGTACAACTGTCTTGATTTGTAGTCGGCGGGTGGAGAGCTCGGCTACCAGGGAAAAGCAGACCGTGCCAACGGTCAGCTGGTAGAATAGGGCCCAGATCAACATCATGGAACCTGTAGCTAGGGAGGCCTGGTCTTTGTGGGTTTTAGGAACGAGACCGAGGAAACCCATAATCAAGAGCATGGTGCATAGACCACAGAGACCGTACAGATACAATGTCCGCCGGCCGATTCCTAGTGTCATAAGGAACCAGGATCCAAAAACGCCGACCATGTTGATGCCGTATTGACCCATGGCGAAGGCGTAAGAGTTAGAGGAGCTCAACCCAGCCTGTTCCAAAAAGTAGGTCGAGTAGTTGGAAAAGGAGTTTCCACTAAGATTTTGGATGGCCCAGACCATACACACAATCTCTGTGCGGCGGAGATCGGTACCCCGGAAGCAGTCTAGGTAGCTAGCGCCCTTGGTGATTTTTTCCTCCAGAGCGGTAGTGTGAACCATCATAGCGACTGTCTCATCGGGATCGAAATCTCCCTGGTTTTGGCTGGTTAATCGTATAAGGGCCCGCTTCGCATCTTCAGTGCGGCCTTTCCGAACCAACCACCATGGGGATTCGGGCGCAAGCCAAATACCAACGAAGAGCGGCAGCGGCCACATCCATTGCAGCCCATATGGAATCCGGTAGGCCCATTCGTCAGTCCGACTCAACATGCCCTTAATCACACCGATGCCAATAAGCTGGCCAAGACCCCAGCAGAAATTGACATAGGTCGTCAAATATCCTCGGAGCGCCACAGGACACACCTCCGAGGCGTAGGTAATTGTCAAAGTCTGGAAGACACCCCAGGGAACACCGCAGAGAATCTCCGCAGCGAGTAGGGCTTGCACATTCTGAGCCGTGAAGAAGATCGACGTCCACGCGCTAACAAGTATGAGGCAGGTCATAATCGTGTACCGGTAACCGAAGCGTTCCGAAGCCCAACCGTTGATGAATAGACCGATGATTTCGCCGCAGTAGGCACCGTTGCTCAGACCTGCTTGCCACTATACATCCAGAGAATTGTCAGTTCCTTCACCCAGACGAGGCAAATCCACCTCACTCCAAGAAATGGAAGGATGGCCGCTGGAATTGATTGAACTTACCGCCGCCGATACTTCATATTTGCCATTGGGCAATATCTCACCATACTTGCGCTTGAATTGCGGGAAGGCATAGAAGTTGTTGACCAAACTAATATCGTAACCCTCCATGGCGATGCAAGTGGAGATGAGCACACTCCAAAGAACAGCCTTGGGGTACAACCGGATGCCCTCCATCAGTGTCATGGACTGCTCCTTCTCCGTGGCTGCCTTTGCATTTCGAACAACTTTGGTCATAGACGAGTCCGAGGCCGGTCCTGCGGTCGAAGAATAACCATATTCGGGGAGACCTTCCACCGGCGTGATAAAATCTGAGGCCTTTGGTTCGGCCATTTTGGATAGGCGGAATAACCGAAGACAAGAGGAAATGGGGTTGAGGAAAATCTCAGAACAACTTTCGATCTGGGTTTGAAGGTTGGGCCTGGTTCGGATGTCAGGGGAAAAAAAAATCAAAGTACCCACAATGCTGAAAACATTGCACGAGAGCACTCCACGGCGAAAAGTCCCTTTAACGCCTCCCGGGGGCAATTGAATCCTGCGGCAAAAGCGAAGGGCTAGACAGAATGAGGATAAAAGCCCATGAGCCGACTTGGCGGGGAAACGGGGGATTTGACGGGCTCGATGCCTCCAAGCGTAAATTTTCGCGGGATGGTAGTCTTGGCGATGTCCGGATGGGGCAAATGATGGGTCACAATCAGAGCCTTCTGGAGAGGAAGATTATTTGACATTTGACAAGTTCTAGGTAGATATACTGATAAATTAAAAAAAAAAAAAAAACATATACAATTGATATAAGTTGTATAAGTTGTATAGAGTGCATGTCTCATAACCACGTGGCCCCTTGCAGCAAGAATGTACTTGACACACTCGGAATTAGGGTTGATTTTTATGTTATATCTTTATTGATTTTCATTTGGCAAATGATCTTCCTACAGTTAGGCTTTTCTACTATGCTATGCATAAGCACTTGCAGCGACATGTATCCAATAGGAAGCAATTATATGTATAGATGCAAAGGCCAGTAATTGGACTACATCTAATGTATTTTTTCCCTTTCTTTAGGCTTCAAAATTCCATGGTATACTATATAAGCCGGACAGAAAAGATTCCCTTTGATGCTATATTTAATCCAACATTGCTCCCAAAATATTAAATATAGATGCTGTTCGATCTTCAGGGCTCAGTTCGAGCATGTTCCTTTTTACTATAAGATTCTTTCATGGGTCTTCTTTGATCGAACCGATTAATAATAGCTTCTTTGGGCAATGGGTATTGATCGAATTTGTCTTTCAAAGGCTGTTTGGAGCTCCTTTGTCTCTGACGACTCGATTAATTATAGTATATTCACCTCTTTCAAGGATTGCTCGATCACCACAGTACCGCATTTTCCTACAATCCCATGCTTTCATTGTCTACTAGCCTCCAAGATCTCCTAATATATAAGATATAACGCGTTCCTCGCAGAATATACTCAACATTCCAGTATCAACGACAGTCAGCTCTCTCACAGCAACAAGCTTAATAGCAACCAATTTAACACAACAGCCAATTCGTCAACAACAGCAAGTAAGTACGACAATAATCCCCACAATTGAATGATACCAAGAGCTAACCATACATCTAGAAATGTCTCGCACTCTTCGTTCCGGTAATGTCTACAATGATTTCCCTACCGCTCCTCCGCGCCCTGCTCGTACTCCAGCCCCTAAGGTAACCAGAAACCGGGAATATGTCGTAAATAGAACGAATATCCCCGCGGGCCTCTTACACAAGAAGGTTGCTGAGTGCCAGCTCGAGTTTATAGATGTCGGCCCGGTAAATCCAAAGGATCCTGAAGACCCAAATCGAGATAACCATACAATCATCCGACTCACGTTCTTACATCGGTTGGAGGATGATGATACCCCGTACGCACCTATTGGCACCAGGGGGGTTGTCCTGGACTTGGAAGGTATGCGGGGACCTAACGGCACAAATAGATCTGTACTAATGATGTCTACCTTCGGATACGAAGGCCCGCATCAGACAGCGCTCCACTGGAAAAAACTACCTATGGGCCGCAATAAGACAGTTAGGGATTGTGTTAGGATCCTTCTAGACACCACGTTGCTCCCTTGCCACCTTGATCTCAGCAACAACAGCTTGGTTGGCTGTAGAGATTTTACGTGAGTTTTCTTCTCTCTTGGATATGCTTTGGGACATACGCTAATCTGCAATACCGATAGGTCGCAAGTGATTTATCAATTGAATCTGTGGGGGTTTTTGAGACTTCCGGCTGGTGCTCACACTACTATATACGGCCTTTTCAACTACAAATACAATCTCCCTCTTCCCCCTGCCATTATGGACCTTAATGTTGCCCCCAGTACTGTGGACTATGCTCTCTTTAGACGGACATACCCATACGTGCACATTACGGGTATCACTTATACTGGCGGACCACGTAAGTTGCCCATGATATCCATATTTCCCCTTTATGGAATTGAATGCTAACGAGATATTGATAGGTCAATTCCTTCCCTAAAAGAAGACTACCCATTTCCAAATCACTTATGTTCATTGGAAGTACTATTTACAAATATCGTGTTCCTGTCATTCATTGTCTTTAGTTGATTTAGAGAATATATTTATGTCAAAATTCGTAATCTGGAAGTCCCCTTCTGCAAGAGAGTATGTATTATGTATTCGGAATCTAGTACCTTGTAAGAACTTAAGAGAAGTTTCAATTATAGCTTCTAAGGAGCATTCAAGCCCTCTGCTAAAAGGTTGGGGCTATTCCAATGCCCGCAAAGGAGATATTAACCTTTTCAATCATGACTTTACGAAGCACTTCGTTCCTATATTTTTTGAAAATTCCAAGATGGTACCAAATAATTCGTAAATCGTATTCAAGTTGCTCAGATATCTATGCAGTGATGTGGAATGAATCCACGATTATTTTGAGTATGAAAACATGAGCAAGAAAAAACACCTCTACAAACGTGCTGGCGGGGCACCAGTAACATGTGCCTCCGTAGCAGACTGGATGCGAGCACCAAGATCCGGGTTAACACGGCGGAACATCTCGTAAGTAGCCTTGCGAACACGCTCATCGGCGCCGCACAGGTGACCGGAAATATTACCGACAAAGTTCTCCTGCTGGCCGGGAGTACGGCCAAGGACCTGCCACAGGCCGTTAGCCTGGACGTAATCCTCGGAGGTCACAGGGTGCTGCTCGGCGATGACAGCGCCGGTCCACTTCTCGTGTTCCTGGCTAGCCTTGACGGGCTTGTGGGCGAGCGGACGGAAGGTAGAGGGGTAGTTAGGGTTGGCGCCGTAGTTGCCGTTGACGTTCATGTAACCATCGCGGTGCGAGGGGTTGAAGGCTTTGAGGGGGCAGTTGACGGGGATCTGCTCGTAGTTGCCGCCCAGGCGGTGGCGGTGCGTGTCGGGGTAGGAGAAGAGGCGGGACTGAAGGACAGGGTCGGCGGAGGGTTCGGCACCGGGGACCATGTGGGAGGGGGAGAATGCGGCTTGTTCGATCTCAGCGAAGTAGTTCTCCGGGTTCTTGTTTAGGGTGAAGCGGCCGAAGCGGCGCAGAGGCACCTCGTTCTGGGGCCAGACTTTGGTCAGGTCGAAGACGTTCCAGCGGAACTTCTCAGCCTGCTCAGGGCTCAGGACTTGCACGTAGCAGGTCCAGGAGGGGTTCTCGCCGCGTTGGATGGCCTCGAATAGGTCCTGGGTGTGCCAGTCGGGGTTCTCGGCGGACAGCTTGGCTGCCTCATCGTTGGTGAAGGTCTTGTTGCCCTGGTCGGTCTTGCAGTGGATCTGGACGTAGTTGAAGGTGCCGTCTGGCTTGATCCATTTGTAGGTGTGTCCGGAGTAGCCGTTCATGTGACGGTAGGAGTATGGGGTACCGCGATCACTGAAGAGGTGCATCACCTGGTGGACGGCTTCGTGGTGGGTGGAGAGGTAATCCCAGAACATGGTGGCATCCTTAAGGTTGGTCTGCGGGTTGCGCTTTTGGGTGTGGATGAAGACAGGGAATTTGGCAGGGTCGCGCAGGAAGAAAACGGGGGTGTTGTTGAACACCCAATCCCAGTTGCCCTCCTCGGTGTAGAACTTCATGGCGAACCCGCGGGGATCACGGGCACTGTCCGGGGATCCCTTCTCACCACCAACGGTCGAGAAGCGGGTGAGCATCTTGGTCTTCTTGCCGACACCCTTGAGCATATCAATGATAGTCTATGCGCCATTAGCCTAGTGTTCTCTTTGCAGAATTATAGAAGCTTTCCAGGTACGTACGATATCGCTAATATCATCAGTAACCTCAAACTCGCCGTAGGCGCCAGCACCCTTGGCGTGAACCACGCGCTCAGGAATGCGCTCACGGTCGAAGTGTGCCAGCAGATCGATCAGGTGGAAATCCTGCATTAGAAGAGGGCCGTTGGGACCAATGCGCTGAGCAGCCTGGGGGTCCATGACCTATATGTAGATGATTAGACCTTGCGATTCAGGAGAAAGTGAGCTGGGCGTACTGGGCAGCCGTTGGAGGCCGTGTAGACCGGAGTCTCATTGTAGCGGTAAGTTTCTGCGAAAGAAAGGGCATTAGTTGGGGTGTTCTGGGGCTTGATGATAAAACCTACTAGGCTCGTTGTCTTGACCCATGATGGCAGAGGTTGTCTATGGAGAAAGAAAAATCCCGGAAGCACTCCAGTTTATATAAGGAAGAAAAAAGGGCCTTGTGGGGAGCCATGGAAAAGTCCAAAGCCCATGGCCCCACAGGATTTTGATATGGAAATCCACTTGTTTATTGGTCCACTGTCTCTCGATATCACTATCACCTACAATACAGAGTCAAAGGTAGGCTATAGAAGTCTCTTGCTCAAAGTACGCTTTTCTGCCATTTACCTGCTACCTAACCTAAAAAACCGAGGGGGAGAAATTATCTTAAAAGACATCTATGTTGTAAACAGATGAGACCACAAAAACAGACTAAAAAGACATCACAAGGTCGTCTACTCTTGTGTATAATAAATGCATATATCTACAAATGGATGGCAAGCGGCGTGTGCATGATGATACCCAATCGCATCCGAGCCGATGTCATCCCTGTTGGGTCCACTCCCCGAGATTAAAGCATCGGGACAGTCGCTTTGTAAATGGACTGCGGCTAGACCAAGAGAAATTTTAGGAAGGTCAAGTCTTTCTCCCACTTTAGCCTATACCAATTTAGTAGTTCGATTTACATTTCATCTGGGCAACTTCTATCGGCATGATCCGAGATCGGCAAGCCCCGACATCCGACCCCGGAGATAAACCCAACAAGTTCATTGAAATAATCTAATTGTCATACCTAGGTATGATAGCGATGCAAAACCTCCTTAGGTGAGTCCTTCCAGGATCTTTACCTGTGCTTCGGCAAAAAAATCTCGAGTAGTGCTTCCTTTGGAATTGGTACAAGTAATGATAAAAACAACCTCTCACTCGAGTGCTCACATAGGGCCATGAAAAAAAAAATGAAAAACAAAAGTAAATGCTCGCTCAATGCGCTCAATGCGCCAATAGTATATCTTGTATATCGCAGGGAAAGGAAAACCCAAAGCAGATTGAGATCGGAACGAATCATAAAAGTGGGTGGGTATATCTAGCGCTTGCGGCTTCTCAAGAGCCGACAGATCAATCAGAAGAAAGGGGTGCCAAAAGTATGCTCCAAGTGCATGCACGGGATAGAATGAAGTTTAGCTGGTTGGAGTGGGCGCCGATGTAATCACAGGCGTGTTAGTGGACTCATCCCAACATCCCCACACCCTTCCCGGGCTATGACATGTCGCAGAAGTGGGCGAGGCAGAGTCGGCCGTAGTCGTGGCTACCGTGCTCGTTTCGTCACGGCAGCCGAACCACCCTGGGTCGTGACAGCTAGTCGTTACAGTCACCGTGAACCGGGGTAAGGTGGTAGTCACTGTGGGTGCTGGAGTGGCTGTCGTGGTAGGATCATTGCACCCGAACCAGCCAGGAGTCATGCATGTCGTAGTAGTGGCAGTGCTTGTCTGTGAAGTCGTAGTTGTAGTGGTAGTGGTAGCGGTTGTACTTTCATCCAGACAACCCCACCATCCGGGAGTCTTGCACGTAGAAGTTCTGGTGGGAGACGTGGTAGTGCTGGTAGTGGTAGTAGTTGTGGCTTCAGAACCGTTGCTTCGGAAGAATTTCCAGAGTTCACAGTCGAAGCATTCTTCCTCTGCGACACATGAGGGGACACTGTCGTATTTCAAAATAACGTCTGATATCACGTTCTCAATCTTGTGGGTACCAAGACCGACACGCCAGCCCTTGTCTGCCACGGTGTCATACGTGCACACCTGTCCGGTGTGGCATGCTGACTCCATCGCATAACCACCCCATGTACAGATAGAGTTAATTCCATTGCAGGTTCCCATATAGATTGGGTCTGCTGTATGTCCAAAGTGGTAGGCTCCAGTGAACTGTCGCGACTGTGGAAGTCGGGAGTCATGGCCTGGCGGACTTGGGAGGCCAAGTCGGGCTGCGGGTAATGCTTCTGGAACGGCCTCAAAAGTGACAACAGGCAACCCAAACGTCAGTCCAACCAGACTTGTCATCGCACCACCCAGCGAATGGCCGGTCATCCAAATATTCGCATCCGGGTAGATTTCAGTAACGTTAGAGTATAGGTCGATCGCAGCCTGGTAATAACGGTTTTCGTCGGTCATAGACTCGACGATGCATGTCAGATTTGCTGTGAATGTAGCACTCTGGCAATCGCAGGATTGTCTCCATAGATACGAGCCTCCTTGGCCGCAGCAACAACTGAAGTATAGATTATCGTTGACTTTATCGTTTGTCGTGGTACCGGCGCCATCAAAAAGAGCAGGTGAAGTGCCCTTCAGGGAAATTACTATAGTGTCGTTTGTCTTATCAGAGTAGATGTGCCCTCTCAATCCATCCTTTTGCCAACCAAAGCTTCCTGAATAGTTGAACTGTCCATGGATGGTGTGCCACTCTCCTGTTCCAGGCTCCTGGATATAGTCATTTGCGGTCATTTGTGCAAATGTCAAGACGGTCTGCTTGTCTGTAATATTCGGCCCAGGCAAGGTGTCCATGACCCAATCCAGTGGAGACAAAGCGGCCGCAAAGTCAGAAGACCGCGCAGCCGCTAAGTGACCTTGAACCACCGAAAGTCGTCGGTCAGCCAACCGTTGTATTGTAAGAGGACTAGATAAAGCAAGCAAGGGGTTCTCTGATGCAATATATTGTTCTTCGTGGCCATCTTCCGATACAGCTCGAAGGCGAGTGTCTGGCTTGACGTCGAGTCTTGCATGAAGGTCGGGTTGTTCGTAGGTACCTCGGTGGAAGATGTGGCGTAGTGACTATTAACGGTTATTACAGATCAGCTAGGATGACACAGCTTGCGTAAAGCATCTTACAAACTCATGTGTGTCTGGTGTAGCTCCGGCCCCATTCAAAGGTATCTGGGGCAGGATGATGGGAACTTGTTGAGAGGGGGGATAATAGCCTGAGGCGGAGGCAGCATCTGATAATACTGCAGCCGATAATAATAGGCTATGGATGCTGAGGTTAAAGTATGAACGTTTTCGAGGCATGATGGGGGGTGATGATGAGAATCAAGATCAAGGAGATGTGAGTCTATCGCGGCTATCGGCGAGGCACTTGATAAGTGACGCAGTGCGGAGAGCGATCGGCACGTGATTAGTACCCCGTGACGTGATATCGTGTGAATCCAATTCCTCGTCAATTTGGTATCTTCTGAAACGATTACTAGGAGAATAATGAACTGCTACTGATCAGCTGCAATATACTCCGTGTTTGGTACGGAGTACCTTCGGTTTGACTTCTGGACAACAGGCTCAGGCTAGAACTGGGGGTCTCAGACGCGGATCGGCACAGGCCTATCAGCTGCACCTGGGAGCGGAGACACGCAATTAGTGCCTTTAAGACCCCAATCGCCCCTGGCCCTAAAATGTCTGGCCCCTCTGAAAATAGCTCTCAGCCTCATTTGCATTCAGCACGGTCATACACCAGGATGGACGGCTCGGACGTTAAATCTCCCACGATTGAGCAAGACTCCGAAACAGCACCTCTGTCCTCACCTGTCAATAACGAGGGGCAGGAAAATGGACCTGACGTATTTGAAAGACGGGGCTCCGCAGATTCTGGCACCGCAGGCGATACCCAAACAGATGATGGCTTTGTGCTTTCGCGAAGCGTACAAGACCCTTCGGAGGAGCTACCGATCGAACTAATCAGCTTGGCAGATCGGTAAGTGTGGTCATATTGGTGCCCATGTTTCAACATTTTATTCTAACAGCTATCTCGCTAATAGTTTCGTGAATTCACTGAGCGCCAGAGTACACAACTCGCCTCCCACGATCGAGAAGATTTCCGAGCTCTTCCAAGTCTTCTACAGCCGCGCCGAGTCCCACATTGCCACACATATATCTGCTCTCATAACTCGTATCAACCGGGATCTTTCGCCTCAGGTTCCTGCAAAAGCTCCACGGGGAAGCGCACTGTCGAAACTGAGCAGCAAACGCTCTCAAGATGATGTCAGGCAAGGGGCTCAAGGTCGCCAAATGTTGACCGCGTCCGAAGTAGCTGAAAGGCGAAAGGCCCGTAGAGCCCTCGAAAACAAACGGAATGCATTAGAAGAGGCTGCCGAACGGAGGGTCTGCGAGCTGGTTTATGATAAACTCTGGAGGCACAAAAGTACTTTGGATGATGTACGAGACGAAAAGTTGCGTTCCAAGACTGCGGCTTTGCTGCTGGTCGGCATTAACCTGAAGGACCTTGGGATCGATATAGACCTCGAAGCGATCGATGAGCAGAAACAGGACGAGGCGAACGAATTCCTTTGTCAAGCCCGAGAGTATCTCGCGAAGATGAACGATTACAAATACCCCCTTGGAAAGCTTCAGCAACTCGCAGCGGCACACAAGGCTATCGTCGATGCCCTTACTAAACTTTTGCCGTCTTCCTCTTCTGCAGACGAAATTCTGCCCACGCTGATCTATTCGCTTGTGACGTGCCCCCCTGAAGGGATCAACATTGTCAGCAACTTGGTTTTTATCCAGCGTTTCAGGTCTTCAAACAGAATTGATGGAGAAACAGCTTACTGCTTGACCAATTTAGAGGCCGCAATAAGCTTTTTGGAAAATGTCGATCTATCCACACTGCGTGCCGACGAGTTGCAAGATGGCCCTCTCAAAACCCCTAGTGAGACAACGACACCATCCACAGACCATGTCGATCCTTTTCGCCCCCCCAAGGAGGCTACAACACTGGCTGTGACGACTGTATCTGCATCGCCGGAATTGTCAAAACCAGAAATCAAAGAACCCGCCTCTACATTACCCAGGCCTCGACCCTCTGTCACACCACAGCAACGACGCCTTAGCAACCTTTTCCAACCGCCTTCTAAAGTTCTCGGGGCTGCAAACGATGCTGTGCGCACCACTGCCGACCAGAGCCTGAAGAACATTGGTGCTACATTGGACAGCAGTTTCAACTTTCTGTTTGGTCGTCTGAAGGAAATGCAAAACATCCAAGGACCCGGCCCGGAGGGTAGCGGACCAATACTACCAAAGACATTGGCCGAAGCTCGCCGCTTAGTGTCTTTGCCGCCTGCCTCTGCTGCCAACCAAAACCTGACCCAAGGGGAGCTCGCAGCAATCAACTCTGTTTCAGTGGATGAAAGCACACCCCCACGCAGTAGTTCAAGACTCACAGATCTCTCTAGCGGCGGCCGTACTCCCCGAGACAGGAGTGTGGACAGCACCCGAACCCAAGAGAGCGGTAAAAAGTCCATCACGACATCACTGCGTGAAGATTTTGCATCGAACTCAGCCATCAGCCCCACTCCGTTAGAATCAATGCGAAACTTTGGCAACACGCTCAATCCTTTGAACCACATCCCGGGCATGATGAAAAACTTTGGCCGCAACACACCAGAAACCCCCAGCGGTAGGTCCGTATCTCCATCGGGACTGAATAGGTCAAAGCCATCGCCTACCTCAGCAGACGGCGCTAGTGGTCCTATCAGCCCGCTCCCTACCTCGTTGAAAATCGATCCTCCAATCCAGCGGTTCCTTGAGACACAGGATGCGCGCGATCTCCGGATTGGTGACGTAACTGTTTTACTGGAGGACTATAAGAGACTGGCTGCTGCGCTTTGTAAACCCACTGCCGATTCTCGATAAGTTCCTATGGTTGGATAACTTCTTTTGTCCCATCTTCTCATTGATTGCAGTGAAAGATGGAGTATTCTTGCATTATGGATCGATGGCGTTATTATATCTGGTATTACATTTCATTTGGGCGAATAAACCTTGGATTAGATAGCATAGCTTTGGCGACCTCAGGAGTGAGCTACGCATTGTCCATATCATACAGCATGTTAGCAAAAATGAACCCTTCAGACCAACATATGAAAGCGAAATTGATAAGTCCAGCCTCCATGTAGGATCCCACCAAATAAATAATAGAAAAAGAAGAGAAAAGAAAAAGATGCGAAAGCGTAAAGGGGGTATTAACACGAATAAATCAAGTCCCACCGTGGATAATTTAAGGCATAACACAATTATCTCAAACAACATAAGGGTCAATGGAAACATGCCGAGCAAGAGAGTTATCCCTCACTCATGAATGGCGTCCACGCAGAACCTCTGCGCCGCCGGTTCTCATCTCGGTCAATTTATTCGTCAACTCCAAATTTTGTGTTTCAACTTGGTCATGACGGCGCTTGACTTCGCCTTCAAACACAGCAGCTGTGCGGCGACGGGCACGTCGTAGGTTCTTCATTTCTGAAAGAAGATGAGTGAAACGATCGATCATTTGGTCCCCGCAGTCTTCCCATTCATCCATGGTCATGTGGGACAAATAAGTCAGGCGTTCTTGGTCCGTCAGAGCTAGCAGATGGGAGACGGCATTTCTGGGCTCTTGGGTGTCTGGGACAAAAGGTGGATTTGGTGGCAAAGAGGGTGATTTGACGACAGGTGGAGGGGTGGGGGATTTGTCAAAGGGCTCAGCTTGGAGCTCGGAGAAAGACTTTTGGTAAAGAACTTCTGGGGGGTAGTCAGCCTCAAATGAGCGCTTTTTGGAATGTATGACAGTGTTGCGACGGCTGCGACGCGGCGGCTCGTGCGACTCGTGCACGAAAAAGGGATCATGCATGGTGTGATCGATATCTAGGTCGGTCAGACTGGTCATATCAAAGGCATTAATTGAATGCCCCCCGCTTTCCCGTCGTTCGTCCGCGCGTATAGTGCGGTCCATGCCATCATCACTTCCACCGTCGCTGTCAGTACGTTCTTGAAACGATGTAATACTGAGTGACCGGTCAACATCTGGTGGAGGTTGAGAGTTATGGCGAGTGGGGGATGCATCGAGTTGTTGGTCGAGTTGCTCAAGAAGTGAAGGCTTTGGCGGACTGAAGCGTGTTCTAGGTGTTGCAGACGAGCTATGAGGAAGAACAATCTTCCTGGGCCCAGTAGGAGGAAGCATTTGACCCAATTTCCGCGGCTTGGACTTGAGTTGTGGTTGAGTCTGGGGCTCGGGGTCAGAGTCTACAGGAACAGGCTGCCGCGAGGTAGTTCTCTTTCTGCTGGCGGACCAGAAATTCTCGAGGCGCTTGCTCAATGGCTCCTCGGTCGTACGCGCTTTGTGTGACACGTGCCAGTCGTGTCTTTCGTCGGGCTTTTCGTTATCCCCGTCATCTCCACCAAAAGACGAGGTCATTTGGCTTCCAAAATCATTGAAGTCATCCGAATCAAAGCCAGCTTTCTTCATGGCTTGGTCGCCTAGCCCTTCATACCAATTAGAGCCGTAAGTCTGCCGTGAAGGCCGGGGCTGGTACACCGACGGTGGATTGCCGGGGTTCATGTAGGCAGCATTGGTACTTGATGCTGCTTGAGATTTGTTGTCATCAAATCCGTAGACGCTAGTTCCCGCCACGGTTGAATCATCGATTGCCTCCACGTCTGTATCAAACACGTCCCTGTCCCGCTGCATTCCATTTGTAGGAAGATTGCGGGGCTGATTGGGAAATTGAGATGTACCATGAAATTCTAGTGAGCCACCTCTACCATCGACACCCAGAATACCTGGATCGGCTAGCTGGGTGACTGGCACCTCGACTCTGGCTTGTTCTGCACGTTGTTGGCGCGACTGGAGGGCTTGATCGGGGGCTCCGCGAACCTGCCCACCTTCTTTGGAGTGGACATAATCGCCAACCCCCATGATTCTTCGTGTAGTTAGGTATTTTAAGGGGAATGAAGAGATTTGTTATTTTTTTTGATAATGCTGAAAGACGACGGGGATCAGTCCACGGTAAGGTTGTTGGGCAAACGCGATATCGCCGCGTAGTCACGTGCCGATCGTTTTAAACGTCTTCAAGCCTCATCTACGGTATTGTGGGATTGGACTAGCGGTGATCTCCCTGCATAAATGTCAGACATCTATGGATGCTTGCTTGGATACATCGTGCATGCTACAGCTACCAAAACCACATGAAGATGTCTTATATAACTCATACAACGAACTCTACATATTATACTGGACGAGAGAGGTATTTAGTTGTAAATAAAATGCAATTCATTGGGGGTATATGTGTACAAGTTTACATGAGCAGTTCCACAGCAGAAGAACATCGACGTCATCTCAACCAGGAGAGTCATGATCAATATGAAAATGCTCCAGATTGTATGCGACACTCCTGCCTCGTTTCTTGGCCTTCTCGAAGAGCTCAATCGACCTTTGGACTTCGGTTGCTTTCTTCTCTGTTGCAAGCCTATGCTCACGTCTTGCTTCAAGGGAGCCTGGAGTTTCATCCATGAGCATCCGATCGGGGTCGTGGTCTTCAAAGTCTGCTGGTAATGATAGCGCAGACAGGAATAGATCACCGATCCACAAAGAGATCATCCCTCTAAGCTCCAGCAATTCAGGCGAATCAGAGTATGGAGGAGATCCTAGAAGCTGGTCCATACGGGTAGCAATCTGCTGCGCCTGTTCCAACTCCAGTGCCCTGATAGCTGCGATGGCAGCACCTGCCTTGTTTTGTGACTTCCGACGGTGGCCGAATTCAGATTCTGAATTGTCGTCCTCAGAAAACTCATCAGGCTCTTCTTCTTGGCGAAGAGCAATATCTTTCCTATTCGCTTTGCTTTCCTCCTGGGTTATATATACCCAAAGCCCAAACATTGCAGGGTAGAAGTGCAAAGAGGAAATAGACTGTGGTGAAGATTTCATGAACGGATGGTTGAGAATAAGTCGCTCATAATATTCTTTGGCTGCCGCAAAGGCCTTGGTGGTAAAATTCACGCGTGTGCTTTCCATTGGATTCGGCACCTTGGTGGTACCAGGATTGGCTGGGGTTTCCTGTTCGTCACGCCGCAGCAAGATTTCAGCGCCGATGCCCCACCTTGCTTCGTTGCGGACGTCCATTCGAAAGCCTCTGTAATCTTCGCGCAAGATCAAGCCCCAAGCTCGTCCGGCTCGAAGATAATCACCTTGGAGCATACATCGATGTAAAATGGCTGTCAATGCACCCAGATGTTGGAAGCGAATGTTGCCTTGCTGAGCCGACTGAGGAGGGTAGACTGGAGGTGATAATGCCGCCAAGTCTTTGAGGTGGCGTGAGGTAGTCTCTCTTCTGAGTTGCTCATCCTTATCTTGTGCATGAGGGAAATGGCCTTTCGGCAACTCTTGGTTGGACGGAAAACCGGCAATTCGGTACTGATGGGATTCATTCGGCGTCAATACCAAGGGAGCCCCAGCCGGCTCAGATTCCGTAGCAGAGGCTACATCAGTTGTTTCCTCGCCATCCACATCGCTTTCACTCCACCCCACACTCCTTTTGCGTTTCCGGCGGTCATATTGAGATATACGAGTACCAGGCGGGTGGAGCCAAGACGGTAGTGGTAGAGAAAAAACCGAAGACGAAGGCACAGCCATATGCTCAAGAGGGGGCGTGTTCCATGCGCCGCCAAAGAATGTAAGAGCCGTAGCAGTCTGTACTAGGGCCTAGGCTGTGATTGCCCCAATTGATGGTTGCGCATTTGTCAGAGAGACGGGTGGTGGAAGATGACGGAATGGAATATGGTGCCTCAGGCAGAGAAATCGAAGCAAAGAAGGCAAACACCCTCACTTATCGTCCTCTATCAATTACTTACTTTGATATGACTCCTCTACTCCTTTTCCTTTTCCTCTAAGTTCCCCCTTTTCATTTCCCCCGGCGCTCTTTTACCTCCGTTTCGTGTGTGCCAGTCGCTGGCTGTTCTTTCCTGAGAGTGGCTACCATAGCTCCCCGAGATTCAAGGCTCGGCGGTTATACCACTCGGAGTGTGGGCTGTGCCTGAACTCGCTAGACAGTTTGAAACCTCTGGCCACTGTTGCTCATATTGGGCAGTGAAATTTGTCTTACGCTTTTCGTACCTGTTGCAAATAACCCGGTAACCGCCAACACCCTGTCCTCTCTCCACTCCTTTGTTCCAAAGGTCCGAAAATACACGGCTTCTTCAGAATCACCCTCGAGAATCAACTGCATCGACCCTATCAGCTTGGGCAATAAATCAACATCTGTTTTGTACATCAGTCAAGTATCTTTCACTCGTTATATCCATCTCCTAGGTTCAACCCCACATCGATACGGTCGCCCCTACTAGCCATATGGTCCTCGCGTGGCAATGAACAGTCGTTGACATTCTTTGCATCATTCCAACTGCCACAACTTTGTTACTATGGGACAGTCCTCTTCTACGCATCGTGATCCATCTAATACTGGCTACCCGGCACACCTTGCACCTTTCTCGACACAGCGTGGCCCTAACACAAGGGATGAAGAAGACATGAATCATAGACAGGCGGATGAACACAACGGGGAGGGTGGTTTCTCGCCCCGGACAGACACGGACACGTATACAAGGAGCGACCAAGATATGTCATCCGACCGGCCAGGCCGGTTCTCTACTGGAGGTTCGCAACCCATGCGGAGTATTGAGGAGGAGGATGGGCCCGAGTATGAGCTCCCGCCCCGGGAATACCGCACTGCGGCATTTGCTCGAATGGCAGCACGGAGACAATCGACCATGTCAAGACTGGGCTCTAGGCTTCTTCCCAATTCAGTAATTCGTGGACTTCTCAACAGCCAAGAAGAAACCCCGGCGGAGGGACATGCACATCGACATGGCCTAATTCATATGCCAATCCCAAGATCCGAGACCGCTCACACATCCGGTCGGTTTAGTGCGTTCAACTCACTCGGCTCAAGAGGAATTACTCGGCGCCGATCCGCTCGAGCACCATATTTTATTCCACCCCGCGCGGAGTCTGCTGGAATTCCAGATGCACCA
Source organism: Penicillium robsamsonii (assembly GCF_028829455.1). NCBI lineage: Eukaryota > Fungi > Ascomycota > Eurotiomycetes > Eurotiales > Aspergillaceae > Penicillium > Penicillium robsamsonii. Next base: position 6,899,745 of record NW_026643221.1, read on the forward strand.
GCAAATCCGACGTATATCGACTCGCCATCTCAAATACCCGAGCCCACAAGAGCATCCTGGCGTCGGAGTGTCAGGCTACAACGCATGCGTCATTCGATTTCGTCTCCCATTTCACACATGTTCGGTCAGCCACACTCAGATTTGAGGCCCCAGGAAAGCCCAGAATTCCAAATGTCAGATCCCTTATTTGACGATAGGGCCATGGACACGCGTCTGGACTTCGGCGAGCCGCCTCATGAACTTGATTCAGTAGAACCTGCTCTCCAGGCTGGGGAGCCGGAAACTGGTTCATCTCCTACCCAGCCAAGTCCTGCTTTGATGCGCCGATTGCCTGGGATCATCCGAGCGAGATCATCCAGAGTCCTGCGGCGAGAGGAACAAACACCTCTGTCAAGAGTTCTTCAGCTTGCCGCATCCGCAATTGCAGCTCAGCTATCCGGCACTGCCGGTCCTGCGTTGCCTAATATCCAAGCATTGGGCAATGACGGGTTAGATGGCTCTCTGGAGAATTTCATCCAGAGTTTGCAGCACGCGACTTCTGCGCAAGCCCAACCTGCTACAACAGGGGAGGGGTCAAGCAATACTGCAAATGAAGCACCCTCACATCCCGTCAATTTCTTGCGTGTGTTCCGATTTGCCAATTCAGAATCACCCACGGACCCAGGCGCTTCGAGGCAGAGCGCGAATGGTGCGGGCGACCGCGGGACCCAGACCGATGGAATGGACATTGACGAGCCTGCTGAAGGCGAAGGACGAACAGTTACATTGGTTGTCGTTGGAGTTCGATCCGTCCCGGCTGGAAACGGAGGTAATATTGAACAACAACAACAACAACCTGCAAGTCCAGGCCCCGGTCTAGATGCTCTGCTTGGCCTACCCTTTTTGCCACCCAATACTATTCCACGGCCTCAAGATGCCACTGTTGACCCTACCCAACGGGGTGATTTGCGATCCAGATTGCACCTTCCTCGGCACCCGGGCCCTGCAGGGCTACACACTCCCACCGGAGCTACAGAATTTCCACGCCCATCAGTCCCCAATGCCCTTAGAAGAATGTCTGATACCGGGCCCCGTGCTGCATTCCCGTCCTACCATCCCTCTGGTTTCTCTGAAAGCCCTCCCGGTCCGCACCCACCTCCATCAACCCCAGCAGAACCGGGAGTGTCTGCTTTGTCCTCCGGCACTTCCACTCCGAGCCGTAGACCATCCTCTGCTTCAGCGATTGCTCCAGATATTCTACCCCATCTCCATGAAGGCCAGGCAATGCAACCTACGGCGGAGACTTTGGAAGAGCCTATGGCGTTCAATACCGCTCGTCAGCGACGCCGAAGCGATTCTGAGTATGCGCGTCATCGGGCCCTCGGCTCTGGTGCTGTTCGACGTAACGGCATGGTCGAACCCGATCAACCCCCACCAAGCGGAGGTCGCAGTTGGTTAATCTATGTTGTTGGAACTAATCTTTCTGAAAATCACCCGGCTTTGACGACACCAAGTCTTTTCACCGATGTAAGAATGCGCTACTGGCCTTTATCAGAAACCTGGTGGCTAATACTTCTCAAACAGAACCCAACCTACGAGGATATGATCCTGCTTTCATCACTGTTGGGTCCAGCCAAACCCCCCGTTGCCTCTCAAACCGACGTCAATTCCGCTGGCGGACTGTTCCGTCTTGTTGAGTATGCAGGTTCATTGGTCGCCGAAGCCATTGAAGGCACCAGCGCCATTCAAATATCAGACGGGGAGCGCTGTTTGATCTGCTTGAGTGATTATGAGGTGGCCGAGGAAGTGCGAGAGCTGGGTAAATGCAAACATGTCTTCCACAAGGACTGCATAGACCAGGTTTGTTACCTTCACCGATTTTGTTCGATCTGTTCGATTGCTGACCGTATATCGTAGTGGTTAACCACTGGGAGAAACTCCTGTCCTTTGTGTCGAGGTCAAGGCGTCAACGAAGCCCCCAGCAATGACTCCAACACCGATAATCTGGCACCCAATGGTGCTCCCCCTGCTTCTGCTCCTGCTCCAACCCCAGATGGCACAGCCGTCTGATCCCTTTCACCTCCTATCAAGCATGGTCAAACCAACCGTGTGAGCAACTCCCGACTCCCAACTTTGACTTTTGAATACTTCTCCCTTTAGCTTTAGCATGCAGCGTGTGCTTAGAACCTTTAACGAATTTTTTTCCCATGGATATCCCCTTTGCATTTCATTTTTGTGCATCGACTTTAGGTGCTTTTATCATGTTGGGCTATTGAATATCTGCTCCTGGGGCCTAGAAACAAGGAACTCTCTTGGGAGATAACTCAGACTTTCAACCCTGAGAATGTTAGTCTTTACATCTATCAATTCTTGGTTTTCAATTTTTCGGTCTATTATCGTAGATTTACACATCCGCTGGCCATACCATACCCATGGCTCTGACTGGCCGGAAATGTTCCACACATTGAAATCATGTACAAATACCATGCAGCGTAACCAGCCTTGGATACTTTTGTTATTATAATTATTACCGTTTAATATTTTGTGTAAATAGTCCATAGCAACTCATCTACAGTCTCGGGGCCCGCTGCCCCGCGGTTGACTTAGGTAATCCAAAAAATCCCCGGGCCCCTCCACTCCCCATTGTTGGCTTGCGCCAGCGATCTTGTGCTATTTCTTTTATTCTATACGCTTTGAGACTATCATCTGCAGTCTCCCTATCAACGGCAGCGCTCAATTGACCTGATTGTTGCTGAAAAAAAAAAGTTTCAAGCGTGCTCTCCTACCCTTTCAAACTCCGAAGTTGCAATTTCACGAAAACCCCCACCATACAACCTACCCAAGACCCATAAGCCTACAATCCACTATGGCCTCCCCAATTCGCACCACAGTCCTCATATCCGGCAATGGCTCAAACCTGCAAGCCGTGATCGATAAGGTGGCCGCAGGTCAGTTAAACGCAACAATCGTCCGCGTAATCTCCAACCGCAAAACCGCATTCGGCCTCGAACGCGCAAGCAAGGCCAACATCCCAACCGAATACCACAACCTTGTGAAGTACAAGAAGCAGCACCCCGCGACACCGGAGGGTGTCCAGCTTGCGCGCGAGGAATACGATGCTGAGCTCGCGAGGCTGATCCTTGCCGATGCGCCAGAGCTGGTCGTGTGTCTCGGCTTCATGCACATTCTCTCCCCGCAGTTCTTGGAGCCTCTAGAGGCTGCTAAGACGCGGATTATTAACTTGCACCCCGCGCTGCCGGGAGCATTCAATGGCGTTGTAAGTCATAGACCCCTCGGGGTTCACCTGGTTAGCTGGTGTGATATGCTGATCTTTTTTTTTCCTGATCATTAGAATGCGATTGGCCGTGCTCATGCTGCATGGTTGGAGGGCCAGATTGACAAGACCGGTGTTATGATGCACGATGTCATTTCCGAGGTGGATATGGGTACACCAATCCTGGTGCGGGAGATCCCTTTCCAGAAGGGCCAGGACGAGAACCTCGAGACCTTTGAAACTCGGGTCCATGAAGCCGAGTGGGGAGTTGTTGTTGAAGGAGTGGATAAAGTAGTGAAAGAATTGACGGCGCAGAAACAAAAAGGCACAAGTGCATGAATACCCATTTGTCTTGGATGACATTACTCCGCATAGTGCCAGGTGGACGAAGGGACGCGCTTCTCAATCAGCGTTTTTGACCAGTGATTGGCCCAGGACTACAAATCCCGAATGATGCCATCGTCGGGGCTGTTGACGATTTATGACTATGTCCGCATATCTTGTATGATTGCAGAAAAAAAGACATCATATTGCATGTATATTTCGGGTGTTCTGGGGTACCAATTTAGAAATCAGAGCCGCGGCCGGCTGTGGAGGGAAGTTAGGAACATGCCGAGACTACCGTGGGCAAATCATATACGTCTCATGGTAATTATAGTCATGGAAATGAGACATGCAGGATAACCCAAATGGCTCGCAAATCTTGATAACAGGGATTCAAAATCCCATTTCACCGGACAAATTCTCATCACATGTTAGGCCCAGGCCTGCATAGCGGATCTAGCTGCATCTTAATCCCTCCTCTCTCTACGGAGTAATAAGGGAACTACTATTTTTGGAGAAGTTCATGGCTAGCTGACCAGACAAAGTCAGACATGTGCCACACGACAATGTGCAGAGGGAAAATCATAGCAAAAGAGGAAAGGTGTTCATGCAGTGCAACCAAGACGAGGAAGTGGGCAATCGGAAGCGTTGCAACGTTGAACTGGCCGTTGGGCCTATGATCGTGGCGCCAACGTGACAGATTCAAACCCAATTCCCAACGTCTTGGTTCTATGTATGGCTCCACTATTCCCCCTCTACACACTAGATGTTAGGTCTGGTGGATTATGTGGGTTGTTTTTGGCCCCCAATTCACCGGCCTCAATTAGATGCTGTCCCGTCACTTAAGATCGGCGAAAATCATAACCATTTCCGGCGTGGACCGGGATCTGTTCCGGGCAAGATTGAGAGCTCTGATAATGATTTTCTTTGCTTGTGTCTTTGATAGACCATAATAACTGAGCCCTCATCTGCGCGTATGTATACTACGTGCGATGTAACCACACCTCCAAGGTTATTGGGTGGTATTACTCGATACTCTTATACACTGAAACTCTAAGTAACAAGCTCCGGCTGCCGTTAGGGATGAGATCTGTACGCGTAAATTCTCAGCCACTTTATACTTTATATCACCTAGGCCAATATATAATATAGGACGATCCAGCCGGATAAAAGGAATCAAGCTGTGTATGTACATTCTAACCTATTATAGTAACAATAGATGGCTTATAGGCTTTCGGGCCGATATCTACATTTTTTCGTACATTTCCTACCTAGGTAGAAAAATACACTTTTCTTCGTGGGGCATAATATAAACCGATAACATGGTAAAACTCTATTATTTTCTATTCCATTTGATTAGGGCCAACAGGGGTACAAAACGCAGAAGGCGTTAATGGGAGTATAAAGCTCCAGTTTCATGTTCAGTGCACGCACCTTGCAAATCACAACGCCATATGATCTTCAACGAGTCCACCAGAGAACCACTCTTTGCTGCCTGCTGATCTCACTAGCAGTCAGGTCCCCACTGGAACCTTGTTGCTCTCGAAATGACACCAAATCAGGCATAGTGCCAAATGAGTTAGTGGGGACATTAACGCGCAGGATCTATAGCGGATCTATAACAATCTTCCAGGGAAATTACTTCAAACTGATGCATGATGTATGGGGTACCATTACTATATGTCGGAGGGGAGTTGCGAAATAAAAAATCCCCCCCCAAAAAAATAATCAGCTTGGGAGCCTCAGGGCCGTCAAGTGGTATTCATATGGGTCTATGGTCTAGCGTTGTCTTAGCCCTTATATCTCACCCAGATGGCGAATGCCCGTGCACGGCCCAGACATTACCCATGGGATGCATGTGGCCAGAGCTTTGGAACCTTATGCTTCGGGATTATCATCTGGTTGGGGCTGCAACCTATATGCATTATGATATTTCCCCTTCTCCTTATTTCGGCCATTTATATTGAGGGTCAAAATTAGGGATCATTCAAGAGGACGGAGCTTCCAGCTGAATTGAGACACTTGCGCCGATATTGGAGTCGATCCCAGGCTTCCAAGAGCGTTAGTGTCCTTTTTCTTCTCGATCTATGTACAAAATAGGCCCACCTGTCAACTCATCGTCGATCAGCCACAGCACCGCAAACCCCGGACATGTAATTAGCCCCTCGAATCAGCCGGCCAGAGAAGGCGCAGCAATACTTTAAAGTGGCCGTATTTTGTGATAGCACACCGATACTTTGACCACCAGTTAAGAATGAGAAAAAGAAATGAGAAAAGGAAATGAGAAAAAGAAAAACAAAAATCCCCCCACATTTAGCAAAAAGACCATGAATCATAGTGCACTATTGCTTCTCCAATCGTCGAATGAGAACATCCAGATTCCCACAATCAACCCTAGCCGTCTCCACTTAGAACCCGATCTCCGTCAATAGAACGTTTTCGGCAATTTCTTTCTATCGTCCTGGAAGGTTTCGAAATTGCCGGGCTTAGGTTTTTTTTCATTGCGGGACTCGCCGTTCGAACTTTGCTCCGGAATAGTACAGGAAATGATCATCAGCTTGCCGGCGCTTAACACATAATCGCCGTTGATGACCCTTGTTAGTTTTATGGATCCACTGGCAATCGATATGTTGTAAATAGGAAAAAAAAAGCGAAAGGCAAAAAAATAGGTAAGAGGAAAATATCCGGAGATCCATCTCCATCTTTCGACCCAAAGAAAGCACAAAAACTGCCGAATATACCACTAGCTCATCTCCCCTACTCTGTACCATAAACCGAAAAGGGCTCGGGGGACCGGGATAGATCCATAGACGCTCTGATCATGATCCTCTGCATAAACCTGGCCAAGCCCTAAGACCAGAATTGCTTGGATTTATCTCTGTGGCTTAGGATCGTCGTCCCCCCCCCCCCCTCCCCTTTTTTTAATATTTTATTCTGTCCCTTCTTTTTTTTCTCTGTCATTTTTCTGATACGCCGAGACCCGAAGTTCGTCCGCTGAGATCTGCTTTTTATTTTGTCTGTCTAAAAAGGATGTTTAAGTTGAAAGACCAGGAGCTAGGGTAGTACTCTTTACAAAAGTACTTTGCATCTCAGAAGTAAATGTAACTTGGAACTTTTGCCAGGTCCAAAGAGAATATGATATGAAAAAGAAAACCCCCAAAAAACTATCTATTGAACTAGACGCGTCAAGATGACCTTGAAGGGAAAATACAAGCCCCAAATGTGGCTCCGCAAGTTTAGCCGGAGGGGAGCTCTCCTGGATCAGCCCATAGTATATCCACATATTCCATATTCTATATTCCCATATATCTACTCTTTGGGGCGAATATAACGTACTATGTACTCCATACATGTATTACATACCAGTCGATCATTTAGCTTCTTTGGAGGGCACTAAAAAAGAAAATCAGTTAATTCGTTATGTTAAATCCGTCATCTTTATAGTCGAATCATCTTTTTTCCCTCTCTTCCCTTTTAATCTCCGCACGTCCCCGGTTCCAAGGTTAGTCTGGACTTACTTCAACCCCCACCAACTGCCCTTCTACCCTAGCTTCTATTAAAATGATTCACGTTGACTCGGGAATTAGGGGAATAAAATCAGTTTGGGTGGGTATTGTGAACAATGGCGCATTCAGATCAGTCACCCCAGACGGCCATGTCGGGCTTCCTCGACTCAATGAAACAGGAGTCCTTGTTTGGCCCGGCACAGTATCCTGAGAGTGTTGCGTTTTGGCACGATCCCTCCACGGCACCTACGATGATAGTACCCCCTTCATATACCTCCCAGAAACAATCGCTGTTCCAACCTCTCTCGGACCAGAAGAAGCACAAACGCACCCGAAGCGGCTGCTTTACCTGCCGTTCGCGCCGGATCAAGTGCGACGAGAACCGTCCAGTCTGTGAACGGTGTAGGAAAGGCAGCCGCGATTGTGTGTATCCGTCACCCACCGCGTCCACATCCAAGGCTAGCTCACGCACTACAGCCAAGTCGCGTGCTGGTCGCCCGCAGTCGCACGGCAGCGATTCACCTAGGAAATTAGACTCCGAGACTCTCAGCCCCTTGCAGCCCATCATCGACGAAGAGGAACCCGACAATGCTGTGTCCGAATACCGACCGTCGCCAGCAAGCGGTACAACCACATCACAACCGGATCTGCGTAAGAGTCAAAGCGCACAATCTCTTCGGAAACACAATGCAAGGCCCTCGTCCGATACTAGTTCTTACATCAAAGATCAAAGTAGTTCGCCGTCAGCCGAGTCGCGCTTTGAATCGATGAGCGTGCGCTCGGGCAGCCTGGGACATTCCACAACAGAATTGCTCAACAACGCGCGCCTACCAGACGATCTGCGATTTTATTTAAATTTCCAGCAAGATTTTATGACTCCTCCGCATTTCTTCTTGAGACAGGGTTGCTCCCATTTCATCCACCACAGCCTTGTCGAACTTGCCTTGCACTATGAGCCTCTCCTCTACGCCCTCGTGGGCTTTTCGGCCTACCACCATTCTTTACACAGCCCTGGGGGAACGATCTCCAAATTTTTGAAATACTATAATAAAGCCTTGGTCCTCCTCCGGAAATCATTGGGCTCTGGAGAGGAGCACAGTGAGGCGACACTGTGTACCGTTCTTGTCCTGACAACATTTGAGGTACATTGCTCTTTGCCCTCTATGACTACTGCACCGACATTTTTTAATTGACTTTGTTGCACTTATAGGAATACATCGGCGACTGGGTGAACCTGATCGATCACCACCAGGCGGCCCATGCACTCATGCGAGAGCTAATCACACCAGAGTCCGCCAACGTGAACGAGCTACATACTAGTATCTTTTTATGGTACTCGCGCTTCGATGTAGTCGTGGGAATTTTGGGCGGCACCGAAACAGTCCTCGGTCGAGACTGGTATCTTGCAAAGGAGCAGTATGATGCTGAGCAAGCTGCCATCTATCCAGATGATCCATCCAAACAACTCGCCCTTGTCGCATCAATCAACCGACGCTTCGGCTTGGATATGGCTTCCCTCTATGCAAAGTTATCTCGCGGCATGATATCAATAGAAAACTTCGCCATCCAGAACGAGAACCTGGGCCAGTGGCTCGAGCAGGCCAAGACGATTCTAAGGGGATTCGATGATTACGAATACAAAGTGCAAGAGTACCCGCAGAAGCAGCCCTTGACTAAAGATGACGTTACCGATCCATACGTGCCAGGTGGCTTGCATCGTGGTGCCTTGTGGGATTTCAATTATGCTTGGGTCGACATCATCGCCACCGAGTTAATGTACAAGTTCCAGACCATGCAAGTCCTGCAGCTGCCTTTGCTTGAAGAATTGCACGACTTGGCCAAAGAGCTGTGCCGCCTAATGGAGACGATGATTCGCTGGCCTTACAAGGAAAATGGATACTGCATGAATTTCAAGAACAGCATAGGCATGGTTAGCATGTTTCTTCCCAGGGAGCATAAGTATCAAATGTGGTCCCGCCGCACGTTGGCATTGTTGGAGCAACATGGGTAAGATTCTACCGCCGGCATATCTGTGTTTTAGATTTGATTGATCAAGAGCAAAGCTGACCAGGAACTATCTATGCGAATAGGTACATCATCGCACCTAGTTTCCGCACCGGGCTCGCTACCATCTGGCAAGCTCCAGAGGTTCACCATTGGTGGCTCCCTAATGATGAAGGACTCACAAGCATTGTCCGTGAGATTCGTTCCTTGACCAGCGAACGCACATCACGGCCACAAGATGAGATGCGCGCGAATGTTCGTGATATGAAATCTCTTTTCGGGGGTTTGAATCTGGATGACAACGGTGACAACCAGAGCCCTTCATAGTGGTCTTGAGTGAACGGGGCTTTCATTGTCGTTGAATCAACCATCCTCGGCTCCTGAGTTCTTGACCATGAGCACAGCCTCCGCTTCAATTTTTGGAAGCTCACTGCTACTATTCTCTTGACATTACCACATCGAAACACACCAAACATACATGCGTACTACCCTTACCCTGACAACGCCCAGGCGACACATTCCACTCCCGTCCTGTGACTGGATAACACACATACCACATGACAAATTTCCATTGTCCATTGGATATCGACTCACAGCTTCATCCTTTGCTCTAGTCTTTCTCGCGCCTCCTCCCTTCTTTTCGCCTTCTCTTGAATTAGCCATACCATATAACGTCTCATCCAACACCTCCCCATCATCATCATCATCATCATCATCATCATCATCATCATCATCATCATCATCATCATCACATACATATCCCTCCTCGCCTATCTACCTTGCCACACTATTATCTCTCCTTTCTCCCGGACCCCAATGTGGTCTTTCTCGGTCATGACTTGATGTACATTTATTATACCCAATTTCCTATAGGACCATTGACTGATACCGTTCATTACTTATTTATACATCCAATCTCCAACGGTTCATTCTCTTCTTTTTTTTACATGAGCGAAACAGCAAGCCTCGAACCACTCAACTGCTACAAATCACCGAGTTATCAAAAAGCTCTTTCAACCTTCGAGAGTTTGAGAGACTTGACATAGAAGAAAACCAAAAGTTAAGGTTACATTGAGCTTCCACGAATAGCATGGGACTTCGGGAACCTTGAATCCCAAGTCAATGCTTAACCACTTCTTATACTGAGTTTATGTCTGTATAACATTTGGAACCAGCCGGCAGATGCGATTAGTTAGTTATATACACAGGCAGCTGGCTCCCCTTGAGGCATGGATCCCCAAAGTCCCATAGCTGCGCGAGGTTTTTCACCTGGATACCAAATGTCAGGAATGGGCACAACCTAACAATGATGTACACTGCCCACATTATCTCTCAACAGCCAACCCCAACCCGACACCCAGGCTTCCACGGCACCTCCTCGGCCCTCACAACAGTCTCCAACCCACCAGCCAACTCCCCAGCACCCTCAACTCCAATCTCGTCACCATCCACTTCCTCCCCCCACGGCAAGGCATCAACATCAACCTCCCACCCAAGCAAACACCGCAGTATAACCCCAGCGCCGGCCTTACTCATAACAACATTCATCTCCTTACATCGCTCATCACAAACACACTCCACACAGCCCTGCGGCGAAAGACAAGAGCAAGCCTCGATGCGCGCAACCGCCCGCCGGAGAAGCAACCCGACAAACTCAAACGCCTTATTAGCAATCCCAGACCCACATGACCCACCCTTCGCATCGTAGAAAGTAAGCCGAGCGGGCCTCTGCCGCGTCGGCGGTTTAAGCTTTTCCTCGAACTCACTGGGTACGTTCGCACGACGCAGGGATCGGCCGAGCTCTTTCTTCGCGACTTTGCATTCTGTACGGACGTCGCCGGGCGAGGAGACGACGAAGGAAGGAAGAAGGGAGAGGACGGCGTGTTCAGCGGCGTGAATGGCCGCGGCTATATTTAACCGGTGCGATTGCAGCATATCAATAGCGCGCGTTGGAACATCGAGCCACATGCCCTTCGTAAGGCGGTCGATTGGTGGGTTATCGACGGCGACGGCGTCGAGGACGCGACCGCGCTTGTCGACTTTGAAAAAACCGTAGACTACGGCGTGGATTTGGATTGCGCCGAAGAAGGCGCTTGAGGCTGAGGGGTCGTTGCTGACTACACGCATTGCTTCGGTTTCTATGGGGTCGATGTCGGTGAAGTCGCGTTGCATGGTGTTCCAGTCGACGTGGACGCGGATGACGCGCGCTAGGAAGGATTCGGTGTTTAGTTCTTTCACGAGGTAGGTTGTGCCTTGGTGAAGGAAGATGCCGCCTTCGTAGATTGTGAAGAAGGCCCGTGAGGCTTCGACTTCTTCTAGCACTACGTTGCGGTTGTTGGTTGTGTCTATAACGGCGAAGTGTTGGTCTTCTGTGTCGCGGATTGAGACGCTGCGGGAAGGCTGCGGGCGGAAGCGTGGATGACAGTGGTAGAAGCCGAGTGGATCTTTAATTAGGCGGGTTGGGGCCAGGGCAAGAAGCTGTTGCCCGAAGTAGATGCTGTCTTCTTCGGGGCGGATAGGCATCTCAAATGCAGCGCATTGGACATGGCCTTCGAGGACGAGCTCGTTGGATAGATCGATCTGCAGCTCGCAATTAGGCCGTGTGAATATTTCGTCTGGATTCTGCATGTAGTGTTGGTCGGTTGGGTATCTGTCCCCAACTAGGACGGAGAGGGAGTCCTTGTTACGTCGTCCAGCGCGGCCGCTTTGTTGACGTAAATTGGAGATCGAGTATGGGAACCCCATGGTGATGACTGCATCTAGGGAGCCAATATCAACGCCCAGTTCCAGAGCGTTGGTAGCCACGATTCCCATCAATTTTCCCTCGAACATTTCCTTTTCGATTTGGCGTCGATCTTGAGGGCTATATCCTCCTCGGTAGCCCATTACTAGCTTGCCGATCTCTGTTCGTTCGAGTCTGTCAAACTCGGCGCGCACGCCCTGTAAGAGGATCTCACATTGCTTTCTGATTCGGCAAAAGGCAATGACTCTCACGCCCCTGAGGATCAGCTGGCAAAATAGCCTGGCAGTCTCAGTGACGGTGTCAGCACGCCCAGAGGTAGGATCTTTGGGGTCTTTGAATGGCGTATTCCAGCAAACAAACTCCTTGCGACCAGACGGAGATCCATCGAAATCGATGAGTTTCACATCCTGCACCCCAAAGACAGACTTCATGTGCTCCTCCGGGTTTGCAACGGTAGCAGAGCAAGATATGAACTTGACATGTCGATTACCCACTGCGGCACAGATCCTGCGGAGGCGTCGCATGATAAAAGCGACATGGGACCCGAATAGGCCGTTGTAGACGTGCAGTTCGTCGACAACAACGAACTTCAGATTCTTCAGAAAGGTGCGCCAGGAACTCTCCTGTGGCAGAATAGTAACATGTAGCATATCGGGATTGGTGAAAATGATCCGGGCCTGGTCACGAATCAAGTTCCGGCTCCCCATTGGCGTGTCCCCGTCAAAGGTTTCAACCATTGTGTGTTGCAGCCCGTTCATATACTGAAGTAGATCCAGCATGCTGCGGCGCTGATCTTGTGCCAGAGCTTTCGTGGGGAAGATATACATACCCCTGCTTTCGGGATCCTTTTCTAGCTCGTGAAGCATTGGAACTTGATAGATGAGGGATTTTCCTGAGCTCGTCGACGTCGAGACAATCACATTATGGCCCTCGTACAGGTGGTTAATTGCTTCTGTTTGATGAGCATACATTTGGGTAATTCCTTTTGTGTTATACAGAGCGTTGACAAGGTCCTGCGAGAGCTGGAATGTCAAGTCTCCGTAGACAGGAGACTGTGCGTCGAATACTCGATGGCCTTCCGGCACAATTTGTGCATGGTACCAATCCATCCCCCGAATCTCTGCAATGATCTCCGCAATGGACTTTCGATCCTTGGGAATTGTTGCTGGCGGCTTCGCTGCAAGCGTGTTCGTCCCGCTGCTTGGAGGGCTGGGCAGGAAAGCATTCTTCTCTTGTTCAAGGGAATCCACCGGATCAATATTTTTGTCCTCACATTGAACCAAAAACGCATTCAAAGCGTCCGAGAACTTGGCACTTCGTTTTTCAATCAAACCCAGCATCTGCTTTTGGCTGTAGACGGGCATTTTTAGATCCTCATCTTTCCTGCGACGCATAGGTTTCACGGACTCCCCAGTCTTCGGGTGTAGTGCTTCCCGCTTCAGATCACCATCCACAAACTCAAATAGCAGAAGTTGGTTTGTGTCGTCTGCATAGTGAAGATCGCCACTTCTGGCGTCTTCGGCTGTGTCCATGTCTGCCCCAAATGCCAGACTAGATCGCTTGTGTAACCCATATTGAGATATCTCTTCATCTCCAGCAGTCATTACTTCCAACTTGGCTTCGTCCACATATTCGAAGCGGACCGCCCCGGGAACTATGACTTTCACACGTGCGACATCCTCAACAGTGAGTTCTCGCCCTTGACCAAGTTGAGCTTGTACTGCTTTTTTTATGTTGTCAAATGTGGTGGCGAAGTGCTTCCGTGTGCAGCAAAATGTATAAACGAGGTTCAAGGCGCGATGAGTTTGCGAGAGGCGCTTAAAGGCATCTGGCAATGGCGTAGATGGAGTTCGCTTCGAGGGCTTTGGCGGCTTCGAGGTGATTTTCTTTCCTTTGTTCGTTTTTTTGGCGGTTATTGTTTTGACGGATTCAGTTCCATGTACATCAGATTCATTGAGAGAAGGATTGGTTGTAGTCGAGGGTGTTTGATCGGCAGGGTTTTGGGGCGACGCGTTCGGGGGTGGAGGCACATCGGACTCGAGGCCGCGATCGCCTTCATGACTTCGTTTCCGTTTTAATGATGAGGCCTGCAGTGGTATTGACAAGGATCCCGCCATGTCGAAGCCCCATAGTGCTCTATGTTGGAGTTGAAGTCGATAAAAGTCCGAAATGCAGGGAAACGCGAGGTCACGTGCACCAATATCACCTAAAATGGCCATCTGTACCAAGGTTGAAAGGTGGGTTAATGCTCAGCCATTCTATATAAGCTTATTTGGTTATGCTTTATTTATCCTTGATATTCCTTGATAATATTAGTCTGTATGGTGTAACAATCTCCAGGAAGCTCATGCTAACCGACTCAGGTCAGTTCTGCCTCAATCAAACTCTCCGCAACGCCTGGATAGGTGTAGATGTTGACCACCTTCAATCCAGCTTGGGCTAGAATATCTCTCCAATCAGCCTCTGTTCTTTCTCTCACAGCAAAATGTGCCAACATCATCATATCCATATTGGTCGCTGCGAGCGTAGGTCTTTCTTCGTTAATCACAATCTCGTTGAGCAAGACCCGTGAATAACCCTTCTTTAAAGCAGGCACAAGATTCTCCAGGATCTTGACACCGTCTTCATCACTCCAATCATGAAGAATAGAATGAAGAGAGTATGCGCGTGCGCCCTTGATAGGCTGCGGCGTAAAAAAGTTATGAGCTTGCACTTCAAAAGCTCGCTCCATGCCATTAGCTACCACACCTGCAATGACGGGCTCTCGATCCTGGAGCACAATCCTACCCGGGCAAGGACTATACTGTGCAGCAAAGGTAGCCACATCGTGGCCCTTTCCGCCACCGACGTCGACGAGGAGGACATCGCTAATAGAAGCATCGAAGCCCGTGTTCAATCGCTCAGCCACGGGGTAGAACTCATGCCAATCTGGCTTACCCGCGCGGTACGCGCTCATGAAAGAGTCAAAATGCTGGAGGTGCGGTGGCGTCACGAGGAGCCATTCAAAGAACGGGAGGTTTGTTTTGTGTGCTTCTTGGAATGTGCCGTCGGTTCCACCCAGAGTCGGGGAATTATATTCGGACTTCTTAAAATATTCCGGGAATCCGTTAAATATAGGGCGCGTCACATCATAGCAGAAACAGATGCTGTGTTGATAGTTCTCCTCTGCGAGCCCGTTGCTCAGCTTCGTGGCATGGAACGCCCCATTGTGGAATGACACGAGGTTCATCGCTACTAGATGTCTCGTTAGGCGTTGTAGTAGAGCACCGTTGACCTGAGTCTGCTGGGAAAATGCTGTCGGGGTGAGTCCCGCATCTCCTGCATCCCTAAGGCATTGGAAAAGCTTGACCTCGACGGCCATACGGATAATGGCGCTTTGGGCTGGCTATCGTAAAAATCCAATTAGCACTGTGAGCAAGATAAGCTCTCAACGAGGTTGCAGTCTCCCACCTCTGCCCAAAAGGTGCGTTGGATGAACTCGCTTGGTATTTCCAATGCTGCAATCAGCGCGCGGCTTTGGTCAATCAGAGCTTCTCTTGAGCCGGCTTCGTTCTTGTCGAATGCCGTGCGTGAACTGGCAATTCCATCCAGAATGGCAGAGACAGATTGGAAAGCCATGATGGTATTTAGCGTTGAGAGGACGACAATTGATTCCCAAGTTACAAAGGGGTGTCAATTATCTCTTAAATGGAAAATAATATACGGTAGCGGATCTACTTGCCCCTCCTCTCCCCGTTCTTATCCTGTTTTCCCAGGTTTGGTTTGGGGCTAGTACGATGTTAAGGGCACGGGTGAAGCTCTCACACTGGACCCTCCAAGTGCTGACTTTAACCAACCAGGACTCCCACTCACCTTAGCGTTGTTATTCGAGAAAGAGAGAGCGGGGGCTCATTCGGAGTTGAGCAAAGCTAATAAGAGGCTGTTCTCACATCATTGGATGTTAGTAGCCTGGTAGCCAATTACTCAACTCTTTGCGGAGTATGTATTATGGGATCGAAACATGCTTATTGGTCTGGGCGCCTGAAAGATTCTTTCAACCTATGTAATAAAATCGTACCATGAGCTAAGAGACGCTATGAGCCGGCCGTTTAGCTCGCTAAGCGGGACAGGAAAATTGCCCTACGTACGGAGTTCTCTGTATAATTAATAGGAAGAACCATATATTGAGTGTACCTATATATTGTACTCCGTACATATCCCTCGCTTCCATGCCGATTCAGTTAATGTCTAAAGTTTCTGAGACTGTTTGCACTTTTTTTTATTAACAATGAAGATAGTCCAAAGTTGTGGCTATCCATCATTTCCTTATTATGTCTTAGCTCATACCGCCCTTTGGAGTGTTAACAGATATCACAATCATTACTATACAATAGTTACCCATAGGTACGGAGAGACAACGGTACATAATAGGGGTACCAACCGGCCCCTCAACTATCCACTATGGAGCCCCAAACGGCCGATGACTCCACTATGTCTCCTAGGACTACGAAGTATATATGGAGTATGGAGAATGGCCTGCATCACATCGAGACTGCCTTTGGGTCATTGGAAATGGGCAGAACCAAGATATAACCTTCTCGGCAAAGTAATTTTCTTGGCTAGTGACTTGCTGATATCAATTGAAGCATTAGTGTTTAGGAGCTCGCCCATTTTGGCCCTATTTGATTGGTCACCGTTGCTCATGGGACAATTATTGTACATGGGTGTCATCAATATGAGCAAGCTACGGTCGAATACTCTGGGATTATGGAATACTAGTCGATACACACACAACTACTAGTACTACAATACACTAACAGGCCAGATCAATTTATCCATGGATTCTTTCAAGTTAGTTTAGTTGCTCAACAAATTTGCCGCACATAATTGTTTCACGCTGCTGTTTCTTTTTAGAAGTCTTCTGGTTGAGAATCTCTCCTCATTCGAGTCCTACGGATCGAGTCTATAATATAGACTGAAATCGTTGACGATGGCCTCCTTCGACACAAATGTCGATCATAGTGAGACACGAGCGACGGAGATCAATGCCATTGGGTGGGTCTTCACCGGGATTGCAATCGCAGCCGTTTCCTTGAAGCTATTCGCCCGAATTGATAACAAACGGTTTGGCTGGGATGATTTTTTGATTTTTTTCTCGCTGGTGAGGCACAAGCCTCTCCCAAGAAAACCTCTAGGTTCGACTGACATTGCGAACGTTATTATCTAGGCTCTCAGCATCGTTGCCACGGCTTTCGTTTCATATTCCGTCACTCTTGGTTTAGGCCGGCACACTGCAACTGTAGTTGCTCAATATGGCATTGAGAGATATGAAAAATCAGCATACTGGCAGATTATTGCATTTCCTTTCAACATTGGTGCGTATTTACCCATTCAATGGAACAAGTCGAATACTAAACACAAGGGCAATATAGGCGCGTTTAGCTTCCCCAACGTCTCGATCGCCATCTTGATCGTTCATCTGCTTGACCCCAACCCACTTCGTGCGCGACTCCTATACGCCATGGTAATTTTCCAGGTGATATTGGCCATGATCTCCGTTTTCATTGTATTTTTTCAATGCAAACCAACAGCAAAAATGTGGAACTCTTCCATTGAGGGCACATGTTGGAGTCCGGATATTTTCGATGGCTTCTCCTATTTGGTCAGCGCATACACAACTATGACGGATATCATTTTGGCTATTGTACCAATTTCTGCATTTTGGAAACTACAGATGCCATTATCGACAAAGCTGGGTGTGTGCATTATGATGGGATTAACCCTGCTTTCCGCGATCGTCACAATTGTTAAAGCAACATATTTGAATTTATTCACTGACCACACTGATCCTCGTCAGTATTCCCCTCGATTCTATCACTTAGTCTGCAACTAATGTCCAGCAGTTTACAAGGTGGTACCATTAGTTCTTTGGGGACTGTGAGAATTACCCACGCCTCTTTTCCCTAGCTTGCGCTAACCTCCAGCTTAGGGTCGAGCAAAATGTTGTCATCGTTGCTGCATGTATCCCGACAATCCGCCCGTTATTCCGTAAGGTTTTCGAGTCTATCACTGGCCCCTCTAGCGAAGCCAGCTCACGAAATGGACCGGGTTCCGGCTTCAAGCTCTCATACAACTCCATACAACTTCGCTCTAAGCGGACACTATCTGTGACAAAAGTACCCCTTGAGGACATAAAGCAGCAGTCCTGTGATACCGAGAGCTGTAATAGTCAGTCGGGCATATGGCGAACGAGAGAGGTTATAGTGGAGAGGGACGATGAATAGGACATACCTCAATTCATCCAAAAGCTAAGCCTGTTTACGATACCACTATTTACAGTGAAGGCTTCTAATAAATTGCAGCAATAGATCTTAATTTCAATGAGTGCATCTCTCGCTCTAGTTATAGCAATCGTCGACCGTAATTGCCATGTGCCTAGCTAAGCGCCAATGCGTCCTGAGCAACATTAGTATCTTCCCTAGGCGTTCATTCTCATTTGAAAATACAAGATTGTGAAGGCTGAATTGTCTCATATCCAGGAACAACAGGTAAGAAAAGGCTGAAGAGAACATCTTTTTCCCTGTAGACGACAACACTTATTTCACTGTTCTCCACATGCCATGAAAATAATCAAACATTTGCTTCAGTTCATTCTGTTGGGGATTTGGATTGTTCATCAAAGCAATCCTCTGTGTCCAATACGGATCATTGGCTGGCAAGGATGCCATGTAAAGGTATAACGCACTGCCTAACTGCTTTGCCGCGTCGTCGTCAAGTTCGATGAGGTTTCTATCACTGCCCTTGATGTTGATGCGGATAAATGTATTTGTCGTTCGTGTCATAAACATCATACGCTCGGGCTTTTGCAGCGTCCGGTCAGTGCCGTCCCAGAGATAATTACCACTGGCAAAATCATTCCATGCACCCTTCGTGAGCGTATCATCAAGGTAGAAGATCGGGCTTCCGATAAACCCAGGTCCATCGAGTGTGCCGGATCTGAAGCCAATATAACATAACTTTGAACCGTATCGAGCCTGGAGCGCAAGGAAGAATCCGAACAATTTAACTTCGAGCGGCACACCCTCGGGAATATATTCAAAAGCAGAATTTCGAGATCCCTTGAAATTGGCCCAAAACGCATCGATCTGTTGATCCAAAACGTTTTTCGAATTGAGCTCCTTGAAGGGCGAGGTGATATAGAGGGCGCTGAGGCCGGACTTTTTTGCCCACTCAACGAGAGTAAGAGCTTGCTTTCGATCAAAATCACCGTAAAATATGATATAATTGAAAACTTCATAGCCATTGGCAGCCATGGCCTGGTTCGCTGCGCGTATTGATTTCAGGCAAGTTTTGATATTTCCTTCATCCATTGAACGGCCATC
Organism: Penicillium robsamsonii; assembly: GCF_028829455.1. Classification (NCBI taxonomy): domain Eukaryota; kingdom Fungi; phylum Ascomycota; class Eurotiomycetes; order Eurotiales; family Aspergillaceae; genus Penicillium; species Penicillium robsamsonii. The sequence goes on from NW_026643221.1 coordinate 6,918,936, forward strand.
TCCGGCTTTCTGGGCCCGGCGGACCAACAAGAGAGCTATCTTTCCCACGTCTGCCAGCTTCGGTAGCTTCGACTTCCCTTGTTCTGTCAGAGAAAGATATCGATTTATCCAATATTTTGCTGCATATGCCTGAGAGGCGTAGGGGTATCCCCCGGTTGGGGTGTCCTCGGCTGGTGCGGTTTGAAGCTGCGAATCATTGAGGTAATCTCTTAGAGACTGAAAGATTTGGGCCTGCGATTCGGAATTTTGCTCAAACACACGGGCTATACACTTAGTCGCATTGTCCTTTGAATCGCCTCCTCTTGGAGTATCGACAATAGCCTTCTGTGAAACATAGTAGTAAAGAAGGTTCTGCTGTTCCACAGTAGCGGGCTGCGAGGCCTTGCCAATGTTGATACGTATTATCTGACCAGCATTGCCAGTCAAAAGGGAGCAGATGAGCGCATGATACGCTTCTCCGTTTTGGCCCTTTTCCACATCAAACGTAAACGGCATCCCTGTATAGGGTGTCTGAACGCTCACGGCAGCGGCTGGTAAATGATATGAGGCAAACCCATTTTGATACAACGGTTCGTTTACGGCATCTCGGGAGGTCTTTTTTGGGTATTTGGGATTAGAACGAAAATCGAGCATCATAGTCCGTACTCCATAGCAAACGCATATTGGGCAATCCTGGGCACTGGTTTTCTTGCGGACAATGTTGACGGGAGTCTGACGATAATCATAGAACTTGTATGTTTGTTTTAAAAACTTTGCTGCTGGAAGTTTGCAATTAGGAGGAATTGGACCCAAGCGCTTTGGGTCGGTGTGAAAGCATCCAATTGGTGAAGACATGGCTCTTGTATTTGAGAACAAATTGGGGAGCAGAGCAAAATAGTATAAATAGGCGAAATGCCTATACGGTCTAGATGTAAAGGTATAGCCCTATGATACAATGTGCTTATGAATTTACCGCCTTTGGCAACAAAAGCTCGGAGAACCAACGTTGCTAGTATCCACAGTGGCGGTAGTGGCGGTGGATATAAACTTTTGCACGTTTGCATCGCTTTCCTTGACTTGGATTGGCCGATTCAATACCCCGTGATGCATTGTAGATGACATAAGAGTGATGAGTATAAATGTAAGGTCTAGGTGGAAGATGGCCTATTGCCCTTGCGGGGCAAACCCTCGGGGAAGAATCCAGCTATAAGACATATTCTGGAATCTTATCTAGCACTGCAATATACCTCATGACCCAGAATAACCCCATCTTGTCACAGATCATAGCTTTGACTGGTAGCGCACAGACCCAAGACCTCGATGAGCAAGCACGTTCAGAAGCACTCGATGCTGCTCGGGGTTTAGTAGGAGCCCTGGAGTCACATGTGTCACCTGTTGAGAGAATTATTCAGGATGTAGTGATGGTATGTTCCTCATCCAAGGCTTCAAACTTCAAACCCTTGCAGTCCTGGTAGCCTTTATAACAACCAATTCTCAATGTACAGCATTCCCAGCTTTGAGATCGGCAAGCTTCGTACTTCCAAAGCACCGGAATTCTTCCACAAAAATAACAAGCAATTTCCCTAGCTCTGCCAAAGACACTCCATTTCAACTGGGACGCAAGGGTATTGTTGAGGCTATCAAATGATTGGATGGCATGAGCTCTATCACCGGCTCAAACTGGAGTGGTAGGAGATTTAGTCAGTGGCTAAAGGGATACTACTTAAGATACACATGGTAGATACAATAATTGTATAGTCAAAACACTTTTTGGCTCTGTGCCCAGGCAAGCGTTGGTCCTAAAGTGCGGAACCAATCCTTCTCAACGTTCATACCCGGGGAAGCAGAGAGATCTATCTCTGATTGGGAGTGAAAAATCCATAAAATAGTATGTCTCGGTCAGAATGTAAAAGCTATATGCCAAAAAACAACCGTCTGACGTAGATCGTGACCGGGTTGAAAGTCTGCGCCACCTGTCTGCCATGTGCCCAAAATCTTTATTTTAATTTAGGGATCCAATGTTACCCTTGTACATGCTGTCTGCATAATTCTCCTTAAGACTGCGCCCTGCGCCTCAATTTGCGCTTATGGGATTGATACGATTGGTTAAATCGAAAGGCACTTGGGCAACTGGGTGATCGACTTTATCCAATCGTATCTCGGATTCCATAGCAATTAGAACCCCGTCGGCGAACGCTTAAATCGAATTATCTTGATCCCCTGGCTGGGTACAAGATGCGCGTTTTCATATCGAATCTGTCACCTCTCCAGGTATTTAATCCTCTTCATCCCCCGCGGAAATGTAATCCTCATCCCCAACCTGCACTCTATCAATATTTCCTCTAAGCAATTCCACGGACTTGAACATCTCTATACAAATTCCGAACATCGAAACCATCTCATAATGGATTGCTCTCCGTACGAAACTGTATTAGACAATTTATCCTTCAATGAACGGTGCCGGGAAACCGGTCATCTCGATGAACCGAATGAGAGCCCTTTTTCGTACTCGCAATACTCCTTTCTCGATCCAAACCCGAGCATGCTTCATCCAACTCAAGGCCAAATAGGAGAAGCTCGCAATGCCAAATACAGCTCCCAATATTCTGTCCAGGGGGGCATTGCAGCGACTTCCCAGTTCATGGGCTACAACACCAACACCCCTATTCTTGGTCAACCAACGCCTCTTTCTTCGCAGGGCGCTCATACTATGCAAAATACACTACCATGCATGCCTAATCGTGACACCCAGGCTAGAAGCCACAGATCTCGAGCTTGTTCTATACCCCACAAGGCCGAGTAAGTGTCAATGATGAACTATATCCAGACATCTTCTTCATTTACTAACAGTCGTTTTCTTCCAGAGCGTCGGTAGGGCCGTTTCAATGCGAATGGAATGGTTGTCGGTCTACCAAATCGTTTGGTCGGTTACATGTCCTCTGGCGACACATTGAGACACAGCATCTCTTTCCCGGTGCTCACAAGTGCCACAGAGAAGGGTGCGATAAATCCTTTAATCGAAAGGACAATTTGGGAGAGCATGCTCGTCGAGTCCATGGGGAAAGAAAAATTTGAGTGCAGGATGTGGTACTTGGGCATGGTTAAGGTAGGCTAGGTGAGGCGACAAGAAGAAACGGAACATTCTATATTAGCGAAGCAATGCCATTCAACGTTAACGGGATAAAAATTACAATGAAAGCAGCTTAAATCAGGGTATAGATACTTTGTGGAATAATAGGAGATAACATACTAGGCAAAGAAATGTTCAAAAAGATTTGATATTCACACAAGTGTATTAAAAATCGCTAATAATCTGCAATAACAACTCTGAGCCCCCGCGAGAGTGGCTCTTTTTTTTTCTTCCTTTTTTGGTGTTTTCAGTTTTCTTTATTTACATGTATCAACATGACCACATGTAGTAGCTTAGATCTCCTCCAAGATGTCCTTGAGCACATCATACAGTTCCTGAGCGGACTTTTCGCCGCCAAGCTGTGTTGATTCGTTAGCACTATGATCAAACATTTTCAGTCAAAACAATCTGGAGACTTACCCGGAGAAGCAGGCTAATCACTTTCTCATCTTCCTTGCTGGCGAGATAAATATCCCGAGTGGCTGGGCGAGCACTCTTGGTATCGCCAAAGGGCATGCTATACCAAATCGCACTGTTCAACATAACACGCAAGGCGCCATCGGCGCGCATGATCATGCGGCCAGATTTCTTTCCGTTGGACTCCGTCTTGAGGTTAACCTTGAAGGTGCCAATACCACGCTCCTTCCATTTCTTGTCGTCAAAGTAGTACAGCTTTCCCTTCGCTGAGAACTTGGTGATCTCATTTTCTTCGCCGGTTTCAACTGGTTTTTCACGCTGGAATGAGTGACTGGCCATATTTGGGATCCTGAGGGTCGGTTGCAAGGAGGGGTCCATACCAGTTTGTTCGTGGAAACGCTCGTCGGTTTTCTCGGCAACAAAGGTGCCATCGGTTTCACCCGCTGCTTCATTGTCACTCTCTTCGTTGTCGGATTGCTTTGCGCCGAGGGTCTTGTCACTGGGTTCACCAAAGGAAACGGGGGCATTAGGAGACGCGAAACTAGTCAGTTTACCAGCTGTTCCAGAGAAATTGGCAGGGGCGTTGGCAGATGCGAAACTGGTCAGTTTACCAGTTCCAGAGAAAGCAGCGGGTGCATTAGGAGACGCGAAACTCGTGAGTTTACCAGATGGGGCAGAGAAAGCGCTGCCAAAGGCAGAGAAGCCAGATCCGAGGGCACCGAAACCAGTAGTCGAGGCACCGGTGGTTGCAAAAGGCGAGGCATTAGATGTCGATTTAGTTGCAGGCATTGCGAAAGGTGAGGGTGAGTTGGCAGACTGTCCGAATGCACTCGCGGTGAAAGTCTGTGAGAAGTAAGCGTCAGTAAAAGTGGAAAAAAAGGTCAGGGATGTCGAGGCGGCAAACTCACCTGATCCACCTTGGCCTTGCGCTCCTCCGAAGTGTCGCGAGCTCTCTTCTTCTCGGGTTGTCCTTCGGTAGTAGATTTTTCGTCCGATGAAGTTGTCTCAGTCAAACCGGGAGCGGGGTCCGTCGCAGCATGGGAATTTTTCGAGACATCATCTTCAAGCTGTTCTCGGCTTCGTTTCTTCTTGAGGCTTTGTGAAGAATCATCTTCGTTTCCGCCGACGGTCATTTCAAGATTCTGTGGGGATTGAGAGTGGTTAGAACCAATAATTTCAACCATGGGTCTGGGGTAATCGGGGTGCGATGGACTGTGGGGAGGAGGCGAAGAGGACGAGAATTCAGGTGAACGGTAGTCAGGCAGAGAGTCTTCAGATGAGGAATCTCCAATTGACTCAGGATCTTCATATATGTGGAATGAGGGGTCCTCATATGCGTCATATTCAGATACAACCTGTCCAGATGAAGGGCGTCCGGGGGAAGGGTTTCCAGGGGAAGGGTGTCCAGGGGAAGAGTTTCCAGATGGAGGAATGGGCTTTGCAGAAGGACTGGTGATATGGATTTTGGGGGATTCGCCTCCAGCGGATCTCGAAACCGAGGAAGCCAAGGAGACTGCTTCAGCAGGCAGCTTGATATCGATCTCAACAGGAATGGTCATATGGGTAATTTGCTCGGATCCACCAATTGAGACCTTGATCTCAAGGACCAGGGGAAACTGAACCTTAGTCTCAGAGACAGTGTTCGCGGGTGCTGTGGCCAGCACATTGTCACTCACATTTTGAGTAGTGGCATCTTTGGGGATTCCGGCGTGGTTGGATTTGTCTTCCGTGGAAGCCTTTAGGTTGTCCGGAGTACACTCCCGAGATCGCTTGGATGGGGGTGTGTCGGTTGCTCCATCTGTGTTGTCGAGGGAGCGCTTTCGGTTTGGACGGGCAGAACCGTTGTTTTCGCCCATAGCGCCGAGATTAGTCTCCTTGAGCTGTTGTCGCACGGGGCGTTCGCCGCTGTCATTGTCGGAGGGGGGTGACTGCGCGGTTACTGTAAGACGATATCGTCAGATCACTGGAACGTCGGAGAAAGCCCGCGGCAAATGGTATTAAAGATAGAAAGGAAAGCTGGAGGGCGGGACAAAGACGGATCACTGTATTGACACGTACCTCTGTGGTCCATTTTCAGTTGCTCTGTTTCCGGAGCTTTGGAGTTGTTAGCGAAACTGCCCAACTATGTGGGGGATTCAAGGCTATGCGCCCAAGCAATGATGACATACCACCTGCCGAGGAGTTCTGCTCATGGGAAGCAGAAGTCATGGTATCGCGTCCTGAGGACAAATTCAAAGATATTGGATATTTCCAGATATGTCGAAATTGAGTTGATCGGAGCTTCACAGGTCACGATAACCGCAGATGAACAGATCGGATCGATTGGGACCAGCCGAATCGACGAAGAACAGAAGACTTGAGGCTTGCGAGGTTTGACAGAAGAACAAGAGGATGGAAGGGTGGAAAGGTGAGAGAAGAAGGAAAAGCTAGCTTGCCGGTTCTTATAAGTTGACCGCCGGGTGCGGGGCCCAACAAACGGGTTCTGAATAGAGCGTCAATGGAAATGGGAACAAAGCATATTCATCTAAAACAATCATCTATTGTTGCCTCGGTAGAACAATACACATAAAATTCAATTCAAGTTTGGGATATACCGGTATCCACGCTATTCTAATATCCAATGTTATTGAGGTTGCGCCGATGCCTATCAGAGGCATGTGACGGCGCATTTCCTCAATTCTTGAGCACAATATCATAGAGAGCCTTAACTGATGAAACAGAGACATCCGATCGCAACGTAGAAGACAAACAGCGGATACACTGCGATGCCGACTCGGTTCCGCACCACCCCCGAGCCTCCTAAGATGCTTACTCCAGCTGCTAACGACCATGCGACTAGCACAAGATATACCGGTATCCGCGCGATAGTAGGAAGCCCCAGTGCACTCAGCATTGCTGCGATGACCAAGGGGAATAGCGTATAGCCGATAATGCAAATCGACTGGAAGAAAGAACTAACAGGCCGCAATGTCAGTAAACAGCAATATCGAGGGGCGTGCCACATAAGACTTACATCTTGCCACCAAGTAGCTTGATCTGAAGAGTCACGGCCGCTTCTCCGATCCAGACAAGACAGAAAACACCCGAGAAAACCACTGAAGCTTGGTCACCCTTTGCGACAGACAAGAACAAACTCAGGACCAGGCAAAAGACAAGCGGTCCCCTAGAGTAAGTCCCTCGTTAGTTTTTATGCTAAGTTTTCGTGTGTAGGATAGCTTACCAGAGATCCCAGTCCCGCAACCCATCGCTCATTCCACCCTGCAGGACCACGTCGGCATCCGGCCAGCGTCCAACGAGTCCTCGGATGTTACCACCAAATCCAGACACTCCGCCTTGCTCAGAATCAGCGATGCCACTACCTCCGCGCTGCATCATTCCTCCAAGCAAGTACTTCGGCCAAAGCACCTGGCGCATCTTCTCCCACACGGCAATCAAATCGCGTGACAATGTCTCCCAAACACTCTCGTCGATGGTATTCTGCGTCGCGCGGCGATCTTCACCCCCGATAGAGGATGTTAGGTAGTTTCCATAACCAGAGGCATTGCCTCGGTTGCTCGAGCTGGATTCGATGTTGCCTCGTAGAGGGGCCGTGTCGGAGGTATCGCGCAGGGGGTCGTCAGCTTCGATAGCTAGAATCACACCAAATTAGGATCATGCTAATACGCTAGTAGTTAAGAGGGGCAAATCAAAGTACTCACCATCGTCGGCTTCGATCAAATCATCACCAAGGAGAGAATCATCATCATGGGGGTCACCATGGGGGTGGCTTTGGTGTACGGTAGCCATGGTTCGCGTAGTATGGTCGTGACGGTCGAAAGACTAGCGTAAGAATGGCACTCCTTTGGTCCTCTCAGAGGCGAAGTCGACAGGAAAGGTCAAGGTAATCAAGGAGTATGAAAGCGAGTTGGCCAAGCTGTCCCGGAAAGGCTAGAGTGGCATTACGTACCAGGTCACGGGTAATGTTACCAGGCACGTTTTATTTCACCTTTCACTTCTATAATGCACGTCTTATTATGAGCTTTCTGATTTATCCAAAAGTTTTTTTTATCTTCATACGTAAATTGAATGGTCATCCGATGCCATTTGTTATTAATTTAACAATCACTTTTCCTCGGTACCGTCAACATAAGGCTCCTCTTCTTGATACACATCGTACTTGTACTTGCTTCCGATATGATCAGCCCTGAGCTCTTTCTGTCCCTTGCCAAATACCTTCTCACGGGCTGTGAGAGGTGGCTCTGAGGGGTCTGGAAGCTCGGGATAAAGACCGCGTCGCCTCAGCTCCGGGATGAGCAGGTCAACCACCTCCTCAAAGGTGCCAGGCGTGGTAACGTAGGCAAGATTGAACCCATCGAGGTCAGCCTCTTGGACCCAACGCTCCATCTCATCGGCAACGGTATCAGGACTTCCAATAGCTACCGGACCAAGACCGCCGATTGCAGCCCTCTCAGCAACCACGCGAGGCGTCCAGCGCGGGATCTCCTTGCTGGTCGTGAGTAATGAGTCAAGCAAACTAGTGACTTTGTTTGCCTCCAACGAGTCTGCAGCCGTGATGTCTTGGTCCAGTGGGATTTTGGAAATGTCGATGCCCGTCCATCCGCTGAAAAGAACCAGTCCTCCAATCACTGAGGCGTACTTCTTCAGCTCCTCGTACTTCGCCCACGCCTCTTCGTCAGTCTCGCCTACAATGGGCGTGAAGGTACCAAAGAACTTGATGGACTGTGGATCACGGCCTTGTTCCGCAGCTAGCTTGCGGATATTTGCAATCTTCGGTCGCAACACCTCTGGTGAATGGGCAGAGACAAAGATTGCCTCCGCGTGAATCGAAGCAAACTCCGACCCTGCAGGAGAAGTCCCTGCCTGGAAAAGGAACGGCGTCCGCTGTGGAGAAGGGTCGACGATGTGTCGCGTGCTCAATGAGAAGTACTTGCCCTTGTGGTTGATCTGGCGGACTTTATCCGGGTCTATGTATGTGTCTGCTTCGGGGTTGGGCGACAGCGCGTCAGGGGCCCAGGAACCCTCCCACAATCTATACGTAACAATGGCCGAGTCAGTCTTCAACAGAATCACCCTAGCCGATCTGTGGGCAGGTAACTCACTTATAGAGCACCCTCAAATACTCATCTGCCTGGCGGTACCGTTCGTCATGCTCAATTGGAGTATCCAGACCAATCGCTTTGAAGGCCGCTTTCTTATATGAGGTCACGATGTTCCAACCCAGTCGGCCATTGGTCAAATGGTCCAAGGTTGAAAAGCGCTTAGCCAACAAAAAGGGTTGCTCGAATGAAGTCGAGGCCGTGATGCCAAACGCTAGATTCTTTGTCACTGCAGCCATTGCCGAAATGGGCTAACCAAAAAGTCAGACTCATATCGAAGCTTTTGTTTTACTGACACTCACAATAGTCGGGTCTGTCACCGGCCATTGCGCCGCGCGCCGAATACACTCGTCCAATTTGCCCTCATAGGTATCGTAACCTCCAGTTGTATCTGCCAGGAACAATGCGTTGATTCCACCGCGCTCTAACAGTTTCGCCAAGTCTATCCAGTACCCGAGTGTTCGCTTGGTCGCAGACTTGTCTTTGGGATTCTGTGACTCTGTCAGCATTTTGGCCCTTCACCTTCAATTCATATACTAACCCTCCATTGTCCAGGGGACAGATGTCCCACGGTCGACATGTCAAAAGCATTAAGCAAGATTTGTTTCTTGCCATTGCTGGCTGAGCCATCCTTGGTATCTGCACTGTCTCCCATGATTCGTAGTTTTCGGGGTAAAAATATGCTTCCTTTCTCGCGTTCGAGACTTACTCGCGCAAGTTCAAATAGATCCAATGGCCTATAAGTGACACAATCCCTGTCCCAAGCCACTTTTGCCCAAGTCCTATCCCCGCACCATCTCAGAATTCGCCCATCGCACACGTAACTTGCGCCATCGACAATCCCAAAGAGGGGAACGGCAAACTTCCGAGCCCTGAGAGGTGGATCCTTGCTTTGTAGAATAAACTACTCCGTATGGCGTGTCGTAGATCAAACAATCGCCATCATCCCCATAGTATTCACAATATCGTAGGGATGCATTCCATCATCGGCTGTCAGATTGCGTGACGCTTTGTTCCTCAACCCGATTTGGCAGATCGTTACATACTATACTCCTTTCAATTGGTCTCTTCGTTATCTAAATAGAAGGTAGACAATTCAAAATAATAATGTTTGAATCCATTACCCAGCAGTTGATATGGATCAAACATAGATCTTACAAGTTGACTACAACATCAAATCCTTTTAGAGTCTTAATTATTGTTCAATGTTAGAAGTAGAGAATGTACCAAATGGTATTATGTACATGATGCAATATGCAACGCCATCTATAGCCCCCAATGTGTGATATACAAACATAATACAATCGAGACCTCATTCGGTCTCGTCGTGTCCAAGACCACGAATTTGATCAAGCCTCAATCGGTGAGGCTCACGAGGAAAATTCCTCTTGCTGAGCCGAATGTTCTTGGTCCTGAGAGTTGCGAGCCTCCCACTGGAATTTTTTTATGCGCTCCCGGGCCGCCTCCTTCTGCTGAAGCGTCGGGTATACCTTCTTTCTCTTCCAAGCCGCAATGACATCCTTGTCAGAATACTTCTTCAGCATCTTCGAGTCGGCCTCAAGGGCCTTGCGCTCGGTCTTCGAAACATAAGTTTTATAGTCAAGCTTGAGAGTGTCGTCGACCACCAGACGAACCCGCGCCATGATCTTCACAGCCGCCGGACCGGCGACAGAATCTGACAGGGTGTTCTGAAGAGCACTCCAGCGAGTCTTCGACTCTGGTTTACCGTTTTCCATGGCCTCGTGCAGCTGGAGGATATATGGCCGTAAGGTGGCGACAGCAGCTAGTCGCAGCTTTGCTTGTAGCTTCCTGCCCATCTCATGCAGTTTAGTTGGTTTGGAGGATTTGGAGTTTTCGGCTGTGTCGAGTCCTCTGAGGTGTAGAAGGACGGACGGGTTGGCAGAAAGGATCTGGATCGTTTCCAGGTAGCCCTCGAGGACACGGATATCAGGTAGGATCAATGCTTTGTCCATCAAAGCGAGCAGCTCGTTCGCATGCTGGAGAACTGAGTGGTTGCGGCGATCACGGCGGCAAACACTGAGAGCGACGTGAAATGCTGTTCCGGTTGCTTGGCCGGAAGGAACCATCTGCTCTCGCATGGTTTTGACACTGATTTTGCTGGAGCGAGAGATGCGGAGGAGGCGGAAATATTGGATGTAGGTGAAGGTGTCGGGGTCAATGCGGTATTCGTGGTCTTCCAAAGTCATATGTTTCCAGTAGGCCTGCCCACCCTCCGACCCTTGGGTCATGGTGAAACAAGCATTCAGGATAAGAGTCAGTTCCTTGCTGTCTGGTTTGAGGAATGATAGCTCCTCCGCGTGTGGAACGACGGGTTTGAAGAGTTCTGTGAAGTCTTCTTCTTCTTCTTCTTCTTCCTCCTCTTCCACTTCTTCCTCCTCTTTCTCCATCTCCTTGACTTCTTTTATCAAGTCCTGCTCAACTTCCACGGCCGATTTCAAATTTTCGATTGGTCGATTGTTTTCGTCTACGAACGGAACATCTTCCATATTTGATTGCCGCGTAGCCTCTTGGACTTCAATAGCTTGAGTTTGCTCGGGGGTAATTCTGCGGCGGGTCGTCTTCTCGTTCTCGGCGGGTCGCTTTTGCAGTATGGGAATCCCCATGGTTTGCTTGTACAATTCCATGACATTGTAACAGTCAATATCACTACCTCCCTCCAGAAGCAAGCTAGCCATGGCGTTGACAAGTTCGTTGTCAATTTTCAAGGTTTGGTTCTTCCAACGCCAGATGATATCGGCCCAAATCCGCTTGCCTTCGGTAATAACCTGAGCCTTCCGTTCGAGAATCTGTTCAATCTGGTCGGAAGATTTTTTCTCCACATCTCTGCGAGCTGCAAATTGGACAGCGTTCAAGATAATGGTGTAGGTGGTAGCATCCGGGGCACCTGGCCCCTCTTCGGGTAGGTCACCGGCAATTTTCCACAGTCGATCCATGTCCCAATGGCGATGGCAAACTGTAAGCATAGCGTTGGTGTGTATGATATCAAGCTTGACTCCTGAGTTTGGTGAATCAATCGAGCGGTAGACAGAGGCGGCAGTCTTGGCGATAGCTAATGATCTCGGGGCTGAGCTGAAGCCTTTCAGCATGATCGTGTATGTTCTGGGTGTTGGTTTCCTGCCACGTTTTTTCATCTAGGAGGGAAAATCTGTCAGCATACAAGTTCCGGGATGAGAGCACCACAGAACGACAAAACTCACATCATTGTAGAACTTGAACGCAGCTTGCGGGTGATTCTGATCCATGCAGTATTGCAGGAGATGATTCCAGGCAACATCACATCTCAAGCCCTGCTTTGTTCCAGCACGAACCAAGGCCGCTGCCAGGGCCGGATTACCACTGTGCAAAATGCGCGCGACTCGGTCCGCCATTCTGCGAGGGTCATTCAACCATTTCAACTCCTCATTGATAATCTTAGGTGTGAGTTTGGGCATTCCTCCAGGCGGTGCACGAAAGGTGTCGTTCTCGAGAGTCTCGCCTTCGGCGGTATCGGCCTCAATATCTTGTTCTTTGGGTGTCTGGTCATCAGAGACATCGTTCTCCTGTGCCTCGGTTTCACCATCCTGGTAATCATAGGGGTCGTTCTCCAGGTCCTCGCTTTCAGCAGCCTCAGGATCCAGAGCCTCACTTTCAGAAGCTTCGCGCTCGTTGTACCGCCCAGTGAACGAACCCGACGCAATAGCCATCAAAATGTCATGGTTCTCCTTAGATTTAACATCCCGAACATCCCTTCTATTGCCATGTCGATTTTTAAAATGCTTATCGCCAACCCTCTCGTAGCGTTCGGGGCCATGTCCTATGCGGCGAGAATCGCTGTCTCTATCGGAAGAGCGGTTGTAGGAGGAGGAGGAATTATAGCGGCGGTAGTCACTTGACGCGATCCATGTCTGTGGTAGTCGTTGGGATGCAGTAGTAGCACGGTATTGTTGCGCGGCGAGAATTCGGCTGCGCAAGGCTCTGTTCACGAGCGAGCCCGGAAACCGAAATGTCATGACCGGATTAAAATGGTCTCCAGGTGTTAAGCTTGTGTCCTGCACAATGCTAGAAGGAAGACACGGATTCAGCAATGGCAAAGTGGCAAAATGGAAAAACAAGAACAGATTGTTACTTCCTCATTGCATGTCTGGAGATGGACCGCGAAACAATTTCGCTGGGACCGAACGCTAAGTCAGATTGGGTCTAGACTCCATGCCCGTATATTCAGGCATATATTCAGGCAGTAATTTATTTCTGCCTGAGGCTACTTGGTTCTTCGTCTAGACTACAAGTGGTTTAGTTCCCATTCCAACCCATGTTCCCGCCTTGACGGGAGCGCTAGAGCTCATTTCCAAGAGTTCTCTGTGCGTTTTAAGTACTTTACTAGTGTACTAGTTCCCTTCCAAGGTTGGGATATCTGGATCTGCGTTGCACTTATCCGTGGATGAAGATGTAATTACCTACTTTAAATCAACCTTCGTCGAAGTGGACATTAAGCTTCATATAAACACGTCTATATCACTTTCACTGTCTCATAGATTTTCTATTGTTGGATTTTCGATGTCTAGCCGAACCCATAGGTTTCAGAACCTTCATTTCACCCAAATATCAGAGGTTATACATAGAAAAGTTTCTTGCACAAAGTATGCTTTTGTTCCCATCTTTTTCTGCCGTCTACCTATCTATGTTGTAAACAAAATATCTGAGATCACTAAAAAGGCCACTAAAAAAGACATCACAAGGCCGTATACGCGGCCGTCTACTCTTGTTACCATTTCGGGTCCAAGTATACACACAATCATCGAACCATGATCTAAAAATCCAACGGTCCAGTATAGTTACATAGTTAGTAACTAGACATGTCTCATTTACTTACATGTACATATACCCATGTAGATCAGTCACTAATCTTAGGTTACCGTAGGTATACAACCCACCTCTAGTCTCAGAGACCACGTTTTGATTCAAGTAAGCCTTTGAGGGTTTAGAAAGGAAAAAGACCAAAAAAAAAGAACCGAGAGCTGGGGGACGACGCCACCTCCAAAGAAGGCTGATTTCTTAAAGAGGGTTAGTGAAAACTTTTTATAGGGAAATACAGCCTACATACTCTCTACTTTACCAAATCCTACCAGTTCTTAGATTGGAATACGTACTTAGGTCAGCGGACCCTTAAATACTTGGAATATCCATCCGTATACGAGATAAATGTGGGGTGTAAGTGAAAGGATTTCATAGTGAATAATACGAGAGTTTTTTAAAAAAAAGAACTAACGACAACACGATCGAGAATAGTATCCTAGGGGAAATACCATAATTAGCTAGGGAAGATATGTTTAGTTATATGCTAGAAATCCTTGTGTTACGTCTATGTCTTTAATCATATAAAGAGTGCAGTCAATTTAGAGTACTGAAGAGAAGAAAAGAAGAAGAGAGAAGAAAAGGATCTCGGAAGAGATAAGCTTCGGAGAGATAAGCAAAGCCTATGAACGCACCTAGCAAGCTCTAGGGCCATACGAAGTATACTTTCCAGGGTTGTACAACATGCACAGCCTACCTAGCACACGGCACTAGCCCGAAGCTAAGATGCACCAGTGGAGTATACGAGATACAGACTAGGCACTAAGCACTAAGCAATGTGACATAGTTAGCACGCGGCTAACTAGGCAGGAAGAGGAAACAAGCTAGAAATGATTAGGAATAACTCTAAAAGGAAAATTACCAGTCTCCCCACGATGATATCGGTGGCTGATACTAACGTCCAACACGTGGAGACACTTTACTGTACCGTGTACACTAGCTTCCTGTCTTATGTACAATGTACAGCCCACATATACAGTGCTGTGCTTTTGTCTTATTTGGTCCTAGTCAGGTACAACGCATATGTACCTTGTGCAGTAGTTGCCAGTGCGTACGCACATCAAACGGCATTCAATGCATGGTATTGTGCTCGGTCCCCGGTAAATGTCGGTACTTCTTAGTCCTGATTTTGGTTAGGCACGGCTTATCTTGGAATAGGTTTATGGTTGTTTGTGGCTAAAATTGATTTATTCCCATAATAATGAGACCTGTTTGATTCTCTCTAGTTCGACTATCTATGCCTTTTCCGTTGGCATACTTAGATCAGGCTAGCACATAGTAGAGAAGAGGATATTTTAATGCTTTTTACTTTCTTTTCTATTCTCCTAAGTCATGATTATGCTGCATTTGGCGAATTCTGCTTCCTACTTTCTTGCCTACATGTCACTAAAATTGCAGCATCCTTTGCGTACACAATTTTCGGGTAGATGGTACACCACATCTGTAAGATAGGAAGAATAAGCAACATTTAAGCTGATTGCTGAGAGTTCACTAAAGGAAAAGAACATATGGAAATGAATAATACACATAATCAGATTGGGAACATGACTCCGTGGAGCGTAATGTACGTTATAGAAAGAAAATGGTGACACGAGAGAGGAGAGAAAGAGAACATACTTGCATGTAGCAAAGTTAAGACAGACAAAAGGAAATGACAAACAAGTAGAACTAAAACAAAGAACCCCCGGGAAATCGATTTTGGGAGAATGCTGTCAGTAACAAACAGATGCGAATAATCCGCCGCCCAACCACCCTTGAAGCCACAGCCCCAGCAAACGGGCAAACAAAGTTGAGACATACACCACCTCTGCATCAAATTTCAAGTAGTAAACAGAACGGGGAGAGAGAGGGGGCAGAAATGGCAGCAAACCCTCTCAGCTCGATGCACTCTAACACAAAAAGGATGACAGGTATAGAACAAAGCTGGAAAAGCCACTCTTAGACAGATCGGGATTAAAAGTCGCAGAGGTTGGTATCATAGCACGAAAGACTTGGGAGCGGGAAGGATGTGATGGGGGGAATGGGAATCGGAGTCCAGGACGAGAACATTAGTCAAGGACAGGGGATATCGTGAATGGAAAGAAAAAGCAAAAGCATTTCCGTCCGTGTAGGTCCATAGCGGAAGAGGTGATTATGTGGGGAAGATTATTGCGGATAGTTGGCGGATTGAGTCTCTGGAAGCCGTAGCGAAGTTATAGATCAGCGGACAGGTCGGGCGAGGATGCCCTTGTCGAAAGAGAAGTCCAGAGGGTCGATCCTGGTATAGAGAGAAAAGGCGACGACATTACTCACGTTGCGGGTACACCGGTCCGCTCTGGTAGGGAGAGTGAGGGTAGTTGGGAGGGTAGGCCATCTGTCCGTTGTTCTGGTAGACCATGCCACCGCCAGGAGGACCACCGTACTGGCTGGGGACCTGACTATCCGCGGGCTGGTATCCGATCGGAGGAAGTTGAGGGCGGACTCCACCGGCGTAAGCAGGCGGCTGTCCGTGGGATGGGTCAGAGGAGTTGGGAGGCTCGACCTGGTTGGCCTGGGCAGCCTGAGCGGCAGCACGCTCACGCTCCTCGATAGCCTTGCGCTGAGCCTCTTCCTCCTTCTTACGAGCCTTCCATTCCTTGCGGATTTCCTTGAATTCTAGAAGAGCAAAGTCAGCAGTGAACCTGGGTTACAAAAAAAACCCCCTTAGTTGCCAAAATGGGAGAAATGGGATGAACTATGCGTGCTAGCGAGGGGACGGGAAGGAATAAGAGGCAAGCTTAAACTCCACGCCGTCGACCACGCTAGTGCGGGCCCCGCGACATCTAGTGTAACTCACTAGCGTCCAACGGCCGGCGCTAACCCGATCCAGCCATTTGCGACAACAGAACCAAGATCCGAGTTGCATGGGCCATTGAACATTTAAAAGTGAAAAAAAGAGATGAACCTACCCTCAGGAGTACGCTTCGCGCCGTGCGATTGCATGGTCACGTGTGCATTCAAATGGTTTAGAGTACCATATGCTTTCTCACATCCGTTCCAACCACACTTATACATGCGTTCAATTTCCTCGTAACGACGACGAGGACGCTTATGCTGCTGTGCACCAGGAATTGGGACAAATGAGTAGACCTAAATTAAAAGTAGATGAATCAGCTTTGATCAAAACCTAATAGATTAAACCCCCCCAATCCCATCTCCTACAAGGAGCGATTGGAGGGGCAGAGGCACGCTGTTTTTGACAATCCCTAGGACAGTGACACGGCGGACCACATAGTCAACCCCAGAGGAATCCAAGACAACAATGATTGAACAAAGTAAAAAGCCTTCAGATATCCCAGGAATCATCAAAAACATACCTTTGGATCGCGCCGCCCTAATGCAGCAGGAGAGGTAGAACCAACCGTTGTAGTCGGGGAAGTATAAGGTCCCGGCAATCCATGATGTTGTTGTCCATAGCTATGAGGCCAATCCGGACGCGCGTACATATGCTGAGGCGGAGGGGGGTGACCCTGGTACTGCGCCATCTCATGCCCCTGAGGCTGATAAGGAGAGTAGGGGGGAGGATAGGTGGGGCTATTGGCCGGAAGCGAAGGATCTATAGGAACGGGCGCGTCAGACTTTGAGTGCGGACTGCGCGGGCCCGTAGGCAAGGTGTTGAACGGACTTGTTGCTTGAGCCATACCTGCCGCACCACCGGGTTGGGAGTTGGGGGCGTAGGACTGGGGAGGACGGTGAAGGTAGTCCTGGTAGGCGGGCGAGCGGGCGGTCGGTGGAGGGTTCAGACCGTAATCCGACTGAGGGGTGTTGGCCGAAGAAATATTGGGTCGAACCTCAGGTTGCGGCGTGTACTGCGGCGTAGGTCGGACCTCGGGTTGCGGAGTGTAGTGAGCAGCAGCAGCAGAAGTTTGGTCTGCGGGCTTTTGTTCAGAAGGTGCGTCGGTCACGGTGTCTGGGTGGTGCGAACCTGGCTGTGCGTACTCGGAAGCGGGCCGGTTGTCCATAAAAGAGAAGATTCGCGCGCAAGGATGCCGACGAATCTATGGAAAAGAGTTTGTGCGTTGGGCCTGTGTGGAGACGCGTCGAGACAACAATGAGCCTTGGGAAAAAAAAGTCGGGGAAATTGACGAGTCGGGTCCGACACGTTCTAAGCAAGGGATGGGAGTCTAAGTTGCCACGTTGGGATCGTGGCTGACCTTTCCAGATTGATATTCTTTTGTGAACGTACCTTTTTTTTCCGTTCAATTCCTAGGGAATTGATATGAAGGGTGGGGGAAGTTGAGTCGCGAAACACTGATCAAACAGGTTTGCGCACAGATGTTGCGATAAGAGATAGAGAGGAAAGGAACAATTTCACAGGGAAAAAAAAAGTACAACAGGGTGAAAGCGCGTAGCTTTAAAAAAAAAAAAAAAATGAAGTTGATACCAAGGTGCTTAGATGCTTAATCTTAGTTCGAGGATGCCTTGCAGGTGGCGGTAAGCACGAGGCACCGGGGGCGGAAAAACCACGGGGGAAAAGAAGCTAGAGACTAAAGAAAAAGTCAGGAGTCAACGCGACTTTGAAGCGGCCTAAAAGGTGAGACGATTAGGAGAAAGAAAAAGCAATCCTCGTGGGATCCGAGGATGTTGTGGATCCTGTGGACCAGGTAATTTTGGTTGGCGATATCGTTGGTCATTCGAAAATTACATCTTTTTTTTTTTTTCTCTTTTTTATGTCTTTTTTGATATATGCAATATAACAGTCTCACCTGCTCCGTATTGGGGCACTTATTATGGTAGAAGATACATAAATACAGAGATATGCATAGACAAATTCCGAGGAGAAATATATTAAACGGTTTACTTGATCTCGGCCCATTCCCTTCTTTTCTTTCACCTCCGATAATTTAACTTGGCCCCCTATTTCCCCTCGTCTTCGTTACCGGCTAAGCTTTCCATATCCGATAACACTTTTTTTTTTCAGTTTTCGGTTTTTGAAAGGGAAAAAAAAAGCGGAACCATCCAGGAGAAGAGTGGCAACATATATTTCTCAAATTCCTCTTATCATTTATAAAAAATTGTTGACTATAATGGAATATCATAATTTGATGTATACAGGTGTTGTTGTTTTTTACTAAGGACTACTGGTTAGGTTCCCAACTGGAGGGCCTCTTAGTCTACCCGCAACTCGAGGGGAGAACCTAGCGTACATGGCCCGTGTGTACCAAGATGTCAGAGAGGAGCCAGGCAGGGCTTGAGCCTGACCAAGATGGGCGCTAAAGAATGGCGTGCCCGAGGAACCTCAACCGAGAGAGGGAACCGAGTCTAAAAGGGGTATAGAGGAGAGGGAACTAAGGTAGAAAGGGGTGTAGCGCAAGTCGGGGGAGAAGAAGCGATGGGACTCGGGAAGACCAGGGCTAGTGTGGACGAAGACAGTCTATCGTACACCAATAGGAGAAAAGCGATGGAGTTCCAGGTGGAGACTGGAGAAGCTCGGTGGATAGGCCTGACTTGTTCGAGTCTAGCGTCAAAGTCTGCTGGAAAAGGTTCAAAGCCGAGGCGGTTGAAGCCGGTGATAGCTTCTTTTCCTGAAAGAGGTTTAATGTTGCACTTTGATTACAGGTATATTCGGTACTTATATTTATACAAACTGCCTATACATCTTATAAAGAGACATAAACTGGTAGACCGTAATCCACGGACAATCTAACAAGCTAGTGATCTCTTTCTTCATACCCAAGCCATATCTCGCGTAACCGTTCCGATACATATAAGACGCGTGAGTGGGGACAGTGAACTCCCGGTGATCGGAGCGTATCTCCTGACATTTGAACTTGAGAAATTCTTACAAATGTGTTTAATATTTCAATTTTAGGAACGGAAGCTCCGATTCCTATTATCTTCAGTTCCATGGTCCAAACATTTTATATTTTCCAATTGATATGTGATAATAATAGTACCAAAGCACATACCAATCTCCGTAAGAAAAGAGGAGAAAAGGGGTCCATCATTTTCCTAGCGGGATTTCTGTGGAAAACCATTACCGCTAATTGGGCACAAAACATTAAATTGCGAGCGGAGATGCTCGGCGGCTCTCCGGTACGATCAGTGTATGCTCAATGCTCAATGTATAGGGGAGGACAGTATAATTCTTACAGTATTTACATTCCCTTTTATTCCTTCACCAAGAGAAAGTGGGGGAATACCGTCTACTCCGTACATACTCCTATATTTTGTACCGTCAATCCCCCACCCTGAATAAAGGCGAGTCCGATAGGAAAACCGGGGGGGGGGGGGGAAAATAGGAAGAAAAAAAAAAACTCCAATCAGCTCGGAAAACAGACATTCTTGAATTGATGGCGTTCTCAGGGGGGCTGGATCTCATCCCCGCAGGCGGAACCTGTTCCTCCACTACCGGTGAGGAAAAAGCAGGATATTTGATAATTGTTTTTTTGGTTTTTATTCTTCGCATTTGCATCTGACACGGCCTGTTCAAAAGTACCCATGGGATAAATATTAATCCATACCTCGTACATAAATCAACCTCTAAACGACGTGGGACCAGGGCGGACTCCGCGCGGACAACAGTCCAGTGCGGGATATCCGGTGTCGAGGGCAGAACGGGATGATCAATATCAAATCATTGGACGCCGCAGCCGCTCTGTATCCAGTCGCGCTCTCCGTACGAATACGTTCAATAAAAAATACCTTGGTCTGTACTTTGTACCTTCGGAAATTCCCAGTCCCCAGTTTTCATGTGCCCGGTTGCATTTTCCATTTCCCAAATCTCCAAGGTTGCATATTCGTTTATCAAGGCTTTTTGGAGAGCTTGGTGATATCCCGTTTTTTTTTTTTTTCCTTTCTGGTTATATTCATAATATAGTGTGATATAAGGCGCCTTTCGCGGTTGTGGCTTATTTCGATTCGAGGGAGAAAGATCAAAAGAGAAGAATACTCTGAATTAAATGTCTCAATGGACCTGCAGACGTTCATCTGTGTCATGCACGTGGGCCCATTTCTGTAGTTACTTCTATATTGAATATTATCAAATTACCGTGTATGCAACTTCACATGAATATCAAAATATCCACTTCGCATTTCGACTAATGAGGTTAAACGAGTTGGCTAGTGGACGGGTAAGAGGGCGGAAAACATACCTACAAAGGGTCTGGTCGAGCCTATGGTGTACGTATATACGGGTATTCTCCGGTCATTTGCCCAAGCTATATGATCGTTCAGGGGGCGATCATTAGAGAAAAGGCTTGGCTTGCTTTTCTTTCCCCCAGAACTCCAGAATCAGATTTTGCTGTGCCTTGTACCGCGATGATACGCGATCCCTGCCAAGCAGAGTTACTCTTTAAGTAGGTCCTCGGATATATCTAGACACAAAAAAAAGGAAGAAAACAATTTCTCTGTCGATATGGGAGATTATGAGATGTGCATACAGTAAGTAGCCTAAAGTCAACGACCCACGAACTTGCCGAGTTCCTATCAGAGAAATTGGTGTCTGTGCTCTCAGATTGGGGAAAAAAACACACGCAATTTCCCTGGACTCCACTACTTCGCTGGCCAGTGCAGTGATAAGTTGGTAGGCTACGCCGGAGACAGTAAGTCTCGCCCGCTAATGCTTCGGCAGATCGCGTTAGAGAGACCTGTGCGGATCAGCACACCCCGGATGGTGATCATTGAGCTGTTATTCCTCGGAATGTCCTTAGGGTTCTCTTTTTCACGTTCATTTTTTCGTATTTTTTATTTATTTTTTCCGCGGGGGTTAAGCCCGAAATGTACAAATTGGATGAAACCTCGGTTAAATAGATATTGACCTTGACCTTGACCTTGATATTGAAATCTTGAAATGGCAGGAGAGAGACTTGGATCCGCCAATAGATGAGACTATTTCCTACAGGGATTCGGATCCCGAGACAGGGGTCTAAGGAAGTCCAAAAATATAATGGCACACTGCCAACTGCATTCCATTTTGAGAAGAAAGTGACACATTGTTATCGATCATACATACCTACGATCATGTCTGTGAAGACATGTGAAAATACTGTAATTGGCGTATATGCATGATTTGATCTAGATATCATTTCCATTTCCAATTCCAATACTGCAACTCAAAGCCATTAGATATACAATATATTCAGTCCAGGCAGTAGCCCTAGACCAACCCGAGCCTGCCGAGCAGAGTTACATTTCCATGCATATTCTACGTCTGCTCTAGGCAAAAAGGAAAGATAAACACAGCTTTTTTATATTTTTATATTTTTTTTCCCCCTTAGGTGGCGCACTATCGCCTGATATAGCGAACATTGTCTTACTAGTGCATCCGGCCGGGTCCCCTGTTGGCCAGACTCTGGGCAGTGCGGCTGGTGTATTTTCCAAGGTTCGGTTTGAATCTGGACCTCAAGCGTAAATTGCACTCTCTCCGACGTGCATCGTCGGATGAAAATGTGCGATTGGTATGGTGGCGCTTTGAAGACGTGGGAGGCGCTTATGCACACTGCTTACACTTTTTAATGCTAGTCCGTTTCCCGCACTACTGCACCTCGCTGTCTTAGGCATCTCTCAAATCGTGTATTGCTCTTTCAAGTGTATTTTTTGTGCCGAGGGCTACTTCAAGATTAGATGGGCGTTGTATGCATGCACGCGCGGGATGTAAGTAAATGCTCCCGTACAGAGTACGGAGTACACGCATGGAGGTGTATGCAGGTCTCTGCTTTTGTGGGTTTCTAGGAATCTCATTTTTGGGTGTTATGGCCAAAGTCTTGGGGTGAATGCTGTCCTTCGGAAGGATGGGAAGTCGGTACTTGTGCCAACTCATCGCAAAAGATCCTGACATTGTTGTGCACGTGGCTCTATCTTTTTATATACCTTCCATCCTCGTACTAGTCCGGGAAGGTCTGTGTTTAACACGGAGAGATCTTGCAGTAAATCCGAACGGAAGTCACGACATTCAGGATGTATACAACCGTATACAAAAACCAACCTCAAAAAGAGCAATGGCCGGCCCCCACTGATCTCCCTGTAGGTTTATATATTTGTACTTCAGCTTGTCATGCCATGAAACGATAAAAAGGAACCCAAAAGGAACCCAAAACATAGCCTCCTTCTGGGTCTTTTAAGCATAAAGTTTGAATATCGCTATGCACGAGCGAAAATCCCGGCTGGTTTGAAATCGACCCCTAGTATGGTAGTATGCGTAAGGCTGGTCTCTAGTGTAGATTCTAGTGTAGATTCCAGGGACGATCACAGATCCATCACACACTTGTGTCAAATGAGGTAAGGTCGATGAGGCTGAGGCATCTAGTACTAGGTTTGTCGGCCCACCCCAGTAAGTACCTAAACTTGCTTTTTCTGTCTTCACTTGATCTCCCTTTTCTTGGAGTTCGTTTACCGCTGATAGGCGCTCTTCTTTGAACAACATATAGCAACAAGCGTTTTGTGGATAGTATCTGTGGCTATCATCTTCATGTTGGAAAGGACAATTATCCGAGGCGCTAGGGCTACTTGTTGCGCTAGTCAGTGTGCATATCTTCAGATATTAAAGAATGATTCATTTGAGAGTCTAATATGTGAGAGTTATATAATGAATCGAGTAGGTTGGTATATCTTTCTAACCAGGGGTTTTCATGCTATATATGTCATACTAAAAGCCAAGGAACATATTTGATGTCTTGCTCTGAGTACTACAAGTCCGAGATTGTTATTTTCCTTCTTTCCCTCAACAATTGACAGCAAAGTATTAATTTGAAAGACCTCGAGTAGAATAACTGATGGAAAAATATATCCCGTCAACTCTGCAGCATTACCCCGGACACCGACCATTTGCGGGGTTGGAAAGACTATATCGCCTACTGAGAGATCTATATATTTCGTATTACTAGAAGCATATCATGGTACCTAGATCATTCTACCTTCTTGTATGTCAGGTTTGCGAATTCAATTACCAAAATGCTTCTTCTGACGACATCCGTCCTCGCTATTGCCTCTGGCACTACTTTCGCTAGGGCAGGTCCCCTATCAAGACCAGCCAAGTTCGACTGGTCATCAACCAAGGCTCTGTAAGTAGATTGGGGCTTCCAGGCTTCTAGCTTGTGAGCATCACTAACCCTAGACCAAGAATCGCCTTCGGTGACTCCTACACTTATGTTCAAGGAACCCACGGGCACCAAAATTTTAGTTTCATTGGAGATCAATTCAACGTCGCCTATGATGCCGAAACTCTACTTTCCAACAAGATAGTCCAAAATCAGGTAAGCCTATCTTGCGATTGAATCAGACACAGAATTAGATATTAATTTTCTACACTTAGACCGCAACCGCAGAAGGTGGTCCTAACTGGGTCGAATATCTCACAAATTGCGGCGTCCATAAAGGCCTCACCTCACCACAACACTGCGAAAAGCAACTCTGGGACTTTGCATTCGCAGGCGCCGACATATCAACCGAGTAGTAAGCACACAAGCACAAAGACATCCCCACACATCCAGCACGAACAACCTCAACTAACCGAAACCAAGCACACCCCTTCACCACAACTTTACAGTTTCCCTAGTAGACCAAATAAACCAATTCAAACAATACGGCCACCCAGCCCTCCAACACAACCTACCAGGCTTCAAGCAAGACAAAACCCTAATCGCTCTCTGGATCGGCATCAACGACATAAACGACAGCGCCAAATACGCCGTCGACTTCCTAACCTTCTACAAAAATCTCACAGACACGCTCTTTACATCCGTAGAGACCCTCTACAGTCTAGGCTACAGAAGCTATCTCTTCATGAACCTGCCCCCTCTAGACCGTACGCCAGGAAACCAAGCAAAGAGCAACCCAAGTCCGAACGCCACACAGGTCGAGTGGTACAATG
Organism: Penicillium robsamsonii; assembly: GCF_028829455.1. Classification (NCBI taxonomy): domain Eukaryota; kingdom Fungi; phylum Ascomycota; class Eurotiomycetes; order Eurotiales; family Aspergillaceae; genus Penicillium; species Penicillium robsamsonii. The sequence continues at coordinate 6,943,237 of NW_026643221.1, forward strand.
CCGCGCTGGCGGATCATGCGGCTGCATTTGCAGAAAAGCATAAGGAAGCCCAGGTTATGCTTTTTGATGCCCATGCAAGGCTGGGAGCTATGCTTGATGAGCCTCGCAAGTATGACATTGTGAATACGACGAATTTCTGTGCTGGGTATGATCAGCCGGATATTGCGGTTGAGTATGAAAAGTATGGGTGTCCGACGTCGTTGGAGCGGTATTTCTGGTTTAATTCAGGCCATATGACGAGCCATGTGCATGAGGTTTTGGCAGGGGAGGTAGAAATGTGGTTAAGGTATAGTTTGAAGGTTGGGGGATAGGCAATATACTCCATGTAGGCACCATTCTCAGGCTTATATCTATATCAATGGTTTTGGTGCTGAGTTGAGAATATTAAGCAAGCACTTGATGAAATATTAAAGAATAATCATTATTGCAGTGATCAGAGACTTCGCCTAACTCTCTGAAACATGGAACTTTTGAAACTAATCAACATGTATGGATTCGTCGTGAGAATTCAACCTCTAGAATCCCAGAGTTAATGAACAGAGTTAATGAACCAAGATCCGTGACCGTGAAAAATCCCTTGCATAGGGACGGAAGAAAAAAGAAAAAGTAAAAAACTATCTATGACATCAAAGATAACGCCGTCCTTCCCGAGTTACGCACGAAGTCAAAGAAAAGAGAAAAAAGTCTACCGGAATAGCACAATACAAGGCAAAGCCAAAGCGACTGACTGCACAGGGAGCAGTAGCGAGGCATCTACCAACGACGGTTACCGCCGACGGGAGCAGCGTTGGAGGCAGTGAAACCACCACCACCGCCACCGTAGCCACCACGTCCACGACCACCACCGCGTCCGCGGCCACCCCAGCGACCACCACCGCCGCCGCCGCCGTAGCGAACCATCTCGGCAAGACGGGGATCAATCTGCTGCTTAGCTTCAGTGAGGATAGTAACCAAGTCACGAGCCTGCTTAGAGTCTGGAGAAAAGAAGGTTAGTACGACTTGGTATGTTCAAGACGTGGATGGTAAACTTACTGTCAGTGGTGAAGAAGGTAATGGCGGTACCCTTGGCACCGGCACGAGCGGTACGACCAATACGGTGGACATAGTCCTCCGAGTTGTTGGGGTAGTCATAGTTGAGCACGTGAGTGATATCGCGCACATCTTTTCAAAAGGAATTTCGTTAGCAAATAGAACATTAGTGGGGATATGAGGAGTATGGCCATGAAGGACCCTTTCTCCGTCGTGCAGGACTTGATGCATCACTGCTCTCTTGATGGGTTTCTGTTAAGAAAATCCCAAGGGAAGCGAATCCATGGGATGGCGGGGTTATCGTGGTCCTAGAGCAACCTTGGAAATACAGCCTTCAACAGTTCAACAGTTCAAGAACAACGCTGTGTGAAAAAAACTTCGACTCTCATACGAGCCTGTCACACAAGAGATGGAGAATCAAAGTCAGGCTAGAATGCCTGCTGCTGTGCTGCACTGTGAGTCCAAGGTCCTCTTGGCATGTGAACCATTTAGGATGACCAGATACGCCTGGACGCGGCGTATACGTATACACCAACGTGCCTCGAGAGAGTTGAGCACCGTGCCATTGTATCACACAACGTCAACACGGGTGAGTGTTTTCAAGGGCCCCCTAAGGGGGGGGGGGACAAGAAGGGGGAAGGGAGGAGGGAAGGGGGATGTAGTTTGTTCATACCGATACCACGCGAGGCCACATCAGTGGCCACCATGATGGGGCTCTTGCCCTGCTTGAACTCGTTCAAGACCCAGTCACGCTCGTTCTGCTGCTTGTCACCGTGGATGGCTATGGAGAATACGTTAGTACCGTGCAAATGTGCCAATGGGGAACCCATGGAAAACTTACAAAGCGCAGGCCAGCCGTCCTGGCGGAGGAATCGGGTAATCTCATCTGCAACACGCTTAGTGCCAGTGAAAATGATGCACTTGTTAGAGCGGTCTTCCATGATCTTCTCAAGGTGCTTGATCATCTTGTCACGCTTCTCAAAGTCGGAGACGACCTCGACAATCTGTGTGATGCGGTGGTTGGCGGAGAGGTCGGTGGAACCAACGTTGACTTGGATGTAGTCGTTGAGGAAATCAGAAGCGAGCTGACGAACATCCTTGGGCCAGGTGGCGGACCACATGCAAGTCTGACGATCAGGACGAATCTGGCCGATGATCTTGCGAATTTGGGGCTCGAAACCCATGTCGAGCATGCGATCAGCCTCGTCAAGAACGAGGTAAGTGACACGACGAAGGTTGGTGCGACCAGCCTCGAGCATATCAATCAGACGGCCGGGAGTGGCAATGCAAACCTCAACACCGCGAGACAGGTCACGAATCTGAGGACCCTTGGGGACACCACCGTAGACACAGGTGTTGCGAATACGGGAGGACTTTCCGAACTTGGTAATCTCAGCCTGAATCTGGACAGCCAACTCACGAGTAGGAGCCAAAACAAGAACAATGGGACCATCGCCGGGGGCGAGGAGAGGCTGGGCGTTGATGTGAACAATAGCGGGGAGGCAGTAACTCAGAGTCTTGCCGGAACCAGTCTCGGCAATACCGACGACATCGCGACCGGAGAGGGCCATGGGCCAACCCTGGGACTGAATAGCAGTAGGAGCGTCGAAGCCCTGGGCCTTAACCTCAGACAAAACGTAGGCAGGGAAACCAGCCTCGTCAAAGGTCTGGACGGGGCGAGGCACGTTGGTACCCTGAATGGCCATCTCCTTCTCCTTGCGGAAAGCCTGAACATCTTCCTCGGAGCGCGCAGTCACATCGGGGTGCTCCTTGTAGAACGACTTCTCGAACTTGGGCATGGTGCTGGGATCTAAATGGAATCAAAGTTAGTATCGCGCGAATAAACATGTTCGTTGGAATGAACTTACCCCAGTCCTGAGTCTTCAGGCCGGCGCCGAGGTTGTTCATACGATCACCACCGGCAGCACCACCACCGTAACCACCACCACCACCACCACCGTAGCCGCCGCCGCCACCGTAACCACCTCCACGGCCGCCGCCGTAACCACCGCCGCCGCTGTAACCACCACCGGAGCCACCGTTAGAGTAGCCGCCGCTGTCACCTCCGCGGGAGCTAGAATATGAAAGTTAGCACAAATTATTCTTCCGGTGTGCGGGTCTGTTTAGTGTTGGATAATCAAGCCAGGACTGAGATGAACAGATTCAGAATCCAAGGCCCAACGCCATCACAAACAGCTGCAGGCTCGAGGATTTTGCCAGCAAGCCATGCGTTTGATGAAGATAGGCAAAGACAAAGTCTCTGCGAGAATGAACTTACCGGTAGGAGTCACCACCGCCGCCACCGCGAGAGTAGCCACCTCCGTAAGACATAATGTAAGTCTGCGAAAGTGTTTTGAGAAAGGGGTATTAGAAAAGAGGAATAGAGAACAGGGATAGAGAGAGAAGAGAAAGTTGAAAGGTGAGAAAAGGCGGGAACTTTGAAAGAAAAGGGAAGGAGAAAAAAAAAAATAAAAAGCCAGGGGAGGCGCGATAAAAATTAGATTAGGCTTAGCTCTCTTTGTATTTTCTCTGTCACATGACCAGGTCTGGATCAGGTACCTTTCAGACCGCCTGCCTAAGTAAGCTTGATCGCCACTCGCCGCTTTCATTCTTCTCTATCTTGCTTTTTGATTGGTCGCCTCTTATCAGCCTCAGGCAGAAATCTGGGAAATTTTAGGAAATTTTTAGATTTGCGCCATGCATCGATGGTCCATGGATATAAAAGAGGCAAAGATGAGATCTCGATGTGAAGGAGTGGCGATTTAGAGGGCGCAGTAGTAGATTATCTAGAAGCCAATGGAGAGAGTGGCAAATCTGTACTTTGGGGCCATTCAACAAACTCAATCAGAATGTCCATGTGTACGTGAATTATCATGGATCATTCTGGAAACAGATTGATGACGTTGAAGGCGGTTCTTTCTTTATACCAAGGTACATGTTGCCGTAGAAGCAATTCAAACCATACCAAGTTATACTCTCTAGGTTTCGTAAGCGTAATTCTAAGATCAAAGGAACAACCCTTTCGATGAGACTAGTGTATATAAAAATCTAACATCTTTCCTTACCCCCGAGGCCCATATCCCAGAAACGAATCTCTAATTCCGTAGCCCGAACAAAGATCTTAATCAGTTCTTCCATGCGGCTAGGGGACACATGCTGCATGTGATCCTCCAGCAATGCTACGATATGACATGAATCAGTTAGATCTTCCACTTGCAGTTGATGATTTGACTTACCTGAACCCAGTCGTACAGCCTCAGTGTAGTCGTCGGCAACATAGTTCTCGATCCATTTCCAGTAGGGGTTCCCCTCTCGAACGGCATTTTCTCCCGTATGCAGCCGTCTTGCAATGGCTCCATATCCGATCAAGCATGGTGCAAGGGCCATTTGGAGGGCTAGCCAGTCTTCCGATTGGCCTACGTCCAAAATGTATCGGCTGTATGCGGTGCAAGCTATGCATATCGAAATTAGCACATCTGTCGAGTATATAAAGAAACACGACCGGCTTACCGATGGTTTCGGGTGTATCTTCCATCTCCTGCTTGGAAAAGCCAAAGGAGGCACAGTAGTCGGTGTGCAATGCCATTTCCCGCTGGATGTGGAGGACAATCTGGGCAGACTGGATTGATCGTGTTAGATTGTCATTGAAAACGAGCATGGTGAGTATGGACACTTACCGCTGCTATTGAATCCATGGTCTTGGCCTTGTATGATGCAAGTGCATTGCTTCGGGCAAATTGTACCTATATATTGAAATTTGGTAAGTTGAATGTTTTCTCCTAACTGCCTTGAAGATAGCTGTCTCACCAGGTAGAGATAATCTTGCACAAGGTACGCCTTGAAACGTTCAATAGGCAGCGTACCCTGGCCCATGCCTTCGACAAACTCATGGTGCGTGAACTGCTGCCATACTTGCTGCACGTCTTGGCGGTCTAAGATGTACTCAATGAATCGGCCGCTAAATAACATAACATCAGGACGAAGAAAATCAAAAGATGTAGGAGATGGGTCACATACGGCGCAAAGGGCATAGTGTAAGTGGAGTGGAAATGATTGATTGGCCCACTCCCTTTACCTAGGTCAATACTTGTCTTGATTCCTATCTCAACAAATCGCACGGCGCTCCGGACCGCTCTGATTATGTCCTTGCCCGAAGCCAAGTTTGCAGCAATTGCCGAAGCAAGTGAGCAGCCCGTGCCGTGGGTATTCTTGGATATCAAAAACTCTGTCTCGAACAAGGTGGCTGTCGTCCCATCAAAGAGGATATCCACCACCAAGGTTCCTTCTTTCGGGTCTTGAGATGTTTTGTGGTCTTTCGTCAAAGGAAGGTGACCTCCTTTGAGGAGGACCGCCTTGGGGCCCAATGAGCAAATCTTCTTAGCAAGCTCAACCATTCCCTCTAGATCTTTCGGCTCGGGGGTCTCTGTCCCAGCATCTTTCAATAAGAGAAGAGCTTCGGGGATGTTTGGTGTCAGGATTGTGGTCAAAGGAAGTAACTTTGTGCGTAATTCCTTGACTGCTTTTTCGGGTAGCAACTGGGAGCCACTAGTGGAAACCATAACCTGTTGATGCTTGTTAGAGTGACAATTTAACAGCAGGACATTGAGCATACCGGATCTAGAACGACTACAGGGACTTTGTGAGCTTGTAGTGTCTCGGCGATGACATCGATGGTTTCAGCAGATGAGAGCATGCCTAAAGGGACATCAGTTCTATATAAAAAGGACGAATCATGAAATGTAAATGATTTACCCAGTTTTACTACATCGGCACCGACATCTTCTAGTCCAGCATTGATCTGCTTTCTCACAAATTCCGAGGGCACGACAAATATGTCTTGCACGCCAAGTGTATTTTGTGCCGTCAACCCAGTGGTGGCAGTGAGAGCATAACATCCATGTGCCGCAAGGACTCTTTGGTCAGCCTCAAGACCTCTAGAATGTGTTAGAGCTTTTCTTAACCATGATGTACCGTAAATACCAGGGATACAAGGTCAATCATCGCTTTGAGATAAGTTGACGGGGTACGGCTTTTTTTTTTTTTCCCCTAGCCGGTTTTGCGGGAGAGACATTTAGACTTACGCTCCACCTGAGCTGTCTGATCCTGCAATGACCAGAACTCTTTTAACAGACATGATTGAAATAACCAATCAGAAAATGAGCAGGGATATCTGCTCTGCACTAGCGATCAAACTGAAGTGAAGAATGACGGGGTGGGGATGGTCGGAGAATTGGGGGGGTTGTGATAAGAGATAAGACAGATCTTGATATACTGTAGACTAACATCCATCCACTCGAGAACACTAGAAAACCTTGAAATATGCAATTCGATTTGATTATGACCATGCTAACTTTCCCAGACCCCAATATCCCTAGGTATTTACAAACATCCAAAATCATACGCCACCGGGTCATCTATTGTAACATGAAGCGGAAGAGACCATCCATCTCAACCCATTGGCGACCACACTTCTTCAAGTAGCTGTCGACCACCCCCTTGATTGTACCGAATCTTGTGCGATTGAACTCGGCAAGGGCGGCAACACTGTCCTTCTTTTCTCCCGTCTCTTTCTCGGCAGCGACCTTGGCTTTCTCAACATCCCAGAGACCAGCGAAGTATAGGAGCTGGTTGTATATCGCCTTCTCGGAGTACTCGTACGACATGCGGCCTAGACAGCCTTCGGCACGACCTCGGGGACCCAAGCAGCGGTGCCCATAAACGCTGATTTGCCGTGTGCGGTTGCCGCACGATGAATCGTCACATACCAGCCAGCCTTCGTAGTATCGCGAGGTCTGTTCGCGGATCTGGTTCTCTAGTTGCGCGACAATTGTCATGACTGAGAAAGGTTTCTGGCAGCTCTGATTCGGGCAAACGATTCCGTGAGCAGTGCACATGTGCGATGAAGTCACCAGACCCTCATACACAGACTGTTCTTTGCAGTATCGGCATCTTAGCGACAGTCGCGTGGAATTGGCAAACCGAACCGAGTCCGGGATCTGAGACTCGAGCGGGGTGACTTCGGCGTTTTGTTGACTGCTAGAGCTAGAGGTATTGATCTGATATCTGCGAGTATCAAGACCCAAGCACTCAGCGAGACGGACGGCATCGGTGCCGGGAATCGGGGCACAGAGACGCTCGATGGGAGGGAAGATCTGCTTCAGAATGTAGAACTCAACATCTGGCTTGAGCCCCGAATTGGGCTTCAGCACATCCTGTGGGCTGTATGATCGCTTCGCAGGAGGCAGAGATGAGGTTTCCGAGTCTCCGTTGGTTACAATATATGAGATAACGTCGTTCGGTCTGACTGTCTTGCCTCGGGCAATTTCGCGGAGACCCACTTGTGCCGGTGGCATGCTCTCTTTATTAGGGTACTCCTGGGGTCGCTTTGAGAGTTTCTGATAAAGAGTTAGCAAAGTGATCCGGAAAAATTCTCGGGTATGTCACATACGGTGTAGATCACGTATTTCTGCACAGGGATTGTGTATTCCTTCATCCTCTCTGCAAGCTCACGCAAGTACTCGTGAATCTTGTTGAGCACGACTTCCTGATCTTCACCGGACAGAATTTCGTTGAGTAGCTTTGATGATACCTCCTTTGAGAGGGCGCAGTATTCACGACGCTTCATGTCAAGGCCCTTGACCTCAAGTTTCTCTACGTACTTGCCATCTATCTCGGTGAGGTTGACAGCAGCGTACTTCTTCTTGGCATGCAGTAGAAGTCGACGGAAGATATTGTCGATATCGATTTCTAGAAGCCGGTAACGCTCGTTGACCGATTTCTTGAACTCTTCACCAACCTTGATGGCGTCGCTCATATTGTCCATATTCGTATTGATCATGACCGAATCAGTGTCACCGTAAATGACTCGCAATTGCTGACTTTCGGCCAATTCCTTGGTGTTTCTCAGAATCTCCCGTCCCTTGAAGGTGGTGAGCATTGCCAACGGTCGAGCATAGAAGCGACTCTGCGTGTATCCCAAGCATCCGTACATGGAATTGGCAGTCAGCTTCAAGGCCAATTGTTTCGTGTCCCATAGGGCCAGTTGTTCGGGGGTGGCACGCTTGTCTTTCATTAACTTCTTCACTTCGCGTCGACGACTGACCAATGTCGCGATCAGCCGAGGTAGAACACCCTGTTCTTGGTCAGAGGAGGGGATATCTGGCACTTTTTCTTCATTCTCATTCTCGGCCTAGTTGCATATATTAGAACAAACGAACGAGACGAGGGCTTTGCTTGGGCCAATTTTACCGTAGCTGTTCGGTCCACTGTTGTGAAGCAAATGTTGTATTCCTGGATGATACTAGGGTACAGACTGTTGAAGTCCATGACAAGGACGAAGCGGTCGTAAAGACCCTTCTCAGGCTCAAAAACAAGACCACCCTTGAATTTGTCCTTCTTTTTCTTGTCGACCGTCTCGTCATCGTCGCCATCTTGCATTTTCTCCTCTGCCTTCTGAAGACGAGAAGAGTACTTGTCTGGACAAATGTATTTGTTGCGATGGAACTCATGCAGCAGAATATACTCGTTTCGCTCGGCACGCGTACCGCTAAGTGTGCGTGCCCACGAATTACCAGCGGTATTGGTCAAGACCTTTGTAAGCGGGAGCATCTGAAGACGCAGAACCAATGCCGCAATGAAGTATGTATCTGTATCACAATGATTGACAAAGTTCATGAGACCTTTTTTGGTGGTTGCCCAGGTTTTCAATGCCGCTTCAGAATCTAGTTCCTGGCGGACATTGCCTTGACCGAGGTAGAGTTGGCACATCTCAGTCAAACTCCATGATTGACATTTCATCATAAGAGACTAGTTGCTGTCAGTATTGTCATATACCCACTTTGAGGAAAACATTACCTTGCCCATGTCGTTCGCAACATCGCACATCAATCTTCCAGCAATCAGCTGCCTTTCGGCAAAAAAGTTGCCACCCTTGTTGAAATTCTTAGGCCAATCTCCACGCCTGAGTCGGCCAATACGATGCCAGCCAGGTGTCTTCTTTTCACGCATCCGGCTGAGTAAAATGCCCAGGTCGACATCCTGCAACTGATGGCCCATGATCACATCGGGGTCCATCTTCTCGAACATAGCCAGGAACTTGCTGAGCAAGAACTGTTCGCTTTTTGCGAGCATAATAGTCCCCGGTTGGCTTTCTGCTTCGGCTTCGAAATGCATTGGGTATGATGTACCAGCAGGGCGCATGACGGTGAATGTCTTGCACGGAAGCTTCTCTGGAGGTGTGGTATCAGTTAGAGAAACGTCTTCATATACTCGGGCACTCGCTATGAGAATCTCCTGCTTGTTCTCCTTGACATTGAGCTGGGTACGGAAAGAGAGACTCATTAAGGTCAAGGGGGGAGTGTCCAGGTTCTCGGAATCTGGGACGAGGCTGATGAGTGCTGGTTTGGCGGCCTGGCATTCGAACTTGCACCAGGATGCGTTGGTTACTGCAGCAAAGTCGGCCTGGTCGATCTTGAGCCAGCAAGGGCCCATTATATTTTTCCAGAGAACAAACTGTTCAAATAGGGAGGTATTGGTGCCGAAAACGTGCGAGAAAGTCTCTCCCTTGGTTTCCATTGGCAATGCGGCCTTATCGTAAGGGTAGAGTAATTTCAGATACTCTGCCTCCTTTGGGACCCCGGGCATTTCAAATGCGTACTTCCGTTCGCATGGTTTCATCTTGTGCATGCCGACCTTAAGTCTCGACATCATATCATCGACCTCCGAGTATACATCTTGCATGCCAACCTCCTCTTCAGTCGCTCGTCCCTGCTTGTATCGATATTCACGCGGAAGGAAATAGAGTTTTCGCAAGATATTGTCGATCTTAACGAATGCACTAGTGTAGGATCCATTCTGCTTGTTCTTCACTTTTCCGAACAGACAAAGACTGCCGTTGACTTCCGTATAGTCCAGCCAGAATATGCGCAGACTACCGTCCTCTTCGACAACATCTTGGGCGCGCAGTTTCCCAAATGATCGCATTTCAGGGGCTGGACTGCTGAGAACGTTCAGCTTGCTCCTCACGTCATTCCAAGAAGCATCCATTATTTCTGGCATTGACTTGACTGGGGACGAGCTTGCTGGTGTAGGAGCAATGTCATGCTTGATCTTCGGGGGTGGCCGACTGCCCGTCATGTTGATGGTTTTCGTTTTGAGACCAGAGTCTCCAGTGACTTCTGCAACGTCCATGAGGTCAACGTCGTCGTCTTCTGGCTCTTCAGCCTTGACCGGTACAGTATTCCTCCGCTCCACTGCCTTGCTAATTGGAGATGAGGGCAAGATATCGCTCATGGGAACATCATCATCATCCGGCATCGGTAGAGGGCCGTCGTCGAGATCGTCAGAGTGGAGTGCATGGTCCTTCATTGGCGAGCTTGGCATGCTATTTTCGTCTCTTGTGTGAAGCTTCTCGCGGCGACGCTTCTCGGACAATGGCGGGGAGAGAACGCGAACTTTGCGTCGGGCCTCTGACTTGACGATGTTTCGTGTCGGGGCGTGGTTCGATACAACGTTGGTGTCGACTTCTCCGAGGAGATCGGCCATAAATGCATCGTCCTCGGCAGTAGCAGCAGGCTTGTAAAACCGACTGTCAGCATAAGGGGGTTGAATTCCGTGAGCAAAAAGCACTCACCTTGGGCTTGGGAGCAGAAGCCGCAGCCTGTCCTTTGTTGAAGTACTTGGATATGCCATTGTTTATTTTTTCCTTTCGCTGTTGTTCCTCTTCCCTCTTTCGTTTGGCAGCCTTGCCTCGTGCGGGTAGTTCGTCACTTTCGTCGCTGTCATATTCTGCTGTCTGTTCGTTCCATACCTCGCGGCCATCGTCCGCGTAACCGGCACCGTTATCATCGACGACGAAATCATCCTGATCAAGACGATTTCGGATAACCTTTTTGTAGCTGTCGTCATCAACCTCATCGTAGATGTCGCCCTGGTCCTCGACCTCATATGTGGAAATTCGTTTCTTTCCTGAGGCACGGAGGGCCCTTAGCTCGGCCAATCTTTCGCGAGCCGTAGGCATTATGGATTGTTCAGAGATCACTACCCATTAAATAGAGTTGAGTGTGAAAGAAGAATAGATCGGATTGACTGTTGTTGCGGGGGTGAGGAGGATGAAAGGATATCGCGCAATTCATCCAGGCACGCGAACACCACGCGTCGGGTCGCGTTGGTCCCAGTGAGATTATGTCAGCAGTGGAAGTGCTTTAGTGCTTTCTGCCTCAGGCAAATTTAAGTGAAGTCGAGGTCAAATACAATAATTATGTCAGCCAGTTAATAGATGGAGGCCTCAGGCAAGTATATCCGTGAATACCCGAGTATACCCAAACATACCCGTCCTGAGATCAGGCGATCATATCGTGCCCTAACATCCAACTCTATAAAATATACATATGTACACATAGTTAATGATCCTCACAAGACGGGCTCTAATATCATGATTCAGTCACTTTGCATCTACAGATATAGTGCTTCAACATCAGCATATGCAATGCAAACGAAGATTCTACTTGTGTAATATGTAGGAACCATACCTAGATGGCCCGGATTCCGGCAGGTTTCTGGGTCCATCGCACCAACCGGGTTTTTTTGCCATTAACCAGCCGCCATGAATCAACATATATACATATATCTATGTAGTATCTTAGAGGTCTAGAGATAGCTCGTATCAAAGATGCTTCGCTAATAATATTATGGGATAGTTAGCCGTTATATTCTCAAAGACCCCAGAAAAGACCTTAAAAGGACCGATACAAAGATGATGACATTTTAGTTTTTATAGTAGTGCTAGACTTTATCTACAGTATGTATGAGCGGTTTGGATATTTTAGGTGTTTTGGAATAGGGCATATGTCGATTTCATAAAATCATCGCTCTAAAATGGAGAAATCATCTCATGTTTATGAGGGCTTATACATACATTGGCGTAGTGAGCCCCCAAACCTGTCGTACCCGGATAGAGGCATATTGAATCTTTGTAAGAATCTGGCCCATTCATTCAGCGCATTGAATTCCATGCATCGAACCTAGAAACTACTAGTAATATGAGCCCAGTATTTAGAATACAGAGGCTCCAGGGCTATATCCTTGTCTGACAGAAACCAGTCCCAGATAGTGCAATATACCATTGGCTTTACCAGCCGCCCAGGCATGGAATACTAGAATAGGACAATAGGACAGCATTAAAAACCATTTGGTTGTATAGATTTCCCTAGCCCATTAGAGGAACTGAAGCCACGCTTAGTCGTCTACTACTTCTGGATTTGGAGCCACGCTTAGTCGTCTACTATTTCCTCTTATAGATCGTGACACGTTAAACGTAAACGTGCTTTATTCCTCTTCTTGAGTTTCTAGCCCACTGTCATTCTTTCAGATCTCAAACCAGCCGATAAAGTTCCAATATGTCTCTTTTCATTTGATCTCATTTGATCTGGTCATTTTGATTTGATCTATTTTGTATTAACACCCTCCCCACTCCCCAAATCTATTGGGTGCATGCGTGTTGCCTCTTCGCCTGTCGCATCAACGAACTATGAGTGCACACCACACCACACCACACCGAAAACAAGCTCAGAGGAGTTGGTGAGACTACCATGGAGCGTGTTGGTGCTAATTTCCATGATGAAAGTAACCTCGACTAATCTTTACCAATGCAGAGTATTCCTCAGCACCGTCGCCGCCAAAATTCCTAACAACATCCTGCCCTTCATACAAGCGTAATAAGCTGGGTTTTGCGATGGATGGGCATCCATTTGGTGCTGGATTCCAAATGTGGTAAGTGAATTCAGTTTATCACCATGCCATAGGGAGTATGAGAGCTTCCTTTACTGCGCTGTGGCATATGATGACCATCCAAGCACTGTCAAATCTGTGGATATGACAAAACATTTGTTGATCTGATGCCAAAGCAAATAGAAGCTCACTATCTATTGCAGTCTTTATATCCGATGTCTGAACAATTTGGCTAACACTCCCACCAATCTATATAGGCTACCGGGTCTTTGTGCTTGGGTACGACTCAGTCCTCAAGTCAAATCCTGCAAATGATGATGCAAGAGCCTCCTCAAACATCAGCATTGGATGTTTAGCTATTAGTCTGACGGGTAACAACACCCCAGATTGATCGTATGGTGGTTGTTACTACCTATGTTGCATCATTGGACCGATTCCGCTAATACCTGAGGAATATACACAGTATTCATCCCATCGACATGCGCACATATGACGATATCACCACCTTGACAGCCTGCAATTACAATTGGTACCTGGGGCTTGAACTCGTAAATGATGGCCACTCGAGCTACAGAGGCCGATGAGATGAAAGCAAACTTTGATTGAAGCTGATCTGAGTTAAGACAAAGAGATATTTGGTTTGAGAATCCAACTATTCGTACTATAAAAATGTGTCTGAATGGTTTCGCTAACACTCAAGATACCTAGGTATGCATTCTATGTTCACCCTCTGGCCTGCCTCGATATGAGCCCCCTCCCCTCGCATTCCATAAGCACAATGGGTGCTCGATGAACCCAAAATCGCAAGTTATGATGAGAATACACACCATGAAAGTGACTGTGGCCTACCAATAAATAGTGCCACTGGACATATTGAATGAAAATTGAAAAGAACTCTGATACGATGCAGAACAAAACATATCACATCGTCCTTATTCTTTTGTGATATTGGAAGCTCCAACTAACAATGCCGAGACATTCTAGGTCTCCGTTCTGTACGATTAGGTATGATCTTTCCAACCCCACAAGCACAGTTAATATGTGCCACAAAAAACACATTCCATGATGACAATACATTTATACTACACTTTGAGAAACCGTGGATCGCAAGAACCAATGGTCTCAGTGACAAAGTCGAAGAACGTCTGAAGTGAAAGAAAATACCTTATTTTCTTGACTGCTCTTGTAGCCCTTCTGGACTTGCTACGTCGTTTTCTATTTTTCTAACACTCGAGATACCTAGATTATCCCCTATTCACTCTCAGGTGTGGCTCCTTATGACTCCAATGAATTCCTAGCAGCATGACCATCTGGAAGCTCAGATGACGAGGACTAAACTCTCAAGGTGACCCTGATTTTTCGATAGGTCAATGGACACAATCAAACATGAGACTGAACACCGGTACGAGTTTGAACATCAAGGGTGCTCGAATTTTATGACTAACTCGTCCGTTGTTGGGATGCAATGCCACATTGAATCCTTTAGTCCGCGCTTCCAGATCGAAGGATCTCGTCTCCATTGATTTGTTTATATGCATACATAGATATGGTTTGATACAAAGACCCCCGAGACTCTACAAAACAATATCTAGGGGTTTTGCAAGTTTGCAAATGAGAACTTGAATACCCACAACTTTCAATGGCCCGAGGAGTTACATCAATTCGTCTGAAGTGCGACAAATCGAGGGGTTGACTCGGACCAAACCATTGGCAGCTCTGTTTTACCTGTTCAATCCCGACCCCATGTCCTGATATGCAGCTATCTGGCTGATATGGGACCAAAGATGAAAATGCCGATATTCTCAACGCATGACACAATATTCCTCAAACCGATATTGGAGCTTCTCTGTTGATTGCTCCAATGTATCGCCGCAGATTATGAATTTCTCATCCAAGGTATGACTTGACACAGCCCTTGATCCACCAAGAACAATTAAAGCCCACAAAAATGATGACAACCTTTTACTACCAAAACTCCTAGTCCACACACCGTGAGGATAACAGAAAAATGAAAAGAACAGTCTGATGCGAGGCCAATTGCTCCAATTAAGAGTCACTGCAATATCCGTGCCTCTCATTTGCCCGTTCTCCAGTCCTAGAATCCAATATTCAGGTTGACACAAAGCCAAAGAGACCTTGTTTTCCCAATTGACCCTCGGGCTCGTGCTATGTGGTTGGGTCAGATCTCTGTCGCTGACGTTTCCAGTTATCTAGGCAGGCTTTGCATTTTTCGCTCCTGACTCTTTGCGGAGGCCATTCGACATGGTCTTGCAGTGGCTACAAGCACATTGATGGATAAGCTCAAAAACTCGCGAATGATGATTCGTTATGCCTTCTCTATTCGTGGTCTGCCTTGGTAGCACAATCAATAGAGAAAACATACCCGATGCGAGAGACTTGAGAAACTTGAGTCACACGAATACGGAGGTTTGGTCAAGTGAGGTACGTTTGAAATCTCCCTATGCTTTACTATGAAATTTTAGATCAAAACATGGATGATTCAGGAGTGGTTGAGACAAAAGGAGAGAGGTAAGTTTTCTATTCCCCATGACCCTTTGGAGAAATCATTACAGGCTCATATTTGGATGGCACCACGCCTATGCTTCAGTGGTTGATACATTAAAGAAAGGCAAGTTTTCCATTCCCCCATTTCTTATAAATGTTAATGTTTTGAGAGAACCTTCCCACTCCAAAACTTTACAAACCTTCAAAGCCGTAAGTGATGATGGTTTGAACACTACAATTTCAGGTGGCTACGCATTGGCATAACTCCAATGAAAAAAAAAGATCAATAGCAAACGTCTGATACGAGCTACACAAGGTTTCTACAGCAAAGGATTGATTTCTCAAAAGATACTTCTACAAGTCCTCTATACTTGGCTGCAGTGGCATATTATGATATCCAAAATGAGAACGCGCATATGCGGCAGTGGTGGTTGAGATAATATAAAGAAAGAAAGGCAAGGTTATCCGTTCCCTAGATTTTTTGTGATTGCTAATTATGAGCCTTTAGTCCTGGAGACAAACTCACGTCGAATAGATGAATCTATATCAAATGGAGAACTTCGAACCCCATGCGTGATATGACGACTATTGAATTGTTCAATTGAGTGCATATGAATTGGCATACGCGTGAATGATATTCAAGCACATATTTGATACGAGATGACAACAAGGTCTCGGCAGCATAGGGTTGATCAAGAAAGGTACGTTAGCAATTCCCTATGCTTCAGTGATAGCCGAACCTCATGATTCTGGATTAAAATATCCCAAATGGTTGGTTGAGCCTTGAAACTCTTAAATGATGACCGATGAGTGATTTTCGTTCTGACTGGCTATGCATTGCGAAGCCAATGAGAGAAAGAAAAGGCAATTTCTGATAGGAGTTGAATACAAGGCCGCACACCATGGAGGGTTGATCAGATGAATGAGTTTGCAGTCTGTTTATACATTGCTAACGGTTGAGTTGCATATAGCACTTGCGGTGAGAACGCATTTACAGACCACCCTCTCAACTCATAATGAGTTGCACTGGTCCCATACTTCCCTATCCAATGCTACCCCCAACGAGGAAGGAAAAGAAGGTCTGATGCACGAGGAATGGAGTTTCATGGCTAAGGAGGTTTGCCGAGAGACACTGAAATGCGCCTACTTTGGTGACGACCGAGTCTTACACACTTCAGATGACATGGTAAGCTCACTGCCGGAGGGTGTCAATGATAATACAAGGCAATATCTAACTGATTACTAGTCTAACAGTTATGGGAAGGCTTGTTGGAAACGTGGGAGGAGCAGTTGGAGAGGAGCTGGGGTGCCGGGAACCTCGAGAGAGCGCTGCAGCACTGGCTGCAACTGCCACCATAGTTTCTCTTGTATGTTAGAAATCATGTGGCCGACACCATATGGCTATGACAAGAAACTGAAATATTGTCTAATTGGACGGGTGTTTGGCGGTAGATCTGAGTGGCAAACAGCCAATGTCCGGGGTAAACTTGCTATCAGTATGTAGATCTATGAGTCCTAGATGTAGTCCCGTATGAGCGAGGGGCGAGTACCTCGGTTTACCTTCGGAGCATATATACCTGCTCAAGTTTGGCGTAAGGAGAACATAACTCTGGGAAAAAGTGAGACCAATGTTAGAACACCGTAGCTAAAATAACCCAAAAGACCCCAAAAACAAAGATTTGAACAAGATGAAACCCAGTATCATTGAGTAGATTTTCCTGGCTATGCTAGGTATTTTTTCCAGCCGTGCAGGACAGCGCCAGTGAAAAACATATCATCAAGGCACCGGAACAACAACCAGAGGTCATTTTCCCAAATTCCTCTAGCCCGGTCCTCTCATGCAAGAGCGGTTAAACCGAACAAAAACCGCTCAAACATCCCCGAATCCTCCCAAGTCCCCAGTCCACCAAGAAGTCATGGAAATAAGTCGTGATAGAAAAAACATATGAAGACAGACATATTCCATTTCCCCGTTGCCGTAAACTTTTCTTTTCCCTTTCGCCGCGTAACAAGTGAGAAAGAAAAATTTAACGGTAGGACTTCTGGTAACGGGAGCGGGCACCGCGACCACCGAACTTCTTGGGCTCGGCGCGACGGTTGTCGGCAACCAGGAGTGTGCGGTCGTACTGAGCAAGAGCCTGCTTCAGCTGGTTCTTGGAGTGC
This sequence comes from Penicillium robsamsonii, assembly GCF_028829455.1. Taxonomy (NCBI): domain Eukaryota; kingdom Fungi; phylum Ascomycota; class Eurotiomycetes; order Eurotiales; family Aspergillaceae; genus Penicillium; species Penicillium robsamsonii. The sequence goes on from NW_026643221.1 coordinate 6,960,661, forward strand.
TCATCGACGTACTTCTGGTAGTAGGCGACAATGGACTTGGCGATAGCCTGACGGATGGCGTAGACCTGCGAGGTGTGACCACCACCGGTAACGCGGACACGGATGTCGACACCGGCGAACTTGTCAACGCCGACGATGAGGAGGGGCTCGTAGACCTAAAAATTCGAGCGTAAATTGTCAGAAATCGATTCCGGAGACATTTTCCCATTGCCATTGTCGTTTGCGATTCGTGCGAATGCGTTCTTCTGTGGCGCACGGGAGTTGGTTGAGCGAATGTATTGTGCGTACCTTGAAACGGAGGATCTCGGGCTGGACCAGGGAGAGGGGCTGGCCGTTAACCTTGACGAGGCCCTTGCCTTGCTGTAAAAAGTCTCAGCATGCTATCCAATTCAATGTGTACATAGCCCCATGATCGCGCAATATGTTGTTTCGCATATCCTTCCAAAATTCAATCCCAATTCTTCATTTCGTGCACAATTCATTTCCGACTGCTTTCCTTCCAGATATTTCGAAACAACGTATTGGGACCGAGGGGGTAGAGGCGTTCATCATACCTTGCAGTGGGCGACAGCGGTGGCTATTGAAAATTGAATGTCAGCTCACGGGTTCATTCATACGGATCTCCGGTCGAAAAAAAAGGGAGCTTACCCGTCTTCTTCTTGCCGAAGCATTGCACACTCGGGACGGAAGCCATGGTGGATTGTCGTGGGGGAGGGAGTGTGTTGTCGAGGGAGATGGAAAAAGAGTCACTTGAATTCACATACCACAGTGATTTGCCCTTCCGTGCGGGTTTCGCTTAGTGTGCGACGCTAATTCTACTTCGGGACTAGCGTGGCACGAGACTTAGGGCTTGGTCACATGACCCGGAGAACTTCAGTCGGGGGCGGGTTAGAGGCTACAAGCATACAGGGAACGCTGAGATCATCATTATCTCGGACATTGAAGTTCTGGATCTGTTTTTGTTGTTGGGATCTTCAATTAGACTTCTCCGCCTTTCATTAATTGTCTAATTGCCCCCACCTCGACACCTACACTACCCTCTGCCGCATCAACAAGATGTCGCAACTCGTTGGCAAGGTAAACAGCTTCAATGCGGAGGCTTCCGGGCCAACCGCGCATGCTCTGCATACAACCAAGCAACCCATCTCTAACAATTGACGCCTTAGACTCGTCTCGCCTACTCGCGCACATGGCACTATGTCGACGCCGGTGCCGACGAACGATCCCTGGGCCGCCTCGCCTCGTCGATCGCCCTCGTCTTGATGGGCAAGAACAAGCCCATCTACGACCCTTCAACAGATTGTGGTGACTACGTGGTGGTTGTGGGATGTCATGACCTCAAGACAACAGGAAAGAAGCGATTCCAGAAGAAGTACTACACGCACACGACGCGGCCCGGTAGCTTGAAGAGCATGACGATGGATCAGATGTTTGCTAAATGGGGTGGTGGTGAAGTCCTGCGCCGCGCTGTCAGGGGCATGCTGCCTAAGAACCGACTGAAGGATATCCGCCTCGCTCGATTGAAGAGTAAGTGCTATGTTGCTACTGGGCTCCTACTCCCTGGATGGGTTACTTGATTACTTGATGAGAGATATTTGGGTCCATCTTCAAAAAACGACCTGGACCCCATACATTCACATTCAGTCCATCTCTTTTTCATATTTTGATCACAGTCTAACCTGATATCATGCAGCTTTCGAAGGTGTCGCCCACCCCTACAAGGAGAATATCGTCAAGTTCGGCAATCAATCAGTGATCGGAAATCTGCCCGAAGTGCAGGAAGCATTCAAAGCGGCCGCCGATAAGCCAAGCGCATAAAGCATCCTATCTTATATCTCCTTCTTTCGTCATTTTACAACACCGACCTAAACCGGGTCTGTGTCTGCCTGTATTCTATTCTCCTGCGATGTTATGATCCAACCGCAAAAGCGCATGGGTGTGGAGTCCATTTGGGATATTGCTTTTGATTATCTACTTCGTTGACTTGGCCTCGGACTTTTCAACTTTCGAGCCTGCGGTTCTTTTGAAATGTACTTATAGCACATACAATCACAATACCACGTACTATACAATTCTTTTCTATCTTGTCTACGATGGTAAATTATGAGGAGAGGTGCGCAGGATTGGATTTGAGATATAGGGGAGTCTGATCCCAGAGGTATACGGAATGGATATATGTACAAGAGAAAGAAACACAAAACCAAGCTAGCGCCCATGTCGAAGCTCGCCGACAATCTTCTAGAAAGCATTTACAGCTTAGCCTTTTGGCCAGCACGACCAACGGTGCATTTGATAAGACCATTGGGGTTGGACTGAGGAGCGTACACCTCGGCATCCTTGCCAGTGTTCTTGATGCCCTTGTGCCAACTGAGATCTAAAACCGCAGAGATTAGCATAATTCCAAGCCTCGCAAGGGAAAGGGTCAAACGTACCAACTTCGAAGAAATGTTTATTAGGCAAAGCATACTCAACGGTATCCAGTAGAGGCACAGCAGCAAGAATCTGATCTGCCATCTTGTACATCGTCGCCTGGACAGAGGCACTATTATCCTCGGCAAAGGTCTTGAGGGTAATAGCGCGGGCCGCCTCCCAAGCAGGATTGAACTTCTCAAAGTGCGTCTTGACCTCGGCGAGACCAGTGAAGCGGCGCCACTGCCATTTTGCTGCGACATCGGTGCTAAGGAGACGGTCCCAGGTCTCCTTAAGCGTGGTGTACTCGTCGCGGACGAAACCCCAGAACTGGGAACCAGTGCTCTTCAACACAGTCAGGCCGTTGATGGAGGAGTTGATGTCGATACCCTTGCCCTCAACGACATCAACCTGCACCTCGCGGGTCTCGGAGCCTGGCTGGATGAACGAGTGCGGGTGAGGCTTGCCGTCGATGTCCATGCGCACCCAGCGGTGGGTCACGATATTGACGTGCGCCGCGTGGATGTGGCTGTACTTCTCGATGAAGTGTGTGCCCAGGATTGAACCGAACAGCTCCGGTGGGTCTACGGGGTTCTGCTTGGCTGTGATGAAGATGGTGTTCTTGATCGAGTCGGTTGCGACAACGACGCTGTTGTCGGCTTTGGTGTAACTGTGGAGACCTTTGCGTTAGCTTCAACTTTTTTTTTTGGTAGATAAGAGATGTCGCCAAACTGCTAAACTTACGAGGTCTCAATATCACCCTCCAGCAAGACACAGACGGTCATCTCCACGACAGTTTGGATACCAGTCTTCTCATCCCGGTGCACCTTGCACACGCGGACGTTGTCCTTGCCGTAGCGGGCAGCTGCCAATGCGCTCATCTTGAATTGTGGGTGATAATATAAAATATTAGGGAATAGAGAAGAATACTGAAAAGGCAAATAATTGAATGCAGATCCAATCCTATTTATTCCGGAACCAAATTGGCTGATCAAGAGAGTATCGGGCACCTCCGATGGCCGCGATGGTCGCGAGTGGCCGGTCTCCCCTCAAAACCCCGATCTTATCAGTTGCCGATTAGACAGATTCTTGATGCCCAGGTCCATGTATGGCATGATACCTCCAAGACAGCATTCTCAACGTATCGTACAGCAGAACACAATTCCTTTTTCCCCAGATTTTCGGACAGACAATTGCACAATGGCTACGAATCCCGAAAATCCGACCTCCGGGTCTGCAGTCAACTGCAAACCCCTAGATTATTATATTTCAAATCCCTTGCAATTTGTACTACGATGACTCGTGCAATCGCTGGAAATCCCGGACATCAGCCTGGATCCTGGCGAGCTGCGAGCCGTGAAAGACGTGGAAGTCCTGGGGATAAACACTCGGCGCTGACATGACTTCCTTCCTGCAGGATATGCTCACGCAGTGACCTCATAGCCGGTGGTACAGTGGGCGAAAAATGTCACCATCTGTACGTTGACTCGCCTTGATGACGAGAGATCATGACCTTTTGGGGGTTCTTCCTTGTTCATTTGTGTACATTCTACACTGGGGGTACTTCGGGGTTAAAACGGTTCTGCTTCTACGGCCGGATATATATTGCATCTATATCCCCTGTGATGTATATCAGGTTGCTCATGCAAATCAGGCATCTACAAGGCCTACGGAACGCAGTAGATCTTCCCGAACAACCCACAAGGAACACAAACGCCATCAGGGTGCTTATCCCGGCTTCACAGAACCTGGAATTAATCCTGGCATCTTCACCGGAACGCGGTAGTGGAAGAGCCTCAGTACCCACAGAGCACAGGAGAGTACCTCCGTATCGCAATAAGAAGATGCCTACCCTACACATCCTGTCACAGCATGTGCAAACGTCAAACACACTGGCGAATCTAGCGGTCAACAACCATTGGCATGATGGAGTTTATTTATCTCCATAGGAGTGACAATATTACCCGAGACCTATCATGTGCTCAGCCACCTGCCAACAAAGCTGCTTCGTCGACCAAAGCAAAGTTTTGTCTTTGGGCAGGGAAAAACCAAGATATTTAACAACGTGGTCTCTTTCATACATACCGGACTCCAGATACCCATCCAGGGAACAACCCCAAGACCCATGCCCCAGTTCGACAATAATGTGTATGTCAGATCCAGATAGCAAGACTGAATTCTTTTTTTTTTTTTTGGCTGAATAGTAATCGACGGAGTGCATCATAGAAACGAAGGCGAAGCACACCCAATCTCCAGCTTAGATTACAATCCTCGAATCGGAGCGTGTGGCTGGCGGTGTGGTATGCCTGCAACGTTGATCTGACGAATCTTGCATGCAGTGCACATTTCCAAGCCCTATCAATCAACATTATATTCCGCGATTGGGTCAGACGTCCATGAGTAAAAGGCGGGCAAGCTCTCTTCGGTTCTCGGCCAAGGCTGGGCTGACGGGCTTGTTGCTTCTTCTTTGTTCAACAAAGAGTCTTCACTTGCCAATTATGCCTGGTATTTGTCGAACAATCTCCGGTTCTGCTTGACTCTTGGTTTTTGACTGCTTTCGGGTTATTCGGAAATTCATATCAGTGACTCGGTTTACCGACGAAGCTCCTTTGTTTCCATCTCGCAGACAAGCACTCGTTTTTCCCCCAGGGTAATCATGACTATGGGCGATCTATCAAACCTCAAGGGAGAGTCAGGGGGAAAGTGTGCTCCCTGGCTGTTGAAGTTTCGTTCCTCAACAAGTTTTATCATTGCTGCAGTCTGGATGTCTACCTTCACGGTATGTGAGAGTCTAGTTGGCTAGTGTTATAAGTCCTTAACTGACCAAGACTCAATTTGAATAAGGAATTCCTCCTATATGCCATGGTAAGCAAAGACTTTCCATAATGTGGATTGGACACAGGGTCAATAAACTGCAGATAGTCCCGGTGATGCCAACAGTCCTCATGATCCGAGCCGGAGTCGAATTTAAGCACCGTATGTCTTGTTCCTGTCCTCGCTAACAGCCTTCCTCTCAAATTATCGCATACTCACTGTTAAGTAGGAGAATATTGGGTCAGTGTCCTTCTCATGTCCGAAGCAGGCACGGCTCTGCTGATGTGTCCCATATTCGGCTACCTGGTCGACCGCGGACGCACACGTCGACTACCCTTCATCGGCGCCCTGGTCATATTAACCGCCTGCATGCTGGTCTTGCAGTTGGCACATTCCATCGCTGCATTTGTCGCGGCTCGTGTACTCCAAGGCATCGCAGCCGCTTTAGTAGTAGTAGCGTCATTCGCTCTCATCGGCGATGCTGTGTCCCAGGATCGTCTCGGTCAGACGATAGGATATCTGGGCTCCGCGATTGCTTCAGGCTTTTTGCTTGGTCCGTTCCTCGGGGGCGTTGTGTACAATTCTGGCGGGTACGATGCCGTGTTCTGGTTTGCGTATCCTATTATTATGCTTGACATGGTTATGCGGCTCATTTTGATTGAGAAGAAGGTCGCTGCTCAATGGACTGGAGAATCGAATGGAGATTTGGGGTCCGGTCTAGACACCGCGCAGCGTATTCCCTCTGTCGGTTTTCACGAACCACAGGTCATCCAGAGAAGAAAATGGCTCGTTATCTTCCGGATGCTCAAGCAGCGCCGAGTATTGATCTCTTCGTGGGCACTTCTCGTCCAGGGAATCTTGCTTTCTGCTTTCGATGCGGTATGTAACAGTCTCAATGTCATTAGCATGAAGCACCCTTACTAACCACACCAGACCCTTCCCATATTCGTCGAAACGATATTTGGCTGGACCGCCCTCGGCATGGGGTTAATATTCCTCCCCATGGCTGTCCCGGCCTTCTTCGAACCGCTGTTCGGCAGATTCACCGACAGGTTCGGTGCCCGCTTCGTAGCCTTTGGCTGTTTCGTTTTTCTCTCGCCCACCCTCATCTGTCTCCGGTTTGTCCAGACGAAGTCAAACGAACAGACTGCGCTTCTAGTTTCATTGCTCTTCCTTACCGGGATCTTCCTCCATGCCTGCGCCCCAGCCATGTACGTTGAGACGCAGCGCGCACTCACAGCGATGGAGCTCAAGGACCCAGGAATACTTGGACCCAAGGGTGCTGTGGCGCAAGGATTTGGATTGCAGAGTATGTGTCAATTTGCGGGAGTATTCTTTGGACCCCTTTGGGGTGGTTTTGTCGAGTATCGTTTTGGGTGGGGCGCGATGACGGGCACTTTGGGGGTCTTGGTAGCGCTGACCGCACTTCCGATGTTGTGGTTAGGAGAAAGTGAAGAGGAAAGGGCTCTGAGTTGAATTAGCGTTACGCAGTTAGGCAGCACTTTTCTTTTGCTCAAGGCAAGTATCAGTTCTGCCTACATCATACATATATAGGTCACCTCGGAATGGACTATACGTTGATGGATTTCCTACATTAGCAACTTTTATAAAGCGCTGTTATCCGTATACTTGTATGCCTGGAATATTTGGCATAGTTTGTACTTTGATCTTTAATTATAGCTACAAGAATAGCTGTCCGCCTATGCAGCCTTGTGATGTATCTTTGGTCTGTTCATTAGTCTTTCTGGTGATTTCAGTGCTCTTCGCAGATGTCTTTTTGTAAGATATTTGCTTCCCCCCTCTTTATAGGTAGATAGACAACAGAAAGAAAGCAAGAGAGAGAAAGGAGATATCTAACTGACGACATGGTCCTAACCCAATGGGAGGCCCACAAAGTTACTTGGTGAATTCTACTTAGCTTGAGAGTCGAGACGTGATTCTTAGGGTTAGCAGCATTTGATAGATTCCTCCAATTAGAAACCAAAAACGGTTAGACCCGACTCCACTATGATGTTAAGGTTATCGCCTGGACTATCCCAATACGGTTCCAACCTATTTAGGTCTTTGACATTGGTCTCTCATCATATTGACCATATTGGGATCTCACATTCAGCATAAATATCCAACCTGCCCTGTTCTTCATGCTTCTTTTCATAGCCCAAGACTCGCATCTTTCACTGTGAGTAAACCAGTCTATCAACATCACATCATGTACCACACACATGTGATCTAACCCACCCAGACCTCTATAGCCCAAGCTCACATACCATCTACCAACCTACCCAACAACAACCATGCCTGCAACCAACAAAACCTGGCACATCCAGCACCGCGCCCTCGCGCAACTAGACAAAACAAAGCGATACATCTGCCCAGCAGAAACAAGCCCCCACCTAGCAACCCTCCTAAGCTTCCCCTCACGATGCTCCACCCTACCAGAACTGCACGCCAGGACAAGCAACGAGATAATCTCCCTCGCAGCAGCAATCGCAGCCTTCGAGCCCGTCCGCCTCCACACCCGATCAGAAGACATCCCACAAGCCCAAGCCCTCCTTGACAAACGAACCACCCTCCTACCGCAGCACCGCGCCAACATAACCATCATCGCAGCCCCAACAAACCACTGCTGGATTCGCGACACAGGCCCCGTTTACGTCCGGAGCGCCGACGCAGAAGATAAAACCCGCTACGCAATTGACTTCCGCTTCTGCGAATGGGGCCACAAAACAACAGAGCGTATCTACGGCGCCAGTGTCTCGTCTACAGCGGCAAAGGCGCTGGAGGATTCCCCGCAGTACGCGGAGTGGCCGGTCATGGACGACGAAGCCATGCGCGAGAACACGGCTTTCGCGAGTGCTGTTCTGGATCTCGAGAATGCGAATACGGATGCTGTGATGGATGTTGTTAAGCGCGTGCAGACGGATCTCAGACTTGAAGGTGGGGGCATTGAAGTCGATGGCGAAGGGACGTTTATGGCGACGGAGAGTAGTATTATCGGGGATTCGCGGAATCCTGGACTCGGGAAGGCGGAAATCGAGGCTGAGCTCGGCCGGTTGCTAGGTGTTAGCACCTTTATCTGGTTTCCTGGTCGGGTTGGGCTTGATGTTACGGATGTGCACGTTGATGCCGAGGCTAGGTTTGTGAGACCCGGGGTTGTTGTTGTTTGTCGTCCGCATGAGAAGGCGGAGAGGGTGCATTGGGAGGTCTATTCAGAGATTCGGGAGGTCTTGGAGAAATCTACTGATGCGCGTGAGCGTCGCTTCGAGGTTCATGATGTTGTTGAGCCGGATCCGAGCTGCGTTAAGGGAGATCTTGCTGGGGAGGAGGAGGCGCCGGCGGCTTCGTACGTTAACTTTTATTTCGTTAACGGGGCGCTGATTATGCCGGCATTTGGGGATGCTGAGGCTGATACGAAAGCTTTTGAGTTGTTCAAGAGTCTGGTTCCTGAGAGGGAGGTTCGTCAGGTTGAGGTTAATGCCTTGCCCAGGACTGGGGGTGTGCTGCATTGTGTTACGCAGCAGGTGGTGTGAGGGGGGTGGACATGCAGAATCTCGTCTTTTACTTGACAGTCAGATACGAAAAACACTAAACCTAATACCTTATGCATATGCATGTAGTCTATAAAAACAAGATCCCAACAATATTTGAACATGTGGTATTGAGTGCTGGTATCGAAAAATCATGTTTTAACCAACCTGCAAGTGTCGAAGAATGTAGACAGAACAAAAAGAGAGGAGAGGGAAAAGCCATAAGATAGACTAAACAAACCACTCCCCACACAGATCATAACTCATGTAGAATAGTGTAAGATGTATACCTTTTTTTTTGGGCTTCTTTTGTACCAGCAAAATCGCCAGCAAGAAACCAATATCCCCACTTGGAACCTGATATCTTCCCCCAAATCCAAATTCCAGACTTAGACAGATATCAGAGAACCCAGGGAAGAATCGAAAAAGAGGGAGAGAGAGAAAAAAAAAGAGAACACCGTCCCAGGACGCCCAGTAATGCCGCGCCACATAACAACCCCCCCCCCCAAAAAAAAGCGCGGGCGAGACAAGGCCAAGAAAATAAACACGTATAAACCTCATGATAGAACAGAGCTAGAAACCCATCCGATCAAGCATCCGATTGCCGTCCCAGGATGATAGCCGGCATCTGAGTCAGAGCCAGAGTCAACCCAGAACACCAACACCAAACCAAACCCAATAAACCCCTCCTGAGGCTCCATTCCCCCCACATCTTATACCTCAAAGACTCAACTGATCGATACTCCCCACCCGCCCACTCCCGCCAAGCCGCCCCCCACCCTTCGTAACCATCCCGAGCCGATAAAAGCGTTCTTCGCCAGCCGGCGTCCTCCCACCAATATACCACTTCTCAGGACCTATAGCATCGCGGAACCCACCCGAGCCGCTGGATGAGTCACTCCCACGGCGCTGGCGGTCCGCAGGGCCACGGTTGATCGGGATAGGTGTTGAAGTGGATGATGGTGGTGTGGAGGGGACGGAGGGTTGGTCGTGGTGGTAGTGGTGTGAAGGGGCCGGGCTTGGGCCTTGGACTGGACCGGTTGGTGCTGTACTTGTTGCCGAGGAGTTGGTAGAGGAAGTGTGGGTGTGAGTATGGTGGTGGTTGTGGTGATTGTGGTGAGTGTGGTGAGGTGCGGAAGCGGATGATGGTGCTGAGGAGCCTTGGGCTGAGTTTGCTGCTTTTGTGGCGATGGCGCGGGCACTCTGGGAGATTTGGGCGGAGGAGATGGTTGAGTTTGTGCCGACTTGCTGGGTGGTGGGTTTATAGGTTGACTGGGCGCGGAAGGCGGCCAGGAAGTTGGCGAGGAATGGACGGTTGTTGGACATGGTGGGACAGATCTGTAAGACTGTGTAGACTGTATAGAGAAGTGCCTATGTGTAGAACATGAAGAACATGTAGAACAGAGAAGTGTTTCGAGAAATCCCGATCCCGTAGGCGCTCCAATCACGGGTGCTGGATTATAGCCATGACGTTACGTAGGAAGTTTCCGGGTTATACCCATTTTCTCCATTTCTCCGCTATTCCGCTACATGGACATATCCTATCACCTGATACTATTAGTCCCTTTCTCTTCTATTATAGACACTTGCCCAAGTCAAAATGGATCATAAGTCTATTTCTAATTGCTTTTCTAACCCAAATAAAACACCTTAAATCACTCAAATTCCCGAAGCACACATATGTCCTGCCATGCCGACTTTACATGAGAAAAGAGGCCATGCGATGCAGAAAAAAAACGAGAAAGGAAAGATAAGAGCACATGAAGAAAATGGACTGCAAGAATGAAAGAAACATGGTAATTCGACAACAACCATCCCATAAAAGATAATATATATAAAAAAAAGCTTTTCTTCTTTCTGATGTCGAACACTCGCGCAAAAGATGAACACATGCCCATGTCTATGTTGTGGACGCCGAACAAACCACCCACCATACCATCTGCCCCTCTCATCGGGGGTTCAAGATAAAAGATAACCAGACTCGCAAACCACTTATGTAAGAATGCACACCCACACCGGATGGGATCAGAATAAAAAGAAAAAGATAGATCGAGGACAAACGATACTAAAACAAGACCGGAACGGGGACGCTAGGAGTACGAAACACCGCAAGCTGAAAGCCGGCAGCGAATGAACCAAAAGGACTTTCGTAAACGGGGTTGCTGAGACATCGTGACCAGTGGATTTGCACCAGCAGAGAAGCCAGGGACGAAGGCCTAGAAACAACAGTTGAGAGGGTGGAGAGCAATAGTCCTACCCACGGCGTGAAGAAGCAGAAACCCTTGCATAGTTTCTCGCTTCCTCAAAACGCTTTTTCAATCTCATGCCTCGTAGTCATCGTCTTGCTTTCTGATCGAATTCACCGTCTACTGTCTCGCGGGCTGCACGGTACCTGCATAGTATTGTTAGAACAATTGTCATGAATGAGCTAGGTAAGGTAAGATCTAACCGTCTCCGCTCAGCGTAGTCGAAGCAAGGTACAGTCCGTTCATACCGCTCTCAGGACCGGTCGAGGCGGGGTAGAACTTGCGGTCGTGGTCGACGGGAGCGTGGATCGGCTCCTGGCCCGCGGCCATGGAGTGGGGGAAAACGGGGTTAATGTAACCGTCGGAAGAACCGTGCTGAAACATCGAATTCCAGTCAACACCCGGGTGATGTGAATGGGGACCGGGCATGACCGGTTTGTGGTCATGATAAACCGGGGGCTTTACCTGTTCAAGGGGACGATCAACCGTCAGCTGCTGGCCATGGGCATCGACACCAGGCTGCATGAGATACGGATTCTGCTTGGGTCCAGCCATCCACGAGGCTCTCGCGTGCGCCTGACCAGCGGAGAACGCGTCGTCACCGGGACCACGGTTCATGCCATTGACAGACTGCATCGTGAAGCCTAGCGGCTGCTGATCCGTATAGGCAGGACGGCCGGAGGCCATTCCATTGCCATTAACGGCCCCATCGAATTGCGCACCCATAACGCCATTGGAGTGGGGGACAGGATTACTAACTTCATCCTGGAGCGGCTTAGGGGGGTTAGCCGCGGCAGCTGCAGCTGCTTGCTGCTGAGACCGCTTCAGATGGGCCTGAGGGTGGGACAAGTGGGTCGCACCGGTCGGGTTACCCCGACGGATCGAACACTTTTGGAAGTGACGCTTCAAAATATCACTGCGGGAGAAAGTGTCCTTGCATAGAACACACATGTATGGGCGGTCACCGGTGTCTATATAAATCAGGAAAAAAATAGCTGTTAGCAAATCTTGATCATCTTGGGAAATTTGTTCTGTTTTTCTTTCGATCTGGCTTCCAAAAACTCACGTCTCAACAGATGGCGCTTGAGGTGCTTGGCGTGGAGGTAAGTCTTGTTACAGTGCGGGCAGGGGAATTTGCCATCCGCATCCTTAGCGGGAATAGTCGTGCTCTTAGCTGTACCATTGACACCGTTGGAAACCGGAGTCGCGCGGCCCGGGACACTGGGCAAAATGCCACGGCGGCCCTGAGATCCAACAACCTGCGTCCGTGGAGGTTCCTTGGCGTAAGGGGAGCCATTCGCGCCATTCACATCAGGAGTCATACCCCAACCCTTGCCATCGGAGTAACTAAAGGCACCGGAGGGAAGACCATTGAAATCCGGGCGACGGTCGCGTGGGGGTGCCGGAGCAATCGGCTGAGGGTAGCTCTGAGCGGTGGATGCGGGCGGAAGCACGCTCGGGGGTGGGGGGTACTGCTGATGCGCCTGTGTTTGAGGGTTAGGAAGGTTCAACAGAGACGATGGCGGAAGGCTACCGACAGTCGTGTGCGGCATCATAGGGGCCTGGGAAGCCCCGTAGACATCGTGAGTTGACGGAGGATACCGCGACAAATCCGGACGGTAAGGCTGTCCCATGTAATGGTGAGGCGCGGGCGACTGAGGGTGATGAGGCTGCAAAGGAGGCAGGGTATGCGGCTGCGAGACCGGATACTGCGGCTGCATCGAGTATTGTGGCATGTGCATGCTCGAGATGGGAGTCGAAGACATGGGCGTGGAGCCTGGAGGCAGGCTGGTGGATGGAGGACGGGAAGGGTGAGATCTGGGATCCATTGTGGACAGAGGAAAGATTGTGTGGGAAAAAGAAAGAAGTTGTTCACGATAACTCAATCATCAAACCTGCACTCTGGATAAATTTTTTTTCTTTGAAGCCAAGGAAGCTCCTTGTTTGAAAATTTTCCTTCGAACAGAAAGAGAGAGGCAAACGGTCACAGGGTCTCACGGGTTCACACGAGTCGACTCCACACAATGAGAGAAGAGGAAGAAGGAGATGCTTAATTGAAGAAGATTCCCCACGGTCACCCACCAGAAGAAAAAAAAAGGATGGTGATTTATCCGCACGTTGTCACCGTCGATGGTTCTGTATCCACCGAAGAAGCGGGCGTGCAAGTGGGTCTCTCGCAGCAAAAACAACTAGTCCGAGATCTGCTTCGCGTCAAGATAATCCTTGAGATCGAGAAATTGACTCTGAAATAGCCGATGAAAAGGAAATATTTCAAATGAAATGAAGAAATTGAAGCAGGGAATTGAATTGAAGAATTGGGGGAAATTGGGGGAAGAAGAAGAAAATGGGGGATAAGTTTCTTGGTAAAGACGAAAAGGAAAATTCTAAGAAAGACCGGGTCGAAATAAAAAAAAAGACAGAAAAAGACAGAAAAGACGAGAAAAGACAAAAAAAGACGATCGTTCCTCGGGGAGGCAAGAGGCGAGAGAAGAAAAAAAAAAAGACTGAAAAAAGACATGTAATTACAGTATTTTCAATTACAAATTACAAATTTTACACGGCCGTCTTCCGAACTATGGCCGATAGCGGTAGTGTAGACGTATTAGGATTGGGATTATTGGATTTCTGATTTGTTGAACTTATTAGTATCAGATTTGGATTTAGATTTGCAAAAAGAATAAAAGGAATAGTAAGAATAGTAAAAATATTAAAAAAAAGGAGAACATAAGTTTCCAAATACATAAGACACATAGACACGGACACATCGTCAAATCTCAAGGATTTTTAATCTCCCTACGCGTCCGGACATGATGACGCACTTCCAAGGTATATCCCACCTGGGCCGTGGACGGATGATAATAAAACCCCGAAACCATAGTCAAAATATATGATGTCCTCCATATATTTAAATCATATACAGTCTGATTATTCCCCGGGATATACATTATGTATCATGTATTCTGGAGAATGTAGAACCAAAACATAAAGCTCACTACCACATGCTGTAATCAGGGTTCCTTGGCCTCCGATCGCGGTCTTTACCAAACTGCCATTGGGAGTGACCACTGAAACTATCCAACTACTCCGTAGTTATAGTATCTGATGCTGGAGTAGATCTTATAATTGCAGATGGAGCCATCTCCCCGAGGGTGGATTATGAGTTGACCCTGGCTCTTCTTTGTTTTGGGCTCCGCAGTGGCTGACAGGCCCCGCAGCTGACATGGAGATGAGATCTGATATGTATTCACGCCATTCCTCGACCACTCCCCTAAGTACTGTTGAATTAATGTAGGACACTATATTCTAAGTATGTAGATAGATAAGATCTCAGTCCACACAAAACCACTAACCACTCTACACCGGGGCATTGATCTCTTCAAGCACGTCATCTGGGGGAGTCTCGGAAGAGGGCCAGGGCCCGGGAAGATGAGCTTCATTGAGCTCGGTGATAGAAGACCTCACCATGCATCCTTAACTCCCTCAACCTGCAGCCTGGAGTTGGCTCCCTGCACGCAGCCCGGATGTGCACGGTACATATCCAGAAGAGGGGACATGCGTTCTTAGGCCGTCTTTTTTCAGAGAAGACTGGGGGATATCCGACCGGCTTGATGTAACGGCCATGCAGTGCTCTATTTAGTGGATGCGCTGTAGCCGCTTGCTGTTCCGCAATGGGTTCCGCACTTAGCTTCACGGGCTGACTCGAAATGAAATGACCCGAACTATACCATAAAGAGAAAACTAAGCGTATTGGTCTCTTGATAGTATAAGTCTAATTGTCTCACTGGGACACTAATACTATTGCTGCCTAGGTGCTCCAATATAGGGAAATAGAGGGGTGTTTCTCCTAAGTTCAGCCACACAGGAATGATCTAGACAAAATTGGCATTCAGGGGGTTCCCCTTATTGGACATGGCTACTTCCGTGGCCTGACATAGGTACAATGTTGGAGGTTAGCGTACTTTTGCACATATTTCATATTCTATTATTAAGCATCTCGACCGAGTAACAGCTGGGCTAAAGTTTCAGATCCTGCGCGCCATTCGAGTTCCGTGTGACTACTCCATACGGAGTACGTAGTTCATCACAAAGACGGGATATCCCCAACATCTCTATGATAACATTGAAACTCTATCAAAACATGTAAATTGTGCTCTGTATATTTGCCGGAGATGATCTGTATTTCGGACCCAACATCCCTGCCCCTCCTTCTCCACCTCTTCGCAAGAGCTTCTCCCGCTTCGATTGTGGACCTGGAAGGCTTCGACCAGGGTTCTGCAGAAAATATTAGACTGACCACCTGATCTGAAATTTGTGCGCTATAATGCATTGAGATATTATACTTATATTATTATGTTACTATATTATTATATCCAGATTCCGCCAAGGGGCGAGAATGATTCTAAGCTACGACGTAAAAGGAAGTTCGCTTGACCTTCCACTTTGTTTCACCTCGGTATGTGTAGTGTACACGTACGGAATATCGTGTATAACGTACAATGTACTCTGTGGGATTAAAAGGTGTCTACAACATAATTAGATTTTCCATGTCTCTTTATCCTGCCTAAAAGGATTGGAGAAAGAAATTAGTTGGTGGCTTGACAAATATTAAACGCGGTGTATTGAAGTGGCAGGTGGCTTCAAAAGCTCTTTGCAAAATACACACTCGGCATCAATGCCGGGAGTTAACGGACTCCACTCTCCAGTCCCCGGAACGGTTCGCAAAGTACGGTGAGGCTTTTCCCGAGTCTTTAAATTTTGAATATCAGGGGGCTATCAATGCATATATTTGTTACTAATATTTTCCTATTTTGTTACAGTGTTAGACTAGTCTATACAAACAAGCCTAAGATCATCACTCCTTTTTTTTTCCTGTGAACCTATTCGAGTCTAATGTCTAAAACCCACTACAGAAATGGGGCCAGTAGGGCTAAATTACCCGGATGCTTAAGGTGTTAGCAGTATCAACCGGGATAGGAGAGAATAGCGCGCGCGAGATGTAGATCCCGCCCCAGTCCCCATCGCTGCCGAATAGGATATCACGTGGTGATATATACGTTATAGCCTATATTGTACAAACATAAGATTTACAAACATAAGATTATTTCAACAGAAAATATAGAGAAACTAAAAACGAGACGGTCAACATGGTCTATACGATCTATACAATGCACATCCGAAAGCGCCCTACATCCGATCGTCAACATCCGATACGCACAAAAAAGGGCTTATTCCCGGCACAGGCCGGAAACACCGCTGAAGCCAAGTCCGGATCGCCGAGTTTCAGGAATTCATCTACCCAATCAGGAGCCACCATCCGCTGCAGCGGACGAGAGGATCGTGCCGCCACCGACCTCATAGGCTGTCGATGTCTGTAGTCGATGCCCAGATAGGAGTAGCGCTTCTTGCAAGGTCCTTCGGGGGATCTGACTTGCATTTTATTATCGGTATTGAGAGTATTGCAAAAAAAGATTCAAGGCTTGTTAACTTTGAAATTGACTTTTTTGAGTTATGTCAAAATAGTGGTTATACATCTCCATCTTTCTCCATTTTCCCATGTGTTCTGTGGATATGTACACGGGGGCCATGGGGTGGCTCAGATGGTTTTTCTATTCTTCAATGTTCCATATGCCAGAACCATAGGAGCAAATCGTACCGAGGGAATCTCTCCCCTGGCCGCGTCACGGGTTTCGGATATAATTCGATAGAATGGCAACGCATACATATCTGATTCGCCTCCTATTAATATCTCATATTCGACTGGGCACCTCGCTACCATATTTTGACCTAATACGAAATAAAATTAAGGCAATTCCATAGAGCCCTGGATATGATTTCACAGACCGTGGAATCTGTTTGCAGTGTAACTTCAGGAATGCTTGAACACAGTATTAGAACTTGCATAAATTGTGCCTAAAATTGAGCCCGGCCTGAAGTGATAGAAATGCAAACAATATACCCCCCAAAAAAATGTGACACAAGAAAAGACCAGTTCGCACTGGAAAAAAGGTAAAAAGGGCCCAACTTGGAAATTGTAACGTACAATACGGACTCGGCTCACCCCCGACCCAAAAACAGCCACCTGACAATTCTTTTTTTTTTTCTTCTTCTTTAATCCACGGTTTAGACCGCCAAATCTGTCAAAGAACCGAGAAGATGAACTTCAAACGGTCCACTCAAATTCAGGAACCGTAAGAAATCCATGGGACTCAGACCCTTCAAAAGCTTCAGATACATGACGTAGACTTGTCGATCTCTGTTCTTCTTTACCCCTGGCAGTGACGATCGAGACTGCAATCAGCCCGGGAGCGGGCGTGGAGAGGGGCTGTACGGCTGTACACACGTTTTTTTTTGTGTTCGCGTTCTTCTCCCGGTTCTTGCGGTTGGTGCTTTTGGAATTTCTTCCATCAGAGAGGATTTTGACTTTCGAGATGAACCACTCTCTCTTCAACGTTAAAACATGACCTATTGCGCACTATAGAAGTTTATATGTGTGAGAATCTATCAGCAAATAAGCGAAATGGTACATAGGTAGTATACGAGTGGGCCCCTTATTGCTAGATGGCACCTGTGTTGGGGTGACCCCCCTCATCTGGAGTCAGATTAAGCATATCTCTGTCCCAACCCTTGTTTTTGTTTTTCTCCGTTGCATCCATGTGTCCACCACCGCCGGTGGAGTCTCAGGGGTGGGTGGTGGAGCTTACAGGATTCTTCCCGGGGATCCCAGCGCAAAACATGTTGTACAAGGTACTTAGCCGAGGGGAGAAAGTGGTTGCTCGGTTTCGGTACGTTGGGGATTGAGTTGGGTTTTGAGTAGCTGACTTGGTGTCTGGGCTTGTTCTTGGGGTCTAGGCATTGACTGGTTGGTTTGCTGCTTTCTTAGAGGTTAAGTGGTGTAGATTCTCCCATCGCGTGGATGTACCGTGTACAAAGTGCAATCAAGAGACGATCCGCAATTTACATGGTTGTTCTGCAGTGTATATTTCTTGCATATTAAGATCTGGGTTTTTCTTCGAATACCATAATATCATTTACGGTGGAATATGATGTGGTCTATATCCTTTTTTGACTAACCCTAATCTGACTCGCAGGAGTATCAATTGTTCTTCAACCCCTCTAGTAGAATACATAGATATAAAATATGAAATTATTCTCATCCCCAGTAGAATGTCGTACAGATCTCATACAGTCAACCTTATCTCAGGCATATGGGACTGGTGGAGTAGTGGGTTTGCTCCATTTTCTCCATCATCAAGAACCACACGGCCATCCTAGCCTTAACTCAAGTCAGGAGGGGCACTGGGTCAGGCTCCATATGACTCTGTCAGATCGATCCATATTTATGGAGCCAGATCTATATTGTGCTTTTTGACATGCAGGTGGCAAATGCTTACATTTTTGTCGGTGGATTCATCTGCCATCACTACTTCCAGATGGAATTATCTGGGGAAGATGAAGATATTTTTTTATCTTACGGGTTGAGAGGTTTTAAGCTCTTTGATTGATGGTCCCCATCTACTCCTACTAGAGGATCGAAGGTATCAAACGAAGACACCAGAAAAACCTCGGAAATGTAATGACGTGTGACAGGCCCCCAAGAGGCAGCTGCGAATATTAAGTTATATGGTACCAACATACATATCAAACCTTAAGTCCAAACTGACATAATGACTTCTGCACAAACTCAGAGACCTAGATAGGATTATCTGGATCATCCGCCTTGCGCGACAAAGCAGTAGCCTCGGCCGCCGCAAGCTCAGGCTCGATGCCCTCACTAACGATCGGCTCCTGCTCAATCGCATGAATAGCATGCTCGACATTGACTACAGGACCTGTGAACCAGCGATGGGCATCAACAAACCACCAAATCGTAACCGCCACCATCGGTGCACCCCAAACAAGGCAAGTCCAATTCATGTCTTCGACGGTCAAGTTCTTACCAGTAACACTAGGCAAACACAAGATTGGGACCATCAAAAACACAAACGTAACACCAACGGCACCTATATACGGGCCAAAGGGACCCAGATGCCAGGGGCCCTTGCGGAACCGATCACCGACAAAGAACACCCGAATAGTGATTGGAATGGCAAAAGCAAAGAACTGCGCAATAGCGCCAATAGAGAACAAAGCGCCAATCGCCACTTCCCCGGCCAAGATAAGAAGACACATCAAGATGCCGAGGATGGCGTTCAGCACAACCGCATTAACCGGCGTGCGCGTAGTCGGATGCACCCGCTTCCAGTAATTCGAGAACGGAAAGCAGTCGTCACGAGCATAGGCATATGTAACCCGCGACGCAGCAACCATACACCCCTGACCCATGGAAAACCCACAGACAATCGTCAAAGCCAAGATAGCGATAGCCGTTTTCTGCGGCATGACCTGCAACAGATATGACGCCCAGGGCTGTCCCAGATCGGAATCGATAACGGCCTCGATATCCAGTACCGTGTAGGCAACAACCAGCTGTAGGAACCAGCCCATCAGCCCGCCCACACCCGAGGTGAGCACGATCGCGCGCGGCGAGGCGATGCTCGCGTTCGAGCACTCCTCGCTCAAATGGAACGGCGAGTCGTAGCCGGACATCGTCCAGATCACGCCGACGAAGGTCATGAGCAAGGCGACACCGTCGGGGAAGTCGGTTAGATTTGTTATGTCGCCCCAGACTTGTTTGGAGGGAGTGAATTTTGGGCTGTTTGTTGTGTTGGCGGGGATCATGATGATGACTGCGATCAGCGCGACGAAGTTGAATGTTGAGCCCCATGAGTTGAACTGCGCTACGTGCTTCGTAGACATACTGCTGATTCCAGCGTGCAGGATCATTATGAGGGTTGTCAGCAGGAAGGTGTGCCATAATGTCGGGGTGTAGTCTGGGTTTTGGATTGAGACTGCTGCGAGGATCATTGCGCTGAGCGAGTAATTGACTGATGGCGCTGCGGTTATCTGTCCGATCCAGTTGGACCAGCCGGTGATCCAGGCGGCGAAGGGTCCGTAGCCCGGAGGTGCGAGGACTGCTGCGGCGTAGTATAGTCCACCGCTGTATGACACGTTAGCCTTCCCTAAACACTAATTTCTAGGATGCGATATCGCGCAGCGTGTCATACCTAGTCGGCATTGCTGAACATAGCTCGGCCATCGACATTGCAATGCACTGGATAAATATCATAGCAATGATCCAGCCCCAGACCATACCCGCTGTTCCGGCATATCCCATTCCTTCAATCCAATCAATGTCAGCTAGATCTTATACTCAATCTTACACACAGATGTGTGGGTACTCACCATAATACAAGGTACTCGCAAACGACGGTAGCAACCCCAGAACAGCAAAGCTGAGGCAGAAAGTCGACCATAGCGAGAACTCGCGCTTGAACTCTTGCTTGTAACCCAACGCCGTGATCGCCCTCTCATCGGCATCCATATCATGGTCCGTATAGGGCACATCGCCATCTGGGAGCACAGAGGTCACACAAGCATTGTTAACCTCATGATGTCCTTTGGAGATGTCCGAAACGGCCGTTTTGGTTTCCATGCTTCCACCCATGGCCAAGGTAAATAAGCGTGCCGCAATTAATGTATGCGATATATATACCAACGTAATAAAATGACAACCATGCAAGGGATGAACAAGAATGTTTTCACCTTCAAGCAACAGCCACGGGAAATTGTAGTATAATAAAATAGCTCAGTATTAGGCCGACAGGGGGTAGCATCATCGTTATCTATGCACAGCACGGGGGTCTTTTTCCCCCCGCGCATGGGCGATCTCAAGAACTAGACATGTGTTTCTAAATGAGCTGGAATAGAGCCAGGCCGAACTCGGAATAATAGATATCGGACGACCCGACACCATTACACAACGAAGACTGGTGGATATGTGAGGGGGAACGCCTCATGGAAACCAGGCTCTTTCCGAAATCTATTCCGTACAAAGAGGCGCGATAAGGGCAAATGACGTTGATGTTGATAAATTAAAAAGATATGCACCGTAATGAGCTGTTGAATTAACAGGTATCTTATTCAAGCATGGGAATGGCCTTACTCCACACGCTTGTGACTTGTAGAGACGGGAGATATCACCGCTCATTCGAGGCACAGGGCCTCGAGGATCGGTGATACGAGCTTGGCAGAGAGGTAACCAGTCCCTGTAGGGAAGCTCCAGGCGTTGTATTTTCATGGGAATTCTGCCCTAAGAAAAGGTTAGCGTACTTGCAGCAGATGTGGTTATCTTGATAACAAAGATAAAGGTTTGACTCGTGTCGATCGTGCTCAGGTGCTGATTAGCTGTGAATGTATTTGACTTTCTGAAACCCCCTAGGGCTGCTATTATCCTTTTGAGGCTTGTCGTTTAAGGATGGACCTGCCGCGTTGGGGAAGAGGCTTTGGATTGAATGTTGGAGAACCCCTGTTTGTTGTACAACATATATGTCATTAATATCCCGTAGTCGAGTCCACGACGCCAGCGCTATCTACAATGATACATCATAGGCTAGCTCGGAAATCATCCCATAGAATATCTGGATCTCCAAATTATATAAGAGTCCTGGAGTTCCCCAATAGCTCTAGGTTTCTCAGCCCTATAAGTCAAGGGAGAGTTGCGTATCGATAGTAATCACGCATACGGACCATGAGAGACATATTTACTTTGAAACAACTGTTTCTATGTGGTATTAAAAACAGAAAAGACTTTCATCGCTATTCTACACAGTACAGCCCCAGCCTGCCCCCTAAAATCCCCGATTCATAGCGATCAAAAGGGAGACAGGTATATACCCTTGGTGAATAATTTAGAAGGGCTATAAGAAAGTTAGCATAAACCAAGCCTCCAAATAAATCGTAATTGACTCACGTTGTCTTCAGCGGGGATGGTGCGGTCGTAGTAGGTATCGAGGTAAGGAAGCTTGCGGAGAATATCGTTGCGCACACGGGGAACCTCGCCGAAGATGAAGAGGGCGCCGCTACCAAGGGCGACACCGAAGCCAGCGGCGAGGGTACCACTGTTTGGAACATCGTTAGCCCTTGTATCTTGTCCAGCCCGTGAGTCGAATGAGGGATGTACTTACGCCTGGATGGCTGTGCCAAGGGTCATACCGGCGGCGGTGCGGGGGATGGTGTACCTGCAGATTAGAGAGGCGTTAGCTTGGTGTTCTAGCTACTGGTTTGATCTGCCTTCTTTGAATCCGGCTTTTTCTTCCAAAGTCCATGGGTTTATAATCCCCGCTCCCCACAGATGCCGGACACCCGACAAGCTCCGCTATGGGAGAGGGGAGACGGGCATCCAATCAACTAGGAAAGCTGCATTGAAAAATGCCAATCCATGCTTCATTGGCTCTATCCGGCATGCTGATTACCGACCAACGTGTACTATCTGGGGTTCGAGGAAAAAGGATATGGGGAGTCTCACTTGGGCGCATAAGCGGAGGCCTGGGCTGCGGCGCGGCGAGCGGTAGAGGCGAACTATAGAAAATGTGTTAGCAATTGAAGTGACATCTTCCATGAAGTGACATCTTCCATCGCGTCTCATCCCGCGGCTCGGAAGCCGGTTGTGATACGCATGGCCCGATTGTCCTAGTCCTGGAGCGCGGTCGAGTGGGCGAGTAACTTCGGAATAGAATACGAGATTTTCTCATCTTCTGGATATGAAAGCGCTTACCATTTTGAATGACACCGGAGTTATTTGGTGGGACAATTGCTAGGAGACAGGAGCTGGCCACTTGGTGGTCGACGAAAACCGGGAGTGCCCGAGTTGACACGTGACTTCAAAGCTAGTGGCCAATCAGAGGAGGCGTAATTGTTTTCATTCGACTTAGAAGTATGAGTTTATATTGATAAAGTCAATGATAGATGAGAATCCATTTGTTTTATCGTCTTATATCATCTGTACACAAGAAAAGGGTAAAGCACATCGTCTGTAAACGGACGCATTATATAGCCCTGAACTCATCGTGCCAAAATCGAACAAATATTCTCGAGGGCGAGGGGAGGGTTATACTCGCAGGTGGAGACACGCATCTTTCTGAAAGATTTCAATTACACTAGAAGACGGTTGTGAAGGAACGAAGGAACAAAGGTTCTGAAGAGCAAGGTAACCGTAACTACTTGTCGAAAAAAAAGTCTAATGGGATTATGGAGTTAATACTAGGGAGCCTTGCTTGCGAGAAGCTGCGCCTCCCAAGAGTACGCGTGGTGAAAAATGAAATAGGATATGTGCTTCAAAAACCCCCTCGGATTGACATGCAAAAAAAAAAATTCAACTGAGACAGGAATGAACAGACCCATGAGAGGAAAGCAGCATCAAATACAGTGGAAACGAAAGATTATAAGAACCGCATAGCCAAACACCCTAACTGTACATTTGTCTCATTAGTCGACTTTGTCGGTCGAGCCTCCATTCAGGAAACTCTCCTTGCCGTCCAGGTGGAAGAATCCACCATTGTTGTTGGAGTTGCCAATAATACCACCGCGCGCAGCACTACGTCTGAGGCGTGAACGTCCGAAGACGGCAGCCACAGCAACCACGGCACCCAAGATAATGAAGAAGATGACGGGATGACTGCTGAGGAGAGATCGAGTGAAGAAGAAGATAGTCTCGAATGTGCCGATGGTAGATTTGGGTGACAACTTCGAAGGGGAAGCGATGACGAGAGGAATGGTCTCGAGAATGGAGGTCCGCGAGGCCATGATAGGAGCTCCGCTTGAAGCAGTATCCCAGTAGCGGCGGTTCTATAAGAAGTCAGTTATAGTGCTCGGACGAACATCACGAGGGGCGACTTACATCTTGATCATTGATAATAACACGGTCACTGGTTTCTACGTCGATACCATAGGTTGTGCGCAGCCAGCGCTCCCAAAAGTCGCCATCGACCCAGGCAAAGGCGACTTGCTTCTTGTCGTCCTCGCGGATGGTAATACGCATATTCTTCGCAGCCCGCAATGCGCGCTGATCATTGCGGTCATCGGCTTCTTCGATACGCAGTTGCTTGGAATCACGAAGTTCGGCTCGCTCAAGGCGGAACAGTTGAACCTGCTTGTCCATCCATTCAAGGGCAGCCTCCTTCAGCTCGCGCTTGGACTGCTTGAAGTCATCGCTACGGCGGCGGCTCAGGAGTCCCAGAACCACGAACTTTCCGTCCATAATTTCTTGGGCATTGGATGCGGTGAGCTCAGGTACGATGGGAAGCCACACAGTCTGCATCCACGAAAGTATTTGACGGAAATCTCTCATGTCCTTAGGGGCAAGGGCATTGTAGTAGTTGGGACGTCGGTCGCGAACGACCAGAAGACGAGGCCAGGTAGAGATCTTGAACCGCTCGGACAGAGCAGCACTGTCACTCTTGACGATGCGAGCGTGTCCCACGAGACTAAGCGTAAGGCGATTCATCGCCTCAAAATCTTCCGATGTCGTCGCATGGTCGTAGAGATACAGGAACAAAACCTCTTCGGTTTCTTCCAACTGCTTAAAAGTAGTCGCATCAACATCCTGAATACTTGAGCCCACACCAACGGCTTTGTTAGTGTACGAGATTAGATCTCCCAAGCCACGAAGACCGGTATATTCAACTCTCTCGCCGCCACGGAAGAAGTAGATTGTCGGGTAGGCGCTCACGCGAGCATCTTCGCAAAGTCGCTTCTCAAGTTCGCAGTTCACTTCACCAACATTGAGAGTATCCTTCATCTCCTTGGCCATCGAGTTCCAGTTCGGTGCTAGGGCCTGGCAATGATGGCACCAAGGAACGTAAAATTTGATGATCCAGGGATCATGGGTAGTCGTGACAAGACTTTGGAAGCTCTCCGCAGTGAGTGGGATAGAGATGCCTTGGGGATTAGCAGGCCGTCCTTGGAGCTTGGCCTTGACAGACTCAGGGCTAACGCCTTCCAATTCCGCGGTCTCAATACTCTGCTTCTCAACAGCTGTTTTCGCACCAGGCTTTACCACTTCGGGTTTCGCAGTCATTTCCATGCTCTTAGCGTTAGCCTTTGGGATTTGAACGCCTTGCGAAGGTCGGGACCCAGGCTTGAGCGTCTCGAGCTTGGCTTCGATCATAGCGCCAATCTCTGACATCGTTTTGGCACCAGCAGGTGGCTCGCTCTGGACGCCCATATCATAGAATGCCCACGCGGGGAAAAATTCGACTTTCAATTTCTTGCAGAAATCACCAAAGGCCAGGCAGTTTATGGACCCGAAATGGAAATTGTAGTAGCCAGTGAAGGAGTCTAAAGACGAGAGCGCATCGGGCTTCAATCCGGAGAGGAATAAGGGATTTGAGGTCTACCACTAATCAGATTCGAACCCCAAAGGTTAAAAATAATAGAATGAATACTCACGTAGTAGTACTCATATAGGGTCTGGTACATTGGGGCCGCCGTCCGGCAATGCGGGCAATTAGGGGAATAATGTTTGATCATCCTAGAATAGTTAGATACTTGAGCGATTTATTAATTGCTGCAGAAGGGGTCCTCACCAGTGACCATTTTTGGTCACTTCTTCGAAATTATCCGGGGTCAACTGCGTCAACGGGGGCACTTCAATACCATTGAATATTGTGGGTGTATCCGGATCCACTCCACGACCCCCCCGCTTGACAAGTGTATCTCCAGATTCCTGGTTCGAGGAAGCATCTGAAGGCGTGCCCAAAGCAGGCGCTGCCAACAGTGAGAGGAGGGACCACCCCAGCCAAGACGGTTTCATTTTGATGGAAGACCAAGGCAAATAACTCGGGTAGGAGTTTAAAGGAGAGTATGAGTAGTTTCAAGATGTCACAGCTGAGCAAAACGAAGGACGCTGGTCGAAGTAGGGAGGATAATCGCGAAATGTCACAGGTGGCACATTGAATGGGGGCGAATACTGGTGACTCGGGTGGGCACTGGTCACGTCGCAGAAAGAAACAGCACTTAGCGACTATAGCGCCCCGTAGCTGAAAGCAAAATAGAACTGCACACAGCCCAAACAAAGAACCAGATGTGAGGCTTTGATTGTATCGGAAAAGGTGAGTTGTGTTTCCCCTTGCCGCTTGGGGGTGGAACATCAGGTTAATCCGCTCCGGGCCGACTTCAACACTTCATCTCCCTGGAACCGAGCGACTTCAATATCACCAAATCCATTAACAATGCGCTCTACACTCCGGCTACTGGCCAATGTCAAGCCTCGGTATTTGGAGCCTTTTGCTCCTACCGGATTGACGGGCCTCTTCACCCACCCCAGCCCTCGCCCTACTTTAATCTACCTTTACTCGACTACTCTGCAGAAGTTGCAGGCGTTCCCCGAATCCTCCGCCTACCGCCAATCCGTTGAAGCTTTGACCCGTCACCGTCTCCAAGTCATTGAATCGCAAAAGCCCGCCGGATTCGATGCCTGGTTGGAGCGTGTGCGGAAGACCGTGGGGTCCGAACCCGAGCGGTTCGCCAAGGTCGAGCGCGCCGACGGCACTTACACCCATGCCGCTGCCCAACAGAAGGATGGATCCGACAATGCTCGTGGTGAAGAATGGGACGGCGAAGGCCTATCAGCCACAACTGAAGGTCCCGCCCGTACCCCGCAACAAGAAGCGGAATGGGTTAAAATCATGAACGAGGCTAGCGAGACCACTGAGAAGGCCGAGTTCGACTTCTACCACCAAGATATGAAATGGGAGAGCGAGCCTGCCCTTGATGCCGACCAGTACGTGCACCTGCATATCCGAATTATCCTCAAATAACCAGGCAATTGAGTGCTAACCTCTTGTGCAGGATCTCTCACGCCGAACAGCAAATCGGTGCCGGCCTTATTGAGGAGGTCATCCAGGTCGCAGAGGCAGAGCTCAAGCTTGTGGATGAGTTGGCCAAGGCTAAGGTGTAAGTGAAAACCGGAAGTTTGCGGTCTAGACTTATTGCTGACACTTTTACAGGTGGGAGGAACTTGAGGAGAAGCCCCGACCTGGCCAGTGGACTTACTTCGAGCGTGGTAACTAAACAGCAATTCTGGAATGGCTGTGAATTTTAATCTCTGTAACTACTACTAGAGGTCTCTTTGTTCGAATACATGTTTTGTGAGTTTAATCATCTGGAGCTTAGGGTTAGTCGTAGAGCCACTAGATTACATACGACTTGTGTATTCGATCAATGAAACGATATCGACAATCTCAATTGGAAAATGGTTGGCGTAATTGAGGTATGTCGAGAGTATAGAGGTCATTGATATTCTAATTCGAATTTATACATCGGGACGATGATTATATATAAGTACAGGGAAGCATACCGTAAGCATTTGAGCTATTGATATTTTGCCCAAACCACTACCTTGAGTATAGGCTTACATCTCACTAGTGTTATATAGTAAATTAGCATAGTTTCCGTCATGCAAATGAATCCGTAGGACATTTGTATAGCGGATAGACCGACTGGAAGGCGGTGAGCCAAGGCGGGAATCCCTTGTGGACACATACATTGCTGTCCCTGAATGAAGCGCTCTCACTCTAGCTCTCCGTCATCTCAATCCCTTCTTAATTTCTCCAATTAATAACTTGCTCCGAGGATCGTTCCTCCCTGTTATCGGGCTGTCTGAGCGGCTCGCGGAATCACCTATCGCTGTTACAGGCCCAACGCCGCATCACACAAACACTTGTCCCATCCCCCTCACAACATGCGGCTCGACGTCAAGGTACGCAAATGCAGATGATGAATTGTCTCCTATAGTTACAAGTCTGCCCTCAAACAGATACAACGATAATTCTGCAGGTGGACGTTCACAATTGGAGAGATTGCTGACGATAAACGTTACAGAGGCAGCTGTTTGCCCGCTCCGAGCGGGTAAAGGGGATTGATTTCCACCCTACAGAGCCATGGGTAAGCTTTCACAATCTACCCAGGAGCTTTACTCAAACTAATTTCTTTCTTAGATCTTGACGACCTTGTATAGCGGTATGTTTCGAGAGGGGCAGTATAGGAGATGTCCAATGCGCTAATTACTTTCCTGTCCAGGCCATGTCTACATCTGGTCTTATGAATCGCAGGTAAGACATGACACAGATTCACACCCCCCATATTCTTATCTAAACCGTCTGCCCTTTAGTCTATTATCAAAACCTTCGAACTCACTGATGTCCCCGTTCGTGCCGGTCGATTCATTGCGCGGAAGAACTGGATTGTCTGCGGTTCAGATGACTTTCAGCTCCGTGTCTACAACTACAACACATCCGAAAAAATCACCTCCTTTGAAGCACACCCGGATTACATCCGTTCTATTGCCGTCCATCCCACCCAGCCGTTTGTGCTCACAGCCTCCGATGACATGACAATTAAGCTTTGGGACTGGGAGAAAGGCTGGAAATGTGTACAAGTGTTTGAAGGTCACAGCCACTATGTTATGGGCATGGCGATCAACCCAAAGGATACCAACACTTTCGCCTCCGCATGTTTGGACCGAACCGTGAAGATCTGGAACCTCGGCTCGCCCCATGCCAACTTCACACTTGAAGCCCACGAGACGAAAGGTGTCAACCATGTCGACTACTACCCACATGCTGATAAGCCATACCTCCTTACCACCTCCGACGACAAGACCGTCAAGATTTGGGACTACACCACGAAGGCACTCATTGCAACCCTCGAGGGCCACACAAGCAATGTCTCATTTGCATGCTATCACCCTGAATTGCCTGTGATTATCTCGGGTTCTGAAGATGGAACCGTTAAGATTTGGCACGCAAATACCTACCGCTTGGAGCAGTCATTAAGCTATGGTCTAGAACGAGCATGGTGTGTTTCCTACCAGCGTGGTAGACAGGGCATTGCAATGGGTTTCGACGATGGTGCTGTCGTGGTGAAGATGGGTCGGGAAGAGCCCGCTGTATCAATGGATGGGTCTGGTAAGCTTATCTGGACGAGACACAGTGAGGTCGTGTCGTCTGTGATCAAGGGTGGCGATGCTACTGTCAAGGACGGCGAGCCCCTTTCTCTACCAACAAAAGATTTGGGACAGTGCGAGGTGTACCCACAGACTTTGACACACTCCGCCAATGGACGATTTGTTTCTGTCTGTGGCGATGGAGAGTACATCATCTACACCGCATTGGCATGGAGAAACAAGGCCTTTGGGCAGGCTCTCGATTTTGCCTGGGGTGCGAAAGACAACAGTAACGACTACGCTATCCGCGAGTCATCGACAAGTGTCAAGATTTTCAAGAACTTCAAGGAGCAGAGTGCTGGTCTTGATGTTGGGTTCCAAGCCGAGGGTCTGTCCGATGGTGTTCTTCTGGGTGTCAAGGGCCAAGGTGGCATTGGCTTCTTTGATTGGGAGACTGGCAGCCTGGTTCGCAGAATTGAGGCCGACCCGAAATCCGTAAGTTGTTGGATCTGCTGTGATCTTTGGAAATGATGCTAATCAACATGTACAGGTTTACTGGTCCGAATCTGGCGAACTGGTTACCCTTGCCTGTGAAGATGATTTCTACGTTCTCCGCTACTCTCGCGAGGAGTATATCAATGGCCTAAACGCCGGCGAAGCTGACGAGGATGGAGTTGAGGCAGCTGTTGAGTTGGTCGCTACCATCAACGAAACCGTCCGGACTGGACAGTGGGTTGGAGATTGCTTCATCTACACCAACTCTACGAACCGTCTGAACTACCTTGTCGGTGACCAGACTTACACAATCTCTCACTTCGATCAACCGATGTACGTTCTTGGCTATCTGCCCCGAGATGGCCGTATCTACCTTGCCGACAAGGACGTCAACGCCGTTTCCTTCAGCCTTTCTCTCAGCATGGTTGAATATCAAACAGTGGTGCTGCGCGGTGATATGGAAATGGCATCTGAGATTCTCAAGGATGTCCCCCAAGACCAGATGAACAAGGTCGCCCGCTTCCTCGAAGGTCAAGGATATAAGGAAATGGCTCTGGAAGTCGCCACCGACCCCGAGCACCGCTTCGAGCTCGCTCTTGCGCTGAATGATCTTGAAACCGCACTCGCGATTGCTCGCGAGGCCAATGTCGAGCACAAGTGGAAGATTGTCGGTGATGCTGCCCTCGCCGGTTGGAATCTTGCTCTGGCCCAAGAGTGCTTTACCAACGCCAAGGACGTCGGTTCTTTGCTATTGTTGCACACCGCTAGCAACAACCGTGAAGGTCTCAAGGCCCTGGCTGCTCAGGCCTCGGAGTCAGGCCTCCACAATGTCGCCTTCTCCACTCTGTGGTCTCTGGGAGATATCGATGGCTGCATCGCTCTCCTCGTGCAGACCAACCGCATCGCCGAGGCAGTTCTCCTCGCCCAAACTTACAAGCCTTCAAGCGCCCCTAAACTCGTTGTCCAATGGAAGGAATCCCTAGAGCAATCTGGTAAGACCAAGGTTGCCCGTCTCATCGGTGTCCCGCCCGGTGCCCTTGACGTCTCTACCGATGACGACCTCTTCCCCGAATGGGATGAGTACATTCGCCTAGAGAAGGAGGGTAGCGTCCCCGAGCCTGCTTCGGAGTCTCTGATTGATGTCAACGGCGATGAAGAAGAGCCCGTGAGCGCGACCAACGGCGTACCCGAGGCGGATGATGGGGTAGAGAAGGCCGAAAAGGCTGCAGTGGACGAGGCCGATGCTGCCGAAGCCGAGTAAACGAACAAAAAGCACCGGGTTCTGTTTGGTGACTTTTCAGGAGAGTTAGGTTGATCGTTTGTTTTCTGGCTGACCAGTCAGACCATTCTTGATTGCGAGCGGCGTCTTAACGTGTGTCCGACATTTTTTCACTTTCTTATTTGTAATTTCGCTGTCATGTGTCTCTAGAGCAAATTACATGCCTAGATACAAGCAATATGTTTCCCTCTATTTCCAGTGGTTTCGTTAATATACTAGATTATTGTATATGTATACTATACAGATTTTCCCTGGCCCTATACACTGAACGTTAGTAAAGGCTTCTGTATACCCAAGTGTTAGTAATGGATATCAGAACGAGCACACATGTCTAGATAAGAATACAAGACAGTGGCTATTGTCTGGCCCGAAAGCGAAGAATCAAGAGCCTTCTAGGTAACCCGTGCGTGGAGCAGTTGTTGAAGTTGGGCTATGAGTCGAATTTCCTACTTCGCATCATAAACCGCTTAGACACATATCCATCTTACTCGTTGACGAACTTAGTCGAAGACATATGATGCAGAACTGTTTTGGCATTGCCCATCGTAAAGTTTTTATCGAGAATACAGAACAAGGGTGCAGACGATGACCGCTTGAGAAAAGCAACGAGAAACCAAGGGTAAGAAAGGAACCTGCCTAGGGAGAATGAACACTTGAGATGGAAGGGAGATGACCGAACAAGACAAGAAAATCAAATCAAAGCGCTCAGCAGGCGTATAAAACGAGAAGAACCAAGGTCGTCTCGAAGATCAGGAGCAACTTCGATATCAAGATGCCACAGACTCCTTTGTGATGGGAAAACGAACAATATGACGAAGAACAGGGTGAAAGAAAAAGAATCAAGATTGGTGGATATGTTAATGAAAGACATATACGCAGTTAAAAAGGAAATGGTCTCTATGGGCCTCATATTCTCTCTTTCTTGCACCGGGGATACTCGATCTAATTTGACGTGGCGAAAAGCACTACTCCGGGATGCTACCGAAGGATGGGTCTTTGACACTGCCGCCTGCATCACCGAGGCCAGCCACGGGTCGGTTGTACGACCATCCTTCGAACTGTTGCTGCATGGTTTGCGAGAGGACGGGGCCGTCGACATATGAGTCCTGGGGTGCTTCCCTGGTGAATTCAACATCGAAGTTCTCAGTATCACGGGCATCCACCTGCATCAAGTTAGTCATATGTTGATCCAATGGATGATCGAGAGTAAAGAATACATACCACGTTTGGTCGGAAACTGGGTTCGTACTTCCTCTGGAGAAGCTTGCGCCAGTCAATGTTGGCAAAGAAGTGGTGAGACTTGATCTCCGCAGCACCGTTGGCACCCAGTCGGCGCACAGGGTCACGGTCCAACAATCGAGTGAGAAGATCTCGGGCAGCAGGCGGGACAATGTCGCTGCTGGGGAAGGTCAGAGGCTCTTGTAAAATTTTGCGATACATTTCGTTGGTGTTTTCATCGTAGAATGGAGGCAGGCCTGTCAGCATCTCATAGAGCAAGACACCGAGAGTCCACCAATCCACGGTCTTGGTGTAGCCGTTGCCAAGGAGAAGTTCTGGAGCGAGATATTCGGGAGTTCCACAGAACGCTAAGTTTGGTTAGCTATAGAGGGCCTATAATGAGTGATGAGGATATCTTACTATTGGTTCGGTCTTCGTCTTTCATGTCCAGCTTGCAGAGGCCGAAATCGCAAAGAGCGATATGCCCAGTGTAATCGAGAAGAATATTCTCAGGCTTGAGATCTCGGTAGATAACCTTGAAGCCGTGCAGACACTCGAGAGCGCACAGCAACTCTGCGGTGTAGAAACGGGCTCTGTTGATATCAAATCGTTGTTCCCTTTGCAAATGGTGGAACAACTCTCCACCATTCACAAATGCCAACACGAAGTACAACTTCTCAGGCGACTGGAACGAGAACTTCAGCGGAACAATAAATGGGTTGTTGATCTGTGCAAGAACCGATCGCTCGGCAAGTGTATGTGTGACTTCCGATCGCGAGATAATGTGAGCCTTGCGAATTGTCTTGAGGGCGTAGATCCGACCAGTATCCTTCTTCCTATGATTCCCCAACTGTCAGAATTTTGAAACCAGATAACTAGCGCTTTGAGTCCACTTACATGACCTGCATGACCTTTCCGAAACTACCCTTGCCCACAACCTTGAGCAAATCGAAGTCTTCTAACTTAAGACTCCGCTGCTTGTTCTCCACAAAGGAAATACCAATCTTGATTGAACCAACACCAAATTGGAGATCCAGCCACTCAGCACCCTGCTGACCCAGTTGACGCCCTTGCTCATCGTGAGCTGCGGCAGCCTTCTGGTTGTCTTTCTTGCTGAGTTTCGGATCCTCCACATACGGCTGGCTCTCTTCGAAGCGAGGGTTGACTTTGCATGCACCTAGGAAAATGTCCTCACTCCGTCCAGCACCAGGCCGGGCGGCAGGGTTGCGCAGATACAGCTGTACACTCAACTCGGTCTTCCGGGACACATCAAACTTGAAGGCTGTGTTGTCCCCAGCCCACAATGGGCTCTCTGGAGTTCCCGAAACAGCATCCACAAAGACCTGGTTCTTTTCGAAATCAAGGAGGGCATACGGAAGGTATTTGGTGGAATAGCGACCGTGGATAGTGGGGGCGGCATTTATTCCCCCGCTTGTGGACTGCGGTCGGCCGGACGGCACGAATGAACCCGCTTGATTTTGAGATGAATGTGACGACGAAGACGTACTTGGGCGTAGGGAAGAGGGCGCGTAAGAGTTATTTTGGAAATGCGAATTGAAGATTTGTTGGAAGTGAGGTGACAGCGAAAAATTGCGTCCTTCGTGGAGAGTAACAATAAGGATGCCGGGGTTCACAGTGGCCACAGGGGGAGAGACAAGAGACTCGGAGGCCGCTATCAAAAACGGTAAAATGATTAGTTACTGGGGATGATTCCAGCAATATAAGAATAACCTACCGATGCCATTTGTTGAGGGGGTGGCGGAGGCAATGCTGGGCGGGTTGGAGGCCACAGGTGTCAGAGCCTCATCACCGTTTGAGTCACCCTTGATCGTCGAAGTAGATGACGACCGGCCAAATGATGAGGTCAAGGGTGCCAGGTGCGTCTCCTTCAACTCTTCAGCCGAGTTGTATGATTAGCGACTGCCCATGGCGTTCACTGCAGTGCAGAGAGGGGTATTGAGGGGGGGGGGAGAGGGAGACCAACTGCCAGTAAACATACTTTTAGTGAGCTTCCAGGACATAGTGGCGGTTGTTGTAAAAAGATTGAGAAGAAGAGATCAAAGTCCAAGATACTGCAATGCGTGTGCAGGGTGCTAAGAATCACCCAATAATCAACATGCGAATGGCCTCCAAAATAAACCTGGAGAAGCCACACAAGGACACAGATAATACACACGCAAAAGAAGAGAATTCAAGACAAAGACAACCACCACTATCTTTTGAAATCCGTATGGAAGCACAACTAAGGATAAGAAAAAGTCGGGGAGATCGAAGATCAAATGAGAATGAGAGAGGGGAAGTTCCCCCTGTAATTAGAATACGTAGTTTACCATAGATTACACATAATTACATATTTGATTGGTCAACCTGGTCACACATTGGTTATAAAAGGTACAGTAATTAATCAGCCTCAGCCACTGCTCCGCCACAAGGGTTAACGACGCATCAACTTCCACCACGGCATTAACAATCAAGGCAGCTGACTCCACAAAACGAGAGATTTTAAGATTCTGCTTGGATTGTAGCTGGATCATTTTACCTTGAGATCCTTTCCAAACTTCGGAATATTCCCCGCTCCGAAGTGCGGAGACACCTACCCCGGAAGATCTCACCTCAACAGATCACCTGCAAGTCTAGTATCTTCAGACTTCTGAGTCTGTTTGTCTCTCGATACCGCTCCCGACAAATCAGAGGATGAAAGGGGTGGAGGGCTAATGGGTGTGATACGCAAGAAGACCGCCTCGCGCGGCACTGAGGCCGGCACTAAGTTCCACTGCGATGTGTGCTCTATTGATGTTACGTCAACAGTAAGTCTCGACGTGGTTGTGTCATGACCAGTTGAAGGTCTGTTGTGTTAATCAGAGACTGACGCGATTCCACCGCATAGGTTCGCATCTCATGTTCGCATCCCGCCTGCCCAGAATATGACCTCTGTGTCCCCTGCTTCGCCGCCGGAAAGAGCTCCAAAAACCATGACCCCGCTACACATCCATTCCAAGTGATCGAGCAGAACTCAGTCCCCATATTCCAACAGGATTGGGGCGCCGACGAAGAATTGTTATTGCTGGAAGGCGCCGAAATCTATGGGTTGGGTTCATGGGCAGACATCGCAGACCACATTGGCGGCTACCGCAGCAAGGATGAAGTGCGAGACCACTACTACGACACATATATAAAGAGCGTCAATTTCCCGCTTGCAGCTCACGCCGATCCAGACGATAGGAGCTTGCAGGATTCAATTTCCAAAGAGGAGTTCCAAACGCGCAAGAAGCGGCGCATTGAAGAGCGCAAAGATGCAGCCAAATCAGCACCTCCAACGACACCAAAACAGAAGCCGACTGCCAGTGTACCGGCATGCCACGAAGTGCAGGGCTACATGCCGGGACGATTAGAGTTTGAGACCGAGTTCTTGAACGACGCCGAAGAAGCGGTGCAGCACATGACCTTCGAGCCCGGGGCGGGACTCAATGAAAACGGCGAGCCAGATGCAGAGACTGAGCTCAAGATGACCGTGGTCGACATCTACAACTCCCGCCTGACAGCGCGTACCGAGCGCAAGAAAATCCTCTTCGAGCACAACCTCCTCGACTACCGAAAGAACACTGCCTTGGATAAGAAAAGGTCCAAGGAAGAGCGAGATTTGTTGAACAAAGCAAAGCCACTTGCACGGATGATGAACTGCAAGGACTTTGAAGACGTCAACAAGGGCCTGGAGTACGAGCATAACCTCCGCTTAGCCATCGCCCAGCTTCAAGAATGGCGGCAGATGGGAATCGGAGACCTGAAAGCAGGCGAGAAGTATGAGCAGGATAAACAACAGCGCGTGCAACGATTGCTTCCTCAAGGATCATTCGATCGTTTTGCCAGCACCCGCCCTAAGCAGACACAGCTCACAGAGACCCCAGCGGCAGCAATCCAGCTTACAACGCCTGAACTGCCGCTGCGATTGCAAAAAGCCGCCAATCCACATGCATCGACAGATCCTGCTGATGAACCATTGAACGATTTCGATCGCGCCTTCGCTGTCGATGGGGATGCGCCTCCACCGCAGCCGACAAAGACGAAATACGTGGTGCCCCCGCTAAGCGGGATGCCACCGTGGAAGCTGGACAATGACACTGCTGCTGACTTGCACCTCCTGACTAAGGAAGAAGCAGAGTTATGCAATGTTCTACGTCTGATGCCGAAGCCATATCTGGTCATCAAGGAGACACTCTTGAAAGAAGCAATGAAGCAGGGCGGCAACCTGAAGAAGAAAGATGCACGAATAATTTGCAAGGTATGTTTTACCATTCGACCCCTGAAACATGCATCCTTTACTGACTCTGTTAGATCGAGGGCACTAAAACCAGCCGAATTTATGATTTCATGGTACACAGCGGTTGGATCAACAAGGCGTAGATGCGCCAGATCCATTATATGCTGTAATCACTTCTTAGCTTATTGATATCCAAATCTATTTGTGATTTTGTCCGGGAGCGTTTCTTTTTTGGCGTTCATAGGGAACTTGGGAGATGGGTGGTTGTGTTCTCGGAACTTGTCCACATACATCACAGGTAGAATATCACCTGTAATTCGCACAATTAATTGTACAATGGAAGTAACCTAAATACCTTTTTACCTACCAAGTCCAACTAACGAAGTCGATAAAGATCACTTCCAAAGCCATTCAACGAAGAGATACAATAATCATCCCCACACCCATCGGCCCTCGGCATCTTCTCCGCATTTACATTACCGTCGGTCACCTCTAGCTTTCTATATCATTTTCGTATAATCTCCTTTATTCCTTCTCCATTCTCCTCTTTTAATCAACCCCAATCTTCCAGCAAAACCCTCACCAAGAAACCTCAAAATGCCACCCTTCACAATCCAACCCCCAACCCCAGCCCACGCAACCCTCACCTACCCAGCACCCCACGTTCTCCTCGTCACGCTAAACCGACCCCGCAATATGAACTGCATAAACGCCCAAGGTCACGCAGACCTCCACGCAGTCTGGGAATGGCTCGACGAAGAGCCAAGTATGCGCGTGGGCATTCTAACCGGAAAGGGACGGGCGTTTTGCGCCGGCGCTGATCTAAAAGGTGAGCCAGAATAGCCAGTCTACACATACACACACTACCCCCAAAAACCAATAACCGATGTCTCAATTCATCTGTTAAACCCGCTAACTCCACCAGAATGGAACGACCGCACCTCGACCGCACCAACAACCTCTAACTCCACTACCCCAATGCCAAACAGTGGGTTTGGCGGACTAGCGCGACGCAAGGGTAAGAAACCCGTGATCTGTGCCGTGAACGGGCTCTGTCTCGGTGGGGGCGCGGAGATGATCATCAACAGCGATATTGTGATTGCGTCTTCGCGGGCGGTATTCGGGTTGCCGGAGGTGAAGCGTGGGGTTGTTGCTCTTGCCGGGGCGTTGCCGCGACTAGTGCGAACTGTCGGGAAGCAGCGGGCTATGGAGATGGTTCTTACGGGGCGGATGGTTAGTGCTGTGGAGGCGGAAAAGTGGGGGCTTGTTAATTCTGTTGTTGAGGTTGGGGAGGGGGAGGAGGAAATTGGTCGGGCTGTTTTGGAAAAGGCTTTGCGGGTTGCCCAGGAGATTTCGGGAAATAGTCCTGATTCGGTGCTTGTTAGTCGCGAGGGGGTTAAGTTGGGGTGGGAGGGGATTGGGGCGGATGAGGCGACGGCGATGTTGAATGATACTTGGGTTAAGAGGTTGTATGAAGGGGAGAATATTAAGGAGGGGCTTAAGGCTTTTGTGGAGAAGAGGAAGCCCGTTTGGGTTGATAGCAAGTTGTAGAAATTGGAAGTAATTCGATTCGCTAGTCATACTACAGTTCGTAAAGTCATAAAAGCAATCCCATTTCGCCGTCGCGCCGTGTACCTGGTATCCGCCATATTCCATGCAAGTTGAATTTCAGTCAATGCGAAATCAAATGCGCGGTTGCCCTGCCTCTCTGAAAAGTTGGTGTTAGGATGTTGTGTGTTGTTGGCGTAGGGAAGAGATGCCTACTTGGTGTCGGATTGTACCCCGTCTATGACCTGGACCACATGGGGGAAGAGAGGGTGGTCTCGGTCCAATCCGGTTAAACGGACAGCAGCATCAACAGGGGAGTTCTCCTTGAGAATCTTGGCCATCTCCACACTCTCCTCGTCGCCTTCCACATTCTGGAACCGCAGAGCCATTTCAAAGGAGCCCATCAGTGACTCGAACTTTCCGCCACGCTCGGCCAGCTGGGAAGCCGGGCCGATGAATCGCTCCTTGCGGGACACTTTGCGCATTGGGGCACGACCCACGCGCTCCACGGTGTCCTCGAGGTAGGGGTTTGAGATTCGGGTGATGATGGTCTCGACGTACTCCTGCTGCTCGGCCGCGCTGATTTCATGTTTGTCGACGATGAGGGAGGCAGTCTCTTGGAGCACATCACGAACAATACCACGAATGCGAGTGTCCTTGAGAGCATCGGCAATGGTCTTCTTGCCGGCATTGTAGCCATAGTAGGCTGCAGTAGCGTGACCGGTGTTGACGGTGAACAACTTGCGCTCAATGTAGGGCTCCAGGTTGCTAACCCAGTGGATAGCTGGGACTTCTGGGTGACCAAACTCCCCGAAAGGTGTCGACTCCACAGCCCATTCGTAGAACTTCTCGATGCGCACGTTGAGACCGCTATCGGGGGCCTGGCCAGGTACAATACGGTCGATGGCCGAGTTGGCAAACCGGGCTCGGTCTGGCATAGACTCGAGACGGTCTTGGGCGGTGTTGTCCTTGATGAAGTGGTGTAGAGTGTCAGTGGCGCCAATGGCGTTCTCACAGGCAATGACGGCGAGCGGTGTGGCGTCGGTGCGGGCATCAATGCCCTTGGCAATGACGGGGGCGATGAACTTGAGGATGTTGGGGCCCACGGCGCAGGTCACAATGTTGGCGGTTGAGATCTCCTTGATGACATCGCTCTCATGAGTCTTGGAGTTGATTGCACGGTAGTTGGTGATGGTCTTGGTAGACTCGCCCTCATCACTGACTTCAGTGACCTGATAGGATTTGGTCTCCTGTAGGGAATTGATGATACTGTCCATGACATCGACGAAGACGACCTCATAGCCAGCAGTGTGAAGGAACTCGGCAACGAAACCACGGCCGATGTTACCACCACCGAAATGAATAGCTTTCTTCTCCATTATGAAAGGTATGAAAAGTGGGAAGTGGGAAGTGGGAAGTGGAGGTAGAGTAGAGTAGAAGTAGAAGTAGAAGTAGGAGTCGAAGTGGAAGTAGAGATAAACTTAATCGCGTCGCGCTTTCCAGTCCAATGGAGGGGGAAAGTGCAGCTATTTAAGCAAAGGAGAGGGGAAGTATGAAAGGGTATACCTGAATCTGGAATATTCCTGTATATGACGATGACTTCATAGATTGGGCTACGGGACTGGCCTCCGCCCGCCTTGAATGAGAGCATCATGAATATAATCCTATTATTGTTATTTTCTATTAATTCTTATTATTCTATTCCAACATTCCACTATTAACCCGACAGATGTTACCCCCCTCCCCCCGCTTTGTCTGTGCAACCACTCCTGTACGCAGTACCTCGTAGATATACGGAGTACACTATACCTATTTAAGGAACATATAAATTCCATTTTCATGCGGATTCACACCTGAACCACTCACCGGCAAACAAAGAGCAATCACCGGGAAAACCCGTCCATATTCGTCAACCCTTCGCGCT
Organism: Penicillium robsamsonii; assembly: GCF_028829455.1. NCBI lineage: Eukaryota > Fungi > Ascomycota > Eurotiomycetes > Eurotiales > Aspergillaceae > Penicillium > Penicillium robsamsonii. The sequence goes on from NW_026643221.1 coordinate 7,000,200, forward strand.
TTGACAGGAACCTTGGCAAATGTAGTCGGAGAAACGTAGCCGATAAACCGGGAAACGGAGTACAGTGGTCCTCGGAGTCTGAGCCGTTTACGGAATGTACTGACTACCTGGTTTGAGGTAGAATGAGTGAATACTGAATATTCGAGACTATTCACGATCCTCATAGAACAATGATATCCACATGTGTGACGTCGGATGAACGGTTGACAGCCCCGACCCAGTTTTTTTCCACCTTAGTCGCGGCCAACTCCAACTAGTAGGCCCCAGCCGAGGTTGATTCGGTGGGTGTCCATTGCCTTCCATGATCTAGCCTACGAACTAGATTGCTGCCTTGCACTGCCCGACATACCTTAGCCCCTGGAAGTTAGGGGGAAAACCTAACCCTCGCGGCATCTCGGAGCCTGGCCATTGGCCCAACATCTTACACGCTCAGATATCCCGCAAAAAAAAAAAAAAGTAAGTGGCCGGATTGGCAATGTAATTTCACTTGAAACAATTCGCTAGTTAGATTGGCTACTATGCTCTATTGGTTGCGCGAAATAATTTGAAGCTGGTATCGTTCGATTCATAAAATGGCTCTCTCTATCTACTATGGGGATTATATTCGATGTTGCGAGTTTCCCCGACGTCCGCCCCCCGTCTGAAACATGCGCTCTCTAACTGGTTAACATCACCGCTTCCTTTTTTTTTCCTCTCTCTCTTTTGAGTTGCTAATTACCCCTCTATATCCTTTCCGACGGGCGCAGGAGCAGACGCAGCCCGTCTCGGAACAAAGACATTCGCAAAGCAAGCAACGGTACCGGCGAGTAACAGGCCCACTGCGGCCCAAGTCATCCCGAGAAATTTCTCTCCGTGATGGGCTGACACGTCCCAGCCTTTGCCGTGAGCGTTGATCAGAGCAACGAATTCAGTAGCGATGACCGTGGCGATAATGGATGCGATGCTGATGCTGAGAGACCCGAGCTAATTAATATGTCAGCAAACTGTATTCTGGGGAAATTCGATATCCCAAAAAAATGCACCACGCCCAACTAGGAAGTACACTGTCTGCACATGCAAAGACAAAGTTTATGTTGGGGGGGTCCCATCACCTGAACGTGCTATTTTATGTAACTCACCATGAAAAACCAAAATTCCCACGGGCCCTGGCCTGGTCGCGGAGCAAGTGTCGTCCATACGCGTACAAGTAGCGCCGCCCCCATCGCGCCAACTCCAATACAGTACAGCACGGCCATGACTCTGCTTGTCAGTCTGAGGGCCTGGAAGTCATCGCCGATCACGCGCGGCCAACCTAGTTCCTGACTGGCGATCTCGTTCGGCCAGGCTTGTATCGGATCAAATGAGGATAGAAGCGTGCGGTTTGAGCATTCGGTCACGTTGCGCGTGACTCCTGCACTGGGAATAGTTGTTCCCAGTGTTCCCTGGCAATAGGACATGATGTGGATGGAATAGAAATCGTGGACTCCACTGCCGGTGCTATCTGCGGGTGTGTAGAGCTAAATGAATAGGGCCAAATCAGTATTCTGCATCTCTGTCTGCCACTTATAAACAGTGATTGGAGATTATCGGACTTACCGTCAAGAGATCCACGTCACCGAGGAGGTTTTTCTGCGTCCCTGCGAAAAGACATAGGATGGTGAGTATAAATGAGATGAACACAGTCACCGTCGCAACGAAGCCCTTGGAGTCCAACATGATGGTGAACCTGGTATATGCGTTGGTCTGGTTCTAGTCTTCTGCAAGATGTAGTTGGATCCAGTATGCAGTATGCGAGGATGGTTTACAGTAGATAATGTGAAAGCTCGATATTCAACAAGGCCCGAATCTGTGATTCTCGCACTCTTTGCAAATCCTTATATACATTCCATGCTGGAAATCTGAACATCGGGATTATCGGCATCTAGATTTCTCACGATAGCTTCATTCCAGACGTGGGCTGTGAGAATAGGGCGGAAGTACCATATCATCGAGATCAGATGTTCCGTGGAATGTATGCATTACACATGATCGGATAAAGACCTCTAGCTTTTGGAAATGTAAGTACTCCGTACATACGGAGTAGTACCCAGGTATGATGGCTGGGAAGGGAATGGGTGTAGTCCTGCCCGCTTCAGGAATGTTCAGAATGTTGCCGGCGACGAAGGATCTTGCACGTCGGTATCGCATTGTTTTATTTGTGAGATATTAGATTTTAGTACATTAGTTTAGATACGAATTTTATCTGAGGGCTGGTTTAAATTCGATCTCAGAGATGAAGGGGCCTGCCAGGGTTATATAGTTGACCCAATGGAATTTGACGTCAGCGGCAGGGGTTAGTATTTACCCTGGCCACTTTCCAGTCTAAGACCTTTTTTGCACATGTTCATATTCCAATCCCTAAATTGCGTCAATCTCTTCAGAAATTTCGTGTCTTGACACAAAAACTTCGAATTCCCAACTAGTTTAGATTCTTCGGACCAACATTTTCAAACCCTGTATAATCTGATGGAAGATGCGCTAAACCTTGATTTTGCCCTTTGCGAATGAACAACAGTTCGTCATTATTGCAAATGCAGAAGAAACAAGGAAACACTTATCTCCGACCTGTTTGTACGGCGCGATATAGCGGCACATCGGACAATGAAGTTTGATTGGTTGGGCAGAGTCTAGATTGGCCGGGGGTTTTGCCTGGCAGAAAATCTTTGAGTTGTGCCTGCCCACATGGCAAGGCCGGGCCCCAGGGCCACCTTGGATATGGGTGGCAAATTGAAAAATCAGGGATCTTTTGTGTAGCAACCCCATACAAAACGTACATGAAGTTAACTTGAGCATACCTTCGATTTTTCTAGGCTTTCAAACTATGGAGAACATAAAAATTAGATAAGCTTATAATGTAAATCTGATTCAATCGATCTGATCTGCTAAGATTAATTCTAAATATATGATATTGAAAGTGTAAAGAACACCCTAAAAAGCCCTACATATATATTGCACGCTCAAGTTTAAGCATTCTCTTGCTTCAAGCATATTCGATAGTTCCGACTGATGTTGATATTAACCAACTTAGACTTTACTTATAATATACAAATCTTCCTATATTATGCCTAACCAATCCGAGGGTTAATAAATTGAGGTTATGGTTATATCGTGCTTATGTATCTTTTGTATTGGATTGTTATACAAAAGATACCTGATCCTATTTGCCATCCGGTGGGCCCACAGCACTACATGGAAGGTGTTAGTACGCTTGCCACACATAAAAATATCTCTCCAATTTAGGTAAATATATCAGAATATAGTGTAGAATGGTACGAACCTCGGAAGAAAACCAAGAGTGTCCATGGATACTTGGAGAGGCGGAGAGACCTCGACCCTGGAGGAAGACAGTCAAATTAGTCAGTATGCCTAACCAATCAAATACAGTGGTTCAATGTGCCACTATACCACACCGTAGGCATCCCTAGGCAATGCTAATGAGTAAACCTCTCAATAGCCCACAAAGGCCCCTTAGCCCAGCCCAGCCCAGCCCACATAGGCTAGGTTTTGGGCCCTACCTTCGGGCCCATTGGTAGGTCATAGGCCCGGAATGAAAGCCCGCAAAGCCCATTCGGGCCCATAACGGGCCCTAAACAATGTTAACATGCCAATTTATCGTAGCTGTATGATTAATGCATTTTTCTGGTTTTTTTTGGGGTATTTAAACTACCATCTGAGCGATACATGAAGCTATACAGAACCCTTCTTATAATCTTATAAATTAACCCATAAGATGCGAAGTTGATTTTTATAAAGCTTTATATTTTACAAGGGGTACTTATTTTTGTTAGGGAATTACATAGTAAGTAGATGTACCATTAGTGCTACGTACTATAATTAACACCTGGTTATAGACCATATCTCTTCATGCTAAAACCCAGTAATCCTCCTAAGTGCGAATTCGTGGTTAAGTTAGGTCTTTTTAGGGTGATTTTGTATGAAATTTTGCATGAAATCTAGAATCCTAATGCTAAAATCAGTATAATACTGAATTCCTACTTCTTGCTATAATAATATAAAATTGAATATACAGGTTGGTACATGCGTAAAATACAGCCATTAATCAGCTACTTTATACGTGCTAAGACTGTGCTTGTGCGCACATTGATGGGCTTTGATGGGCTGCGGGTTGGGGTGGGCTTTGAAGACTGAGCCCATAGTCCACTGCGGGTTGGGCTATGAGCCGGGGGCTTGGGCCCATTTGGGGGCTATTGAGAGGTCTACAGACGAGAGCGCAAAGTCGAGGACCATTGATCTCATCTCCATCTTCAATTGTATTACATCCCTTAAAGGTCTATAAAAGATTACACATTTGCAAAAGAGCAAGGCACACAATAGACTTATTTGGATTATTGATACATCCTGCGGATAATAAGAAGATATGTACATGTATATTTTGAGTGACCTCCAAAGACGCTCGATTTATGAGCAAGGAATCTACTACTCTCGACTTAAAGTGTGCCTTTCTGGTCATACCGAAGCCATCTACCATATATCGCATAGAAGTTCTAGCTTCTCTCTAGAAATCCAAACCCGAAGTCCTAGAGTACAGCTTGGAAAGCTCACTATTAGTGCAGGTGGGAACACGGCCAATGAACAATAATCTACCATCGAGGCTTGCTATTTGAATTCTGAATTCTGGGTAGAACAACTCAACGCGTAACCAGGAGCAGGTACCTGAGACCAAAAACTACGTTATCTTCCAAATTCTCATGGGTTGACATGTGTGTAACTCCAGAGGGTTATATCTTGTTGCCTGTCGGGACTGAATTATAGAGTCAAGTTTCCAATTAATGTACAGAACCTTTGAACAAGCCATGGTGTGTGATAGGGTTAATATTATTTTCCACAATAATAGCTGGCCGCTGATCTGGCCTTGTGATGTGTTTCAGTGGTCTTTCAGATACATATTCTGTTTAGATATTTTGGAGATACTCCCCCCCCTTCTCAGTATTATAGATAGGTTGACAGCAAAAAGAAAGCGATAATCGGCTTCATTTGGGAAAACGACTTCTCCATGTATAACCTGGGATATCCTCATACCTTGCTTCTTCAATCATTCAATCTATCTATGCGCTTTGAGGTGGCCCTTTCAGTAGGCCTCTGTTATCATTAGACATATCGCCTTACTGTTCCCTAAACTGGAAGTAATATTATTTTGTGAAATTTCCTACTTTCCCACTGTGTTCGTTGAACAATATTTTCCTTCGTTTCGGAAGTTCGCACATTGGCCCTGTGTAAACCTATTTAGGTTATCGGAGATGAAATTCGGGGGAAAGAGCAATGTTGAGTTGAACCCTCGAGGTTGAAACGTCGGATGATTATATATTTATTTTCCGCGTCATCTGTTCATGAGTAAAGTAGCCCGTTGCAAACCAAGCTATTAGCAACATATAGACCTCAGGAGATTGCACAAAGAGGACTTGTAATGCAACATTGGGCAGACCGAAGCTGATAATGGTATAGTAAGATGGACCATTAGCATCTCCCTCAAATGACCCGACCAATCAGATCTTTAAACGCTACTTTCTACAAGACCACCAGCGTAGCATTCGGCGTGCCCTATAGGTCTCAGTGACACAACCACGTGAACGAACATGCAATACAAAAATATGCGAGGACAAACCGAACTAGATCAAACGAGTGTAACTAGTGGCGTACACCGGCACCCGGACTTGAAGACAAGTGTACGCCTAGTGCTGATGCAATAGAAGGCTAATGGCTACATAGATAGAAGCCTTCTAATGAATCTGGGTCCAGGGGCCACTGGGTGTCTCCAAAGTATAGACGCGTGGCACGGAGAAGACAGGCATTGTGGCATCTGATTTCTAGACTGATTATTGATTCGGAATGTTTGCCCGGGTGGCTGTATCGGGTTCGGAGATGCCGACCACTATATACCTTCCTACTTGGTTTATTTTAATCCAGTGTTTACGATGCAGTGCCATCCCGAGACGCGCTCTGGATCCACAGAATTTGGAGACAAGTTCCTAGTGTGGAACGTATACGGAGTACCCAGGAGAACTAGGACAACCTTCTAGAAAGATTTGCTCTTCTAGAAGGCAGCTAACATATGCAGCCTGCAAGGGATATGATATCCGAGGGTGGAATTCCAGGGCAGAGAATCAGCAAGGTAAAATAATCAAAGACACTCATGTCATGAGATGCCCAGCTGGAGATCCAGGTATCCACGAAAAGTATGCCAGATAGCCCCTGAAAGGAACTAAAACGGAAAAAGGGGCAAGGCAAACTTAGTTCGCAGAGCGTGTGTATGCAAGAGCTTAGGTGGATACAAAAGTCCGGATTCCTAAGTCTAGGGGGCCGAAACATCGAATGCGCGAATTGACATTTCTGACAACTGACCACGCGAAATGCGAGCACGTGCGTATCAACAACAAATCCAGCCCTGCAGGACCAAGCATTAGAGAAGCTCACTTGGCGACGCCTCTCGCCGGGGCGCCTATTGCTTGACGGGCCTTGGGTTTGCTTGGGGCTGTTTGGGCTGATCCGAAGGATCAAAGCAAGCTTTAGCCAAGGTTCTGGAAGGTCTTGATGCAGCCATGATCGCATGTATCGATTTCAGAGGCATTTTGGGTCCTAGATGGTCGATAGTATACAATTTTAGTTCCAATTGAAGTCGATTTCGCCGGGCAGCTCGCGTAAATGATGATTGAATGTATGTCACCTAGTCAATATACCGGATAGATCGGAATGTAGGACGACAGTGACACGAAACGTGATAACACGTGTTGGAGGTAGGTTCAGATGGTGAGGGAAGGTGCGGAGATGGGGGTTGCACATGGTCAAATGCTGTACGCTGATTGGTCAGAGATCTGCATGGACTATACCGGGGTTGCCAACTAGCGTGGACCTCCCCTACGTCAATATTCAATCCAGACACAGGAATATCCAAATGAATGTCATTTCTGGAAGTTGACTGCTTTGCCTAATAGGTATTGGCCTAATTGCCTCAAGAAATTCGGCACGTGTGTCAAAGCACAAAGTAATATTCCTGGATCCGATATGGCCGGCTCCGGGATTAAGTATGGATAAGGCCGTTGCCACTTTTCCCGAGGTATCCCATTGGCATTGCATTGGCATACATTGGCATTACATTAGCATTAAATTTAGCTTAAAAATTGACATATTATTCTATGTATAATCAATTCTATACATTACAGATTGCTTCATAATTACAATTCTATTGTAAATACTCCAATATAGGAGTAATTGTATTATTTAAAGGTCAAACTTAAGTGAACAGAAATTAATCGCCCCGCGAAAGTTTGGGAGGATCTGCCATGAACCGCAGGCGGTGGCGATCTGAATCCAGATTCTGCCCCCACGTGCACATTTTATTGGTTGCCGGCAGCTCCATGTCAGATCCACCTGACCCACTCATCCCGACTAAAATTCGAAATTCTGTTTCCGGAACCAAAACCAGCAAGAGGAGACCCATTGCACCCAAGAGATGGGCCCCCAGAAGGGCCCTGACCCCATACAGTGTGGTTCTTACTTGACTTTTTTTTTTTTTTTTTTTTTGGGTTTAATCTTTTTTTAAGTGGAGCCGCCACTTAAGATGCCGTTGCATGGTCTTTGGTTTCTCTCTTCTTCCCCCCATCTACCTCTCTACTTAAAAGAGTCTCTCGCCACTTTTCTTGGTGGAATCTCTCACCTTCCCCAACTACCGTGGTCACTTTGACTCTTCCATCCCCCCGCAATTGAACCTGTTATTGGGACTTTGCTTTGCTCACGCGACACCCTTGAGTGCTTCTACGATGGCCGACTTTGGTCCTCGTGCCCCTCATGGGCCCGACATGTCGGGAGACCACAACCCTCTGGAGGATATGGACGTCAATGAGAAGGGTGCTTTCGATTCCCTCATTCGCCCCGATGACAGCTACACCCCCGAGGGCACCTACTGGGCTGATCTCCCGCTCTGGAAGAAGATCACATTCGTCACCTCCTCCAACAACGAGGAGGCAAAGAAAGAGCTGAACGATATCTGGACCATGATGAAGAAAGACCCTCTCTCGCCCTTCTCCTACTACTTCCGCAACATGGTCCTTCCCGGTGCTGGTCTCGGCCTGGAGGGTTACGTGCTCTTCTCTATCGGTAACATCAAGCCTCTCTTCGAAAAGGCTTTCCCAGATTGCTGGGAACACCACACAATCTGTAGCCAGCAGTGGATCTACGCCATCGACTACCTCGAAATCATCGGAATTATTGTGGGTCAGATCCTGGTTGGAATTTTGGGTGACTGGTAAGTTGCAATTGGACTACCCCTGGGAATGAAGATACTAACGTGGGGACTAGGCTTGGCCGTCGCTGGGGTTTGATTCAAGACGCCGTTATCATGCTTCTCGGTCTGGTCATGTTGACTGCCGCTTGGGGTGTGACCCAGAATGGCTGGGTTATCTGCTACGCTTGGTGTCTCTTCATCTACGGTATTGGTGTTGGTGGCGAGTACCCCATGACTGCCACCAGCGGTATGGAAAACGCTGTCGGCTCTGGCAAGGTTTCTACCAAGGAGGATCGCTTGCACCGTGGCCGTAAGGTCACCAGTGCCTTTTTGATGCAGGGCTGGGGTCAGTTCTTCAATCAGGTTCTGCTCATCATTCTCCTGCTCTGCTTCCACCATGGTAGTGGCAACAACCCTTACTCCGCAGTCGCTGTTCAGTGGACCTACCGTGTTTCCTTTGCTATTCCTGCCGTCGGTACTTTGTGGCTTGTGTACTACCGTGCCTACCACATGAAGGCTGCTAGCAAGCAACTCACCGCTGCCAAGAAGAAGGCTTCCGTCACTGGCTATGATGCCGAGTCTCTGAAGCTGACCTTCAAATACTTCGGATTCCGGATGTTCGCAACTGCTGGTGGCTGGTTCGCCAACGATGTTTTCTTCTACGGCAACAAGCTCTTCCAGAGCGAGTTCATCAAGGTGATCAGTCCCGCATCCGAGTCCGTCATGCCTACCTGGCTGTGGAACTTGGTCAATGTCGGTGTCTCTCTGTGCGGATACTACTTGGCCTCTTTCCTGATCGACAACAAGCTGTACGGTCGTAAATGGATGCAGATCATTGGTTTCATGCTCTGCTTCGTTCTGTTCATCGTCCCTGCTTTCAACTTCGAATACTACCGCCGCCCCGAGAACATCAAGTCCTTCCAGACTATGTACTTCCTCAGCTCCTTCTTCAACCAGTTCGGTCCCAACTCGGTCTCCTTCCTGGTTGCTGCCGAGGTGTTCCCCACACCCATTCGTGCCTCCGCTCACGGTATGTCCGCTGCCTGGGGAAAGGCTGGTGCGCTTCTCGCTGCCGTCCTGTACAACTACATCGATACCCAGACCAAGTTCTACGTTGTGCCTTGGTTCGGTCTGGCCGGTGCTGTGATCACCGCATTCTTCCTTCCCGACACCACCGGCCTGGACTTAAAGGAGCAGGAGCGCCGATGGCAATACCTCCGCTCTGGTCGCGAGGAAGACTATCACGGCCCTGCCGTGCACCCCAAGCATCTCTCATGGTACGAGCGCTACATCCTGCGTAAGAGCCGCTACTACAATGCCGAACTCGACTACCAACAGAAGGTCGAGGAGTACCGCATCGAGTGGGAGTCCGCAATGGCCGCCAAGTCCGCTGAAAAGGAGGCTGCGAATGCCATGGATACCGACGACTCGCTTCTCGAGGGCCACGTTCACACCTACTTCCACCGGACCAGCCCTATGTTCAAGGGCATGGAGAAGAATATGTCTGCCAAGCAGGATACCTTTACCTTGCCCCCACCTGCGGAAAGCGAGGCCGAAGATTCTTTCTCCAATGAGAAGCAGTAAGCGACTGTTTACTCGGTCCTTGGGTTATTGCCTGTGATGTGACCACGAACCATATTCTTTTTAAGCTCTAGCTTTGATTAATTCTTCTTTTCATTTTCCGTCTTTTTCTTAAAAAAGCTTATCGTTGCATATACACAAGTCGCTTTTTGGAAAACATCATGCTCGCTATATGAATTAGCTTGTGTGATTATAATTAGATATTGATACCACCTACTGCGCTGGTCTGAAATAAGACATTTTGCTACACCCACCATTCTCGACGACCATTCATCAGCTTTTAGCGACTCGTAGTTAATAACTTTGGAAGATACTGGGCTTTGTAGCTCTAGCCTGAGGCAGAAAGGCTGACTAACATCATATTTTCCACCTACACATGGATCGATGTATATGTACCGCACATTTGGTCAAATTCGATGATACCCAAGCATAAAACACTCCAAAAAAATAGAAAAGAAAGAACCATGAGACTCTTCGCCTTCGGATCCAACGGATCAGGCCAACTAGGCATCGGCCACGAAGAAGACGTCTCCGCGCCAGTGCAATGTCTCTTCGAGCAGCCAGAGCCACCCCAAGAATCCCAAACAACCACCTTTCAAAACACCTTGACAGATGAATCTGAAATCATCACCATCGCAGCAGGTGGAAACCACACCCTCCTCCTAACAACCAGCGGCGCCATCTACGCCGCCGGCTGCAATGCAGACGGACGGTGCGGGCCGCACAAGACAACCAAAACCCCAAATGGACATGAGTCCTCCGACAAAAACGAAGGAAACATCCTGCGCTTTTGTCGAATGATTCTCTCAGACGCAGTCTCCGACACAAAATTATCCAAGTTCAAACACGTCTCTGCGACGTGGGAGGGCACGATTGCTGTAGCTTCTGTGCCAAGAAGCAGTGGCAATAACGTCGACCATGGGCATCATTCCGACACTGAAGATCGAGTCTTTGTATTCGGCTCCTCGCCTAAAGGTGAACTGGGTCTAGGACCAGACACCGCCGTCTCTGTTCCCGGGATATGTATCCCTTCATTCCCGCCAACGGATTTGAGGATCACAGCGCTGGCGAGCGGGATGGCTCATTCGGTTGCTGTGCTCTCGAATGGGGATGTCTATGGCTGGGGCGGGGCGCGGAAAGGCCAACTCGGGAACGAGAATCGAGGGGCTAAGATTGCTTATTCTCCTGTTCGGATTTGTGTACCTTTTTTCGCAGAGGCTGTTGCTTGCGGGAGGGAGTTTACTGTTGTGTCGGGGCAGGGGCGGTTTATTGTTCTTGGGGATAGGGGGAATCGGTGGGGGGTGTTGGGTGCGCCGGAGAGTATATCTTTGCGTGCACCTGATGATGGGGATGGGAATGATTTACAGGATGATGAGCAAGGGTGTGGAGGTACTATTCGTTATCGCTATACTGGTATTGCGGCTAGTTGGCATGGGATTTATGTACATGCTGCCCCTGGGCTGGGGCGGGCGGAACCGCCGATATTGGAGGCACAGACAGACTCTGATTCCGATCTTGTCGGTGGTTCCATTGTTGCTTGGGGCCGCAATGATCGAGGCCAACTTCCGCCGCCTGATCTTCCTCCTCCTGCTAAACTCGCTGTTGGTAGTGAGCATGTCCTTGCTCTCCTGGGAGATGGTCGAGTGGCGGCTTTTGGATGGGGCGAGCATGGGAATTGTGGGCCTGATACAGATTCCCAGGGGAATGTATCGGGTACATATAATGTGATTTCGCTCCCCGAAGCTGTGGGCGCGGGTGCGAAGGTTATCGGGGTTGGGGCGGGGTGTGCGACTAGCTGGATGGTTGTGACATGATCGCCTTTGGGATCTGGGAAAGTCGAGAGTCGGTGATAACTGTACTACCCCTGACAGAGTGTTTCCTCAGTCGAAAAGACCATAGTGGCGAACCTATCAATCATCAGTATACGGGTATCAAAGCCTCACCAGAACCGGAATCCACATACTTGAGACAAGCGCTGCGTTGGCGGAAGACCCATCTCGTCCTCTGGATCCTCGGCAAGAGAACCATCCTGTTTCGAGAACGAAGGCTCTGCGTCGCGAATAGATGTCCCGAATGCGTCCTAGGTGTTTGGTTAGCCACCCACCCATCTATACCAGAGGAGAAAGAAATACAGACCTGTGTTCCCGACGCATCCCACCCAAGAATATCCTGCGGCTCCTCTTCTTCATTCATCTCATCCCACTGCCGGTCATCATCAGCAGGCACGAAAAGGCTATCGAATTCCATCGAAAGCCCAGACGTGACCGGTCGATCTGTGCTAGCCTTCTGGCTCAGATTCTCCTGCGTCGATGATCCATTGAGAGGACGGATCGATCTGCTTCGCGGTGGCGGTGGGGGCATCTGCGTACTTGGTGTCACTGATGGGCGAGGATCGCGCGGCCTGGCTGCTGAGATTGGAACAGGCGCGGGCGTTTGCCGTGGGATTGTCGCTCGTGTTGACGTGGGAGCATCATCATCATCTGCCTGGCCGCGGGTCATGACTGTGAATTCTGCGTTGATGCCTTCGAATCGGTACTCCAGTTGCAGAGGCCTGCATGGTCGGGTGTAACGTGCTGTTACGGTGGCGTTTGCCGTTTCGGCGTGCGAAACTACGGCTTTGAAGTCTTTCAGGTTGATCGCGACGTGCATATTCTCTTCGACCAAGTACTCTTCGAAGTCGCGCTTATCTGCTGCTACGGATGTATGGACTGGGTGTTTTAGTACTTCTGTTTGAGTTGTTAGTTAATTAGACTTTTGAGACTTGATGAGGCGAACTCGTACCTTTGCCCTCGGTGATTTTTGTTGTAAAGCTTGTGAACACGGCTCTACCTGAATCGGAATACATATCCAGCTGTTCGGCAGATAAGCTAAAGTGTTCAATGAGCTGCTTGAGGAACCGTGGATCAGCAGTCCACATGCTGGTAGCTTTGGATTTGTCAAAGACGGCATGCTGAATTGCCGCTGGTTCGTAGGTCAACTTGTATGACTTGATCACGCCTATATAGAGTGTTAGAGATATGCAATTTACCCCAGGAATGACATATATATGCAAGGGTATCTTACCTAGTCCACAGATCATCTTCACTGTCAGTCTACATTCGGTTTGCTGCAGATCTTCATGCAATTCCATGTCACAGCGTTCAACAGCTGTGTCTTTGTTTTTATCAATTCCCCCGCGGAATATGGAAAGAAGTGCCTGCATTCGATATCAGTATCAAACAAAGAAGATAGTAACCCGTAAACATGCTATAGAATACAAATCCAAGGGGAGGGAAAGTTTATATACTCACTTTGATGTAGATCTGGCAGAAGAACCGGTCCAGTGAAGCACTGCCACTCCTGCCACTACCGGTGGAATTGAAAGAATACGTTTCAAAGAATACCCCCTTCTCGAACGCGAAGGAGGCAAACCCCGTCTTGGTGGAATTGAGGGCACTGAGGCGGAGCTGGAGTACAGTTAGCTAGAACGCTTTATCTACTGGGTTCCAGAATTGAAGACCGAATTGGTCGCCACCAAAGAAAAGATAACTTACGATGTCAGGCTCTGCTTCGATGGCGACTGTTTCGCTGAATTTGGACAGACATATCAAGGCGTCGTGGAGCCGGACTAAGGCTGGTGGGCCTAGCGACAATGAGAGCGACGTCATGACTGCGTTAGTGCTGTCTGATCTCTTGGTGCCAAACTGATTCAAGTATAGGATTGATATGTAGATATCAAATTATCTATCTCACTGAGCTTATGGCGCGCTTTTGGTTTGAAATTAGATGGAGACGCGGACAAACACAGATTACATAAGCGGCATCCCGACCTCGGGAGGTCGAGGGTCCACCGGGTAGCCCAGCCGAGAGCTCCCTAGAGCCGCAACATTTTTGTTCATTGAGACTCGCAACGACTTCGATTTGGATCAACTTCCCTAGCCATAAATATAAAGTTGAAATGATCAGATTAGTTTGGTGAGAACAAAAACTGAACCCGCTGTGACGAGACTCGCCATCTTTCAACATGCACTCTTGTTTCGATGTTGTCGATTTTTACTGAAGATGTAGGTACTATACTCCGTTCTGAGCATTATTCTCGGTCATAAAGGGTCTGGGGGTCCCCGGGAGAACCATATGTACATTATGTAAAGAGCTTGGGATTAATCACATATGTATAGAGTAATGTATCACTAGAAGGAAATGTATGATAGTGGGTAGTATACACTAGTGTGCGCTATTTCCTTTTGATTTAGTAATTGTCACAACCTTAGGATTATTACATCTAGGACAAAGACCTAATACTGGAAAGTAAATTGGAAAAATTATTAGGGCCCCTTCATTGCTAAGTCACAGAGTCCAGTTGTATCCTCAAAGATTTGTCTCATTTCCGGCTAGTAAGATACCCTGACAGAGCGAGGCACAATATTGTGTCTCATATGGTGCCTCGTATGTTGGCCCCCGGTTTATGATGTAGTTCTAGTGCCATAATCATTTGTCCTAGACGTCCATAGTATTATTCTCCTTTTTGGAAACGTACTTGATGTAAAACAATACCCATGTGTTTCTGTTTCTTCTTCTAGTATGCTGGTTTTAAATGGGGAAACCGAAGTCCATTGGTGAGATCGGATCTTTCCTGAAACTCCGCGGACTTTCAACGTCAATTTCTATCTCCATGGGCATAGGAAAACGGGAAAACAACGGACTCAAGATGTGTTATAAAATCAAATAAAATCCTCTATTCTCAATGTTCATCTCAACCTCCCATCAATCTATACCTCTACATGTCTACCGACGGATCCACCTTGGTGAGTCAACCTCACAAGGAAGAAATCAGCTCGAGCCTAGGGGCCGAGGACGCTGAGCCAGAAACCAAGCCGACCGTTTTTTCCTCCACCTTTCAAGAGGCTGTCTTCATTTTCATTATTGGCCTATCGCAACTATTCTCTGTCGGCGGTCTAGGCAATGCCGCCTACTCAATGGAACAGATCGGTACATCTCTTGGTACAAATAGCAATGGGCAGAGATCATGGTTTCTAGCCTCCTATTCCCTCTGCGGTGGTGTCTTCGTCCTAATCACCGGCCGCTTGGGTGATCACTTTGGCCACAAATATGTCTTCCTCTTTGGCTGGATCTGGATGGCCATCTGGTCACTAGTCTGCGGCTTCGCGCACAACGTCATTTTATTCGACATCGCCCGCGGTATGATGGGAATTGGAAATGGCGCACTAGTCCCTAACTCCTTTGCGCTGCTAGCACGTGCGTTCCCGCCTCTCTCGGTTAAGAAGAACATCGCCTTTGCCTTCTTGGGCTTCTGCGCTCCCTCGGGCTACATCTTCGGTGGTTTGATCGGAGCTGGCTTTGGGGAGAAAGTTACCTGGCGGTGGGGATTCTGGTTCTGGGCTATCGGCTGCTTCATTCTCAGTTTGGCGACCTTCGTCGTTGTTCCTCGCCGAATCGGCTCCCCAATTCCAGGATTGAGTCTCCGCCAGTTCGACTACATCGGTAGCTTGCTCGGCATGTCAGCCCTGATCCTATTCTCCTTTGCCTGGAACCAAGCTTCGGTCGTTGGCTGGCAAGAGCCTTATACATACGCCCTGCTTATTGTCAGCGTCTTCCTGATCGTCGGATTCATCTTCTCCCAGTCCCGTGTCTCTGCCCCCGTTTTGCCCAATTCCCTCTGGGTCCGCCCTGGCTTCGCACCCGTGATCATTGCCATGGCATTTGGCTGGATGTCCTTTGGAATCTTCCTTTACTACACCACAGTCTACATCCTCACTATTCATAATACCCAGCCGCTTGCCGCAGTGGCTCAAATGGTTCCCCTTGTCATTGGTGGCTTTTTTGCTACAACGGCTGTTGGGATCTTCATCGCTAAGACGCCTGCCCAGTATATCTTCGGTGTATCCATGTTCTCCTTCTTCATCGGCAACCTGCTCATGAGTTTCGTTAATTACTCGGATGTCTACTGGGCCTTTATCTTCCCCGCGTGTCTGTTTGTCGTGGGTGGGCCCGACTTGTCCTTTGCCTCGTCTGGAATTCTCATTACCAACGTTGTCCTCCCTGAGGAACAAGGTGTTGCGGGATCCTTTATCTCGACAATTGTGCAGTACTCTATCTCCATTGGACTCGGTATCGCTGCCACTGTTGAGTCTCATACCAATGAGGGAGGACAAAACCCAATCTACGGATACCGTAGTGCGTTCTGGTTGGGAATTGGATTCGCAGCCGTGGGGTTTTTCGTTGTGATTTTCTTCGTTCGCGACCACAGATTTGAGTCCAAGACACGGGATCAGCCCAGCCCTGATGCCATTTCCGAGACCGCAGATTCATGAAGCAATCTGTGAATTTCACTCTTGTCCGGTATGGATCAACTTGACATAACTAATAGACTGGCAGAAATAAAAGATTTGAATTGTTTTCAGAGATAATATTTTGGTCGAAAAAGCTGGGCTATTTGTACTTAGGTAGATGCTAGCCAATGCACATAGCCTCACCATTTCTGTTGTCTGGTCTTTGGCTGATATAGCGAGGAGAAAGCTCCTTGTTTCGTCCACTGTCTAGTGAGAGTCCCGTTCGCAGCAACACATCGACCTTGTATTTTGTTCCCATTTGTAGATCGTTCTAGTTTTGGCGAAGAGGGCTCTTTTTGGCGTCTTGTGACGAATACAATGCCAGGAATTGTATACCAGAAAGATGTTAGTGCAAGATCTCTGGATTCAGAGCTATGAAATAGAAAGGGAATTATATATGACAATCTGGATACAAAACACAGGCATAGTACTCAGGGGAAATTGGATCATGGCGGCCAGCAGTGATTGGAGTGACAACCTGCATACTCAGGCGATTTGACAATTGGAATATAGGCGCTGTAAGGTATTGCGCGTACGAAATGGGATCCTGAATCTCAACATCTTGTCTTCAGTCGGGAGACTCGTATAACTGGGCTCATTGCACTGGAATTAGCACACAGTGTGATCTGATTCTCAATATATTGTCAATGTCAACGTCTGTTCAACCTTTAATACGGTGGGCCGATCACGGGAGATGGCCCGATTCCGCCCCCACTTGGGGCCAAACGGGTTTATGTCGGGCAATGTCCAACTTGCCTTATATTCTGCTTAACATGGATGTTGCCCCCAAAAAGCTCACCCTCTCCTGTTCGAGATGTCGGGCCTCCAAATTGAAATGCGATCGCAAAGAGCCTTGTGTGAGTGTGCCTGGGATCTTATGAGAATGCGCACTTATTGTTTCTAGTTGGAATGCATAAAGCGTGATTGCGCCCACCTATGTATGAAAGATGAGCGTCAACCGAGAGCTAAGCGGGCTAAAAACAAACATAATGAGCAGAACCGCAGCCAGTTGACGCCGGAGGAAGAGGAAGAGCCGGAGATAGAAGACACGGTACAGATCTTGGAGCATTTCGTGGATATTATTCCTCTCTCCGAATCAGCAGGCGCCGCCCCCGATATCCTCAATTCATACTGGGAGACCCAGGATCCGCAGAGATACGACCAAAAGCTTGCATTAATCCGAGATGTGGTCCGCGCCCTGCCAGAATGGGATATCATCCAACTCCTCTACGAGGTCTTTGTCACGCGTTGCCAGGGACCTTTGGGAAATGTGGTGCACACCCCAAGCTTCATGACACAAGCCGATCAACTGCGCCACTGTTTGGATATGGCTTCCCCCGATACGGCCATCGCTAGTACGATATCTATGGACTCTCTTGCTGGTTTGCTTCTCGCGGTGCTTATTTCTATTTAAACTCTTTGATCTATCACCGGCTAACTGATTCCACGCAGCTCGTGCTTGGACTCGAATTTCATCCAACTCCGTCCATTTTGGGTGTCCAGCTTACTCCGTTGACTTTCTCCGTGGAGCAACTCCGTGCGTCGAATGAGCCTATATCGACATGGCGGTCCCTCGGTGTGCGCTGTCTCCAGGGAGGTATTTCCCTCTTTTGTGGCTCTATCTCCAGCTTACAAGCGGTCATAATGATCCTGCTGGATACAAAAGCGAGCCCGTTGGAGCTTGATGCCATCTTGGCTACCGCCATTTCGGGTGCGCGCAAACTTGAATTGCATCGCTTGGGCAATGTCACTTTGGATGCCTCCTTAGGTTATAGCTCGGCGACCGCTGAGCCACCTCACATTCGCACGGAGATTGCGATTCGAATTTGGTAGGCATCACGAATACTCGGGTTTCATTCACTCGGGCAAAGTACTAAATCACTCGGGACTGTTAGGTGGGCTCTTGTCATGAGAGACTGGTCGCGCGGACAGGCTCTGGGCTACTATACTATCCAACCCTCACAATCTAATACCCGGATGCCGCTTCACCTTAATGATGACGATCTACTTAGGACACATGGCAAGATTCCTGAGCGCCCTCGGTCTGAGTTTACCATGCTGTCATACACAGTACACGCTTTAGAAATTTCAATCATTGTGCGGGAATTAGTTGATCTCAGGGACACCGCAAACGAAGCTAGTCAGCGGCGTCAGCACCTCAATCAAAAATACGAAAAATACGTGGCAAGTTTGCCGTCCTACTTTAGATTGGGAAGCACTGCCGGACTCACAGCCATGGGTCCCTTGGCTGCTATCCCAGTTCAACGATTCATGTTGCATCAACAGCTGTGGAGTCTACTCCTCCGCCTACATCGCGGTACTCTCTCCTCTCCCATGGGGCGCGCATCTTGCCATCAGCTGGCTCATAACATTATCAACACACAAGCTCAGATCCAAGCCCGTTGCACAGTTTGTGGCTCACTATCCACCAACGAAACCCAACTCTTCAACGCGACCGTTGTGCTGGTTTTGGGGCAACTGTTTGATTCTCCGTCGACCGAGGCCGAGCGCTCGAGTGCCCAACTCGGTCGCTTAATGACGCGAGACCATATCCGTGAGGCTATTGAACTGTTGCGTACCGAAGTCTCACCGAAGCGACCCTATGGAGACGCTATCTCCCAACAATTGCCGCAAAACTCGGTGTCGCGCAGTGTTATGACCCTCGAGGCATTGATGAAGTTAGAAGAGGATTTAGGTGATGGTACGAACCGTCATGCGGGATCGAACCAGAAGCGTCCCATCCACCGCCAGGTTGTAGAGATCTTGAAGACATTGAACGATCCAGCCACTCCTGCTGATTCACCCGTTCTAAGATCATCGACTCCTAGGGACACCCCTTTGACTCACTTCATGCCTGGCCCCGATCTAGATGTGATGCCCATTCTGTCTAATGGGATGAGTCCTAATATGTGGGACTTCTTGGACTTCCAGATACCAGAAGACGTAGGCAAAGAGAAGTTCTCGCCTATGGCCCATGAATCCCCATCACCTCTAGGGAGTGGACCCACGTTGGATCCTGCAACAACCCCTTCGAGTGCTGACGTCTTTGCGGCTGCTGATCTTCACAACGTGATGGGAAATGAGAGCCTTCCTTCCTGGTGAGATATTGGCTGACATGTGCATACTCGGAGTATATGTACTTGACAAAGGATACCAGTTGGAGAATCTCTGCATCAACAAGCTCCTTCATATATTTTCTTAAGAGGGGATTCAAGAACATATTCCATAACGTATATCAACGAACGAGCAGGGATTTGTATGTAAAGCCGGCTAGAAGATGTAGGACTAGATCCACCTCGCACCACTTCCTCCGGTCTAGTGTTAGCACTATTTAATGTCATTCCGTCCCTATCGACATATGTTGTAACATGTGGCGATGTTGAATTAAAGACTGGCATCAAAGATAGAGGATGTACTGTTGTAGATTGTAGCATACACTTGGTGAAAACACTGCCAAGCCAACTTGTTCAGATCTAACCGGTGAGAGGCATGGGCAATAACCGGAGGATAATCCGTGGGAGCCGTAAACCCATGTTGTAGCAAATTGGCTCATATCCAAAGGACTCTTGGACAATTCAGTTGTCAAGGTGCAAGAGGATATTAATATGCGAGCCTTAATGAACGGCTTATATGTACAACAATATTGGATAAACTCACAGATGATGATGAACAAAAAGGAACAGAAGAAATATCGTAGAGCTTCGTCAAAAGGGGGTATATTGCTTGTGGGGTAGCATATGATACAAGTATCAGTGCCAAATTGGGGTAAATTTTGGATATTAGATATGTTGGATCCCACTATCCAACACCAGGAGCGTTTCCTGTGACGGGGCGTCCCTCCGCATCGTCTCGTGCACTTTCCTCTGCAGCATTCGTATTGATCCCAGGCTCTCTATTCAAGCCACGGTCTTGCTCTGGATTCCGCTGGGGTAAGGGTTGCGGAAACTGCATTTCCAGGAACCGTCGTCTTCTTCTTCCGGTTCGAACAGCATGCAGGAAGTTAACACCAACCTGGGCGAAGAAGATCGTCAGGAAGGCGCCAATCACGAATCCCTGATGGATATATGTTCCATCTTTCTGCTCTTGTTGGCCAATGTCGTGGGTTTGATCATGTTCATTAGGTATTTGCGAGCCAGCACCAGGGAATGAAAGACCAGAGCCACCAAATGAGATTGAGACCGAGAAAGAAAATGGTGTCAATGACGTGAATACATTCGGCGATATCGAGTTGAAGGCTCTTGACAAGGGTCTCAATAATAGAGGGATAATGCAGAAGATGAGGAGAGGGACGGATAGTCATAAGACAGAGAATAGTGATGTGCGAGTAGACCTAGTTAAAGATGTCAGAATAGTATTAACGGGGAGAAAAGATGTGAAACCTACCAGTTTCGGGCCTCGACTTGCCTTGCCCATTTTGCCGAGACTTTGAGTCTCTCTCGAACACTGGAGGCAGCAAGTATTGGATATTTCTCTTCTTCGGAGATGGGCAAAATGCTCGCAAACCACCATGGGAAGCGGGCTGCATCTGTAGGAATGGGTCCATATGCTAGCATGACGCGCGGGTGCAGCCAAGGGGCCCCAGATCTGCGCTGATTGCTGATGAACTCCCTTGCCACGAGGAGTAACTGTTGAGTTGGCATTGAGTCTAACGGAGGACTAGATTCATTCCCTTCTGGTAGAGCATTTACACCGTTTGCTGAGGTCTCCATCGACTCGAGCCGCTCCTCCTCTGCAAGCGAGATGTCATCTACGCGCTCTGTTCTGGCAACATAATAGCCATCCACCATTCCCGACTCGATAATCTTGAACCGCGACACGCCCGTAGCCACCACAAGACTGCGACCGTCCGGAAGCAGCTCATATCGCTCGATCATTAAGAGCGTTCCGTATTGCATAAACGGTGCGTCACGCATTTGACCTGTCTGTACCAGGCCTTGCCGGTTGTACATGACCATGCCGAATTTCCCATTTCCACTTGCGAGAACCCGTCGAATCATAAGTCGGTACCTGGGCTCGAAGACATGGAGAAAAGTCGGCATTGTCGGGAATGATAGCGTGCACACAAAAAGTGGCAAGTCCTTCTCGTAATCCGGGCCTGCCTCATCCTGGGCACTGGTCTCCCGCCTGACTGAGATCTGTTCGGGGAAAAAGTAGTCGATCAGCCGCGCCACTGCCTGATTTATGGGCTCTGACTGTAGATCATTTGGCATGCCGAGCTTTCGACGACAAATGGGACACAGATCGGTATGGTCCAAGACCCGTGCGACACATTTTCGGCAGAAGGTGTGGCCACAAGGCGTGGTCATCGGATCCAGAACAAGTGAGTAACAAACCTGGCAGTCTAACTCGGCGCGGAGACTGTCTCGCAGTGCTTGGAAGTGAATGAGATCATGCTCGTCTATCCTTCCAGCTGGGGTTGTAGAATCTCCATAGATAACCTCGCATGCATCAGACGGGAACCGGCCTTCCAGTGCCAGGCTATAGATCCCTCCCAGCCAGCCATGCCGTTGCAACTGTACACTTCCGTTCTGATTTTGTTCGGTTTTCCACTGCAGTAATGGTCCATCATCATCGGACCAATCCTGAGGTACGCTGTTTGCCTCTGACCCCAGTATCTCTCCAAAGAGACCAACCAGCTTTCCAAGCAGCACA
Source organism: Penicillium robsamsonii (assembly GCF_028829455.1). NCBI lineage: Eukaryota > Fungi > Ascomycota > Eurotiomycetes > Eurotiales > Aspergillaceae > Penicillium > Penicillium robsamsonii. The sequence continues at coordinate 7,022,019 of NW_026643221.1, forward strand.
TCAGTGCCACAATCCCCGACACAATGGTTCCCAACACACGCCTTGCTTCCTTTCCAAAGGCATGTAAATTCCTGGTTTCTCCCCTCAGCTACGGGGTAAGTAATACCGGTCCGCGGCCGAGATGCGGGTAAACATTCCCGACAGACCGAATTACCGCATGGTAGGCAAAGCGGAATTCGCAAAGGGCGAGAGCATTTTTGGCATTGGATCGACTGGATAACGAGATGAGGTAGAGCTGCCGGATCGTTAGGTGTATGCTCTTCCGAGCTTGAGACATCTGAGCTCTCCATTACGGTCGGGATGGGTTTAGCGCTGGTTAAATGTGTTGGTGGAAGGCACTCGATTGCGTTTTCCATGTCACTGTTAGTATCAAGCACGGTAAATCAGAGGGAAATACAATAGGATAAATCATGATGAAGCTCGAGGTTGGACTATCTGCACGTGCCCAGGTGGGTCAACTTTAGATAATCGGATTAGTGACCTCGGGACCATGGATCCCCTGGTGTCACGGTACATCGTTTAGCCGGTGAGCTATGCCGACCTCTATACTTAATCATTAATCATATACTATGACTTCCATAATATGAATATCAAGCTGGGTTAAAATGATATTACAAAACCTTATAATCAAATTCCAGTACGATGACTTTTCAAAGCCTACAAAAGTCCTAGAAAATGAAGCACAAACTAACGCACAATACGGACTAAATTTAGAAGGATCCAAAGGGGATACTATGGATAGATTATATATTAGACTGATACCCCTCCGCGGTATAAATTACAAATTCCAGGCTCTGAGATAGCCGAGCCGACTTCAACCTCCATAATTTGAGTTGTCGGCGCATGAAAACGTAGGTTCTAGATCCATTAGCGACAGTTCATTGCATGGTGATTGTCTGACGTACCGATTGTTCCATATGCATAAGCATCTCTAATCTGCAGGCCGACTCCATATGTTCCACCGATTATGAAGAAGAACCCAAACGGAATCAAAAACACATGCGTCCAGTAAATCAGTCGCTGGGTGACAGTGCCAGTCCTGAAGCTTGAATGATCGTACAGCCACAGCCAGGCGGGTAAGACCATTGAGAGAGGTGCAAAACACAATGAGCCCGCCAGTGCGTTCAAGTAATTGAAGATCGGAATCGCCTCGGCACACACAAAAGAGATAAGGGCGAGCCCAAAGGTGCATGTCAACCATGTTACCCAGTGAATGACGGTATTTTGTTGCAAATGTCTTGTGTTACGCAGTAGTCGCACGAAGATGTACTTCGAAGCTAGCTAAAATCAAGTTTAACGTGGGTTCTTCACCTCGGATGATACTCGAAGGCTTACATGCATATAGACCGAGGCACTGACAACAAGGCCTAGAAGACCGATGCCATATGCTACCATTTTAATGGTCTGTCCAGCGCTCTAGAGAATCATCAGTACATTCTTTCTCGTGGTTATAAAGTGATGCAAAATTACCCCTAGCGATGGGCTGGCAACCCATTTTCCACACCATCGGTAGACGACCAGGCTAAAGCAAAGATAGCTTGATGTAACAAATCCCATGCAAAGAAACAATGACTTCCGGTAATCTTCAGGGCGCTTCATCTCAGCCATGACAGGAAGGAAGGCGCTTGTTGCAGAGCTTGAGTAGAAGATTGTGCATGAAGCGACCAAACCGGCGGTAAAGGAGGGATAGGCAACGGCATTGAAACCGAATTCGTATTCGCCTGTCTGGGGGGCGGCCGCGGGTCGATCACGCTGGGTGACGGCAATGACGACTATCAAAACTGCAACAAAGATGGAGCCGCAGCCAAGATAAGTGAGCCAGCCTAGCTGGTTCAATTTTCTGATCGAGGCTACGGCAGCCACAACGGCGGCTGCTAGGAATGCCCACCAGACTGTGCATGCTGAGTGATGGGACAAGGTATTGAGACCAACCGAAATTCCGACAATTACTGCTCCGGCAGACAGCACGTATGCGACGATGAAGAGAAGACCAACGATTTCCTTGGTCACTTTGCCGCCCACAACCTCAGCCATATCAGCAATGCTATGACATCCTCGATGTCTGAGACGGAAGTTGCCCAGAATAACTGCAACGTAGGTGTTGAAGGCACCCCATCCGACGACGTTGAGCGATCCGCCAACCGCTCCCAGGGTGTACATGGCAGTTGGGATAGATAAAACACCCACGGCAAACAAAATCTTGATAAAGATCACCGAAGCTTTTATCCAGCCGACTGTGCGATACTTGACCCCATCTTCTGTGTCGTTGAATACTTCGGTCTGCTCCGGTAACTTGTCACAGTAGCCCTGTTCGGGACTTGGTGCTCGCTCAATATCGGGCGATTTGATATCGGAGCTCACCGGATGTTGAGTGTCTATGATCATGCTTGGAGTGTAATTGAAATAGTATGTGAATGACTCCATTGACTGAAACGGTAAAAATCATACTATATAGTAGGACGTTGACAATCTACTCAGGTCAATTGCCGTCGGCGAAATCAAGCCACAATAGATAAGCGTGCATTTATGCGGGGAAATGGGGACTGCATGATTCACTCGAGGATATTTACTTGAGGATATGTAATCAAATAGGACAGGACAAGTCCATAGTGGAGAGCGTTATCAGTGGCCGACGGCCATCGACTCCATATCGGTAAGACGGCCGACGGCGTTGGCCCCACCAGTTCTACCCTTAGCATGACCCTAGTGAACAATTCAAATACCCTCTTGTTTAACTGCACTTACTCCATTCCTCCGCACCTGCTCTCTTATAACGCTGTGATATCAATACACGAAAATATGGCGACCTCACAACTTCCTTTCAAGGTCAACCAGACACGACTGCTTGAGTCGCTACATGCAAGCTGCCAACATGGCTCTGCGCATTCATATGGAAAGTAAGCTTACTCACTCTGTAGCCTCTTCGACCTACGCTGATTGTGCTGTTATCAGTGACTCCACAGAAACCGGAATGGCCAGACTTAGTCTAACTGATTCGGATAAAGACGTAAGAGAATGGTTTATTGAGTCTGCGAAAGCCCTTGGCTGCCGTACCCACGTCGACCAAATGGGCAATCTATTTGCGATTCGCGCCGGAAAGAATAAAGATGCCCCTCCCATCATGATGGGTTCCCATCTTGACACACAGCCTACCGGAGGACGATACGATGGCATCCTAGGCGTCATCGCTGGCTTGGAAGTACTGAAAGTACTAGAAGAGAACTCGTTCGAGACAGAAGGAAGCATTGGAGTTGTTGACTGGACCAAGTATGTTCCTTCTCCCAACAGACTGAACAATTGACTAATGACAGTACCTCTCAGTGAGGAAGGAGCACGATTCCCCGTGATGGCTATCTCGGCTGCTGTCTGGGCCGAGGCGATTCCTCTCGAGACGGCTTGGAACCTGGAGGAAATTTCCACTGGTGATAACACACCTCGCAAGACTATGAAGGAAGAACTCGATAGAATAGGCTATGTGGGCGAAACGCCAGCCTCGTTTAAGGCCAATCCTTTTGCTGCTCATTTTGAGCTACACATTGAACAAGGGCCGATATTGGAGGATGAAGGTCGAAAGATCGGTGTTGTGCAAGGTCAGAAGATTTCGACTGATTGATGATTAATACTGACCATACCCAAGGCGTCCAAGCATTCAAATGGTTCGATATTACTGTTAGTGGTAGGGATACCCACGCAGGCACAACCCCTCTGTATGCGCGTCAAGATGCTGTGCTATGCGCTGCCAAAATGATCACCACCGCGAATTCGGTCGCAAAGAAGGCCAGCGGTCTCGCTACGACGGGTATCATACACTCGGAGCCAGGAACGGTCAATACCGTAGCTCAAACAGTCAACTTCAGTCTGGACCTTCGCCATACCTTTGACGAAGATCTCGAAAAGATGATTGCGAACTGCGTGGCCGAATTCCAGAGAATTGCGACTGAGGATAGCGAGCGAGGCTGCACCGTCGAATGGAAAGAACTGGTCGATAGTCCCGCTGTTCATTTTGACAAGGACTGCATCTCCATGGTTGAAGAAAGCGCCAAAGCTGTTCTTGCAGAATTCCCGGATCCAGCTTCAGGGGGAAAACAGTGGCGGGATATGATCAGTGGTGCCGGTCACGATAGTTGCTACACAAATCGGCGGTGCCCAACGAGCATGATCTTCACACCGACTCGAAATGGGATTAGCCACAACCCCATGGAGTATTGTTCTCCTGAAGACTGGTAAGTACTTAACGATATTCCTTGTGATCACTGCTAACTAGTCCAGTGCTCTTGGCGCCAACGTCTTGTTAGGCGCTGTTTTAGGATATGACAAGCTCCGCGCGAAGCGAGGTGACTTTGCTTAAGGCAAGATGTATCAAGCGCCTATAAGCTACAAATGCCTGTATATTAACATGTTATGAACGAAGAAGTATGAACAAAAGTTTGATACAATGATCTTCTAGTAATAGCCTGATGAAGAATCACTACAGCCACAAGGGTAAATAAAATATATGAAGCAATCTCACCGGCTAAAGACTAGTCCGCCTAGGGCAGGCTTTTGTGCCCATCGTGCCAACAGGGTTTTTCGCCGGCCGTAAGTTAGCCAGCCGCCATCATCATTCGTACGTAGTCTCTTTAAGTATAGAAATAGCTATCAAAGTTGCCCCCCCCCCCCACTAACAATACTAGGGGATAGTTAACTAGCGGTTATATTCTAAAAGACCCCAGAAAAGACCTTCCAAAAAGACCTTCCAAAAAGACCGATAGAAAGATGATAATAAAGTGAGTTTTATAGTAGCGCTAGACTTTCTTTAATCTATGTACAAGCGATTAGTAGAGCATATATCGAGTTCAAGAAATATCGCTTGAGAATGGAGAAATAATGCTATACTTATTAGGGCTTGTACATAGATTAGCGCGATGGACCCAAAAACCTGCCGTAGTCCGCCTCCGCCCCGGCTTAGTTACCCAATCGGCTTCTTCTCCTTACCCCTGATTTTCTAGTCTCACGATTGTAGTCAACTCTTAGCTCACAATCTAACAAGGTAAAATGAATAGATATAGTGAAGGTTCTTCTAATCTCGATAACAATAGTACTTCAAGTGGCCGCGTTACGAGCGTGCGAAGGTATCGCTCCAAAGCACAGAGACCATGCGATTTGTGTCGGTCCCGCAAAGTTCACTGCAATATCCCCGATCCATCCCAGCCATGCACACTCTGCGAGCGTACTAGGCGATCTTGCACGTTTGTGGAAAAGCCGAATCGTAAGCCCAGCAAGAAACAAGCTCAAGACTTGGGCACACTGTCGCAATCCCCTCGACCTGACGGGTTCTCGGGATCTATTGCCGGTGGCATAGTCCCCCGTACATCTATCGACGCACAGACGCCTTCCATTGTTCCACCATCTCAGGATGGAAGTCAATCTCAACTACTTCCAGGCACAGGTATTGCACTAAGATCCACGCAAAAACCTTTGCTAATAGCTAACAGTTCGCTGTAGATGATCATTTTCTATCTGACATCCATGGTGTGCCCAACGAATCACTCCTCGACAGCCCCCTGATTGCAACTGGCTGGCCTCGCGATGACGGCGTTGGCTGGCCCACGTTCAACAATAATGATCTCCAGGACATGCTTGACACTTTTGGGCGAGAAAGCATCTCGGAAATCCTGCCTATTGACTCAACTGGCCGCCTTGGTCTCAATACTGCTGATAATAGTCCATCATGGTCACATTCTAGCCAGCCTGAAGGCTTGGAAGAGTTGACATTCGATCAAAAGCCCGACTTTTCCTCTCAACTTTTTGGGTTCTCGGGCGAGTCCGACCCGTTCCTCCTGCGAAATTATCCGTACGACGAATCAGGTGAAGTGAAGTTCTTCCGGCTTATCTACAGAATGGCATCCAATACAGCTGCTGGCCCCGAATCCGACAATACAGTTCCTCCCGAAGCCCAACAGGGGACGAGCTTGGCCGGAGCCGTGCCTGTTTACTTTCTGCAAAACCATAGCCAAACAGTATCTCGGTCTTTGCAAGCCGTCGAAAAGTGCTTATTCGACCAAGGCAAATGCACTCCAAGAATCCAACTCGACAATCTCGTGAGTCCAGAGATGGGAATCGGACTAGTGAAGCTGTAGCTACCATGTGCCCCCCAATAGCGGGTTCCCCTGCTAATGGTTCAAAGGTATTTTCGGTACATCTTTCATGCACTCCCGGTTCTTTCTCGGTCCTTCGTTTTTCGAGACATCGAAGCCTTCGTGAAAAATGCCTCAGTTGGGCTTCTTGCTGCGATATACGCACTTTCACTACAATTCACAGCATGGGATGACGTTCTTTGCGTTGACAGCGGCTATACCAAACCATCCACGGATGACCTGTGGGGCATATCATATGCCTGTTTGCAGAGAGAGATGCACTTCCCACGCCTATCAACAATCCAGACTTCTCTTTTACTCCTCAACTTCGACCCTTTCGATCCGGCTTCCGCAGAGAATCCTTCGGCGTGGGTTTTAGCAAGCTCAACGTTAGCTATTGCTCAGTCTTTGGGTTTGAATATGAACCCTATAGGTTGGGATCTACCCACCTGGGAGATTCGCCTCCGGCGACGCCTGTGGTGGTGTGTTCTTGTCGAACACAGCTGGCGAGCCATCACTCATGGACGGCAGTCAATAATTTCCTATGATAGCTGGAATGTGACCCCTCTCACCCTGGCTGACTTTGAAGTCAACTTGAATCCTGGAGCTGGGCTTGGGGTGGGTGATGTTTGTCCGGATTACTTTATGCATCTTAGTTCACTCACGATCATTGCCAACAATTTGTGCCGGACTTTCTTGTGAGTTCAACCCCTTTATTCCTTTCCCCATTCTAGTCATTCGTGCCGCGTTACATAGCCGTCTCTATCAAAGACATCCCCGAGTCCTTCTACCAACGTCCACTAATCGGCACCATCAGCTCTCTCCACTCTGTCTACCAACAACAGCCTTTGAATAGCTTGATAGATCAGGCTCGGGTGTTTCGCCAGCAACTACATCAGTGGATCGGTGCGCTGCCAGAGTCACTCCAGATGCCAGCACCAACGCAGACACACTCGGAAACCGAGGAAGAACCAGTCGATACCCGCGGTAGCTTGCACATCTCATACTTTACAGTTCAAATCCTGCTCTTCCGCGCCCTTTTACGGCCAATTCTCGACGACAAAATACCGCTAGACCACCTTCAACCATCGGTTGCCGCCATCCTAGACGCATCGCGAGGCTTGATCCGCGCCGTGACTCGTTTCATCTACAGCCTCGATGCTAGACATCAATCAGTCTTCTGGCCGACTTACACGAGATCATGCTTCTCTTATCCAGGGCAATTCAGTTTCATGTTGTGTTTCCAGCATAGAGAGCCGCATATGATGATTAATGACCAAAAGCTCTTGGCTGTTTGGAGACAAACATTGCGTACGCGCGCTCCGTCTTGGCCACTTCTTCGTTTTGCGGCCATTCGAGTTGATGGCATCTTTTGGAAAAACTTGGTCAATGTCGCGGCTGCTTCTCACACTGTTGATACATCAACATGAGCCTTTTTGTAGATGAGAATCGCTAGTAAAAGCCACTGATGCTTCAATCTTACAAGTATCTTTCATAATACCATGCATTGATTATATTTTACTAAGGTCACCATCGGAGATCCTCACCTACGGCAAGTTTTTGGGTCCAGATATATGCCCTACTCCAAAACGCCTATAATATCTAAATCACTCATACATCCCGTAGAGAAAGTCTAGTGCTACTGTAAGTACCACTTCGTTATCATATTTCTATCGGCCTTTTTTGAAGGTCTTTTCTGGGGTCTTTTAGAATATAAGCGCTAACTATCCTCTAACATTCTTAGTGGGTCACCTTTGGTAGTTATTCCTAGACGTTAAAAAGACCACATATATGTATAGAGGTTGATTCATGGCAGCTGGGTAACCTACCGGCGAAAAGCCCGGTTGGCGCGATGGGCCCAAAAACCTATTGTACTCACCGACGGCCCAACCACTCTGATCGCGAAGCCGGTCAAAGAAAAGACCGGGCCTTGAAGCTAAGTTTAAGGGAACAAACACAGGGCTTTAAGCTTCAGAATGCAAGAGAATCATGTACTGTCCAAGTGTGTCTGGATCAAAGTCAGATTTGGCCTAGTATGCGAGGAATTCTTTCCTGGGTTGTTAAAGATGTCTATTTCTATTTATTAAACCCACGCAGTCTCAACGTCCCAAGACCCCTCACTCCTACTGCCCGCCAACTTGCTTTCTGTGCGATGCAAAAACTGACCAAAACCTCGAGCACCTACGATGCCTCCATCATCCCTGTCCCAAACCACTTGCCCACGAAGCACAGTGTAGCGCGGCCACTGCTTTACTTTGTGTCCCTCGAATGGGGTGTAGTCGACGTTATGATGAAGGATGTCGTTGGTAACAGTCATATCAAGACTACCCTCGGGGTACCAGATGACAAAGTCGGCATCACTGACCGAGGGGATAAGAGCGCCTTTCTTCGGATACATGCCATACAATTTGGCGGGGTTGGTTGATGTCAGCTCCACGTATCTTTGTATCTTAAGTCGATCAGCCGAAAGGACCAATGGCATTCGAGTCTCGACGCCAGAGAATCCGTTGGGAACTAAGTGGAACTGGCCATCGGGGTGCTCTGCGGTCACACTCGATGCCTTTCCAGAGGTTGAGTCATTGAAATTGAACGGGGAGTGGTCCGACGAGAGAATGGTAAACGTTCCGTCCTCAAGACCGGCCCAAATAGCCTCATGGTCGGATTTGTTGCGCAGCGGTGGACTACAAATACACTTTGCCCCTTCAAGCCCAGTCAGATCCACGTTTTCGTTGCTGAGGAACAGATATTGAGGGCATGTTTCAGCATAAATTGGAAGCCCGTTTGCCTGGGCTTGTCGAATGTTCTCGACGGCTCGAGGATTAGAAACATGGACGATTAATATGGGTGTGTCAATAAACTCGGAAAGACAGATGGCACGGTAGCTGGCCTCAATCTCGGCAACTGCGGGATGAGAAGCCGTATGGTACTTTGGTGCGTATAGTTTACGCTCATGTAGTTTCTTGGTCATCCACGAAATCACAGAGTCGTTCTCTGCATGTACTAGAGTTGTGACCTTGTGTAGACGGGATTGAAACAAGACATCCAAGAATTGCTCGTCGTTGAGACGCAAAGCTTCGTAGGTCATGTATATCTTGACTGATGAGATGCCCAACTCTCGGAAGGCTGGGAATTCCGCCAGCGTCTTTGCGCATGGGTTGGAGATGATGAGATGGAATGAGTAGTCGCTGTAGCATTGGTCCTGGGCACGTTCATGAGCGCTAGCTAAGGTTGCAAGAACACTATCTTCATGCTTCCGTTGAGGTGCAAAAGCTACAATGGTGGTTGTACCTCCCGCAATCGCGGCACGGGTGCCTAGGAGATGTGTCAATTTAATGAACATGTCAATCACCGGCTATGAATATTGGGAGACTAACCAGACTCAAAGTTGTCTGCAGTAGAGCCGAGCCCAAACAGAGGCGGTTCTTGAAGGTGAACATGGGCATCAATCCCTCCTGGCTTGAAAGAAAATTAGCACATGGTCATGAGTTCACTCGTGAGGGGTGAAAAATAAAACCAACCGTAACCAGAGCTCCCTTGGCGTCAATGATCGTTTTGGCCTTTGAGCCAGCCAACGTTCCTTGGGGAACAATTGAGTGAATCTTCTCGTCTTTGACACCAATGTCACATTGTACAACTTCTTCAACAGTGGCCAAAGTACAGTTCAGCACAATGAGATCCAAGTCAATATTCAATTGCTCAGCCATATTGAAGAATCAAATTGAAAGAGTTGTTCAATGAAATTCGATCCATTTCGTATTAAGCTGTTAAGAGGGGCACCGCCGTCGGCATCGTTATCGACTGAAGAGGCGGGGCATCCCGTCGGCGAACAAAATACGCTAGTCCGGATTCGACGATGGTCAAGCGCTTTGCATCCATGGATCCATGCACCTACCACGTGGAAATGTTATCTCTCCGCAATAGATAAGCTATCTCCAGGGCTGTGACTATACAAAAAGATAATACGCAACGAACCTGTTTCAAGAGTTCTCTTTTTATTATGAAGAGAAATTGATTCTGAATGTATACGCGGTATTGTGACCCCTACTCGAAAGAGACATGAGAGACATGAGAGATGTGAAAGATCCTTCAAAAACTAGCCTCTAACGGTATGCATTGAAAAATCGGCCGCCAGCTGCTGCTTTCCTGGTCGTATTGATTTCTTGAAAATCCCAGATATAGTTGGTTTGGACCATGCGGAAATGGTGCGAGATCTTCCTCGGTGATCCACGAAGGTTGCCACTCATTCGGTCTGAAGATACCGTAGTCATGTACACGAGCCTCTTCAGGGATGAGTGCTGCTTGTGACCCGATTGTCTCGTGGGTTATTATGGCGGCTGGTAGACCAATCAAAACATTCTTGGGGAGAACTTTGTGAGAAAGTGCCACTGTGGTTTCTTGCCTTAAGGCAAGGCTGTAGCCCTCTTCCAGCTTCATCAACATTTCCGACAAAAGAGCCACGGGGGCGCATTTGAAAAATCCTTGTATCGGAGGCGCTAGTCGCAATTGGTCCAAAGCCCTTCTCCGCAAGGTTGGGTCACGACATTTCAAAACAGTCATAGCGAGAGGGACACCCACACTCATCTCAAAGGTGAATGGTGGTTGGGCACCATTTGGACCTGCCGAAGCATCGAGAATCAACTTAGATTGTTCGACGATAGTAACAAAGTCTGCAAAATGGTTGTCAAAAACGGTTTCTTGTTGGCTTAAGCATCCTGTCACATGAATCAAAGCAGCAGCATGATATGTGAGCAGTATAGGCTCTGGGTATATGGAGACAGTGGGTACGGAGCTGTTGTTTTGGCAAATATTGGTGTATTCCAAATGCCATTCAGCGAGACGGGCTCGGAGTGCTTCTTTTTTCGCGACCATTTCTGGGCTTACAGCGGAATCTGCACCAACTGCCTTGAGGTGTAAGTTCGCCTCGTGCTCAAAGATGATAACTTCCGCAGCTAGGACGGAAATAATGGTTCTTGCAGAATCGACAGACGTGAAGCCAGCTCTCATGTCTGTTTCTACAAAGGTAAAAAGTTCAATAGGAAACTGAGTCCCTGAAATAGTCAGGGAACTCGTGCCCAGCCGTAGGAATAAGGGAGCAATGCTGCGCTCCAACAGAACACCTTTACTGATAGATACTCCTCCATGGCCAACCTGGGCACGGAGGTCAAGTATCAAGCTGATACCCTGTCGGTAGAGCTCCAACGCCTTCTCCATGCGTCCTTGGATCATCTCCACGCAGATAAATAGTGCGCAGCTGATGAGTGCAATGTACGGATCTGCGGTGCCTCGCTGGATCTGGGAAGAAACGCCAGAGATTGATCGCGAGTACCATATCAATGCTTCCTCCTGGGCATGATTGAGTAAATGTGCCTTATTTCGTCGATCCTTCAAAAAATGAAAGTCCCCGCACTGCTGTGGATTTTCGTACAATGCGCTAATTGCAATCATTGCATCCCACACAGCGGGCTCACAGCGGCAGATCTGCGGAACAATCCCGGTCCAAAAGTCTACATTCATTCCACCTGCGAGATGTTGGGACACATGCTCGAAGTAATATGCAAATGCGCGACGTTCTCGTCGCGCTGCATTTTGGGACAATGACAGTGCGTGGCCGGGTGTGGAGGGAGCCCGGGAAAATGTCCCACTACCCTCATATTCACATTTCCATCCTGTGCTAGAGCAGCGAAGGCAACTTGGCTTCTCCTCGCCACATTTGACTCTTCTGATTCTGGTCGGCGGTCAGAGCTTATGGACTCTAAAAACGGTAGCAGAGACTTACTTGCAGGTTTTGCACCCGGTTCGAGATTTGGCAGCCCCTATACGGCGGCTCATCCCTGGAGCAGAGAGGTTCATGAAGGCATAGAAGTTTGAATCATACCTCCAAGGCTATAGTTGGATATGGTTACTAAGTACTCACCCCGTCCACGTTGTGATCAGCAGCGCTTTGACCGCCCGCATGAGGAAGTTAAGTTAATTAATATGGTTGATCTACGAAGACGTATAGGGGCCATGATTCAAAACCCCCTGTGGGAAAAAATACAGCATATTTTACCACTAGACCACATAAAAACTAAGGTAATTATATGGGGCCTAGAGGCGCCGTAACTGACATTTGACACCCCCTTTTAGGGGGATTTTATGCCTGAGTGCCTTAATTTAGAACGGCAGAAAAGTTAAAATACCTGAATTACTATTTATTACATATGCCTTAGTAATCAAAGTACCCTGATTCTGCTGGCGGTTGCAAGTCCAACAAATGAAGCCTTTGGACTGCATACAAATCACGCATCTCCATTATTGCTGGTGGTTGCAAGTCCAAAAGCTTCATCTAGGCAGGTTGATGTATTAATAATTTATAGTACACTGTATTTGGGCGGTGTATAAAGTGTTACTAATTCAGATATCTAGGCATCAAAATCCCTATACGTCTTCGTAGGTTGATCCTATTCCGCATTTTCATTTCAACCATCCGACCGTACGAGCGTTTTAATACCGCAAAACGGCAGTTATAAAAGATAAAATGAATGCGCTGGCATATAGATTAGTATCACCTTATTTTACTCGTAAAATTTCGTTAAATTTAGGTGTTAATGACTTCCGTGGCCGTCGAGTATTAAAAGCCGATACTCCCCCTTCGTACGTGAAGAAGTAGGAATAAAGAGCTTAAGCTAATAAAATCTAATTTCATCGGTCTAGCCGTTAGGACTAACTTCGAAGCGCTAATTCTCCGGGAGGCCGAAAGACTTTACCTTTAAAATCATACGAGGAAGCGCCCACCTAGAAGCATTTTATACACTTAATTATAGTCACCCATTCATGATTTCTAGGTTATAAAAGTGGTTACCGACCGTAGTATTCACTTCGTGTAATAACCTTCGCTGTGGCTATTAATCCTATCGCGAAAGCAGTCTCGTCAAAGTTATAGATATCATCGGAGTCGATTCTAAATTAACGGATTATCTTTTAAACTAAATCAAACCACTCCTTAATGATTTTAGGGTCTTCACATTTCGCGCGCTCGTAATTATATCGCTTCGAGAATCGGGAGAGGAGAGGACACCATTTCACAAAGTTATAGACCTATTTTCGCCGACCGAAAGAACTGGTAGTCCCACGCTTTTCGAGAAGATCCGCCATTTCTCGTATCATAGAGGGCCGGGGGCTACTCCACGAGAATCCATAGAGAGAATCCATTTTTCAAGAGATTCCTCTTCAATTTCTGTCAATTTATGGTTATTGGCGTGTTTCAGGACGAAAGGGATCACCAGTGCGGCGTTATAAAGTTATACGCGGTATATTAAAAAGACGCGCTAATTCACGAATGGAGGAGATTTCTTTTTATTCTTAAAAGCCTTGCTAGCTAATTAAGATCCTACCCTCTTGCTCTGCTAACTTGCTAAAGGATCGGGTGCGAATTGGTGGCATGGTGGGTGGTTGAACTAAGTGCTAATTCATGGACGCGTTTTGGGTCTGAACATCGCATATACGCCCTGTCCAATCACAAGTTGAGACAGCTGTTTTATCCGGCAGTTAGTGGGCCGATTTAAGGTCTAAAGTCTGTACAATATATGTATGCCTGTCTTCTATGCAGATCATGATGGGAATGATATCGCAATCCCCACCAGTCTCGTTATCTGCTAGGGGTACAAGTTCTAAGGCTTCCAATGGGAAACGTAGTCAACCGGGATTTCGCATAGATAAAACTAGACAATGTAGCCACCTCAAAATCGCCCTATGAGACCACCGGATATTGGCTCCATATTCGTCTCGATAAAGAACAACTTGCCATGAACCCAGCATGGAAAGGCCCGAATTCGTCCGCCGTTGTGTTTACAAACACCAACCTGGACATAGCCTTGGGGCCTGGCCCCCTGCTAGTAGGCAGCAGTGCTGAGGCCGCCTGGGAAGATCCCCCACACTAGCCAATCTTCGCATAATTCCGAATCTTTGGGGGCTGAAAGAGATTTAGATAAATTGAAGGAATCTTGTTGGTAGTATTTGCACGATTCATCCAGAAAGCTCACCATTGATCTACAGACTCCCTTCACGATGCCGATCACCAGCGATATCACCCTTAACATCTCCAAGTTCCACCCAGAGAATGTCACAGAGTCAACAAAGAAAGCCGCAGCTCTGCTGGAAAATATCACGACTACTGGACCTCGATGGTGGGAAGTAGGTATCGAAAAATATCGTGAGATGCGGGAACTTGGTCAGACGTCGCTACCCAAACCCGTCTATCTCCCCGAGGCTCTCGATGACACTATTCCTTCGCGTGATGCTGGCCGTGAGATCTCCATCCGTATCTACAAGCCGGATAATGGCAAGCTCAGCAAAGGCGTCTTCCTGCACTTTCATGGCGGCGGTTTTGTGCTAGCAACGCACAGACAGTGAGATTATTTTCCCCGTCGGTTCTTCTACCCCAGCCTGCGTAAATATTAATATCTTGAACAGCTCCGATAGCACTCTCCGAGAATATGCCAACAAGTGTCAGCTAACAGCTATTTCAGTCGGATACCGTCTGGCCCCGGAATATACCTACCCGGCTGCCATGCACGATGCCATCGATGCCGCTGAGTACATGGTAGACCATGCGGTGGAGGTGTACAACGCCCCCCTCCGCTTTATCGGCGGAGAATCAGCAGGTGCCTGTCTCGCGGCTCTGTCAGCCCTGCAGCTGATGCGGTCACGGCCGTCTTACAAATTAGCGGGTCTCGTTCTTCCTTATGGCTTATTTGATCTGGTCCTCGGTCTTCCCACAGTGGCGACTTCAACCAAGCCCCTCATGATAAATTTGGAAATCATGGAGCGGTTCAACAGCGCATATGTGCCGGGAATGAGCACGGTCGAGCGTAAACGTTCTTGTGTGTCCCCTCTATATGAGGACCTCCAGGCACTGGTTGTGGCCTCCTCCGTTGGATCATTGCCCCCCGCTCTCTTCCTCTGTGGGACGGAGGATCCATTGCTTGATGACACAATCCTGATGAGTTCTAAGTGGAGCATTGCCGGTGGTGAGGCTATCGTCAAAATCTACCCTGGTGCCACCCATGGTTTTACTGCGTTTGCCGGTCTGCCCGTGGCAGAGGAGGCACATGTAGTCACACTGAAGTTCATGCAGGAGAAATTGAGCGACGCGGCGTGATCAACGAATATTCCAGATGTCAACCAATCAGACGCCTTCCCAGTAGCAGTGAAATAATGAAAAATGAGGCCCTTGGTCCTATTTGCATAATTAGTAATTGACTAAAAGTAATATACGTACCTCCTGCTCCCTTGGTATAACGATATAGGTGGGTTGCCTGAAAAGCAATAGTGTTCAAGACTGAAGACAATATAAAAGAGACTACAGGAAGGGGCTGGCACTGTTCGCCGTCCGAGATCAAAATTATGTATATCCCTGATCTACACCGGTCAAGGAATCCGATACACCCAATTGCCGATTTTGAAGGTCTAAGATTATTTCGGAGATCTGGTTGAGAATTTCGTGCCCCAACGTACTGCGTTATGAGGCATCCAGGATTTTTTTAGAAGTCATAGAATGAATATGCGTAAATCGTCGCTCGGGATACAAAAAGCCAAACACCCAATCAGCCGACGAGGAGGGTATATTGGCAGGACATGAAAGTTCAAATGAAAGGAAATGACCAAGGAGTTTATTCTGACTGGGAAGTACCTGAAGAGTCCGATTCCGAGTCGGAATCTTCATCGAGGACGATTCGGCGCATGACACTCTTGTCAAATAAGTCCAAGGCGAAACGTCGAGCTGGGAGTCTGTAATGGTGACTCTCCAGGATGCATAGGGTCTTGCGGAAGAGATGAGTTTGGTGGAATCGCTCGGGTTGTTTGGATTTGAGGCTGTAGTTGAAAATTATGAGCAAATGCAAGAAGTCGCAGGATGAAAACTAGAAGCCTTACATGTGAAGATCAGAAGCGGCTCGTTTGGAGAGCACGGTATTGCCCATATCAACGATTAACTTCAAGATCCGTTGATTGCCGGGATCAGAGTCCGTGGTGGCTTCCTTGAGTTTCTCCTTGGGTGTTCGCTTCAATCTATGATCAAAGCCAGGGAAGGAAATCTAGATGTATGAGTATAATGAGACTAAAGCGTAGGGACAGAAGGTACTCACCAAGAACAACTTTCGGAAATCGGTAGGAAGGCAGAGTCCCAGTGAATCTCCCTTTTGGTCGACACCGGAATCCCAGCCCAACCCCCGCAGGACTTGGAGTCCGTGTCGACTACGAGAGATCAAGCCCAAAACGAAGAAGGCGGTGCCTCGCATAGTGAGAACCCCTGCACTAGTTGCTATTTGCACGATCCGTTTGATGATCTCAGCATCTAGGAATGGTGCACCAAGCTCCATTGAGCCAACATTACCGACAGCCCAGAGGCATCCTTTAGCTTTCAGAAGCATTTCGTTGTCTTCTTCATCCAACCTGAAATCACGAATTGTCCAAGCAAATTCATTAAAATGGCCCGATTGTTCCAGCAACTTACACCCCTCGGCAGTTCGTGCAAGTTCTCGGTAGAAATGCGGTGGTACTAGCCCAATATCCTGGAGGTCCACCAGATCCTCGGGGATAAGGCTGTTACGTCGCGGTTGCTCGACGTAAGCTCGAGAAAGAGCAGCCTCAACAAGACCAACATAGCTATCATTGCGACCAAGGAACCAGTCATCCATCTCTTGAGTGATGTAATCAAGACCATCCAGATAGTGATATCCAACGGAAGTCGACAGGAACCGGAGAAGTAGCGGTGCACCGATTTCACCCAGGTGATCGAGGGAAGGCCGACATTTGACCACAAACTCGAGATAATCTCGTTGATTGCATGCCTCTTCAAGTATTTTCACAGCAACTTGGCAGACCGTGACTTCGGGATCGTACAATTGGGTGACAAGGAGTTTGACCACCCATTCTGCATTGCCAATCGCCACGTGGGGCGAAAGTGCTAGATCCCCAACGGCATATTTGCGCAGGAGTCTCGTTGCAAAGATCCGGATTTCTTTGGAACCAATTGTCAGGGCCTTGGAAAGCATGACCCGGAGATGACTTTCGCGGCTGTAATCCATGTTTCCTAACAAAGTCTGAATGAGATCATTCCGATCTCGCAGCTCAATGATGTGGTAAAACATGTTGAGCATATGCCATCGTTCCATCATGAGCAGCCCGTTGACATCGCCACTCAATGATCCTAGCATCGCAAAGTAGCCTCCACTTAGAGTAGTAGCCATCTGCTCTTTGGAGAAAAGTGGGGAGGCAGAGGTTAGCCCACTCATGCGGTCCAGCTGGGCAAGACATTCTGCGACCTGGCGAAGGAATTTATTCTCGGCCAAATACTTGGTGCCCTCGGGGGTCATAACGAGAGTCCGCATGAGAACACAGCCGGTTCGAACATATCGTTGATTCGCCTTTGTATTTGGAACAATAGAGAAGCGATACTTGAAAGGACGGTAAAACCCAATGAGACGTTTCATGAACTTGGAGCCTTTGATTGCCTCGTCCATTCTTTTTGGATTTGTGAGAGGGCCTTCCACTAGACGGTGAATAATGTCCCATTTCCACTTATTGAAGTTGACGGTGTTCAGGACATGAGTCTCCAGGATGGCATTGCGGAATTGAGTCTCGTCCATGGAAGCGCTCATCTTGTCTTTCCCTTGCTCAACGGGAAGCAGGGAGGCCGATAAATCAGTCTCCATGTTGTATCGGCCCTGCCCACTGGGATATCCACCAGAGCGTGCCAATGTCCGATTGATGCTGTCGATTTGGAAGATGGTTGCAGTTGAAAGGTCGTGGTTTTCAGTTTCAAAATCGATTGCGGATGGGAGTAGGTGTGGAAGCACTTGAAGTTTTGCGCTGACGGCTTGGGGTAAGGAATGATGGGCGAGCTTGAGAACCTCCGTCAGTAGCAGAGTTGCTTTACGTCTGAGGGAGAGATCTGATTCGTCCTCAATGACGTCGGAGAGAACCTGCACTTGGTCAGCTCTTGCAGTAAGCCAGGCCTAGAAAGTAAAAAGAATGCATACCTTTGGGAGCCCTGCCTCGACCAAACCGGCCAATATGAGGGTAGAGAAATGAGCAGTCAGATCGAATCTGTTGCTATTAGTGTCGTTGAAAGCGCGGCTGGCTCTTGTTTCAACATCAGAGCGAAGATTCGAGACTCTGCCATAAGTTGTGAGTCGTCTGCCTGCAAGGAAAGATGACGACCAGGAGGGAGGTTTTATTCGCAGTGCGTCGAACAATAGCTCCATAATGAGGTCTCGTGCTATGGGATCATTGTAATGAAGCGAATCAAGGAGTGAACGCAACGGTTGTGAATCATGTCTTGCAAGAATAACCAGCCCGGGCCAGGTCTTTAGCATCGCAGAAATGGCGCGCGCTGCAGACTTTAATCGCCCATTGCGTAGTGTATCGGATAATGAATCCGTAAACGGCGTAAGAACAGCTTCAAGTTCAGATCCTTGGAGAAACTTTCGACTGCGGGGGGTGTCCACAACATGCAGAAAACTTGATATCAGAGACTCTGAGGCCCCGAACGTCCCTTCTGCAAGCGCATCATGTAGAGCAGCAAATCCGCCGGCAGAAGCAACCAGTTCTGGATCTTTTACCAACATCTCAGCCACGGTCATAATTGAAATGTTCCGAAGACGATCCTCATGATGTTCAGCAACAGCAACGATAGTCCGCGCAACGGCGCGTGATATCTCTCGGACACCGTCTTTGACATCCAGGAAGCCTCTCACAAACTTCAATGCTTGTTCCCTCTCAATGCTTGCCTTGGTTTCTTTGACCAGGGACAATATCACGAGCTCATCGGTATGGAGCGTTCGAATGATTTGTAGGGATTTGCGATCAGCGATAGCATAGCGTGTTAGTCGATAGCCCGCAGCTACCACCTCTTTACTATCACTCAAAAGCATGACCTGAACCCGTAGGCCAAAAACAGGCCATGCGAGGTCATACTTCAATGTGGGATGTCGTTTGAACAATTCAACCAAGCTGTTGGCGCGCTCGACATAGAAATCAGGAGACATGCCCTCTATCTCCAACGCCTGCAGCGTTTCCGAGAGGACGTAGGTTGGCGACTCCACGTCACCGTCACCACCTTCTTCCCCATCGCCGTTGACCGATCCGATGGCATCCTTGTTTCGAGATGGCGAGCGCATGGGACTAGCTCGGAAGAGGCTAGAAAGGCGGCTGCTGCGTGGAGGAGTCGAGGCCGGCGCCTGCGCACGTAATATTTCTTCTTCCAGCTCATGCTGCAATTCGACCAGCTTGCGGTTCGATGAGCTCAATTCTGATTCCACCTTGAGACGCTGCTCTTTGGTTTGTTTTGGTGGTTTTGATAGCAGCGCCTCCAGCATATTCTCGGTTCCACTCTTGATCTTCAGTTCCTTCGCGATCCTGTCTCGAAGGACAGCCTGTCGTTCCTCGGTTGTGTGAAAATATTCCTCGCCAGTCGATTTGCTGGCGCGTCTATTGTATTGGCCGTCCGGTCGGGGCGTGACACTGCGTGAAGTCGAGCTTTTGAGCTCCGCGCTAAAACTACCTGGTCCACCAATGGAGGGTGCCAACGAGGGAGCTAATGAGGGTACCAATGATCCTCCTCGTCCGCCCATGTTGCTGCTCCCTCCAGACTCGGACCGCCTGTTCCTCCCAATCCTTGAGATACCATCCTGCCAGCTCCCATCGGCGGAGCCATCCTGGCTGAGCGAGGAGCGTCCATCACCCAGTGCGCGATGCTGAGTCGACGCGGAGTATGCTGAGTTGTGCCCGGAAGCCATAGAGCTCCATCTAGCCTTGCTGGCTTCGCTATCATCTATCGCAGGTGTTCTGATTATCTGATGACTGCATTGAGGTCACTTGTTTTAGCGGGAGGGTCGAGCGGAGCGGAGCAAGGGCAGTATGGGGAAGCGTAAGGGAGGGGCGCAGTCACAGGGTCGCTTGATGATCAGAGGGAGATAGTGGCCATGTCCACCTGTCAGAGTAGGGTGATCAAACGTTAACTTGAACAACAGCAGTGATCGTCAAACTGCTGTCCCACGAGATACTCGATTTCACCATCTGGGCAGTTCTCCAAGGTTGGAGAAACAAACCGCTGACTAAGTATTCTTATCGGTCCACCCTGGAGCTTTGCCACACCATGCCATGTGAAGAGCAATGTATTTCTACCAAAGGGGTCTTTTCTTATTAAATAATGGTGTAATCATTCAAGTTGATCTTTTAATTTACCATGGAATCTCAAGATCATACATCCTGATAAAACTACTTAATACCTCGCCCTTTCTTTCCAGTCTTACCTGTACTAATAAAATGCGCGCACAGGAATATCTTATACCGTTATCGGTTCGTTAGTTATTGGAGGTAGTCTTCTCCAGGATGGTCTTCATCATCTCATTTCCAAGCGTGGCAGCTTCGGGGAAACGCGGTGCAAAGTACTCTGCAATCCGCTCAAACCGGTGACGGTAGGACTCAAAGTCACCGAAAGAAACACAGTCGGACCATGCCTGGTGAAAGCGTTATGTTAGCATGAACTGCGAATCTAACATGATTCGGAGAGGCGCTGGAATATGGTTCAAACATACCCTCGCAGCAAACGTAAATTCCAAATCATCCGAACGAAAAGTGCTGTCATCGATTGCGGTATCCAATGCCTCCTCAAGGAGATCCTCATTGCGGAACAGGTATTCGGTCACACCCAACCAAAGACGGAAAAGCTACAGGATGTTAATATAACCGCAATATGACAATACCATCACCATGACTGGATACATACCGGCGTGGAACAGATCATATGATCATAAGGGACAATGCCAAGTTTCGACCAGCAGTCAACAATAGCAAGCAGACTGAGATGACTGTTTGGCGGCGCCTTCTCACGCGGTCGGTTGGACAGAGAGAACCGATCCAGTACCTCGTCCTTCAACAACAGATCTTGTCCTTCCGAGCCAGGTCTGAAGACTGACGCACCTGCACCCTTCACCCGACGCTTGAGCTCCTCCCTTTGTCCTCCAATCATCAGTTTGTACAAGTCAGTGACCGACTCGGCGTACTGGCGAATCTGCTGCTTTGCTGCTGGGTTAAGGATGGCAAGCCCGGCATAGACGTGCCATTTGTTCGAGTAGATGCGCAAGGTGATATTGATCTTGACATTCTCGATGCCGCCCACCCACCGGCCATGCTCCCAAGGGAACTGATTGTTGGCCTGCCAGGCGGTTCCCATGCTCAGGAAAGCAGCATGGGTGACAGCCTGTGTATCGGCGGTGATGCGGTCGTGCATCTCGCCGGTGAGATAGACATGTTTGGAGCCGAAGCAGGAGAGAATGCTCGCAACGAATTTGAGGCTTTCATCCGAGGCTCTGTGTTGGATGAGAACCTAGATCACTGCGTTACTTATGGATGTTCGATATGTTATAGAATCCAGGTTTGAGGTCGGTCATACCAGAGGCTGGCCTTGCGTGTTCACTTTGGGGCCGTGTAGCGAATGGCAAGATACAATCTCTACATCGGGAGGTAGGTGTTTTTCGAACGCGGCGAGCTCCGGAGCCTTGCAGGACGTTTGACCACCGACGATGGCACCGACCTTGGTTGCTTGAATCCGAGTCAGAATGTAGGAGCAGACTAGCGGCTTTTCGACACATACATAATCCGTACTGCGCCACGACCTTGTCGATGACTCCAGCCTCTACACTGTACAGAATGTAATCGCTAATTCTTGAGACGAGATGTCCATTGGGAAATATGGTGACTCCTTTCTATATATACAATGAGCTTCTTGAGCTTTAAGTGGCATAATCCCAGCCGGGGGACGTACTTGAGAAGCGAACTCTTGTTTTAAAGATTCAAAATTCTCAGGTCTATCACATGCGTTTATCCTTGATATCAAAATTCGAAGTTAGTTATGTCAGGTCTAAAGGGTTAGCTATGATGATGAGGCCCGATGCGAATCTGTAAAATCTTTTTCACTTGTTAGTGTATGTTTTTCAAACAGCAAAGTGAAAATATAGTGAGATTGAACAGGATCAGACAAAAAAAATTAAGGTAGCGTGGTTGTAACATCACCGACAGCCAGCTGGTTAGCCATCAACCAGAATGGTGTGACAGCGCCAGCCAAACCGTACTCGAGCCAAATGCACTCATGTCATCATTTGAGGGGGTGGGCAAGAACCAAAGGGAGGATAGATAGCTTACCATTTGAAGCATATTGGGCCTATGTTGTCGAAGAATGGGGGGACGGCCAGTTACCTCCATCCTGCATCGCTCAGGCGTTGGGCATACATTTTGCCCATATCGCCCATACCAATGATGCCAATTGAGGCATCTTCTTTGGTGCGACCCATCGCGACAAGCGCGCCTGCAACTTCTGGGAAATAAGGGGTAGCCCTTCGAGCCAGTGACACTGATAACCTCTGGATGTTATTTGGAACTGTTTAAAGTCCCAAACTCGAAAACTGCTCAATCCTGGGAAGATCAATTGTAATTGTAATGTTGGAAGGAATTAAGTTGGGTGAACGAAAAATTTAAATACTGCAGGAAGCTAATGAGTTCACCGCCTACCGGGCGGACGATAATCCGAGTATAAATGTATGAAATCAGAGCCTGAGGCAGCTAACTCGCTTGATAGTGCAGCCAATCATATTGCGTAATTCTTCCTAGGGCACACACCCACTTTTTTCTTCAACCTCCAGGTGGGATTGGGATCCGACTTTTTCTTCTGTTCTGTATTCCATCCACACTAACCACCAACAACAGTCGCAATGGCCCCCAAGACCAAGGCTCCCGCTGCCGCTAAGGAGAACGTCTCCCTCGGCCCCCTCGCCGGTGATGGTATGTTTGAACAAAATTGGAGTTAAAGAGGCCGAGAAATATGATATCTGACCATTTACATAGGCAAGCTCGTTTTCGGCGTTGCCCGCATCTTCGCCTCCTTCAACGATACCTTCGTTCACGTTACCGATCTTTCGTGAGTCGCCCTCTACCCGCAATTTTCTCACATGCGAATCAGCCAATTGGAGTTGGAATCGATCGCAGTTGAGACGTAACAAAAAGGATCGTGTTGGCTGACTAGTTATTACAGCGGCCGCGAAACCATCTGCCGTGTCACCGGTGGTATGAAGGTCAAGGCTGATCGTGACGAGTCCTCCCCCTACGCCGCCATGTTGGCTGCTCAGGACGTCGCTGTCCGCTGCAAGGAGCTCGGCATCAACGCCCTCCACATCAAGATCCGTGCCACTGGTGGTAACGGCACCAAGACCCCCGGTCCCGGTGCCCAGTCTGCCCTCCGTGCCCTTGCCCGCTCCGGCATGCGCATCGGTCGCATTGAGGATGTCACCCCCACTCCCTCCGACTCTACCCGTCGCAAGGGTGGTCGCCGTGGTCGTCGTCTCTGAGCGAACGTGGCTTGGTCTTTCCCTTCCTCTTGCAAGTCGTTGCATGTCTGGATTGGAGGCTATTTGCGGGCTTCTCCTGCATCTGTGGATGGAATAAACGCGAGGAACGGCATTTATCGCCTGGTCTTCAATTTTTTTCATACGCTGAAAATCAACTCTTGTGTTCTGCTGTTGGATTAGGTAGTGCTAAATCAACAACTTGACCTATATATTCTGAATTGTTGTAAGCTCCTGACTAGCTCAATTGTAAAATAATAGTAGTCACAACTTTGTAGATTGGTTATGTCGAGGCCCGGCGAGAAGCTCCCGTGGGGAGATATGGGAGAAGCATGGATGGTATGGTGGTTTGGAATACTTGTTGTGATCTACAGATGTGTTGATTCTGTATATTCTTCCCCTTTGAGCCTTACACCTTCATATTCATTTATTGCACACATTATCCCGCGAAGAACGTATAAACAAAGGTAAGAATCAACCTTTGACCTCTCAATCCTATTGAAATTGCCAACTCTACCTATAAAAAAATAATCTTCTACTTCTACTCAACTAGCCCTACCTCAATACCCTCTCCCCGTTTCTATATCCTCTTGCCCTCTTGAGGGTTTTCATTTATATATCTCTGTATCCTCCTGGTTGCAATAAATGTCTTAGGCCTTTCATTCTTCTCACTTTTTTTTTCTCTCGGAATTTGATACATATAAGAGTAATGAAGTAGCATAGGTTAACTCTATGACGTTCTACAAGTCATTGAGAAACCAAGTCGGGTTCAGTTCCTAATTCCCCCAAAAAACTCGCCTCCCGATAAAAGAGATAAAAGATAGAACAGCGTTTATCCGACAGCTCAGACAAAACTACGCAATCGCTTCCAACTTTTTATCCCTCGAGGCAACTTACGCGCAATCTCCCAAGCGCAAACCCCTCTATTTCACATAAAACGGGCACCATGGCCACTCACCAGCCAACCCCGACAATCCTCCTCCCGAACCTTCCTCCAAAAACCCTCGTCGGCATCGACCTCATAACCTTCACATCAACCCCCAACTTCCACGGAATCCGCGACCTTTCCCTAGGATGGCACTTCCTTTACACCGGCGCAACGGAGACCCTCTCTCTACGCAGTGGCGCATGGTTCTACATCGGTGACATCAGCACCGCAGGGAAAGGGAACAACGACACAGCGCTCGTCGCGCAAAGCCGAAACAAAAATCAAACTCAAAACGCCCCGGGGCCAGAGATCTATATATGGAAATGGAGCTCGGATACAGAGTCCCTAGTGGCGCTGGACAGTGAGAGCGACTCCGATCGTCAGGAGAGCATGCGCTACAAGGCGAATCTGGGTTCTACGTGGCAGAGTGGAGGGTTATTCAAGTATCGCAGCCGGATTGCACCTTCAATGCTTGTCAAGCCCGTGACCAAATCAGAAACTGGCGAAAAAAACGAGGAAGACCAAGACCAACCCGAACCCCAAATCGAAGCTCGTATCCAGACCGAAGACGATACGCAAACCGAAGAAAGCGGCCGGAGAGATTGGTCCAGACTAACCGACAGGATCTCACCGAACCTTCTTTCGCGCGTTATCGGAAATTCGGAGGTTGATATCGACGGTCATCCACGATGGGTGTTGTCGTCTGCTTCAACGGCCAACCGCGACGCAGATCATATCCCCGGCATTGACTCACCGGCCGAAGGGTCGCACGAGCCGGAAATAAGCGAGGAAGCGGAGCGCGAATTCGGCTTCATCCCAATTGATTTGAAGCGGACGTGGAGAGAAGGCGCTGTCGGGCGCGAACGGACTGAAGCTGCTCAGGATCGGTCTTGGGCTCTGGGGGACTTGATCGATCGGTATGCTGGGGAGGCTTCTGGGGGGAACCAGTTACTTGGCGAACTACAGTTTACGTTCCTCATGGTATTGACTATGATGAACTACTCGTGTCTGCAGCAGTGGAAGCGGCTTCTTGAGCTTATTCTCACGTCCCGGAGCGCAATTGTGGACAGGGAGGATTTCATGAGTGAAGTCATTCGGATACTGTCGGTGCAGCTGCAGCGATGCGACGATGTTGATGGTGGACTGTTTGAGATTGATGGTGATGAAGGCGGGGCTTTCTTGCGCGACCTGCTCATGAAGCTGCGCCAGTCAGTCGATGACATTATTGGCGATAGTAAATCCAAAGTCAAATTCGAGCTTGACAAGCTTGAAGAGTGGGTGAAGGCAGAATATGACTGGGAGCTGCGTCGTGGGGCTGTGGTTCGCCATGGTATGCTCCAATTGGAGGATGGTGAGCAGGTCGAAATGGACTGGCACGGGAATGACGAAGAAGATGAGACTGGAGAGTATGCTCCGATGATTGTGGAGTGAGATGCGAGATTAGGTTAGTGATGTTTCTACGCACTCATGAAATAGGTAAAGTAGTTGATGATTTATTCTTGATATTCAGTGCTTGGGTGCATTTACTGGCGTCTTGTTACACTCAAATATATTCATAGCCAAGGGAGACACATTGAATGAAATGGCCGATATTTTCTATGAATGGTCTAAAATCTATGTACAGTCCAACCCTAGCAGCAAATACCAATCACGATGCTAAGCTTCACAAATACGCCCAAGAGGCGTCAAAACAAACTGCTGGCGAGTCTAAATCTAAAATCGTCTATGAGTGTATTATCCATCTATTGTCCCTCGTTCTCAATGGTGTAGGCCCACTCGTGCTCGACCTTGCCGAACATAATAGCCTCGAGCCACGACTTGATTTGCGCGGCATATCCAGCAGGCTCGCCGTTCACACCCAAGGTGCTGATATCGGTGTCCTCGTTGCGGATCATGGCAACAGGAGTAATGAAGTACTGAAAGGATCTGATGTTAGCATACCAACTCCGACAAAGAATCAGACAATCCTCGAACTCACAGCAGTGCCAGAAACAAAGGACTCAACAATGCGACCCTCCTTGGAAGCCTTCTCAATTTCATCAATGGTCAAAGTGCGCTCCACGGCCTCGAGAGGCGCAAGCTTGCCGACAAAGTTCTTCGACAAACGCTCGCGCACGAGCTCAAGAACACTACGACGGGTAATACCGGGCAGAATGAGCTGGCTTTCAAGAGGAGCAGTGACAAGCTCCAGCTTGCCTTCGGTGTTGTGCCAGATAATGAAGAAGTTGCTGGCGCCAGCCTCGGTGACCTGGCGGTCCTGTCCGAACAACCACAGGATCTGGTCGAAGCCCAAAGCCTGGGCCATGCCGTGGGTCTGCAGGGAAGGACCGTAGTTCGCACCGAGCTTGGCATAGCCGAAGCCGCCGGGCCAGGCACGGATGCTATCGGGGTTGGAAGCGTAGAGTTTAAGGCCCTTGCGGGGCTCGACGTTGGGATCCTTTGGCATTTTGGTCAAGTCGGGCCAGGGGACGGCAATAATGAAGAGGAGGGCTTCCTTGGGCACTTGGACACCCAGGTGAGGACCGTTGCCGATAACAGTGGGACGGATGTAGAGGAAAGAACCGGGGTTGGGGAGCCAGCCTATAGATACTTGTCAGTGAAGAACTCTTTTTTGTATTCTAGGCAAGTGATGCCTGCGGTTATGGGGATATTGGAACATACGAGGACCGTCGATCTGTAGCAGCTTGGCGACAAGCTTCTTCACCTCATCGTACTTGAATCCAGGTAAAGAGGACCGCTGGGAGCTGGAGTTCAGACGCTCGCCGTTGCAATCGGGGCGGAACAGGCGCAGCTTGCCGTCGTATCCGCGGTACACCTTCATTCCCTCGAAACATTCGGTGGCATAGTGCAGGACCGAGGCTGTGGGGGGGATGCTGAGGTTCTGGTAGGGCTTGACCTCGGGGGTTTCCCAGCCCTTGGCTACGGTCCATTTCACGGTGACCATGTGGTCAGTGCAGTGGGAGTGGCTCAGCTCCTCTGGGGAGCCGGGCAGAGGCACATCGCGCAGGTTGGTTGAGCGAGTGATATTGAATTTGGAGCCATCCAGCTCGGCAACGTTAGGAGCGACGGAACCCATGTTGTGATGGTTGGTATGATCAAGGATCTTTTCCTTAAATATGAGGGAAGGGGAGAGGATCTATGAGTCACTCGGTCAATCGATGATCTTGAGGGGAGAACAAAGACCAAGAGAATGAACTTACCTAAAATATGGTAGTTCACAGAGAATTCCAATTGCAAAAGCGGTTTGCTTCGGGGAATGCCCCTCTTAACCATCTTCGACCCGGAAAAAAAAATCAAAGCCGAACGACACCCGGGGAAATCGCCTCTCTTCATTCGCCACCGAAAAGATTCTAGCACACCGCTGTACACTTGAAGGGAATTTCTCTGAAAGCCCAATTCCGAACCCCTAATTGAACTCGCCTCTACGGAGTACTATGAGCATTCTATGAGGGGTCAAATATTGGCTATCTCAGGCCCACTTTTAGCATCTCCGAAGCTAGCCGCGTTGATATCGATATAATTCACTTACAAAGTAAAATGCTATGGTAGCATTCCAGAATTGATGTTTTCAAGAGTTCGTAAGAGTTCGCGGAAGTTCGCAATGTCTCGCTGATTTGTGTGCAGTACTGAAAGTCTTGGTTCTTTAGTCTGCTGCACAATCCTTGCATTCTCCCCCCCCCCCCAAGCTTGGCTTTAGGTAATATGCTCCTCAAGGAGCATGTTACCTTCTACAGAATAGTACACATATGCAATTGATTCACAACAGGAATTATCGATCTGGAAATAATACCTTGTACCTCTACCTCGAAATCAATATTTCCGGCTACATCGCATGAACAGAACAACCATCTTGAAAGTCGACCATCACAATAACTAAAGGAGGCGCTAGTTAATTGGTTTCACCGACATTGGCATACAGCTTAATGTTGAGAATGACATGTGATATCAGATAGCACATTGAATATTCTCGTCTAGTTCAACCTTGAGACAATATATATTATACTTTAAATTCTATTCACCATGGCTACCGTGACTACCAAGCTGTAGGCTGGTCAAATTCTCCACGCACCTAAAGAGCAAACAAGGCTATTCATAGGTATACTCACAATCCATCATTGAGCTACGGGCAAGTGGCAAGTTCACGGAATCCAGGCCTAAGAGTATTGTATTCTAACTTTGGTTGGGCCGGAAAATATATCCGTGCTACCATTCGTATTCAACGAAACCAACATTTATGCACCTCCTGAGGTCAGGTGGGAAATGATATGTCCACAGTGATTGTGGGTGCTAGACAAATCTTTCGGATGGTGTTGCTCCCCTCATTTGCCAAAGCAAGTCGCGGTAACGGCTATTATGACCGTCGATTATCGGTGTCCGGAACTGGCGCATTCTTATGTCGCTATGAAGGCAAAAGTCATCGAGGTCGAGGGTCGCAAGGCATAGTCGGACGGTCGTATTGAAAAGCTGGAAGATCTTGGCATAGAGCCAACACTATGCGGAGTGTTGTCTCGGGATATGGAGCTGGCCACCCGCCATTAAATTAATTCAACTAAATTCATTTATCTATCTGGACATGTTTCTCTTCTATGCCCTGGTGACCTGTATATTCTACACGCCCGGCCGGCCCGCGTAGCTGGCTGAACAGCCGATTCTCCAGGTATATCGGGACCCGGGGGAGGTGCTTCACTTGCTTCATGTTGCTGCAAATTAATGCAGAGGCTTCTTAGACCGAAAGACCTTCTTCGGCAGGTATCTGTCTTCGGGATCAAGTACACTTTTGCTTCTGCTTCTCGTTAGCGGCGCGTAATTCTTTATTTTATTTAGCGAGCAAGACAGCACCTTACATTATAAGACGGAAGCCTTTTATAAGCTGGTTTAATGCACGATCTGATGGACTAGTGGGTTGCGAGACCTTATACGAAATAAAGCTTTAATTAACGAAGCCTAACGATGTAGTTCTTTCTCTATAAATGGGGATTTTAGTGTAAAATTCTGGCTTAATTCGCTCCCCCGGCTCGGAGGGGGGGTTTGTGTTCGAAGCTGGATATTAAGCTTTAAAATCACTCTCAGGTAAAAATGGGACTAACCCGGCTAGTACTTCGAAGCTATTTTCAATAGTCTCCAATTTAAAAGCTTTAATTCATGCGAGGGGGTATGCTTCGAGGAAGTTAAGTTTATCAATATGGTTGAGATCCTATTCCGCATTTTCATTTCAACCATCCGACCGTACGAGCGTTTTAATACCGCAAAACAGCAGTTATAAAAGATGAAATGAATGCGCTGGCATATAGATTAGTATCACCTTATTTTACTCGTACAATTTCGTTAAATTTAGGTGTTAATGACTTCTGTGGCCGTCGAGTATTGAAAGCCGATACTCCCCCTTCGTACGTGAAGAAGTAGGAATAAAGAGCTTAAGCTAATAAAGTCTAATTTCATCGGTCTAGCCATTAGGACTAACTTCGAAGCGCTAATTCTCCGGGAGGCCGAAAGACTTTACCTTTAAAATCATACGAGGAAGCGCCCACCTAGAAGCATTTTATACACTTAATTATAGTCACCCATTCATGATTTCTAGGTTATAAAAGTGGTTACCGACCGTAGTATTCACTTCGTGTAATAACCTTCGCTGTGGCTATTAATCCTATCGCGAAAGCAGTCTCGTCAAAGTTATAGATATCATCGGAGTCGATTCTAAATTAACGGATTATCTTTTGAACTAAATTAAACCACTCCTTAATGATTTTAGGATCTTCACATTTCGCGCGCTCGTAATTATATCGCTTCGAGAATCGGGAGAGGAGAGGACGCCGTTTCACAAAGTTATATAGACCTATTTTTCGCCGACCGAAAGAACTGGTAGTCCCACGCTTTTCGAGAAGATCCGCTATTTCTCGTACCATAGAGGGCCTACTCCATGAGAATCCATACAACATAGAGAGAACCCATTTTTGCAGAGATTCCTCTTTAATTTCCGCCAATTTGGACGGATTTACGCGAGAATTCGCGCAGTATTGCACGCCATTAAGGCGGGTAGAAAGGGTAGATCTTAGGATATCAAAACGGCGCGCCACTTCACGAATTGAAGAGGTTTATTGGTTCTAAATAGCTTAGATAGCTAGTAAAATCCTACCCTCTTACTCTATTGAATTTCTAGAGCTCCGGGAGGGAATTGGTGGCATGGTGGGTGGTTAAACTAACTAAGATCTAATTCCTGGGGTGGCCAGCTTGCTTATATGGCTAGCTCGCTTAACTATGGAATACGTTAAGGTAAACATGATCTACCAATTTCAAGGATAGTGCTGCCTTGATATGTGACAGCTCTCAAGCTAATGGTGTAGACAGGATGCTAAGATGTGCTTACGCCATAAACATCGCTTGTTGGTATCCGTCGATTGGATGCAGAACCGACCAGGTCAAAATCAAGGAGTTTGACACATAAATTAAGGCAAAGACCGAGCGTCATAACCTGATGTATGTGATCAGTCGCAAACTCATAGTGATTGGATCTGGCTGATCTTATCCTAAAGATAAATGATTTACTCCGCAGAGGGACAAACAAAGAAAAAAAGCAAACACGTAGTAGAATGGCAGATGTCAAAAACCAACCCCGCGGAAATATGCAAGTAGTAGCTTGAGAGATGGGGGGAAAAAGATTAACCACCACCAGTGGACCTGCAATGCATTGACGGGCCGTGATTATCTGAAAGTAAAAAAAAATTATAAATTAACTTATAAAAAGCTCAAAGGAGATTTTCTACAGAACTTATATTGCAATTATACTAAGTAAATATATTGTATAATCCAGAGCACATTCAAAGCCCGAATATCAAATACACAAATATAGTAAAAAGCGGGGCTAAGATGGGCGACCGCTAACGGTGAAAACATCCAACCAAAGAGATCTGGCTGTTTTTTTCCGAATTGATAACATTGATAACATTGAAGCAAATGACATCAACCCTTATACATCGACATACATCTTCGTATATCGAAGTATGATCCACCCAAATTATATCAGCATATGCAAATTTGAAAGTAGTCTAATCTAGGATATTAAATTCTAAAAGCATACTAAGACTATAGGATAACCGCGTGTTTATGTCGTATTATCCTCGCGCTAAGTCTGCTTTTGGTAGGAGTCTACTATAAGTACCAAGGCGCGGGGGATTTTCATCACACAGGCGGGTGATATGGATTGGCAACCTATGTTACATTGCAGGTAATTTGCCCCGTACACCATGTACTGTACTTTGGTTGCAGGGATTTCTGGAGGGTTGGAAATGCCTAAGACACGGGAGAGAAAAAAAAAAAGAGGGGATTTCAGCCGCATAATGGATTCCACTGGCTCTTGATCGGGGTATCTAAACATGACTGGCTACATGGCTGGAACTCGTGGGGGCGAAGTACATATGTTGTGTTATACTTTCTAACAGTCCTAAGCGATAGGATCTAAAGGAGTTGAACTTCGGTATAACGGGTGCGTAAGCGGCACTACGCGACGCTAGCATATATAGTTTATCTTGGACAAGAGTCTTAAAAAGTTTGCCTCTAATTTTGTTACGTTTTTTTTTTTTTTTCTTTTTTTCCTCTCTGAGAAAAACATTCTTTTCCGCGGAGGTCACTACCACCAGACTAATTGGAACCGCCCGGGAATCTGCGTGGAATAGCGCCGGATTAATATACTCATTGGGAGATATCGCGTTGGGAAAATTATTCCATGGTATATTAGTAGTGGAGTATACACATTATACAAGATACGATGTACCCGTGCAGAGTACAATATATTTTGTAGATATTCCCTTGAAACGTTGTCCAAGTGCACCAAGTGGCTCTACATAACTGACATCTCCCTAAGTGCAGTGTCGCTAGAATGCAAACCAGGCCGCTTGATATTCAGAGTAACAGACATAATGCCAAGAAATAAAATGCATTTTCCCTGACTGTCCGATTGGCTGTTGTTTTAACCGCCAATGAAAAACGGTGGAAGATGTTATGTGGATGTATCGAGTAAGAAGGGACCAAAGGGGCGTAGTGATTGGAATTATTTGAGTCAAGTATCGAGATAAATTATAATCCAAACTAAAATCGAGTTGATCGGTAGATCGAGTGAGGTAGAGGTTCAAGTGCCTTTCCCCTTGGCCGCAAATCCCGGTTCGATCCACAGAAAGGACTCTGGGACGGGACAAGGTTCCAAGAATCTACGTGGATCCTACGGAGTACATATGTACGTCTACATCACATTGGAAACCCAAGTGCCTGGTACTACAGTGTGTAGCAGGATATCCCATCAACCAGTGTACTGGGATTTCTGGCCTTGATGTGGACCCTGCTCTATGGATCATTTTTCCAGGTCCAGGTTGGAATCCAGATTCTATGGGGCGAAGCGTCGGTTATTAAACCGACAATACAGTACAGGGTTCCTTATGTCATTCAAATTCACGGAGAAAAGTCAATTTGGCGAACGTGGAGGGTCGTGGAGTTCGGGATGTGTGATTGACATATGAGTTTCCTATACAAGAAAACGATCAAGATAATGATCTTCCCCCAAAACCTGGTAGGACCATGTTTGAAGCATATAAGTTGCTTGAGATAATCAGAACAGGGGGGTGGAACTAAATAATAACAATTAGAGATCAAGCTTCAAAGAATCGCCCGGCTTCGAGTAAGAAGGTAAAGCCGAGAAGGTATCAAAATACAAATTAGCGGTAAATACTCTTTTTGGTACTGATACATCCCTTCAGCGTGTTTTTTTTTTCGTTTTCTTTTCTTCTCCACTCTTTTATCCTTCTTTGTTCCTATTCGCCCGTTTATTTTCTTTTTGGATTTAGTTATCTCGTGCTTTAGTTCATGCTGGGTTTCCATATCCGGTCCTCGATCTTCTCGAATCTCGCATCAACAATCTCAGGTCTCGACTCGATGGCCCCTTCGTTATCTGCATATCGACTTATATTGGCAAGTTGTTGAATTCAATAGCTCTCCAATAACCGAATTCCAGCTTGGCCTACTAGGTTACCCCGGTTGTGAGACGGGCGTCGAACCTCCCCTTCTATTTGCCAACACGTCCCCCTCGCTTTTGAGGTCCTGTCACCTGCAGGTGGACTTTGATCACTTCGACCGATTCCAGAATAGTTTCTTTTAGTTGTGTCCCACCTTCATGCGTAAATAACGCACCGCACTTTGACGCTCGTATCATTGCGACATGACACTTACCCCCTTTCTGACATCAAGCTGGTGAGACGTTGGAGACGTCAATTTCGATGGCCCATAAGAGGAAGCCTTAGGACCGTGGTTGAGTGCTGTATAGAGGTTCATTTACCTGCACTATTCGAAAAATCCCTTCAACAGATTTGCATTGCCGCCAAAGCTTCAACCTCGGTATATTTTGGCCAGAAATCTCGAGGAACAACTCTTTGGAACTCATCCTCAACAAACCTGGTCCTTCCAAAATGAAGGGGAGCCACCACGAGAGCTCGAAGCAATTTCCGGCGTTGGCTCCGGGACCGCCGCGCATGTTCGCTTCGCAGACATCGACTGCTGTCAGTAGGCCAAAGAAGAATTCCACAGCCTGTCTGGCATGCAAAGCAGCTAAGAGGAAGGTGAGTTGGTGCAATCAATTGATCCGCTTCCCCCTCCTCCCTCCCTCTCTGGCTTGTCCTAAATTTGGAAAAATCTTCCAAAATCAAGACCCAGGCTAATTGTTGCGTTCTGCTCAATATAGTGTTCCGGACCAGATGCTCCATGTAAAGCTTGTCGATCCGCCAATACCGAATGTCATTTCGATCCAAGCCGAGACCTCAGACGAAAGGTTGCCGTCAAGCGGACGATCCAGGAGCTCACAAATCACAAAGACCTACTAGAGACTTTGTTAAGCACTCTCGGGTCGACTGATCAACTCCAGTTTGACAAAGTGATGGATTTGATCCGGAACAAGGCTTCATTTCAAGATATCGCCCTTGCTGTTGGAAGCCCCACCACGACGTTCGGAGACCCCCAAGAGTTGTCGAATGCCAGCAAAATGGCGATTTTAGAGTATGGGGAGAATCCCATAGAAACCTCAGGCAACGAGGCGAGACGACCGTCGGACCCTAGCACTATAGCAAGTTCACCAGAAGAGATCCCAAACATAAAACCTCCACAATGGCCAACAGTTAGCCCTTATGCTCGCGTCACACTGGAGAGCCTCTGCGACATACCTCTCTTCGAGGTGCCGGCAAAGCCGTGGACAAAGGTTACAGATGATGATTATCTGGTCTCACACCTCGTCTCGCTCTACTTTACCTGGGATCACCCATGCTCGCAGTTCCTTGATCAACGTGTCTTCCTCGAACATATGAAACGTGGTGACGGAAGATCGGAGTTCTGCACGCCGCTTCTCGTCAATAGCTTATTGTCAATAGCCAGCGTATGGATCCCACAAATATCTCAGCCCCTGCTTCAAAACCATTAGCTAACCCCGATAGGCTTATTCTGATAGCCCTGATGTTCTTTCCACCCCCGAAAACGTGTTCTCGCGGGGCCAGAACTTTTTCTATGAGGCACAAAGGCTGTGGGAAGTCGAAGATGATGACCACGACCTGCCTAATATCCAGGCTCTCCTCTTGATGTGTTGTGTGTATGTTGTTCACTGGTTTGTAGCAAAAAAGCCACGCTCGGGATATTGATATCTTGCAGATTTAAATGCCAAGGACGAGTCAGGAAAAGCTGGATGATGCTTAGTCAAGCTGTTCAGCTGGCACGGGATATAGGACTCTTCGATGCCCCAGCAGGTTCGAAAAACAAGATGTTGCCAGAGATGGAACGGGTCCGCACGATCACTGCCTGGGGTGTCTTCAACATGAGCTCGTAAGCGCTGCCCTTTCTCAGAAAAACGAGCAATACCTAACTAATTGATGCAGACAAATGTCGATTGAGCTGCAGAAAATCGCCCCTTTGCCATATCCTACATCCGATGTCAAACTGTGTGGCAATGAAGACTTTGACTGGACCCCGTACCCTCGCTCAAACAAAATCACATATGACAAAAAGCCAGCCTGCCTCCCAAAAGTTAGGGAGGGGCTGGCTGAGATCACCAGAATCTTAGTCGATGTTCAGAAGCTCGTTTCTGAAAAAGCCCGGGGCACCAGCTGTGATGAGCTGTGGAGAAAATCCCAAGGACCATTTGATTGTTTGAACACCTGGCTGCAACAATGGCCGAGCGTGTCCGAAATACAACAAAATCCGGTCCCACAAGTTCTTCTGTTGCGGTAAGCATGGTTACCTTCTTGTTGCGTGCATCCCAGTGATTGTTTCTGTGCTGATATCATGGGCAGGATTAAATGCCTCCAGGCCATCATATATCTGGTTGAGATTTTGAATGACCCCCTTCAGCCACATTCTGTCCGACAGGCCCGGTTCTACCAGGTTAAGTCCGCCGAGGAAACTGCGCAATGTCTTCGCATCCATCGTCTGTCGTATGGCCTGAAGCATATACCCAGCCAGATGGTTGATGCCGTACAAACAGGACTTCGGATCTTGGTACATCAATTGGAAGTAAGTGACCAATCAAGACAGGCGTTTGCTGAGCTCTGTCGGTTTGGAACAGCTCTTAGTCACAGGTTCAAGCAAACAGCCGACGCGATTCATGAGATCAGAAAGAACGCGCTGCACCTGAACATCCGATTATCACCTGAGGCCATTGGAATATTCGATGATCCGGAAAATTGGAGGAGTCTTGAGCCCTGAAACTCAGGCATTTCGCCTGTGTCTGTGGCTGTATTCATGCCACTCCCACGTGAAATATATCGGAAGAGAGTTCATCCTGCTGCAGCCTTCGATGAAAAAGACGGTGGAATGCGGGATTGGATATATCTCGACGGCAGGACTAGAACGAGGGTGTGGAGGAAAAGCTGCAAGATCCCAGAAAACCGTTCACGACGGAGTAAACATTGGTACTGGCCTATCCAACTCTTCGGCAATGGCCAGCGCAAGCTCTGTCTTCCTGGTACTTGGGTCAGAGATGAGGGTGTGCAGTATCACCGTCTGTGGGTTGGAGGCAAAAAGGAGGGGAATAAAGGGCGATGTTGGCTGAGGGGAAGGGCAGGGGTTGTCATCTACACCTAAAACAATGGTAGCCGATGACAGGCGACCAGTTGCCGGCCTCTGATCCACCGGGAAGTCTTTTCCCTCCGTACTTCACACCTAGCTAGTTAATGAAGCCACACACTCGAGAAATCTTGTTTTTCTCTAGTGCTGAACTTCCCAGCATTCCTCGAGAAAGAACAAAAATGTGGATCGAGTTGAATTGACCTAGTAAAGTGCTGAAGCCAACCGTCTTCTGCCTGCTGTGACACCGTTGGGCCCTATACGTCTGTGTGTTAGGCTTTTGTAATCAGTTGCCACACACTTTGACTAGACGGGAGTAGATATATACATGCATGTAGATAGTTCAAGTCGTTATGCATAGTGGACTGGATTAGTCTTTAATAAACGTTAGAAATAGAGAGCATTCCCACGATGACCTTTTATATCAAGACGCACAACAGCCAAAAAGAAGTAAACAAACCCAAGTCCGTCGAGAATGTCTAGAGCCCCTTCTATCAGCATGGTCATACGTACTCTAGAAATGTTTCCTCCTTCATTCTACTTGTTAATTTTCCACTTACATAGGTACTTAGATATCTACATAGGTAGTTGTGAAGCTATAGTGTTGGTGTTAGGATTATATTGAAGATAGAAGTAGACAGTACAAGAATAGCTGGCTAAAATAGGTGACGGCCCAGGTACCATGTACTTATACCGTCCTGAGTGCACCATGCACAAAGTCCGGATAGCTGAGTCATCCATGATGCTTATGCCCAGATAAGATAAGCACAAACACCCAAGCGAAAACCCTCAAAATTCGACTTCTTTGGCAAATCGCACACGCCGACGCTATCCTACCCCCTCCCCACCTCGCCTCTTCCGCTCCCTCACTGCCGTTTCATCTCGGCATCTTACTGCATTTTTGACTTTTTTCTTTCTCGCCTCCCACTCAACATGTCCTACGAAGACCGCGCCAATGCGCGCCCCAACTTGAACGATGAGTCCGATAATGAGGAGGAAGCTATGGTCAACGACTACCGCGAGCAGGTCAACTACGACGATGGAATGAGCGAGCTGGACCAGACCATATCCCACGGCGCCGGGCAGGCCCAAGACCTCCAGGCCCAGCTGGCCGCCGCCGCCACCCCGCTGGAATATCAGGCTACCCTTGAGACCAAATTCGCTAGCTACGACAACTACTGCAGTCTCTTCCACTACATCCTGAACTCCGATGGCCCCGTGGACTTGGAGGTTCCTAACGTAGGTGTCCCGTTTCGCCGACCGGTTGTTTGAACGCCATAAATGAAAAGGAAAATCTTGGCATTCGTGAAATCAACAGGTCGATCCACCCCTCAAAAGACACTACAGAAAACTAACGATGCTTTTCTCTACTATCAGTACTACTGGGCTTGGGAAGTTATTGACGAGTTCATCTACCAATTCGAATCTTTCTGCCGTTACCGCAACCGCGTTGCTCGCACTGGATCCAACGAGGAGGAGAGCCAGCTGCTCCGCGAGAACCCGAACACCTGGGGCTGCTACTCAGTGCTGAACGTGCTCTACTCTCTCATCCAGCGCTCGCAGATCAGCGAGCAATTGAACGCCACTAAGCGGGGAGAGGACCCAATGGCCGTCGCTGGCGAGTACGGTTCGCGCCCCTTGTACAAGATGCTCGGTTACTTCTCGATCATCGGACTGCTCCGCGTGCACTGCCTGCTCGGTGACTTCAGTCTTGCCCTGAAGATCCTCGACGATGTCGAGATGAACAAGAAGGCCATGTTCGCCCGCGTGATGGCCGCCCACTTCACCACCTACTACTACGTGGGCTTCTCCTACATGATGATGCGCCGCTACGGCGATGCCATCCGCATGTTCAGCCACATCCTCGTGTATGTGTCCCGGACAAAGAACTTCCAGAAGGGAGGCAACAACTACGAGGCCATCGCCAAGAAGAACGACCAGATGTACGCCCTGATCGCCATCTGTGTCGCTCTCCACCCCACCCGTCTGGATGATACCATCCACTCGGCCGTCCGTGAGAAGTACGGCGAGCAATTCTACCGCATGCAGAAGGGTGGCCCTGAGGCCCTGCCCGTCTTCGAGGAGCTCTTCCGCTCTTCCTGCCCCAAGT
Source organism: Penicillium robsamsonii (assembly GCF_028829455.1). Classification (NCBI taxonomy): domain Eukaryota; kingdom Fungi; phylum Ascomycota; class Eurotiomycetes; order Eurotiales; family Aspergillaceae; genus Penicillium; species Penicillium robsamsonii. The sequence goes on from NW_026643221.1 coordinate 7,060,638, forward strand.
TCATCAACCCCACTCCTCCCGACTTCGACAACCCAGCCTCCAACGTCGACCCCGTCGACCACCACACCGCCATTTTCATGGACGAGGTCAAGAACACCCTGTTCAACCCCACCATCCGCTCTTACCTCAAGCTCTACACCACCATGGACCTCAAGAAACTTGCAGGTTTCCTCGAGGTGTCCCCCGAGCAGCTCCGCTCGTGGTTGCTCGTTAACAAGCAGCGCAGCCGCCAGATTCGCTGGGTCGACGGTGGCCTCCTGGATGGCGAGCCTGCCATTGCCAACGATCTCGACTACGCTCTTGAGGACGACCTGATCCACGTCAGCGAGACCAAGGCCGGCCGCCGTCTGGTCGACTGGTACCTGCGTAACCTCGCTCGCGTCTACTAAACGGGCCTGTGTCTCATAAGTGTGCCGAGAGTTGAAAAGAAAAAAAAAGCGAAGAGTGGTGGGAACCTTCTGCTTACAAGAAGAGGAACGGACATGACTTGAGATGAATTTTCTTTCTTTTTCTCTGCCTACTTTGTTTGTTATTTTCCATATTATACTCATTGCTCCCCCCCCCCCCCCCCTTTTCCCCCTCACGTTTCTTGTTTCTGTGTCTTGTTTTCCTTTTTTATTTTTCGAGTGTTCCCCGTCCATGGCTCATGGAAGCTCAAGGCTTCCTGGTCCGTTCAAAATCAAGTTCAAGTTGGATTATCGCGATTTATTTGGTGGGCGTCCGCTGTTTCATGTGTCCCCTGGTCTGCTGGCGCTGCTTCTTTGAAGGCAGATGGTTAATGCAGCATGGAGAGTATTTGTGTCAGGTAGAAGAAAATCAGTTACTTGATGAAAGCATTAGATCAACGAGAAATACTCTACATATTTCAATTCCTCCATGGGAGTGTGTTTAAACAAAATCTATACCTGCTCTGGGATAGGAATTTTTGATACCAGACGTAGATAACAGAAACCCTAGAAATTTCAAACTAAAAGGGTGAAAATATATGTAATTACTAGGTGCAGGCCGCATGAGAAACGTTTTCCATCTACATGTACAAGTACATCCCCCTCTAAGCTGAATTATAACAATAGTAGCTCGCCTGTGGCAGCTCCACCAGCCAGTTGCGGCTGATACACCTGTTGCTGATTTTGGGTCACAACGTACTGTGACTGAGGCGCACCTCCACCATTGGTACCATCAAGGTCCAGGGAAGCCATTTGCTGGGAGCCGATACCACTGAAGTAAGCGTCTGCTGCATCTGCTGCCTCGTTCATGTTGCTGGGGCCTGTAGTTGCGGAGTTGACGCCCGGGCCAACGGGAAGGGAAGGCGGAGGCCCAGTGTAGATTGGCGTGACGGGCTCACCTGTGGTGATGATTGTGGCTAGACCGCTATTACTGGTTGAGGTGGAGGCCATATTTGCGGAGGGAGGGTTGTATTCAAGCATGTTGCCTGTGCCGTCGTCGATGGGAGCACGCTGCAGGGCTGGGCTGGGTAGGAGACGCCGAGGACGGGCAGCGCGGAAGACTTGGTGGATGGGCTTGAGGTAGACGGTCGCTAGAGTGCCGACATTTAGACACAATTCCTCGAGAGTGCGTGGGTCTAGCTTTTCGCTCTCGGCCGTGATTGGGGGTTTTTGGCCCATGACCACCTGCTTGGCGGTTGCTGGGTTCGTCGACAGCAAGCGCCAGTACATGTAACCACGGTCACGAAGATCAGGGTCATCTGTTTCTTCGGTGCACCATTTCAGTACCTGTGGTACGAGCTGCTGGCCCTTGGTGGGGCGTTGGATGAAAAGTTTGACGGTAGCCGTGAGCAGGGCCAGCTGCACTTCGACTGTTTCGTCGTGGAATGTGGCCAAGTAATCCTGAAGGAGGCCATCTGAGTTATCGATGCGGTCCGCATACTGGCCAATGATCCAAATGACGGCTGCCTTGGCTTCGGGTTCGTCCAGATCGTCGATGTTTCGGATAACATGGCTGATTATACTTTCGTACTGGTTGGGGTATTTGCGGAAAATGTTGCGAATCACCACTGTTGCCTCTTGAACAATATATGGGATCTTGGCATCAACAAGCTCCAAGAGCGTGTCAATGCACTGCTTTGCAGCAGATTCAATCTTGATTGCCAATTTGCCAATGGCCCGGACGGCTTTGCGCACAAAGTGAACGTCAATTTCAGTGGCATATCTGCGAAGGATGTCAGTACAGGTTTAATACCGCCAATCTGTCTAGAAGTTCTTACTCTCGGAGCTCTGCCAATACAATGGAGATGTTCTCTTTTGTGGTTAGCATAAACATTAACTCTAGCTTGGTGACTTTGACATAGATTGGGTCGTTGTAATTGCAGAAGAACACTCGGATGTCATTCCGCAAGACCTCCGGTCTCTTCTGGATAATTAAGATAGCATTGCGCAGTGCCAGATATTGAACCTCAGGAGGCTTGGAAAGCAATGTGACGAGAGGTGGGGATAACTTCTTGCATAATGAGGTGATATGCCTTTCACCCGCAATGTAGTTCATGAGATAAAGGATGACACGGGTTGAGGTCAGGACGACGGCGGAATTTGAATGTGATAGACGCGGGGCAACTCGCTCTGCCAACAGAAGCGCTTCTGCAGAATCCTGTGGCACATATGACATTAATGCCTCGAGAATGTAAGTTTGACCCCATCTGTTTGAACGGTTAGTGCAATGTCCCTAGGTATGGAACCAAAGATTCTTACTCAGAACAGTCTGCCAGGATTGAAACCAATTTCGAGGCACTGACATAGTCGATAGTGAGTGAAATCGATTCACTACGGCCCCAAATATCCACCAGCGAAGCTAAGACGCAGGAAACTACAGTCGGGTTCTCGTCCTTCAACATACGGTTGAGCCTGTCGATCAGATCTGAATTCTCAACCATCTTCTTATCATGCTCATAGAGCTTTGCGACGCAGAAAGCAGCCGTCTTGCGGACATATGGGTCATTGTCTTGCATCAGGCGCTTGACGGGTTGGAAGGTCGCTTCGACAAATTCGCGCACATGCACATAGGAGATGGTCCGCAGTGCAAGGGCACGCACGAGGGGATTATTATCTGTCATATCCTGTAAAGAAAAGTCAGCCTAACTCAAATCTTCTTTCGTAGAAGCGGGTCCATACATCAACCAATATAGGCAGCGCCTTCAATGCGACCTCTGGCTTCATTCTGGAGTAGTTAACCAGGAACAAGAAGCACCTAGACATCGTATTAGCAAGCGAGCTCTACTCCACGTGGTACACCGTAAGCATCATTATTGAGTGGAGAATTTGGACATACATCTTCTTGATCTCCAAGCTCGGCAGATTCATACAACCAATAACATCCGGAAACAGGGCAACCATGTCGTTGTTGCTCATGGTCATATTGGCGACAATCTTCTTAAGCGCGATCTTTTTGGCGGAATAGTTCTTGTCCTTCTTGCCGCCGCTATTGAGCTCTTGCCGTAGCTCTGCAACCTTCCCCTGTGTATTTCGCGAGCGTGAGCCATGGAATGCAGGATAAGGAGTAATAGCAATGAACATGAGGGCAGATATAATATGGTAATTCGGAAAGGTGTAGGAGTAAAGCAAGTGGCTTATGCCGAATGCAAGGGAAGCAAGAAGCAAAAGGCCCGAGTACAAAGCTCACCAAAGCGAGGGGAAAGTGAATGTATGGAAGTAGAATGCGGGGGGAGGGGGAGGGGGGCCAGAATGTGAGGAGAAATCATGCGATTAAAGAATAGGCTGGGCAAGCTAACGTACCCTGGCGAATAACTTCGCATCTCCTCCAGAACTCATGGCTGCGGTATGGGCGAATAGCGATTAGGCACTGGTAGGCGCGATTTCTTGGAATGCGAACTTCGGCAAGCTTTCGTATCTGATGACCGTGCGATCAACCACAGACGAGATTGGCCGGAGGATCGTCAATGATAAGATGGAAAGTAAAAAAAGCGCGAGATCGAGTTCAAAAGGTCCGGGCCGTCGGGGAGTTTGAGAGAGGAAAAGGGTGAGACCGAGAACGTATTCACCTGCAGCGCATTCGGGAGACTCGGAAACAAATTAAATCAGCGATTGGACATTGTTCTTTCTCAAGTAATAACGAATTAGAAAATTAAAGAAGTTGGAAATAAGGAGAGAGAGAGAGAAAGAGGGAAAGGAGAATTGAAGGCGGAGTGGCCACTGCGGAGGAAACCTCCCTACCCAGCAACTTTCCTTCCCCGGTCATATGTTTCTCTAAGATTATCTCCCCCCACACACCACATCGACCATCCTAATCATGTCACAAGCTCGTCTACCACCTCCTCCTCCTCCGCAATGGGTTGTTGCGCTAAACTCCCCGATGCCGCGCCCCTCAAAGGCCGCATCCAGCATCTCGGACCCGCCAGGCTTCTCGAGCAGTCGGGGAGGCAAGCAGGTGAGTTCCACAAATCATAATACTATGCGAATATACTAATGCGAGTGATTTTTAGCGTCAACAACAGCAGCAACAATCTACTACGAAGAAACCTGACGAGACCGACGCGCTTAAAATGAAGAAAGCGTGGGAGATCGCCATCGCCCCGTCCAAGCAGATCCCAATGAATGCCATTATGATGTACATGTCTGGCAACAGTCTTCAGATTTTCAGCATCATGATGGTCCTCATGTTGTTCAAGGGTCCCATCCAGGGTCTGATCAATACCAACGCGGCGTTTGCCAAGTACGAAACCCCGTCGACACATTCACGTATGCTTGGAGTGAAGGTAGTCTACATGTTGATGCAGCTGGTATTACTGGGTTTGGGTATCTGGAAGGTCAATGCGATGGGCCTATTGCCGTAAGTCTTGCTCTCTAGCTTTGACGGCGCTTATCTTGCTAACATATACACAGAACTACGAGATCGGATTGGCTAGCATGGGAGTCAGAACGGCAGCCTTTGGAGCGGGCTCATTTTGCTTTCAGGTGATGCGGTAGGCTTGGAGTACGGGTTAAATAGTGAAAAGAGACTGTTGGAAATGCGTCCGTGGATGATAATGCAATTTGGAACAACAGCTTATCATGGCAGTGATCATCATGTTGGTCCTTTGCCTTCTTGTATTAAAGAGTTCTATAATAATGCAGTTATTGAGCGCAAGGTTTAAAGGGGTATCGACAGGAAAAATGTAGTGCATGATGGTCATCGGGCTGTCACTTCTAACTTGAAGCATTATCATCCCTAGTGTTCTTAGCTTCCTCTTTCAGACGACGCTCTTCACGCCACTCTGGCCCCTTTCGAATCACGATCAAAAGAAGCGGTGTCGTGGCCATCATCACCAACGCGATGAATGTGAAACACCAGCCTCGGCCCATGGCAGAAAGCATAGGATCGATGAGTGCCGTTGCGCCGGCTCCCAGTAAGCAACGCCCGAAATTATTGGCAGCAGTGGCCTTGGCCGCCTGTGTTGGATATAGGTCTACCAGAAGTGTGCTGATGGTATTGAATGCCCCTGTCAATGTCAATCCCATGAGGAACAGAATACATGTTGGCGCAGCGAGATGAATTCCATAGTTCAAGAACCACCCAAACACAAGAACGGAGATGCTTCCTAATGCCAGAAGAGGGAATGCGAGCTGAAGACGAGCTTTTTCAATAGGAAAGTTCCGCAAGTCAGTTTCGCGGTTCTTGGTTAGAGGGAAGTTCAATTTCTTTGCGAGTCGGCGATAGTTGAAGTCCAGGAACTTGCCATTGACGATGGAAGCGACGGTCGCACCGAGGCCAAACGGAATATAGCAGAGACCGATCTGGAGGTCGTCTAGCCCGTAGAGCTCATTGAAGATAGAAGGGATGCTTGCGCTCACGTCGTAGAATCCAGCAAAAAGAATAGCATTACAGAAGAGGATGAGGCTGGTATCCTTCTGGAATACAATAGCAAGCGTCTGGAAAGGATTGGGAAACTTGAGTTTCTGCGTGGATGCAATCGCCGTAGATATGGTGCCTTCTTCGCGATCTTTTCGGGACTTTAGGTAGCTAATCAGGGACATATTCCATTTTTGAGGAGGCAATGAGCCATCGCCGACAATCCCACGAGCAGTTTCCGGGAAGAAAACCAGAAACGGAACCATAAAAGCTGCTGCGAAAATGGTCAGAAACCAGAAGATCGCCCGCCAACCCAAATATTGAGACAATAGACCTCCGACTACTGGTCCGACCGAAGGGCCCATGAGAGATCCTGCCGTGACGAATCCTATGTAAGAACCCCGTTGTGATGCTGTGGCTACATCGGAGACCACTCCCGATGCGAGGGCAATGGTAGTGCTACTCCCTGCACTTTGCAAGCATCGGAGAACGAAGAGAGCTGCATAGTTGTTTTGGAGGGCAAGTCCGATATTGGCTGCAATATAGATGGCGAAGCACACGATATATGCTGGTCGTCGGCCAGCTTTGTCTGCAAAATCACCAATAAACATGGGCGACAGTCCTTGAAAAATCTACCTTCTTGTTAGCCAACAACATACCATTTTCCTTATACACATAGGAAGCTTTACCATATAACTCGTCAAAGTCAGATTGATTAATGAATTTGATACATGCAGATCCTTCGCCAAGGTATTCAATGCGGGGAAGTAGATCTGAGAAGAGACAGGCGAGAAGAACCCAGCCCAAGAGGCCATGAAGACAATATACCTACGCTGACCGACCGTGAAGGCTGAGTAGTCGACATCAGCAAGATCTCCGCCTCTCCCCACATTCGCATCTTGACCGGATTCCGGGTGCGAAACAGACTGTATTTCCTTCTCCGTCATCTAGGCTGTGTCCGAAACCAAACAGAGCAAAGAGGCATCGACGCAGAGAAACAGCCCCGACTCCAATTTTTCTCGCTGGCCCGTAAGCGGGGATCCATATCTCCATTTGCGGAGATAACAGGACTGGATGGCGTGCCGAGAAGCCGAAGCCTTTATGAGGTCGATCCCTACTTTTTACGGATTCCAACATTTATACGACATGGCACTTCCTAGCTCTAGAGTGGTATAAATGAATATTCAAAAGAAAATATTAACAAATTTCACTTTTACATAGGTGATTCTAAACATATGCAGTTCATATAATACGATAATACACAACATAATGGTCAACGCGCCTTCACGGCTTCTTTGCACGCCTGCAAAAAGATCCGACAGAACTCCCACACTTCCGTGTAAGTGTTATACAAGGGCGCAGGGGCGACGCGAACCACATCTGGTTTCCTCTCGTCAATAACAACACCATTCTCCTCCAGACAATGCAAAACATGATCTAGCAACCCTGGCTGGAGACGTAGACTAAGCTGAGCACCTCTCTCGGCTGGGTTTGATGGCGTGATGAGGGTGAATGGTTTATCTTCAGGGGCCGCATCTAGAGGATATTTCATCAAAATATGTTCTAGATATCCTGTGAGGTTGAGGGATTTCTGTCGAATTTCCTTCATTGTTGTCCAGTTGAAGATTTCAAGAGATGCAACAACCGCATTGATGTCCAAAACAGAGGGATTTGACAGCTGGAAGCCAGCTGCACCCGGCTGTGGCAGAAATTCTAGAGTTGTCAGTCTCGTCTATCTATACATCGGAATCAGATACCCACTGTTTTCCATGTTAAAGCGCGTTTTGATATCTCCACCCCACCAGCCTGAGAGTCGAGGCCGGAATGTCTCGTCATTTTCGGGCTGTTTCTCATCAACCGAGCCGTGACGCTCATGGACAAATAGTCCTCCTATTCCACCTGGCCCGCTGTTGAGGTACTTGTAATTGCACCAGGCTGCAAAATCCACATTCCAATCGTGAAGCCGCAAATCCACGTTGCCAGCGGCATGAGCGCAGTCCCAGCCGATCAAGATGCCCTTAGAGTGGGCGTGAGCCGTAATCCGTTCGATATCAAAGTACTGTCCTGTGTAGAACTGAATAGCCGACAGGAGGACGAGTGCGGTACTGGAAGCGTTGTCATCAATCACTTTGATGATTTGTTCTGTGCTCAAGGTAGGCTGATCTAGATCCTTGGGTTCGATCAGAATCATGCCGTCCTTCGGATCGAAGTTATGATGGCGGAGCTGAGACTCAACCGCATACTGAATTGCACTCATGTTAGTACCAGTGATAAAGTCCACAATTGGACTGCACAGTTGAGAAACATACATGGTCACTGGGAAACGCCTTGCCCTCCAGTATAATCCTATACTTCTCTTTGGTTGGGCGATAGAAGCTTGCCATTAGCAGGTGCAAATTGGCGGTCAAGGTGCCCATAACAGCCACTTCACTTTGCGAAGCACCGACAACTGAGGCCATAAGCTTGGAGGCTGCGGTGTCAACATCAACAAAAGGAGGTAGCAATTGATCGTCATGTGGCACGAAGTGCCCGGTCACGCCTTTCGTAGCCCAAGTTCGTAGGTACTGCTCGATATATTTCTGGGTGTTACGAGGCTGAACACCCAGTGAGTTACCACAAAAGTAGATGCATTTTTCATCTGACGCTTCATTGCCTAACGAGAAGGAACGAAGCCAAAGATTAGAACGGATGTTTGGGTACACAAGAAAACCTGATACGCACTACCGTCTCCTGCCAGAGTCTTCCGCTTAAGATCCTTCTTGGATGGAATAATAAACTCATCCCGGAAATTCCGAAGTGGATCTTGGGCATCAAGAGCTTCGGCATACTCCTTCTTGTAAGCCCTGATATCATCTGTATAGGGAAGCGGGGAACCGCTTTTGATGTCCCGAACATGCAGCCGGGAACCCATGATGACAGACCAGGCGTTCCTGAAATTCGGTAGTACAATTCCCAATGCCGAGAGCTGTGCCAAGTCAGAACTTCAACACAGGCTTGTACAAGGTTGATACATTTATCTGCAGTCCCCCACCATGCGGCGATCCCTTCCTGATAGGGTCATTATTCTGCCCATAATATCCGACTTTGTCTGACCAATGGTGTCACGCTAAACTGACTAACCCGATGTAATCGGAATGGGATGATTTGATATCAAGTGTGTTTCATCTTTCTGCCTTCTCTTCTTGAAGGATTTTATTCTTTCATACATCAGTCATGTTACGCCATTTATTCTCATCGACACCCGCTCGCAGGTTATCCCAAGCACAAACGTGCCGGTTCTTCTCAACTTCCCGACTGGCTTTGCGCCTCTCCGCAATTCCCGGCGGCGAAATCGTTCCTCGCCGGCCTGGCACTGTCGCAAGTAGCGTGCATCCTCTCAAACACTCAGCACCTCAATTCCCAACCTCCCGCTATATTCGCCAGCAACATGCGTGTTTTTCTTCCTCGTCCGTCCGTCCGGCGACCAAGGTGACGCAAAATCCGAGAACCGGAGATGATGGAGAACCCCTCATGATGGCTATTTCGCCACGGGCTGTGGAGGTGAGCTGATAATGGATTTCTTTGCTATCGATTTGCCTGCTTTTGCTTCGCTCTTCTATCTGGCTTGTGTTGGGACGGACGGGAAGCTGTTCGGGCTGTATGGCATCAAGTGTTAGGGGTCTGTCTCGGTGTCGACTTGCTTTCAGCCGAGCAGGGAACTACCGTATGGCCGCGCCATGGGCCCTTCAAATGCTCCTCTAAGTACATGCGACCATAGGGTGTGGAAAACAGGGCTTCCCGTCCGCTCAGCCGTACTTAAGCCACACGCCGGTGAGTTAGTAGTTGGGTGGGTGACCACCAGCGAATCCTCACTGTTGCATGTTTTTTTTGGGGGGGTTTTTTTTTGCTTCTTCTTCGTCATCCGAGCTCTCTATCTCTGCGAATCATGAAGCTAACCCAGCGCAGCGCCTCCGCGAAATCACGGACCCAACCTCTTCTCCCTCCGCCATCAAGGAAGAGAATCCATACCACCATCTTCGCATCACAGTCACCAGTGGCGGATGCCATGGTTTCCAGTACATGATGTCTCTAGAGGGGGCTTCCAAAATTGACCCAGAAGAGGATACTGTGTTTGAAGGAGAAGCAGATGCTCCAGAAGCTGCCACAGAGTCAGCCGGCCAGGCCAAGGTCGTTATGGATGAGCCCTCGCTCGAGCTGCTGCACGGCAGCACTGTGGACTATACCACCGAGTTGATCGGGAGCCAGTTCAAGATTGTGGATAACCCCCGCGCAACAAGTAACTGCGGCTGTGGGACAAGTTTCGATGTCAGTGATTGAGCAATTTGTCCCTTGGAGGGATAGAAGAGATGGTATCTACTATTTTCTTCCCTTTCTTCTATTATTTTATGTACATCATACTGCATTCTGCACACTGGAAAGATAGATAATTACATGCTATACCCCTCTTCTCTTATATTGGCCAACTATCAACATCATCGATTTAAGATAAGTAACAAGTAACATGATGCGTTTTAGCAGGTCGACCAAACCCCTGATAGTATTTTTCTACAAGAAAAAAAAAGGCTACATGTCACTCAAATTAATGAGTATTTTCATGGATATCTACAAAGTACCGTGCTGACTTGTGTGGTCCTGAATCAATGCTAGGGCCTAGTACATATACCGCTGCAATCGGAGGTTCTGATTGTTGCCATGATCTTTCCAAGGTTTGGCCTGGTGGTTAAATCTTGTAATCAATCAGGGTAGCGGTCTGATTTGCCTACGTGATTACAAGGTCATCTTTTGGTCCACAAGTCGACTGTCTCTGAGCTCTATCCCCGGCTAGATGTCCAGAAGAACAAAGGGGATTGTATGCTGTGATACAATTGGAGGGGAAAACGCTTGAACAATAGACATCATTGATTGGTGTATCAAAATTTCTGGAATCGCTAAGAAGAAAACAAGAAACCATGAATATAGAGACTGAAGCAACGGCAAATGGATAGTCTCAGGTAGAACCAAAAACGGTCTTAATCCTCCTCCATCTTCGCAAGTCCACCACGGCTACGCCGAATGCGTTCATCCAGGGTATCCTCTTGTACTCGCTTATTGATATCAGACATGAACCTGCCACGGTCTGAGCGCTGCCTATCGTCAGCCTCCCGCTGCTCTTCCTCCTTGGCAGAGATCTCCGTGATTCGCCGGAGTCGCTCTGATTCGATTTCTGCAGCGTTGGATTGCATTTCTGCCAATTTACGACGGCGTTCTTCTTCCAGCTCCTTGGGATCAGGCTTGTTTGTTGGGGGACGGGTCGAGGGTGGCCCCATGGTCCGGCCAGGGTCACGTCGATTGTTGTATTCGCGCCGAGGGAAGTCACGGTGGCGATCTTCGTCGGCAGTGGGTCGCTCTTTGTAATCGCTAGATGGGCGGGGGGATCGGGAGTTCCGGGATAGTGAGCGCTCTCGCCGGGCACTTCTGTCGTCGCGATCTTGGTGTCGGCTGGAGTGGGAGTCTCTCTTATCGTGATAGTCACGATGGTCTCGGCCCCGGTCCCTATCGTCCCGGCGAGATCGGTTCTCGTCGCTCCTCCGATCACGGTTGCCTGAGCGGTGTTCGTCGCCACGGCGTTCACGATCACGGTCACTTCGGTGTCTGCGGGAAGATCGATCGGGTGAAGCGGGTGATCTAGATCGGTGTCGTCTAGGTGAAGATCTTCGGTGGTGGCGGTCACGGCGCTCATCACTAGCATCATCACTATAGCGTCTGCGCTTTGAGTCGTGGGTGCGGTGGCGACGGTCACGATCCTTTCCCCGATCACGATCTCCGCGTTCCTTCTCTCTTTCCTTGCGTCTGAGCGTCTCTTTCACCATCGCCTCATAAGCCGCCTGTTCTCTTTTCTTCACTTCGAGTAGCGGGTCCGCCATAACCTTAGACATGGTGTCGCGCGCCGAGACAATAGATGGGCCTGCTGCCGCACCGTTGCCTACCACCTCCGAACCCTTCTCCAGCTTCTTTGTGTCAGGGTCGTTCTTCAGAAGGACTCCATCAATGCGTCGCTTTCCTAGTAGGTATCCTTCCATCTCCTCCGAGTAGTGCCCGGTCTCGGTCGAGGGTGCCTGGTACATCCAGTCGACTCGGCTGACTTGCTTTGTCTTTCCAGAGGCTTCTTGGAGGCGTTGAATCTCTTCCATCTGGCGCTCCTCCTCGCGTTCACGTCGTAGCTGCGCGATCTGTTTGCGCTCGTCCAGAGCGCGCTTCTCTTCGAGCCATACGCGCTCCTGGTTCTTCATCAAGCCTGGATGCCATGACCTGGTTGGGATATTAGTGTTATGCTTCACTAAATTTGGAAGCCGGGACTTGATACTTACTTCTTCAGGTTCAGATCTCCACCCATGATGCTTGGAAATGCAAAAAATAAAATAAAAAAGTTGGTATGAGTACGTTGGCTATGTCCGAAGGTAAATCCCCTTCGGCACCTGAAGGTCAGTTGCCACTAATCACGTGATATCTCCGAGAACTATACTTTTTGATATGGAGTAATGTCTTACGATGAATATGAATAAAATAAAAAAATAGAATAAAATAAAAATTTCCCATTTCCTTTTCTTCCTCAAGGGTATACAGCCTCAACTACCAAGGAGGTAGAATTAACTATAAACCAGAAGCATTAGAGGTGTAGAAGTTAGAAATAAAAACGAGAAAAAAGCAAATGACAGGGGTTAACTCTAAATACAAGGTGAGGAATCGAAATCGAAACAAAACGCATCATATCATATCGTCATCGCCATGGGACTCCAAGAGCAAAGTCAGATTACCAGAAACTACACCATCCAATCCAGTGTTGACAGATATTTTCAACGTTGGTTGCCTGCGCGATGAGCTTGTCCACCTGGTCACTGACACTCAACTCTTCATTATTCCTGAAGTCTCGTCCAGTGAGCTTCTCCTTGACTCGGGCGAGAACCTGGAGAGCACGGGCATTCTGTGCCTCACGGGCTTCTTGTGGAACGCCTTCCGGAGCATCGAGAATACCACCTTCAAGCATGGACGGGCGGCGGCGACGGGAGAAATCGGCTGGTTGGGCGCCGGGTTCGAAATTGACACCGTCCATGATGGACCCGCGGCGATCCGCAGGGAGAGACACCCGGTCGGGGGACGAATCTTGTGTACCCAGACGCCAATTGATTAGGGGGTCATGGATGAACTAGAAAGTAAAAGTCAGTGGGTGTGGTTTTAGAACATCAAGAAACCAGGTCACTTACAGCCTCCAAAACAGCCATTAAGGAATCCTTATGCTCTCGTAGAACACGCATAACAGCCTCGCAAGTGATGCGGTAGCTACCCTCAATGTTGCTGACTTCCATGGCGAATGTCAACATGCGAGTAAGTCGGAACGGAACCCGCTCCGGATACTTCTCTCGGTGCATTGCAATCTCGAAACAATCACCAAAGTCGATATGAACCACACGGCCATTACCACGGTCCAGTAACAAGTTCGATGGATGTCTGTCTCCCAAACCAAGGATGTAGCCGACCATAGACATAACACCGAGCGATCGTGTATAGTTCGTACGGCGTTCGAGCCATGCCTCGGAGCTCTTGCTCTTGAGCCATAGCACACGATACAAATCTTTGCCAGTCGTGTTGTCCATAGCGTAGCCGAAGACTTCAACCTTCTGCATGAGAGTAAGGCTATCGTAGTCAGGTGCCATTTGAAGCATGATCCGGTGCTCGATGTTGAGGAGGATCCGACGGCTTTCACGATATTCCTTGATCAAGGCATGCAATGTATCACTGTTGGACACCCATCCCAGCAGACCAGAGCTCTGAGACAATGGAATAGCAGGGAAGCGCTGGACCGACAAGTGTCGCTTGAAACTCTCGCTGTCATTATCTAGCAAGGTATTGCATAAGCCGAATAGTTGCATGACTCGCTCATCTTGTCGAATATCTTCATGACCCTTGACAAGGTACATGTAAGAACTTCCGTTGCTGCCCTTGAGCGTCATGCGACGTGGTCGTTTCTTTGTCTGCAAGACATGCAAGATCGGGTCAAAACTCATGATTCGAATGACTGGCTTGCCACTCTGGTATGTTCCTGGGACGGCAAGGTCAAGATCTGAGCAATCCTTGAGTCGAGGAGACACATATTTGAGATCGAGAGTCGATAACTGTGGTAGTTGTCGGCTGATCTTGCGGAACACAGTGTAATACAAGTCCCAAGCTTGGTTGAGATCACCGATTTCCTCTGATTCGCGATACATCATGCAGTAGTGCTTGGCTTCAGCCAGATCGCGACCGAAAGCTTGCGCAAATGACACCTCACGAAGGGTCTCGGCGCCCTTGTCTAGCATATCATGGAAGGGGGCAAGTGTTGAGAACATGCCTTCAACATTGTGATCACCGAAATAGAGACGAGAGGCTTCTTCCAAGCCTTCATGCCAGAGTTCATGCCACAAGACGGCAACTCGGATAAGCTCATGACTAACAAGATCTGCTTGCTCGACAAGCTTGGCGCTATGTTGCCGCATGCTTTCCATGATGTTGCTAGCAGATTGAGAGCGTCGAGTTACGTTCGATTTCATTGCCACCGTCAGTGGATACACAAGGGCTTGAGGATGGGCTTTCCCAACCTCGGCAAGCAACCTATGAACCGCACCCCGGACCCTGATATTGGGCTGATTGATTCGAGCGATCAGTTGAGGAGTGACAGCAAGCCAAGTGTCAATATTGACAGCCGTAAATCCTTCCGTGACGACAGTATTCACCTCATGATCTCCGCCGTGATTAAACCACAGAGTGAGTAATCTCAAGGTGTCTTGCAAGGAAGATGTCAAGGACAAGGCAATGGAGCGAATGAATCCGCGAATGGCAGGAATTACATGCTCTGTAACGATATGGGGAGGAACCGGCGTAGGCAAGCCCTCACGATTGGCCTGATTGGAAATCGTTGTAACAACTTCGAAGTTTGCAAGTGCCCAGGAGTGCCATGCCTTGTATGAATCGCGGTTGTATTGGGTCGCTGCCGAATAGGCATTGAGAACATCTCGAACGTGTTCTGGCCTCCAATCGCCCCTCTGTAGAGTCGTCTGCCACTCGCCCTGCCTAAGATAGCTCTTGGAAAGAAGCTTTCTGAATTTGCTCGCGTCACCAATCCGTTCGTTCAGGCTGATAACATCTGGGTGATTCTGATCGGCAACCCCGTTGACTCCATTCACGCCGTGATGATCGGCATTTGATACCATGAGTGTGTTGTATCTGGAAAAATCATCGGTCAGACCAGAGGTAAACTCCTTCATCATTTCAAGAGATTCTAGTTGGTGACCATTCGCCCAACTGAATTTCAGCCTGGCGTATGTGACTTCGGGTGGTGCGATAGTGCGCATGCCATTGGCATCGGACACCACTGTCTCTAGAGATGCAAGGGACCGTTCTGCAAGACCCATGCGATTGGACTTGCGACAAAGATTGGCGAACTTGATGGACATGTCAAGATTCTCACGTGGGGCAGTGACAAGAGCTCTGACCTTGAGCATACGCTGCCACACTTCCACGTTTTGTTGACACCCAAGCAATCTTTGATTCCACGTTTTACGCATGGCATCTTGCTTTTCAGGGTCGCCGATGTTTTGCTTGTATGTGATGATCTCTTCTAGCTCAGCGAGCATCTGGACCCGGACAACGACATTGTAGGCACGGTTGTATGACTCTCCCAGAAGAGCAGACAATTCCGTATCGAGACCATTGCGAGCCTTCTCAATGTACATATTGGCCTCTTCGAATTGGTTGCGATGGATTGCCAGAATGGCACCGAAGAATGAGCGATCCGGAGTCTGCTCTTTCATGACACCAAGGTAAGAGTCCATCAACTCCCACTGACCCCGACCCCAGGCAGCGGCAGCGGCAAGAGGTGCAATAGCTCGGCGATGCTCCAGTGATGCTTGGTTCCATTTTTCTTGAGCGAGGTCCGAGAGAACCTTCCACTCGCCAAGAGCATGCAAACAGCGCATCTTACCCATTGTGATACCAAACGAGTCCGGGTCTGTCTTCTCGCGTCGCTTGTAAGCGGCAAGGGCTTCATCCCACCGTTGAAGCTTTTCAAACCACGTTTCCTTGAGCTCGACATCACGATACGCCTGCGCTTTGCGAAGGATACCAATGGCGGCGTCGGATTGTTGAAGCTGGTTGTTAATGGTAATCAAAGCCTCGACAGCACCAGAGTTCTGATCTTGCTCAAACTCGAGTTCTTTGTAGTGAAGGGCTTTAGCAAAAGCGTGACACTTGGCAGCATACTTTCCAAGAGTGCGGATGTCGATGGGCAGAGCCTTGTCGTCGTGCTCCATGAA
Organism: Penicillium robsamsonii; assembly: GCF_028829455.1. Taxonomy (NCBI): domain Eukaryota; kingdom Fungi; phylum Ascomycota; class Eurotiomycetes; order Eurotiales; family Aspergillaceae; genus Penicillium; species Penicillium robsamsonii. The sequence goes on from NW_026643221.1 coordinate 7,076,762, forward strand.
TTCAGCCAGATTGAGAAGAATTTGCAAAATCTCTGGGGAGATGTTGGGAGAAGTAAGCGCCTTTTCAATTGAGCGGACGAGCTCTTCCTGGTATTGATCATATAACTCGGTCCAACACGAGACAAAAGCAGCATTGAAAAGGTCCCTTGAGAGCGGCTGGTAGATTCCAGCCAAGCTAGCACATGCACGCAATGCTGGGGATGGGGATTCCTTCAAGAGCTCAATGCTGAAACGGCGTATCCATTCCTGCCAATCCTCACGAGTGGACTTCTGCGAAGCATCCCACGCGTTCTTGAGATGTTGCTGGTTCACGACAATCTTCTTTTGTCCAATTTCAGAAAAATTGGTGTCATCAGTAGGGAAAGCATAAACCTCTTCTGGGTTGAGGTCCTGCGGGAGTGGGTCGCCTTTCTGGAGTTTCGTCACAAGGATTTGGTAGTTGACATGCGTAATCTGATGAGTTTTTAGGACCTTGTTGAGAAGATGAATGTAATGCGTGAAGTCCTGTCCGAGTTGGAAGATGAGGGCACAGATGCAGTCCATCGCAGCTTGACGCAACACACGATCACCGCTAGCCACAACCCGTGACAGGGAATGAACCATTAGGGATGCAAAGTCAGAGACATTAACTTGCCGCGAGAGTTTTGTCAAGCTGTCGATAGCGGATTTTCGTATGCTCTGAGGATTTTGTGGCCGATCAAATAGACGAACAATAGAAGGAATGATGAGATGCATGTATTCCTCTCCGCTTGTACCGAAAATCAAAAGAGCATGGAGAATCTTCTCAGAGGGCTGGCGACGAGGCGATGTGTCTTTATCCAGTGTATCAAGCATCAAAGGAATCAGACCAGCAAGATACTTCCGGAATTCTCCTTCCAACGACCTAGCAATCGCCTCGACCAAGGATATAATCGTACCCTGGATTTGATATGAAGCATCCCAGAAATCTCTAATAACCTCGATTATCTCTGGCAAGAAAGTGCGAATATGCTGTCGCACGATATTCACCAAGATTGCCATTTGATTGAAATATGACTCAAGGCGGCTAGCAGGAGCGCTTCTGATAACCAAGATGAACCCTGGAATAATTTGTCCAAGGAACGGGACACACTTCAAACCCAGAGTCTTGAAAATTGTGACGATGGCATCAATGACAGCTGAGTGATATTGTGCCAGGGAGTTTTCACGCAAAATGTTCTGCATCAAAGTATGGATGACCACCGTGGGATAATACTCCTCGTTGGAGGGAGTGAGACCCTGCATAATGAGGGCAACATCAGAAACATTCTGTATCTCGTTGATGTGGTGCACATCGGGTTCGATCTCGCTGATCTGTTGGTACTTGTAGGGATCGAGGGCACCGAGGACTCCGAGAAGCTTGATGGTCTCTTTGCGTAGAGAGCCTGTCTGTTCTGTTTTGATAATATTGATGAGTACGGCGAGAAGATGGGGATATTCCATGTATGGCTCGATAACGTAGCCTGAATTGCTCGCCAACTGTCCCAACGTCCGAAGCGCAGCTTCGCGTTTGGTATGCGACGAAAGGTCCTGGAGTGAGTCCAAAATAATTGGCATAATCTGCGGCAGATATTGTCTCATCTCATGGCCGCCGACATTGGCGAGCTCACCAACAGCCTTCAAAGTAGTGGCAGCAACGCCGGGATTAATGTCTGTTGATTTGGGCAACAATGCGGTCACCATGGGATCAACGTATGACCTAATCAATTTTGTTGCATTAGAGACAAACAAGCTAATGAGTTGAGCTGTTTCCTCCTTTTGGCGAGCGGTATTCGCGAAGCCAAGGCCAGTGAGAAGATTGACCAGCAGTTTTCGTAGCGGCGGGAAGACATAGGCAGGGTTGACGCTGGAAAGCCGACCGATAATGCAGATTGCGGCTTCTTTGACATCAAAAACCTCATCATTGACTGCTAAAAACAAACATCGAATATTCTCTGGTCGTGCCAAATGACGATCGAATTTGCGGTCCAATGACCACAAAACGGTCCGTCGGATTTCAGGGTCAGGGTCTCCGATGCCCACAGTCAAGAGCTTGTCAATAACCTCGCTGACAACTTGAATAGAGTGCCCGCTAGTTTGGTTGATGATCGGATCGTGAACGAACAGTTGACAGCATGTAAGAGCTGACGCTTTGCGAATTTCCGGATTATCATTTTCCACGTAGTTGATAGCAACATCACGCACGAACTCGTTCAGTATGTGCCCAGAGAAGTCAAAGCTGCCCAATGTGTGAAGTGCCAATGCGATATCGGAATCGGAGTGAAGCTCATGGGGTGCAAAGTCTTTTGCGAATGATGGCATGGGAGGTAGTCGGTTTTCGGGACAGCCGAGGGGACGGAATGGCGTTCCACAAAGGATGATACTCAGCATATCAAGAAGCTTTTCCTGGATCATAGGTTTGATGGGAGGAATGTAATGGGCCATGTCGACTAGAGCCTGTGTTAATGACTTGCTCAGCCCACAGGCAAAAATGGGATCCAGAAGAGCCTCCATGTATTTGCTGAGTGCCTGTCCCACTGCGAGGGACAGCATGCTAATGCATTCAAACATCGGTGCTTCGTTAACTCCCGATCGATTCCTCGCCTTCATTGCAAGTCCCTCTCGAATGTAGATAATGATGCCATCGAGATATTGGCTGATAGCAGTGCCTACTGCATTGGCAATCTTTCCGATGGCAATGAAGGCGGAGTTCCTCTCTTTGTCCCTTTTGAGTTGTGCTTGGAGGTAGACCATGAATTTGTGGAGATAGATCTCAATGAAATCGGTGGGGGCATATGAGGCAAGAATGGGGATGGTGAGGACGACTTCGGTGCGAATCTTTGGGTCACGGTGGTCCTTGAGGCGGAGGATGATTTCGCAAGCATTCCGATAATGTTCCTTCATGAACATTGTGCCCTTCAAGATCAATTCTTTGATGATTAAAATGGAGCCATGAATATGATCAATGTTATGGGACTTCAAGCCTAGGAGTGCTTCATCGTGTATCCGTGCAAACCATGATTGACGGACTTGAGAATCACGAGCCACGATTATTTCAAAGCATTCGCCAACGGCCTCGGCGGCAGTCTCACGGATGAGGACTTTCGGATCTCGAAGGGCAACCCAGACAAGCTCAAAAACCTGCGGAACGAATCCGTAGAGGAGTGTTGGTGAGCCCTTGGCCAGTTCCCGGATCACAAGCACTGCAGCAAACCGCCGACTTTCCTGGCGCTCGGATTGTAACCATTCTAACGCAGATTGTATTTCACTTTCCACCAGTTCTGCGGTTAGGGCCCCGCCGGGTTTCGCGAGGCGGCCCAGCGATCGGGCCGCATACACCAAGACCACGTTATCATTGCTGCGAAGGGCGCTCCGCAAGTAGCTGGCAAATCTCGTTGTTTTCTGAGCCGCATCAACACCGTCAAAGTCAATGAGCCGATCGAGTGCTAACAAGCCACCGATTCTTTCGTTTGCATCGCTGCCGTTGACCACGAGTTGGGCGATGCGTTGGCTAACGGCGTTGTAAAATTCCACGAACTTCTCCGACGGCCAATCTGCAGAAGGAGATATGTCAGCTAGTTAGAGGTCTCGGGGTTCAACCGGTAGTACCTCTAGACACGGATAGGACATTATCGTAGAGCTCGTAAGCAGCTCTGGCCCTGGCCTCCTCATTCTTTGACTTAAGCTCCACGAACAACCTTTGGGTCACGTCTGTGATTGCACCTGCTTGGGCCATATTTGTGAATCACACCCCAGGGTGGACATTGGAATACAAGGTCTAGGCCATAAAATAAAAACACGCAGAGCGCATAAAGTTGGATGGTAGAGGGAAGGTCATGTGTGAGGCTTGGAGAAGGTCGAGAGGTGCACGGGCCAGTTTGGAGTTCCCGCCTGTCTCCCTCGACCATCTACAACCACTCTATAAGTAATCACTACATACTATTTCGATATTTATCTTGACAGTGTTCAGTATATTAAGGATAATACCTGGTGTATGAATATAATTCAAATCCTGGTGTGCCTAATAATTGAGTCATATTACCCTCAGCACCAAATACGTCACCCAAATGATCCGATGGCATTGACAATTCAGGTAGTCTAACATTCGTGCAGAATATCGATATGGAAATACATCTAAAAAGATAATGGAATGTTTATCTCAAATATATAGTCAAGGGAAAAGGCTGTATAAGCGGCTGACTTTGCTTGTTTTGTATCATTAAGATTTCCACGGGGCTAAAGGTACACGTAGGTTTGCTTCCTAGGATTCCAAGGTTGCATCTATAAATGTCATATAACCCATTCAGTATGCATTTTCGTTGAGATCAATTCACTCCCACACTAGGACGGGTATTTGAATGCTCGATATTTGTGACCAAAGTGACTTAATACCAGGCTTCTAGCACATCCTTGGGCCAGCTTTGTAGGACAGCCTTATATGATGTAGCAGCTAACATAGGATATGCGAGGACTTCTCAGAATCTCATATAGAAGGTGCAATCTGTAAAATTGGAGAAGATATGATGGAAGCAAGGATGAAGACAGGACACTGCTGCTAATATCATTATTGTTCATTATTTCTTAGGCCATAAATCGACAAACACTAAGCAGATATAGGACCTTTGATGAACCAGATTCTACTAGATCCATTTTGAAGTCCTGTAAGCAGTCTAGACACTAGTCACCTTGACTACTATTTGGTTGGATGGGCAAATAATAAATAGGTCTCAACTATAAGGGGTTAAGGCTGAATCATGTCTCTATCAAGGTGCAAGGAGATAAGAGAGTGCAGACATATGGATTTATACCAACATTAGTATCTTAACTCCATTAAACACCGTGTGGTCTTGTATTTATAATCACCGGTCAGGATTTCTAGGCCGCAATAGGCCGTTGCGGGGGATGACGGGATCGAGGGGTTTGGAAACCATAAAAGCCAAGCTCCTCGCTCTTTTGTTGTCCCAATTCTTGAACATCTCATCTATAGCTCCAACTTATATCACAATGGTTAAAGTTCTTCTGACTGGTATGTGATTTTAATCTGCCTTCGAACCTCAATCTAACTATCCGCTTTAGGAGGCAGTGGCTTCATCGCCGCTCACATTGTGGACATCCTGCTACAGCATGGGTATGTTTCAGCCACAATGAACGTACACATTCGAAGTTGAATATTGACAATTCTACTCTTAGTTTTGATACAGTTGTTACTGTTCGATCAGAGGAGAAGGGCAAACGGATAATCGAGGCTCACCCCGACGTGCCGAAGGAGAAGCTCTCTTATGTGATTGTCAAAGATGTAGCTAAGGATGGTGCATTTGATGAGGTTAGTAGAAGACATTTCCCCTAATAAATACGCAGCTAACGGAAATACGAAAGGCCGTCAAATCAAGCCCTCCCTTTGACTATGTTCTCCATACCGCATCTCCTTTCCATTTTAATGTTCAGGACCCTGTGAAAGACTTCCTTGACCCGGCTATCAAGGGGACGACTGGTATTTTGAAGGCAATCAAAGAATATGCCCCTAACGTGAAGCGAGTGGTCATCACATCATCTTACGCTGCTATGGTGAACGGCAAGCAGCACCCCAAGGTCTACAGTGAGAAAGAATGGAATCCGTTGACATGGGAGGAGGCCATGGACCACTCGCAAGTTTACCGTGGTAGCAAGGTAGGAAATTTGACGGTCAGTCTAAGTATTCAAGTGCTAAGTCAATTTCATACAGACTTTTGCAGAGAAAGCAGCTTGGGCCTTTGTCGAGAAGGAGAAGCCAAATTTCGATATTGCTACCATCAATCCACCACTGGTGTTTGGCCCGATCGTTCATTATCTCAACTCTCTTGAGACTATCAACACCTCAAACCAGCGCATGAGGAACCTCATTCAGGGTCAAATGAAGGACAAAATAGCCCCAACGGGCAATTTCCTGTGGGTGGATGTACGTGATGTGGCCCTCGCACATGTAAGAGCCATTGAAGTTCCCGAAGCAGGCGGCGAGAGATTCTTTGTCACCGCTGGTTTCTTCTCGAACAAGGAACTTGCGGATATTATTCGCGAGACTCACCCCCAGTTAGAGTCTAGGCTACCCCCTGTAGATTCTCCCAGCGACTTCCCGGCAAACATCTTTGGGATTGACAACAATAAGTCGCAAAAGGTCCTTGGACTCAAATATCTCCCACTTAAACAAACGGTGTCAGACACCGTTGATTCTCTTCTAGCTGTTGGTGTTTAAATTGTCAGTTGCCTCCGATGTTTTGCGTTTCATAGATCTAGATTAAATCGATGGATACTTGTAGGAACAAATCCAATTTTCTTCTTTGGCAATTACGTATACCAGAGCGATTTTAAACAACAGATTTTATCGAACGTTAGCTACATTCTACATCTTAGATTTAATAAAGATAATCTCCGTAGCAAAGATTGATCAAGGGTCTGTGGTACATTATATAGATACAAACTGCGGGTTAGGTCTTTGTGCCTCACCGTACCGCTTTGGCCCGTGTTCTCCGGTCAACTTTTCTCGCGCCAGCTATCCAAGATCACATAGTCAATCCATTAAACAAGATGGCCTCCGCCAGGCTGTCGCCAACGGCGAACTTGCTGCGAAAGTCGCGTTTATTCGCACTCCCCAAAACTCTCAATGTCCCCAGTGATCAAACCTCGAGAGAATCCGGCACCGCAACTCTGCCTCACCCCATCCGAGCCTCCATCGTTACACCGCAATCATCACTAGCCCGAGGCGATTGGGGATTGAAGCGACCTTTACCGGCCAAATCGACATCAGAGAAGTCATCAAGACCTGTGGTCAGGTTGCACGCCCTGGATACCTATGAACATGTCACCGACTTCGAATCCGCCGCAGATCACACTGTGACCCTCGAGAAGTTCCAGGAGATGCACATGCCTATGTCTCTCCCCTCCAAAGTCAATTATGCTACAAGTGTTGTCCCAAGGCATCAAAGTCCGTTCGAGACGCATCTTGATAACACCGAAACCAGCCAGGGTCTCCAGGAACCTGGTGCTAAACAATTCAGACACACCGGTCCTTGGCTTGCTGGGCAGACGGAGGCAGAGTTCGCAGCGTACTTGAAGCAAGTGACTCGCAATAAGCCTGAGCTTCTGAAGAAGCTTCGTGAACAGTTTATTGCGAAACGGTCTGCTGAGATCCGGAAGCTGGCACAGGATAATGGAGAGGACTTGGAGGCTCACCCCACAACTGTCACTGATGCGGAGTTCAATGCCTACATCAAGATTCTGCGTAATGATCCATTCGCTCTCGGTCCTGTGGTATTTGACCTCCTTGACCTCGCTTCCCCCCCTGCCGTTCCCAGCGAGCGTATTGGGCGCAAGTACTATCAGTCCCCTGGAACTAAACTGTCCTCATTCGAATACGCCGTCTCAGGGCCCCCGAAGACACACCCATCTGCCGGTCTGTCATACACACGATCACACGCTCTGATCCACAATCATGCCCAGTTTGGCCCACAGGCCCACCAGCGCCCCGTGGAGGCTCGCATCTTGCGCCCCAAGGGCCGCTTTAAGGGACGCATGGCTCGGGCCCTCGCAGGTATCGGTGGTATTGCTGTTGAAGATCTAAATGCCATGACCTTTGTGGAGCAAGGCACACCCCCTGGTCTGACTTTCTTCGATGCTTCCATCCCCGGTGGAGGTAAATACTGGGTTACTCCCATCCGGGCTTCGATCGACTCGGACGGCCGTATTGGCCTTTCATCTTATCGCGCGAGTGCAACCGCCAAGGCCCCTTACGGAATCGAAGATCACCACAAGCCGAGCACCTTGACTATTTCCGATGTTGCCACTGCCCCATCTCCGCTGGTCCCAAGATTGGACCGACAGTCCTTCGGCCAGCCTCGGTTCCAGCCTTCCACGGAGAACCGTACCCGGAGGCAACCCACGAGGGGAACAGAGGACGTCGCACGCAGCCTTCTCAATAACCTCAACTCTAGGTCATAGGGAAAACTGAAGTATGGGTGGATGTGCAAGGGATTGTACCATGTATGATAGATTTGGTGCTTGTGTAAAGCTACGTTCATTTTTCTTTTTTGACTATGTCATATAAATCGGATGCATCAATATCAAGTTTATTTTCACAGCGATGATTGCAAAAGGCTTATTTCCCACCGAAATAGAGAATAACAAGACAAAATAATTCACACTAATCGTACAAGGACATCTAATGTACAAATTTGCTACCTTCCTAAAACAGCAAGGGCCATCCATGGATCCATAACTACCGGATAAAATTATATAATCATGAATATGCAATATATCACGTGACGTATGGATTAGGGCCTAGGGCAAGGACCCGCACAGGACTAAGCGAAAGCCTGCTCTCAAACTCATCCAAATCGGCACGACGACTCTCGATCTTTCGAACATTCATTCCGCCAGCCAACAACCGCCAAAATGGGTCGCGTCCGTACCAAGACAGTCAAGCGCTCCGCTAAGGTCATCATCGAGCGTTACTACCCCAAGTTGACCCTCGACTTCGAGACCAACAAGCGTATCTGTGATGAGATCGCCATCATTGCCTCCAAGCGTCTTCGCAACAAGGTAAGATTCTATACAATCCAACCAACAATTGAGATGTCCAATTCTGATGCGCAATTTCTTCTAGATCGCTGGTTACACTACCCACTTGATGAAGCGCATCCAGCGTGGTCCCGTCCGCGGTATCTCCTTCAAGCTTCAGGAGGAGGAGCGTGAGCGCAAGGATCAGTACGTTCCTGAGGTCTCCGCTCTTGATGTCTCCCAGACCGAGTCCGGCCAGCTCGACGTTGATGCCGACACCAAGGACCTTCTCAAGTCCATGGGCGTAAGTTTTCTCTGCGCTACGATATCTTCGAATATATCTAATGTATATCTATAGTTCGACAACCTCAAGGTCAACGTTGTTGCCGTCAGCCAGCAGCAGCAGGCCGAGCGCCCCCGCCGTTTCGGTCCCCGCTAAATTTAGCGCCCGCAATAACGAAAAAAAAGTTCATACCTGGCCTACGGTCGATCCTTGGCGGTTACCCCGACAATGTCTGTTCTGGCTGGCTTTTCGCCCGGCTAGCATGGTTTAGCTTAGTGTGGAAGGCTATTCCTGGATGAGGAATGAATAAACATGATTCTCTTTGAGAAAGGTGTCGCTGATTCTCCGAAAGGAGATGACGCTTGATTGCCATTTTTTCCCCTCGTGTCTACCTATGAGTTAGCTCTCTGGGTCGGACTACGTAGGAGTTCTTGGACTGGGGACTATCTCGGTCTAAGTGACTCTAGAACCTTTGGTGGTCTGAGTCATGTCTGGATTTATACCTACATATTTATATGTACGTATGAGTTCTGCTGACCAGCCTATGGCCATACATAGGGTCTCTGTGTAGATGGTTCATTACTCATGTGTCAATGTCAACATTGATCGGGTATTAGAAAGTAGAACGCCGAAAACCCCGTTGGGATCCCATCGCAACCTGGCTGGATCAAATCTGATCGAGTAAATCTATGTCTCCATCTTGATCCACGCTTCGGTGCTCCCTGGGCACATATCCTTCGATGGAACCGCCATTTGCATCCTCCGGGCGCATTTGTGGAGCGCCAGGAGCCTGCTGCAAACCACGTTGATTCTCTTTGATATTGACGTTAACACGCCCATCCGGACGAATCGTGCTGGTATCACCGCGTTCCAAGGCAAGCTCCCGGGACCGATCGCGATTCCCAAGTCCCATGCTCTGCAAATCATCGACAACGGAGGATACACTGCTAGTAGCGGCTGGTGCCTTCAAGCGCTTGGCGCGAGCTTCTTCAAGCAGTAGAATACTCGTACCCCGCGTATCACCGGCCCGTCGTTCCCACACAGGCTTCTCGGAAAGCTGCACCCGGATCCAAAGAGCACGCTCTGCGCATGCATCTGAGCACCACTTTTCGACGCGGTCCTCAGAAACGATATCGACGCTGCGTCCACGCCCCCCTGGGCCACTTCCTTTGGGGCCGTATTTAAATTGGAATCCGCCTCCTGGGCCTCTGTTTCCCTTGCGATACTTGCGAGGACATAGAGTGTATCCGCACGAGTCTTCAAAATTTCGCTCCAGGATCAGATTGTCGTAGTCGCTGGGGCGGAATGGAGCCAGCGCATATTTGAATTTTATAGTATCTTCTTGAGATGGTGCGGCAGGGTCGGCAGTCGGGGGAGGAGGGGAGCTCGAGGAGCTCGAGAATGCGGTTTAAGATGATATCTTCGGCGTCTTTTTGGGTCTGAATCTGCTGTGCGTGTTCCAGAGCGATTTCGAGGTGCTGCTGAGTTGCTCCGGGCCTACCTTCTAGGTATTTATCTTGCTCTTCTTGTGTAGGGTATAGGTATGAAGGTGGGGGTTGCTGGGCATTGACGGCGGCATATGTCTCGGGAAGAGAGGTCTTAAGAGCGTGGCTTGGACCTGACTGTGCCATAATTTTGAATCGAGGCCCTGGAGGATGTATTGGAAGGTAAGCTGGATTGAAAATGGGTTGAGTTGTGAGCTGAGACGAAATAGAAAAAAAAAATAAAACCAGCAGAATTCGGGTCCAAAGCGGAAGAGGCAAAAACCCCCCGGGATCCCCAAATATGGGACACTTCACTGCTGACGTAGGCTTTGGGCCGTGACATGGGATCACATATGTAGTAGCTCATACATATTGTATATGTTGTACTTGGTACAATTTACGAATATTTCTCTATACAAGGTCGACATCTATATAGCTGTCCAGTTACCTAGTTACCTAGCTACCTAGCTACTTAATATCCACTGAAAACAAGTTAGACTACATATATGTAAAATGCGTTTAAAAATCATACAAACTTGAATTTCAACACATTTCCCCCCTCATGTGCGTGTTCCCTGGTTGATGTTAGCCGCCGATCGCTCAGTGGAGCCCATTTCCCTCATCCCGCCAAGTGACGACCACCTCTCTACATCCTCCCTACATTTTTCTTGTCTTTCTGACCCTGTTCTTTTCTTTTCATCTTGCAGTTCTTTGCTGGCCCTGGATAGGGTGTTCGGCTCTCCACGTGAGTACTTCCGTTCCCTCCCCCCATCTCCTAGTCGTAGGCACCCGCCCATTGACGTCGTCCGTTTTATCTAAGCTGACACCCCATCGTACCATAAAGGAATTGGTTCGTTTCGCTCTAAATATCGCATGCTACACGTATTGAAGTTGGCGAATTTCTCTGTACAGATATTCTAGCGTCATTGCGTCACAGACTCGTTCAGCATTCCTCACTCCACACCGATTATCTCAAAGTCTGAACCTGGGACTTGACTTGCCAGATGTCAGGTCCGCCCTTTACGGTCCGCTCGGTCTTCGAGTATGCTTCGGGCCACGATGACGATCTCAACTTCCCGATCGGTCAAATCGTGACCGTCACCGCCCTGGAGGACGACGATTGGTACTACGGTGAATACTCAGACGCCCAGGGGGCCAAGCAGGAAGGCATCTTCCCGAAAAACTTCGTTGAGAAATATGATCCTCCGGCCCCTCCGAGACCGTCTCGACCCAGACCCAAAAAGGAGCCCGAGCCGGTGCCAGTCGAGTCCCCCGTGGTCGAAAGCAAGCAGGCTGAGCCCGAACCCGAGGCAGAGGTGCAGCCCACCGAGGAAGAATATGAGATTGCATCCCCGCAGTCACCTCTGACCCAGTCCCCTCCTCCACGTGCGAGTGCCCCTATAGCAGAAGCTGCATCCTCGCCCCCGCAGCCGGCAAAGGCGCCCGCTCCCGCCCCTCCCGTGGCCCCAACTGAATCCGCAGCCAAAGCACCCTCAAAACCCGCACCTCCAGCTGTAGTGGAGAAGCCTTCGGGGTCCTCGTTCAGGGATCGCATTGCTGCCTTCAATAAACCTGCAGCAGCACCAGTTACGCCGTTCAAACCGGGCGGTTCCCAGCCATCCTTTATCAAGAAGCCTTTCGTCGCGCCGCCTCCTAGCCGGGACGCCTACAAGCCTCCACCAAGAGAGCCCGCACCCAAGATCTACAAAAGAGACGAGGATCCCGATGTGAAGGAACAACTTGCCCGCGAGCCCCCGGTCTCTGAAAGCCGACCTGCTCCCGTTGAAGGCGAAGAGGGCGCGGAGGACCAGCCCAAGCCAACTAGTCTGAAGGATCGGATTGCGTTGCTCCAGAAGCAGCAATTAGAGCAAGCTCAACGTCATGCCGAAGCAGCTCAGAAGAAAGAAAAGCCCTCCCGCCCTGCTCCTAAGAAGTCGATGGATGAACCTGTGGCTCCCACAGTCCTCGGCGAGGAACAAGAGACATCCTCTGTCGAAGAATCATCGGCTGTCCGAGATCCTAGTGCTGATACATTGAGGGCTGCGGCCCCTCCGCTGCCCGCTGCCCCATTCTCGCCCACCCAAGAAGTAGCGAGTGATGCCAATGACGCCGACTACTCCGCTGCTGCAGACTCCGAGGATGCAGGCGAAACATCCACTAGTAAGGATGATGAGGAAGATCAGCCCCAGCCTCGTCCGGTCTCCCAGCGTCAACAGTCGACTCGCGCAGTTGAGCAAACTGCCGAGGCAGAAGTTGAAGACCATGGCGAAGTAGAAGATGAGGAAGAGGAAATGGATCCTGAAACCAAGCGTAGAATGGAACTGCGTGAGCGAATGGCCAAGATGAGCGGCGGCATGGGTATGATGGGTCTCTTCGGCCCGCCGGCCGGAGGTATGCCAGGCATGTCTGGTGCCGGTGGTGCTCGCAAGCCCAAGACTCCCGGCGAGTCAGAGAAGAGGCTCGGTGAGCTCGAATCTGAGCCCACTTCGCCTGGCAATGCACCCCCGGTTCCTATGATTCCCCTTCCTGGAATGAACGTGGCTAGCAAGCCGGTGCCTTCTTCTAGTGAAGTGGAGAAAGAAGAGGAGGAGCCTTTGGCAACTCCTCTCGCGGAACAACACCCTGCACGCGAGGTGCCAGACGTCGAGGAGGTCGTCCACGAAGGTGCACTGCCCCGCGGTTCCATTGATCGCCCGGTCCCGGCGCCCCCATCCCAGGGTAAGCTATTCTCTAGCAGTCTAATGCATGGTTTCAATTCCTGACATCTACAGATCGTTCGGCACCTCCGCCTCCTCGAGAGTCAAGACCCGTCCCGACTGTCCCAGGTGAGCCACCGGCTTCCCTCCGCCGGTTCCTGGAGGTAAGTGCCCAGATCCCGATACAATTTACTTGACATAGGCGTTGACGATCATAGCATACACAGGCCGACCAGTTCCTCCTCTACCACGGCCCTCAACTGCTGATAAGGGTGACGAGTCTGATGATGAATTGTCGGTGCACACATCTAGTCTGTCGTTGAATACCTCGGTTGCTCCACCACCGGCCGTGCCTGCACCTGCGATACCTGATCAGATTGACTCTCGCCGTGCCGAAACATATGACCCCCTGTCCTCTGCCGCTTCAACCCCTGCGGCCGAAAAGAGAGCTAGTCGTCTACCACCTCCCATTCCAGTCAATCCACCCATGCCACCATCATCGCAGGGCCGCGCTCCCCCGCCCCCGCCCCCAGATCAGCTCCGTCGCCGGTCTACCGCTGATAGTCGCATGAGTGCGTTATCCACCCCTCGACAGGCTGGAGAAGAAGCGGAAGGAGAGGTGACTGAATATGATGGAGATTACGACACTGATATTGCGTCGGGAGTGAAACACAAGGATGCTCTGAAAGCCCACGAACGTGACTCCGGCTTTGACGAGGGTATTCCCACCGACGACCATTCCATTCAGTCCCCGCGCAGCCCCCAGGAATCCCGGCATCCCCCACCTCCTCCACCCACGGCTCCTAGGGCAGTTCCGCCTCCACCCCCAAATCAGCCGCCCCGGAATGCCCGTGCGTCTATTGACACACCTAGGGGACCGCCTCCTCCTCCCCCGCCCAGAGATCTCGTCAGCGATGACGATGTTGAGTATGACCCTTTCAACTACTCCGCTCCCCGACATGGTCTCCCCACATCTCCACCCCTCCCGCTCGGTCGCCCAGAGGCTCCTCCTCCTGTCCCACCGCAACAAGCGGCCGATGAATACGACGATCTCTATGATGCACCCGTTGTGCAGAGCCCGGTAAAAGAAAGACCCTCTCCATTGCATGAGAAGCGTCTTTCACTGGCGCCTCTGCCTCCCCAAAGCCAGGCTTCGGGTTTGCCATCTCCGTCCGCGGCCCGAACCCAGCGCGCATCTATGGATCTTCTAAGAAATCAGCCTAACGTTCGTCGGTCTATGGATGTTTCTCGTCCATCTATTGACCAAGGCTATATCGCCACCGATGTTGATTTCGCCGAGTATACCCTCTGGTGGACTAAACCCAACACCCCGCCTCCAGCGTTCCAGAATCGCACTGATCTACTTTTCGAGGTCGAGGAGACTGCATCCACGAACCGTGGCGGCAAAACTACAGTCTCGAAGGATGTCTATATCCTGTTCCTCGATTACTCCCAAACAGTCTTGAATGTCCAATTTGACCCCAAGAACCCCGCAGATGCTTCTTTCGAGCAGCGTCATGAACCCCCGCCGCTCCCGCTTCGTCAGGACCAGCTCGAGCAGGCTCATCTTCAGCTTGGAACGCGAATCTCCGAAGCCGTCAACTCGATCCAAAACAGCACTGTTGGAGACGGCACTCCGTTCGGGCTAGTCCAGTACCTGCTCAATCCCCTTTCGGACGCGCTGCTTCCTGTGGGGACCCGCGGGTACGGTTCCTTGGTTTATTCCAATCTGGCCAATGCCTCCGTGTCTCAGAATGATGAAATCCGCGCCGGTGACATTGTCAGCTTCCGCAATGCCCGATTCCAGGGCCACCGCGGCACCATGCACCAGAAGTACAGCGCCGAGGTTGGAAAACCTGACCACGTCGGCATCGTAGTCGATTGGGATGGCACAAAGAAGAAGATCCGAGCCTGGGAGCAAGGCCGTGAGAGCAAGAAGGTCAAGATGGAGAGCTTCAAGCTCAACGACCTCCGCAGTGGCGAATGCAAGGTCTGGCGAGTGATGCCCCGTAGCTGGGTGGGCTGGGAAGCCAGTAAGTAACTGAACGAAAGGATTCTGGGTTGAGAATTCGACTTTTCTTTTTGTTGCAGTTGCGCTATGAGCAGACGACCGTTTCTTTTGTGTGTTTTTTCTTTTGCTTGCCCCCTTCTAGATTGGGTGGGATCATGTATGAATGAAAAGGAGCCTCCTTTCTCCCCTGTCTTCTATATTCTTCTCCCTTTTCTCTTTTCTTGTCCTGCTCCCTCTTGTGAATCATCCGGACTTGGTGTGGTAATATGAGATTGGTGGTCCCTGTTTGATGGAGAGCTGAGCGAGCGTGCAGCTTTTCTTTTTTGTTTTTGTCAATGGTACATCTTGCATGGTTCTATCCGAGCAGACTATGAGATACTATTCTCTTTGGTCTATAGATTGTCACAGGTTCGTTTGTATAAATTTCCAACGTTGGAAAGGAAAGTATTGTATATGTATGGATTCCTAGACCAACGACCATATATATCCTGTCCAGGTCCTACTCAACTTCACAAATTATCACATTTTACAGTAATTAAGGCTCACAGGATATTCGATGGGGCTCGGCCAATAAGCCCAATTCCTCGTGTGTTCTAGAATCCACGCCCCGTCTGAAATAAATTAATCCCAAAATTCCAACGCTAAGAAAGTTTCCTTTGATTAACGGATCGAGTTCGAACAGCCAAACTTAACTGCCGACTCCACCACTTCGTAGCTGTTTAACCCTTTTCTTCGAACAGCGCCTCAAACTCGGTCCAATTAAGCACAACCCTACTCCCCGGATATGCTACATGCCGTACATCATATGGTAACCCGATACCCGAGGCTAAATAAGAGGCAGTGAGCGGGATCCCTCGCCACACGACACATCGAGAGACTGGGGCCCCCGGTCTTCTCAACCCCCCATCACCGACAGGGGAGGGGGAAGAGGGGCTCCAATTATAACGTTCGTTCTTTTTTGGGGGGTTGAGTTTTCGTACCACATTGGTGGAAATTCCTGGACTTCAGCTCGTACTTCGGATATTGATATTCGCGATCGGTTGATTCAGACAAGTATCGGATATCAAAAATTCTGGCTTCTATGCATTTTCGAAGCATAGATCAATTCAGGGTAACAATATACCGGTAGTTACTCGGGTCCACGGGTGTATGGCACATTTTAGGACTTTTAATACAATTGACATGTCCAATGTCGGAGATTTTCATTTTTTTTCCCCCCAAAAAGAAACCAACCTTTTTGGTCATTGGCCCGCGGAGTGCTTGTTTCCGGTTTGGATGCTTCCAAGGTTTCCCGTAGTCTTTGATCCGTTGGATTTATGACATCAATCTAATCAATTCTAGATCTTATATTTTATATTTTATAGTACCTAAAAACTTGGATTCAAGAGGCCTTCAACTGTGTAAAAAAGAAACCCGGAGCCGAAGCGTTTAATTACTATCCACATTGGGACTAGTCAGGGGCACTATACCGACTAAGACCGGACGGTTTACCATTTCTTTTTTGGCTACATAATAATAAGCCTAACTATTTCTAGTCAACAGCGGAAGTTTCAAAAGCTTATAGGCGGGG
Organism: Penicillium robsamsonii; assembly: GCF_028829455.1. Taxonomy (NCBI): domain Eukaryota; kingdom Fungi; phylum Ascomycota; class Eurotiomycetes; order Eurotiales; family Aspergillaceae; genus Penicillium; species Penicillium robsamsonii. The sequence continues at coordinate 7,093,332 of NW_026643221.1, forward strand.
GCTTCCCAAACGGCTGTCAAGCCTAACCAAAACGTATTTGGAGACGCGCTTGAAGAGTTTTGCTTTTTTTTTTTTCCCACTCTAGCCTTTGGGCATTTGCTTATGTAGTTCATACCCACAGAGAGAAATTCATTTCTAATACGAACCTCTATAAAAAATGTTTTTTTTGGGTCGAGTGGAGAGTACCTGGACTTAATCGTGGTTTCTACCATGGTTCGGTTTTCTGTTCCAATTTAGGAAGTCGGAAGCAATAGATGCAGAGTCCATTGTCCTGCAGTCCTGCAATGTCGGAACATTCATTTGTCCAGGCCTATTATTATTATCCTGCAGTGCAGATATCTTATATTGTGGCTGTACCCTCATTTCTCAAAAGCCGTATTTTCCAATGTATTGTTCTATTGATTATGATCTCGATCTCCTACACAATATCTAACTTTATTGCATATTGCAGTATGGCATGTCTGATTAGCCTGTGTTCTACCCCAGGGTTACTGAATTTCCCTTGCTGCCGGCCTAAGCAAGGAGTTCAACGGACTATATTGTGTGTGACCCTATCTTGTCCGATGTGAGAGCTTGGATGAACTACTGAGCACCAAATCAAAATCCTGGAAGTAATGGGACGATCTTGGTGTTTCCCGTGTCCAGGCCCCCGGAACTACCCTAACCAATGAGTATTTCCCCTTGATTTTACGGAGTCCCCCGGTTTCAGAAAACAGAAAACAGCACACATCATACATGAAATTGCAAAGAATTGGCCACACATCGACCTGCCCGACCTATCCAGTAGTGAGGCGTTCAGCCCCAGGTTCCACCTGGAAGCGAGACAAGAAGTGATCCTTAACATTTTATTTTACGCAAGGGGGTGAAACCAATTACAGTAATTTTGTGAAATTGGTACTTGCTCTCGAAGAGGATCTGGACCCTTCGCTTAAGTAGCTATACCATACCATACCTACATTGGACCATGGATGCAGTCTCGGGAAGCCCCTTGGTCAGTATACAAAAGATGCAGTAAATAAACAGAACGTAGAGAGGACATATGTAAATATTATAAACTATATTAAGGAAAATATAGAATTAGAAGGGTTAATATCGATCGACTGGTGGACACCAATTTGGGACGATCATCTAGATCCCTTTCAATTTTTTTTTTTTTTCTGGTATGCCGCTAAGAGAGCCCTGGGGAGTTACAGTTCTGAATCCATTGCAAATCTCCCCTCTCATCGCATTCTTCGCCTCAATTTCCCCAGTCACTCTTTTTTCCTTGACCTATTTCCTTCTCGACTAACTCTGCAGCCTATTGCTTTTGCCTATCGCTCTGCTGTGATCTGTCAATCCCCGCTAAATACATTCATTGGCCTTGGACCCGGACCATTCACGATACACGCCTTGAACTTAGCATTCCTTGCGCCTATTCTCTTCAGGAGACATTTCTCTCCCCGACTACAATCTGCACTCGTCGTTGCACTTGAAGGTCATGCCGCTCATTTCATTCTCTGGATAAGGATATCCAGTGAGTCACTTTGAAGACATTGAGCCAAACCGGGACTCTGATCAACTCTTAAGCTACTTACGTACCCACTGGACTTGACGACATTCAAATCAATCTTAAATATCACACAATTGCATTCATTCCTTTCCTATCACGAGGCCCCAGAGCGCCTCGAGCCTACCATCCATGATGAATCGATTCCGCAAGCACAAAAAGGCGAAGGAGCCCGCGGAGGATCAAGAAGGGGCCTCATCAGGGTTTAGTCTGAAGCCATCGAAGAAAAAGGAGACGCCGGAACCCACACCAGATTTCGACCTATCAGCCGCACTGCCCTCGACAGACAACTTCCGCACCAGTCTGTTAATGCCCAAGTTGTCCGCTCGATTTAGCATGCTGAAGGAACAGGACGACCCACTATCAATGCTAGGCAAGGCCAGTGACGATAGCGTGTTGTTTCCCAAGCGCGCGTCGCGACTCAATTTATTCGGCCACAGCCCCGCCATGCTGGCAGATATTGACGAGGTTTGCTCCAACGACGGTAGCCGACCCTCCCTTGCACTCGACCGCAGCGGTTCTTTCGCTTCCGGTGGGGATGGATATGGTACAGACGACGACCGATCCCAGGGGGGCAGTATTATGAGCAGAGCCCGTCGCGCCGAGGGCAATAATCTGTTCGGAGGTCGCCAAAAGATTTACAAGATCCCGGTTAGATCGCCAGCGGGAACAAGCCCCGATGCGCCAGAGGGTGGTCAACGGACCATGGGAAAGCCGGTATATGACCAGGACATGAACCTATCTGCCTTTCAGCGGTTGCGGCTTAAGGAGAAGGAAGAGAGAACGGTGGAGGCAGCCCGGGAATCTGGATATGCCGCCTCGACTGCTTCTTCTAATAGCCGAGCCACATACTCCTCCACCGCATCGGGACCTCTGTCAACAGTTCCCACATCAACTGGAGCAACCTCGGTCGACGAGTCACCGTTGAATACATCCCAATCTCCAATGACTGGTTATCCGTTCCCGGAAACCCATCCTGAATCCTTTCGACCCGGTCCCGGGATGTCTACCCCGCGCAATGGTTCAATCCGTAACCGTCGTCTCTATGGACAAGGATTGACTCAGGCTGCTCAGAACCAGCAGAACTCGACCTTGAACCGCCTGGAGAGTTTGAGTCGCCAGCGGGCCGGAACTCCAGACCTCCCCTCTTTGAACCGCAACTACTCCAGAAGTGCCACTAACCTGCGGGGCCGTCTGCAAAAGCTTGCGATTGTCGAGCCACCTAGTTCACAGCCAACTAGCCCTCCTTCGTCCGCAACGTCCCCGAAGGCCCGCATGTCCGGAGAAGCTGCGCCCAGAGACCACCTATCGCCCACAGCAGCAACGTTTGGGGCTCCTCCTTTGAGCCCGCCCACAAGCGAAAATGACGAGGGTTCCTCACTGTTGGCCGCATCACTTCACCCGGAGGATCATGGAAAGGCTACCGCCATGGGCTTGTTCAGCCGGCCTAGCACTGGTTTCGACGAGCAGGCATTCTCCCGTCGCCAACTTCAAATGCACCAAGGGCGAGAGACCCCGCCTCCGCGCCGTGCATCACCTCCACGCCGGCCTCTGCCGGCAGAACCCGTAGGCCGTGCTCGAGGACTATCCAAGTCCAGCTATCGTTCCCGAGCAGGGTCCGCCTCGTCTCACTATAGTAGTGATGCGCATCGCGGCATCGATCATTCTTGTGCGTCCAGCGTTGAGGCTTCTCCTTTTAGACCTGGGGTGAGGACTTTCTATGCCAACTCGAGTGCTAGCGAATCTGGCGACGAAGCAGAGAACAGCTCTTCGCGCGACACCCCTTCTGCGGCTGCGCTGGCTAGCGAGTACGGCCCGCCGCTTCATCACTCAAGCGTAACATCTAACAAGTCATCAACTCCCTCGAAGGATCATCTCGAAACGCTCCCAGAAGTAAGATACTCCGATCTAGGTGATCTTAGACCTATCAACGAGAACGACCTTGATTTCACGATGTCACCCCCTGAAACCAGCGATAACACACCCAAGAGACCAGACTCGCCCACCCTGCAGCCAGATCAAGGGTTTGGTGGAATGGGGGGAATGGTTCGTTCTCACCTGCGCCAAGAAAGCGACAGATCTTCCATATTCCCTCCTCCTTCACCCCACCAGAACGATAGCTATTTCCCTAAGATTGCAGCCCAGAAACCGACTCCCCAGCCACCAGCCGCTCTTCCCAAGGTAGCACAGCCCCCCGCAGAGGGTCGGCCATCGTCAGAGATACGCCCAGGTACCTCGAGCTCGCAATCTCCTTCTGGACATTTTACGGAGGGCGCGGGTTCTCGAAACAGCGAAGAGTCATCTGCACCTGGAACTATTCCCGACACAGTACCCGCATCGAACGGCTCCTCCTGGAGGGAGGAATTAGAACTTCATCATCGTCGTCATGGGAGCACGGAGACCCAAAGGGAGCGAGAAGAATTCGCCATCGAGCTGGCAGAGAGGCGTAGAAAGGTGCAGGAGAAGCTGCGAAGTGTTGCTGAGAACGACAGTCGATCCAGCAGCCCCACTCCTGGCAGGTCAACTCCGGACTTGTCTCGGACTGGTAATGCATTTGCCATGTTGAAGCAAAAGTCCAGTAAACAGGCTAGCGGAAGGCCGGATCAGAAGAAATTGTTTGGTTATGTCGGTGGCAATTCGTCCACGCCTGCTCTCTCTTCAGATGACTCGTGGCGTGAAGAGGGGCCTTCTTTCAACCTCGGCCGGCACGCCAACTCCAGCTCTCCGCATGTTGGATCAGAGCGTTCGCTCAGGTCTCGCATGCCATCTATGAGCCGCGATAACAGCTACGAAGACTCACGTGAGTCCAGCCGTAGCCGCGGTCACTCGCCTTTCCGAGACCAGAGAGATCGTGCAGGCTCAGATGCCTCGGGCCGGTCCAAGAGTCGAACCAGACTTCGCGAACGGGATGACCTTGAAACTGTGGACGAGGGTTCAATCATTGCACATGAAAAATTCGTTGTTCCTGAGGGCTATGAGCCTCCCATGCCTGTCTCGCGCCCTACTTCGAGTCGTCCATCAGCAGAAATGTCAGACTCTGCGAACTTCGACCGCACTTCCTCTACCGCCTCGGGCAGACACCGCAGTACCAGCCGATCTGTTACACCCAGCTTCCAATACGAACGGCCCTTCCAGTTCTCGCAGTCCAACACGTCCTCAATCATCGGTGCCTCGCCCCGGGCCCCGCCTGCAGCCCCAGCCTACTCTGCCAATGCCACCCCTCCGCTGAATGAAATGCCGGAATACAGCTCGTCTACATCCCTGGCTTCTGCATCCAGTAGCTCACAAATTCCCCAACGTGGTTTGGGGCACGGCTCCCTCCTGAAGCGCCCTGTGAACAAAAAGCAGATATCCGAACCTACCTTTGTCTCATCCACGTCAGATGTCCCTCTGGTCGGTCTCCCACCCGGATCCGCGTTGCCCTCACCCAGCAGCGCACCTCCGGTGCCACCTATGAACCCCCGCCGTCGCCGCGGAACCGCCACCCAAACCATCCTGGATGCCTTTAAGAGCGATAAGGGCGACAAGAACGACTTGTCGCGGGCCGCTTCCCCTGCCCCAAGCGCTGCAGAAAGACAAAGCGGCTTCCCAGATGAAGAGAAACGTCCGCGTTCCCGTAACCGTCTCCGCAAAACTTCAAGCGAGGGCGGCAACCTGAATGGACGCGCGCGCCAGGGATCCATGCCTGGCTCTCCGCCGGCTGTTCCTCAATACCCGCCTCCTGCTATCCCCGTCGATGGAGGCATGTTCTAAACATCTCTTTCCTTCCCACCCTTTATACCTTTCACCTTGCCTTGACCTAGGCTATCCTTATTCCCTTGTTGTCTCATTTACCTACACCTACTCTACCTACCATTCCCTACACACCCCTTTCCGGGCCTTTTCTTCTCTTCTCTGTCCCATCTTTCCTCTCTGGGCTCTCTTATCATTTCTGCTGTGACGACTAGATACCACTCGGTGCATTTGAGCGTCTCATGTCTACTTTCGATCTTTTCTTTCTTTTCCTTTTTGTGATAAACACTTTTGAGCAGGATTTTCATTTTCAATGTATGTACCCTATATTTTTCAATTTCAGTGGATACACCACTCGCCATACCAGCCGTTCATGGTCTTGTAGACTACCCACTCAAATTAGGTGTAGAGCTTTCTCTCTTTGCGACTGGCTTCGGCTGACCAAAGGCTATATATATTCTTAATGCTCCTAAACAAACCCCCTTCAAGCTCCTACTGTGGCACGGGGTATGCGGACAGTGACTGGTTATAGTCGACCTCGAAGACCGACTAGTGAAGAGTTATCTTATCCACTTTGCATATTGCATGCGGTTGAAAAGTATGTTAATGTTATATATTTCTTTCATCTAATCTAGAACCATACATTTTCAGTGCGATTCGTTCAAGCTTTCTCCACTGCCGTCTTGAGGTACCCCAAGACCCTCTCAACAAGCCACTTTCGCGGCTCAGCTTGGTCGTCATTACTCAAAGCATGAGAAGCATTGGGAATAACACCAGTGTGCTTTTCATCCCAAATCTGATATTTGCCATCATGGTCGGTAGCCTTCTGCCACCTAGCCAGCATCTTTTCCTTATCCACCCAATCGGGAATGGATTGATCTTTTCCAGAGATCAACACCATGAGCTTATGATTCAACAGTCCCCGCTCCTGGATCATACCAAAGGTAGTCCTAAAGTGCTCATCGCTCAGATCCGAGCTGAACAGATCATCCTCTCCAGGCGCCTGGGGACTCTCAGGACTAACAAGACTCAAGAATCTCCGACAGCTAATTGGGGTGTTGGCAGGATAAATCATCGAAGTCAACGAAAGGGGCAGCATGGTATCATGAGGCTTTCCCTCAGCAACCGCCGCCTTCGCCAGCGCCTCCATCTCATCATATACAGCACGAGCCTTCTCAGGCGTCGTATCTCCAATTCCGCCTTTCAACACGCAGAAGATCGCCTCGCGATCAGAAACGGGCGCTTGCATGATTGCGCCGTCCAACACGGGGCGCGTGACATGTTCGATATCGGCGTCGAAGGCTGGGATCTTTGTGTGGGGGTTTGATTGGGACAGATAGTGCAGGACGCACTGGCTGCCCGTGGAATGACCCATCATCGCGATTTTGCCACCGCCGAATTTATCGGTCTTGTAGCTTTTGATGTATTCCAGACATTGAGCAATCTCGTTCGTATCACGGTCGAGATGTCCAACACCCCATGATTGGTAGGAGGAGGTGAGGTTTAGTGTGAATAGAGACCATTCTGAGTTTTGTAATGCGCGCGCGAGATCGGCCATGTAGGATGTTGTTGCGAGGCCGTCGCCGAGTCCTCCTACGAAGAGGAGACTGTGAGGTTGGCGGACGGTGCTGGAGGCATATTCGAATGTGACGAGAGTTTCGGTCTACATCGCGATCGGTTGTTAGTTGCAATTCGAGTGTTATCATTGACAGCCGTGCAGAAACGTACGTAGTGGTGCAGAATACCGGGAAGGCCTCCCTTAGGCCAGAACTTAGACATGTTGGTGAGTGTGTGTGTGAGTGTGTAGTGGGGTAGTGCGTAGGTGTCAATTGAAGGGGAAAACTTTCTAAGCTAGAGAGGGCCTTCGGGATGGGGTCTTTTCTTTAATCAAACAAATTGCCGAGACCGGCTTTGTGTCTTTCCGCCATGACGGAATATGGACAATTTGTGTCGGTTAGTTTGAACCGAATAACTCGATCCACAGGGTGAACTGCTTCAGGCCATCTTATCAATCTGATTAAACCGAGGCAAGCCGAAATATTAGGTAACAAGTCTCACACCCATGGGACTGTTTAGTGCCAAGGTCAAAGCAACGGAAAAAAGAGTAGACTTTGAGGAAATTATATGGATGTCTTGAACCAGGTATTTCAGTATACCTATTTAGGTAATACTGCGTATCATAAAACGCCTGTATGTTATTAAATACTTTGATACGTATTTCATCTTAACGGTAAATACAACAGTCAGATTACTGTTTCCGCTAGTACGGTCAAAAGAAATACATGAAGCTTGGGAAATAAAGATAGGCCAATAAAACCCCACCGTTGAGACTAACGCTGTGGTTCACATGCAGCCTAGTTGACACTAGCTGTTATAGGTAGGATCAACAGATCTGATTAGATTGATTGGTTGGAAACAGGAGAATCTGATTAGATTGCCCCCCCTGAAAACTCTACCCGACGTGCGGGCGGGAGTAAATTCGGCAACACCTGCATCTCAATATGTACAAGACTTTTCTGACATGCTTAGGAATTCTTGGTCACTCGTTAGCCAGCCTTACCCGACTTTATATTGGAAGATCTTTGCCTGAAGAGGTGTTCGTAATAACTCATTTCATATTATGAAAATCAAGACTAAAGTATGTATGCAACGTTGCAGTCATCATTAGACCATGAAAGCCATTGCGTGGCGTTGGAAGAATCCATTCATTGCTTCCTACAAGCGAGCCAAGAAATCAACTAAGGAACGTGCACGGCAGAGTGAGGCCATTTTCTAATGCTTTTTGTTGTTACACGCTTGTTGCGCCAGGGCCCAAGCGGATATTACCATGTATTATTATAGATAGTTGTATTTGGACAATTCTATACAGCATATTGTATACTGCATTGCAAAAAGTATACGGAGTCATGTGTGTGCGTGTGATGTTAAAGGTGGGTCTCGACTATCAGTCTACCTCATTCCTCGCTTCCATCGGGCTTTTCCGCTCAGACGCACAATCATGGGTCCTCTGCGCGGTTGGCCTCCGAAACCTTGGAGACCAATTCCTTTTCAGCTTGGAGTTGATATTGATATGTTTCAGAATAGGTTGATCATATCTACGCCTACAACATATTTTCTGTTCATCTCTGTTTTTATGATGAGCAATAGGCTAACTGAACCGGGTGTCTTCATCCATTGAACCAGTCTTGGCGTAACATTTCTTTCTTTCTCGCATTTTTTCCTTCCTTTTCTCTCATGTGGATCCTGTGGATACGTTTTGTACCGTACAGTATGGTATATAGCTTAGAGATCTGTAATCGCATACACGTATGGGTTCAAATCAGGAAAGATGAAACCAACCGCCACATGCTTTGGCTTGGTATCCTTTTGGCCTTTCAGAACGGGACTGTGTCGAATAATCCACCCCGCAATAGCCGATCTCGGTGATGATATGCAAAATACCTACAGGATACAGTCTGGATACTTCGGAGCTTTAAGGCCTTGAGGTGGAGCATGATGCAACAGAACCGTGGCTAGTGGGCTATATAGTGACACACTTCCGTCAAATCGTCCGAAAGGCTCCAAATTTAATAGTCAAGCTCCAATTCATTCCTCACATCAACTCGAGGGTAATAAGACCAGCTGTGCTGGTCCGCCGTCATAATGGGCTTCATACCTCTCGAAGATGCCTATATTCACAACGTGCCAAATGGAATTGAGAAAGTGACAGACGTGGATGGCGACTTTAGCTCATTCCCAATCGCGAATCTTGCCTCTGAGCAAATCACCACTCTGACCAGCATGAAGGAAGAGATTGTGCTGTTGTCATGGCTCATGGTGCTGTTGCGCAGCCGGGAAGACAGCCAAATATCATACGAGTGGTCCCACAAAGATTTCGCAAATGGCGTTGAACCCGATTCGGTGAACAAACTATTGATGAATGAAGTAATGAAAGGATTACAAAGTAATGTGGGGGAAGTTGCGACTGCGATCTCTCGGAATATCAGCACGGGAGCGTCAGGTCCCGCATCGCTCCTTTTGAGTACCAGCTCTCTTTCTCGAACATTTGAAGAAGCCAAAGATGAAGTAAGTGAACAAATAAATCTATAGGCACTCAGTCATAGCTAACCGTAATTGAAAAGGGTATAATTCATCTCGAAGTCCGGTTCAATAATGCCCACCTCGAGATCCGCCCACTGTGGCACACCGAGAACATGCTGCCATACACAGTGAAACACCATGTCGAGGCACTTGCCGACACTATCAGAGTATGCCTCACAAATCCTGAAGCGACCATTGAACAGTGTCTTCGCCCGACTGCAAGTGACCTGAATGATATATGGGGGTGGAACCACGAGTTGCCTCCCACCTACAGCTTTTGCATGCAAGAGATGGTCGCTGAAAGAGCTTGCGAATACCCAGACAAAGTTGCCATTGATTCCTGGGATGGCAGTCTGACCTATAGCCAAATTGATCAGTGGTCCACTTCCGTGGCGTGCTCGCTCAAAGAAATGGGCGTCGAGCTGCACGATGTCCTTCCTGTGTGCTTCGAGAAATCCAGGTGGACGATCGTCGCTGTACTCGGAGTAATGAAGGCAGGCGCAACCCTTGCGCTCATGGATCCAACTCTTCCGCTTGCCCGTCTTCAAAACATGGCGGTTCAGGTCGGCGCAAAGTCGATGGTTTCGTCCCGCAAGCAGCATGAGCTGTCACTGACGATCATGCCAACTGGAAACCACTTAGTCGTTGAAGAAGATGCTTTCACAAATCCATCAAACTCCCCATCAATCTCCGACTTACCCACTGTACCATCTTCCGCCCTTATGTACATCATCTTCACCTCTGGCAGTACAGGCACTCCGAAGGGAGTGAAGATTTCTCACGAAACCTACACGAGCAGTGCCATTCCTCGAGCAAAGGCAGTTGGATACACGCCGGAGTCTAGGGTTCTTGATTTTGCATCATATGCTTTCGACGTCAGCATCGACAGTATGCTTTTAACCCTCGGAAACGGTGGTTGTCTTTGCATTCCATCCGACGAGGATCGACTGAATGACATCAACGAAGTTATCCGCAAAATGCGAATCAACTACGCTGGTCTGACCCCCTCAGTGGGCCGAATTTTAGACTCAGATGTCATCGCATCGCTCAGCGGTCTCGGCCTCGGAGGTGAAGCAGTTTCAGCAAGGGATGCCAACAACTGGGGTAAAGAAACCAGAATCATCATTGGTTACGGTCCCTGTGAATGCACTATTGGATGCACAGTCAACAGCAGTGCTGCTACTGGCAGAGACTACCTCTCCATTGGCCCAGGCAACGGCGCAGCCATGTGGATTGCCAACCCGAACGATCACAACGAGCTTGTGCCAGTCGGCGCGGTAGGCGAACTGCTCGTTGAGGGTCCGATTGTCGGACAGGGCTACCTGAATGACCCCGAGAAGACTGCTGCTGCCTTCATTAATGATCCACCTTGGTTGGTCGCAGGCCATAAAGACTACGCTGGTCGTCGGGGCCGTCTGTACAAGACTGGAGATCTTGGAAGATATGACCCCGACGGTCTTGGCGGTATCGTTTTCGTTGGACGAAAGGATACTCAAGTCAAGCTGCGCGGACAGCGTGTCGAATTGGGCGAAATTGAAAGTCAGCTAAAGGCTGTTCTGCCTTCAGAAGCCAACGTCATTGCTGAGGTGATTAACCCTAAGGATTATGGGGGCCAGGCAATGCTCGTCGCGTTCGTTGCCTTCCAGCCAAAGGGACATGGACAGGCCGAGCTTGCCTTGGACGAGATCTCAAGCGAGTTGAACAGCATCTTGACAAAGGCTAATGCGGACGTGGCGAAAACTCTGCCGCGATACATGGTGCCGACGACATATATTCCGGTTAATCTTATGCCAGTGTTGATTTCAGGCAAGACTGATCGCAAACAACTCCGAGCGTTTGGTGCGACAGTTGATTTGCGTCAGCTGGACCAAAGAGCCGCAGGCAGTGCTTCTCGGGAACTGAATGAGCTTGAAAAACGCCTGCGACAGGCCTGGGCCGAGACACTCAAACTCGACGCAGAAGTCATTCGTCCCGACGACAACTTCTTTGCACTGGGTGGTGACTCCTTGGCAGCAATGAGACTCGTGTCTGTTTGCAGAGCGCAAGACCTCGATCTTTCTGTCATCAGCACTTTCGGAAACCCTACCCTTTCGGCGATGGCCACTGTCGTTCAGCCTTGCACATCTCAAGTACAGGAAGAGATCCCGGCATTTTCTTTGATCTCCCAATCTGTGGAGAGCGCCCGCCTCGAAGCAGCACAAGCTTGTGGAGTGGATCAAGAAAATGTGCAAGATATCTACCTCTGCACACCCACACAGGAGTCATTGTTCACTTTCTCGCTCAAATCGACAAAGGCGTACATTGCTCAGAGAGTGGCATGTATTCCGTCGGATATCAGCCTGGATACTTGGAAGAAGGCTTGGGAAGATGTCGTTGCAGCAAGCCCTATCCTACGATCTCGTCTGGCACCGCTCCAGGATCCCGGCCTTCAGCAGATTGTTGTGAAGGAAAGCGTCTCCTGGAGGTACTCAACCGACCTGGACCAATACCTCGAGAATGACCGAAGCGAGAAAATGAATCTTGGGGGAAGTCTGGCTCGATACGGTCTTGTCAGTAATGCAAATGATGACAAGCGGTATATGATCTGGACTGTCCACCACGTTCTCTACGACGGATGGTCAGAGCCAATCGTTCTCAAGCAAGTCAGCGATGCCTTGCAGAACCAACCCGTCGAGATCCAGACACAGATGCGAAACTTTGTCAAGTACGTACGCGATACAGACGAGACTGCCATGCATGACTTCTGGCGACGGGAGTTGAAGGGTGCTGTCGGGCCTCAGTTCCCCCGCCTACCATCTCGCGACTTCATGCCAACTCCCAATGGCTTGATCGAGCATCAGATTTCCCTCGAGACAGGTGCCGGCTCACCTTTCACGATGGCCACATTGATCCGCGGCGCATGGGCCCTCGTTGCATCTCAGTACACTGGAAGCGATGATGTAGTGTTTGGTGAGACACTCACTGGTCGTGATATTTCGCTGCCGGGTGTGGAGAGCATCGTCGGACCACTGATCGCAACAATCCCCATCCGTATCCAGGTCCGCCGATCCAGCTCAGTCGAATCGTACTTGCAGATGGTACAGCAAACCATCTTGGCTCGTACACCCTACCAGCACATGGGTATGCAGAACATCAGAAAAGTCAGCCAAGATGCGCAATACGCATGCGAAGCTGGCACCGGTCTGGTCATCCAGCCCGACCCCGAGTACGTGGGTAGCGATCTTGGATTTGAGCTTGGAGATGTTGTCCGTGAGGCGCTTCATTTCAACCCATACCCGCTCATGGTGGCCTTTGGAATCCGCAAGGGTGGCCTCAGAGTTTGCGCTAGTTTCGACAGCAGCCTGATCGAGGGTTCGCAGATGCAGCGGATCCTTGCCCAGTTGGAAACCGCTTGCGTGCAGTTGTCCAAGGGTCTTGACAAGCGTATTGATGAGATCTCTTGCCTTCCTGAAACAGAATTGGACCACATCTGGGAATGGAACCAGGCCCCTCCTCTTTCCATGGACGAAACCTCCGGCAACCTTCGCGCTCATACGAGCACTAAACAAGGATCAGTCTATCCTCGGGTTATGATTCCTTGGGTGTGTGATGCTCGCAACTCGGATTTGTTGTCACCCATCGGTAGTGTTGGTGAGCTCTGGCTTGAAGGGGCTTGCCTCTCTGGAGAAACAGTCGAGTCTCCTGCCTGGCTCGTGGCCGGAAGTTCTGGGTGCACTGGCCGATCAGGAAAGGTGCAGCCTACAGGTGACATGGTCCAGCTTCAGGATGATGGAAGTTTGGTATTCATTGGCCGCAAGGAGAATGTCGTACCCCTTCAAGGACACGCAGTGGATATTGCAGACCTTGAGTCACATTTCGCAAAACACCTCCCATCAGGAGCTCGCGCCGCTGCATCTGTGTTCCAGCCGTCGAGAGAAAGCATTCAAAAAGTGACAGAGCAAGAGCTGGCAGTCTTCATCGAGGGCCAGCCTTCTCAGGAAGACAATGTAAGAGTCATGCCGGCGAAATACGAGATGGTTGGCGAGGAGACGACTATCTGCGACACTATTTCTGTTACACTTGCTGTGTCATTGAAGAAGCTCGACAAATTCATCCGAGACTCACTGCCATCCTACATGGCCCCCTCTACGTACGTTGTGGTTGACAAGTTGCCCGCTGGACTGGAGCAATTTGACCACACGTCCCTCAACAAATTAGCCTCAAATATTCCTCAAAGCGTTCTCGAACAGCTCCGTGGAGGCTTCAAAGAGGCATGGACAAAGGGCTTGGCGCAGACAAACCTATCACCACCAGAGAAGATCTTGCAATCCGCTTGGGCGAACATTCTCCGGTTGAGCCCGGAGCAGATTGACGTCGACGATAACTTCTTCCGTCTCGGAGGCGACTCTGTCTTGGCAATGAAATTGGTGTCAAGTCTCCGCACACAGGGACACAGCTTGTCAGTGGCCGATATCTTCCAGCACATGCGTCTTGGCGACGCAGCCAAGGCGTTGAAGGTGGACCAAGCGAAGGAAAATGCTACGCCATACAAGCCTTTCTCCGCGCTGAGCAACTTAGATGTCAAGCTGTTCTTATCCTCAACTGTCAGGCCCAAGCTTGCCAACCCAGGCTGGCCCATTGAGGATGTGTCTCCAATCACAGATTCCCAAGCGCTCGACATCAGAGGAACCATTGGAGCGCCACGCACTTCCATCCAGTACACCATGCTGTACTTCGACCAAACCATTGATCGCGAGCAATTGCTACGTGCCTGCAATGACCTGGTCAAGACCCACGATATTCTGCGCACTGTCTTCATTGAGCATGAATCGTCCTTCCTTCAAGTTGTCCTCCAAGATGCACACGCCCCAGTGGTCATGCATCAGGCTGACAAGGATATTGATCAATACGTCACCGAGCTCTGCACAGCAGATATTGAGTCAAACTTCGAGCTTGGATCGCCATTCCTCAAGATCTTCCATGTCCAGGGCACCGATGGAAAGCATTGCCTCGTGCTAGGTCTTTCACATGCCCAGTATGATGGTGTTTCCCTCCCCAGACTGCTCCAAGACTTAGAGACCCTGTATGCCGGAGGCAAGGTTGTAGAATTTGAGCCATTCTCCTCGTACATGGTGCGAATTTCCGATGAACGTCTACAAACTCAGGCAGTCAACTACTGGGGCGATCTTCTCAAGGACTCGACATTGTCTGTGCTCTACGGAGCCTCGGCCCAGCCCACAGACAAAGCGCTCTTCCACGAGAAGGCGGTCGAAGAGTTCCAGCCCGTCCCAGAGATCACGACAGCAAACGTGCTCACCGCAGCGTGGGCACTGGTACTCGCCCGTCGTTTGGGCAAACCCGATGTGACATTCGGCACGGTGACCTCAGGCCGCACGATCGACCTAGCAAATGTGGAGAACGTCATGGGTCCATGCTACCAACTCACCCCTGTCAGAGTGAAGTTTGAGTCTCAATGGACGGCGATAGATCTGTTGCGCTTTGTGCAGAAGCAGAGCGCCGAGTCCGCAGCGCACGACTTCCTCGGATTCGAGAAGATCTCGAAGCAGTGCGCGCAGTGGTCACCGGAGGCACGATCCTTTGACTCGATTGTCCACCACCAAGACTGGGATGATTTCGATGATATGCCATTCGCTGGATCTTCTTGCAAGGTTGATATTTCAAACCCACATGGTGATGCTGCTTATCCCTTGAAGGCTGTCTCGTTTGTGCGTGGTGGGAAGATCCACGTTGGATTTGTTGGAAGTGAAAGGGATGTGACGTTTGTGGATTCCACTCTTGATGAGTTGGCTGCTGCTGTTCAGGAGTTGTCGGGTTGTCGTTCTGAGCCCCTTGTGATCAATGCCTGAATATTTTATATGAGATATGATGTTTTTCTAAAGGAGGTAGATTGAAGATATTGTTTTTGTTATTACTTCTTTCGCCACATTCCAATGTCTTTTCCATAGAACTATGACTTGCATAGATACTCAACTCCTTCATTTACTACTTCATATTTTGCCTTGAATGCAAAAAGATGCCAGGCATTTCTACCCTCTGTACAAGGCAAATTCATAAGATGGCATAAGAACACTAGTAAAAAAAAATAAAAATAGGTATATTAAACAAGTACTAAATTTAAATCGAATCTATAATCTTTTCTTCAAGTTGCCACTGTCTGGTGCATGACATTTGCCCGGTAGCTGTCAGACCGCTGGAGCAGTTCGTCATGGGATCCAGAATCAGTGCAGACACCACCATCAATTAAGAAAATGATATCGGCTTTCCGGATAGTGTGAAGACGATGAGCAATGGCAATGACAGTGATTCCCCGGGCGGCCTTCTCCAGACCATCCTGCAAGAGCTTCTCGGATTCAGCGTCCAAAGCACTAGTCGATTCATCAAGAATGAGAAGCTTGGGTTTGCGAACGAGAGCACGAGCGATGGACAATCTCTGCTTCTGGCCTCCAGAAAACTGGTTACCACTCGGTCCACAGAGGGTCTGGTAGCCATCCGGCAATGACACGATAACATCATGGATGTTTGCGAGCTTGCAAGCCTCTTGGATTTCTTCAAGGGTCACATTGTGGCCGGGGCGGGCACCAAGACCAACATTGAATTCAATGCTTCCCTCGAAGAGGACGCTGTCTTGGGGCACCAGGGAGATCCAGTCACGGAAGGAGACATCCGAGGTCTTGGTCACGTCGACGCCATCGATCACGATAGAGCCAGACTCAGGTGTGTAAAGGCGTTCGACTAGGGAGATGATGGTCGATTTACCGGCACCACTGGGTCCAACTAGGGCACAGAACTTGCCGGGGCGAATATCAACATTCAAGCCCTTCAGCACCTTCATATCCGGCCGGGCAGGGTAGCAGAAGTGGACATCGCGGAGCTGCACACTCGAGGCCGTGCTACCAGAGTTGTAGGTTGGTTTCTCTTGGATTGCCTCAACATCCTTGTTGTCGGGTGATGTGAGCCGGGCATTCATCCCATCCTTGCCGATCTCGATCAAGCCAAGAATTCTGGACATTGCCGATCGCGCAGCAGAAAGCTCGGGTGCAAGTGCGAACATCTGACTCCAAAGCAGAGCACTGACCAGGAGAGAGAAGACAACAATCAGGAACTGGGTCTGAGTGTAGTTGCCGTTGACAATCTGCTTGGAACCCCACCAGTATGCCAGTGCATTCACCATGTTACCGAGGAAGTAGGTCATGGCTTGCCACAAACTTGCCTGTAAGGTAACCATGAATGTCTCCTTACGAGGTCCTTTCAGGGATCGTCGGTAGGTCTGAAGAGTGTTTTCTTCGAGGGAAAGAGAAGCGATTGTCTTGATGGAGGTAACTGCTTCCACGCCGATGTCGACAGACTTGGTGTAGGCGTTTTCATGACGCTCCTCAAATTTGCCGAGGACCATCAGTTCCATTAGACCAGCTCCAAGAAGAAGGGGGACAAGTGCTAGGCAGACCAAGGCAATTCTCCAGGCAATAATGTGGGTCAAAATAATGGCGGCGACGAGATTAACGGAGATAGAGAAAAGAGTACCAATGACAGATCCGCTCATACCGGCAAGGGCATTGCCATCTCTGGTGATATAGGACAGAAGGAGGGCAGGCGATCGGCCCTTAGACTGATGCCACTGGAGATCTTGTTCAAACAGTGACCGGAATGACAAGACTCGCACTTTGTAGACAATCTTCTCAGAGACGAGGCCAAATCCTCCCCAGCTGACGATGTTTGCAAAGAACTCGATGATCGCAAGAACGAAGAACATCAGACCGTAGAAGTTACCCCGGTCGCTAATACTGGCTGGACTGTGGCAAGGGTTCAAACTTCCGACTGTGTTTCCAAAAATGACGGCCTCGCCAGAGAAGGCTCCGCCGACCATGCTGGAGCCGAAAAGGGCAGCGAAAATGACGAGCAAATGGGGCTTTAGAGCTGGTGCATAACCCTTGCAAAGAGCCCATACTGATTTGACTGGAGTCTCAAGCTCTTCCTCTTCCTCCTCAGAGTCACCGGCTGGTGCTTCAGTGGTTGAGATACGGGTCTCCTTTGTGGGCTCCATGTCATTTGAAAGGCTGTCTTTCTCGTTTTCGGCGTCAGTAATAGAGGTAGCGTCGGACTTGCTGACGCTCTCAATGCTGGCAGTGATATCAGTCTTGCTGGATGCGGATGCGGCTCCAAGAGTCTGCAATTTGACTAGCTCAGAGTAAGGCCCATTCCCAGCCATCAACTCCGCATGACTTCCCTCCTCTAAAATATCTCCCTTGTGCATACAGACAATCTTATCCGCATTTGTGATTGTTGATAGGCGATGAGCAATTGTGATGACAGTTCGACCGGTTGAAATGTTGTTGATGGCCCGCTGAATACGCTGTTCACTACGTGAATCCAGAGCAGCTGTGGCTTCATCCAGAATGAGAACTGCAGGATCCTTGACAAGGGCACGAGCAAGAGAGACTCGTTGCTTCTGACCACCACTGATGAGTCGACCGCTAGAGCCAACCAACGTGGCGTACCCATACTGCAATGCTTCGATAAAGCCATCCGCATCGGCAAGTGCAGCAGCGTGACGGGCCAATTGAACAATTTCGACGACTTCTGGGCCCCGTTTCTCTGCTGCCACCATAAGGTCCTGACCATCCCTGACTTCGGCGGCGAGATCACTGAGGTCCGTTCCAAGGAGTGCCGTCTTCAAGTGTGCATGGGCCGGTTTGCTTGAGTTCATCAAGCCGTGTGCGATGTTCTCCAAAAGGGAGCGGTCGAGAAGGGAAGGCTCCTGCTGCACAAGACTGAGGAATCCTCTCAGGTCACGGGTATTGATATCACGAATATTCTGGCCATCGAAAGTGATCTCACCTTCAGTGGCATCATATAAGCGGATAACCAAACCTGCAATGGTGGACTTTCCACTTCCAGAAAGACCAACAATAGCCGTATGCTTCTTGGGAGCAATGGAGAGATTGATCTTGTTAAGAACAGTGATCTCTGGCCTGGAGGGGTAAATGAAAGAGACGTCCTTGAACTCAAATCCACCCTCTGCCTGGGTGAGGCGAATGCCCGCGTCAGAATGTCCATCAATTAATGATTCACGCTCGATATCATCACGCAGCTTGTGGTAGCAAGCAACAGCCTGTGTAAACAAGTGGATGAAAGGTGCAACTTGGCTCAGAAGCAGGGTAGCTGTTGTTCATGTTAGTAAAACATTCCACAGTAAGATATCCATTAAACTGACCTTCAACCAAGACAAATATAACAGTGAAGACAGACCCGACGGTGGCACCCGCTGACTCGGTGCGCACTGCTGCGGCAATCTGCTTACTTCCTTGCCAGAAAGCAAGACCATTCGCACCATATGCGACGAA
This sequence comes from Penicillium robsamsonii, assembly GCF_028829455.1. NCBI lineage: Eukaryota > Fungi > Ascomycota > Eurotiomycetes > Eurotiales > Aspergillaceae > Penicillium > Penicillium robsamsonii. The sequence goes on from NW_026643221.1 coordinate 7,112,031, forward strand.
ATACAGGACACCGGCTTGAATACCAGTGGCATTGGCCTTTTTCAGTCCTTCAGTTTCCGAGTCCTTCAGCGCCTTGGAGAACTTCTCCTCCAAACGACCGTTCGCACCAAAGGCGTGCACCACAACAATGTTGTTGAGCGCTTCGGAAGCAATTGCCGCAGCGGAAGCAGCATAATCTGACATGCGCCCGGTGTATTTCTCAATATAATAACTTCCAACAAATGACATGATGAAGTATGCGGGGATCAAGGAAAGCAGCATCGCGGCAAGAATGGAGTCTTTGATGAATGCAACGATGTATGCCGTGACGAAAAAGGAGAAACTCGAGATGCAGATTCCGACCTTCTCGGCTGTACCGGAGCGAATTGTTTGGATATCGGTGTTAAGTCGAGAGGAAACTTCTCCGGCGGGCAGGTTATCAAAGAAAGAGGGTTCTTGTCGGAGTAGGTTCTGGAGATATCTTTCGCGGAGTCGCTGCGCCAGGCGCGCACCGGTCATCGTCCAGCATAGCAGGTGAAGGTAGATTAACACGAATTGAGCAATGCCAAGGTACACAATCAACACAATTTTGCTGTTCATATCTGACTGATCGGTGGAGTCCCCTGAGGAGTTGGCAGACTCCTCACAGCTCACTGCGTTGAAATCGTCGATCAGTTGGCCGAATATGATACCAATGATGGGGAAAGGGACACCCGATCCAATTGCAGACACCAGGCCAACAAAGAGGGTGCCCAATTCTAGTCGCGAGGGATTGGCAGCCACGAGCAGCCTCGGATAGTCTGCAAGGTTGCCGAACCCCATGGTGACTTAAAAATGGCGTTCAACACTGGGATTGTCGTTTGGGTGTTGAAGAAGCTAAGTTCTCGCAAGCGATCAATTTTGCGCTTTGTGAGTTTGCCAGTGGCGTCACCATGAAAATTGCACCCACTCCTTAGCGTAAATCCATTCGGTGAAGCGACTTTTAGCTGTGGGTTTCAACGAAGACTCAAAGAAAGATGTATGCCAAGTGTGAAGATGGATATTTCCAGGTGATTTCCGGGTGTTTAACATGCCGAGCTAAATTTTCAATCAGCCGACATCGGTTTTGACAGTTGGACCCGAAGATGCAACCCACTAGGGGACGGCATGAAGAATTTCAATTATACGGAGGGGGTTATCAGATCAAAGTGGAGCCTGTGTACCGACGTTCCGCACTACCGTCCATACGTGTATGTTCGGGTGGATACAGCTGTATTGTGTATGTTAATTCAAAGGGTACATATTTTACATCTGAAATATACTTGTATTTTAAATGTGGAAATCTCAGGCTGGTTGTGGTGGAGTGGACATGATGGGAGATTACGGAAAGTCTTGATGAACCGTCTCCAAACTCTCTCAGGGCTATGTAGCAGGTATCATATTTATTAGTACATGTGTATTTTACTCTCATCTTTCGTAGAACTATCTATGGATGTATTATTGGTTGATACCTTGCATGTTAAATGTGCGAAAACAAAATTCTGCAAGAACGTTATTATTTCATACAATATACAAAAACAACAAAGCCAAGTGGGTCCCGTAATAGCATGCAATTCTTTTTAAAAAAAAACCCAAAGATTATCTGATTGATTGGGGCAAAACGGAGTTGACAACGCGTTACTGCCCCAACAAGGAAGCTCAAGGTGGGGCAACGCGAGTTACCCCCACTTCTTGTCTCGGGATGATGACGGCAAATGAAAAAAAAGGACCTCGGGAATATGTCATAAAATTTTGTACATTGTATATTGTAAGTTTTGCCGATCCCAAGTCAAGCACTGAGTCGAGAGTGAAGAAAGGTCAAGCCAATTTACAGCTTGGCATTCCACGCGGCGCGATCAGCAGATTCTAAAGGTCGCTCGCGCCCGTCCCAAAATAGAGGACACAATTGGAACCACTTTTCGCGACTGCAAATCGAGTGCACCGATCGCTTATGTCCGAGATCGACGTACTTGCCAATTGTGAGACCCTGCGCGTTCTCGTAGGACAAGATGGTCGCGCCGGTGGCCTTGGGCTCGCCGACAGCATTAGCGGTCCGGGGATCGTCCAAGAAGACATAGTGGATGCAGCTCGAGTACCACGCATTTACGCGGTGTGCACCTCGGTAGCTGGCATCGCCGACGAGAGAGTGACGGCCGCGATCATAGTCTCCAGCATCGTAGTGGGCGCCGTAGTGATCCTCCTGTAGACAAGGTGTTAGTATCAATGCCTGGCTAAAGCGCGATGGAGTCAGGGAATTTACCTTTGACCAGTACAGCTCATAATACGAGAAGCGAGCATCATCGAAGCGCCCGAACAAGCACAATACGTGGGGGTCAAAGTGCAGTTTGCGCAGATACTCGGTGTGCTGTTCGATAGTTCCAGTCTCATTCCAGCCTGCGGCAACACGCGGGTCATTCTGCCACTTGTTAAACAGCTGGACGTGCTCCGAACTTTCCCAGTCAACGACTTCGAGTGAGAAGTGCTCGTTGATCTCTGGGATGTAACGACTGTAGGCAATGGATCCGGGGTGCGGCTTGGGCCGGCGAGTTGGGTGGCGGGTATATACAGGCTCCTCGGGGAACTTGTTTGTGACTTGATAGTTCTCCGGCATGATGGGATATTGAGACAAAGGCTCCCGCATGGGGCCGTCTGTGCCATCTCCTACCACCCAGATGGGACGAGGGCCCATTGGAGAAGCAGCACCTTGCCAGAAGGCGCTTCGGAGGATCAGCAAATCATCGAATTGCAGAGCCTTGTTTTCTCTGTCACGCAGGTTTCTCGGGTGCTTGATTGCCAACCCGGTGGTAAGAAGCTCATTTTGGATGACTTCTTGCCCTGCACCGGACAGAGTCAGTCTGAAGTATTCGATTGCTGGGTATCCAAGGTAAATGGCGTGAATCACGTTCCAAATTTGACCCAAAGAAGGGGCGCTGTTCCCTGACCACTCGAAGACAGTCTGGGGACTGCGACGTGCGCGACCCCAGGGAGTGTTATCTGAGATAGGTGGCTGTTCAGTCTTGGGAATGAATGTCAAGTCGAGCCATGAAAGCAAGTCTGAGTGTAGCTGTTCAGGCAAAGACTGGCCCTTTACGGGCTGCTCCTCAAGTGTCAAGTTGCGCTTTGCCGGTGTTGATCCAGCGACAGTGTTCACACGATATGCGGTCAGATAAGGATGTGGTAACTTTACCAAAGGATACTGGTGTGATTTTGAGGCCATTGTCGTAAATTTCTCGATCGTCAAGGGTAGGATCAAGAATTACAAAGGAATTGGAGTTTTGGGGTAAAGAAAAAAGAGAGCTCCCCGCCCTGCGCAATCGGATTATATGTAGGTCACACCCCGAAAAGGCTAAGGATAATCAATCAAGGAGATAGTAACCGAGGCCGAATCCTTTCTCACAGTAAAAGATCCCAAAGCAAATTTTTTGTTTCAGAGAGGATACATGAGCCGGAATTGATCGCCCTATGGGGCTGTTATTTTCAAATATTTACAATTGTACTCCGTACAATATTATGTACGGAGAAAATACCGATATCGCCTATGGAGTAAACTTCCGAGGTTCCGTGGAAGCCTTCTGCGACCGAGCTTCCCCTACTAATAACAATACATAATCCTTAGCCCAGCCCAAGAGAAAATACAAAAACAAAGCCTAAAGTTGAATTAGTCACAATACTGTGCATATTCTTCACAATTCATCATGTCTTTACGATCAGGTCCCTTGAATCATGAGAATTTCTATATCTCTTTTCCACATGAACGGGTTGTCCAGGTCACAATCAATAGACCGGACAAGTTAAATTGCATCGACAAAGCTACAAGTCGAGAGATTGCCAAGATTTGGGAGCTCTTTGATGAAGATGAAAGCTTATGGGTCGCCATAATCACCGGTGTTGGGCGAGCCTTCTGTACAGGGGCTGATCTAGGAGGTGGGTTTCTTCTCTTCTATCACCCAAAATATCGAATATAAAGTCTGACTGAAGTGAAAAGAATGGAATGCAATGAACAAGGCCGGTATCGTCAATGACATGTCCGCCCCAGGCCTGGCGGGATTGCCTCGCCGGACCGGCAAGAAACCGATCATCGCCGCCGTAAACGGCATTTGCATGGGCGGAGGCTTCGAGATGGTGGCAAATTGCGATCTTATCTTAGCCTCATCCTCCGCCATTTTCTCCCTTCCGGAGGTGAAGCGAGGAATCGTGCCAGTGGCCGGATGTTTGCCGCGATTGACCCGCACCATTGGACTGCAACGCACCATGGATCTCGTGCTTACTGGCAGGAATGTGAGCGCCACAACGCTACATGACTGGGGTCTGATCAGTCAAGTGGTGAATTCACCGGCCGATGTTGTCCGAGCAGCAGTTGAAGTTGCCGAAGTCATGTGCAAAAACAGCCCTGATTCCCTTATTGTTGGCCGTCTGGGTGTTCGAATGAGTTGGGAAGCTGGTAGTGTGGAGGATACTGTATCAGATCTGGCGGATCAGTGGTATCCTCGGTTGGTTGGGGGTCCTAACTTTGCCGAAGGCATCCAGGCATTTGTGGAAAAGCGGTCACCAAGCTGGAAGAATTCGAAGCTGTGAGAGAAAACAGAAAAACTCCACACACACTACTCTGTAATCAGATTGGGTGGCGCAATTAGTTCCCACTATCGTACGGCCGTGCCATGGTTAGTAGTGGGGCATGTACTTATCTGATTAACTGTAACGCGATGTAATTAATTACTCTTGTTTATTTTTTTTTCTTTTGGTGCAATGTATAGGTCGAATACAGGATGCACGTTGGAAGAACTTTGAACTAGAGGAAGATGTGAGCATCAAAGTACAGATGCAAATAACTAGATATATCTTCTCACCTGGAGTCTGCCACTAATCTAGACGTTCTGAAATCTCTATCGTGCGTTTCATTGAAATTAGTATAATACATGAATACATATATTACATATTGCTAGTATCTATGAAGTACAGATATTGGCCGGGTAAGTCCGCATAAACCTCGACGTAGCGCGTTTAGTAGCCTTTAGTGATGGCCCCCAAAGCTCAAATACAATGACCCAATCTCATTCAATTAATAGTACATACTTTTTCTTAATTCTTTTTCCGGCTCTTGTCGCGGTACGAGAACATTATCAGTGCCAAGCTATGCCAAGCTCGTCTCCCATATTAATTACCTCAACAGGAAGCCTCTACGAGCTGCTTGAAGCTAGAAGGTGTTTCATCCCCGGTTGACCTTCGCTGCATCTATCCGGTATGAATCATCCAGGCAATCTGATTAGATTCTTCCTTCGGAATGTCCCATTCTAGTCAACGCCTCAAGTGGGGTGACACATGGCCTGTGCAAAGAAGCCCTACAGAGGAGGGAAAGAAATCTCGGTTACTTGATTATCCAGCGAATGAACGCTGAGACGTCGCCAAGACTTTTCCTACTGGTTTATTTCTCACAGTGTGGCGTGCATTAGCCTTCCAAGAGTGTACCAAGCTACCGAGTTCGGGTGTTTTTTTTTTTTTTCCTTTAAAAAAAAAAGCGCTGGATCTGGAAGATTATATTTACTAATTTACTATAAGGGCAAGGGTTTCCCGGGGGCTCTGTTGTTTTTTTTGGGGGTACCTTCAACCTACTTTTTATTTCCAGCTCAACGACATGGGCCTTTCCAGATTCCGATCTGCCTTCCGGCGGTCATCGACCCAGGAGTCTGTCACTCAAGTCGCTGTGGCCACTGACGAAAAAAAGAGCGAACTGCCCACCGAGCCTGTTGCTGTAGCCAATGCGGAAAACCCTGAAGTTCCCACTGAAGATGCACAGCAGGGTGTCAAAGATGTCGAGGCTATGACTTTGAGCTGGACGAAGACCATGCTAATTGCGGTCTTTGTAAAGTAAGCTTCTATCTTTTGAACCCGACCCGCGATCGGCCCGTGTTAAACCCAGCTTGTTTACTAACGTGAATCTTCAATAGCATCTGGTTCTTGTACTTCGTCAATGCCATGCAATCCACCATTAACTACAGTTTGCTCGGTTATGTCACTAGTGACTTCGAGAGCCACTCCCTGCTGAACGTCATCTACATTGTCGCAGACGCCATGACGGCCGCAGTGTACATCCCCACGGCCAAGGTTATGGACGTTTGGGGCCGCGCAGAAGGTTTCCTGGCCATGACCGTTTTTGCTACTCTCGGTCTGGTCCTTATGGCTGTGTGCCACAACCTTCCCACCTTCTGCGCTGCCTATGTCTTCTACAGCATTGGATTCGGAGGTATGACATACTGCGTAGATGTTATCACCGCCGACATTTCCAAGCTCAAGAATCGAGGTTTGGCCTACGCTTTCACCTCCTCGCCATACATCATCACAGCGTTCGCTGGCCCCAAGGCTGCTGAGGGCTTCTACAAAGATATCAGCTGGCGGTGGGCCTTTGGCGCATTCTCCATCATCTTCCCCATTGTTGCCTCCCCTCTTTACTTCATCTTGAAGAGCAACCTTAAGAAGGCCCATCAGAACGGCCTTGCAGTCAAGGCGCGTAGCGGCCGGTCCTTCCTTCAAAGCATCTGGTTCTATACCAAGGAGTTCGATTGTGAGTGAACATTCCCAAAGGATTAGACCTTGTGAAATACTAACTTGCATAGTGTTTGGTGTTTTTGTGTTCTCTATTGGCCTTACAATCTTCCTCCTTCCATTCAGCATTTCGACTTACGCTCCTAACGGCTGGGCATCAGGCTACATCATTGCCATGATTGTGCTCGGATTTGTTATGCTTGCCGTCTTCCTCGTTTGGGAGTTCCGCTTTGCGCCCACACCAATGTTCAACTTCAGTCTGTTGACTGATCGAACTATCATCGGTGCATGCTTGCTCGACGCAACATACCAGCTCTCTTACTACTGCTGGAACAACTACTATACATCCTTTTTGCAGGTAGTCAACGACCTCAGCATCTCTGAGGCCGGGTACGTTAGCAACACTTTCGACGTGGTCTCCGGCTTCCTTTTGCTCGGAGTCGGTTTCGTCATTCGCAGAACCGGCCGTTTCAAGTGGACTCTCTACATTGCTGTCCCGCTGTACATCTTTGCTCAGGGATTGATGATTCACTTCCGCCGTCCCAATCAATCTGTTGGATATCTTGTCATGTGTCAGATTTTCATCTCTATTGGTGGATCTGTCTTCATCATTGTTGAGCAGCTTGCTATCTTGGCTGCTGCCGATCACCAGCACGTCGCAACTGTCCTTGCTCTGCTGAACGTCGTGGGTACTGTCGGTAATGCTGCCGGCTCTACTATTTGCGCCGCGATCTGGACCAACACATTCTACAAAGCCCTTGAGATGAGGCTTCCACAGTCTGCGATGGGGGACATCGATGCGATTTACGAGGGTCTTGACAAGCAGCTGGAATATCCGGTCGGGTCCACGGCGAGACTGGCTATTCAGGAAGCGTACGCCTATTCTCAGACAAGAATGCTTGCTGTCGGCACTGGTCTCATGGGTCTGTGCATCTTCTGGACCCTCATGATCCGGGATATCAACCTGAAGAAGGTTGCTCAGGTCAAAGGTACCGTCTTCTAAGGTATTTGCCTTCGCCTCTAGGAAAACATTTGACAACGATATTGTTGATGATCCATTTCCTCTTATATCCAAAACACGACTAGCTACCTGGAGGGAGTTATCGAACGGCTTTATTCTTTGTACCCTATTATCTAATTATATTCACATGACGATCAGAATTCAGAATGTTATGACTATCAAAATCAACATTTCCATTGTAATTTGTAGAGCTCTCTTGGCAACGAGCTTTTATTAATAATATGAGCCTCCCAAGGCTGTATGCCAGGGCTGGACAGCGTGATTATTATGCCAAGCATCCAACTTTCACATCAAACGTTTATACTCCGTGCATACATACTCTTGAAGTTCGTATACCAAGAACAGGAGCACCGAGTTTTCAGCGACCGGCAGCTCGCTTGGTGTTTCAATGTTGTTTCCGTTTACTGGGAGAACGGCGGTATGGTATGTAAAAGGTAATATTATACGGAGTGTTTTAAGTAAATTACTGTAATATACCGCTAGTATGTAGGTAATATACGTGTGAAACTAGTCTCCATAAGTAAATTATATGGGAAGCAATACATACATACATGTACATATCTCTTACCTCTGCAGTTTACGAAGCCCAGTGTCATTTGAACCCGCCAGATCCACGCAGGACTAGAGCCCATCCACTCTATGGTGGAACCAGGGACCAAAAAGATCTGATAACTTTTTCCCCCCAGGTCCAGTCTTGGCTGTTTTTGCGCGGCGTCCGAGAAATCTCCTTTTCTTTCGGCTCAAACCGGCCAGATCACACATGGCTCGGAAATCTCGATCCACAGTGTTTCACTTAGCAAAGCAATAATAGTCGGGTAGCTAGGCTCAGTGTGATCTCCAAGGAATATTTCCTCCAACGGAAAATCAAGCCGAGCTTCTACCATGTTGCTGGGTGGATATGGCCGCGTACCCAGGCGCATCCGGATGCCCCTCTGGTTCATTTATCCTCAAAACGGTCCGAATGGTATCGAATCTGATAATTTGTCTGATCATCTGATTAGATTTGGCTCCTGGTCTGGGTTCTTTTAGCGCCCTGCGGCGTTTTTATCTGATCCGAAGACCTTCGGCGGATAGCGAGACACACGACCCACCAAACCACAGCCCATGGTCCCCTGTGGATGTCCGCTTTCGGCGGCTTCATCCCTAGACATTGTATTACGTACTTCGGAAGCAGCAAGCTGGTAGCATAGTTCCGACTGCTTGGCAAAAAGAATTGTGCCTTGCTGGATGCCTTTTTCTTCTCGGATGGCTCTTACCACTAGTTCGAAATCTGTTGGACACCAGGTAGCACTAGATATAATTCCTAGTGTGCTTGGGAATGATAATGACTCGTTCTTTGTTTCGGTAGCAGAAACAGAAATAAACAAAAAGAAGACGACGACGATGGCATTAGAAAACAATGTTATAGGAGTAGATATCAGTATATCCAGATTTATATCCCGTCCGGTCTATTATTCAGTCTTGTGACAAAAGAACACAGCAGCTCCCAATCCTCCATCTCAGGATCACTCGTATATTTTTCTGATCTCGTGGAGAGAATTGAGGTGGGACATTGATGAGATTTATACAGGGCATATCTTGGTTATCATTGATATGTTTCCTCTTTGACGTCACCGAGACTTAATCCTCAATGATATAATGATATACCTACCATCCATGGACGTGGTTGTCAAAATGCTGGTCTCATTGTTGAAAGGAAATCGCCGATACATACGTATATCCAGCCACCATAGCAGGCTATATAGGCAGGCCTACTAGACTCTGAAAACACTCTACCCAACTTTTAAAATCTCCCAGCGACTGAAATCGACAATCTACTTACATATGGCATTCTACAGTTCAAGTATCCATTGTCATTCATGAAATCATAAATCTTCCATTTTGGTATCTATGTCATCAAAGGCAAACGCACCGATCCTCTATATACGTGCAGCAGGATTATCGACCATTATTTCAGGTGCAAAGAAAGCTTACTGCTTATCGGGGAAGCCAAAGTTGACACCGAACGGAGGGTAGACAAAGCGCTGGAGCTTGCCCTCGGCCTGAAGGCCATCGCTGTACTTGCGAAGGGTAGCCATATCTTCGGCGTCCAAGTGGATCAAGTCGGCACGGTTGGCCTCGATGCGGGCAGGGGTGACGGACTTGGCCAACACTGAAGAGCCCCGGGCGACTAGGATAATCAGTTAATACATTTTATCCGGTCTAGGGTGCGGAACCATGAGAAATACTTACTGTGCCAGCTGAGCAAAACAGTAGCCGGGGTAACCCCGCGCTTCTCGGCGACGGCCACGATGGGCTCAGCAGTGAACAGCGGGCTTCCGGTGCTACCCAGTGGGCTGTAAGCAGTGATGTGGATGCCAGCCTTGTTGCAGAAGTCGACAATCTCCTGCTGGGGGAGCAAAGGGTGGTTCTCGATCTGGTTGGCAGCGGGGACAATGGTGGCCTGGGGGAGGAGTTCCTCGAGGAACTTGACACTGTAGTTGGAAACACCGATGGCCTTGACCTTGCCGGTACCGACAAGCTTCTCCATACTCTTCCAAGTAGTAACGTGGGAGTGGCTGTGGACAATGTCCCGCGAGCCATCAGCGAGCTTGGGGAAGAGGTTGTGGTTGCCTGTGGTGGAAGTGGTCAGCGCCTCGAATCTACATATTTGAAGAAACTCAACCCACCCTTGGGGTTCATTGCCAGGGGCCAGTGCATCAGATAAAGGTCGACATATTCGAGTCCAAGGTCTTTCAGACTTTGCTCAAGGCCCTCCTCAACACGGGAGTGGTAGGAGCACCACAGCTTGGTGGTCACGAAGAGATCCTCGCGCTTGACAATGCCGGCGTCAATGGCCTCCTTGATACCCTGACCGACTTCGTTCTCATTGCCGTAACAAAGAGCGGCGTCAATGTGACGGTATCCCACCTTGATAGCGTGGAATACTGCGCGCGCAACCTCGCCGGGTTGGGATTGCCATGTTCCCAGGCCGAGTGCGGGGATCTCAGCGCCAGTGTTGAGCTTGAAACGGGTATCGCAGGCAGCCATTGTGAATTTATATATCAGAAGATTATTTAGAAGGAATACAAACAGAATGAAGTTGAAATGGTCCGATGAAATATAAAGGCGGGGGAGGTTTACAAAGCATAGGGCAACCCCCACGCGGGGCTATTCCCATCCTGGCCAAGAAAGTCGGCGATTTTTTCCATCAATCACCAGGGCTTTTGATCTTCTAGGACTTTTGATCTTCGATGGAATATTCCAGGAGTTCTATATTATCTCCGTCATCTCAAAAAGAGAAGTGAACATCCACAATAACCGTCAGACCAATATTTAGAGAACAAATCAGCAGACCAGCGGAAACCGTCTTCCAGTTTGAATAATTTCTCTCCACTTGACATCACAGCCACTCCGCATGGCTAGCTTGGAGTCGTGGGGTCGCTATGACTGCCAATCATCATCGTCCTTTTGGAGAGCAACCCAGATATTCATCGGCGCGGAAGCCAGAATCCGTGGTGTTTCACGATTTTTCATCCCGCATTTATAGTACATCGACATAATGGCAAATCAGGCAAATGGGACTGGGGAGAATCCTCACACAATCGCTTACATCGGAAATCTACACGCGATATTCCCTGGAGCCTCGACCCTATATATACACTGGACATCCTGGGGTCAACTTCTTTTATAACTCCAGACTTTTCCAATTTGATCATTACAATCTCATTTAGCAATTTTTAAGCCTCGATCTCACATATTATAACATCGAAGGGACGCTACTTCTCTCCCACAGTCGAAATGGCACCAGTCGCCATCTCCCCACAGGCCTCCCCTGTCTTCAAGAAGCGGGATGGCCAGGCACTCGAAGAACTGTCAGACGCTATTGATGAAATCAACGTTCTCAAAGACATGAAGAAGCGCGAGGCTGAAAAGAAAGAGGCCGAAGAGAAAGGTCTTTACGAAGAGTCCGAGTTCGACAAGGAGAAAGACAAGACCAATTTCCGCCAGTACGAAGACGCCAGCGACCGGGTCAAGAACTTCTACAAGGAACAACACACCAAGCAAACCGTCGCATACAATCTCAAGGCCCGTCATGACTTCCACAGCAAGACGCGCGCCGAAATGACCGTCTGGGAAGCCATGGAGAAACTTAACACCCTGATCGACGAGTCAGACCCCGACACCAGCCTTTCTCAGATCGAGCACCTACTGCAATCCGCCGAGGCCATTCGCCGCGATGGCAAGCCCCGCTGGATGCAGCTGACCGGTCTTATCCACGATCTAGGCAAGCTCCTCTTTTTCTTCGATGCCGAAGGCCAATGGGACGTTGTCGGCGACACTTTCCCCGTCGGCTGTGGCTTCGACGAGAGAATCGTCTACGGCCGCGACTCATTCCGCGATAATGAGGATTTCGGCCACAAGATTTACGATACTAAGTTTGGTATCTACACACCCGGCTGTGGTCTCGATAAGGTCATGCTCTCCTGGGGCCACGATGAGTACCTCTACCACCTCGCCAAGGAACAATCGACCCTCCCCGATGAGGCACTCGCTATGATCCGCTATCACTCTTTCTATCCTTGGCACAGCGCCGGTGCATACCATGAGTTGATGAATGACCACGACCGTGATATGCTGCGTGCTGTTAGGGCTTTCAACCCTTACGACTTGTACAGCAAGAGCGATGGAATTCCCAGTGTTGAGGAGTTGAAGGTATGTTTGACTTCCGCTAATTACTTGTGCATTCGAGGCTAACTTGTTTCTTTCTAGCCCTACTACATGGAGCTCATCAACGAGTACTTCCCCACCAAGGTCCTGAAGTGGTAAAAGCCTACGAATTGCCCTTCATGCGTCTTTATTCTACACACATTATTTCATGATTCCCCTTTGTCCCCCTTCCAGTGCCACGAAAATAACCGCGATACATGCGATCACATTCAATTAGCGTTAGAAATCCTACTACTTTCCCAGCCTCGGAATCATTCCAGGCAATCAAATGCAGAAACTAGATTAACAGTGACGAAAATAATCAGCTCTTCAACGAACCATCTTGTACGCTAGGAAGTGAATAAGTATGCTGGATTCAAATTGATATTAAAGTCACTAAAATGCCACTGTGCAAAGGACAGCCCGCTCACCTGAGTGAGTCCAATGAACCGCTGGAAGTTCAATAAATTTCCATCGATATTACCACAAGTAGAGTTAGAGTCTACTTTAAACCAAAATACAAGTTACATTCATATTGAAGTCAGATATCGTCTTATTTTTGAAAGGGTATTGGGATAACAGCATTCAACATATACGGTGTATCCAAAGACTCAATAAACATCACAGATTATCTACAAACGAGCCAACTCTGACCGGTTCCCATCCTCATCGAAGAAAATCTTCTTCTGTGTAATCATCGACTCCTGCAGAGCAGCGCCAATCCTCACAGCCTTAACAGCATTGTTAAGATCGATAGGCAACGCAGTATTATCAAGACAAGCAGCCGAGAACTCATTAGCCTCGGTAACAAACGCATACTCAAAGCGATCATAGTAGGTCTGAGGGATCTCCCTCCTCACCCCGGACTCATCAAAGATATTAACATGGTTCATCGCCGGCTGAGTGTTCACCGCCAGCTTTCCCTTTGTGCCAATGATCTCCGTAACATCCTCCTGGCCGGCAGCCATCATGCGGGAAGCATAGAAAAAGGCCATACGGCCGTCGTAGAACTCGACCAAGCCGACGGCATTGTCGCGGTCATTGTGCTTGCGCAGATCGGGCTCGACGGCTGTAATGCCTACAGCTGATACGGACTTCACTTTGCAGTCGTCCCCGAAGAACCAGAGTGTCAGGTCGATATCGTGGATGGAGCAGTCGACAAAGATCCCGCCGGAGAACTCTGCGTATGCGACGAAGAACCCGCTTGGGTCGAGTTTGTCGCAGGTTTGGCTGCGGAGTACTGATGCAGTGCCGATTGCTCCTGACTGCATCTTCTGGTATGCGTCTCGGTAGGACTTGTCGAAGCGTCGGGAGAAACCGCACATCACTTTGAGGTGTGGCTTCTTGGCTGCTGCGTCGATGACGGATTGGGACTGTATAAGAGGTGGATTGTTAGTTCTTGGTTTTCATTGTTTGGTTCTTTGTATATGGTAGACTAGACTGATTGGGGTTGAGATGGATTCAAAATACAACTTACCACTTCAATGCTTGTAGAGATAGGCTTCTCGCAAAGAACGTGCTTGTCGGCTTCAATTGCCTTGATTGCCTGCTCGGCATGTACTGCAGTTGCCGATGCAACCACCACGGCAACTAGACCTTCATGCTTGAGCATGTCGTCGTAGTTCTGGTACAGGCGTACACCAAAGGGCTCGAGGTGAATCTTGGCCCATTCGAGTTCGACGGGGTCAGGGGAGCTGGCAGCCACAAGCTCGGCTCGGGGAGTACGCTGCAAAAAGTTCAGGGCATGGCGCTTGCCCATACGGCCTAGACCAGCACAGCCGATCTTCAATCTTTGGGCCGTCATTATGTAAAATTTATAGGTCAAGACGGTGAAGGAGATCCGGAAGATGAAGAATGTCAAGAATGTCAAGAATGTCAAGGAAAAATAGAAATCAATTGCTAATAAAGGGGATTTTTGAAACTGGGCTGTTATAAAGTCAGAGCTAAATGCGGAGGCCAGTCTCCGAAGATCATCTCCGCAAACGTGGGGTCGGAAAGTGAATTCCACACCGAACTCCAATATTATGACCTCGGGGCATAAAAGAGGTCGTTAATTCACTTCCGTGTCGGGTTTCTTCGATTCCCGTCGCAATTTGCGTTTCGCAACATCCACTGGATCCGCAAATCCATCACCTCTTAGCCAACCCAGAGCCTTACGCAGTCCACCACCCTGCACGGCCTCGGGGTTCGCCTCAAGGATCGACCCCATAAGCGCCCAGGACATAACAAATAACAATAGCTCACCGCTTCTTCGGCCCTTCCATAGTCCACGCTTGACCCCGGTCTTGTATGCCGAATCAACAGCGGCCCGGAAGAACCAGAGGAACTTGCTGCGGCTATTGCCCAGGAACAAAAATGGTAGACCGCCTAGTGCTCCACTAAGGAAGAATCGCTTGGTGGGAAGCGTTGTTCGGGGTAAGTTGTTGTTCAGGAGACAGACACTACCCCAGGCTGAGCCACTTGCAGCAGCAAGAACCGCTGTCATGGTGATAATACGCTTTGAGATGGTGTTCACTGATGAAATAGGCTGAAGCAGAATGCTCTTAAATTTGGGGATCGAAAGTGCCAGAGTGACCGTCGTGAGGAACCGCGCAAGCGGCGGTACAGAAAGAAGAATATGATGCAAGAATGCTGTGTTGCAGTTCGGGAGGTTTGGGTGCAAAAGAGCGCATGATAGACTTGAGATTGCAGGGTGTGCCGGTCCAGTGATTGGGGAGATGGAAGCCACCGATGACGGTAAGGTGTTGGGGTCGCCGGGGTGTAGGATTGGAGAAACGAATGCCCTGTGTCATATTAGCGACCGCTATACTGATTAACGGACTCAGATTCAAACATACGGCCAGCGGAGATCAGCAATAGAGGCAAGAGAGTTCACAATCTCTTCCTTCTCGGGCCAGGCGACGTTGGCCGGGAGCGACTCCGGTCGGCCTTGGATGTAACTCGGCGAGAGCCTCAAAATCACATTTCCAAACCACTATGGCATCAAATTAGCGACCGTAACTCAAACCGAGAAATTTCCGACCACAAACATTAGGTGTAGTCTCGCGATCAAACACAAAGGCATGGAAGAGCTGCGCAAATGAGATGGGCATCAACAGCCAGCTGCCGAACCACCACGGGCGCTTATCCAGCCAGCCTTTAGAGTCCAGGACATTAAAGAGGAATTCCAAACTCCTAGTGCTTGTGTAAATCGCCGCAGTCAGTCGAAGTTGGTCCTGCGGGCAGATGCCTAGGGCGAAACCCGCCAGACTTGCGCCGATCGCTGGCGCGAAGCGCGAGGTCAGCGCTCGCGAGACACGCGGGTTGCGCTCTCTGAACGGCTTTGCATCGTCAGTGCGGAGGTTGGCTCGCAGACGGATGAGGAAGCGGTAGAGGAGGCGATGGATGAGGAGGAGGAGGGAGAGGGAGATGGAGAGACGGAATTTGGGAGATCGGAGGAGGGGGGTTCGGGTCTTTTTCCTGTAGAGCCAGCATTAGTGCTTATTCCTAAGAGACTCCTCTCTTAGTAGATTAAATTGATCTTACTGTGGAGCGCCTTGGAACCGAGTAATCAACAGATCCGCCAACTTCAACGCGACTCCAGAGCCGACGAAGACTCGCAGCGATGAGCGAATAGCAGCTTCACCATGTCGATTCTTCGGGCGAGCGATGGCATCGTAGCGAGATGGAGATGGTAGCTTGTTTTGAACGGCAGGGGCGCGTTTGATCACTGATTCGTGCAGGAATCGGTATTCTTTGGCGCTGAGGCAAACGCGGAGGACGTCGCGTACGGCGCGAGGTGGAAGTTCCAGCGTATCCCCTGGGACTGGGAGCTTGTCCGCGGCGGACATGTTGGGTGGTTGTTGATATCAAGTTAGAGCATAATGGCCCAGGTGGAAGTCCGGGGATGAGAAGGGGGGCCGCTCAGACGCGGAGAAGCCCGACCTCGGTAATTCCCACCAACACATGGAGAAAATGGAAGCAGCATGTTGGATTCATACATGTATTTTGATTAAATATCTGGAATTCTCAATGCCTTCAAATTTTACATGCTACCCTAAATTGAGAGCATGAAGGCATTCGCTCAAAAGATCCTCGATATCCATGAGCCAATTATGGCAATGGTGCCCCAGATTATGGCCTGTTCTCAATCCAACTACCAAATCAGCAATAAAGTCATCAGTCGTCCCACCAGACCGATGAGATATGAAAGCACCCCAATCAAAACTATAGGCCAAGTTCGCCCTATGGATAATTAGATTGTTTCCAAATCCTCAGGGGGGTATAAGGGTACCCACGCCTCAATTGCTTCGGAAATGGTGCCTATTTCATTGATTTTGAGCAGCATAGAATTGCATGCTTTCTTATCCTTTGCCTCCTGCACATATTCCGTATTCGTGACAGGTAAATCGTCCCCAACCAGTTTAACTGGATATTCTTTGTTGAATTCGATCCACCTATTCCAATCGGTTTCGGCGAACGGGTCTTCTAGTAGAACGATGGGATAATCTTGCCACAATGAGTGATACGGTTCTCTAAGTTGTTCTGGGCTGTGCAGGTTCGATTTGTCTGTAAACCCAATAACTGCCATCCCGGAAGAATTCGCTCGATGCTGGATCAATGGCGAATTTAATTTTGCCGGTATATCCAGCAAGAGAGACAGCTTCAACCAGGAGTTCTAGTGCCTCATGAGGCTGGGAAATCTATGGTGCAAATCCCCCTTCGTCCCCAATGCCGGTAGCTTGAGATAATCAGTAATGTTCAAGATATTGCGAGAAGGTATGCTAACCAGATGGTCCAAATTTCTCAACGATGATCTTCTTCAGTTGCTGGTAAACTTCGCTCCAGATTTATACTGCTTTCATGAAAGAGGACGCCCCAACAGGAGCGACCATAGTCCCTTGAAAAGCCATCTTGTTCCCTAAATGCACACCTCCATTCAAGATATTGGAGAACAGCACTAGTATCACGAATGGCCTTTTTGTTCTAGACTCACGTTGAAGAGACTCGTACAACGGAATTCCCTAACTATGTATCAGCTATCATTTTCACTCGTTCATCTTAGTTCCAATGTACTGTATGGGCTGCACCCGCTCTAGCATGTGCCCTGAGCTTCGTCATGTTTTTCGTGCCATCCAGATCCTTAAGAAGAGAATCAATTATGCAGAGACATCTCCATCTCGCAGCTCAATAGCTTCATTCGCACCTGTGGACGCACCGGAAGGAACGATGGCCCGAAAGGTACCTACATCAGTGTAAAAAGCGAGTTTATCTATGGTCAGTACTCTGTTTCCTCTGTCCGTAGTAAAATCAAATTTAACGGTTGGGTGTCCCCCAAATCTAAGCGCTGAGTAGCCTGAATTGACCTAATCATTGTGGACTTGATATAATCAAGCGTGGTAACTCTATGTGACAATAGTTGCAATGGTCGTTGCTATCGCCAAGAAGGCATGACGTAAAGTCAGGAGTATCTACGGGACTACTATGTAGGTAGTGACAGCTGATACCCATAAGTCGGATCTAGTGCAGATGAATACCTTTTTTTATCGTACGCTTCTAACGCCGATATGCTCTCGAGCGATTTGAGCCCATCACGATGCCTAATTGCGAAATATAACGTGGTAGGAAGATGGTTGTAGTCCCTACATTTCTAACCCTGGAGCCAGATTATCCTAGTTTCCAATGTTGTCACCCAAGATCAGCTTTGCAAAGTGTTAATCTCCAAACGAACCATCGCTGACATGGTTGCCTCGCCTTTTTGGTTATTCTGATGTCTATGTCACAACGGTTAACACCACCTTTGGTTCTACACGCCCTGTAGCAAGCCAAAACGGAGAATCTTCGTTCAGACCTCCTCCATGGACTTAGATGTAAGCAACAACACAACCATCACATCATTACCTCGGCAGGTTTAGCAAAAAAAAAAGTCTTTTCTGTCCGATTCACTTGATTATAATGCGTGTCCATGACTACATGCTCAGATTAGGGGTAATTAGGTAGATACAACCTCGAAGCATCTTGATTTATGGCATTTTTTGCCTTATAGGGCACCAATCAAACAAAACACGCATTCTGAATAAAAGGAGTAGACTTTTGTTTCAGTGCCACAATATCTTCCCTGGGTCTGCATCTGTTGAGCCCGGTATCAAGCAATTGGAATTAAGTGCTTGGCGTGAAACACAAGCTTAATGGAGCTCCACATGACTTTCGACGGCGCATAATATAGTTTGCAGATATATAAATTCTACATCCTCATTGGACAATGATCAGTTCGTCCCAAACTGAAACCAATATGTCTCGGCCAATTTAGCCGATGATATTCCGATTATTAATTTTTCCGGCATCGTTATTTCGTAGGGCTTTAGACTCGGTGGATCTGAATGTTTCGGAGAATTTCCAGGTTGGGTGTAGGTAACACTAATAGATTAATCCAATGCCACCCTGGGCTCCTGAATTAATCCACTGAGTGCTCCGACTGTGTACAGGGGTCAACCTCATGGAATATGGCGATAGTCCGGTTTCATAAGGAGACTAGCGTAGGGGATCTAAGCAGAATACCGTGCAGACCAAGCATTTAAATATCAAGGCCAAGCTCCATGAAATAGCTTATTCAAACCCATCCATTCATTCATTCTTTTCTCATTTCCTATTGCACGAAATTGGGCTAGTCCCGAACATTTACACTCTCTTTACTTATCTGTTGATCGGATATTTACTTCAATATGCGTACATCTTTCGTTTCCATGCTGGCCCTTGGCGCTGCCATTGTGTCCGCTGCCCCAGCTCCTTCTCGTGTTTCCGAGATCGTTGAGCGCTCTTCCTCTACTTGCACGTTTAACTCCGCTGCTAGCGCCAGTGCTGGCAAGAAGTCCTGTTCTACCATTGTGCTGGACAACATTGCGGTCCCTGCCGGCAAGACTCTCGACCTTTCCAACCTGAAGGAAGGCACCAAGGTAGATATCTCCGTTATCCAACCACCAAGAACCAAAGATCTAATAGTTTTTGTATAGGTCATCTTCAAGGGAGAGACCACCTTCGGATATAAGGAGTGGAAGGGTCCCCTCATCCGCTTCTCTGGCTCAAACATTGAGGTCAGCGGCGAAGCAGGCCATGTGATCAACGCCGACGGAGCCAGATGGTGGGACACCAAGGGAACCAACGGCGGAAAGGCCAAGCCCAAGTTCTTCTACGCCCACTCCCTGGACCACTCGTCCATCACCGGCCTGAACGTCAAGAACACCCCCGTCCAGGCTTTCAGTGTCCAGGCCGACAACCTGGTCCTCGACCACATCACCATCGACAACTCGGACGGTGATAAGAATGGTGGCCACAACACCGATGCGTTCGACATTGGCGAGAGTACCTACATCACTATCAGCAACGCCAACATCAAGAACCAGGACGACTGTCTGGCTGTCAACTCTGGCGAGGTAAATAGTCAAACGATACTGCTACCATGATAAATCAGCTAACCCGGTCATCTACTAGAACATCATCTTCACCGGTGGTTACTGCTCTGGCGGCCACGGTATCTCCATCGGATCCGTTGGCTTACGTGACAACAACGTCGTGAAGAACGTGACCATCTCCGACTCCACCGTGACCAACTCCGCCAACGGCGTGCGCGTCAAGACCATCTACAAGGCTACCGGTTCAGTCTCCGATGTGACCTTCTCCAACATCGAGCTGTCCAAGATCACTTCATACGGTATCGTTATCGAGCAAGATTACGAGAACGGCAGCCCTACCGGCAAACCCACTACCGGTGTCCCCATTACCGGCCTGACTGTCGAGAAGGTTACCGGCACTGTTTCGAGCAGCGCTACTGATGTCTACATTCTTTGCGGTAGCGGTAGCTGCTCTGACTGGACTTGGTCTGGAAATTCTATCACTGGTGGTAAGACTAGCAGCAAGTGCAAGAATGTGCCTTCTGGCGCTTCTTGCTAGATTGCTGGGGATCAACTGGTGATCACTCTATAGCATGCCATCAACCAAGCAGAGACCGGGCTATCTTCAAGACAATTTTAATTAGATGGCCTAGGGGATGAGGAGGTGAAATGCTGTCAGTTGGATTGCTTTTTTGGAGGTCATTGTACTTATATAGCCATCTATAGACGGTTTAATTTGAACCCTTCTGAAGCTATCTGATATTAATTTATAACACTATAAAACACATCTGAGATTAGCACACTTCACTCGTATATTAAATTTCTATACAATATTTCGCAATTAGAAATCCAAACTCAGCATTTAGGATGAATCCATTTTGATGACGCAACTCACTTTCCCCAACAATCATAACTCCCAACGCTTCAGCATCTTCTCTCCCTCTCTCACTCTCTCTCCTACACAAAGTCATATCCAAATCACATCAAAATGCACGTCCTTCTACTCGGCGGTCACGGCAAAGTCGCCCTCCACCTTACTCCGCTCCTCCTCAACCGGGGCTGGAGCGTAACCAGCGTCGTTCGCAACCCCGCTCACGAAAGCGAGATTCTAGCTCTAGGCCAAGGTCACAAGGGCACCGTCAAAGTGCTACTCTCTAATCTAGAGGACGTGAAGAGTCCCTCAGATGCCCAAGTAATCATCGACACGGTTGGGCCGGACTATGTCGTCTGGTCGGCTGGTATGGCACCCCTCACTCCCCTCACCCCGCACCCACTTATGTGAACATACAACCATGGAACACGCACATAAGCCATTCGAGGAAATGAAAGGATATGCACTGCCCTATCCACCATGTAAAATCTACAATTCCCCCAGACAAACTAACACTGTACAGGCGCGGGCGGCGTAGGCGGCCCAGAACGCACAATCGCTATCGACCAAGAAGCCGCGAAGCACTTCATGACTGCCTCCTTTGCCGCACCGGGCATCAGCAAGTTCCTCATGGTGTCGTATCTCGGCAGCCGACGCAATCAGCCGAGCTGGATGCCGGACGACCAATGGGCGGGGATAGTGCGGACCAACTTTGAAATTATCCCGGCCTACGCGAAAGCCAAGAAAGAAGCCGACGAGTACATGACAGCACTGGCTGTGCAGCGGAAGCGTGCTCCTGGACCAACGCGGCCTTTCCAGGCTATTAACCTGCGGCCTGGACTCCTGCTCGACCAGCCTGCGACGCGGAAGGTCGATCTGGGGATCACGCCTTGGGGTCGGGGGGCAGTTACTCGAGAGGATGTGGCGATTGTCGCAGATCTTTTGCTTTCCAGGGCTGATACGGAAGGGTGG
This sequence comes from Penicillium robsamsonii, assembly GCF_028829455.1. Lineage (NCBI taxonomy): Eukaryota > Fungi > Ascomycota > Eurotiomycetes > Eurotiales > Aspergillaceae > Penicillium > Penicillium robsamsonii. Next base: position 7,133,488 of record NW_026643221.1, read on the forward strand.
ATTGATCTTGTTAATGGGGAGGAAGACGTTGAGGAGGCTGTTGAGAGGGTTGCGAGGGAGAAGATTGATGCTGTTGCTGGGGAGGATGTTGAGGGGATGGTTAAGAGGTTCTTCCCTTGAAGGATTATTGAGTCCGGGCTCGAATCTCTAGGTTTTCAAGCTAGGAAAGGGCCTGGGATTGGATATAGGTACAGATACTTTTCGGGTCTTACATCTTTCAAGTATGAAAACGAATATGAATGAACATGAACAGATCTAAGGTGTGTGCATATTGTATGTCTATCTAAGAGAACTCATTTACAGCTTGGCTTTGGGTGCCTCGGCTGCCCCCTTGAACTTCGACTTCAGAATCCGACGCAGGATCTTCCCACTGGGGTTCTTGGGGATCTCATCCACAAACTGCACTCCACCACGCAGACGCTTGTGGCCGGCAACCTTGCTATCCAGCCATTTGATAATGTTCGCTGCTTCATCCTTCTCACTTATTCCAGAAGCCTTGCTCTTCGCACTGCGAACGACACAAGCCATAGGAACCTCGGAACCGTGGGTCTCACTCTCAATGCCAATGACAGCAACATCATCAATGGCATCGTTGTCAACCAGATATCCTTCCAACTCAGCAGGAGGCACCTGGAAGCCCTTATACTTAATAAGCTCTTTAACACGATCGGTAATGTAGAAATGGCCCTTGGCGTCCTGGTAGCCAACGTCACCAGTCTGGAACCACCCGTCCTCAGACAAGCAGCCCTTAGTAGCCTCTGGGTTCTCGTGATAGCCCAGGAAAATGTTAGGTCCACTTAGATACAGTTCGCCAACCTCGCCCACGGCGACCTCTTGGGGTTCGGATCCATCCTCGGGCATAGTCATATATTTAGCTTCCATGTTAGGCATCAAACGACCAACGGAACCCATAGCCTCGCGCCAATCCTCCCACCGCTGGGAGTGTGTAGTTGGGCTGGTCTCGCTGAGTCCATAGCCCTGCTTGATACCAACCTTGATGCGGGAGTAGACTGCCTCGACCAGCTCTTGGGTGAGCGGTGCCGCGCCGGAGTTCATCATGCGAAGGCTTGAAAGGTCATATTTATCGACCACGGGGTGCTTGCCTAGCAACAACACCACGGGAGGGACGATGTAACTGAACGTGCAGCGGTAGTTCTGCACATGTGCGCACCACTTTTCAATGTCAAATTTCGACATGACGATCAAGTGATAACCCTTGTATAAAGCTTGGGTAATTAAGCAGGTCAATCCTAGAGGCTTGTAGTTAGTATCTTGTCCATCCGAGAATCTACGCGATTTGAAAGCCATACCATAGATATGATAGAATGGCAAAAATGCCAGGACGCGATCCCCCTTTCCATCATGACCACCATTCCAGTTCAACATTCCACCCTCACCAATGACCTGCTGCATAATATTGGCAACAATATTCCGATGCGACAGCATGACACCCTTAGGCACACCAGTAGTTCCAGACGAGTAAACCAAGAATGCCACCTCCTTCGCAGGGTTGATCTTCTGTTTGCGGTAGCGGGTAGCGCCAGAGATATTGCGCACAGAGGTAAAATGCTTGATCCGCGCATTGGGATCACGCTGGTCTCCAATCAGAATAATGCGGTCCTCAGACATGCCGACTCTCTTCGCAGCTTCCTTTGCGGCAGGCAGCAGCGGGGCTTGCGTTACAAGACCCTTGGCACCGGAGTTCTTAAGCTGGAAGGCCAGCTCGTCAACCGTGTAACCTGGATTCGCAGGCGAGATAATTCCGCCGGCCCAAAGTGTACCCCACATCACCACGGGGGTGTCGATGCTGTTTGGTGTGAAGAGCGCCAGTACATCGCCCTTGCGCCACTCATGAACGGCTTTCAAGCCCTTGCCAAAATCTAGCGAGGCATCGCGGAGCGATTTGTATGTGTAATGGCGTTGGGTATCAGCATCTTGGTAGAGAACTGGTGGAGTGTCAGTATGAACATTCAAAACAAATGCTGTATTCAACGGCGCAGCATTGGGATCATTGGACACGCACTCTTATCATCTGGATAAGCTCTATCCTTGCGCTCAAATAGAAAGGTCCAGAGGTCTACTTCTGGGATATCGACCAGAGGGTAATTGGAGGGGACCGGCATTATAGGGAAATAAAGCTAGTTCTAAAAATGTGAGGCTCAAAAAGGATTGTCAGATGAAAGAAAGACGGTGGACAGCCGAGTTCTTAAAGAGTTCCCCTAGAGTTCCTTCTCCGCACTCTCGGCTCGCGGCTTGCCTCGGCCTTTGCATTATTACTCAGCCGACCGCCCACCCGAATTTACAAGTGCTTGTTGGATTTTGCGCTTTTGTAATTAGACTGAAAGATTTATTATGCACTAATCCGAATAATCATCTGCTCTGTCAATGTTCAATGCATACCCGTTGACATCGTTGACATTGTTGGCATCGGCACTCGGAGATCTCGGCGGTTTGATCGCCTGTGCGGATATATATGTAACAGATCTTCCCGAGTGCCGGATGAAAAGCAATGAGTGCAAGCAGGAAATATATAGTACCTCGATCAAACTACAAGATTTGGTGAATGCGAGATTCTGTGGGGAGCGACGTGACATTGAAATGTCCATAACATTGTAAGCATCGAACTTCATCTTGGAAACTCCTTAGAAGTCGAGTAATCCTATAGTAGCCCAAAACAGGATTGAAGCTATGAGTGCGTTAAGTGCAATAAGTGCAATATACATATGTATCTAGAAATCTAAAGTGGCCGCCACATTCGGGAAAAAACCGTCCGGAAATATATATACCATGTAGCCCTAGAGACATGTTCCTTCTGGCCATGGCTAGCGATGCAGGAATAGAATACATACGAAACGACATTCTACTAGAGATGGGCTTTCAATTCTTGTTAATTTAGATTCAACACAAGACTTGCACGTAGTGAGGCTTAATAAACCTACCTAGCCAACGAGTTGAGTGACATCCCGCTTCCCCAGAGTAAAGGTAGCGGAGTCCAATTTGTGGAGTAGTTCAGTGATACGATGTGTAGTCTGGAAGACCTAGACTCAGTGCCATGAGGGTTTGTCTAATTTTCCCCTTCGGGTTACGGCCTACGACGTGGCTAGAAATGAAATTTGTAGTGTCGTTAGATTTAGACTCCTTTCCCGATGACACAAAGCGAGACGGAGGAAGGAGTATCTTTTTTTTACCTCGTCAGATTCGACGAGGGACTAAATCCAGATCCCAAGATGATTTCATGCCGACAAGATCTTAAATTGAGTTGGAAACAGCTGACCCGCACTGGAAATACATGCTGAAAAAAAGAGCCCAGTTGAGAGTTTTGCTGAATTCCATTTTTGCTTTCCCAGCACCATTTCCTCCACACGCCACTCCGAGGGGAATCGTTTGAAATCGTTTACTTGAGGGGAATGAAACGGGAAGAGTGGGTGGCACCGATACCGGGACGACCGTGCTTGACGGGCTTGCTGGAAGGTTGTTAGTGCTCTGATGTTAATGGTGGTGGACGAATCTCGGGAGCACATACTAAGAGATAGAGAACTCAGCCAGGTAGTGGCCAACCATCTCGGGCTTGATCTCAACCTGGTTGAACTCCTTACCGGAGTAGATACCGACGACAGAGCCGATCATCTCGGGGACGACGATCATGTCACGGAGGTGGGTCTTGACGAGATCGGGCTTCTCGTTAGGCTTGGCCTCCTGCTTGGCCTTGCGAAGCTTCTTGATGAGACCCATGGGCTTGCGCTTCAGACCGCGGTTGAAACGTCTGCGGGCACGGGCGTGAACGACATCACGGAGCTGCTCAGAGGAAAGGTCGAGGAGCCTGTAAAATGATTCAGTTAGACCAGTGTCCATGCAAACTTTTGGTCCTTGGTGTCCATTCGCAATGCAGTGCCCCGGAGGCGATAACCGAAATGCCAAATGTGGTTCACCCGTAATGGTTGTTGGAATGTCATATGACCACCTTCAATTCCGTCTCACGAGGCACTGGCTGCGAATGGATGCCCAAGGGTTCGATGATTGGCAATGATAACGTACTGGTCGAGGTCAATGCCGCGGTAAGAGAACTTGCGGAACTGTCTTCTCTTCTTGATCTCTGTTCGGCGAAGGTTCAGTCAGCGTCTGCGATCTTGTTGTAGTGCGTGTCTCCCTGCATCCCAGGTCCATGTCGTTCCCCGCCAACATATATTTCTTCAATTCTCATCGTGTAGTCGATCGTAATGCGCGCTCTCTCTCTCATTCGGGTTCTTTTGTCCATGGGCGATGGGTGGGGATAGGATTGATTCTTAATAACGTACCGGCAGCCTCCTCGGCGTTCTAGATGAAAACTCCATGTTAGTGTATCGCACGGGCTTAAAGGGCAAGGGCAAAAAACTCACGTATTCGGTGTCAGCCATTTTTGCAGATATTCCTGTAAACCGCCTTTCGACCGTATCTCGAAAAGCGAAGGAAGATGAGTTGTCGGAAATTGTCGTGTCGCTGAGCGGTCCGGCTGCTAGCACACAGGCTCTACGAGGTGGGCAGCACTCGTTAAGCGACGGGTAGGTTCCAAGCCCTAGACACTAGACCATTTTGGGTTACGGGTAATCTATTTTGAAATTTTTTGTTTTTGATTTGTAATCAAATTCTTTGGAAACTCGATTTACTCGACTTTGCTTGGGCATGGCATTGAAAACGCTTGTACTCATTGGTGTAATTTATTTGTATTATGATTACCTATCACCCTCCCAGGGCTGGACATGCATATCGTATCAGTCGGAGGTTGTTGATGGTTCTTATCCGAGTACATTTAGTTATCATGACGTGAATGGTTAAACCTCTAGTTCTCCAGGGAGAGATTTAGCTACACGCTATTTGCTTAAACGCTGAGCGGGTCCCGGCGATCTTTCAAGAACTACGTATTGAGAATAAGAAAAAAGTTGTAGTCAAGGCCAGACGAATTGTATTGGCTAGTATGAGCTTATTCCAGCTCACATGAAAAGTCGCAACTGTATCAAAACAGTCTCAACCGAACACACTTGAGAAGCCAACCGGCGCAAATCTTGCCCGGACTGACGAACCAACCAAACATCTGTTCCCCAGAACCATGATTTTTAGGCCTTGGATTAAAGCGCTTAATCGAAGAGACCGAAGCCCATGTCCTCATCGGACTCCTCCTCCTTCTCCTCGACCTTCTCCTCAGCGGGAGCGGCGGCACCACCGGCAGCGGCAGCGGCAGGGGCGGCAGCGGCACCAGCACCGCCGGAGGGAACGGAAGCGAGCTTGGTAGAGCCCTCAGCGATCAGCTATATAAAAAGTCAGTATGCGGTTCAGGTCAGATATATGCGTATTCATATATTACTAACCTCCTGGAGGTCCTTGCCCTGGAGCTCGGAGATGACCTTCTCGAGACGGTCACCCTCAGCGTCGATACCGACGGAGGAGAGGACAGCCTTGATATCGGCGGAGGAGGGGGCCTCGTTGCCGGCAAGGGCGACGAGGAGGTAGGCAGCGAGGTACTTCATTTTGAAAGGACTGGACGAAAAATCTTCATTAGTATCGCGAATTCAAGATTGGATGAGATCGCACTTTTCAAGCCGCTCTTCCAGCTGATAGACACGAAAACGAGATGCACATACCGTTTGTGATTATTATCTGAACAAGAGAAACAATCGATTTAACCGCGAATTGGGCGGAGACTGCAACGTCGAGTTCTGGTGGAAAGAGGTTGGTTGACGAAGGATTAACCGAACGCTCAAAATCTTGAAAAAAAGGTGGTGCGAGTGGGTGTGGCTAGTGCCGGCGGGACTTCTAAGCGAGTGGGTGTGGCGCAGTGTTAGTTACCACGTGACCATTTCATATCCGGCCTTGATAATTGCATGCTGGCCTAGAAACCTTTCTGCCTTTTGTACTCGCCTACGCAGTATATACCTCTCACCTGCAAGCTCTTGGGCCAAGTCAGGCGTGTCCTTTGCTTGTGTCAGTTCTGTTATATTGGAATAACAGAAAATCCGGAGCGAGCCAAGCCAGAGATCTATTCTCATGGTATCGGGCTCGGAGTCATGAAGTTACTTAGTCGTACCAAATATCGACGGTGAGCGGCTTCTTCTCTGTACTACTCTTCAACCTTTCACCATTCGGGATATTCTTCTTATAAGTTCACAATGAGTGTAGGACTACCTATCTTCTTTTTTCAGGTCATTTTTGACTGACATGTAATAGTTCCTCGATTCCGTTCTCTCATCTCTTCAGACGGGTAAGCCCGCTCAGCTGCCACCGTCTCAGGCGCCTGCCTCGCCTGCGTCTGCCTCAGTCCCCAAAAAGGAGGACCGAAAACCGATCGCTGTGCGACAGGCGCCCCCCACCAGCGGTAATGTCAGTGGAGGTATCAAGCGCAAAGCCGAGGATCAGCTGGCTCGGCCACCAAAACCTGAAAGCAAGGCGACAAATAACACCGCTCCAATGAAGCCTACGCTTTCCACGAGACCAGCGGTATCATCCACAGCGACCAGAGTTGCGCCAAAGCCAGTCTCGACCAACATCTCCAGACACACCCTATCCAAGCCCACCTCCAAACCCAGTTTGTCTGCGGCCCCCAAAGTGGCACCCTCACAGAAGGTGCCCGCCCCCAAACCAACCAATGCAGCCGCTGCTACACAGTCGAAGCCGCCACCAAAGGGATCATTTGCGGAGATCATGGCGCAGGCAAAGGCTAAGCAAGAGACGGCGCCCGTGGGCGTGGGCCTACTACGACACCAAGCCGGTCGCAAAGAAAGACTTACCAAAGTCGAGCGCAAGCGTCGCATGATGGAACTCCAGGCTAAAGAAAAAGAAGCGCGTTTGGGAAAAAAGACTGGATCGGGTGTTTCTACCAAGGACAGGCCTGCTGTCCGGCAGCGCGATTCACAGGGGTCCTCATACAGGGGCACGGCCAAACCGACACAGACTCCCGAGCCGCCCACCTACCGTGGAACTGCGGGCCTGCCGTCAAACCGTGGTGGAAACGACCGTCGACACCAGTCTCGCAATTCCAGACAAAACGAATATCTCGGAACCGACGAGGAAGATGAGGGTGATCTCGGTGGCTACGACGATTACTATTCCGATGCATCATCCGACATGGAGGCCGGAATAGACGATGTGGACCGCGAAGAGGCGGCTGCATTGGAATACGCCAAACGGGAGGATGAGAAAGAGCTGCGAGCAGAAATGGCGGCTAAGAAAGAGAAGTTGGAGCGCCAGCGGAAACTGGCTGCTCTTGCTTCTAGGAGCAAGCGTTGAAGTTTGGATGTTCTTATACCTTCAAATTTTTTGGTTATTCACTTCCGAGTACTTTCCATGATCTCTTTTGTTTTGGGTAGGACTGCATACATATTAACTCCGCATTATGAGCGTTCGGGGTGTCCATAGACGGGGATACCTGGATTTTTTATTTGAAGCACCATTAATAGCGAGCGCTATTTCAATACCAACTTACTTTTTTTTTGTGCTATTTTGCATACTGTAACATTTTATATTGAAGTCATCGGCTATCACCCGCGGACAACCTTGGAACTCCTAGGCCCCACTCAGGTGACATCACCTTCACCTCCGTAACTTATCATCTACATTTTCGCATTCTTTGACTATCTCACATATTTACAATGGAGTCTGTTCATCATGTCTCGGTCTCATCAAAAGTGCTCTTCAGCAAGGTGCGCAAGATTGTACCTCCAATGCTTGAAAAATTCCACAAAGGTCTGTGATCAGGAGTTATCGACGCTATGATCTACACAATGGACATCCCCGTTGACTATTAGCCCAGGACAGCTTGGTCGTGTAGCTGTTATTGGAGGCTGCGTTGAGTAGGTTCTCTGCCTGGCGACACTGGTATCCTACTAACTGGCATAAGCTACACCGGAGCTCCATACTTTTCAGCCATGGCCTCTGCAAGACTTGGTATGTCCTCTAATCAGGCCCATGCTCTCCACCAATATATTGACTCTTGAATTGCAGGGTGTGATATGGTAGGCACGAAATATGACATACCTTCTGCAAACGACTAACAATCACCAGAGCCACGTACTCTGTGAACGATCCGCAGCACCAGTAAGCTCACACCCGGCCTAAATCGAGCCCACTCTAAACATATAATGCACAGGTTATCAAGGGATACTCCCCCAATTTGATGGTACATCCGTTGCTTCCAAGCAGCGACACTGTCAAGGATCCCAATTCAATTGATGCGCCATCACTGGCGGGTCCGATTATTGGGATGCTATCCCGCCTCCATGCACTTGTAATTGGACCGGGTCTTGGCCGCGACGGCGTGACGCTCAAGGTGGTTGCTGAAGTGATCAGAGAGGCGCGGTCAAAATCAATCCCATTTGTGCTGGATGCAGATGGATTACTGATTGTGACGCAAGACCCGAGCCTGGTAAAAGGCTACAAGGAGTGCATTCTCACGCCAAACGTGGTAGAGTTTGGCCGTCTCGCCAAAGCGATGGGTGTCAAGGTTGCCAGCCAAGCGGAGATTGCGGAAGACGGAAACGGTGACACTACCAGCAAAGCATCAGATGCGTGTGAGCAGTTATCTCAAGCCCTCGGCGGTGTGACAATTCTCCAAAAGGGTCCTCAAGATGTGATCTCCAACGGGGTTACTAGTCTCATCTCTGATGGCAAGGGTGGCTTGAAGCGCAGCGGCGGCCAAGGAGATACTCTAACCGGATCACTGGGCACATTCCTTGCCTGGCGAGCGGCTTACCACGACAAATTGTGGGACTCTGGCGAGCAGGACAACGACAAGGAGGCGCATAACAAGGAAGAAGTTCAGGCAGAGCTCGATTCTGAAAAGAAACGCATGTCCCCGGCAACAACTCTGCTATTGGTGGCGTGGGCGGGAAGTAGCATTACAAGAGAGTGCTCACGACGAGCCTTTGTGGCCAAGGGGCGCAGCATGCAGGCCAGCGATCTGACCGATGAGGTCCACGGGGCATTTTTGAGGCTAATTGGAGAGCCAGACGAATCTAAGACGCACCTTTAGGCTACCATATAGAAGGCTAGTCATGCATATATGTACGAGGAAGACAGTACAGCTCTTGAATACACCGGAGCATATCTCCATGTATCCAGGCCTCCAGCTGCATGAAAATCCACCAATGAAACATGTCTCGTTCAATTTATAACAGTTCTCACAAGCGGTCTACAGTCACTAAAAGGAAGAGTCTCGAACCCTGTATTTTATACTTTGAAATCTCGTTCCGATATTGTAATTTTAGCGGCACTGGCTTTGTACGTGGTGTTAAATGGTATCTAGGTAGCATAGGGTATCTTTTGTCCACGGGTTGCATTTTACCCAAGATAAAGAAACAGCTCTGAGTATGTGAATATCGGCTTTTAATAATTCATTGATCAGCATGGTCAACCCCCGTCTTTCGATGCTGATGCTTTGAGACTCGGGCCTCAGACCGGTCCCGATTGCCGACTATTAGATGAGAATACAACTTTACTAGCCAATAAACGTCATTTGACAACACGATATCACCATGGTGACTCGTATTATTAGGACCTCTACCTAGGCACCCTTGATGGCATGCAGTGTAGATAGAAACCAAAAACAACGGGCCACAACCCCTGCCTCAATCTCGAGTAACCAGTGCCCAACTTACGCTGCTTCGCTTGCTTTCGCTAGCCGTTCGCCATGTTCCAAAAGCCTGCAGAAAAGAAATCCATTTGCATAAGTCTGCCCAGGTCAAAGAAGCTTCAGCTCATAGCCATTAAGCTTTAAGCTGTGTGAGACCTCTACCTTGGCAATTCAAAACCTCCGCATTTCTATACGGCTGTTGACGTCGAGATCTAAATGTGGCTAGGGGGATGGCCTAAGACATGCACCCCGCCTTAAGCCTTGTCCTTAATCGATGTTCCAAAACCTGAATACTCTTAGACATGCTGCTCAAAAGGTAATGTTGGGCTAATAGGCCATCGACATCACCTTCACCGATAGACATTGGTCGTGTTTTGAAGTATTGTTCCAGATCTCGTATTCCCAATCCCGGTTGCTTCTGCTTCGCTGTCCTATCCGACTATAGAGCATCAAATAGAGCCTATACAGGACTGAAGAAGTCAACTAATATGAATATAATCCAACCGCGGCACAATGTATGGCAAACATCTCCTTCGTACAACACCTTATACTGGGAAACCCAGGTTCATGGACCAACCTACAAAGTATACTGGGGTGTCCAGGCCGAGAAAGATCTTGTGATGCAACACAAGGCTGATGGGCTTCCAGGGAATAGAGAGAATGACCTCCTCCACAACAAAGGAGCATGCCGAGCCTAGCAATTCACATGGGCATATATATATTCTTGGAGACGAGTATATAAGATAGCAAATCTCCTGGCAGAAAATAACTCCATCACAACACAATCCCCAGACGCAAGTCATCGGATCTACTCCAAGTCTATACTCAAGCCTAGCCATTCACCCATATGCATTTCTCCATCATCGCTATGGTCATCACCACCGCCTCACTGGTGACCGCCGACTCCACACCAGGGTCGTGGTCCCAGTGCGGCACCTGTAGCCCTATCTCTGGCGAGAACCAGTGTGATCCGTCGACTTCGTGCATCAACACCGGTACATCCTTCCATTGTGCCTGCCGTGCCGGCTTCAAGGCGTCTGAGTACAATAATGACCTGTACCATCAGTTCCGCCTGCCGATGCCGAACTATGAGTTTCTTGTTTTCGTTCCTGAGAACACGCCTTGCAACACCCAGTGTGATGATCTGTGGGCTGCTCCTACTGATCTTTGCAAGGAGGTCGAGCTTCAATGGCAATGTGCGGTTTAGAATAGTGGACCGGGGTAGAAGTGGGTTTGTTGGTAGGGGGAAGAGGGGGGGACTTGAAACAATGTATGGAAGTAGTGCAGTAGGCGCGGAGGACTGAGTTGGGTCCATAACATGAAACATTCTTGCAGATTGCATGTGTACATGTCGTCAATGATTAAATGAAATCGATTTAGTGGAAGGATATGAGAGATATAAATGCAGATTAAAGAAGTAGATCGGTAAGATCTTCTTAACCCTACGAAATCATAAGAACCGACTCCATTTCCCCAATACTCCCAAACACCAGTGGCCTTAATTCTAGCCTTGATTCCAGCCAGTTTCACATGCATCTTCAACACGTATAGAAAGCTCGATCGACATTTAAGAAGAGAAAAACATAATGAGAGAGCCTCACAATTACATGTCCATGTCACCGTCAACTTCAGTGAAGAGCAGACGTGTGCCATTGCCAGTGACTTGCCAGAGCTATAGAAAATGTTGTTAGTAAAAAAGCACAGTAAGATTCTGGAGCTATGAAAACTTACGTTCATCTCGGCATATTCATCAATAGTCATGGTGAGGTTATCCTCAGTGAAGCCTCGTGCCAGCACACGCTCACGAATACGTCTCATACTCATCTCTCCTTCCTCACCATCTCCAACAGCAGCCGCGCCACTCTCCTTCATGCTGCGGATCAAGTTGTAGATCTTACTGGATGGGGTGTTGTCGGCACCATGCTCGCCATCATTGTACAGAGAAGCCTTACTGATCTCAATGAGACGTAGAGCCTCATCGACATCCTCACGAACAACCTCTTCGCTGAAGCGAAGACGAGCAAGGGCCTGCGAAAGACGAACGATACCGAGCAGAGTACGGGGACTGACGTGGGAGAACTGCCTTTTCTTGGACTCATCGATCTTTTGTCTCTTGCGCATGGCCACATAAGCACCAACCATGTAGTCAGAAACGTTGGTAGGCACAATAGGGCGGAATGTGCGTGCCTTGGCAACGTACTGGCGGACCTCGTGGGGAGTGAACAACACGCCGGATTCTTCGTTCTCCGGGTGCTTGTTGTGCATGTGGACGTAGGTGACGTGGTGAGCCAGCTCCTCGTCGCCCTCACGGGATGGGGTATCCAGAAGCAGGAACATGACGTCGAAACGAGAGAGCAAAGCGGCGGGGAGATTAATGTTCTCCACGGGGGACACCCGAGGGTTGTAGCGACCGTATAGGGGGTTGGCCGCTGCTAGGATAGAAGTACGGGCGTTGAGGGTAGTTGTGATACCAGCCTTGGAAATGGAGATAGTCTGCTGTTCCATCACCTCGTGAATAGCTGTCCGGTCTGAGTCCTCCATCTTGTCGAACTCATCAATACAGCAGATACCGTTGTCTGCAAGAACAAGGGCACCTCCCTCCAGCACCATCTCGTCTGTGACAGGATCTCTCATCACTGCAGCGGTGAGACCGACACCACTGCTTCCTCGTCCAGTGGTGTACACGCCGCGAGGAGCAACCTTGGTAATGTATCGAAGAAGCTGGGACTTGGCCACACCAGGGTCACCCATCAAGCAGATGTTGATATCTCCACGAATGTGCATGCCGTCACCCATTTCTTTTGTGACACCGCCAATCAGGAGCAATAGCAATGCCTTCTTGACATCAAGGTGTCCGTAGATTTCGGGCGCAATCGACCGTGAAAGGTACTCATACATGTTACCGGAGCGCATGTGTTGCTCGATCTTGCGAAGGGTACGGCTATCCATACCCATCTCGTTGTAGGACTTCTTGTGCTGAGTGATGTGCTGGGCCTCCAAGTATGTGTCAGTCAGCAGGCCAGCGCGAATAGCGCGGAAACCAGTGTAGGGAGTGGGCAAAAAGATGCCTGCCACATCAACAACGTCACCGGGGTTCAGTTGGCGAGTCAGAGCGCCGTGGCAGTGAATAGTCAAAGCGCGAGGAATATGGCCCACGGGGACCTGGTCGGCCATTTCCTGGATCTTCACCTCCTGGAAGGGAACAAACTTCGATGCACGAGTTGACAGGAAGAGCTGACCCTTCGAGTTGTTCTTCTTGCATTCCTCCGACAGACACTCGGTCAAAGGGAGGAATTGCTTGGTGGTGATAGGCTGGAACACTTCGCAACCACAGCGATCGCAAGTGTAGGCGTTGATCTGTACAGCCGGCTTGACATCTGAGACACGGGTGGTGATACCGCGGACTGTGATCAAGGTACCCAGGTGCTCACCGCGCACATAACGGACGGCAAGGGCTTTGGAATCGCGCTCGGCGCTAGACCCCGAAGGTGTGAGGGGCTTGAAGTTGAGAGTATATCTGCGAGTGAGCTCTGGAGGGAACATCGATGGGGCGGTCGCAGCAGCTTCCATGTCGGCCTCCATTGCGGTTTCCATGGTCTCATTTCGCTTCTCGCGCTGAGACATGATCACATCAAGCACATCATCTTTAAATCTGCGCAATAATTAGTTTAGTAGCCAGTGCATTCGCATAGAAGCAGATTCGACATACGTGACATCCTTTGTCTCCCTAGGCATAACCTCATCGACCGCTTGAGAGATAACATCGATATAGCGTTTTGTGTTCTTTTCGATAGATTCGACGAGCTTCAGGTCTTCTCCCTCGGGCATGGATTTCTCGAACTATTACCACCATTGTGAGTTAGAATTCAGCGAGGGAGGCTCATATTGCATACTTACAATTGAGAGATCATCCAACTCAATCAAAATATTAGATTTATCCCGGTTTGCGATATCCTGCAGAATTTGCATGTACTTGAGCTTCGGCTCCCGGTGCCTCCTTGCTCCACGAGTGTTTGCCCCAGTTGTCTCATCGGCATCATCCATGAAATCATATTCATCGCTAGTCTGACCGTCATCGATGTTGAGATCCTCTAACGCCTCGGTCGCAGCGGCTTCCGAGGACGATTGGAAGGTCTTGAACCCCTTCAAGAAATCTTTGAAGCCATTCAGTTGCGCGGAATAATCCACAGGTGGGGGGTATTGAAGAAGAGACATAATAACAAAGTGCGCTCAATTGAAAGCGCAAAGAATCGATAGTGGGATCGGGAGAGAAATAAAGAAGAGGGTCTAGTGGCTATCCGAGCCTCTACCAAATTCGCTGGTAAAACGCGAACGCGAGGTCAACACGCGCCCACAAATTCCACTAACCCTATTAGGAAAGGTATCGATGATTGCGGATTATAAGTTAATCCGGTTATCGAGGTACGTATCACATGACTCGTCATCGGGCCGAGGCGAAAGAGATATGTAGTGCGGAGTCCGGGGTCGTGACTCTCCGAGTCCACGGTTCCCCTCCTCCTTGTCTTTTCGGTGTTCACGATCGTTTATTGCTTCAAAATGGCACCCAAGAAGCCTGCCGCGACGGTGGAAGTCGCCCTCATTCCCCTCAAGAACTGTCTTGTTAATCTACCACCGTCGCTGGTCGCTCTGCTGGTCAATGCAAACACGGTCAGTCTACTAGTCGATAGGTTTCCATGGGCTATCTCCTGCTAACGTCTAGCTATATCAGACTGCTCAAAACGTTATTATCGAATTACAATATAAATCGACCTCCGGAAAGGCCAATGGAGCTTCTCCGCAACAATCATGCTTCCTCGGTTGGACGGGTATGCCGAGCAAGCGCAGGCTTGCGCCTGTCGTTGGGAGAGAGGGCATCAACAGTGGATATTCCAGGGAACAGGAAACCTCCACCGTCGAGCTTGATACTACTTTCGGGAGGCTCCTCGGTCTTACAGAAGGCCAGAAGGTATACAACACTCTCTCTGCGTCATTACCCACGTGGGGCACTAACACTTGCAGGTCGGATTGTTCATCCACCTCGATCCACCCGTTGCACATACGATAAACATTGAGCCATTGACACCAGAAGACTGGGAGAGTAAGTCTCAATAATAAACAGATATAATTGAACTAGCGCTAATTAGACACTAGTCATTGAACTCCACGCCACATTCCTGGAACTTAACCTCTTGTCACAAATTCGCGCTCTACCCAATCCTACATACAATGCAGCGCAATCGGTGCATATGCACCCACTTGCATTGCATCTATCTCCCACATCTACTGCCAATATTGTCGTCACTTCTCTTACACCCGCTCCCTCAGACGCCTCCCCCTTCGCCAAGATCGCGCCGGATGCAGAAGTCATAGTGGCCCCGAAAGTTCGATCCAAGACAAGCAAAAGCTCTCGAGCGGATAGCCGGAGTGCAGCTGGTAGCAGCAGGAAGAGTGCTGGGGGCAGGAGTGCTTCAAGCACTGTACGCCAGAAGAGTGGCAGCACGCGAGGCTCCCTCTACTTGAGAGGCGTGGACCGCTCAGCGACCACTCAATATTTTGATGGAGAAATAGAAGATGATGCAAATGATGGCCTCCGTATTTGGGTTGATCAGGACCTCCTGGCTAGCCATGAACTGCGCGGAGCGACTTGGGCTTGCGTGTCAGTAGTCCAGCCATCCGGTCTCAAACCCCCACCAGATCCCCAACAGCAACTTGCTCAAGCTGAACAGCAAAAGTCCAATGATGCTGGTTCCACTACAGCCAAGCTCGTGGCCAAGTTACTTCCGTGGGAGGAGGCTCCGGACAATCGGCATGCGGCGATGTCCACCTTGTTATGCACGGCCCTTGGTGCGGAGAACATGGTTGGAGGAATCCTCCGAGTCGAAGCAGCGCCCCCACAGCTGCACCGCTCCGCAGTCAAGACCCTCAAAGTCTATCCTTTCATAGGCGATGCTTCAAAGAAGAAGGACGGGTTGAAGTTCGGCGCTGACACTGCGGCATCTCGGGATGCCTTAGCCGAGCGCCTCAAAGTCATCTACGGCAGCACTGGGTCCGACACCGGGCTGTTCTCGGGGCCATTGACCGATGGAATGATTATACCCAAATCCGAGTATCATCCTTCAGTCTCTTCGTTCGATGGTGCTATCCTTCGTTTTGATCCCCCCTTGAAGGGGGCTCCAGACGAAACAAAGTCAATGTTCGGGTGGTTGCTCGGCTCAGAAGCTAAGCTGAACCTGGAAGTCCAAGCTGAAATCCCTAAGCCATTTGACCCTAGTTCATCTGTGCTACCTATGGAAGACCCTCTCCCAGAAACTGCTCCTCAATTGGTAGGAATTGATTCTATCATTGAGCAGTCATTGAATAACCTAACAAAATCCTCGTCTATTCTGCTTACTGGTGGACTTGGGGCTGGAAAAACAGCTCTTACCCATCTACTGGCCCATCGCCTAAGACGAGATCACCTCTTCAATGTTAAGTATTTCTCCTGTCGCAAGCTCGTCACAGACGAAACACGTATCTCCAACATCAAAGAGACTCTGAACCGGCTCTTCATGTCCGCATCATGGTGTGCGCGTCTTGGTGGCCAGTCAGTCGTGATCCTCGAAGATCTAGACAAGCTTTGCCCAGCGGAGACTGAATTGCAAGTGGGCGGAGACAATGGCCGCAGTCGCCAGAATAGCGAGGTTATCTGCTCTATGGTTCGAGAATATTGTGCGTTGAACTCCTCTGTTGTGCTACTGGCCACTGCCCAGGCCAAGGAATCCCTCAATAATGTTATCATCGGCGGCCACGTTGTCCGTGAGATCATCAATATGAGAGCACCTGACAAGGAAGGACGCCGAAGGGTTTTGGAAAAGCTTACTAGCGAGGATAAACCTACGGAAATCTCAAACGGACATATGAGGGCCACAAGCTCCTCAACACAAGACTCATGGCTGGACCCTTCAAACCCGGGGAGCCGACCGAGCTCTTCTGGGGGTGATGGCTTTGTTATTGGAAGGGATGTCGAGTATCTAGAGCTGGCTGGCAAAACCGATGGCTATATGCCTGGTGATCTTGTGCTACTTGTTGCTCGTGCGCGCAATGAGGCTCTCATTCGCTCTGTCTCAGATCTGACAGCCACATCAAAGATGATCACTCTCGGGCTAGAGGACTTTGAAAGTGCTTTGAAGGACTTTACTCCGGCATCTCTTCGAAACGTCACTCTTACCTCGTCAACAACCACATTTTCCTCTGTTGGTGGTTTGTTTGAAACTCGCAAAATGCTGTTGGAAACTTTGCAGTATCCTACAAAATATGCCCCGATCTTTGCACAGTGCCCATTGCGACTGCGGTCTGGTTTGCTTCTTTATGGATTCCCTGGATGTGGTAAGACAATGCTGGCCAGCGCAGTGGCTGGCGAGTGTGGATTGAATTTCATCAGTGTCAAGGGTCCCGAGATTTTGAACAAATATATCGGAGCCAGTGAAAAGAGTGTTCGTGATTTGTTCGAGAGAGCCCAAGCCGCTCGCCCTTGCGTCCTCTTCTTCGATGAGTTCGACAGTATCGCACCGAAGCGTGGTCACGACTCCACTGGAGTTACGGACCGTGTTGTCAACCAGCTTCTGACACAAATGGACGGCGCAGAAGGCCTCTCCGGCGTCTATGTGCTGGCAGCAACGTCACGGCCAGACCTGATCGATCCTGCCCTCCTTCGTCCTGGCCGTCTCGACAAGTCCTTGCTTTGTGGCATGCCAACCCACGAAGACCGTGTTGATATCATCCGCTCAGTGAGCGAAAAGCTCAAGATGAGTGACGAAGTCACCTCTCGCTTTGGTGATATTGCCACCGAGACCGATGGATTCTCTGGTGCAGATCTGCAGGCTGTCGTGTACAACGCCCATCTAGAGGCAGTCCACAGTGCGCTTGGTGACCGTTCTACTGATACAGCCAAGCCCGGTGCCAAGTCCAACACCGCCAGTGCTTCTAGCAAATCCTTTATCCAGTTCCTCTACTCTTCTTCGGAAGAAGCATCCGGGTCTGTCTCCATGCCAGCCCCAGCAGTGATCGCAGCCAAACTGGAGGCAATTAAAAACTCGCGTCGCCGCCAGCGCCAGCTCGAGCAGGGACCTACCGGTGCGAACAACGCCGCGGCCCCGGTGGCTAACGGCACTGAGCCTGATGCAGACGAGCTGCGTGAGGATATCATCGTCCGCTGGGAACATGTCGAGCGCTCATTGGCTACGACGCGTGGTTCTCTTCCCCCTGCAGAGCGTAGACGTCTCGAGGGAATTTACCGTGAGTTTATCGCGGGCCGAAATGGCGAGATGCCTAACGGCGAGGCTGCCAATGAGATTGGAGGTCGAACAAGTCTGATGTGATACATTTTATGACTTGAGTTTTGTACACTGTATATATGAGCAGCTTTGTGTGCGTGATTGATTCTTTGCCTTCTATTCCTGTATTTATCAATATTAGTAGATGGACATGATATTATAAATTTGAATGTTGTCATATGGGATATTAGATGGGAAAAGGATCAAGCTCATCCGGGCAATCTTGCCTATTCCCGACGGCCATGTAAATTGGAACCTATTTCAAAACATCGAAGGTAATCTGGTCGACTGGTGTTCACGGAAAGCTTAGAAAAAAATTCAATTGTACATTTGCTAAAAAAAATTAGGGCTTCGCTCTCACCTACTGAGGTTGTAGAAACTGAACATGGAATGTATACAACAAAGCAGCCTCCTGTTCTATATTCAAAACCTACGATCAGGATAGATGGAACAGTGATAATATTTTTATTTGGCGAAATACATATAGAGCCAGAAGAGGCACAGGTCACGCGGTAGAAATGCCCTCGAATTGGCGTTCTGACCAAAAGAGGATTCACGTGGTGTCGAAAGAGGGTGAAGAAATGGGGTGCAGCCGAGGTTTGACGGCCTCGGAATTTCCTCAGATAAAGTCTTCTACTTTGATCACACTTGATAGATTTAACTGCATCCAAACGGATATTTGGTGGGAGGTGGAATTTCTCTCTCGAGTCCGAAGTCGCCTTTGCTCAAGCAGGCGAAATAGAAATTTCGTATCCGCATATGGAACATCGATCGCTAGATTCTCTGGAAAAATTGCAATCTGCCTGTACGATGACACAAGCCCATACATGTTGGCATAGCATTAAATATACATCACCCTCTTACCATTAGGTAAATGTCGACCATCGGGTAAATTGATGCCCTCAATTTGCTTGGATAGAATACCATGATCAACATAGCGCCCAGAAGACTTTTGGTGCTTGATCCAACATACAACTGGGAGTTGTGTAGGCGGTAAGTCACACCCACAGCAGTCGATATGGATGGAAGTGTTCGGAGTTCCTCTCAATTGTCGACAAATCATCAACGGATTGTCAAAAACTTCGGTCCGTTCAGACCTTCCTCGAGAATATCCGGGCTACACGTTGCAAGAGCATCACAGCCCTCGGCAGTCCCACATGTGAACTGCTATAGGGTATAAGAGGGCGGGGCATCGAAAGGAGGATAGTGCATGGGTACTCGCGTATGAAGGCTGGCAATAATGGAAGGTGATATCACACGGTGAAGAGGCGACCTTGGTCTTTGACAATCAGAGACTGAAAAATAGATGGGAGAGATTAGGCTTACCATTCCACGTGCAGCTCGTATGGAGATCAATCCAAGACTTGGAAATAAATAGCAACTCCAACTGTACATCGATGAATTAGCTGTTGGAATCGAGTTATATGCGGAAGAGATAAATTCACCACTTGATGAGCTCGTACCCGGTGGTCAGATCCGGAGAGCAGAACTTAAAGCAATCATACCTGTATGTCAAAATGTTAGCATCCAGAACTGAAGACTAAATCAGAGATAAGTCTCATCAATGGGCAGCCAGCCCCTTAAGAACCAAATCCCATACCACAGAAACCCCCATTACCGTCTTCACCAAAAGCACCAGCAGAAAGCTCCCCCAGATGACGTCCGAGTTCGCTCATTGGCTAACTGCTGAGCTCTGGCTCCGGCAAAGGTACCGGCATAAGCGGCACCCAGGGACCCTATCAGAATCAAAAGTCAGCTGAGTCCAACCCAAACGAAGTAAAACAAAGTTCATTCCAGGTAGAACATGTGAAGTAAGAAAGAAGTGAGAATAAAGCGAGAACATGTTGAAGTGAAGACATGAGAAATCTGCAAGGAGTAAGAATGAAATAAAAGTGACTTACCAACGTTGTCGGCGCGACAGGGGACTAGGCACATCGCCACGGATTAAGATTAGGGCGGGGATGTTCTTTCCCCGGCGCTCCGCAATCGAGCCCATAAGCGCGCGAGCCTCCTGTCGCTGACGGTGGGCTCCGTACCCCGGGATCTGCTGGTAACCAGGGGAAATCACCGGGGTCCTAATGGCGGCAATACGGGGGGATGCAGCCCGACACCTGCCCCCGTAGTGGGGGGAGCTATTGGTCTCGGGGGCGGCACGACCCTCACCAGTGGAGCGGCGGCTTGGAGGTCCATTCTCCATGGACCAGTTGGTCAAGGAAGCCATCTCAAAGGCATTCATTTGCCAGTTGTTCGCGGTATCGAATTGCTTTTGCCGGCAATGAAAAACGAAGACGAACGTGGAGGCGAATAGAAGAGAAGAGAAGAGAAAAGGGCTGGGAGTTATTTATATAGTCCCCAGCCTGTCTGAAGGGTCGACCGGCTGGGTGAAGTGGGTGTACAATCGGCATCAACTTCGGATCGTTCCTGCTATTTCGGGCATAAGAGATGAGAGACCTGGTGACTACTTTTTGTTATATAGGGTGGTCGATCTATCCCAGTAAGCCTGGCCATGTGGTAGTATCAAATTTTGAGTAAAATAAACAATGGACCTCAGAGTACTTCACTCTTTCTCTAGAGCCTTGTTGACAAGGTGTTCAAGCTTGTTCCACTCAGCAGACAGAACAGCCTTGTTCTTGCTAGGATCAAGGCCATTGGCCTTGAACTCATTGTGAACCTGTACAAATTGATTTCCAACAAGCTTCTTAAAGCTGGGCACAGTGCAGCTCTCCGACTGCGTGCTAGTAAGTTCAGCGAGAATATACCAAATCAAGTAGTGATAGTTCAGCTTGAAGTCATGAAGCTGGACAGGGTCTTTGGGGTCAGGTTGGAAGCCCTCCTGGGAAATGAAGACTGTAAGCCTGACTAGGCTCCATGCATGAATGTGTCGGATGGGGTGAGCCTTGTCATAGACAACAGGATCGATCCGCAGGTATCTAATCACAGCGTGGATGAATGCCCGGGTGAAGTTACCAGCCGTCAGCAGAGATATGATCAGCTTATCGCGGAGAGAAGCATATGGCTGACGGGTGAGAGGCCATATGGAGGTTTCATGGAGCTTATGCATAGCAGCTTCCAGCTTCTCGATTGCGTCTGCTGGCTCCGTACTGGTTGCGGTTGCTTTTTGCATGAGCTCCAGGGCTTCGCGCTCTGCTGTCTCTAGAGGCGTCATGTCTTCAGGTGTAGACAAGAACCGATCTTCAATTGTTTCCGCTCCATTCTCGCACTTTGTGCACTGGCAGTCAAAAAAGTAGCGTTCTTTCAGTTCATTGCGACGGATGTCGTATGGTGTTGTGGTATCGATGTAGGAGATGAATATTTGCTCGCCCTTCTTGATGGAGCGCATAGCCTTGACGTACAGTTCTTCACCGTCAAATCCAACGGTGGAGTTGTAGTCGCAGCTGTGATTAATCAACCCGGCATATGGATGCATGTAGAGGCCAATGCGATCATACATAGAAGTGGTGAGGTTGAAGGAATTGAGATCCAACTTGAAATGATAGTTAGATGAAAAGTCTCGCGAGTCAAGAGGTGCAAGACTGAGAAAATTACCTTTGCAGCATAAGTAGAGACAGTTCCTTCATCAATGTCCGTGCCTGAGTAATTCTTGACAGCTCTCGCTGTCAAGTTAATCCTATCAAGCTGGCCTTGGCTCTCCGAAATCTCATTGATATGAGTTTCCAAGCCATCAAAGACCTTGGTCTCTTCAGAATCGTACTTGTTACGTGCAGTGCGCAGCACTATACGTAGAAGAGCACGGGCATTATTGGGAAGCACCATGGGTTTGACATTTTTGAAGATGGGGCATTCAAGAGAATGCGCAAACTTCCAGTCCTTAGATTGACACGCCTAGTAATCAAGCATTAGAAGCTTAAAAGATCAAATGAGACATAGTCTTGGGTAGGACGAGAAATATCAAACAGCAAATGATCTATCGTCATAGCAACTCACCCGGTCACAATATTTAACGACACGACATCCCGTGCAAGCCTTCAACTCATTTCCAGTTTCCATCTGTCTCTTTCCGAAGCAGCCAGCACATGTGTCCTCTAAACGTGGAGAATCAAGAACCGCCACAAATGGTGTTTTGATGTGCAAAACATCTTCACCGGGGTTGATGTCAGTTGTCGCAAACAGGCCATTCCCCATGCCATTGGGGGCAGACTGTGGGACGGTCCTAGTCGTCACCGAAGGTAGTGCAGTTCTTGATGCCATTGTGTATGATCTGATTATGATAATAAGACTTGTTTGAAGATATACGATCAGAGTGGATAATCGTCCACGTGGGGCGGTGAATATTCGTCATGCTATTTGAATCTCTTGGCATTGAGAGAGGATTGATAGAATCTCTCACATACAAAGAGCAGTTTCATCAGAAGATCCTGAAATTTCTCTGGTGGTTTAGATGCATACTAATTAGAAGTTACTTGCCAAGCTTTTTATTTTTGTCACTGTAGTGGCTACTATCCTACATTATACAAGCCAAGCCCAGGGATGAAAGCGGGCACACACACACACACACACACACACACACAGAGAGAGAGAGAGAGAGAGAGAGAGTTCAACCTAAGCTGGAAGTCCACTCTATCTGTATGCAAAATGGTGATGTAGATATGAATGCAGGCAATCAAATTCTGCATAGATGCCGGAGAACTACAAATTCTTCTAAGCAGAAATACAAATTGGGTCAAAATTCAAAGGTTTCAAAGGTTTTGTAGCTCGAGAAAATCAGATCCGAAACTACGAGTTGAGTAAATTATTAGGCATATATATAGCATAGCTCATTCAAGTGCATAGACCCAGGGACTCAATCCCCAACCAACTAACCATCAGACATGAAAAGAACCAAGCTCAAGCTCTAGATCATAGCCGCAAAAGCCGCAAGAGCAGCAGCACCCAGCGGCGCAGCAGTAATCAAAGGCTTTGCAGCACCGGCAGCGGCACCGCTAGAAACAGTAGGATTGACCTTCACGCCAGAAGCCGAAGCCGCCGCATCCCCACTAGAGGCGGTAGTAGTGACCTTCACGTCAGAAGCGGTAGGAGTGACCTTCATGCCAGAAGCGGTAGGAGTGACCTTCACGCCAGAGACCGAAGCCGTCGCATCACCCGTCAAAGCGTAGACGCCATCAGTGACAGTAAGAGGATGATAGCTAACCGAAGACGCAGGGATGGACTGTGTGCTAGAGAAGGAATCGGAAATGGTGATATCACCTTGCGAGGCAGTGTATGCAACACTCCACATGCAGACAACAGACTCAGAAACGCGGGTGAAGCTACATTGCTCGATGCCGGTTGCAACAGCCTCAGCACCGCCGGTAGACTCAGTGACTTCGATAGAGGCGCTGTAAGTGGTAGGGCCCTGGACAATGGTTGCAGGATGGTGCAATCCGCATTGAGATGCGTCTTTCAGGCAGGCTATCTCGTAGGTCGTGGCGTACTTGCCAATGGCAACAACTCGAGCTACGGTGCTGGTGTAGTCGCCGAGGGCGAAGCCGTTAACAGGATCCGCGACTCCGAAATAGTTGATAACTGTTGTGCCGGCCTCATCGGCTGCAGCCAGAGCTGTTAAGGTAGAAACGAGGAACCAAGATGGGCGCATGTTTGCGATATTCGAAGATGAGTGATATCAGTGTAAAAACAGAGAGAAATGGGATTAAGCAGAGGAAAATGAGTCAGGAAGCAAGAGGGAAAAAAAACCAAACCGCCGAGTCTGCGTCGCGACTAGCCTCAACAGGCTCCCCAAAAAGAGTCACGGGCTTCAGCCGTACTAGCGCTACATTATAATGTACTAGCAGTTGGAGCCTAGCGGTGACATGTAATTTGGCTCAAGAGTGATGAAAACCCCAAGACAAGTTGAAGTAAACTTTGGAGACCTAGAGGCCTATAAACATCGGCAATGACCTAGATAGGCGATGTAGGTTGAAAGTGAAGAAGTTAAAGGCAATAACCAGTGGGGAAATAAAGGCTAAAAGATAAATGAAGCTTGGATTACGATTGATCGTAAGGGCCGGCAAAAATTGCTATCAGAGCCCAAGTGAGACATCGACCTTCTTCTAATTGGCGCCCACATGGAGGCTCAAGCCCCGCTAGTATGTGCCAGCAAGGCTACTGCGCCCCTGAATCTACCCTTACGGGCCCTGGGCATATGCACCGAGTAACGTATTTCACAAGCACCACAAGCGAGCCGCCACTAGTTACCAGTCTACATTATTTAAATCCATTTATCCCAACCATAACACCATTAAATTGATTAACTTAACTAAGTGGTCTATCTGGACATGTTTCTCTTCTATGCCCTGGCAATCTACATATTCCACACCCCCGGGGGGCCGCGTACATGGCTGAATAGCCGATTCTCCAGGTATGCCGGGTCCGGGGGGAGGTGCTTCACTTCCTGTTGCTGCATAATTAATGCAGAGGTTTCTTTAACTGAGAGACCTTCTTCGGAGGGTATATGCCTCCGGGATCTAGCCCGCTTTTACTTTTGCTTCTCGTTAGCGGCGCGTAATTCCTTATTTTCTTTAGCGAGTAAGATAGCACCTTACATTATAAGACGTACGCCCTTTATAAGCTGGTTTAATGCACGATCTGATGGGCTTAGTAGACTTCGAGATCTTATACGAAGTAAAGCTTTGATTAACGAAGCCTATCGACGTAGTTCTTTCTCTATAGCTAGTGTTTTTAGTGTAAAATTCCGGCTTAATTCGCTCCCCCGGCTCGGAGGGGGTTAGTGTTCGAAGACGAATATTTAGCTTCGAGATCACTCGATTGGGTTTAAAAGGTACTAAACCAGCTGCTCCGAAGTTATTTTTAATAGTCTCCGATTTGAAGGCTTTAATTCGTGCGATGGAGTAGGTATACTTCCAGGAAGTTAAGTTTATCGATACGGTTAAAAATTCCGCATTTTCGTCTTAACTAGCCGACTATATAATCATTTTAATACCGTAAAACAGCTAATATCGAGAGGTTATAAAGGGCGAGAGGAGTGAGGTGGCATATAGATCGGTATCACCTTATTTCGCTCATAAATGTCATCGAATTTTAGGATTAAATGGCTTCTATGTCCGTCGAGTATTAAAAGTCGACATCCCCCCTTCGTACGCGAAGAAGTCGTCGGAATAAAGAGCTTTTAAGCCAGCGAAGTCTAGTTTCATCGGAGGTCTAACCGTTCGGACTAACTTTAAATCGAAGGTCAAATTCGTATATCAGTGGCATATGAGGGCTACGCCACTGTTGATTCGCAAGTATAGTAGAGAGTAGAGATGGGGAACAATTCAATCATTCATAAGGAAAAGACATTCCGATCCGAGAGTACAGTAATTAAAAAGGCCGAAAAGACAATGCACGCCATCTATCAACAAGATTGCCCTACCCACTACACCATACAGAACTATTAGTTCCTGTCCTTGGAAAATCATGACGGGACGACCTGGGTAGGTCATAGGGGATATCGAGCGGAAAGAGATGTTGACTTCCTGTCTCTCTTTACCTCGACATGGTGGGGGCTTTTTTTTTCTCTTCATCTGTCACTTTGTGCAAAAAGAAATAGAGATTTTACAGCGCCTTGCCGCCGACAAAGTTGGACCAGGTGCGGACCTCGGAGGGAATTCCCTCAGTACGGGGGAGCTTCTCGTTCATGCACTGAGCAAAGAGCTGGGCAGTCTGTAGAGAGGATAAGTTAGTAACTTGTATCATTATGGGTACAGCAAATTAAACATACCTTAGCTTCCATGAACAGAGGCACGTTGAAGTCGACAGCGTTGCGACGCATGACATAGTCGTCATCCAGCTGGGTCTTGCCACGGGTCTTGGCAAGGTTGAAGCAGCCACGGATGTCGTACTTCTGGAACACCTCACGGAGAGCACGCTTGTCCTTCTTGGGGAACTCAATCACCTGCACAGAGACACCCTTGGCGGACTCGAGGTGAGCCTTAACCTCGGAGTTGACGGCGAAGAACTTGTAGCCAAGAGGGTTCAGGTACTCGACAATCTTGGCCAGGTAGGGCTGGGTGATATCACCGCCGAGCAAGATACCCTCACCGGGCTCAGGCATGCGGAAGTTCATGGTGGACTGGAGGGATGCCCAGTAGGCCTCGACCAGATCCTTACCGAAGCAAGCAATCTCACCGGTGGAGGACATCTCGACACCCAGGAAGGGGTCGGCACCAGCCAGACGGGTCCAGGAGAACTGGGGAACCTTGGTGGCGAGGTAGTCACGCTTCACCTTCATGAGGTCGACGGGCTCGGGGACATCACGGCCGACGAGAGCCTTAGTGGCGACGTCAATGAAGTTGGTACCCAAGACCTTGCTGACGAAGGGGAAGGAGCGGGAGGCGCGCAGGTTACACTCAATAACCTTAAGCGCGGGCTCGGCACCATCCTGAGGGGCCTTGATGATCTGCATGTTGAAGGGGCCGGTAATGTTCCAGGCCTTGGCGACCTTCTCGGCGATCTCCTTGACGCGGGCCATGATGGGCTCTTCGATGTTGGCGGGGGGCAGGACGAGGGTGGCATCACCGGAGTGAACGCCAGCGGGCTCGACATGCTCGGATACGGCGTGGATAAGCAGCTTACCGTTGGAAGCGACGGCATCCACATCGATCTCCTCGGCACCCTCGATGAACTTAGTGATGACGACGGGGTGGTCAGGGGAAACGGCGGCGGCGTTAAGAAGCTTCTCCTTGAGCTCATCGACACTGTAGATGACGTTCATGGCGGCACCGGACAGGACATAACTGGGACGAACCAGGACGGGGTAACCAACAGTGTCGGCAAAAGTCTCAGCAGCAGCGACAGAGGTAAGTTCCTTCCAGGCGGGCTGGTCGACACCAATGCTGTCGAGAATAGAGGAGAACTTGTGACGGTCCTCGGCCTTGTCAATGTCCAGAGGGTTGGTACCCAGAATAGTAGCACCACCGCTCTCTTGTAGACGAAGAGCAATGTTCTGAGGCAGCTGACCACCGACAGAGACAACGACGCCGCTAGCGGCCTCGAGCTCATAAATATCCATGACACGCTCGTAGCTGAGCTCCTCGAAGTATAATTTGTCAGCGGTATCGAAGTCAGTGGAGTAGGTCTCGGGGTTGTAGTTGATCATAACGGTCTTCTTGCCCATCTCGCGGAGGGAGAGAGTGGCATTAACAGCGCACCAATCGAACTCAACGGAGCTACCAATACGGTACACACCGCTGCCAAGAATGATAGTTCCGTGGTCATCGAAGGTAACATCGTGTGAGGAAGCGTTATAGGTGGTGTAGAGGTAGTTGGTATCGGCAGGGAACTCGGCAGCAAGGGTGTCGATCTTCTTAACCCAAGGAGTGATGCCGAAGGACTTACGGCGGGCACGGACATCATCCTCGGTAGCACCAACAAGGAGAGAGATCTGCTTGTCGGAGAAACCGAGCTTCTTAGCCTTCATCAGGATCTCCTGCTTGAGGCCGAAAAGGCTGCCGATCTCCTTGAGCTCATTGTTGCAATCCACAATATTCTGGATCTTGTACAAGAACCACTTGTCGATCTTTGTCAGCTCGTGGACCTTGTCAACTGAGTAGTTCTCGTGGAGCATAGCCTGGCCAACGGCCAACCAGCGGCGATCAGTAGGGTTGCGGAGAGTCTCATCAAGGTCATCGAACTTATCACCCTGGAGACCAAGGTATTGAGGGTCAACCTGACGGATGGCTTTCTGCAGGGACTCCTCCCAGGTACGACCAATAGCCATAACCTCACCAACTGACTTCATGGCGGAGCCAATGTCACGGTTGACGTGCTGGAACTTGGCCAAATCCCAGCGGGGAATCTTAGTGACAATGTAGTCCAGACTGGGCTCGAAGTTGGCGGTGGTGGTCTTGGTAACGGCGTTAGGAAGCTCGGGAAGAGTGTGTCCCAGGCCAATCTTAGCGGCGGTGTAAGCAAGCGGGTAACCGGTGGCCTTGGAAGCCAGAGCGGACGAACGCGAAAGACGAGCATTAACCTCAATGACACGGTAGTCTAGTCCATCGGGCTGCAGAGCGTACTGGACATTGCACTCGCCAACGACACCCAAGTGGCGGACAATCTTGATGGCAGCAGTGCGGAGCATGTGGTACTCCTCATCAGACAGAGTCTGACTAGGGGCAACAACGATACTGTCACCGGTGTGAATTCCGAGAGGGTCGAAGTTCTCCATGTTGCAAACGGTAATACAGTTGTTATCAGCGTCACGGACAACCTCGTACTCGACCTCCTTCCAGCCCTTAAGGGACTTCTCGACCAGAATCTGGGGGGAGAGAGACAGAGAGCGCGAGGACAAGTCACGGAGCTCATCGGCGTTGGAAGCGAAGCCAGAGCCCAGACCACCGAGGGCGTAAGCAGACCGGACGATGATGGGGTATCCGACCTCCTCAGCAGCCTTGAGAGCGTCCTCAACAGTCTCGACGGCAGTCGATTCGGCAATAGGAATATCAATCTCGTTCAAGGCCTGGGCGAAGAGGTCCCGGTCCTCACTGGTCTCCAGGGTCTTAATGGGGGTACCGAGAACCTTGACACCGTAGCGCTCAAAGGTGCCCATGCGGTTCATCTGCACACCCAGGTTCAGAGCGGTCTGACCACCGAAGGTGAGAAGAATACCATCGGGGCGCTCGCGCTCAATGACGTGGGTAACATATTCAGGGGTGACGGGGAGGTAGTAGACTTCGTCCGCAAGCTTGTGGTCGGTCTGAATGGTCGCGATGTTGGGGTTGATCAGGATTGAGTGGACGCCGGCTTCCTTGAGAGCCTTAAGAGCTTGAGAGCCTGTTTGATCCCACAGCCAAGAGATTAGTTACTGTTGTCATTTGAATTGATTTTTAGGGGTCGTTTTTAGGCTCTCTGTATTCCCCGCACAAGACCCCGTGCAGACCTCCATGGGAGACTGACAGGGGATTCCAATCGGCACGAAATTCCATCTCCAAGTGGTTCCAACTTACCGGAATAATCGAATTCTCCAGCCTGTCCAATGCTCAGACCACCACTACCAATGACGAGGACCTTCTTGACATCGACGAGCTTGCTACCGGTCGCCACAGCACCGCTAGCGAGGTAAGACTCGGCAGCAGGAGGCTTCTCAGTAGACAGGCGGTTCAAGGTGCTGGAGAAAGAACGGAGTTGTTGAGACCGAGCCGTAGGGATCTTCTGCAGGCGTAGAGTCGAGACCGTCGAACGGACGGACTGAGATGAGAATGCGCGCAGAGAGAGTGCTGGACGAGTTTCAGCGATGCAGCGCTGGCGCAGCAGGGCGGCCGCCTGCCCACATCGAGCAGCAAGAGCCATTGCGCACCGAAGGTAATGTTTCAATGGCTGAGAGATGTGTTGAGGATGAGTCTACGCTTTGCTGGGATTCTTTTTTTTCCGCCACTCAATCGCTAATTGGCTCGCTCCTTTCACCGTATACGGCTCCACTTTTGAACGAGGGAAAGCCGGGGGATAATTGGGATGATTGGGATGATTGGGGATTGTATAGACCTCGAGGATCTAATAATTAATGTTAATAGTTTAATAAGAGAGTAGTTGGTTTTTATATTTCCTCCTTTCTTCCCCTTTTTATTAAATTTTTTTTGTTTTCTTTTTGACAGCGATGAGTCAAATTTTTGAATGTGGAGACGGGGTTCCCTCGGCAAATATCTTTCTGACGTATATTGCCTATGTAAGTAAATAGAGCCTGGTAAAACTCAATGGCCTTTGCATATTGTCATTTATATAGAAGTAATAGAGTATATAGCAGGTAGTTAAAATCTAGCAAGCTCATCATAGTTATCACTCGGGGTCTACCTAGTACATGCCGATGCCGGAGCTAATCCTATCTCTTATCTCTCTCTCCACTTCAACAGACTTAGAATATTACACTACAACACTCATGAGTACGGCAATATCTAATTCTAAGTATCAACTTGGCTGAAAGCTAGCCACATTAAATAATGAATCGGGATATATATGGGGTGAATGGGGATGTAAGACCTGGAAGGCAGTCGAATGAGTGATTGAATTTAGTTCTTAGTCGAGCTGGAAGATGGAAAAGGAAACATTAACGCGTTGTGCTTGTACTACGACGTGTACTGTAGGCTTACATGTATTTTGAGATGCGGATTGTGGGTGTTAGAAGAAGCAGATGGCTGTTGCAGCGGCTTCTGGGTTCAGCCGGTTGGAGCTTCAAGGACCAGCTACAAACGCATCGAAGGGAGATTGGAAAAGAAAACCATGTAAATGACCACAGCAGTCTAGAAGACGACTGATTGCGTAAATTATTGCGGATCTCATTGTGTTGTTTGGTGGGTAAAGTACCCAATTCCACTAACGAATGTTTTGTCGACCTGCGAATCGGACTACTTCTTTTGGTTGCACATTGTGATGTCTAAACCAAGTCCTTTAAGTCTCTACGCCCCCTTTGACAACAAAAAAAGGTAGAGGGCGCAAATCTCACTGACCCATGTAAGTCCGCCGCCAGGTTGAGAGACCATAGAATTCGGCATTTTTGATATCCAATCTCGAGTTTTTCTGACTGCAACCTATCATTCACAATATAGGGCAAAGTGAATTGATACATGCATATGTAGGAGATTTATAACCGAATTGCATGCTGATTTTAGGTCGAACCTTTCTCTGCTTACTCCTCTTGTTGCTGCCCCTCTGTTGTAGGTATCGTGGGGAGGTTATCTTTTCGGTTTGACGCCCGGTAAACAATAAACAAGAAGAAAAGTATAAGTTCCGAAGGCTGAAACAATAACAGCGACATGAAGCGACATCACAGTATTGACGACAGATAGGATAAACTGCCACATAGGGAGATGCGAGACAAAGCATGATCCTATAAAACACAGGATGAGAGTTGCGAGACATGGGCTACTTCGGACTAGAAATGGAGACATACAAGACCGGCTGATGATAAAACCCCATCTTTTGTAACATGCGCTCTGGGAGACCAAGACGAACATTATGAGGGTGGTCATCCATTGCATTGGTAGATACATACCGAAGAGGGAACCGAGGTTTTTGTATCCATGACGAGCTTCAGAATTCAGTACAGAGGAGTATCAGAGATAACGGGCGAGTTCTGAAATTGTCAAAAGTGAAGGATGTCCAGGTGTACGGAATACAACATAACTAGTTGCGTGTGCAGCCCTTTCTTATATAAGCGCGGCATTAAGCCTTGAAACCTTTAGGGAAAAAGCCACATCCATGGATCCATCCAACCATACTAATTAGATGGGTCCATAAGTAGCATATTATCCAATCACAAGGCTCTGTCCATGTAGCTTTCCCCTTTTTTACTTTCCTGGGCAATCTCCAACCTTGGAATACATGAATCTTAGACTATAACCTTGGAAATCATTCTCGAATTGTGCCTCTGGACTCTTTCAACTAATGCCAATCTGATAGATTCATGAACCAGCTGATGGACTAAAACAAAGGCTGGTATCAGATCCTATACAGCTGGGATGAGCATACCGAAACTGGTAGCAGTGACTTGCGGATTCACCGAAAATCAAATGGCAGATTGGGGGGGTGTTGTCGTCTACTATTGTACTACCATCGAAACTGATGGATACAGTGGGAACTACGAGCATCTTGATGATTGCAGGGAAAAGGGAGGATTTATCGGACAGCACATGGGTCATGGTCAAATATATATGTACTTTGTACATCTATAGCACTGACTAATTTTGGGATACACTCTGGTCTCTTGGGTTGAGTATTATTCATAAAGACAGCGAGATTAAAGATTCATTCCTTTTTAGAAGAAAGTTCCGGCATGCAGTTATCCGTATTGTTGTATATATATTTAGCTAGCGTTGCCGTATATGTCCAATCATCATGCTAAAAACTGCCTACAGAACTCACTAAATATGACAAGCTTGATACATGTGGCCACTTACGAGCCAATTATCCCTCTAGATTTGAATCGCAATGTATAATGATGGTCCCCGAGAATCTTTGCACGGCTGGAAAGTGGAACAAAACAATGTACGAGCTACAAGTTACAACACCAAATTACCAAGATAGCTGGATTGAGCTGAAATAAACAGGGTATATTATACAGTCAAAATACTACTACATTACATACAACTTGGTACAATTATTCTAAAACCCCCACTCTCCCATTCAGACCTGACCAAGGACCACTCGGTTGTTTCTCAATCCGAGACCCACCCCCTCGACATCCCCGTCGCGGAGCGATTCTCCAGAATGACCTCATCGATATCCTGGTTAAGGGTTTTACATACACCAGCCAGGGTCTGTCGGGCATCCTGTGCAACCTCAGTACCCAATGCGATCTTTTGGTGAACAAAGTCTCGTTCGTTGGCAGCAGCAGCATTAGAGGCAAATGCCCATGCTTTGGCAAGACCAACAACCTCATCCGGAGTCTGATCGGAGGTCTGGATCTGGTTTCGCAAGTCGAGAGCAGGAGCGGCATGCTTAAAGCGCGACTGGCCGGCGGGAGTGGGGTATTCGGGAAGTAGGTGGGATTCGTCGCTTAGACGATTGAGGGCGCGGAGTGTCGTGGACTTTTCTTTCGAAAGTAAACCGGATAAATAGCTTTTGTGGAGAGCCAGCGACTTTTGACTTTTAAATAGCGGGACTAGGTTCTCGTTTGTGTATGACAGAATGTCGGTTGGGTTGGGTGCTGGTATTTCTGCCATGGCGAGTTCGTTTTTGTTGGTTGTTCGTGATGGAGGCTTCGGGGTCACATTAACTGGCTGGCAAGCTCTAGAGGCGGCGTCGAGGAGATCCCGTCGGGCTCGAATATATGCGGCATATTGCTCCGTAATCTGTATCTTGCGATTCTCTAGCCCCCGCTGGGCATCCTCGATTTCCTCCGGAGGAAGTTCTTGGAGCAGACTCTCATCCGAATCCCCGTGACCAACCAGCCGTTCCTCCACCCATTTTACTAGCTCATCGCGGGTCTTTTGTAGCGCTCGTGCTTTGGCACCTGAATTCTCGGCTCGGGGATCATGCTGTGCCTTGGCTTTCTCGAACAATTGCTTTTGGCGGTCCAATTGAGTTCTCGCGCGGACAACTGCTCTCTCGAGGCTATGGACTAGCTCATCCAAGTCCGTTTCGGTGCCATTGTGTCCCGCCTCTTCATCTACCTCCGGCAACAGCATTTGCTCCCCGTCATTGCCAACGTCGTCCAAGTTGCCCGCATCGCGCGTTTTGATTTCCTCAAGATAATTCTGAAACACCTGCAGCTTGGTATGGCGGCGTCGAACGCGTAAAAGGGCAAGGTATTCACGAAGTTCGGTGCCGGGATCTTGTAGATCATCATCACATGGGCGGTTCGGGGACGTCCTCTGGCGCCTTAGCGAGGCGACATTCTCAGACGCCAAGGCGAACTCTTTGCGTGCCGCAACATTGGCCATCAATGCCTTCAGATAATCCTTTCTCAGCCCAGGAAGGTCGGTAGGGATACGTCTGACATCGGTAACAGCATCGGTCGACGCACACAGGGAGAGATGGGATTGAGAAAGATCGCTTGACTGATCGTCGAATTCGATAAATGAGCGCAGATAAGACGTCAGCGCCTGGCGGATATGAAGGGTTTCCTCGCGCGACTTGACGTAAGGAGCGAGCTGTTTCACAACTGGTGGAATGTGGGTAGCGTCAGGGGAGCTAGGTCGGACCATGGTTTCATTGGGTGGGGGTTTTGGAGGGCTATGCAAGCTAAGATGCCTAGAGAGACAAGCTGAGACCCTGACAGGTCTCGGAAGACTTCACTGCCACAACAGTAATATCGTGAGATCGAAGTTGTTTTCGCTCCAAGGTTCGTCCACTGGTTCGCTTATGTAACATGTAGATCATCCCGAAGTGGAGCTTATTGTTTTGCTATGCAGTCGAGCATCTATGATATCCATGGATGTTATATCGAATATGATGTTTCTTGGGCTTTATAGGAGGTTGAAGACGCCGATCAATGAGTTGACACTATTATTGCTCAATTTACTGGATAGCTCCAATTGAGACATCCAATATGCCCCCAAAAGGGGCCTGAGCACCGTGTCTACTCCGTACCATCTCCATCATTCGTACAATATAAGTAGATAAACAGAGATAGATTCATGGATTATGTTATGAGACAGCTACCAAATAATCCTTTTAGTGTGCCAGCTTTTTCCCTAGAGGGTGTAGATATTCTACAACATGGAATGTCGCTGTTTTATCACTAGAGCTTGTACATGTACATCCAGTAGATGTACAGATTACGTGCACGGCCCAATCAAAGCGACAAAGGATAAAACATCTCACAGTAAGAGAGAAGCCCAACTTTTCAGATTTCTCTCTCTTCCTGCCTTTCTCAATTTCCTTCCCCGTCGAAAGGAGGTATTCGATTCCCCCTCCATAACTGGTATGTTTCGAAAGTCTCCCTGGAATTTGCATCAAGGGGTGTTTTGATGCATAATTCCAGACCAAAATATGACTTATCCCAAGGCTGAAACACTTATAGTTCAGTCCCCTCGACTCACATGCCGATTACAGGCGTGGAAAAACAAACTTACCGTTAAACAATATCAACATACCTGATAGCCATGGCTCCCGACTTGAGCGCTACTTCCTACTCTGATATGTCGCGACCTCGTGCGGCAACAGCGGCACCCGCTATGGTGTCGCAGGCTTCAACACCCCGGCAATCAGTACATGGTCCTCATACATCTGTAGCACTCCCGCCCCCAGGAAGTCCACCACTCGGAACGGGGGATTATGGCATCACACGTACGGCCCAGGGTAAGTTCACAGTGGCAGTCGTCATTTCGTTGAGCTCCCCGACTAACAGAACAAGGGCCATTGCGTCATCCTCAGCCGCTGACGCCTTCGGATCTCCATCTAGTGCTTGAGAAAGAGCAAGAAGCGATGGTAAGTGGGAGTCCAGAGCGACGAAGTGTATCTACCCCTCAACCGCTGACGCGTCAAAACTCTCCGCAGGTGAATCGATTGACCCGCGAGCTATCTATTCTCCGCCAGCAGACAGCATCCGTGGCATCGACAGCATCCTCCACCTCGACATTTAACGAGGCAGATGGCGCACGGGCATCGCCCACCCTCAGCAGCTCAAACCAGTCTCACTCCGCCCGACGGAACCGGTCCAATTCAAGCCTCAGCTCAAACCAGGGCCCACAGTCTGCAAGTGTCACTGGAATTGCCCCCTCGCGAGAGATACCATATCGCCCGGCAGATCACTCGCGAACGATTCGCAGTCGCGAGCCATCCATCACGTCTCGCCGACCCTCCATCGGGTCAATATCCTCGTTCTCCCACAACAATAGCATTGTATATCCACATCGAAACTCGGTATCACAGACCCAGCTGGGCCATTCACCTGGAAACTCGCTGTCGCGGTTTGAAGAGGCCACACATCATAGGCTGGAGGTGGAATACATGAAGCGGGAGAACGAACAGCTCAGGAGGCGCGTGCGGGATCTGGAGCAGACTTTAAAGAGGCAAAAGGAGGACTCAGCAAATAATGCTTCTGCCACATCGTCGGATAGAATCATTGATGCCTGATTCAACGTCAATTCCAACCCATATCATTCTTCGCATTGCCACTATGGAGGCAGTGCCCAACATTTCGTATTGGGAGGTTTGCAGGCAAACACATTCAACGAAATCCTATTTTTGACATGTGAACCTATTTTCTAGGCAGTTCCATTGAAAATGTCCAATTAAACAGAAACCGAACTAGACGAAACCGGAAGAAACCCAAGTGAAATTAGCTACGTGAGGCGGTGCAACAGCCCCGCCATACGTCATAAAGTCACTTGTGGCGCAGGAGGCCTTGTTAGATAAATAGTCGCATCACCTGGGAAATCGTGCGACTTTTGAATTTCTCTAATTATTCTTTCTCCTCTACCTCTACCTAAAATAATCATGTCTCACGCCACTGTTCATGTTTCTGGTATCTCGTCAGCAACCTCCGAGAAGGAGGTTCGCGACTTCTTCAGCTTCTGGTACATTGTCAAAATCAGTGCTTTATTTGAAAATTTACTAACTTGAATAGTGGGAAAATTGTCACCCTCTCCATTACTCCCGTCTCTGGGGAAGCCGATGCGCAGAAGTCTGCCACTGTGACTTTTGAAAAGGAAGCGTAAGCTACCCCGCACCCAGTTTCAACATTTCCCGCCCACATGAAAATCAAACTAACCCAAACCCTGAAAACAGCGCTGCCAAGACTGCCCTACTCCTAGACCAGACCCAACTAGGCACCTCTGCCGTGCATGTCGAAGCAGCCCACAACATTGAAGACCTAGCCGGAGCTCAAGACAACCGCGCCGGCAGCGAGACCAAGGATGAAGAGCACCACATCGCACAAGAAGACAAACCCCGATCGCGTATTGTCGCAGAGTACCTGGCGCACGGGTACGTGGTGAGCGACAATGCGATCATGAAGGCGATCCAGCTGGACAAGAAGCACGGAGTCTCAAACCGTTTCACATCAGCGCTCACCAACTTCGACAAGAAGTATAATGCCACCGAGCGCGCTAAGGGCATCGATGAGAACTACCAGATCTCCAATAAGGCGGCCTCCGGCTGGCGCGGTCTAAGCTCCTACTTTGAGAAGGCTCTGGA
Organism: Penicillium robsamsonii; assembly: GCF_028829455.1. Lineage (NCBI taxonomy): Eukaryota > Fungi > Ascomycota > Eurotiomycetes > Eurotiales > Aspergillaceae > Penicillium > Penicillium robsamsonii. Next base: position 7,169,962 of record NW_026643221.1, read on the forward strand.
GCACCCCTCTGGCCAGAAGCTGCGTGACTTCTATGTTCAGACCGATAAGCAGGTGCGCGATATCCACGCCGAGGCTCGTCGTTTGGCGGATCTGAAGCAGGGCAAGAGTGGTGAGGCTACGCCTGCCGCTACCGCTGAGCCTGCTCCTGCCGCTGCCCCTGATGCCCCTACTGTGGCTGCCCCTGAGGCTGCTGCTGCACCTTCCGAGAAGGTGTAGAGGAATCCTTGGAAAATAGGGCTTAACTTAATGTGGAGATGAATATTTGCGCTGGGCGTTTGTGTCTATTGCTTTATCCTTTCCCTTCTTATGATGCCATGCCATGTCCATAGTTTATTTTTCTTTCTGCCTGTGTGATAACCTGATTTTCGAGCTCTTGCTACAAGCGAGCCTTTTTGATAATTAATCAATAAGCCAAGCAAATGGAAATAAAGATTTGAGTTTACTCCAGAGTTTTAATTATTGTTTTACAAAGTTCAAAAACGAGGATGGTTATTTGAGCTTATTCTTCATGATATCATTATCCAGACTTTAAAAATAGGACCCTTCCCAAGTACATGCAAGAAATATTCCGTCTCAATGTTGTTTTCCCTTGGCAAACTTTTCCGCCTCAATTTTCTCCAGTGGGTGCTCGGGGTTGCTCGTCAACACATTGTCTCTGAAATCCTCCGACGATCGCCGTGAGGGCTCATGTGCTGGGGGTTTGCCAACATTGGTCCTGCCGGAGCCGGGGATATCTTGCTGCTGGGCGCCGGATTGGCGCTCCGGAGGGGGGGATTGGCGGCCGGGGTTGGGAGCAGACATTGTAGATATTGTAGAAATTTGATGGGCTAAAGAAAGGGATAAGTGTGGGTTTCTTGACGAGGGAAAACGAAGTATGAGGTATGGCGAACTTGATACTACTGACCTTCAGTTGGTGTAGCTTTAATGTTGGAGGATATTTCAATGTTGTATTATGTAGAATCTAAGAAAGGAACAGACCTCTTTTTATTTCTTGACATCAACTGACGTTACCAGCTAAACCGGTCACTTGGGGGGAGGGGGGTTCATCATGATGACGTTGTGGAGTGGCACTTGGAACAAGCCTACCAAGGGATATTGCAACTTTCAACTATAACACATATATGGCTTAAGGCCTGTACAATACTCTTTGTTGCTTATACTAACTGTATAGCCATGTATAGCCATTATACGGCCATAGATACTTACTGTAGACCTATCCGTACTAGACTATTTCCTCACTTCTTTGCTTGACACTATTAATTTTAGCGTCATTTTCATCTCATGGATACCCTTACACATGATCAATCGTCCATTGTTATCCGTTGCATTATCGTTCCATTTGCCCGGTAGTGTAGTATCTAACTAGAGAATTGATCGAAGCACCACAGCAATGAACATCAGAAGGACTTTAGGTCACGAATGACTAGAATTTGCCTAGTTTCATAACATGGATATTTTGGCATGCAGATCTTCAAGTTGGCTTCGAATGCGACATCCGGATCTGATAATTCCAGGGTTGTTACTAAAACAAATGACGTCATTCATAACGTTTGTTTTGACTTCACATCTTCTTCTACCTCCTACACTTGGAATCGAAAATGACGTTAAAATAGTGAACAAGACTGTAGGAAACATGTTCTTCAAACTACCACGATTGCATGTGACATCTTTACCCTCAGGACAGGGACCCGAGGTCTGGGACAGAGTCATGCTGGGACCCTCTGTCCTACCTAGTATCAATCCATCCATGGTTTTGGAGTACCCGTGGACTCGAGACTCTCTCGCAAAAGTATAAGAGGGAACTTTCCATTCTAGGAAGGTGCGTATGCTGGGAAGGTGCGTCTGCCGGGGGTATAAACCCCCCTCGTCCCTCGACTTTACCCCATTGCCTGCCTGAGACATTTGCACCAGTGGTTGATGTATCCACAGCATATTACACTGGCTTTATGGCTTTATTGGTTTGACAGTCTATTTATTTTTAGATTGCTCGGCAATGCTTGCTGCTTGGCCCTATCGCGAGTCTCAATTGGGAATGTTGGAGGCCAATCAAATAAAGATCTCACAGGTTTTGTATGTAAGAGCTGCAGCATAAGACAAAGTAGACTAAGAAATACAGCCTAAAGGGCAGTTGGATTAGAATGTATATGGTATAGGATTCTATTTAACCTTAGTTCAAAGTAGTCTGCCAAAATCCCCCCTGGATGGCCGAGTGGGTGAGAGACGGGGTCATCTAGTTACTGGGTGAAATAATGAGCACGGTTGATAACACATTGGGGAGCTCAGTAATGGTGAAACTAGTGAGGGTTTCGGTCCTACACTGGGAGTAATTGGGGTACGGAGTATTTTCTTTTCTCCCTTGAAAAGCTAAGAGACACTAGCCCTGGAGTATAAGACCATTACGTACCGAGGTACTCAGTTTCTCTTAACAAGTCAAGGATATCACATTCCTCACCACATCAGGTTTTCAAATGTGCTGACATTTGATATAAGACAGCCCTGGCGACAATTCGCCCAACAGGATAGGTGAACAAAACGCTCGTTCTGCACACGTTCTGTCAACTCCTATTGGCCCAAGCTGGGGCCTGTGTCATTAAACAGCATCAGGACCAAGCAACCAAATAATGGCGTAACAATCCTATAGGTGAGGCGAGATCACATATTGCTACACTGCCCTTGAAATGACAGGTCTCTTGTTTCTTCTGGGGCTTTCTGGGAGGCCAGTGTTGGGTGCCTTTATGGATACTTACATGAATAGTCTTGGAATGTTCTTGTAACGTTGTGGATTCGGTTTCGAGTCTACCTATGTGGCTGGTATCTACGGTACTACAGGTTCCAGGACTGGAATCCAACATTCGTAGCATGGCTGATGTACTATATCATGAGGAAACAAGGGTGTCTTCAGGGGAATCTGTGCATCGAAGAGGATTAGAAAGGGGGAAGAGGGGGAGTACCCTCGAGCAGAATGTCCACGGGTAGGACTTTTAAGAGTACATCAGCGAGTGCATGGCATGAAACAGACATGACGAAAGAAGCACGGAGGTACAGAGCAGATGGGACATGATCTAAAGAAGCGGGAAAGACATGAAATGGGCATATGGTCTCGTGAGGAAAATGTGGAAGGGGTAAATAGATAGAGACTAGACGTCCGAGGCATTGGAAATTCGAAGCTTGTTTTTGTTTTTCTCAATCCATCTCGGTTATAGTCTCTTAGTTGCCGTTGGCCTGCATGCCCGCTGCGGCGGCGGCTTCTGCGTTGGCGGCGGCGACCATGGCCTTGGCGTCGGCTTCGTGGAAGACACCTTGAATGACCTGCTGTTCTTCGGGGCCGAGAACCTTAGTCAGACTTTCGTAGAGCTGGGGCTGTTCTTGCTGAAGGTCTGAAATTGGGGTTAGCGGGTTATACGTAAATAAAGGGAATATTCTCATGGAGACCACTTACTCAGCAGGACATGCTTGAACATGCCGTATGGCTCCACCTTGTCCAGAGGGGTCTCCAGAAGACTCTCCTCGTCCATGTCATCATCGTCATCATCGGTGTAGGAGCCGAACTTTTGAGCCTCCTGGTTGAGGAAGTCGAGATAAGCGGCACTCTCGTCGGGGACGTCGTCTTCCTCAAGAGCTGCTTCAACCTCGTTTTCGTCCCACTCAACATCTCCATCCCAGTCATTGTCCTCGTCGTCCTCATCATCCTCATCATCGAGGGTGAAGTCGGATTCCTTGGTAGCATCCTCACGTTCTGAATAAATTCTTAGTCTTGGGGGAACACGACGGGAGGGTTGGGGAAACGTACGCTTGAGAGCAGCAGGCAGGGTCTGGAAGAGTCTGGTCACACCCTGCAATAGTCTTGGCCATCCCTGCTGGACACTGACCGGAACATCGGTAGCCTTCAAAGTAAGTAGCGAGCTGATTGCGGCAATTGACAGCTTCTTGTCGTGCACACGTCTGAAGTTGTCGATGTTAGCGAACCAAGTGCTGAAGAACTTGTTGGTCCAGCCCTTGGCCTCCATAACCTGAAGACTGAGAGCTGAGTTGTAGTAGATGGCGTTAATGACCATCTCCATCAAGTGGATGCGGTAAGACTTGGTGCGTGCCTCGCCGGCGTCGATAACCCGCATAGCCATCTCAATGAACATCGGGATATACTGGTCAATGTGACCCCGAAGGTTGAGCATCAGGGTCTCAGCAAGCTTGCAACCGCAAATGCGATCAACACCACCAACCTTGTCGTCAGAGAAGATGTCCTGCACCATACCGACCATAGCGTCCAGGTAAGCTGGGTTCTGAACCAGCATATCAGAGCCATAAGCAACATAGTTGTCAAGGGCGGGGAGCATGTCTGCGCGCAGAAAAGTCAATAGAAACTCAAAACGCGTGAATTGAAGTGAACTTCTTACCTTCGAGATACAGTTCGGCACCAGCCTTGAAGGTCTTGTGAATCAGCTCGAAAGCTTGCCACATGGATGGGGAAATGGTCTTGGATGCGAATGTGCAGCTGTCAATGATCTCGAAGATTTCGTTGTAGAGATCTAAAATGACTGATTAGAGCTGGAAATACGGTTGATAGAGTTAAAAAAAACTTACCATAGAGCTTGTTCTCCAAGGTGATGCTGATGACGGGCATCAAGATGGTCTCGAGGTGCAGAAGCACGTCGGGGGTGCTCTCAAGTGTGAGAATAAGGGTACCGATGGTCTGCAACACGCCCAGAGCGGTGATGCTCTTGTCGTCCAAGAAATCGCCGTATCCATCTTCGTCACCACCCTTGGAGGCGTTGCGCTCCAGGAGCTCACCAACAATACGCATGTAAGTATCGCGGAGCTGCTCGCTCAGTGCCACAGCGAATGGAGTAAGCTCGGCAGAGAAGACCTCAACAAAGTCCTCCATGACGTTGGCCAGAGCATCCACGTCGACCTCATTGGCCAACTTGAGAAGCTGTTGCATAATTTGGGGGATGTTCTGCTGCATCGATGTACGGATGACATCGTGACGGATAAGGGGCTGCAGAGCAAGGGCGGCCTCAACCCGCACGGGAAGTTCGGAATCGGTCATGGACTCGAGGATGTTTCGGTAGATAACCATGAGGTTGTTCGGGTCCTTGAAGTCAAGCTGCTCGAACTTCTCCAGGGTGTCGCAAGCACGAGCACGGAGGAAGCCGTGAGGACTGCGGAATTCGGGGAAAACATGACGGACGAAGAAATATTCGACCTGGTCAGCAATCGGGCTCTTCTTGCCCAGGATGACGGAAGCAAGGGAGCCAATCATTCTCAAAGCGCCCTCTTTCTCCCTGGGCTGCTTCTGCTCTTCCGGATCAGACTCATACTTGCTAACAACACTATTCACGAATGTGAGAATCGAGAAGGTCTGCTTCTTGCGGTTCTTGGTGAGGGAAACCAAGAAGTTTGTGGCGGCAACATCCGGAGCGGACACTTCCTCGTAGAAGTTCAACTTGCGGTGGAGATACTCAGATGGATCGTCTTCGAAAAGCTCAATATCCTCGTCAGACTGGCACAAGATAGGGAAGACGAAGTGGGCGATCAGGTTGTCCATGTGGGGCTTCAAGTGGTCCCACATGGCCTTTGGCTTGACGCACTCCTCCATGAAGACCAAAGTATATGAGAGTGCGGAGTTGCTGAGCCATTGCGTCTTGGAGACCCACTTGTCAATCTCCGTCAAGTATCCCTTAAGAATTTCGGGGGCGAAAGTGCTGATAAAGGTCTTCGCGTACGGTGTGTAGTCGGGGGTGGAGGATTTCGTGATCGTGGTGGGGTTGCCATATCTGATGAATAGGCGGTTCAGGTTGGCGTATGACCACTTCTTGCACTTCCACCAGTGGTTCATCTCCCTCTCCTCCTTCGTATCTGCCATTGAGTTCGCAGGGGGTGTCTTCGAGACAATGCGCAGGAATAGTGTACACCAGTCCACAGTTGCCTGGTGGGTTTGAAGGCATGGAGAAAGCTCGAACTAAATTCGCAACAAGTAAGTATAAATGGCCTAGCCACGCGCAGACTAGAATCGGGATAACAGACGTAAATTGCATGCTTGAAAGCCTTCACCACAATACGGAGCATCTCCGCAGCCTCCAGACTTTCCTCATCAACGAGCTTCGATCCGATGCTGAGCAGCTGGGGGAATGAATGCTCCACGATCTTATCGAACTCCTCCTCTCTTCTCGCCGGCCTTGAACCTGTAGACTCGGCAGACTGCCAAAAGGCACTGCAGACCCGCATAGACCGTACTTGCGTCATTGGTGCTGAGAAGCTGCAAAGTAAGATCCAAAAATCCGGGCCACTGCTCGGGGAAGTCGTTTTGGAGAATCTTCTGGAGGAGAGGAACCAGTTGATTGCGGACATTGGGAGGTGTCGAGGCCAGGGCAGGGATAAGTCGCTCCCTGAAAGCAGGCTTCTCGGCTTCGGGAATTGGCGTACGCTGGGGACTATCTTCCACGGGGGCCCATCCACGGGTAATACGGTTCTTCAGGTAAACACCAGCTATAAGAAAGAGCGGGGTTAGTAAGTGACAAAAGGTCTTTCGCAATCTAATACGGACACCGCAAAACTTACCAGAGAGCTGGACTGCATTATTCTGCTCGCCCTGCAGGATATCCAAAAGTCCATTGATAAATCCGGGTTGCGTCTCGGCCTAGATATATCAACCACGTGTGAGCCTGACGTTCGGTGCCCCGCCAGTCGATTCAGCACGTACATATTTCAAATCAAGCTCCGCTTGTCGGCGAATATCCGCATTCGCATCTAGAGTAGACTGAATGCGGTCTCGGAGGGCTGTGACATCCATCGCGCAACAATCCCCCAAACACCAGAAAGTCAAAAAATCTCCAAATAAACTGAGAACCCCGTGGGAGACGCGGACCAGCGCCGATGGAAGAGGGGCGAGGCGAAAGAGTCAATGATTGAAAGGACGTGAATGTCCTAAAGAGATCGTGTGGATCTTGAAGAGAAGGGGAGAAAAGGTGTGTTCTTCAAAGAGGAGGGGGATTTTTTTCGATTTTCCGACTTCTCGGGAGGCGGTCGCCCCGCAGCTAATCAGAGGCCGCACACACGGATTTTCTAGGAACTATGGACTATGGACTTGTTGATTTATTGCGTTCTATAAAAGATTATGGATGAATATTGATTTTAATAGAAATTTGATAGTTTCAAGTTCATTTCTTCGTCTTGATTTACATACATGGTGAATCCTCCATCTAGTGGAGAGGTTCATGACTACCCAATAGGGGCCCAGGTATTAAACCATACCCCTAAGGATTGAGTATCTTCACATGTAAAGAGAGGCCGCAAAGATGACATCGCGCTTGATCAACTCCTGAGCTTGCTGCATCTTAGTGTAAAGAGTTGGGTCACCGACCAGTTTAGCCGCATTCTTCACTTCGCGACAAGTCTCGTCCAGCCGGGTGATCACCCGAACAATAGTACCCTCCATCACGTCCGTGAGGTCCGTAATGCGATTGAAAGACATTCCCTTAGCCCATTCATAAACAACTTCGGCGAGACCAAAGCGTGGCTTGCTGGCGAAGTCGTTGGAATCTTCACTAGACTGAATAACTTGGTGCAAGATCTGGAAATCATTCACTTTCTCGGCGATACGAATGATCTCCTTCTGGCCCTTCTCCAGACGAGGAGTGAGGGTGGGTGTGCTTTCTGTCTTCTCCTGGAAAACAAATGCAGAGAGGAGTGCAACAATCTCCTCCGGTTCATATTCAGCAAGAACGTTCTCGAGGACCAATTCGGTCAGCACGAGCTCGTCGGCGGAGTGAATCTCGCATGCCACCTTGCCCTTCAGTTGTACACGAGAGTGCTCGTCAACAAAGCCGAGCTCCCTTAGTACGTGAATGCGCTGCTCGTAATCCGGAAGGAGTTGAAGGTTTTGGTCGGACATCAGTTGCTTCAGCTCCGAGATATTTTCTTTAACTTGCCACTCGTCGTGTTGCATCTCAAACTATTAGAAATTAGTACAGGGTTAAGATAATAGAAATAAAATACTCACGTGGTTTACGAAATCAGGGCATTGTAGACAGTGGCATGACTGAGCAATCTCTGCCTGAACCTGTCGTTTGTCGAGAATATCGCGGATATCCATCTCTTTGATACGCTGCCAGTCAATTTCGTCCCAGGCAGTATCAATCCAAGAGTTGGTGAATTGGCACAGTTCTGTTTCTGCCCATTTGACGGATTCTGTTTCTCAATTAGTCATTTTTGATAACCAAATACACAAAAAGAAGCAAATATCCTCTTACCTTTTTTGATGTTCAGATACCACATTGGTTTTGTGATCTTAACCTGGGTGTTTGTCACACACTCGAGATCGGATAATGGGATCTTGCATACGCGGAGGCTCATGTCATCAACGCGAGTGGGGAGTGATTGGAAGTAGGGTCGGAACAGAGGCAAGAATGGAAGAATATCGGTGGGGTGTCGTTTGCTACTCAAGGTTCCGATCTCGAGCACTTGGACACAGGGTACGGCCCCGACAACTCCCGCGGAAACTCCATCGCGAGTAATAACACCAGCAGTACGGAGACCATCCTATTTTCCACGTTAGCATTTTACCGAACACATATTATCACAATGGAACATGTGAACTCACCTTGCGGTACACAACCAACCTCTTCATTGTGAAAAGACGTTTGCCGACAGGCGATGATAGCAGTTCGGTGTGGAACTCAGCTGTGAGTTTTCGATACTCCATAGCGGCGTCATGACAGGTCATCAAATCCAGGTCACAGATCTCACATGGTGTCCGTTTGATTTTCGCAAGACTTGCCTCAGACACCTGCACTTGCTTCTCGTGTTCCGGTAAGAGAGCTTGTGTTGCATTTTCACTGAAACTCCGCTTGATCATTTCCTCAATCTTCAGGGCTTCCACGCGCAACAGATTCAGTATCATATTGTATGTGAGACGGAATTGAGACCTAAGCTTTGTGGGGTCTCCAAGAATCATCTGTTTCAGCGAGGCAGCAGATGGGGCCTCATCTTTTCCGCTGTTCGTCACGATAACGTATCCTACCGTGTCAAGACCTCTACGACCAGCCCGTCCGGCCATTTGCGTATACTCGCCGGGCAGGAGATCACGGAAGTTTTTGCCATCGTGCTTACGGAACCCGGAGAATACCACAGTTCGGGTGGGAAGATTCAGACCCATCGCGAATGTTTCTGTGGCGAACAGAACCTTGACCAGAGATCTAGCGAAGAGAATCTCAACAACTTCCTTCATGATGGGCAGGAGACCGCCATGGTGTACAGCGATGCCTCTGCTTAGTAGCTCGCGCAGGCGAAGAATTTGCGGTAGCGTGCGGTCCTCAGGCTTCAATCGGGTGAGTGACTTCTCAATGAACATGTGTGTCAAACTCTTCTCGCTGGCATTGCTGAAGTCTTGATTTGACAGCGAATCCGCGTTCTCCTCGCATCGCTTCTTAGAAAAGACGAAAACACATCCCGGCAGCAAGTCTTCTTGGCGAAGATGCGAAACAAGATGCACCCAGGTGTTTTTGTCTTGTGCCGCACTTGTACGACCACCGCCACGGCCTGTGCGAGCAATGTTGCCTGTTCCTCGGTTGGCGTACTGTCCGCCGCTCTGTCCTCGACCTCGTTGCGGACCTCCACGCTGTGGACCGCCGCGCTGTGGGCCCCCGCGACCACCTCTGTTATTCGCTGGCTGGCCGCGTCCCCGGCCCTGAGGGACGGGTGCTCTAGCTTGCGCCGACTGCGCCTGAGCTTCAGCCTCCTTCTTGGCTTTGGCCTTATCTTTGCCGGATAGAATATCATCTGCTTCCTTCCAGCCGCTCTCGAGGAATCTTTTGTTCGAGTCGACGATCTTGTGCTTGCTCTTCCCGGCCCAGAGATAGTGCTCCAGGGGGACAGGTCGTTTATGAGTTGAAATGACATAAATGTCCTTCTTCTTTGTACGACCGACCCAGGATGCAAATTCTCGGGTATTGGGCACAGTGGCGGATAGAAGAATCAATGTGACATGCTCTGGAAGCATAATGATGACTTCTTCCCATACCACTCCTCGTTCAAGATCGTTCACATAATGTACCTCGTCGAAAATGACAAATTCAACGTCGCGGATGAGATCAGCGCCTCGGTACAGCATACTTCGCAAGATCTCAGTGGTCATAATGAGACAGCTGGCTTCCGGATTGATTTGAACATCACCGGTCAGGATACCGACATCGTCGAATTCGGTTCTGAAATCACGGTATTTCTGGTTACTCAGCGCTTTTATGGGAGACGTGTAAATCGCTTTGGTCATGTGTTTAGCAGCCAAGGCGATTGCATATTCGGCCACGACTGTCTTTCCTGCCGAGGTATGGGCCGCAACAAACACCGAATCGCCATTCTCAAGGTGGTAAACAGCCTCCTTCTGGAACGTGTCGAGCTCGAAAGGCCACTCTCTGGCCATATCTGGAACCAACTCATTGAAGTTCGGGATATCCTTGTTGACATCCACAACGTGGGCCCATTCTCTACCTTTCTGCTTGTGAACACCGGCGAGCAACTGGCTACGCGGTTCCAATGCTGGGAACTCAACTGGTAGCAAAGCGTCAATGTCTTCTTCATCTTCGTCGTCGCTGACATCATCAAGCTCGGGATTTGCTCCTGTATCGACATCCGCAGTTTCCTCGGGTTGGTCCACTTTCAAATCGCTCTCCTCTTGAAGAAGGGCAGTTTCAACTTCTTGCGCACCCTCGGTGGCGGCTTTGGATTTGGCTTCATCGAAATCGATACCGTTGTCAAAGCCAGGGGGTGTTGTCAGAAGACCTCCCTCGGTGCCAAAGTTGATTATGCGATCGAGCCCAGATTGCTTCCCGTTGCTCGATTGGTCTGTGACCTGAGCATCGGCCTCCATTGCTGCCAGGGCCTCAATAGCGTCCAAACCTCCGGGAGCGAACGGGAAGAAACCTGCAGCACCTCTGACAAAGTCGGCACGACCAGCAGGTCGGCGGAGAAGCGATGTGGAATTCTTGGCTGTTGCGCTTGCAGCAGGAACCGTGACTTCCTGGTATCCAGTAACTCGTCCTTCCAGTCCCTCTCGTGTGAACCGAGTCACCGTCCGCGTCTGGGTTGGGGCGAGTTCGAAAAGGTCTGCATAGTCTGTCGAAACGTCCCATCGTCTGCGAAAGCTGTTAAAAGCTGCCCCGTAAACGAAAACAAAATACTGGTACTTACTTTTGAAGAGAATTCAACCATTTCGTGCTGAATTGGTCTGATGGGGTCAGAAACTCATTTTCGAGCTCTGTTAGTAACTCTTGGGCACTCTGAGGAGCTTGCTTCCGAGGTTGGAAGTTCTCGATCTTTCCATTCTCTTCGTCTGCGAGGCGAGCATCGAAGGCTGCGGGGTCGAACTGTTCGCCTTCTAGGTCTAACTTCTTCATTGGGGAATCGAGCGAGTCCGCCATGGTGTTAAGGAATGTATCGGAGAGTCAACCGGCGAGTGAAATTATGTCGATGTTTGACTCGGCAGTAGCCGAACCCCACACCGATAAGTGTATCGATTTCAAGTCCTGACGGAAAATCGGAAGGAATTGGTCCTTGAGGTGAGAAAAAGAAGTTGGACGGATAGAACCGACCTTTCAAGTAAGTTTAGCGGAGTGTTTCGAAGTGGTTTCAGGCAAGATTTGTAGCAACAGGGCTGCTTGGTAAACTTCGCTGAAAGACACTAAGGGCGGTATGGACCGGCAGTATCCATGACGTCGGTGTGGGGTTATGCTAGGGCTACAATCCATACATCTACATCTGTATACGCTGATTTTGATTTACATTTATCTTAAATAACCAGAACTTGTGGATGTCTGGACTTTGGTTACCCGTCACTTGGACCGCAGTTTGCCAACCAAAACAACCCTAATTTATCACGGCCAAGTGACGGGTAGCCCAATGTCATAGAGAAAAACAAGTTTCAATGCTAGCCAGATTTAGGAAGTTGCATGTATGTTTTATTCTCGTGTGTGTATATATAAGTATACTAATCTGAGATCCCATGGTGATACATTATTAAACACCACTGGCTATCTGAGACGGACGGCATAGTAGTGCATGTGCAGATTGTCCTTTAGGACGTTTTATCGAACGATCGACGTTAATTGTACCCCATCTCCATACTTGGCATTGTTTAGGCATTGTGATTGAGCATATAGCCTCTTATATGTGATTGCAGTAGTCCAGGCTAGGCTTGCTAGAAGACATACGTATGTTCATACCTACCGTAGATAGTTCTCGAAGTCATCATATCTCATATCGATAGGCCGTTAAATTCAAACAGCTCTTTACATTGCTGTGTATAAAGATGTCGTCAAAATACTGGGTTCGCATGAATTACAAGTCTACTCAACCACCTTGATGGATCACAAGGGTGCGATTTCTCTCATTTCGACACCTCTGAATTGGGCTGCGATGTTACCATGTAGCTGCCGCAGACACACATAGAATCACCTTCTCTTCCATCAATTTCCAGAGCAACAACTAGTATATCACGATGTTATACATGGAGTTGAGCAGAACACGCATGACATCGAACATGGCATGCTATGACATTGCTTGTTTAATTAATATTTGTCTACTGGTTATTTTTTATTTTTCATTTTTTTCAATTCAGACAAGATTGTATTAGCAGAAAGAAAATATGTAACTTTACTTTTTATACTTCAATCAGTCATACAAAGAATTGTGGATATAGCATATAAAAAGACAAATGGAATCGAGATAAGATGATGTACGCCCCTAAGCGCCAGAAGGGTATGTGATAACGACTCCAAATGAGAAAAATATTGGCTTTGTTAGCACGACAAGAACGGGTCATAACAAGGATGGGCCAATGAGTCCTTTTTTTTTTTGCAAAGTCAAGACTGTATACCATCCTTGTTTAGCAGTATGTCCTTTGTCCAGAGAGATTTCGGACATTCGTAGGATTTGCATGACCAGAAGCAAAAGAAAATGACTAAGAAAAAGAATGAGACAGGATGACACTAGATAGAAAATTCCCCGTAACTCGAGGGATAGAACGTTAACGGCAAGAGAAGGTAGGGAATGTTTTCCGATCATGAATGTTCAGTGGGAATTCAAAAATCCCCTCTAGTGTGGCGATGTACCTGTAAATGTTAGTCTAATTCCGCAAAATGATTGTATTATACACTCACAATGTGCGTCCATCGGCGCCCCAGCCAACTCCAGCAGTGGAATCTGGCTCCTCAGCGCCGGGGCCATGCATTGAATTTCGATCAGGGAGATCATTGATTATGTTCCTGATCCAGCGGGGAGAATGTGTCTGCTCAAATCCGAGAAGCTGTTGGCGATGCCGTTGTTCCCTTTCGAAAGAGCGATTGTGTACCTCATTAGCAATCTGGCGCTGATGCCGAAGCCTCTCAGCAGCAACATTGGCACGAATTTCATATGTGGTGAGGCGAGAGTTATCATATCTTCTTTCCGCTCCGGTTTGTGGTCGTTCGACGCGCCGGGGAATGGAGCTTGATTGCTGGGATCGGTGGTTCAGGCCATGGATGTCTAGATTTGGATTAGAAGGTCCAGTCGGCTCATTTGATATGCTAGTTTCGTTGTTGGTCGCTTCAGGATCGGCACCCGCCCGAGAGATAATTTCTGACCTGTGGGGTGTAAGCTCTGAATGCGAGGTCGAATAACTGAGGGTGATGTCCGATTGACGATCATGATGAGAGGGCGTGGCTTCCGAAGGCTGACTCCCTTGAGATACCACCACGGAGCTCTGTCGTCTTGGATTGGATAGAGTGCGGCCCAGATGGCTATCTCGGGAGACATCAGAAGAATCGTAGCGATGCAGGGGCGAAGTAGGACGATGAGTGCGAGTGGCACCTTCTGTGGAACCGTGATTTTGCGGTCGAGCCACTGGTTGAGGTTGAAGGCTTGCCCTGGCTGGGCGCTCTGGTCGTTCAGTAAGTCCTTCTTCCAGTCGCGATGTCCAGCGTGCCGTGTTCAAAAACTCCATAATCAACCTTTCTCTCTCGGTAAGATCTTGAATCAAAGACTCGCGCAGAGACGACCGCTCCGTTTGCTCTCCGTTCCGTTCAGTCGGGAAATCCTCGTTGTCGAGTCGCGCTCGTGGCGTCGTCTCCAAAAGACCATCGCCCACGGGTTGTCGTTCGAAGTTCTCTGTTGAAAGGTCCGTGTACACTTCCTGCAATTGCGGATCATTCGAATCTAAATGGAGGGTTTGCCTGCGCAGAAAATGTTGGCGAACGTCGGCCACACCGGCTCTGCCGTGGCCCTCCAACCATACGAGAAGGTCCCATGGCTCGGGCGAAAATATCATACAACGAACCGCACCACCCTCGGCGCATGATCTTGACGTCGGGAATTGACAAAGAATAGCGGAGTCGTCGTCCGAGTCGTCAACGTTCCTGTAGATGGACTCGACGTCGATAACCGTAATTATTCCAGATTGGGATCCGATGGCGCACAAGCGACTGGATGGCGAAAAAGCGACAGTGAAGCAGCACGCATCATCCGCCCGCAGGCCAATGTTCATCTCCAGGCGATTGATAAGCTCCCATTCCCACCCCGTGAGCTTCTGTCCAGATTCAGTCGTCCCAGAAGATTCCAAGTCACGAGTTATTTCATAAAAGTAGGCGTGATTCTCATCCCCTACGGCCGTGAGCAGTTTAGAATCCGGGGAAACTGCCGCATAGTTCATACAAGTCGGATGATGAAGGACCTTCAAGACTTTCGCGCGAGTCAGAGAATACACCGTGACTGTCCGATCGTTATTGCTATTCATATGAGTTAGCATGGTCAGCGTATACCAATTTTCCGACATGCGCGTACCTCAGAACCACGATATCTTCATCCGCCAACTCCTCGCTGCCACCATAGAAACGGTGAATGGCCACTGAATTGACAATGCTTCCACCAAATCTGTGCAGCTCTACTTCGGGAGATAATCTGCTGCTTCGATAGCGGGTTGACGCAGACTCGCCATTGAAATCGCCCGGCGAAGTCATGATTGACGGTGGGTCAAGATCGAGCGGGAGCGCACTATCCACATCGGCCTGGAAAGGCGCATCGTCATGGACTTGCATCCCACAATCACCGATGTGAATGAAAGCACATTCGCCATTTTCAGGGCCCCCCACTACGATCCAACCATGTCCAGCGACCAGACAGCGCGGCTCAAATGGGATCACAGCTACACTTTCGCGCTTTTGTGCCGATATGTGTATTGAATACACGATTCTCTCGACGACGACATAAATGCGATCGGGATCAGCAGTACTAATGTAGTTGCGAAGCTGTGTGTGACTAAAACAGAGCTTAGGTTAGGTTGCGCACGGAAGATAAGGAAGATAAGTGGGTTGATCAACGAACAAGTTGGGGATCTTGAACGGGAAGAAGCGTCGCTTGGTCGGGAGGATGAGAGCCTCGGTTGGGCGACATCTAAGACCATATTAGAGCTATTTCCGATAGTAGGCTACATCAGACTCACAGATTCGAATCCGAGGTCATGGTGGATAGAGCTAAGCCAGAGATGACATTGTTTGAGCGGGGAAGTTTGAAGAGAGAAACGGGGGCTCCCCGTTGGAGTATGGCAACTTGACAGTTAGGATCACTTTTTCTCTTTTTGTTCTTGAAAAAAACCCCCTTTGAATAGTCTGTGCTCTTTCTCTCTCTCTCTCTCTGTCTCTCTGCAGTTCAGAGTCAAACTGGCCCGGGGGCGCTTTTTATGGATGACGTAAGTCATGGGACAAAAAGCCGGGGAACTGCAAATTCCAACGAATGCGGTTTGAGTGTCAATCCGGAACCGGCCTTGATCATTCATGATGATGCACTACACTGTTTATAGATGTTGGGGGGTTTTTTTTAGATTAAATCTGGATTTTATATACCCATACGGAGTGTGATATTCGCTCTTGCCAAGCCCTAGTCCAAGGGCCCCGGTCAAGTTCTCAGTCCCAACGATCTAGACTAGGCATTGTTTTTCCCCTCCAAACTACATGGATTGTCATTGACCATCTAGATCCAGGCGGTCTTTAGCTCTGTTCTCAATCTTGTCTCAGGTTCAGCCAAATCAACGGCGAAGGGGAGTTTGCCGACCAGGTCACACGACACGTTGAGAGTATGGCTGGTTCACCCACTAGAGATACACAATCGTCGCAACTGCTATAAGGAAGAAATGCTTATTGCGACAGCTCTTTTGCATGGTGTTAATATAATTATAACATGCAAGAATAGTTGACCGCTTATGTGGCCTTGCTAAGTCTTTTTAGGTAGTCTTTTTAGAAGTCCTCTCAGGTATTTCCTTGGATGTAATATTTTTTTTGAGATATTTCTTTAGGCTCTTAGTGCTTAATTTAGGCCGTAAAAAATTGACTTTTCCCAAGTATAACATTTGATAACACCAGATCGTATATATGGACCTCGGGAGTAGCTCGGAGCTAAGGTTGTGAGTCTTTTGCCACATCGGAATGATATGCCATTGAACTGCCACCTTATTACTGACAATATTGTATGAAATATACAGTTTGAACTCGCTTATATGTCTCAATTTATCTCAACATATCTCAATACATCTCAGTATTTGTCAATATATCCCATATGTTATGTATAGCTGTATGGCAACAAGGCGGTGAGTTCGGTTACCTAGGAGGCTGTTGAAAGGCAACCTTGGAACTCCCGTTCTGATTGGTTAGATCCCGTGATTCTACCAAGTTCGACGGGCCGAAGCTCTCCGTGCAATTTCTATTTCCTTTTCCCCTTCTTTTCGATTCCATCTCTCCATCTCCATCTCTTCAACCCCTTCTTCTGTCCTTTTTAACTTCACGATTGAGTCGTTGGAGTGTCTCTTTTTTCTCTTTTATTAATTAATTTATCACAATGCTTCCTCGCACAATTACTCGCGCAGTAAGCTTTACCTTCTTCCCGAAAGAAAAATCTACGCGTCGCACGTCACTGACTCAAAGTGTTTCACAGCTCCCGCGCGCTGCTTTCGCTCGCACTCCTGCCTCCAGACTCCCTGCCTCATTCCGGAGATGGAACTCCACAGAGGGTGGTGAGGAGAAGGTAAAGGGCCAGGTCATCGGTATTGATCTCGGTAAGTACTGACGCGATATGGAAATCAACTTTTAATCCCGACAATATCCTAACATGATTCATTATAGGTACCACCAACTCTGCCGTCGCTGTTATGGAGGGCAAGGCCGCTAAGATTATTGAGAACGCCGAAGGTACGTTTCTAGAAAATTTCAACTCCTGCGGACAAGTGATCAGAGCTGCAGAGTTCGAATTCAGAAGACTTTCACCCACGGTCTGATGGGCTTCAATGGAATCGGAAATTAACTCGATCTTTTAACAGGTGCTCGCACTACCCCCTCTGTTATCGGTTTCGCCCAGGATGGCGAGCGCTTGGTTGGTATTGCCGCTAAGCGTCAGGCCGTTGTCAACCCCGAGAACACTCTGTTCGCTACCAAGCGTCTGATCGGTCGCAAGTACACCGATGTCGAGGTTCAGCGTGACATTAAGGAGGTTCCCTACAAGATCGTCCAGCACACCAACGGTGACGCCTGGGTTGAGGCCCGTGGCCAGAAGTACTCTCCTTCCCAGGTTGGTGGCTTCGTCCTCAACAAGATGAAGGAGACCGCCGAGGCCTACCTCGGCAAGCCCGTTAAGAACGCCGTTGTTACCGTGCCCGCCTACTTCAACGACTCTCAGCGTCAGGCTACCAAGGATGCTGGTCAGATTGCCGGCCTGAACGTTCTCCGTGTCGTGAACGAGCCTACCGCTGCTGCTCTTGCCTACGGTATGGAGAAGGAGGCTGACCGTGTCGTCGCTGTCTACGATCTCGGTGGTGGTACCTTCGATATCTCCGTCCTTGAGATCCAGAAGGGCGTCTTCGAGGTCAAGTCCACCAACGGTGATACTCACCTTGGTGGTGAGGATTTCGATATTCACCTCGTCCGCAACATCGTTGCCGAGTTCAAGAAGGAGACCGGTGTCGACCTTACCGGTGACCGTATGGCCATCCAGCGTATTCGTGAGGCCGCCGAGAAGGCCAAGATTGAGCTGTCCTCTTCTCTCCAGACTGAGATCAGCCTTCCCTTCATCACTGCTGGCGCCAGCGGAGCCTTGCACATCACCCAGAAGATGACTCGCTCTCAGCTCGAGGCTCTGGTTGACCCCCTTATCTCCCGCACCACTGAGCCCGTCCGCAAGGCCCTGAAGGATGCCAACCTCCAGTCTGGCGACATCCAGGACATCATCCTCGTCGGTGGTATGACCCGTATGCCCAAGGTCACTGAGTCCGTCAAGTCCATCTTCGGCCGTGAGCCCTCCAAGTCCGTCAACCCTGACGAGGCTGTCGCCATCGGTGCCGCCATTCAGGGTGCCGTCCTGGCTGGTGAGGTCACTGACGTCCTCCTGCTCGATGTCACTCCTCTTTCCCTCGGTATCGAGACCCTCGGCGGTGTCTTCACCCGTCTAATCAACCGTAACACTACCATCCCCACCAAGAAGTCCCAGACCTTCTCCACCGCTGCTGATATGCAGACCGCTGTCGAGATCAAGGTCTACCAGGGTGAGCGTGAGCTCGTCCGTGACAACAAGATGCTGGGCAACTTCCAGCTCGTTGGTATTCCCCCCGCTCACCGCGGTGTTCCCCAGATCGAGGTTACCTTCGACATTGACGCTGACTCTATCGTCCACGTCAACGCCAAGGACAAGTCCACCAACAAGGATCAGTCTATCACCATTGCCTCCGGCTCCGGTCTTTCCGATGCCGAGATCCAGTCCATGGTTGAGGAGTCCGAGAAGTACGCTGAGACTGATAAGGAGCGCAAGGCCGCCATTGAGGCTGCCAACCGTGCCGACAGCGTCCTGAACGACACTGAGAAGGCCCTCAAGGACTTCGAGGACCGTCTTGACAAGGCTGAGGCCGAGACTATCAAGGAGAAGATCGCTACTCTCCGTGAGTTCGTTGTCAAGAGCCAGTCTGGCGAGAGCACCACCACTGCTGAGGAGCTCAAGGAGAAGGTCGACGATCTCCAGACTGCCAGCTTGACCCTGTTCGACAAGATGCACAAGGCCAACAACGAGCAGCAGCAGCAGCAGCAGCAGGGTGGTGAGCAGCAGGGTGAGAACAAGCAGTAAATGCTTTCCCTTCTAACTGCCACACCTGAACCGTAAATGGTTCCTGTATTTTTCCATCAATTTCCTTTTTTTTTTTTCCTTTGTGTTCAGAGACTCCCTGATTTTGCATCTCCTTTCCTCGCATTTACTTGTACACATACTTTCAAGGTCCTTTTTTACCCCTTTGCGTTTTCCGGTGTATCGGTGTTTAACTACCACACCCATGTATGATCCTATATTCTTTTCTCTTCTGCCCTCGTGCCACTATTCGGGTTAATTGCCTGGAAGTGATCATGCCGGGATTGTCTACAATTGTATCTAATGACATTACGGCAGGGGGCCACAAAAAAGGATGTGGTAGGCTTTGGCTTTCATGGGCATGTGACAATAGAAATCGAACAATTCTCCTCTCGCTTTACAATTATTTTCTTCCAACTTCCAACTGTGGGATTTAGTTGTATCACTGTGCATGTGTGCATATGTAAGTGACATGGGCAATTGGAATTTGCTGGCTCACGGATGCAGCCGTAGTTGCTTCCGGCCTATCATTTCCAACTCGACATGTACATCCATGTAATCGGCATTTGAAACCGGCCAATCCAGACTTCATAGGCACAGAGGCAAACAACACAATGCTCAAATCAACTGTAATATGATACGCTTTCTCGCTTTGCAGCATGTAAGCC
The DNA here is from genome assembly GCF_028829455.1 of Penicillium robsamsonii. NCBI lineage: Eukaryota > Fungi > Ascomycota > Eurotiomycetes > Eurotiales > Aspergillaceae > Penicillium > Penicillium robsamsonii. The sequence goes on from NW_026643221.1 coordinate 7,189,750, forward strand.
GTTGCCACCCACCCACACTCTGCATATGGCATGGCAATATGGCGTTGGTAATCATGATAGTCCAGAATATCCATTCGCCCGCTTATGCGGCATCTGCCCTTGACGATGTAGGACTCTAAAAATCCGATATATCTAGCTACAGGTGATATATGGGCCGTTATATTTGACATAATACTACGAAGCCTTCTTTGTATGTCTTTTCGGACGTCTTTCTCTTCTCCGTGTTACAGCTAGAAATATATATAGATATATAAAAGGCGGTAAAAAAAGCATCAAACGTACAGGCGCCTCTTCTACGCATAACCAGGGATATAACAACCAATGAAAGTAATACTGGCTACGTTAACCATTATTACGACGGGATAGGCAGTGGTAGCAGTGGCTATTATTACCCGAAATACGGAGTACAAAGTGCATTTTAACGCGTTTAATAACAAGTATATTATTGGACTCTCAGCATTATATCCACCGCAAAGTCAAATATCTGGAGTAACGACAACGATGATAGGCTAGAAGCTCCCAACTGGCGCACCGGTTTTGACCCTTAGTCCCGCCAGAACATACGTTGAGCTAGTCACCTGAAACTGTATGGCTTTCAATCTCTATTAATTTAAATCAGGTGTCTGCACCTCCACTTTGCTACCAACGTACAAGGTTTGAACTGCAGTCTGTTTGGTTGGACCAATCGACACTGTAGTCTCCTCATCCTTGCATTATCCACAAAGGATCAAGACTAGTCACTAGTGAATGATAGGAGAATTTGGTCGAGAGGGGCTAGAGTTGAAGGAGGTATGAGAGAGGGGTATAAGGGAGTAGCCAGGCACAAAATATATTAATCTAGGTAATATGTAGGTTTCTGCAAGCTTCTATTGTGTCCCTTGTGTCCCCTTGATTTCAACAATGCTTAATCTTAAAATTACCCTTGATATATTACATCTTCATAGGAGCCGGGGAGAAAACAAGATTTGGCCGTACATTAAAACAAGAACTCGAGAAAAGCAACGTCTGCCATCAGGCCAATCTGGACTCGAGCCGAGTGACAGAGCGAAGCAACTGTGCAGGCTTCTCTGCAGCGGTGCAGTCCAGCAGCAAATCATAGTTGTACACAGCAGTTGGGCTGCCAAAGTGGGTCTTTTGCAATGACGATGTTTGTACGGAGTAAATAAATACAATTTCTAATAAGATTATGTAGGCTTTGGGGAGTTCAATGCAGAACATTTGAAATAGACACGGGGAAAGGGAGATGTGTGGTCCGTACTATACTAAATTTGTAACTATGACTGCCACTACCGGTAACGGTAATAGATTGGATATTGTACATCAGCATCTGAAGTGTAAGATGACTCTTAAATTAAATCCCGGTCCAAGTATTCTGTAGAAAATTTTCGAATCTCACCCATTCGTCGATCACTTCTTGTGTGAGACCATCTGCCTTGGCGTGCCCCTAGTACGCATGATTATTTCCATGTCCCCACTCTGTTGACATGTGTGGTTTTTTTTTTCCCCTTCCTTTCTCCAGGGCTTTTCCCTTTTTGCCATTGCTTTTACAAGCTAAGCCCTCCAGGGCGTTGCTGCAGACCCATAACCATACCTCTGAGGAAATACCCAAGTCACTTGAGCAAAAAATCCATCCAAGACCCATATTATGGCTACAGGCACTAAATATGTGGGTTGACTTTTCCTTGATTTCTAATCTGAGATGTTACCTAGCTATACGGAGTAATTTATTGTAGGTTTGGGAGAGATACATAACAAATCAAATAGATTGATGCCACCAGACAATAATATGTGGAGAGTAAACAAGAATGGTGTCCATACCAGGTACATGGAACATTTCAAGATCCAATGTGATTCTTCCCGCTTCTATGGCTACCATGGAACTTCTCAGGAACATGTATTACATAATGATCTCCAGGATGAGCGCGGAGAGTACAAAGTAGATCTGTTGCTTATTATTGGATGGTTAGCTAGGAAGTATTCAATTACGGAGGCTCTGGTTCGAGGCTCTAACTATCGAGTTTAGCTTTCCAAGGTTGTTTTAGGGTGTATAGAAACATAAACGAATTACTATAATAAGGTATGTTCCAAGGTTATTCCTACTTTCTCCGGGGAAGCTAAATTGAAAAGAATTATTGAAACATGAATTACTCCGTATCCATTACTTATATTACTTTGAAAAGCCTTGGACCAATGACGCTGGGTGACTGCAGTCAGAATTTTTAGACTTGTCATGTTCAGAGTTCCCCTGAAGATGTCAAGTGACTTTCAATTTTATTTATTTGGAAATGTCGATCATTGGTCCGGTATATTAGGCTCCATTCTGATCCAAGGTAAATGAAATTTTCTATGATTGTGATTTGTTTACATGTTAGCGTCGAGTCAATTCCATGGATGAGTTGTTGTTTCTTTGGTATCCATCGACTGTTCTGGGAAATTAAAAAACATTCTCTTGAATGTTACTCCTATATTAGATGTCCATATTATATACCTTATACGGTATACCTATATTATTCCAATATCCTATTCAATACTAGATGTGTCTACGGAGTACGATCAATCACAATCGAGATCCCCTGAGATCCCCTTACGCCGTTACGGGAATTTTTCAAGATAACGGGGGTGCAGAAGGGTCACGCTAGTGGAAAAGTCATTTCTTATTTTCTATTATTATATTATTTGACATTTTATTTTATTTTATTTCACTATTATTATAGATTCTAGTTAGCTCAAGGTCTGCATGTCAATCCTTTCCAAACCGTCGACCCATAGATCGGAGATGGGTCCCTTTCGATTGTCTCATCCTGTTTTCTATTTTTCTATTTTTTTCTTTTTCCCTTTTCCCTTTTTTGACTTCTTCATACTCTCTCTTCTTTAGCTTTTGGTGCAGGAGGGTTCTAAACTGTATAACCTCTAGCACCTCCATCCATAACAATGACAACTGCACCGCCAGTGCATCATCCTGGCCCCGATAGTGGTATACCCGGCCATCTCGTCAACCATCTTCCTCGCTATCACCCTATTGCTATGAATCCGAATCCGCCTCCACACCAAATGCCACCTCCGGAGCAGATGGTGCAGAGCCACCATTTCCGTCATTTTGCGCCGCCTATGCATGAACATCATCCTCCGCAAGGAGTGCCACCAGTACACAGTCCAGCTTCTTTGGAACATATTGAAGCTCGACTCCGGCATCTAGAGCATGAGGAAATGGCTCGGAATGCAGCCCGTAGTCGCATTCTGGCAATGCGCAAGCATGAAGACGAGGAATTTCGGTCAATGACCGAGCGAGCCGAGGCAGAGGAAGAGGTAAGCCGAATTTTGATACCCGTTTGGGGAATTGGAATTCTAAAACAAGATAGGACCTTCGAAGACAACGCAAAAAGTTAAAGAGAGAGTCGATGGGTCTGGGACTCAACGCTACGAGCGACTCGCCGCCTCTACGTCCCACACCACCTCGCCGATTATCAGAGACTAGTGCAGCAACAACATTGGCTTTCTTCAAGCAGCAGAGCCCCCCCCGAGCCCCGTCAAGCACCCCTTCCACCTTCATCTCAGGCACCACCCCCCTCGATGCCACCACCTCACATGCATGCTCAAGCTCATGCTCAAGCTCATCACCAAGCTCCCCCGCCTCCCCCGCCATCTCAGCATCCACACCCAATGCTTTCCCATGACTCAATACACAGTGCGGGCTCCATCCGCCGCAAGCAAAAATACACTATCAAAAATGTAGAGGCATGGGGCGAACGCCACGGTCGACCCGCAGCCCATGACCCATCCGGGCGAGCGTTGTGGAAGCGACCCTCCGACGGAAGCTTAGTATATCTCACCTGTCCGATCCATGGCTGCGGGAAATCCGACTTTGTCACCCTCCACGGCTTTATGTGCCATCTCACCAAGAAACACAAAGACCGCACACTGGGCAGCCAGTCCCGTGCCCTCGAAGTCTGTGGTGTAGTCTACGACCCGAACGCTCCCCTCCCGCCAGTCATGAACAGCCACCGTGCCTCAACAGAAGGAAGCCCGCTGGGCTCTATTCCCATGGACCACGAAGGCGACCAGCACTACGATGACATGGACTCCGAGTCCGAGGGTGAACTCGAACGCGAGGGCTCCTACCGAGTCAAAACCGAAGTTATAGATCGGTTCATGCCCGAGGCCGAGGGCACTCCCATTGAATCTGCTGCGGTAACATCTCCTAAGCACGCAACCAACGGATCAACCAAGCAGTCCATCTCGTCTATTATCGACCGCACCCCGGAAACTGATTCCCGAGAGGTGTTGGCGACACTTCCAACGTCAGAATCGGGTATTCAGGGTCCATCCCCTACACCAACCGAGTCATCTGTGCCTTCGAAGCGCAAATACGAATTCTCACCGCCAGCTGCGGAAAAGGAAAACGCGGAGCCTTAGATGCTGCCCATGCGGAGTAATGTTTATCCTCAATGTCGATTTCCGCCGGCAATACATATATACACCTACATAATTCTTTCTTGAGCGTCTGCGAATATCAGGGCTCTCGATATGATAATCAATTGCATCATGTTACTATCACATCTCTTTGTTGCTGTATCTTTTTAAAATGCTGTCTTCGACCATGTTGTGTCTTTGGATACCCTTTCGTTATACCTGGGTGGTCCTGATGTCTTTTATTTCGTTTGATATAGCAGCTTGACGCTGTGTGTGATCATAATATAATGCTTTCATTGCTAATTGCATACATCTGGCTCATCCATATGTCTGCTGCAGCAAACATCCTCTACTTGTGTAACATGTAACAATCGGGGTAAATGAAAACGCTTAGTCGGCTTTTACTCTTTTGACACAAAGAGAGCCTTGCCTATTCGAAAACACGATTCGGGTCTTTCTCTGTCAATTCGGGAAATGGGATGCTGTAACTGCAACTGTTTCGAGATATCGGTAGCATTCTTGCCATCCATGGATATGGTATATACTTAAAAGCTCAAACAAACCGAACATATGTTAAGATCTAGACATTGAGAAGACCATCTATCCTTATCAGAAGTCTGAACCAGATCCATGTTTACATCAGTCTGACTCCCCTTCAAAAGTCTCTCGGGTTTAGCTCGAAATTGTTCCTCCAAACAATCTCGCTAGTTGTGGCGATCTCGATGTACTTTGTACCTAGTGATTTTAGTAAAGGGGAGCTTGGGCATCCAAGTTAGCTACATGCAATATCTACTTATGTTGTATCTGTAGTTGTACTTGTCTATTTATCCTTCGCCAATAACAAATGTATCAAATATCCAGACCCGCTCTTAAGTCCCTCTCCAAGCACATCATCACTCAACCTCCAAACCCGGAACTCCCGCATTGTCTCCCTGAGCCAAGTCTCAAACACATCCGGTGACCTCTGCTGCTGCGCAATAATGCAAACCGTCGGCTTGCGGCGAGAGCTCTGTTCCTCTGAAGCAGCTACATACGCCGGCCGTAGTCGACAGATCTCGGCGCAGGTGCGCACGAACGGTGCCACGAGTGCTTCGTTGTAGATGCAGTCACAAGAAAGGAGCAGGTCGAAGCCTTTATCTTCGTCTCCTTCTTCCTCTCCATTTTGGCCATGAGTGCCGTCGGAATCCATACATTCTTTCAGCGACGCAGCCTGGTCAGTTTCCCAGTCCAGGGTTGTGAAGGAGATATTATTGACAGGCTTGGCGGGAAACGATGTAGGTTTTGATTTAGATGATTTGGATCCCTTGCTCTTGCCCTTTCCTTTGTTGCTGCTGTTGCTAGAAGAGACAGATACGGACGCATTGGCATCAAGATTCGTCCGGAACAGCTTGCGCACGTATTCCTGGTCTGTGGCGATGTAGTGGCGCACAGAGGGGGCCAGTACGAGCGCAACTAGAGCTGAGATCCCGGTGCCGAGTTCAACTACTGTTGAGGTCCGGCTGAGGAGGGCATTTGTCCAAAGTGGATTTGATGGGTTGGTTACCCATTCTGCGAAGAGGGGGGTGATTTTCCATAGAACTGAGTTCTTACGTTAGTACTGATCTAATTTTGGGATGGATGGTGATGGCAGTGATCATGAAAGCGGGGGATGTGTGGATATGTAGTTTGGGTGGAGAGCCAAGGTATTCCAAAGTATGGATAGGGAAAAAGCCAAGAGACTGTCGAGCAGGTGACTATCAGATCTCGTGTTGGGGGAGGGGAGTACAGGACAGTGTTAGGGCCCGAGTCAAAAATGAGAGACATTCACGCCGATAGCCGAGGCACAGGCAAATAGATACGACGCCGCAACCCTCGGGCCTAGTCTAGGCACTTCGGACTCGGGGTAAAAGAGCTGCGGTGTAGTCCGAGCTTGAGTTTTCGTGTCTCTGGGGGATTCCGGGGGCAAATTATGAACTGGTGCAGATCATGGAGCTCTGAGTATGTGTACACTGTACTTACCGGCGCCTGTAGTACCTCCCGCTCGATGAGAGGAGAGTAGTGATGGTGATTGATGGGTTATGTATTCATTGCCATTGATAGAGATCTCTACTGATGGTGCACGAGGATTGAGCATCCCTAGGTTGTTGCTTGCGATATCTTGCGCGAAGAGGAGAAATGATTCTATAGTTCTCAGTAGCTATACTTGGGATCATCGTAAAGGGTGGCGTACCCTCATCCACGTCGATGACCTCTTCGCCATTGGCGAGTAAATTGATGAGTTGGTCCATGAGTTAATATCCAGATGTTGGAATATTTGATTTTACAGCGTTTTTAGATCACGGGACCAGATATGAAAATCCCTATAATTCATGTTTGTACAGATTCCGAGGTCGTGATTCCGAGGTTCTATACTTGTAAATAATTGTTGGGAACTCAACAGAAAAAAAGAAAACGGGTATTGATCTGCCGGTTAAACATGTCAAGTATGTAGGTACGAACTTGCTAAATAACAGCTATTTCCAATTTCAGGTTATATATCAAAATGGTCACAGTCAAGAAATAAATTAGATAAAAATTTAAGGAAAAAAAGGGCTCGTGCCAGGACTATATAAACAAAGAAAAGGGTAGGCCGAAAAACCCTTGGACTCCTGCGTCATATGCCGTAGACCAGCCACATCTATCTAACCTTGAGCGCCAACTTTCTCCTCTTTTCCCCCGAATGCTCAGATACAATAATACCTTTTATTCCTTCATTTGGTAAGATTCATTCATTCCATTATAAGTCTTCCCAGCTTGCAGTTGTGTTTTTTCCCCTTGCAAGGTAACTCTGCGCTATTCCCGCACTAGCTAACCTCAGACCCCTCGAGCAGAGGAACTTTTCTTCGAGTTTCCCCGATCCCCCCGACTCCTTCCCCTTTTCCCTTAAGCGAGCCATACAGCCAATATGTCGACACAAAATATCGTCATCCAGCCGCGCATGGTCAAGAAGGGTCCCTTCTCGGTCGAGGCGCCCGGATACGAGCGTGTCCCCGGCGAGACAATCCCCCGTCGCCACCCTAAGGCCAAGGATGGTCTCATTACGACACTTGAAGATGTCTCTACCACCTACGAGAACTTTCGCCGAGCTGCTCGCGTCTTTGGCAACTCCAAAGCTGTCGGCAGTCGCCGTCTAATCAAGACCCATGTGGAGAACAAGAAAATCAAGAAGATCGTAGATGGTGTCGAACAGGAGGTCGACAAGAAGTGGACCTATTTTGAAATGAGTGGTTACACTTATAAGACTTTCCTCGAATATGAGAAGCTCTGTTTGGAGCTTGGTAGCGGTCTCCGCAAGCTGGGCATCGAGAAAGACGGCAGAATCCACCTCTACGGTGCGACAAGGTAAGAGACACATTACGCCTCGAGAGAGATTCTGGGCAGGATCACTGACTTGATTGCCCTTGATAGCGCACATTGGCTGGCCATGTCACACGGTTCGTTACCCTTCTTTTTTTTCTTTCGTGGCCCGCAAATGAACCCGCTAACCTGCTATTACAGGCGCTGCCTCTCAGTCCGTGACCATCGTGACCGCATATGATACCCTAGGCGAGGAAGGTCTTCAGCACTCTATCGTTCAAACTGGCAGCACTGCCATCTTCCTCGACCCCAGCTTGTTGGGGTCGCTCATCAGCATCCTCCGGGGCGTACCCTCAATCAAGCACATTATCTACAACACCGACACGGAAATCGACCAGAAGCTTCTTGATAAATTACACAGCGAGTTTATCCACATCAATGTGCTGAGCATCGATGAATTGCGCAAGCAGGGCGAAGAGAACCTTGTGGAGCCTGTTCCCCCCAAACCAGAGGACCTGTGCTGCATCATGTACACATCGGGCACAACAGGCCCACCAAAGGGTGTGCCATTGACCCAAGCGAATGTGATCGCTGCCAGTAAGCTGAAAACAACGGTTGGAACCACTGTATACCAAACTAATCTCTCGCAATAGCTGCTGGTGTTCACGCCGTCATCGGTCCCTGTATCAACCACACGGACTCCCTCCTGACCTACCTTCCTCAATCTCATATTCTGGAATTCATGTTCGAGAACATTTGCTTGTTCTGGGGCGGCACCATGGGATACGGTAACCCCCGAACATTGTCCGATGCCTCCATGCGGAACTGTCTGGGCGACATCAAGGAGTTCAAGCCTACCGTTCTGGTCGGTGTTCCGGCCGTGTGGGAGTCAGTGAAGAAGGGTGTGTTGGCCAACCTAAACAAGACCAGTTTCATTGTTAAGGGTATGTTCTGGGGTGCCATGTCGGCCAAGAGCTTCCTCATGAGCACCGGCTTCCCTGGGTCCAGCCTAGGCGCCTCGATCTTGGACAGCGTTGTCTTCAAAAAGCTAAAGGAGGCAACTGGAGGCAGACTCCGTGTTGTCTTGAATGGCGGTGGTCCCATCTCCAAGGACACACAGAAGTTCTTGTCAATGGCTATCGCCCCCATGATTAGCGGCTACGGTCTAACCGAGACCTCTGCCATGGGTGCCCTGAACGACCCCTTGGCCTGGAACCCCGATGCCCTGGGTGAGATTCCCGCCTCGATCGAGGTTAAGCTTGTTGACTTCCCCGATGCTGGATACCTGACCTCGAACAACCCACCCCAGGGTGAGATTTTCATCCGCGGTGGCAGTGTGACCACGGGATACTATGATAATGAGGAGGAGACCAAGGCTGCTATCACTGACGATGGCTGGTTCATGACCGGTGACATTGGCGAGTTCGATCGCCACGGCCACCTGAACGTCATTGACCGCAAGAAGAACCTGGTCAAGACCCTGAACGGTGAATACATCGCTCTCGAGAAGCTCGAGTCTGTCTACCGCTCGTCTCCCGTGGTTGGCAACATCTGTGTCTACGCCGCCCAGGACCAAGACAAGCCCGTCGCAATCATTGTCCCCGCCGAGCCAGCACTGAAGAAGATTGCCAAGGAGCACGGCATCGATGGTGACAGCCTTGAGACTCTCGTCCACGATGAAAAGCTCAACAAGATCGTCTTGCAGCAGCTACAGTCCGCCGGCCGCGCTGGTGGCTTGAGGGGAATTGAGATTATTAGCGGTGTCGTGCTATCCGACGACGAGTGGACCCCACAAAACGTAAGTGATTCTCAAATTATCTAGAGCACGAACTTTGCTAACAAGACACTAGGGTTACATGACCGCTGCGCAAAAACTCCAGCGCAAGAAGATTGTCACCCGCTACGAGTCCGAAATCAAGAAAGCGTACGGCAAGAAGTAAAAGAAGCGTGTCAAGCTGCTTTATTTGGATTTCCTAGCTTCACCCTTGTTTTTTTATTTCTAATTTTATTTTCCTGCTGTATTTGCTTGCGCTTTGAGACCCTCTCTGTTATTTCTACCCTGCTCAATCTACGTTTACATTTCCTCGCCTCTTACTTTTTTTATAATACTGTTTCAATCCTGCCACGATGTAGCCGACATAGTAACCAGTGGACTTGAACTGACCGGCATCGTGACAGATTTTCTTCTCTTCCATAATCTACAGAGTCATCTTATTCTACAGCAACCTTCTTTGATTGGCCATAAAACCCTTTTTCTCGCATCCTCTGAAGTATCTTTCCAATAGTTCTGAGTATGAACTCCGACTAACAGACAAAGATATTAAAATAAACCTACCACCTTAAGATGGTTGGAACATGTAGCTACATTCAAGGACGTCTTCAATGACTGCTTTAGCCAGCCGTCAGCTTTCAATGCAGCAAACCTGTCATACACAGAAAAAAGTACAAGTACCTATGTAGTCAGTGGCTTTGTCCAAAGTACCTCGGCACCTCGGTACCTCACTTATAAGCCACAGTTACACCACTCTTCAGCAATGTACCTGGCAGGACCTAGTGGCAGACAAAGAGACACATTCGAACCCGTCACACTGGTAAAAATCACATAGAGTTTGCTAGCCTCAGGTACCAAATCCCGTGACCGAAAGTGTAGATATCTCCACGTGACTCTCCTCGTCAAAGTAGCATACTGAAAGCCAAGTCACACATTGCTCCCTTATTCCTCTCCAAGACTAGAATACCTTCATCCCCAGTCCTAATGTCTCTCTGGAGGTATGTGACACAGCCTTAAACCGACCAACCCCACATATACCACACCCAGACACCATGACCGGGGCAAGAAAGAAACTAACAAGCTTCACAGCTCCTACCGCGGCCTCACCCCCAAAACCCGAGCCCTGTTCGGCATTGGCCTCATGGCCTGGGCAGGTATCGGATTATGGACCACACCCCAGGTAGAAAGCGCATTGGGAATGCAGGCCTCGAAGGAAGAGCAGGATGCGCTGGATCGGAAGTTGGCAGTGCGCGTGTCGCGTGTTGGAGGAGAGGAAGGACAGGCATCGGATAGCCGAGCGAACTGAGCAATTGAGGAGTCAACGGACAAGGTGCGAGATCGGGACTCTGGGAACTCAAGTGATCGATCCATGAGCTGGTGATAGATACGCTACGGGGTGTGCTTATGGTCGGCTGTGATTATCTACGGGAAGTCATGGGTGCAGTTCCCACGGAACTCTAGGCTTGAATGCGACTGGCCAGGAAAGAGAGAGGGAGGTCAGTTTATTGCATGTTGCCGGGCTGGTATGGAACTCTCTCCTGGATATCTTGTTGAGCCAACCTTTCCCCCCCCCCCCCCGAAAAACTCAATTGCAATATTGTGATTGCATTGCTGCATTGCCGCAATTCCCTGCATCCATGCCCGGTGTCTAAACATTCAACTGCCTACCTACATTACATACCGCACCCATCTATCCCATCCCCTCAATGCATCGGGACTCAGGGATTGAAAAGAGGACCCGGTTTGTCGGAGTTGGGAGGTCACTTCTTACGTACCTACACTGGAAAGAGGTCATAGCGACCACCCTGCCATTTCAAGGTTGTTTGTCTTGTCTTTACGTGTCCCGCCAATATGAAAAACAAACAAACAAGCAGTGGTCAGTGGCCAGTGGCCGATGCCCTGTTCTGCGTCCTATAGTGTTAATCTACTTGTGCACGTCCCCATCGGAAGGATCACAGGGAGTGAATGGACTGATCATTCCTACCTTGCCCTGTCTTTTCCCACGCTCACGCCCACACCTGTCCGTGCGGCTGCAACAACCCCGGCTTCAACTGCTCTGTTCGCAGCGCAAGGAAGTATTGGGCTGCTGCAGTCAGCGGCCGTCTTTCCCGGCCTAGCCTCGTTCTCGTGCGGACGTTTTTTTTTTTCTTTCCTTGCCTGTCTGGGGCATTGGTTGAGAATTCATGTGGCTCGGAAGAATTGCTGCGGCTGAAAGGGTGGATCGTTGCTTAGCCTGGTCCGGATCGTGACATGTTGGTTCTTGTGCCGAGTGGCCAATTAGAGGTCAATTTTAATTTCCGAGATTTCTCTTTTGTCCGATTGAGAAAGTGATGCGAGGGGCAGTTGGTCTGGTTGGGATTGGGCTTTGCTACTGGCTCTTTGAGATATTGGAATGTCTTGCATTTGTATTTTTTGATCATGGGGTCATATTGTAAGGGATATTTGGAATATGTGTGTCTAGGCTAGCCTCTATTCTAGTCATCTCAACTATTTGAATTGATCCTTGATGTCGCATTGCCTAAACAGAATATTGGATGCTAGATGGGATGTCTCTATTGAAGTTATCTTATTCCAAGGTAATGTGAAACAATCTTGCCAAAACACCGGCATTAAATGGTCATATAATACCAGTGCGGCTTTAAAAGTATTGTTTCGGAACTCAGTTTATAATATCACTTATGGCGTAGCATGAGGGACCCTTTGACCTTGAAAGATATCTTGTGCATCCCAAAGATCGACGCTCATCAATTGGGTCATCGGAAATTAGATCCTATGGACTCTTCGTCATGCCCAGTCTCGATAGATTACTTCTACCCTTATTCTATTCATAGATGCTATGATATCATCCATATTTGTAGCCCGAAAAGCTGTTTGTTTACAATATCACATCGTACGGATCTATAGACCGGTCATGTGTTTCTATTCTGGGTAAGACACCCTATTCTGGGCAAGACACGCCTAACACCATGCTCGTAGAGCGTTAATGTGGAATACGGGGATATAGACCATCCACCCTGGTGGCCCGGGGTAGACAGTTGGCCTGATTGAAATCTCGATCTGGAATAGAAAATACCCAACTAAACATGGGCGCTAGCTTCCTGACTCGTAATGCACTCAAAGACATGGTTATTAGACAACGGAAAGGGCCCATATTGGAGCAGCCATGTCATGGACAGGGGTAGTAAAGTAATAGATCGCAGAGATCTGCAGATCTCACTATAGATGCGTTTTAGGCAACGTAGACAGAGATCGTACTCGGGCTTATTGGAATAAAGTTAAAGACCTACAACACAGATTATCTTTTTGGCTTCGTGAGGGATAGGGTTGGTTATCGTGGTACTGACAACCCAGGGTCCATTACTTCAGGCTTGTGCCTTGTTGGTATATCAATAGTCTCCTTGCTATTTATCCTTGGGCTTTCAACTTTCCGGGAACTTATCAAGGCGAATTCATTAGTCGGTAATTTCTGCATTGGGCATTTGATGTTACTGAACTATCTTGGCCAATCTCGTGTGGAGATGCCTGGGACTCTTAAGCCAGCCCCAGTATCAACTTCACAGAATTATAAGAAACGAAAATTGAGAGTGGAGAGTAACCATGGAAAAACCAGATATGTATTTTACAAACCTTGGTATTTGGCGAACTGAAGCATGGCAGATGGCATATGCAAGGATAGGGCTGATATACCATGGGAATGGTACAGACGTAGGGAGTTGTTGAGGGCGCTGCGGCAGCGGTAGGGGCTGCAAGGATCATCCGACATTCGAACATCTTGAGAATATTCCTTAGAATAAATCAAACTGAGAGTACCATCTTCTGCATTCGGTATCTGAGTAGATTGTAGATTATCTGCGTAGGAGTAGGAGCACGAGCCGGCAGTACAGGGACAGAGAACAGGAGAGCAAGTACAGCGGTCAGGCTATAACATGTTATTTGTTGTATTATAATGACGATATTGTATTAAATATCAGCCGTCCATATATGTGTTCTATTTCAATAGATAGAGAATAGGAGAGAATAAGAGGAATCAAGTGGCCTTTTTAGGTCAATATGAAGTATGAAAGGCACCACACTAGATATCAAACTGCCTAGCATAATTAGTGTCAATTCAAGATATTGGATAAAACCCTAAAGCGCCTAGGATTGTCCTTTTGTCCGACTTCCCTTGTACAACGTGCAGAAGTACCTACCCAACCGGTTATAAAGGAACCAATGATATTAGACCCCAACAAGATGCATATATATAGTATCTGAGCGTTTTGTTAAAAAATTCCTTATGGAATATATCTCGCTGACAACGGTATATACCAAAACTTGGAACAAGCTGGACTTGAACCCAATTGTTTCAGATTAAAGTCCAAAATAGTTTATAACAATAAACCCTTTCTGATATCTCTCTTACCGCATGCGGGCGTTACCCACAGGGGATATTACAGGGATCAGAGTGTTTAAACATCGGAATATGCCGAGGTGTCAATATACTTAATTTAAAGAGACATACTCTTTTACTAAGAGAATCAACACACCGAATCCTTGTTTCACCATACGAAAATAAATTTTAGCCAAACAGGGTTAAGCTGACATGTAAGTGTACCCGTGAATGTTATGATCACCTGCACTGTCGATCAGGATATTTGTATTAATACATCTTCAGGGCTGACATAGGGTTTCTTATAATCCTGATCTCTGCTGCCTAGCAAATATCAAGCCTCTTCTAAACTCTACAGACTTCTGCTCGACTTGGCCCTAATATCTTTTCTGCATCTTGCCGTCTTCACGGAGTACACCGTATGGAAATAGTACCTGGTTTGGTTTCAAGATCGTGGAGCCTCCCTAAAAAGAAAAATGAAGGTGGAAAAGAACAAAATCATTAATGCCACACTAAGCCCTTTAATCTTGCATATCGTTTTAATGAACTCAACCCAATTATTCCCGCAGGCAACCCATGCTGCTTACTTCGGAGGCATCTGTCCATGTAGTCATCAGGCAAAGAGTCCTGGAAGCAAATTACCGTCCTTGCTTCATATTTGATTGGATAACTGGAAAAATAAACAAAAATCAAATAAAAAATCAAATAGAACAGGAAAATAAGATGGGAAAAAAAAGGCAAAAGCAAGGCAAGACCACCTAAGTCCATATCCATTGAAAATGGGACCGGCAGCCCTGCAATAGATGAAGACTAGGACCAGGACCGCAGCAAATAACGGTTTCTAGCTATCAAACAGAGCAAATCGGGGAGTTTGAATGTTAGACTCGTTACTCTATATGGATTAGAGGGGGTTATAATGTCGAGTTCTGGAGGATTTGTTATTCGAAGCTGTCATACTATATTTGGCTTTAGTATTATATGGCCTTTGTATTAATGCTTAGACAATAATGCTAATTCAACCATGATTATCAGGATACTATGATCTAGTCAAGTCCAGATCTTAATTAAATCGATCGGTTCTATTCGATAGGGCATTTCGTCATTTGCTCGTGAAGACAGTCTTTAGTGACATTCTGTAAGCTTCTTTTCTGAAGGCAGAAAACCATATCTCGAGTAAAAGTCAGAGCTGGAAGTAGAATCACAATGAGATAAAAGGCCACAAAGGTTCATTAGCAATCAGATGAATAAAAAATAGCAATAAAATAAAACAGCGAATAGAAAATGGCCTCATGATCCCCCACGCCGTCCTGCACCCAGTGCATAAACCCTTTCCCCATTTGATCGTATCGAGCAAGATAAAAAGATAAAACACGAGAAGAAATGGATGATTCAACCATCGGAAACAAAAGGCACAGCCTAAGTGCATAGACTATGCGAGTTCTGGATGGGATCGTATCGGCCATAAGTTGTAGAGTAAACGGGGTCATATCCACCAGCATTGGATTGACGCTGTTGGTGGCTGGGAACCCCTGCATAGGTATTATCCTGATAGGGGTCTGATTTGAGGTAAAGGTCGGACTTGATCGTATCCATGGGGTCCATGGTGTCAATCATGGAGTACTCGAACCCAGAAGAAGAGGAAGAGGAGATGAGAGGACTGTCGCTGAGCGGGGAATTGTCCGTGACGTTCATTTTCCTGTGATCGGATCTGCCGTAAGAAAGCCCGGCTCGATGAGACGTGTCGTACATGGGCATGTGTGAACGGCCCGTTTGACCTAGTCCATGAGGAAGGACACCACAGGTGTTATCTCCGCCAGCCCCATCCGGACCCATACTGCCAGTACTACCACGGCGTCCATCCTTGTAGTGACCGGGAGAACGTCCGCGGACGACCAGGGGGTGGGAGTGGCGCCGGGCGATTTGTACCCACTCAGTTTCACCTAGAACCGAGCTAGCAACCTCAGCGTATAGTTCAACGACCAGATTGTAATATTGTTGCTGGGCGCGGCGCTTGCCATTGTTGGCGGTCGCTTTTTGGAATTGGATACGTTCGAACACGTGGGAGGTTGGGGGCTGGCACGGTTGAGGGGTCCCTGCGAAGGAAGGGTTGTAGTCCATAGATTACGAGCCAAGCGGGAAACCCGACATATTTCCATTGATTGTCGAGGTTGCTGTAAATGCAGATGGGGGTGCAGGCTGAAGAACGACACGACCTGGTTTGCGTTCGGATTGTTTGTCTCGCTTCGGGGTGTGTTGAACAAGTTCTCGAGTTTCTCCGTATTGACCGTTGACGATAGCAGAAATGGCCATCGAAAATCCACGGATTGGTTCAAGGGTCTGGTTGGGATAGCGGATGTATAGAGGAGCAGTGGGTGGCCAGGATGAAGACCAAAACCGCAGGTCACTGCAAAGTAGTTCCGCCGATAGCAAGTCCACTTGCCCTCGGCTGGAAAGGGACCTCGACCCATTTTTGCTTGAACATCTGGTTTCACTGTCTGATATTGTCCACCAAACTCTGCAACAACTGTATGAAGGATGGTAGTGTCGTCGAAAGGCGGTGCCTCCACCTGAGGCTGTGAGTGTTGTGAGGACTCCACTATCGGTTGCTGATACACATTATTCTGAGATCGATCCATCCCGCTATCCAAAGCGCGAGGAGTGCCCGGATACCCATGGCTACGGGAGAGATCGTTCATTCCCCCCAAGGGCATGCTGATATTTCCGATTCCGCGCTGTAAAGCGTATGAACCGTAGGAATTATTGCGTCCCATGAGTGCTGGAATGGAGTTCAGGTTCAGGCTATGCCCTGAACTCTGCATACTGGCTGGCATGCCAGTCGGCGGTTGACTAGATGAACAAGGATCCAGTACCCATGAGCCTCATCCATAGTATATCAAAGCTTACAGCGCTGGCACCCGTTGATAGTCTGCCATTCTGTCAAAGGGGTGCTGAAGCCGAGAAATATGAGGGTAGAGAGGACCAGATGTGGGCGAAAATGAGTCTTTACACCATATCAGTCAACTGAAGGCTCTCGGGGAGTTAGATTTAAGGGCTTACCTGGACAAGAGTCTGGTGGAGTCATTGCAAGAGCACTCGAACCAGAATATCTAAAGTAAAGGAATGGCTCAGTAAAAGCTCATGAAAAGATCCACGTGCGATCGCCTGGAATTAAAACAGTCCAGAAGATATATGAGTCCGGGCGCACGGAAACCATGATGCGTAAAAAGACAATCGAAACGGGGGCGAAAGAGGCAAGGACCTCAAGACACGGCACGAGCTCAGATAAAAAGGACAAAACATCGGAAGAAAGACATGCAGGCAGCAGATTGGTATGGAAGGTACCGAAACAGGCTGGACTGAAGTTCAAGCTGCCCGGACCCGGAGGAAGCGCAGCGACAAGGGGGCGAGAGGCTGACCGAGTGGAGCGCAAGGGCAAGTCCAGATTCAAAGAATAGAAAAAACAACTTACTGTAAATCCTGCATCACAGGCTGCTGTGCGTGGTACCTCACGCCGTTGGTGTCAGGCATGGAGACGAGACCTCCGACTCGCTGACTATTGTCGTCTTCATCCGTTCCAAACCCTGTCACATGAGAGTTGATATAGTCACCCTCCGAAGTAACGGGATCGTTCAATGAGAATACCTCCAGAGAGAAGTGCTGGGGAATTCATAGGTTAGAGAGACAGGGAAGTATATGAGAAAGGAAAAAAAACGAAAAGAAAAAAGTGAAGAATGGAAACAATGTTGTATCAACCGCATGACAAAAAGAGCAGAAAATGGTAAAAGAGACAGCTTACAGGGATTCATCCTGAGCGTGCTGATGCCAGGTGCCTCGAGGACCCTGAAGTGTGTTTTTTTTTTTTGGGTTGATGTAACACTGAGCGAGACGCCAAAGCTGTCTGGGCCTTGAAGTCTTGGGTGGCAAGAACTGGATGTCTAGAATAGCATCAAAAAAAGTTAGGCAAGGTCGAAAGAACTCTGCAGAGGCAAATCCCCTCACAGTACTCGATTGATACCTCTGTCTGAATCACTCAGAATGCGTATGGGTTTTGAGCCTATGAAAAATCACAGGGAAACTCGCAATGACACTCTTAGATATAAACCAACACGATTCTGTGAGAAAGTTTGGAGAATGTAAGTGATCAAGCTCCAGGTGAAAGGGAGTAGACAAGTGATCAAGAGCAAAGAAGTATAAAAGAGGGTTTCAGGGTTATAAGGATGGGTGCGAGGTGTAATACATAGTATGCTCAGCCAACGGTGCGTAAAACGGTGCCCTTCTGGACAGGCGTTGGCAAGTAGATGAACGGGAACCCAAATGCGTCACTGGTTTATAGACATGGCTTCCTAATTGGGAAAACCTCCAACTGAAGTCAGAGATACAAAAGTACAGAAAGCAATAGATCGGGCCAGATTCTATATCTAAGAGGGGGGTGAAGAAAGAGTAAAGGAAGAGAGCCCAAAATCCAAAAAATACAGGAATAGTCATAAATACATAGTAATAAACAGCAAATAATAGCACTTAGAGCAAAATAAAAATAAAAATAAAACCGTCCAGAAGGGGCAAGAAAACTATGTAATCCGGTGTGACAGCCTTGAGCAAATAAATGCTCTTCCATCAAGTAATCTTGCAGATACAGAATGCTTCAAATTCTGCAACCCTATGGTGGTTAAGAATCAAATGAGAACAGATCTTCAATTTGTGTTGACAGGTTGCATGGGGGTATATGTGTGGCTTACCTGAAGGAAATAGAGGTGTTAAGATTAGATGTGGTACATAATCTTTACCGGAAGAGAAAGGTTGCAATTGATATCCGATGAAAGATTCCGGTCTATAATTTTGTCTATGTTGTAAAACCTGTTCTCAGGGTTATTACCTGCTTCTTGAGGATCATTATAAGTCCACAAGGCTCAGGCTAGTCGAGAGGCGACCATAAACCACGACTTGGCTGCCAGGGACAGTGAAATACGTATGGTGTATTCGGCAAGGCTTCAATGAGTTTGCATAGGGGTCCAACCATAATCGGTGAAAGGTACGGAGTAGATTTTCATTTAGAAAAGAAAATTATATTGCTTATTTTCTTTTGATTTGTATTTTGAGGTTCTGAATTTGGAATTTGGGTCCAAGCGCAAATCTAGGTGTGTATATCCACAAGAGCATCACATCATCACCGGTTCCAGATAGTTTGATTGTTTAAGGGGTATGGCTTTGGTTCATGTTGCGTGCTGGACCCGATATCCTGCACGGATCGTAAGGCATGGTACGTACACGTTGTAGATGTGTTTTCCTTTACAGATAATTCCCGATGGGATCAGATGCCCTAGTGCGAATACCCGACAGACGGGTCGCTGCAGGAGAGCGAAATAAAATGAAACTAGAAAGGATAGAGGAGGTGATCGACCCCCAGGGTATGTACCTATGCAGACCCATGACAGAGGTGATGTATCAGGCTTGGGGAATCCACCGACCAATGACAAAAAAACATGCGGAATTAATGAGAAATAATCAGATTGGGACTAAAAAACTTTGAACTGAAATTCCATAATGTTTTGTTGGAAGGCCTGTCGGAGTAGCTCCTGATTCATTTTTAGTTTGATCCTTGAAGGCTCGAGACACCAACGGTTCTTGCATGAAGAAAGTGGAAGATCATGCGATCGACGAATTCCATTCAGCATGTTGCATTTGTCCATGTTGGCGGTGTTCACACCGACCCGAGCAATAAAAATAGCACGTTCGAGACGATGCAACCTTCAGCTAGATCCACCCCACTCTGAAACTCTGTAAGGTTGGAGAGCCAAATAGCTCCCGGGTGCGAAAACGTATGGTTCTTTGCAGGATCTCCAGTCTCCACCAAGTGTAGCTGCAGGTATACAATTGCGGTCCGTACCCGGGAGCCTTTTCCAGAAATCGGCACTAGTCCCACCATTCCGAAGGAAATATCAAAAGATCCCCAGTGGGACCGTGATCGATCGGGTCGACAGAACCGCATTAGTGGCTAAAAAAGATCGACCATCCTGCAGAAGGGCTGGGTTGAGATGACAAGTGTAAAAGCACCCGCAAGCTTATGATTGGTGGGATAAGCCGTAGATTCGATTTGCTCAGTGGTTATGGTATGTTGTGCAGTTCGCCCCCACAGTCCACAACCATGCTTACCGTAATCGGTATTAGGTGCATTAATTAGTTAGCCATATCAGGTTAAAGAGTGTAAAAGAGTGTAATCAATCCTGACGTCAAATCACATAGTCAAAGTTACCTAAGTAAAGGAGAAGAGGCGACATTCTTTTTTTTTTTTTTGACTCTCGGGGGCACCCCTTCCCGGATGACGGTCATGGGACACGTGCAGGAAGGGCGGTGAACTGGAAATTTACAGGTACCAGGTACATCAGTGTGCAATATTCAATTGGAGGATAGAACATGTACAATATACTGTATGTGTCTGCCTATAGGGCCTTGGGTATATCTTCACATCGCTCAAATCTATATACTCCGTCTGTCACTAACGTTCCTTCAACATTTCAAGGTTAGGCGACTAACTCTAATTGAAATCAAATCTCAAATCATTGCAACTAATGCACCCAAGACACACTATCAGATTAATTCTCGTCTTCACATGTCACTTTTCGACATATCAACTTTGCTTTCTTAGATACGGAGTACTCCTCCGTACAACACTATGAGATACAGAATACTCGAAAATTGTCCGATACGTGGGTACCAGGGCTGCAGGTACCTCGAAGCCAATGCCGATAATAATTTGACTGTGGGAAAATGCAGATTTTTTCGACATGGATTAGCCCCAGAGCCCTAGCAGCCGGAAAACTCTGAGGTTGCAACTGTCTCAGCCCATCTGTCTCTTTGGACCCTGTCTCTGTCTCGGGCACGTGCCATCTACCGAGTCTGTCTCTTAACCTCTCGACATCTATTCCCATGCAACAATTCTTCAGTGACAGAGCCGGCCAATGCCATTACATCCGGGTGTTCGATCTTTGGGCGCAAAGCTACAGCTCGGCCAGGCAACGGTAGACGAGCCATAATCGGATCCCGGAGTCGGCATTGCTGACTTAACCGCGTTAATGGAGTACGACTTTTAGATCAACAGCAGAAAATTCAACCCCTCCCCCCAAAAAGATGATTGGCCGACAATCTAAACATGGGTACAGATTCAGAGTGTCATTCTAGACTGATATCCCCTTGTCTTGCTGCCTCAGCCCCCATATGCTTGTTGCTCCAGGATCTTAGGATGCGACACGCCCGATGAACCCATATGCCATGGTCGATACGCCAATCCTGGTCGATTGGGTCTAGAGTTCAAAACCTTGTATATCGGGGAAGATGTTCCCTACCAAGTAAGGAAAGAGTTAGACGACATCTATACAATACCGTGAGGCTTTTCTGCTTTTCTGCTTTTCTTTTCTGCCTTGCTGAGGTAGATTAAAGTTTGACTTTACCAACGGTCGAGGCCTCCAGAGCTTCCATCCCGAGACATCCACCGGCTTGACCGGGGCAGAGAATTGGTCTAATTTACCATCTTGTATCATGTCAACACTACAAGATTCAGCTAGCACATCTATTCTGGTAATGGTACCATTTTGAAACGAATTTTCCCCGGCCTTTCGTCTATGGAGATTAAGCAGCCCAGGCTTCTATGGCTCCATAATTCCACTGGGTCGTCTGGACACAAGGTTCCTGTGATGGGTTACCTGTGTATCATTTCTTCCGAGATGGTTACTTTGAAAGTAGACCCGAGTTCTGATAGCCCACTACAATGAGCTTTAAATGCCTTGTGGAAAATTGGATTATTTCTCCTTGTCAGCAAAAAGTTTGCCCCCGAGACTGGGATGATCATTGGAAGTTTCCCCACTCTGTCATCCCAAACTTTGATCACCCTGGATCTACAGCCCGCCAGCACAGATCGTATCACGACCACGAAGCTCCCGGGTAAAAAGGTTTCAAATGAAGTATCCGACCCTGTCGACATGGATGGAAAGACAAGGCATCAACCGAACAAGGGTTAAATGGAAAGAAGAATGTCTCATTGGCTTGCCGCCCTCCAAAATTCTGGATATGAAGCGTGTCAGGCAGGAAATATGCTTTGGATGGCGCGTTGGATGCAGACCAGTTGAAGACTCCACTCATCATCCAGCAACTCATCCGGCCGTTTTTTTTTTTTGCCTCCCCGTGGCAATTCTAACCAGCCCTTGACTACCATCCTGGGAGTAGATCAGCCAACCCTAAGCCGTGCCCATGTAGCACGGAGGAACAGCTCAAGAAAAAACTTGCTCATCAGCCGAAACTCTCCCAGCGAAGAACTGCCCTTCTGGTCGAATTCCCTGAGCTAATAACAAGTGGGATGATGTTGTTTAGCGCCGATATTTCCTGTCACTGGGACCTTGGAGCGTCATGAACGCCCTTTCACATGTATTTTGGCTGTCATATTGGATGCCGCGGTTGCGGAGGGAATGCTAAAAGTATGGTGGCGTGGTGAGGGTTTCCGAGGGAGCTAGGGCCAAAGCTACAGGGAATATTTCGGCCCCTCCGCCATTGTCTGCGTAGCCCGTATCGTCTAGTAGGGGAGCATTCGGCGGAAAGCCGGGCCGGTAGGTAAGCTTTCCCCGCCAATTCAAGTCTCTTTCCTAAAAGAAACACGGATGCTACGTTATGCAACCCAATCCCGTTACCGGGAAATTTCAAGACAACTTTTGCCGACGAGGCTGGGTCTGTGTTTGACTTTGCTGAGATCTAATATCGATCTGTACATTGGTACTTTGGTGATTGAGCCTGGGATCTGGCACCCGAGGGCGTAACTAGTACGCGGTAGTGTTGGTACTAGGGCATAATAGGAAAACGTCCAAGTTGCCGGAGCTCCATTTCCTTCCGATGTCATCTCCACTGTCATGCGAAGATGCAGAAAGTTTGATGTCCCAATTGAAATCCCTGAAGCCTTCGGAGAATCGAACAGTCGAGACCTGCAACATTTATCTTCCATATGACGGTTTCGCCGTCAACGGCGTGCAGGGTTGTTGTCAGTGGAGTCCGGCACCTGAGCACCATATTTGTGCTGGCTAGGAGGGTGGGAAGATGTGGATTTGTGAAGCCTGAAGTCAGCAGCGAGGGAAAGCTTGTAAAGAGCGGACTTGCCCTCGGTGGCCATGGATTAGCATCCACTGCTACCATGTTAGGAGCCTGAGACAACTAGAGCCTTTTACCAGGGGTTTGAGCATTAACATGTCTAGTGACCACTGAAACGCAGTTGAATCCAACGATGATCATCATCCCCATGCACGTCGAAAAACAGAATGAAATGCTGGATGGTGAACTATCTTAGTAGGCTCGCCCATAGATGTTTTAGGGCGTCCTTACTTCATAGTAGCACGTGGTTGGGTTTCCATGGGTGATTCCAAGGTTGAGATGTTCCATGGTGGCCGTGAAGCAAATATAGAACAGTTGCTTCGAGAAGAACATTGGAAGGATTATCATGAACGCAAAAAAAACACTGCTACCGTGGATGAAGGAGTACGACTCGTGAAACAAGTAAGAAAACCGTGTGTGAAGTTCAAAATTTCTCTATCCCATTGCTTTTGTATAGACTGACGAATGCAAGTAACTGACATGCTGGATGTCTTTTTCGGGAATCATCATTATCAACCATGTCCTACAGTACAAGGAAAAGAGCTTCGGCCTAAATATGGGCCCGCCTGGAGAAGAAGGAAAAGTTCCATTCAAAAAGTCGTAAGAGAGAAACCGAGAAAAAGTTTAAGTAGTGCGCTTGGCGAACTCGACGCGGAGAATAAGGTGGCGGTAACCGAC
Organism: Penicillium robsamsonii; assembly: GCF_028829455.1. Taxonomy (NCBI): domain Eukaryota; kingdom Fungi; phylum Ascomycota; class Eurotiomycetes; order Eurotiales; family Aspergillaceae; genus Penicillium; species Penicillium robsamsonii. Next base: position 7,213,419 of record NW_026643221.1, read on the forward strand.
TAGCAGAAAAACAGGTTAGCAATCGATAAACTTGTAGAAAGAAGACCACAAAACGGAATATCGAAGACATACAGCCATCCACCTTCTCGCAAGCAGGAGTGGCGCGCGACGATCCGCATAGCTGATGAAAGCAAAGCCCTTGGCTCTCTGGGTTTCCCGATCCCGATGCGAGGAAGACTCTGGTGACACGACCGAAACGTTCGAAGAGATCCCGCAACTCGTTTTCCCTCTGCCAACTCGCTGACCTGTTTGTGAAAAAAAAAAATCAGTACCAAACCGAGATAAACAACAACGATGTTCGTAAAGCTCGTAGAAAGCGGAACAAGGGGCAGAACGTACGTTTGTAACTCTCAGAGTCGCCAAATCGTCCTTCTCGAAGCGACCACCCATCTTCTCGCCGCCACCAGCACCGCCCTTCCGCAGTGAGGAGGAACGTAGCTGGACTTTCCAGCACCGAGACCACCCGCATCGTCCTCTGCCTCGGCGCCACCAGGAGCAGCAGTGCCCTCCTCGACGGGGGCCATGGTATCCTTGAAGGGACAGCGGGCCGTGAAATGCTCTCCACTGCAAATACGACACTTGACCTTCTTGTCCTTCAGCTGGTCCTTCATGCTGCCCTTCTCGCCACCCTCCTTCTCAGCCTCCTTAGCGTTGGCCTTCCAGTTGACGCTGGGACGGAAGACGATGTTCTCGCCGACGGAAGTGGTATCGAACGTGGGACCGGCGGGGTGGCCCTTCTCGAGACCGAATTTGTCCCATTTGCGGCGTTCGGCGACCTGGGGGTTGACGTGTTCGCGGACAATAGTGGTCTTAATTCGGCGAGTGACCTTCACTTTCTTGTTGTCATCATTGTAGCGGTAGGAGATGACAGTCTTGGTGCCGTCCTTGTTCGCGATCACTTCTTGCGGCGGGAGCACAAGGAGGGGTCATCGAAATCTTCGTCGTCGGCCCAGTCGGCGCGGCTGAAAATTGAAAGTTTTGTTAGATCGTTATTTTTGTAGGGGGGTGCAAATGTGTATACTCACTTTCCGGTTGGAGACATGGTGTAAGTGATGGTGTTATTACGGCTACTGAATTTCTGGATTTCTTTCAAAGGCGAATCCGTTGTGGATTTAATAATTTCCTGTGGCGCAGTTGTGGCTGATGCTGAAAATCACGTGGTGCGGTGTGTATAGCCCCGAAAGTGTTCCAAGGCTTCAACCTCGTTTCAACACACCGATGGAGTAAACATCTCTTTTCTCCCTCGTGATAAGCGTGATGGTATTCAGCGAGTTCCGAATCTTGGAATTATCAACGGTAAAAGTACCGTTTCCAGACATAGTTAACGTCGAGGGTCCCGAGAAGATTTCTTTCAAACCAAAGCGAATATTTGTAGTGGACAGGGTAGTGGCTCGCCCTGGTCTCGTGCTTCACCTCGTGGAGTGACGAAGGCAGGATTAGAAATTTGGTTTTATTTGCAAATTTTGGCAATGTTGACGCGCAATTTCTTCACGTATATCCCTTGAGTCTTTCCTACCATACTTTCTAGTACTCACGTTTTTGCTAAAGAACATGTATTCATTTCAGCTTCCTTATATATAAGATGTCGATATAGCGAAAAGTTCATGGAATTACGAAACAGATTTACTAGGCCAAAACCCTCCTCAAAACCACTCCGATCACCACTAGATCAAAAGCCCATCAAAGCCTTCTCGGTCCAATCCCACAATCTCTCCGCAAGCGCCCTCATCCTTCGCTGTCTCATCAAGCTTCCCATCCTCCAATTTCCCAACAGGCTCATAATACCCTCCATTCCGAATCTGCGCCTTGTCCACAGTAGCCACCCAAGTCTGATTAAATGCACCCTCATGCGCCTTGATAATCACCCACCAAGTAGTCCCATAAACAATCATCCTATCTTTAAGGCTAAGATCATTAACAAGACTCGTTCTCGCAACACCAGGATGTACCGACACCGATGTGATAGCCGGAAACCTCTTCGCGAGCTCGCGCATACAGCAAATTGGCCAGCTTACTCTGCCCATACCGCCGCCACGGCCCGCCGAACGCAATATCCTGTGTCGTCTTGGGCTTATCGAAGATGATTCCGCCGCGCGGGTGCAGCCCCACCCTTGCGAGGTGAGGATCACGAGGCGTGGGTTGCGGGAGGCTTCCAGGAGGGGCAGGAACTTTTGATCAGCAGTGCGTGGCCGAGGTGGTTGGTGCCGAATTGGACCTCGTAGCCATCTACCGTTAGACCAGGGGGGTTGGCCATGGTCCCCGCGTTGCACATTGGGATGTCTAGGGTTTGGTGTTGGCTAGTGAAGTGCTCAGCGGCTCCTTTGACGGAGGTCAGGGAGGCTAGGTCACATTTTATGAATGTCACTGCGAGATCGGGGTTGGTTCCGTGGATTTGTTTGATCACTTTTTCTGCGCTCGTGGCATTACGGCCGCTGAGGTAGATGTGTGATGGGTTGTGCTTGGCGAGGTGGATCGCCGATTCTGCGCCTAGACCGCCGGTTCCTAGACTGGTTGTTAGTTGTGGACTTGGAGAAAGCAAAAGTATTAATTTCAAACCTCCTGTTATAAAGATAGACTTTCCCGTGAGATCAGGGATATCATTTTCAGGGTTATAATCGGAAGGCATGGTTGAGATACAAAATTAGGGCTAGATGTGTCACACGCAATATTGGGTTTGAAATATGCTGAACTTGCTCGGAATGAGGAATTATAATTTCAAAAAGAGAAGCAATGAGGTTTTCTCTGCCTTTTATATCTGGGAAGTGCACGTTTCCCATAAGCAAGAGGCCAAAGGGTGCTCGAGGTCAGTATATAAATTGCCCGATTATGAAGTATAGTTCCAGCGTATGGCCCCACATGTGGCTTGTCCAACCAATGAAAACCAAGATTTTCCGAGCTCTCCAATGCCATCTAGCCATTCTATAATCATTCATCACATCACCTGCCAGAACGGCTTGATATTGTATCGAAGAACAAGCGGTGACTTTTTTTGAATTGCTCCGAGTCCGACGGTGAAGGTTTTACCAATGGAGTAGAGAGGTATCGAACGCTATACATGTATATTTTAAACCGTTTTGCCAGCTAGCCGTGCCAAGCGCCCGCCCTGGACGGGCCTTGGGCATCTCCTAGTTGCCATGGACGGGCGATGCCGTAGTCTAAGAATGCACTCTTTGGTCAAAGAACTGGCTGGTAACATACACTCCCCTCTACTATAAATATATATTTCTAATAGTTTAGAGTTAATAAAACCTTGAATTAGCATAACACTACTATAAAAGAACAAATATTAATTTTCATCCGTAATTAATAGAATATAAAGGCTATTAGCGCTAAATTCATCATATTTTCATAGATTTTCTAATTTATTATAGTGATAATATCTAAATTTTAGGACATGAAGCAGAATAGTTATAAAAAACAGTTATTTATTTTGATTGACTTGGGGACTTTATAAACGCTAAGACTATTTTTTTTATGCAATCGTGGGCTTTCGTGGGGGCCTAATAGGGGCCGCCGATAGGCCGGGGGTTAGGCTTTTAGGCCTAAAGGTTTGGCCCCTGTCCACTGTGGGCTGGGCTTTGCGGAAGCCTATTCGGCATCATTACCCTTATTGGTTAGGAGTGATCCGCTAAAATCGAGAAGAGAAAGGCTGCCGTGGATCCTTTTCCTTTAGAGCCGGCGATATGGATGGCATTTAACGCGGGCTAGCCCGTTGTCCCTTGATTAATATCTCTATTCAGTAGTCAGGGCGATACACGTTTCACCTGATACCCGATCTCACTGCACCAGCTTATCATCTACTCTATGAGTAAGTTCTGGTCTTTGAATGAAATCGTCTGTTGTTTTTGATTCGAAATGGGTGCGTAGGCGGTTCAGTCGATGAAGTGTCCACCTGGTCATCTGTTAGTTAGCACTTAACTCAGTCAAAGCGGCTTGGGACCCCCACCTGATAGAATGGATTGGATGGTGTTCGATTCTCCCATGTTGATGGACGCGGGTTTACCGAAGATGGCGATTCTGGTTCAAGGCTAGACGATGTGAAAAAGCCAGACGTTTGAAAACAAGTCGCAAGTCATGCAAGCGAGAAAAAGGAACGAACCCGTGAAATGTGGGTGCACTTTTCGATCGACGATGCAGCCACGACACATGATTTCATCACCGCCGTCGGTCGATCTGAAATTCGATACTTTCAGACTTTTTTGGGAGTAGATTGGCACTTGCAGGCTCCAATCATGACCTTCTTCGGGAGGCAGATTAACAGTCTAGCTGAAATTGGCATGCTTCTTCGCACTCTGGGCGATTGAGGGGGTTCAGCTCGTCAGCCATGTACGGAGTAGGGTAAACAAGTCTTTTTTCCTGGTGGGTGATTATTCGATCAAAGTCAATAGCCGATGGCTCACTAATTATCCAGTGGGTCATTGGAAGATGTCTCAAACAATTTCACTAGTGTGAAGACGTGGCATGCCGGAATAAAACTAAGAAGAGATAGAATGATAAAATACTACGCGCAGGAGCTGCGAGGGTTGGCCAAAAAGGTACCTGGGGGCTCCAAGGGTCACCATGATGGAGTTTGCGTCCATTCTCCTGCAATTTCTTCATCGATCTCTTCTTAGACCCATTCATCTTTATTGGAAGAGGAGCAAGACTATGCCGAGGCTCAGAAGCTCAGGGTCTACCAGTCACAGTTGCTATGCTCTTGGTACAGAAGTTAAAGTGAAGACTATAGTCCTGGGCCTTTGGCAACGAACCTGAACCGAGATTCCATGGTATGTGACAGGGATTAGGGAGATGACGGAGAGTAATTCCAGACCCTCAGCTCAAACGGTGGAGTGTGAAGATACAGATATCATCGGTGAATCTCATATGTGGAGACCCTGCACTATGTTGTAGATCAGATCATCTTGATGACGATCTGCAGAGCCACACACATTCCTTAGAGGCCCACATGCAGGCTATGTGTGGGTCTTGACATGATTTTTCACTCTTTAAATATGTTTTTCGGTAGCATTGATCTTTAGATGTCCTTAGCGTGGATAGCATATTGTGAAATACTATTGTGAATGCGAACTGGAATACTACACACGACCTTAGGCCGTGGTTTTGGATTCATTGTTGTCCTGACCAGCGATATCCACTGAGAGCCGAGGTAAAAGGATTTAAGGGCGATAATTTAATAAATATTATACTGGCCATAGGCCAAGAATTTTGTTCAATAAACCACCTAGGATCGACGAAGAGCATGAATTATCGACAATGCTTGCCTGAAGAGATCGCAAAGGGAGCGGAGTCCACCCGTAGATCTCAGATGATCGTCCTAGAAAATGATGTATGATCACTCTGTTTGACCCCTGTATGCATAGGTAAGTGAGTTACTCCCAATTCCGTCATTCAGGGTGTGATCGATTGCTGTTGATTACTAGCGGTATGATTAACGAAGAAAGCGTTGAGACCATTAATTATGTAGTAGGCAAAGGATTTTTTACTGTTCTGAGTATCCCTGACACCAAAGCGCGAAGCTATCCCCACCTTTAGCGAAGTGACTGAACTTCTCCATTTGCGAAACCGTGGTCTTCTGGCTGAGAAATTTGATAGTGGAACGATATTCAGCTGAAAAGGCCATAGTTATGGAGATCAGACCTGGTTGGAACGTCCCTCCACAGGTTCCCGTAAGATTTGTCCAGGTCTAATTGGAACTAACTCATGAGGCCCATTTAACCAATTTAAATCAGAGGAAGTAGTATTGTGGACATGGCAGGCTGGATATCAGATATATTGACAATCATCAGAAATATCTCAGCTTATGCTCATTGAAAACTCATGGTCCACTAAATTAATAAAATTCAATCTTTGACGTCACTATATCTCTAACTCAAACTTATAAATGTCCATCGCCGTTCTCTTTGTTATATACCTCTCTGACATAAAATCTTGTAAAACTATCTTCAATTATGCGTTTGACAAACTTCCTCTGCCTGCTTGGCGTCCCATTCGCCACTGCCATTGTCCCATACGCGGCTGCGACGAATATCCCACAAACGCCCTCGGTACTGTTATGCCATCCTAGGTCGACCTGAGCACATTGCGAATTATAAAGCACACCGACTGGGGATTGCCAAAAGCCACTACGAGCTTGCGGGAGGATATAGCTGTTGCTGTGGCTGTCC